>NW_027223766.1:39567906-40956656 GCF_028538775.1 Myotis yumanensis
TCACTTCTTCTCAGTCCCGGTTTAAATGTCTCCTTCTCAGTAGGGCTTTCACTATATAAAATGGAACCTTCCTCTCCCCACTGCCCCTCTGCCCAGCTCTGACAATTCCTATCTCTCCCTTCTCTCCTATATTATTATTCTTTATAACATTGAGCCTGCTCTCACATTTACTTATTTGTTTTGCTGTGTGTCCTCTTCTGCTACAAGCTACATTCCATTAGAACAGGGATTGGGGCTCTCTGTATCTACAGCTTTATGACCAGAGCCTAAAGCATTGGACACATTGTAGATGCTCAGTATGCTTGCTGAATAAATGTCTTGTGTAGCTTTGTTTCCCTGTGATGCAGAAACAAAGATTCCTTGCTCCGTTTTCCTACAAGTTGGGGTCTTTAAAATCTGCTGATAGTTTTCCCTAATTCTGAACATGCTCCTGCCACTTCAGCTACTTAATTGCTGCCTCTTGGAGCACACCATTGTGTACCCCTTTTGTGCATAAGTGGGTTCTTCTGAATATTTTATTAACAGTACCTACCCATGTCCTGAAGTGAGAGAACTCCCCGTTTGCTCAAAGAACATCAAGGTGGCCAGGGTGGTTGGCTGGTGTAGATCGAGCCAGGAAGACGATGGTAGGAGATGAGGTCAAAATGGTAAGCAAGGGGCATAGAAGGAAGATGCAGATAAAATAGCAGCTTGTAAACTTACAAGGACTTGAGCTTTTTCTCGACGTAAGTTAGAGCATCCTTGAACATTTTTGAGTAGGTATATAACGTGATCTGACATAGTTTTACAAATTCACTCTGCCTGCTAGTTGAAAATAAATCACTATTCAAAATCATTTAATTTTTCTGCCCTTCATTTGCAAAATCGGTACATTAGATTAGAGATCCTTTTAGGTTGAATCAGCTTTTAAGAAATCATAAAAATATGAGTAGAAAAAGGTGTTTTTATTCCTGGTTTAGTTCAGTGTCTTGTGATTGACAACAAGCAATAAATCAATGGCTTAACATGACACTATTTTAAATAAATGCTTGGCAACATATGATGAACTGGACTGCTCATCAAAGCGCCCTTCACATTCTCAAATTCTCCTATTTGCTATGGCCTCAAAGGGACTTTCACGTGTCCCCGCCAAAACTTGGCTTAAAGAGCTCCTGATGGAAAAATGGCAGACATTCAGCAGATGCAAGATTGATTGGGATTCAAATTTGGATAAAACTAATCAAGTCTTGGAAGGAGAAACTGAAGTACAATGTACTGAGAAGTGTTGTTCTCCTGATAACACTTTTTAAAAAAAAAAAAAAATGTAAATGCTACTGGCCTAACCAGACCAAGCTACCTCAGATATTGAAGATTTTTCTGTGTTTGATTTATTCTCAGTGTGAGAAGAGACCATATTTTAGTCAGGGTTCTCCAGAGTAACAAAACTAGTAAGATAGATAGATAGATAGATAGATAGATAGATAGATAGATAGATAATAGGTAGGTAGATAGATGATAGATAGATAGATAGATAGATAGATGTTTTAAGGAAATGTCTGAGTGATTGTGGGGGTTGGCAAGTATAAAATTTGTAGAGCAGGCCTACAGGCTGAAAATTCATGCAAAGGTTAATGTTGCAGGATGAAAACTCAGGCAGGGTTTCTATGTTGCAGTTTTGAGGAGAAAACTTCTCAGGAAATCTCAATCTTTGCTGTTAAGGCCTTTGACTGATTGAACAAGACCCATCCACGTATGAAGGGTAATCTGCTTTACTCAAAGTCTACTGATTTAAGTGTTCATCACATACAAAAATACCCTCACAGCAATATCTAAGCTGGTGTCTGACCAAACATTTTGACACCATAACCTAGCCAACTTGACATATAACAGTAATCATCGTACCACGGTATCCTTCGATTCAAAGCTCCTTCACATGGTAAGGTCTCAGTAAATGCTGAACTGACTAATATTAATTCTCAACCAGCAGAGATTACCCCACTCATCTGAAATTTTGCATGATATTCCAATTACATTATTCTCCACTTTCAGGTTTTTTGTATTTTTTTTGCTGGAAACAAAAGCAAGACCCACAATTCAAAGTTCTATTATTAAATCCAGGCATGAGAACAATCCGTAATATTAATGAGGAAGGAAAGGGCAAATTTTCTTGTATTTCTCGATCCCTGTGATGCTAATATAAGTCATCTTTGAAAATTGCTAGGGCAAACTCCCTAGATGAGGTTCATCTATTAAATTGAAAAGTAACCTGATAATGTGCAAAAGTGTTCTAAATGGAGCTGGGTCTGCAATATTAGAAGAGAATAAATGTATTTTCATGGGACTTAAAAACCTCTTCTCCTCACAGCTGGATTTCCACATACTGGAGTGTCTTAGAAAAATCCTTTCCTTTAAGAGGAATTTAGGAAGTTATAACCTTGCCTCTTGGAACACCCCATTTGTCTACTTTGCATCTGTTAGTTCTCACCTGTGTTCTAGATTGAAAATGAACAAGGAAGGTGAAAGTTACCTGCTCAGGGTCCATTCCTCCTCGAATTTTCCCGTCCCAACTGCTGGCCTCCCCAGAATAGCTATGTGCCATCTGTCCATCAGGATACTCCTGCTGCCTCAGCCCTTCCAGCCGAGGCTACTTTTTTTCTTCCAGGCTATGACCTTTCCTCTGTTGCTGTACCCTCCATAGAACATTCTCTTTCCATGAGATCAGGCTTCCGTCCTGGAAGCCAGTCCCTCTTAACTCCCCCATGTCCATCCAAGGGCATAAGGTCTAGTTCAAGGTCCCCATTTCTCCCAGAATGCCTGTCCTGCAGCAGAATTCACAGAGCATTATTGAGCCTGGGTTTTCTCACCGTAAAATTGGGAGATGGGACTAGAGATGACCCTTTCGGTTCTGACAGTCTTATGATTCTATAAATGCCTCTTCTATTTAATGGTCCTTGACAGCACCTCGGGGAAAATAAAATCGCACCAGGTCCTGAGTAGATTACTTCTGTACCTACATTTCTCTGCCTATCTCTCTTTTCTGATGATTTATTTCTCAAATTTCTTTTGGAATAATGCTTCCATTTCTCAGAGAGTACTTTTTTTCCTAAATACTGTAGTTATTATCAGCTCACCCAATGATTCTATTCTAGCCAGGCTATTAAGGGATCTGCTAAAGATTTCCCTTCTGCATTTCTTACACAACACAAATCGAACATGAACAGCAAGCATTGATGATCTACTACTTCCTGCCCCTCCGAAGCGTGTCGCTGAGCTTTCTGGCCAGGACTCATCTATGCCTCCAGTACTGGGCCTTTGCTGGTGAGCTGTTAGGGTCTCTCCACTTCCTCCTCTATTTTGGTAGAAAAATATTTTTACACAATACACTTATTAGGACCCTTGTTCCATGAGGCTTGAAAAGAGACCATTAAGAACAAAACTAATTGCTCAGCCAGCATGGCTCAGTGGCAGCCCATCGATGATTCTCTCTCATCATGGATGTGTCTATCTCTCTCTCCCTTTCCCTTTCTCTCTGAAATCAATAAAAAATATATTTTTTTAAAAAAGCAAAACTAATGTACACAAGATACAAACCTATGCATGAAAGCATAACACATTTGAAATGATATACTGAGTAAAAGTTAATATCATTTTTCATTGCATGTGAGAATAGGCAAATCCTCTTGTCATTTACCTTTACTTTTAGAAACAAAGTTCACAACCATAAAATTTTGCACTCATGGAGCTACTCTTTTTTTCCCCAAAGAACTTCAGCAAAGACTGTTTCAGGCAATACAGTGTCTGTACTGCATGCATAAACTGGCTCTTAAAAAATGATTAATGAAATTGTTTCCCTTTCCTAAACAACTGAATTAAATTAGAGGCACCATCAAGCTACTTGGCTGTACAGAAGTCAGTCATTAATATTGCTTTAAAAAATTCAATAGGAAACAGCTGCTTCAATGGACATGGATATATGGCCTCAGTAGAGTTGAACTTGTCTGTCCCAAACCACATTTGAAGTTATTCCAATAGCTCCGAGCAAAACAGTGACAGAGTAACTGGCATTAAACAAGATAAAAGATATGTGTTCCTTGGCTATTATGTTAGCAACTAAGTACATTGAAATACTATAAGCCAAAAATATAATTTTCGGAAAGAACATTACAGCTATAATAAATGTCTATGACCTTTAAGCCTTCCAAAGGTTTAGTATGGTTTAGGAGGGAAAAGTAGGCATTCTTGCACTGCCACACTCCTCCCTGAGGCAAGGATTGCCTTGTGGTAAGAGGTCACCATCGATCGGCATTGGTAAAAGCTTCCTGGCCCCAAATCGCTTCTGTATCCACTGACATTCCACCCACAAACACCCAATCCCACTAAGAATGCTTAACACTTTCTCCCCTGTACTGGGAGAAAAACCATATTTGGCTTTAAGATAAATCTACATTAATAAAAGAGAAAGATGCAAATGGACAGTGCCTTCACAATGCCCACCAGCCAATCAGGAGTGAGTATGAAAATTAACCCAACAAAGATGGCAGATTAATTTGCATACACAGGCACCGAGCGGCTGGGGGCATTCCGCACTGCCCCAGCTGCTCCGGGCCTCTGGGCAGCGTGGGAAGGTGGAAAGGCGACTCTGGGCCAGAGTGAAGGCAAAAAGGCGGCTCTGGCGGGAACGAAGGTGGTGCCGGCAGCCAGGGGAAGGAAGGCCCATTCTTGCATGAATCTTCATGTATCGGGCCTCTAGTTCACTTACAAAGTTCTTTCCTGAGAAGCATTTCTATGGAGGGATGGTGGGGTGACAAAGCATGACCATGTCAGGAGTCTGAAGTTAAAGGAAGAGAATGTAAACAAGGCTGGGGAGAGAGAGGGAAATAGAAAGACAATATCGGATGGTAAAGACAAACTTTATGTACTTCACTATCATGGCCAGGGTCCGTGCTGAATTTAGAAATCCTACGTTTAAATTCAGAATGGATGATGTTGGCACCTAATAGGTCGAGAAAGAAAAAGGTAAAATGCTTGATGAAATGAGTCACTATACAGAGTGCTAGAATTCAGCTTTGAACTAAATTAAAGGCCAAACAGATATCTGTAGAAGCCTTCAGATAGGCACGTTCGACTTTCTTCTAGCCAATTGTATTACTTCCTCTTCACATCCTGACCTTTAATTACTTGAGCTCTCTTCGGCACTGGCACTCTGTCCCTCACCTTTCTTCTTAAAATTCTCTTCGCCTGGTTGCTGTGATACCAGGCTTTTCTGCATCTCCTCCTGCCCACTGGCCATTCCTTTTCACTCTTGTTGTTGGTTCCTCTCCCTCTACCACCTCACTCCCTGAAATACCGATGCTTTTCTTACTCTCTAAGGGAAAATTCATCCTCTCCAAAGATAATCTTATTAATGCCAGTAGTTTTCTATCTTGAGAGCATTTTTCTCCTCTGGGATATACAGTATATCCAACTGCCTATTGGGCTTCCCTACCTACATGTGTTCTCACAGTTAAGCTCATCATTTTCTCTGTCTACAGTAGCCCCACTTTATTTACTCCAGGGGATTCTTGCCAAGACCCACAGTGGATGCCTGGAACCGGGGTGGTACTAAACCCTATATATATTATGTTTTTTCCTATACATACACACGTATAATAAAGCTTAACTTATAAATTAGGCACAATAAGAGATTAACAACAATAATTAATAATAAAATAGGACAATTATAATAATATAGTATAATAAAAGTTGTGTGAATATGGTCTCTCACTCTATCTCAAAATACCCAATGCTCTCCTGAGGTGTATCTTATGTGCATATACCTCTACCATGGAGTTACCACATTCATTCACTGAGCAGTCCCAGCATCTGTAAAAATGACTGGCGCATAGTAGGTGCTCAATAAATATTTGTTGAATGATGAGTGTTGCTTATATTTATTGGTATATCTATTTCTCCACTAGATTATCAGCTCCTTTGTATCAGCAATGACTAGCCTGGCAGTATGGAACCTCCACCTTTAAGTGATTGAGCCAGGTAATGTGAACTTCTACACTTTACAATCTTTAACCAAATATTCAAAAATATGAAGTGAATTATTATTAAAATCTCAACAATATAATGGATAATTTTTTAGAAATTTGACTTGATTTTGCTGAACAATCAACTTTAACAAATACATATTAATGGAGAGAGAACAGTATTGATAGTAACAAATGATAAATAATAAGGATAATTTACTTTGGAATTTGAAAGTAGGAAGGTGCTCTTTGTATTTACATTTTAATGTGGAAGTAACTGATGACCCAGAAATTCATAACACATTGAACAAGTCTTGAATTCAGACTGCAAAGGTCTGGCCATCTGGTTACCCTTTCTGCCCTCCATTCCTTATTTCCCACTGGGCACTGATTTCATTACCTCTTCAACTGATGTTAAGGAACAACTCCACTTTGTAGACAACAGAATTAGAATATCTCTCTGCACACCTGAAGGAAGGTGTTGGTTCACAGCTTTCTGAAGAACATTTGAAAGCTTTCTTTTCTAAGGGTTTCTGCTGGGTTAGAGAGCAAAGGGCCTGTTTATTTTAACAGTCAATAAAATAAATAGTGCCCAACTTTTAGATCATGTAAGGCCAACTGAGACCATAAAAAGCCCATCTAATCTATACTATACTAGAAATATTAAACATTAGCAATAAAGTTGTAGAAAGCTATGGCTTCAACACCACAAGTTTTTTTGTTAAACCTCATTAAGCAAGATCTGGCGTATCAGCACATAAGGTCACATGGGCTTTATCTTGTAGGAAGTTTTACTGGCTCTTCCTAAAAAAGTCCATTTGTGCCTGGACTCCAAAGCGAGCAGCCTTATCTGCAGGCAACCTGGGCACTGACATCAGACAGGCATGGGCCCTCTGTTCCCTGTGTTACCCTGACAACCAGTTTTGCTTCTTCTTTCCCCCCAGGGGCCTGTTTTATTCCTGAACTCCCTTATTCACTCAGTGAATGTTTACTGAGAATTTCTTTTTTATCCTCACCTGAGGACATGTCCGTTGATTTTCAGAGTGAGAGGGGAAAGGAGAGACACAGAGAGGAGAAACATCGATGTGAGAGAAACATGGATCAGCTGCCTCCCACATGCACCCTGACAGGGATCAAACCAACAACCTAGGTATGTGTCCTGACTGGGAATCAACCCACAACCTTTTGGTGCACTAGTTGATGCTCCAACAACTGAGCAACACTGGCCAGTGCTTTACTGATAATTTAATAGGCGATAGGCTGATGAATACAATCCTATATAATAAAAGCCTAATATGCTAAGTGTCCGGTCATCCAGTCATCCATTCAGCCAATCAAAGTGTAATATGCTAATGACATGCTAAGACCATTCAACTGCTCGCTATGACATGCACTGACCACCAGGGGGCAGATGCTCCAACCGGTAGGTTAGCTTGCTGCTGGGGTCTGGCAGATCAGGACTGAGCAAGACTAGCCAGACACACCCTGGAGGCCTCCCATGGTCCCTCCCCGGTTGGCCAACCTTCCGCGTTCTTCCCCAGTCCTGATCGTGCACCGGTGGGGTCCCTCGGCCTGGCCTGCGCCCTCTTGCAATCCAGGACCCCTCAGGGGATGTCAGAGAGCCAGTTTCAGCCCAATCACGCAGGCCAGGCTGAGGGACCCCACTGCTGCACGAATTCGTGCACCAGGCCTCTAGTAGTAAACATAACAGACAAAAGTCCCTGTCTCACTGGAGACTTCTCTCCTCCCTTTCTTTATCCATTCTCAATAAAGATGGGAGAACCTGAATACTAGTACATCGCTTCTACCCGTCAGACTAGCAGACGCGGTCCATAGGCCACAGATGCGATTAGTGGATTCAGAGTTCCCCCATCTTCAGGGATTGATTGGCCCATGTCTAATTCTTAACTGCTTTTTCTGAGTTAAGGGGGGTGCCCAGGAAGTGGATTTCCAGAAGAGGTCTGAAACCTGGGGAAATAGGCCAGCCGTCCTGACAAGGGTGGACAACACTGAAAACAGACTTCTTGGATGACATCATCCCCTGGACAGGGAAGGAGGGAGTGCGGAAATTAAATGTGAGTGGCAGCAGCGTGACTCTCCGCTCTGCCTGTGTGAGGCAGTGCAAACAAGGGCAGAAGGTCCTGAGGAACCTCATTCCCACATATCCAGGTCCCTGCAGGGCTGAAGGTTAGAGCTATTGGGAATCCAATCCAAAAAAAGCATAGTCAGCACAGCTGCAGGAGCTGTGCCCTTTCTCTCATTCTCGCACCCGCTGAGGCAGCCTCCATGTAGCTAGGGCTTGACCTGCTACTTGCCAATAAATGTCTTCACACCATGCATTTAAAGGGCTAAAAGTATTTCATGAAATGTTGTATATTTGAGTATTTATAAGTTGGGGTTTCCATCTCAGGAGAGTCTATACTTAAGCAAAGGTGGTACTAACATGAAAAAAGTAGTGGTGGCGAGAGTTAAGTGCCCTGGTGCCTGGAACCCACTGACGTAGCGCTTGGAAGTGCTGAACTGTTTTTCAGTTACTCCTTTACTTTTTTTGAGTGTGAGAATATTGACACGGTTTCTTTCCAGTCCCCTGCCGTGCAAGTGAAGTGGTGGACTCCAGGAGCCAAAAGGATGGACCAGCGGTTCTCAACCTGTGGGTCGCGACCCCTTTGGAGGTCGAACGACCCTTTCACGGGGGTCGCCTAAATACATCCTGCACATCAGATATTTACATTACGATTCATAACAGTAGCAACATTACAGTTGTGAAGTAGCAACGAAAATAATTTTATGGTTGGGGGTCACCACCACATGAGGAACTGTATTAAAGGGTTGCGGCATTAGGAAGGTTGAGAACCACTGGATTAGACTGTTCTTTCCCATCACAGCCGGCACATATTCAAAATGCGAACCCGCCTGGGAATTTCCAAGGAGAAGATTCTTTTCATGATGAAGCTGGAGTCATCTATTCTTTAGTAGAAATAACCTCTGTTTTCATGGGCTGGTAACGGAGCCATTTCATATGATTTGATGTATTCTTTGGGATCAGAAAAATTTGTCATAGATCTTTGCTGAAGATTAGGGCAATCAGAAACTTACGGCTCTCTGATCTTCAAAGGAAACTATAAATAATGACTACAAGGTAACCAGTACAAGCAGCAGAAAGCCAGACTTCTCATGCTTCAGCTAAATGAACCTCACTTGATGTTTTCCAAAATTCAGGAAAATAAAATCTTAAAAACTGGCTTTTGTTTTTTAAAATAAATTTAAAAGAGTGTGTGTCTTACTTAAACCAAACTCAAGGTGTATCAGTTACTTCCAGAAAATAAAAGACAGAAGAAAATCATATATTTTTTATTTTAAGATGTATGATATTAGAGAATAAGCACAGTTTCGCCCGTGTCATTTATGTGATTAATAATAGCAACTTCCATTTACTGTGTACCTACTAAGTGCCTGGCATTGTATTAAGTGCTATATACAACATGGTAAAATGATTACGAGTACATGATTGGGAGTCAGACTGACTGAGTTTAAATGTGACCATTTACTGTCTGTGTGATCCTGGAAAAATTACTAAACCTCTCTGTGCCTGTTTGTTCATTTAAAAAATGGGGTAATAATAGTATTGCTGTTATAGGATTGTTTGAGGATTAAGTGCGTAGCATACTACTAGTATGAGCACTCTATATTAGCAATTATTATCTCTCTTAAGACACATAGATAATTTAATGAGTGCCTCATTTTTTTTTTTTTCCATTTTGTAAGTGGGAATATGAGGTCCAACACGTTAGGTTATTTGACCAAGGTTAACTACTTAGGTCAAACTCAGCCCTGTTAAAATCTTAAGACCTAAACTGTTAACAACTACTCTCCACTATATTGCCAAATTATACCAGAGAACCTCAAATCCGTTTTGGACTTGGGCAGAATAAGTTATATATGCCTAAAATTAGCAATATTCTCCTATAAAGGGGCATTGGGTTGCCATCACAGTTGCCAAATTCGCTTCTAATGGGCTCATATGAGATTCCATCCTGTGAGCGTTACCAGTTCATATCCTCAATCAACCATAGGAAGGATACAAAAAAAGTTATGTGCATTCTGAAACCTAGAAATTAAACAACAAAGACACTGAGAGTATTGCTTTATAAATACCAACGTCTATCGTTCGTTTTCCATTCTCTCCTTCTGTCTTGGTAGGTGCACCTAATTCATGTCCGCAGGAGATATTTTCAGTACTATACATTCATACATGCTCTACAGCTGGGTTTTGCAATTGGAAGTTGAATTTTTGAGGTCAAAACTAAATCTATGTGAATTGGGGCCAGGACTATGTCTCTGACGACTTGTTACAATGCTGGGTGTGCTAACAGAGCACAGAACATAATAAATAATAACTACAGTAAATGTGCTAGGGAACTGATATAGAAATTCCCTAGATTGATGAATATCATATGCTACACTAGATTTATTCAATTCCAATGGAAATTACAATTTGCTTACAAAGATATTTAACTTCAATCTTTTTTAAAAATCTCTTATTTCTATGTGTTTAGAAGTTTGTTTTTCTTGTTTAAACATGGTATCCCTTTGAGGGGAAGTTAAAAGATTTAGCTTAGCCTGGAAGCTTGCCAAGTAGTAAAACCACTATCATCAACTTTCTTTCCAAGAAAAAAAAAATGATGCTCAGACTGGTCGCCTTAAATTCCCAGTCTCACCTCAGTTTTAATGAGGTTCTCACATGATGCCACGTGGAGCAGGGTCTACACTAGGAAGGATTTTTATTGGTGACAAGGGTAAAAATTAAACCATTTATGTGGTGATAACCAAACAAGGAGAAAAAAATAAGTTTAAAATCAAAACAAAAGGATTATTTAAGGGCATGTCTCCATATAGTGGAGGATTGTGGCCCCTTTCACAATGTATCAAGGAAAAAAAGAAATAGTCCATGTCCTTCTCCACTCCCAAATGCATGAGTTTGAGGAGTGGAGTTTGAGAACTATTTGGGGAAAAGATTAAGAAACAACTCAAATAGTTGCCTCATTTTTCATAAACTCTTAAAAAAATATATTTTTATTGATTTCAGAGATGAAGGGAGAGGGAGAGAGAGGAAGAGAGAGATAGAAACATCAATGATGAGAGGGAATCATTGATTGGCTGCCTCCTGCACACCCCATACTGGGGACCAAGCCCGAAACCCAGGCATGTGCCCTTGACCAGAATCAAACCCAGGACCCTTGAGTCTGCAAGCCAATGCTCTATACACTGAGCCAAACCTGCTATGACTTCATAAACTTTTTTAAATGGTTGACACATCCTTTCAGGAATCTGCTGAAAATGTGAACCTTCTGCTTATAAAAATACATGAGCACAACTTTTTCACATAATTTCAGGAGGCTTAAGAGACCCCTTGGAGACCATTTATGGACCCAGGAACCCAGATTGAGAACCTCATCAGTCTCAGGAGCATGTTTTAAAAATATTTTTTTATTGATTTCAGAGAGGGAGAGGGAGAAACATCAATGATGACAGAGAATCATTGATCGGCTGCCACGTGTACATCCCACACCAGGGATTAAGCCCACAATCCAGGCATGTGCCCTGACTGGGAATCAGAACAGTGACCTACTGGTTCATAGGTGGATGCTCAACCACTGAGCCACGCCCAGCAGCGCCAAGAGCATTCTTTATGCTTTATACAGTGCAGATCAGAGCGCTGGTCACGTTAAATCAGCAGTCCAACTGCAATAGCACTGTTACCAATAATAACCACTTTATATAGTTTTTATAGATTTCTAAGTGCTTTCTCATATGAGTTATTTTATGATACATCAGCCCAGAAGTAGACATTTAGGTACTCAGCTAGACACATTAGGTAAGAAAAAGGACAATAACGAATGCCTAATCTGTACCGTGTTGCTTACCAATGTCTGATATTCCATTAGAATCAGATTTTGTATAAATAAAAATGTTCCCCCATGAAACATAAATATCCTTGGCTGGTGAACACTGAATTGCTCAGCTGTTAATACATTCGAATGGATATTTATTAGATTCTTTCCAACAAGAAACAAAATAGATTTTGAAGGCATTGAGGTAAACACCTTGAAAAAAAATTTATAAATAGTCCGGTGATTACCAGAGGGAAAGTGGGGCTGGGGGAGTTAGAAGAGAGTAAATGGGGGATAAATGGTGATGGAAGGAGACTTGACTTTGGGTGGTAAACATACACTACACTATATGGATGATGTATTACAGAATTGTACACTTAACATGTATATAACTTTACTAATGTCACCCCCATAAATTCAATTAAAAAAATTTTAAAAGATAGACACCTTGACCAACAGTTCTCAAAGTTCTGTCTGAGGACCCTGCTGAGGTACAGATCTTCCCTTTGCCAATTATGTATCTGTATGAGCCTGGATTTTCTCCACATACTTCAACCAAAACAACATATTGCAACAGATTGGGTGCCGAACACATGAGAGAATCCAGTTGCCTTCTATCAAGCCAGACATCGGGAGGCTTACGAAGATGGAAACAATGTCACACTTCTAATTTTTTTATTTTGTTTTATTTTAGAAAGCAGAGTTAAGTTGTAATGCATTTTTTGTTTTAAATACATTTACAAATGTATTAAAGTTGTTTTAATTTCTTTATATTAAATATTGATATGGCCCACATAAACAAAGGCTCTTTCGAGTCCTCCCAAATTTTAAGTGTTTTTAAAGGGGCCAAGAGACCAAAAAGTTTGAGAACTTGGTAAATCCCAGAAGACAGCAAGTGTAGGGGTGGGAGGGGCATGAATACATCAGTCAAGGGACTGATCAGGACACTGGGTGTCTTGTCTTGGGGACGGGGTCCCTGAATGGTACAACGTGGAGAGCAGCAGTCCAGTCTCCCTTCATTTTGTCGGTGGCACGTCCTAAAAACAACCCTTATGCTAGGTTAGCCACGCTTCTAGAAAAGATCTCAAGAAAGAAACAAGTAAATTTTAGAATCCTAAAACTAGAGAAAGATAGCCGCAGGTTGTTTAATGAAGAGCACAGAAATTGCTCCTGAGCGTGGACAATATTTTGGGAGTTCTGAGTTTTTGTTGTTGTTGTTGTTTGGGGGGGCGGGGAAGGGGGTTCTTTCCCAGATGATACAAGATTTGTTAATCCTGGATTTTGTACTGCTTGTTAACACATTCTTTAATCTTTTGGAATACCATTTCCTGGGACAAGTTGGTAGGGAAGCAATTTTCAACCTGTGTGCCCTGGTACACACAAGGAACATATTGGTGTGCTGCAAGAATTTTTAAAACATGCACTATCTATTTAGTCAGGGACACTGACCTCTCTTCCCTTAGATTGTCAAATTAAAAAATGACAAGAGCCAACACAACAATAGCCATCGGATGCAAATGAATCAAATTATACCATTTTTTTGTCAGATCAGCAAAAAATATATTTTTTTTGGTCTGCTGCTGAATTTCAGTAATTAGTTTGTGTGCCACGAGATGAAAAAGGTTGAAAATCGCTGAGGTAGGGGATCGAGAGAAGGCCTAAATGTACCTTCAAAAGTGTCTTTAACGTTTACCTATGATTCACTAAGCATCGCACTACAAAGCGTGCCGTGTACTGGAGTAACAGTCTTGATTTCAGAGTGAGAAAAACTGTTTCAAATCATTTAGCTGCTACGTCGTTTGGGGTAATTTAATCTCTCTGAGCCTCATTTTCTTTTTTTTTTTTTTTTTTTTTTTAAAGCTTTTTTTTTTATATATATATATATTTTATTGATTTTTTACAGAGAGGAAGGGAGAGAGATAGATAGTTAGAAACATCGATGGGAGAGAAACATCGACCAGCTGCCTCCTGCACATCTCCCATGGGGGATGTGCCCACAACCCAGGTACATGCCCTTGACCGGAATCGAACCCGGGACCTTTCAGTCCGCAGGCCGACGCTCTATCCACTGAGCCAAACCGGTCCTGGCAGAGCCTCATTTTCTTATCTATAAAATGTGGATAATAATGTTTATCTCAAAAAGTTGTTAGGGATTAAAGAGACACCGCATGTCAATAGGACAGCATAGTGCACTGTAGGTCTTCGGTGCATAAGCGGGAGCGTAGGTGCAAGAGCCGCGATGAACCCAGGGAGGGAGGGAAGAAGCGAAGACAAACTCTTTAAAAATACCTGGCGCAAGGTCTGAAGCGCCAGCGCCACCGCTACACATGCAAGTAGCAAGTGCACAGGAGATCCGAGGGAAGCGGGGGTCGCACGTGTCGGGATCCCGGGGATTTGTTTAGGGAAATTAGAAAACGACCGAGGAACCCCGCACGCTGACTTCACCTCCGGCCCAGCAACGTCCCCCAGCTCCGACCCGCCCGCCCGCCTCGCCCCGCGCGGCGTCCAACCGCCCCCCGCGGGTTCCACGCCAGACGGCAAGGCTCCGCGCTCCAGCCCGCGCCCGATCATCCCGGCACCGCGAGCGCGGGGTGCAGCCCCAGCGCCCCGCGGGCTTCCACGCCGACCCGCGGCCGGACGGCCCATTAAACCCGCAGCCCCCACCCCAAGCCCCGCGCGACTACGAGCGAGGCGCAGGGGGAGGAGAGAAAAACTCCCAAGTTCCCAGCCTCCGACCCCCCACTCTGCCCCCTGCACGCCGCCCGCCTCAGCCTCCCCGCTCGCTTTCCAGCCGCCCGCGCGGGCAGCACGGGGGCGGGACTGATGCTCGGGATCCCGGGGGACCCGCGGCCGGCGCTCGCGCGCTCGCTCATCGATTGGCACTGCCTGGCCGCCGGCTGCAGGCGCGGGGAAACCCGCCCGGCACGGGGGAGGGCGGCGCGCGGGGCTGGCGCCCAGGCAGGCGGGCCAGCGGATGGCCGATCGCACGGATGAGCGCGGCTGCGGCTCGCGATCCGTCTGGCGGGTGGCGGGGCCGGCCTGGGAGGCGGGAGGCCCGAGCCGCGCGTCCGCCGCCCCCTCGCCTCGCGCCCGCGCGCGCCGCCCGTCTCGGCCGCGGGGAGGGCCGCCCGGCGTAGGGTTCTCCCGCCGCCCGGGGTGGGAGCGGGGAAGCGGTGGAGGGAGAGGAGGGAAGGAGGGAGGGAGCGAGCGCGGCGGAGGGAGGGAGCGCGGCGGCCCCTCCCCTCCTCCTCCCGCCGCCGCGGGGAGCGCAGGGAGCAGCCGGGGGCTCGGCGGCGGCGGCGGCGGCGGCGTCTGGCCCCGGCTCCTCCTCCTGCTTTTCCTCCTCCTCCATCTCCTCGCTCCCTCCATCTGCCGTGGTTATGGCCCGTCGCTGGAGCACAAAAGAGTCTCCGCGGTGGAGGTCTGCGTGGGTCCTGCTCTTCCTCGCCGGGGTGTACGGTAAGTGTCCGCGTCCCCGCGCCCCGCTGGCCGAACAAAGCTGGGGGCGACCCCGGGCCCCGAGGCCTCCAGGACAGGGGTTCCCCGGGAGAACCGGGGAGAGTCTCTGGGTGCCGGCGGGACAAAGACCCGGCGAGGGGTAGAGGCATTGGCGCGGGTGGCCCCGCACGGAGACGCCTTGGTCCGCGCGCCCCCCGCGCCCCAGACCCTCGGGGTGTTGGAGAGGGGCTGGGTGTCCCGGCCGGGGGAGCCCCGATGGAGCCCGGGGAGGCGGCGGGCGGACTCCCCGACCTGGGCTGGAGGGCCCCTTGCACAATCCGCACACACACGATGCATGACTGTGAGAGGGAAGGGGAAGTCGCCCCGCCGCTGCCGGGACGCTCCGGCCACCCCCGACCCTTCCCGGGCTGAGGAAGTTCTCTTCCCGGTGCGATGCCCGCTGCATCGGCCCCCCGCCGCCCCCGCCGTGGAAACGCAGCCCCCTGCTTCCTCCCCAGCCCCGCACCGGGCCGAGCCTCCGCCACCCGGGCGTGCAGGGTCCTGCTCCTCCCCGGGAGCCACGCGGGAGGAGGCCGGGGAAGAGTTTGCAGCCCCACCTCCGCGTCTGCCTCTGCGGGGATGCGTGTCTGCGCGGACTCCGGGCTCATCTGCCCTTTGATCCATCGTGGTCCGCTCACGTTGTCACTGTTGCTTTATTCCAATCTATGGATTGCGGTTTTTGTCTTCCCTGGAGGTTGAGAGAAGGCTGAAGGCGGTGTGTGATGAGAACTAAGCTGTGTATTGCGCCGGGGTCCGAACAGGAGCGAAGGAATTGGTTGGAAAGAACATTCATTGTTTGAGAATCTTGAGTTCCACTGCTGGCTTCACCGTTTTTTAGTTCAACATTTTGGTCACGGTGTTTCAAGAGAACACAGTTAACCTTGACTTTTGGGGAGTGGGGCATGATTTCTTCAGAAGGAAATGATTGGAAGTTCACCATCCCACGGTTCAATTTTACCGTAAAAAGTCTAAGCCATTGGCCACACACACTAACAACACCAGTGGTGGTGGTGGTGAAGTTCCATCAGCATGTAATTCATGAGCAAGTATTAACTCCTTTGAAAGCGTTGATCTGTGTGATGGTAACTTTGAAAACCCGGGGATTTACACAGGAGGAATTTAATGCACTTAAATTGAAATTGACAGCCAAAAGAAATAGTTTCCTGGCGTGATGCAGAATGTATTGCTGCCTGACTTGATTCACATGTTATTATTTTTGTTTGGTGAGGGGAGAGGTTTGGTCCACATGCCATGTGCTCATTGCCAATGGTGTGCCTGTGCGTGACCAGACAACCCAGTGCGTGCCTTTGGAGTGTTAGTTGCAAGGAGCCGCTGTGATCTCTACTTGCCTGATGACTTGTGGGTGTGGGTCTGCACCAGAGATCAATAAGCTATTATGTTGTTTCTTCTGGCCTGAAGGTGGGTAGAGTTCTGCCCTGGGTTTGGTGTAGTGGCCCAGGAGAGAGAAGAAAGTGAGAGGGATCAGTAATCTAAGGGGATTAGGAGTGTCCAGCTTTATCCTCTGCTATAATCAGACTTGAATTTTAGTGATGTCTGATTCGAATGGATAAACAAGCAGGGTCTTTTGCTCTCCTCTCATTAAAACCGATGTCGTTGGTGTTTGAACTTAAAGTTTTTATGCCTCTAGGCATAAGAGGCTCTGAACCCTATAATTTGCCTTGGTGCATTCTTTTGTGCACAACACGACTTTCTGGTAGGCGCTTATCAAAGATTTATGTTTTTGGAATTTGTGTTTAGTGAGGAAGTCTTAGGAGGCAAAGATGGAAACTTCCTTTTTATAAAGCTAGCAAGGGATTATGCCAAGGGTTGATGTCTCAAGCCACAGCAAGTTTCAAAGTAAATGAAAAAAGGAGGTGGTGAGCCAGGCAGAATATTAAACTGTGTGAGCAGAGATTAAAGGAACCTTTTACCCTGCAACTGGGGACATCCTCCTTTATAGCTGCAGCTTTTGTCCTCTTCTGTCTTTTCCACCAGATGTGGGTTTATATAGAGAAAAAAAGCTATAACAATAGTATTGGGGGGGGAGGCTTGCATACCATAGTGGGGAATGTTTAACTTGAATATGCACTAGCTGTAATGAGTAGTGGATTCATCCTGAGAAATACCCATCATCTTGAGCCTCTTAAAGTAAATATTAGCTGTAATTTATGAAACGGTCCCTTACACATCAAAAAGTGTGTGTTTTTTTAAGTGGCTTCAAAAATAGAAAGATCTGTTAAAACAACCAAGTGTTCAGAGTAACTCTTAACATGGACCCAGGAAAGAAAAGCAGGATGATTGGTCAGTAGTTAGGCAATTCCAATACTAACTCTTCAGAGTGATTCTTTATGTTAACTACAATATTAAATGTCTCCAGATTGTACCTTGAATCTTTGAAACAGTTCATATATGTGTGTGTGTGTGTGTGTGTGTGTGTGTGCGCGCGCATTTAATCTTTGTTTATTTCGGTGTTTAGTGTCTTCACATGGCCATTCTAATGGACTAGGTGACTATTAAATGTGACCATTTTAGTGGAATAATGTGGCCATTATACTCCAATTTACTTTTCTGACTACCAAAGTCTATTTGAAACTCTAAATTGTGGTATGTTCTCTAGAAGTAGTTGTTCAAGGACCAATAATTATCTCTCAGGAGCTGCTGCTTCAAATCCCATGACTCTGATTTGGAAGTGTGAAGGGCTGAAACATCAGTGGGGGCAGCTGTGAGCTTTGCTGGGCATTGTTTTAGGCCTGCTGTAAGAGAAGAATGTGCTTCTTCATAATTCACAGAGGGAAGTCTGGCTTTTATAAAGGTGTGGAGGTCTTCAGAACTGTCTCCTAGTCAATAGAAGCTTTTATGTAGTAGAGCAATCACTTGGTAATTGTTAACAGTTTCATAGCTTTATCCTTTTCCACTTTTGTTTGTCTCCCACATCAGTGTATCCTAACTTTTTTTCCAAAGTACATATTATATTACCCCCAGTATACAGAATAAAGTTCATGAAATAATACTTACCCTTACTACGTGTGATGCACCCTGACACGTCATATTCTATTTACTGTTCCTTCTCTCACTCTTCCTTTCCTGGTGTGGGCTGATTAAATGATTTGGGGCCCACTAAAGATTACAATACATAATTGTAATTTGAAAAGCACTGCCCCAGATGAAGCCTTAAGATGTAATTTAAAATGTTCGTTGTACTTGTGTATCCTTTACAATAGCCTTGGAGATGGTTAGTGTTGGTTACTTGCTGCCAGAGTGTTTGGTGGCAGTAAGAACTCTTCCTGGCATATACTGATTGACCTGTGATAAAGTCTTTAAGCTGGATTTCAGCTTATTACTAGTACAGTCAAAAGTCTTTGCTGGACACAGTACTATTCTAGATGTTGTGTACCATAAAATATTTTTTTACTCTTGCGTTTTATATCTAACTAGAGGCCCAGTGCATGAAATTCATGCGGGGGGGGGGGGGGGGCGGGGGGGAGGGGCGGGAGGGGTCCCTCAGCCCAGCCTGCACCCTCTCCAATCTGGGACCCCTCAGATATCCCTCTCGCAATCTGGAACTGCTGCCTTCTAACCACTCACCTGCCTGCCTGCCTGATGGCCCCTAACCCCTCTGTCTGCCTGCCGGCCTGATTGCCCCTAACTTGCCCCCTTGACGACCTGATCGCCCCTAACCACCTCTGCCTCAGCCCCCGGCCTAAACCGCAGTCTGGCCTCCCTCTGCAGGAGGCGACGTGGTGGCTCAGGGGAAGGCGCCACCCCCATTACCCCGCTGCTGCTCCCACTGCCGGCCTGAGCCTGGGCCCTTCACAGCCACACCTTGGCTCTCGAAACTGCTGTGGCTTTGTCTGGAAGGTCGTCAGGAAGACATCTGCCCTAATTAGCATTTTACCCTTTTATTAGTATATATGGGTAAATCTTTTCCCGTGAATTTTATGGACCATTCTGTAGCATTTTATAATTTTTCAGTTTAAGGATAGACTAAAAGTTCCAATTTTAGAAAGATTGTAGAAATAACTGAAACATGAGAAAGAAAAACCTAAACCAGATTCCAATTACTTCTAAAAAAAGTCAAGCTTGATTATATAAAGTATGTTGAATAAAACTGAATTGCTCAGCATAAATTCTGCCTTGGGTTTATAATCTAAGTTATATCCTGGCCTAGAAGAATATGAAAGTACGCAGCACATTCCACAAAATTCTAGGTGGTTATGGGGCAGAAACTATTAAATGACCACTTTCAGAGAGATAACTATGTTCCAGGAAGAGTATGGAGGAGATCTGAGTGATGTATGGTAAATGATTTAGAAGGTACCTAGAAAGTAAAATCTCAGAAGAAACCATAAAAATGATGTCAGGCTGAAAAGTGAACATGAGTTAAGAAAAAAATGTTTGGAAAGAAAAGACTGACTTTTGTGGTTAGAATATTTAAAACTTATCAAGAAAATAAGGGAACACTGAGACCTCTGTGTTTTTGATCTGAGGTGTTTTTGTGGTTGGGTTTTTTTGTTTGTTTGTTTTTCTTACATTTTATCAGTGCTATTACAGTTTAAAGAATCTATAATAATAAAAGCATAATATGCTAATTAGACCAGATGTCCTTCTGGACGTCCTTCCAGACGACCTTCCTGATGAAGCCAGGGCTGAGAGGGAAGCCCGGGTCCCGGGTGCCAGAGGGAAGCCGGTGCTGGCAGCTGGGGGAAGGAAGGCCTACTCTTGCACGAATTTCGTGCATCGGGCCTCTAGTAAATATAAAAAAGGAGGTAAACATTTAATATAGATGAGATTTATATAAATTTAAACAATTAGAAAATGTTTTATTTCAGAATTTTAGAATGACTGTTAATCCTATTCTTGCTGCAAATCTTTATAGTAAATGAAAGTTGTTCTAAACTTACGAATTGAAGTTGAGTTAATCATCTCCAGTTTCTAAGGTCACCTTCTCCTCCTGTTTCTCCTCTCTTTCTCCTCACCACCTGCCCCATGACTCTTTTTGGGAGGGGTAAGTAATAAGAAGGACACTATTTATTTCCGTTTTCTAAGGTTTAGGATTAGATCCTGCAAATACAAGTTACAAACACAAACTGTTCAGATGCATAGATCAGTCTTTTTATGTGGATGCCAACAATAGGGGTGTGTGTGTTATGTTTATAACATTACATTAAGTTCAGATACTGTGCTTGGTGTTTTTTTTTTTCAATAGAAGAGAAAATTGAGGCTCAGACAAGTTGTGACTTAACTAAGATCAAATCACTAGGAAGTATTGGAGCCAAAATTGCAACCTAATCCTGTCTGTCTCTTCCCTCATTCATTCATTTAGCAAATACTCGTTGAGCACATATTGTGTCTGGCACTGAGTAAGGCACAACCTAATGGACATGGTTTCTGCCCTCATAGCACTTACAGTCTAGTCTAGTGAATATGATGTAATAAGCTCTGTAACAGAAACTAGGAGCAGCAATCGTGAATAACAGACACAGAATCATTAGAGGAAGGCTTATTTGTCGAGGAGACATCGGACCTAAAGGATAGCTAACCATGTTATGATTGGAATAAGAGAGCTTTGCACATGGGAAAAACACGTGAAAGACCCAGAATCACAAAAGAGTTGATGTGTAACAGCTGGTGTGTTGCAGGTAAATGAATAAAATTGTTGTAGCTGGAGCACAGTGGTCATAGGGAGAGTGACATGTAAAGTTGGGATCTCTTGAAAAACCATGGTAAAGAGCTTGGATTTAAGTGTAATTAATTATTAAAGAAGTTTAAGGGGCATAATGTGACTTACGTTTTGAAAACAGTCACTTTCACCACTGTGTGGAGGATTATGCTGAAGTAGGCAAGAGGAGAGATAGGATGGTTAGCTTTTGGCTGTAATCCAGGTGAGAGACACAGGAACTTGGACCAAGGTAGTGATAGCGGAGTTAGAAGAGTATGGAATGCCCAGGTGGTAGGGAAGAAAGGGATACTTTCTCTGTGGTCACAAAAGGGAAAGAGTTAATATTGGTGAACGTGTACTTAGGTCTGTATATTTTGGGGTGGGAAGATGGAGATTTCTCTAAGTAACATGACATGAGATCATCAGGAGAGAGTGAAGAGGAGGCATGAGAGATCGAGGGTGATTTCTGTTTCCACATTTCAGTAGAACAGCTCAGACCCTTAGGAAGTTAAGTTTCTATTTAATCTAACAGGGAGAAGCCTGAGAACACTCAGTGCGAGAAGGGCACTGTGATGAGTAGTTGTACAACTTGTGACAAGAAGGGTGAAGATTTAAGTTACAAAGGGAGAGACTTAGGTTTTCTATGAAGAACTCAGTTCTAAGGACTATCATTTTTGTCAGTGAAATAAGTACAGAACATAACTTCTGTATTTTAAGAGTGCTTCAGGCAGGGAATAAAGGGTGGGACAAAAGAGATTTTAAGGACTTTTTGTCCAAGTTAAATGCCTGGTTCTAAGGGATCAGTTAAAGATTGCTTTATGTCTTAGAAGAGTCAAGAATGCATTGGTAGACTGGAGAATTTCAGAAATTTTGGAAAAATAAAGTGACCTTTTCCCTTTTCCCCTTGGATTGTATAGTTTATTTATAGAATATATAACTTTAGAAAGTCCTGAAACTTTAAAATAAATGAAGTTGACAGAACAGTTTTCTAAAGTATTTGATGATTCACTGCCCTGTTAGTTTGGTGAAGAAATGAAATTGTTTTACACTCAGTTTCTGACCATTGAATGAGAGTAACTTGATACCTACCTTTAACTCACATTTCAGTTTTTAGAATAATGGAAGGTGGTGGTAATTTTTCCTATTGAAATTAAATGTAGCATAGTAAGATATTTAGTAGTTGGAATTTACCTTTCAAATAAAAGGTAAGTTCTTATTTGACTTAATTTCATTGATTGTTAAAGCATCATTTAGGTTTTAAGTTAGGAAACTGGAGAAAAGATGAATCTTTGTATCTGGTATTTTTGTATCTGGTATATTATGAAATAGAATTCAATTTCTTGAAATTATAATTGCTTGTTCTAGTAACACTAAAACCTCTTACCAAGAGTTAGAATACAGAACTCCTTTACAAAAAAATGCCTGGCTACCCTGGCTGGTGTGTCTCAGTGGTTGGAGCGTCGACTCTGAGCACCAAAGGGTCACAGGTTCAATTTCAGGTCAAGGGCACTTACCTGGGTTACAGGTTCAATCCCCGGCTCCACTCTGTGTGAGAGGCAACCAATCAATGTGTCTCGCTCTCATCGATGTTTCTCTCCCCTCACCTTCCACTCTCTAAAATAATCGGGGGGGGGGGGGGGGGTAGGAGGGTGGGAGGGGGAATCCTCAGGTGAGGATTATCAAAACAAACAAACAAACAAAAATGCCCGGCTAAATCCTCAAAATAACTTTGGTTTTGAGAAAGACTATGCCTACCAAAAAGGGTTCCTGGTGGCTGACTGGGCTCAAATGAAAACAACAACAAACCAGAGCCCAGCGGCCATTCTACACAGGGGCCTCTCAAGCAAACTGCATTCAGGGAGGAGCCTGCACCAAGCTGCCTGCCTGCAGCGTGTTTCTGCCATCTGAGCCATTCCTTACAGAGGAGTTCCTGGAACCCTGTTTCCCCAAGAGGACTGAGGCTTTCCCCATCCAGTTGGAACTGCACAGCTGTATCCCCCATCTGACTGGTTCTGGACCAGTCAGAACCGCTCCGTTCCGACCAATCAGGATGGCAGTACCTTTTAGATCAATCAAACTGTTGAGAATGTGGAGTCCTCGTTTGTATGAGGACAGACCAATCAGGGACCAGAGGCAGGGACTTCTGTCTGCATGTCAGCTCCCCTCTGGCTCTGAGAGACACCAAAGACTGTATTTTCCCAGCTGGAGCTGAAACACAGAAGATGTCTCCCTGGTGCAGAGCAAAGGGGAGCAGATCAGTGCAGGGCAAAGCAGACCAGCATAGAGCAGAACAGACCAGCATGAGCGGAGCAGAGCTGTCTACCCAGAGAAGGGCTTGGCCCCAGGACCCTCTCATAGCCCTGCTATATCACAGCTGAGCTGAATAATGTGCCCTTCTTCATCGCACCCAAATTGGGGATCCCTATTGGTGTTGAATTGGTGCCAATGACCATGACCGTCAGTTGACAGAACTCTGTGAGGTAGGTATTATTACAGGAAGCTGAAGCTGAGAGTCATGATTTTGCCCAAGGTTCACATCCCTCTACTGCTGTTTATTTCTTGTAAAGGTCTGTTATTTTTTTGTGTACATTATTGTTACAGCCCCCACCTACTTTTGACTCTAGTTTTATCCTGATTCAATTCTATCACATATAGTAGCAGCCAGAGTGACTTTTCTGAGTACAGATACGTTGTAATTTTCTTGCTTAAAACCCAACAGTAGTTCCTTATTCTTAAAATACAAGCATAACTCACTAGGCCCTTCATGTTCTGCCTAGTTTTTACCTTCCTCGTCTCTCGTTACTTTTCCCCACCATTCCTCTCCCCTTCACCGAGTTCCTGCCATACTCAACACATTGTCTTGTCTCCTGGCCTCTGCACACACTATTTTCTCTGCCTGGCTTTATCTTCCTTCCCCCAACACTTTCTCAACTAGGCTAAGTCCTGCCTGTTCTTTGGCTTTTCTCTAGATGTTACCTCCTTTGGGAAGTCTTCCTGGTTCGTCAAAACTAGGTGCCCTTCTCATAAACATGTGAGACTGTGCTTAAATGCAGTGTTGGCATTGGCCTGTTTTACTTCTCTGCTCCCCCCTGGAGCAGTGCTGTCCAATAGATATAGACAGTAGCCCCCTTTCCTTTTCCACAGTTTTTTTGCTTCTGCAGCTTCAGTTACCCATGATTAGCCATGGTTTGAAAATATTAAGTAAAATATTCCAGAATAAATAATTCATGAGTTTTCAATTGTGCGCCAGTCTAAGTAGCATAATGAAATCTCGTGCTTGTCCCACTCCATCCTGCCCAGGACATGAGTCATCCCCTAGTCCAGCGTATCTACACTGTGTATGCTACTCGCCCATCAGTCACTTAGTAGCTATCTCGGTTATCAGAGTGACTGTTCAAGTAATCCTTATTTTACTTAATAATGGCCCCAAGCACAGGAGTAGTGGTGCTGATGATTTGAATATGCTAATGAGAAGCTGTAACGTTCTTCCTCTAAGTCAGTGGTTCTCAACCTGTGGGTCACGACCCCTTTGGGGGTCAAACGACCCTTTCACAGGGGTCGCCTAAGACCATCGGAAAACACATATATAATTGCATATTGTTTTTGTGATAAATCACTGTGCTTTAATTATGTTCAATTTGTAACAATGAAATTGGGGCTCACCACAATATGAGGAATTGTATTAAAGGGTCGTGGCATTAGGAAGATTGAGAACCACTGCTGCATTAGGAAGATTGAGAACCACTGCTCTAAGTGAAAAGATATGCATGTATAGGAAAAAACATAGTATATAGAGTTCGGTACTATTCGCAGTTTTAGGCATCCACTGGGGGTCTTGGAAAGAATAATGAGCCTCAAATGTAAGTTATGTATATAAATTTTCTAGTAGCCACATTAAAAGAAAAAGAAACAGGTGACATTAATGTTAATAATATATTTAACCCAGTATATCTAAAATATATCATTTTGACATGTAATCAATAGAAATTAATTTTTCATACCAAGTCTTCAAAATTCAGTGTGAATTTTATGTACTTATAGCCAATCTTAATTAGACTAACCACATTTCAAATGCTTAATAACCACTTTGGGCAACAGCTGAATAAAATAGGCCCTGTGATCTAGCAATTCTACTCCTAGAAGTGGGAACATAATGTATGCCAAAAGACATTCACAAGAATATTCAGAGCATCCTTGTTATAGTTCCATCAGCAATAGAATAGATGAGTTAACTAGGACATATTAGCTTAAAGGAAAAGTGTATAGCAGTAGTTCTCAAACTTTTGGGTCTCAGGACTCAACAATTACTGAGGAATCCGAAGAATGCTCTTTTTATATGGGAGATGTATATGTTTTTAAATAATATAAATTAAAATTGAGGAATTGTGAAAATATTTTACTCATTTAAAATGACATAAGAAACCCATTACATGTGACCATAAATAGCATACATTGAATAAAGTTATGTAAAATGACCATTGATGATAAATTTTTCCAAAAAAAAAAATTTAGTGAGAAGAGTGGCATTGCTATATGTTTTTGTAAATTACTGTAATGTCTGGCTGAACAGAAAACAGCTATTTCTCATCCCTGCTTCTGCAGTCAGTCTGTTGTGACATGTTTTGGTTGAAGTTTTGGAAGAAAATCTGGCTTCAGAAGTATTCCAGTAGCTTTTTCAGATAAATGAATATTCTTTGATGCTATCCCAAAACTTGACAAGTAATACTTTTTTAAAGTTTAATTACAACATGGAATCTGTAACTGTATCAATGAACTTTCTGTATTCTGTTAAACTCTGAAAGGGTTTTGTGGGTTCCCAGGAGTCCACTGACCACGCTTTGAGAATAACTTACAAGATCAGTTACTCGGTCCTAGATTTCTTCCTCCCTCTGTTCCTTTTCTTTCTCTCCCTCTCATGTAAGCTAACCTCCCCTCTCCTACTGCCTGATTTTCTTTATCTGTTAATCCCGTCTTTTAGATACCCTTGTAACCTTTTTGTTGTTGTTGTTGATTTCAATGGTCAGGAACAGTGTAAAAGATTTTAGTGTTCCAGTGGTGATTATTTTGCCTGTGAAGATTAGGGAAGGAGAGTGTTTATGAACTGTGTAGGTACTGTGTTAGGAAAGCAAAAGTTAACAGCTTTGTTCTAGTGTGGTTAAACTCTTTTCACTCAGGAAGATACTAGAGATGAGCTTATATAAGAAAGAGATCCCTTCTTATGAATGGGCCTTAGAACAAAATGAGCCAGTAAGATAACCAGTGGAGATGGATTGGTCCCATGAGAAGTGGAATCTGAAGGAAGGATCTGAGGTGGAGTGTGTGTGTGTGTGTGTGTGTGTGTGTGTTGGGGGGGGGGGGGGGTTGAAATGGAGATAATAAATGAGCATTGATTGGAACTCAAGGTTCAAGTCCAAGGTTAGGATTCTTGTATTCTATCCATTAGGTATTTCTAGTCTGATGGGGATGACACTTTAAGACCAAACTTATTTGCTGGAAAGGTCGTAGCCACAAAATTAACCAAAATATAGCCCCAGTATTATCTAAACAATGACTTAGTGTTGTCACTAACATTATTACTTATACATAGGAATATTCACCGTGGTACAAAGGGTGGGAGGTTAAGGGGAAACCTACTATTAGCATTGTAGGAGAGGAATCACTACCTAGGGCAGCGGTTCTCAACTGTGGGTCGCTACCCCTTTGGGGGTCGAACGACCCTTTCACAGGGGTCGCCTAAGACCATCCTGCATATCAGATATTTACATTACGATTCATAACAGTAACAACATTACAGTTATGAAGTAGCAACGAAAATAATTTTATGGTTGGGTCACAACATGAGGAACTGTATTTAAAGGGCCAGAAGGTTGAGAACCACTGACCTAGGGTTAATGTCAATGAGTAAGGCATACACTTCCTCTCTATTCCTAATGTGCTGAGAGTTTATCATGAATGAATGTTGTATTTTGAAAAATGCTTTTCTTCATCTATCTTTGTCATTATTCTTTTTATTGTTAGTATAGTGAATTACATTGATTTTTTTTAATGATTAGCCTTTTATTTGGGGGATAAACCACTTGGTCATAGTGTATTTATTATGCTTTTAAAATTTTAACACTTTTATACAATGAATTTCAATCTTTTTAAGTACATATTTCAGTTGTTTTAGTATGCTCAGAGGGCTTTCCAAATATCACCACTATCTAATTACAGACTCTTTCAACCCAAAAGGAAACCCTGTACCTATTAACAATCACTATCCCTTTTCCCTTTCCCCTAGTCCAGCCGTGGGCAAACTATGGCCCGCGGGCCGGATGCGGCCCGTTTGAAATGAATAAAACTAAAAAAAAAAAGACCGTGCCCTTTTATGTAATGATGTTTACTTTGAATTTATATTAGTTCACACAGACACTCCATCCATGCTTTTGTTCCTGCCCTCCGGTCCAGTTTAAGAACCCATTGTGGCCCTCGAGTCAAAAAGTTTGCCCACCCCTGCCCTAGTCCCTGGCAACCACTGAGGAACTTTATTTCATTATGGATTTGTCTATTTTGGACATTTTATATAAATGGAAATCATACTATATGTGATCTATTGTGTCTGGCTTCCTTAACCTAACACAGTGTTATCATGGTTCATGCATGTAGCACATGTGAAGTGATATCACATTGTAGTTTTGATTTTCATTTCCTTAATGCTCTTCTTTTCATGTGTTTTTGGCCATTTGTCTATGTTTTTGGAAATGTCTATTCAAAGTCTTTGCTCAGTTCTAATTTGTTGGATTATTTGTCTTTGTGTTGTTGAGCTCTAAGAGTTCTTTGTGTATTGTGGATATTAACCCCTTATCAGATATGTGATTCACAAATATTTTCTCCCATTCTGTAGTTTGACTTTCCACTTACTTGCTGGTGACCTTTGAAGCACACGTGTTTCTTTGATTTGAGACGGTTCAATTTACCTGTTTTTTCTTTTGTTGCTTGTGCTTTGGTGTCATATCTAAACATCCATTTCCTAACCCAAGGTCATGAAGATTAATTCTTATGTTTATTGTAAGAGTTTTATAGTTTTAAGTATTTATATAGATGCTTGGTCCATTTTGAGTTAGTTGTGTGAAGTAGGGAATCAAAATTCATTTTTTTTGCATATGGATAACCAGTTGCCTCATCCCAATGTAATGAAAATATTATTCTTTCCCCATTGAATTATCCTGGCACTCTTGTTGAAAATCAGTGGACTGTAATTGTAAGGGCTTATTTCTTGATTGATAGTTCTATTCTATATGCCTATCTGTCTGTCCTTATGCCAGTTATCACTCTGCCTTCATTACTGTAGCTTTAATAGTAGGTTTTGAAATCAGGAATGTGAATCCTCCAAATTTATTATTTTTTATGAAGATTGTTTTACTATTCTGGATTCCTTGAATTTCTGTGTGAATTTTAGGATTAGTTTCTCAATTTGGGGTGATGGGGGGAGGCAGCTTGGATTTTGTGAGGTATTAAATTGAGTCTGTTGATCAATTTGGGGAGTATTGCTATCTTACCAATTTAGATCCTTCTGATCCATGAACATGCGATGTCTTTCCAGTTATGTTGGCCTTCTTTAATTTCTTTCAACAATGTTTTGTAGTTTTAGAGTATTTCCTTTGTTAAACTTAATTTTGTGTGTGTGCTCTTGTAAATGTAATTATTTTCTTAATTTTTTGTATTTTTCATTGCTAGAGTATAGGAATACATTTTTTTAAAAAAATATATGGGACGATGCTCCAACCAACTGAACCACCTGGCTAGGGCTAAAACATAAATATTTTGAAATAGTCACAGTACAGTACAGTACAGTGGAACTTCGGTTATCGAACTTAATTCGTTATGGAAAGCTGTTCAAGAAGCAATTTGTTCGAAAATTGAATCATTTTTGCCCATTAGAAATAATGTAAATTGAATTAATTCATTCCAGAGCCCCAAGTGATTCCCTGTTTTAACTTCTTATATACAGTACATGTCTAATGTACTGTTTAATCTATAAATAAACACTTCTTAAGTTTATCTAACCACCCCCTGCTAGCCTTAAAGGAATCACTTTCAGCACTCCTTCCAGGGTGTCTCTCAGGTCAGCATGCAGCATCTTTGATTGTTCCCATATTACCGCCTGGGCTAAGTGCTTTTCCTTTATACCAGTCAACAGCAGTTTTGCTACCTCTTCAGCTGCTGGGGTCATTGTTTCTCTCACACCCTTAACAGCATTAGCACTCTTGGTGGCCTCTTTGTGCTTTAAAATTGTGCTAATTGGTGACTTCCCCAACAACAAAAACATTCTCTCCTTTGTTTGTGGTCTGAGAGACAATTTTTGTCATGTTGAGGTATCAGCTTGAAAGAGTTGTCCTTTAAACCGAAGTTGGCTTCAACAACAACCAAAACATGTTTTCTGTGAACAACTTGGTCAAGAATCAAATTGTTCGAGATGGGAGAAGTTCGAGAAACTAGGTTTCACTGTATTTGAATGGCAAGCTATGCTATGTGAAGTAGCAGAGGCAAGGAGGGACTGTTTTATAAACTCATTTTTGTAACAGTAGTAGACACGTAGTAGTTTCTGTATGCTAGACAGTGTTCTAATCACTGTATGTTTGTGTACACTCTTAACAACCCTGGCAGCCTAGACACTTAGTATGTTCACTTTACAGATAAGAAACCAGAGAAGTTAAGTAGCTTAGCTAAGGCTATATAATTAGTAAGCAGAAGAGCTAGGATTTGAACCCAGAAAGGGTGGTTCTGGTCTCTTCTCTTAACCATAACAGTATATTGCTTTTTAAAGTTTTATTTACAGATATTCCTAAATTCAATGTAGTTTATATGCAAACTGATTAATTTCTGATAGATTTGCTCTTTTTAAAAAATACATATTTTTATTGATTTCAGAGAGAAAGGGAGGGGGGGGGAGAGAGAGAGAAACATCAATGATGAGAGAGAATCATTGATTGGCTCCCTCCTGCATGCCCCCCACTGGGGATCGAACCCACAACCGGAACATGTGCCCTTGAGCAGAATCAAACCTGGGACTCCTTAGTCCATAGGCTGACACTCTATCCACTGAGCCAAACCGGCTAGGGCACATTTGCTCTTTTAAATTCCTAACTAGAGCTCATCTGCTTGTGGTACTGATAGATGAGCCATAGATGCCAGCTCATTAATTTTTTGAATTAATTTTGATTTCCTATTTGAGATTTCTAAATAGCAAGATGCTAGATTATTGGGTTTTCTGCTACCTACCTTCAGGGTTTTTTGTGAGGCTATTAAATAACTTATGCAAATACTTACTACATAAAATGTTAATTTCATTCCTTAGTAGATAGACAAAAGATAATTATAGGAACAGTAATTGGATGACTAATAAAATTAGAAGCAAAAATTAACTTAAAGAAATGCAAATACATACCACATAGTAATTTAGTAAATATGTAAAAATCAAACTTTTCTATTAAGTGTTCATAATTTTCAATAAAGACATAGTAAAAATGTGTTTAGAAGGTAATGAAATGAGCATTCATACTTGACTACTAGAAATGGTAATTTTTGGCTGATAGGTTTATTGCTATTACTTGACATATATCTGTGGCACTTTTTCCTATCACTTTCTCTTCATAAACTGTTTCTTTAATATTGAACATTAGATTTTTTAGTTATGTTCACATTTATAAATACTGTAACATGTTTTATTAATTTTTATCTTAATTTTTATTATTTTCCTTTTGATTAAGTAACAAAAGTAGAGGCATTAGAGGAATGGTGGCATGAGAGATCCCTTTGGTCTCTCCCCTTGAAGTTTCAACATTTTAAACACTTATAACTCAACAAAGAATTCCCTGCTCTATGCACAATATTCCTGAAAGACCTGCACATTGAAACACCTTAAGGCGGGCAAGTAGAAGCAAACTGGGGATGCAAGAAGGGAGAAAACCTGAGATGAGCCAGAGATGCAGCCCTACAGCTGGGCATTCACAGGAGGGCTCAACCCAGAGAGGGGAGGAATCAGGTTGTGGCTGGCACTCACTTTAGCCAGGAGAGAGATTCAGTAGGCATTCCTGCAGGAGTGAGCAGTATGAACTGTGGGTGAGCCTAGTGACCTGGGCAGGGCACAGGTCAGACATGCTGCTGTGGTTGTCTGGCAGTCAGCATTCCTGACTCAGAAACAAAGTTGTGGAGGCTTGCTTTGCCTTTGGTGTCATGTTGTGTAGCACATTATCTGCAAACTCGAGAACTAGTTCTACAGAATCATTTTTTTCCCTGAGCAGAGGGTTCACTCTGTGACTAGTTCTGAACACTGGGAAGACCCCGCAGAAGTCCAAGGTCACCATAACTTGACAGGCAAAACAGCAAAGAAGCTGGTTCCCCACACCCACATGCATTGTTATAATGACAGCAGTATCTGGCTATGGAGGACAGCACTGGGATTCCACAGATTTGGAGTCCATTGCACACCTAATTCCTCGGTGGGGTGGCTCCCCGAGACAGCAAGGGGGCGGGGGGGGGGGGGGGGGGCAGAGCACAGTAGAGGAAACCATCTATCCAGGCAATACTACCCCACCGAGATCTGAAAAGCCAGAGAAGTGTAAGACAGCTAAAAACTTATGATTTAGTGCCACCTACTGGAAAATACTAGAAAGGCTTCTTCATAGTAATCTGCTAGAGAGGTACCACTCATAGATGCCTAGACAGAGAAGGAATCCATCAAATAACCAGGAATAACCAAGGTAGTGAGGCAGCTCAAATAGAAAATGAAAAACCCCCAGAAAACAAACTTAAAGACATGGAATTATGTGATATAAATGACAGAGAATTCAAGATTACAGTTATGAAAAAAATCAACAAGATGCAAGAGAATGCAGCCAGGCAATTTAATGATCTCAGAAAACAAATCTACAGACAAAACAAGTACTTTACCAAAGAGATTGAAACTTTAAAAAAGAACCAAACAAATTCTAGAGCTATAGAACTCAATAAAAATAATTAAGGATGAATAAGAGTATAGGAAATAGAGCCAACCAGATGGAGGAAAGAATTAGTGATATCAAAGATAGAAATGACACAGAGGGAAGAAGAGAGATTTGAGCATTTAAAAAAAAAAAAGAATTCTACTAGAACTATCTGATTCCATCAAAAAGAGCTATATAAGAATAATAGGCTTACCGAACCGGTTTGGCTCAGTGGATAGAGCGTCGGCCTGTGGACTCAAGGGTCCCAGGTTCGATTCCGGTCAAGGGCATGTACCTTGGTTGCGGGCACATCCCCAGTGGGGGCGTGCAGGAGGCAGCTGATCGATCTCTCTCATCGATGTTTCTAACTCTCTGTCCCTCTTCTTCTCTGTAAAAAATCAATAAAATATATTTTTAAAAAAAAGAATAATAGGCATACCAGAAGAGGAAAAGAGGGAGAAGGGAATGGAGAGGCTATTCAAACAAATAATTGATGAGATCTTTCCAAACCTATGCAAAGAATTAGATTCTTGGATCCAAGAAACAGAGCACCTAATCACGTCAATCCAAAAGGGCCTTTTCCAAGACAAATTGTATTAAAACTGTCAAAAATTAATGACAAAAAAAAAAAAATTCTCAAGGCAGCCAGGAAAAAGAAGAAAGTAACTTATAAAGGGAAGTCCATTAAGTTATCATCAGACTTTCTAGCAGAAATGCTACAAGCCAGAAGAGAATGGAACCAAATATTCAAATTACTGAAAGAGAGAAATTACCAACCAGGAATAATATGTCCAGCAAAGTTGTCCTTTAGATATGAAGGAGAAATCAAAATTTTTCCTGACATACAGAAGCTAAGGGAATTTATCACCAGAAGGTCTCCACTGCAGGAAATACTCAAGGGAGTTATTTACCTGAAACAAAAGGTCACAAAACTATGAGCAAGATCCACAACAACTTTACAAATAAACAGGGATAATTTGTGACAATAAAAGCATGAAAGGGGAGAAAGATAAAGGTCTGAATTTGCAAAGGAGGATGGGGATCAGATACATTCAAATGAAAAAGGATTATTGTACTAGTATATATGAAACTTTATTTTTCTTAAACTTAAAGGTAACCACACACACACACACACACACACAAACCCAAAACTGAGACACATGGCTTAAAAGAAGAGAAAACAGGAAGTAAGTATGGAATACCACCACACAAAAACAACAGACAAAAACACAAAGGAAAATAACTGATGGAGGCACAGAGCTACCAGAAAACAAAAGTTCAAATGGCTATAGGAAATCCTCATACATCAATAATTACCCTAAATGTATATGGACTGAATTCACCAATAAAGAGGCACAGGGTAGCAAATTGGATCAAAAAACAAAACCTAACCATAGCCTACCTTCAAGAGACACATCTAAACTGCAAAGACGAAGTTAGACTCAAAGTGAAAGGTTGGAAAATGATTTTCCAAGCAAATGGCACCCACAGAAAAGCAGGTGTAGCCATACTTATATATTACAAAAAGGATTTCAAGATAACAAAGGTAATAAGAGACAAAGATGGACATAGCACTTCTTAATATATATGCACTCAGTCAGCACCAAATACATAAAGCAACTACTAACAGAACTAAAGGGAGAAACAGACAAAAACAATAGTCGTTTTTGGGAACCTTAATACTCCATTGGCAACTCTAGATAGATCATCCAAAAAGAAAATAAATAAAGAAATATCAGCCTGAAATGATACATTAGACCAAATGGATATAATTGGTATTTACGGAGCCTTTCATCCCAGAACATCAGATTATACATTCTTCTCCAGTGCACATGAAACATTCTCAAGGATATACCATATGTTGGATTACAAAAGTAGCCTCAACAAATTCAAGAAGATTGAAATCATACCAAGCATATTCTTTGACCACAATGCTTTGAAATTAGAAATCAACTGCAAAAAGAAAGTAAAGAAACACACAAACATGTGGAGATTAAACAACATACTACTAAAAAATAACTGGGTCAAAGAAGAAATAAAGGTGAGGTCAAAAGATATAGAAAGGCAAATGAGAACAATAATATGACATACCAAAACTTCTGGGATGCAGCAAAAGCAGTAATAAGAGGGAAGTGTATATCATTGCATGCCTATCTCAAAAAATAAGCTAATTCCAAATAAACAATCTAACATAACATCTTAAAGAACTAGAAAAAGAAGAACAAAAGCAACCCAAAGTCAGCAGAAGAAAGGAACTAATAAAAATTAGAGCAGAATTAAATAGAGAGTAAAAAGATTATACAAAGAGCCGGTTCTTTGGAACGATGAATAAAATTGACAACCCCCTGGCTAGACTCACTAAGGAAAAGGAGAAAAGACTCATATAAACAAAATCAATAATGAAAGAGGAAAAGTTACCAAAGGCATCACAGATTTAGAAAGGATCACACTAGAATACTATGAAAGACTATATGCCACCAAATTCAATAACCTAGAAGAAATAGGTAGGTTTACAGATATATTTAACATTTACAGACTGAATCATGAAGAATTGGAAAATCTAAATAGACTAACAGTGAGGAAATTGAAAAAGCCTCCTAAAAAATGAAAGTCCAAGACCAGTTGGCTTCGTTAGTGAATTCTACCAAACATTCAAAAAAGACTTGATACCTATCCTTCTCAAATTCTTCCAAAAAATTGAAGAAGAGGCAATACTTCCTAACACATTCTACAAGGCCAACAAAACCTTGATACCAAAACCTGGCAAGGATGACACACAAAAAAAACTATAGACAGTACATCTGGTGAACACAGATGCAAAAATCCTAAATAAAATACTAGCAAATTGCATTTATCCTCCCTTTTCTGTATGAACTGTGTTTAAGGGTAAGCAGGTAACATTTGTTGAGGGAAAGTTCTTTGTGGAATTTCAGTTAGTGGAAGTATAAAAGTTGGCAGGGTTAGAAAATAATGTTGCCATAATGAAATAATTTATTCAGGCCATGATTATCAGTTTCCTCTGATGAAACTAGTATTATAAAAATGGTCATGTGGGAACTTTACAGTGGAGGGATCAGGCTGCCTGACTTGGACCTATTGATTAACCTCAGTCTTAGGAAAAGTAGGGCAGGCAGAAAGTTTGTGCCGCCTCCTGTGATATACATGAAACATACAGCATCAGCTCTGAAGTTTTCCAGCCAAAAATGTTGAACCCGTGTCAAATCAGATTCTACCCAGGGGTTGGCAAATTATATGGCCTTTGAGCCAAATCCAGCCCACTGCCTGTTTTTTGTTTTGTTTTCTTTTCATGTTTTATTGAAACACCCTACTCTGATGCATTCAGGTATTATCTATGGCTGCTTTCATGCAACAGTGGCAGAGTTGGGTAGTTGCAATAGAGATCATATGGCCCACAAAGTCTAAAATATTTACTATCTGGCCTTTTTAAGAAAAAGTTTGATGACTCTAGAGCTCGATGAACAAAGTTTAGTGACACCACTAAATATGGGTCTCTTACAGGACAATGGATCTGGTTTCTGTAACAAGTCTGCTGTATGGAAAATAAGGGAGTATTACTATAGGTTGAGAGATTTAAACACACTAACCAAATGAAACATTAAGATTTCCTTTAGGTCCTGCTTCAAATAAACCAACTGTAAAAAGACATTTATGAGCTACCCAGGGAAATTTGACGATGGCTTGGCTATATTAAATGATATAAAAATTATAATTAAGCCGAAACCGGTTTGGCTCAGTGGATAGAGCGTCAGCCTGCGGACTGAAAGGTCCCAGGTTCGATTCCGGTCAAGGGCATGTACCTGGGTTGCAGGCACATCCCCAGTGGGAGATGTGCAGGAGGCAGCTGATCGATGTTTCTCTCTCATCAATGTTTCTAACTTTCTATCTCTCTCCCTTCCTCTCTGTAAAAAATCAATAAAATATATTTTTTAAAAAATTATAATTAATTTCATTGAAGTAATATCACTGTAGTTAGGTAAGAGAATGTCTATCTATGTTTGTCTTCATTCACTTGGGGAAGCACACCTATATAGTAGGGATAAATATATTTACACTAGAGGCACGGTGCATAAAATTCATGCACGAGGGAGGGGGTTCCCTCAGCCCGGCCTGCACCCTCTCCTCTCGCAATCAGGACCCCTGGGGGGATGTCTGACTACCTGCCTGATCGCCCATAACCACTCACCTGCCTGCCTGATTGCACCGGACTGCCTCTGCCTTGGCCCCACGACCGAGGCTTTGTCTGGAATGACATCCGGAAGGTCATTCAGCTGTCTGGTCTAATTAGCATATTATGCTTTTATTATTATAGATTGGGACTTTTTAAAGTTATATGAAAAAGGATAATCCTCAACTTCATATATGATATTTTAATAGGGAAATGTCAAGTTGATGGGATAAACTGCAGGGTACTGTTTTAAAGATTATGTGAAAGTGAAAAATTATGAGATGAACTTCATTAGAGGTAAATGAAAAGCTAGCCATTTGCTCATAGAAAAAAAAAAAGAATTCTTTAAATAGATTTATTAAAGCCATTAAGAACCTAGGAGTCATTGAAGATCAAAAATGATGCATAAAAGCATCATGCCTTTGGCTTCTTCCTCCCCCCCCCCCCCCCCCCCCCCGTGCTCCCTCTCCCCCACCCCCAACAAGTAGCTGAAGCTAATTCAGAGTTGAGTCCCTTTCAGTCTAAAAATTGAAGCTGCTCCTGAGGTCTGAATAGTCATTTACCAAACATTTTACATTTAAAGGATAGTGTAAAGAAGCAGCTCTCTAAACCTGTAATCTAAGCAAACAACTGGTTCTGAAATCTCTTTCCTTTGTAGTTTTCTAACTTAATTCACTAATGAAAGAATGCCTGTCTTCCTCTTTGTATTTCTCTACCCTTTTGTTTCCTTTTTTTTTAATCCTCTAAGCAAACTATAACCTGAAATCAAATTGTTAATTACACAAAGGATGTTTTATGCTTAATTTCAAGATCTGGTAATTTTGACTCATTAAATCAACAAATATTTCCTGAGATCGCACTCTGTCAGAAACTGGGAAATAGGAAGGCAAGTAGAAAGTGAAGAAGAGGAGAAAAGAAGCAAAGGGAAAGAGACTGTTTTTGCTCTAAAGACACTCAAAATTTGGTGTAGAAGATGGGTAAATTAATAACCCAGACAGGATGATAGGGCCGTGGTAGTAGTATGCTCATGAGTCAGTACTAATTTGATGTATGGTGGGAACGTTAAGGAGGACTCCTAATTCATCCTGAGATGGATGGAGATCTATTTCCTGAGCTGAGTTGAAGGAGTTAAGCAGGTAAGTGGCAGTGCACTGGGCTGTACCAGGCTGAGAAAAGGTGATGTTCAAAATCTAAGATAGGTTCAGGAGTAAATGATATGTAAGGGAGCTCCATTAGTGAGTATAGATTCTTTCAAAGAATTTAACTTAGGAGGGAAAGACCAAGATAGGAAAGCAGAAACAGGTAGGTGCACTGGCAAGAAAGAAGTTTTCTTTTATGAAAGAGAAAGACCTGAATATATCATCAGGAGGAAACAAAGGAACAAGAAGAAAGGAAAGGTCTGAAGGGAATGGAGAGAAGGGCTAATAAAGGACTCCAGGATCCAGAGTGATTGTAGACCTACTGTGTCCTTGGCTCCCATAATAGGATCTCTAATAAACTCGAACAATCTTCCCTAGCAATGGAATAGTTAACCTTCAAAATGTCCTGTTCTCTGGTCTATATCGGGTCACTAGAAGTATATTTGAATGGTTCCATGTCCTCAACTTTGTGATAGGATGTATAGAAAATCAGGAGATACCAAAAAAAAGATACAATTTTGTCCCTAATGGTCTTAAGACTACTAGAGTTGTTGAAATAAGGTTAAAAGAGATAATGCAAGGCATTTTTTTTTAATGTGCCAACATGTGTGACCCTAGCAATGGCCACACTGTTGACGGATTGAGCATGGTCTTAGGAGATACGATTTTTAAAGGTACGGGATTCTCCCCGACCTGCGTGGCTTAGTGGTTGAATGTCAACCTATAAACCGGAAGGTCAAGGTTCAATTCCAGGTCAGGGCACATGCTGGATTGCTGACTCAATCCCCAGGAGGGAGTGTGCAGGAGGCAGCCGATCAATGATTCTCTCTCATCATTGATGTTTCTATCTCTCTCCCTCTCCTTTCTTCTCTATTATCAATAAAAATATATATGTTTTTTCAAGTACATGATTCTCTCTTTTCTAGTAGTGATATGAAGTTCTCTTTTGACTATTAACTTGATAGGAAATTCTTTCTGGTTTTACTCAGATCTGTGTATTTGACCTTTATATATTACATTGCATTTTTGTGAATTCAAAAATACTGTGTTTTTCCTACTACCATTGAATTGTTGGGTTTTGTATTGTTTTGAAGAATATATCGGAGGCTTTAATTTAGTTGCTGAATATTACACGTAGCTCTATGTAGTTGTTTTCTTTTAAAGGGAGAATCTGGAAATTTTTTATACATTTTATCTTGGAAATTAGTTTATCCATTATGTTTAATTTTAGGAAATGGTGCTCTTGCAGAACATTCTGAAAATGTGCATATTTCAGGAGTGTCAACTGGTAAGTCATTTTTTGTAATGTTTAAATTTCATGCATGACTTATGTGGTAAATATTGAAAGCCACCTGGTATCTTATGAAGTGATATTTGGCTATAAAAATGATTACTGCTTTTTGCAGCATGTAATAGGAATGAAGTAACTGGAACACGGAGAAATTCTCATAAGATAAAATTGATATCTGCATGCCCATGGGTTGATTATATTTTTCCAAATGGACTGCATAATTATTTTTCATAAAAACATTGAGCCAAGAGAAGTTAGCTCAAAATGAATTAGTATTTTCTTTACATACAAAGTTATATGGAATGAAATTTATTAAAATGTACTTTTGAATGTAGCATTAAGCCTTAGAAATGAAGCACTTTGCTTGATTTTTAGATTAGACTACGACTATACATAAAACTGTTGTATTTGAGTGCACAATTTATATGCCATTAAAAAGGCACAATTTATATGCCATTAAAAAGCAACTCCAACATATTTGTGTCCATGAAATTCTGAAATTCATTGACGTAAATACATCTTCCCACTCATCTAAGCTTTTATACTTAATAATTCTTAAAGGCCCATAACTATTAAAATTTTCATTCTTAGTGACTTCCAGTTTTGTTACCATTTTTGCTATCAACTGCAATTACTAGGAGAGCCAAATCTTTTATTTTGCATATATTAAAATAGTTTCTCACTGTTACTTTATTATTTCCCTATAGTTTTTATAAATTTTGTAGTTTAAAAAATTGAACTTGGTATATTTATCAATCTGATTGCTTCCTGTCATCTTGTTATTTGTTTGGTTGTTTTTTCTCATATGAAGCAAAGCTGAAAGTTTCTTCTTTTATGTCTGATTTTATATTCAGATAGTTAATAGATTTAGCAAATACTCTAAGAGTTAGTAAGCACTAGCTAAACACATCAACAAGCTTGGTTTTCTGATGATGAAAAGCAAAGCAAGTGCCTTAGTAACCTGTATTCTTTTCGTTTGTTTCACCATTTTCATGTGCTATCAAATGGTATATAATTATATACATCAAGTAAAAATAAGGTTATTTTAAAGATGACTTTAACTTTTTCCCTTTCTATTTCAAATAGCTAATGAGAATTGTGATTATTTTTCCACGTTGTACCTGTGAAATAAGAAGTTTGTTTACCAACATTTTAATTCACACAACCAAATGGTTATTGTCTAATTCAGTGATTTTCAAAAGGTTTGGTTTCAGAATCCCTTTTATGCTTTTAAAAATATTGAGAACTATTATTAGTCCATTTGGGCTTCCATAACAAAATACCATAGACTGGCCCAGCCAGCATGGCTCAGTGGTTGAGCATCAACCTATGAACCAGGAGGTCAGTTTGATTTCCGGTCAGGGCACATGCCCAGGTTGTGGGCTCGATCCCCAGTCGGGGCTGTGCAGGAGGCAGCCAACCAATGATGTGGCCACAGTGGACACCCTGATCAATGACTCTCATCGTTGATGTTTCTCTCTCTCCTCCCTGCCCCCCCCCCCCCCCGAAATCAATAAAAATATATTAAAAAAGAAAAAGAAAGCATCACAGTCAGGAGCCAGTCGAACATATGCCTTCTTCTCCCCACCAGGCCTGATCAGGGTGTTGACCTTGGCCACGTCAATGTCATAGAGCTTCTTGGCCGCCTGTTTGATCTGGTGCCTGTTGGCCTTGACATCCACAATGCACACAGGTGTATTGCTGTCTTCTATCTTCTCCACGGCTGACTCGGTAGTCAGGGGGCATTTGATGTTGGCATAGTGGTCAAGCTTGTTTCTCCTGGGTGTGCTCTCCCGAGGATATGTAGGCTGCTTCCGGAGCCTCAGTGTCTTTGGCCGTCCGAAGGTGGGAAGGTGGGTGACGTGGGGATCTTCTTTTGTGTGTGGCTATGGACGCCTTTCAACACTGCTTTCTTTGCCTTCAAAGCTTTGTCTTTGGTTTCGGCTTTGGGCAGGGCAGAGGCTTTCTTAGCTTTTGGCGCCATCTTCCTCATCAGTTCTTTTGACCAATATCATACAGAGTGTCTTTTGTCCGTGTTTCAATGAAGACGGGAAAGAAAGCTTATTGTATTTTGAGTGATAATGAATCTGTGAAGGTTTTTAGGATTTCAGAATATAGAAGTAGAACATATGAACTCAAGGAACTATCCTTTAAATGAAGAAAATGAGTAGAGAATATAAACAGTACATTTTTTAAAAGATCACACACATTAGTTTAGGATACTACTAATTGTAAAGGCATTATCTGCCCTCAGAAAGTTTATTTATGAGACACTTAAGCTTTTAGAGTAGAGTGCTCCCTTTAAGTTTCAGAAAGAAAAGTAATGGTTGTATTGTAAATTTTATATATTATACTTTTATATGTAATATTATATACTATGTTATTAACACATTGTATGCGGGAAACGTATTTATAAAACGTATAAATACGTTTCCCGCATACAATGTGTTAAATCTTACTTATGTTTTATTCGGTATGTTTTAGTATATTTCTGTATTATATAATTATTAGTACTAGAGGCCCGATGCACAAAATTCATGCAAGGGGCTCTGCCCTCACAGCCCCGGCTTCATCCAGAAGGTCGTCCAGAAGGACATCCAGAAGGACGTCCAGAAGGTCGTTCAGCTGTCCAGTCTAATTAGCATGGTATGCGTTCATTATTATAGATAACATTTAGTGTATTATCAAATATTTATTGGGCAATTATATATTTACTAGAGGCCCGGTGCACAAAAATTTGTGCACTCGGGGGGGAAGAGGGGGTTCCTCAGCCCGGCCTGTGCCCTCTCGCAGTCTGGGACCCCTCGGGAGATAACGACCTGCTGGCTTAGGCCTGCTCCTGAGTGGCAGAGGGCAAGCCCAATCCCTAGGTGCAGCCCCTGGTCGGGCTCAGAGCAGGGCTGATTGGGGAGTTGGGGCACCGCCCCCTGTCATGCACAGAGCAGGGCGGATTGGGAGGTTGCGATGCCACCCTCAGTCACGCTCAGGGTAGGGCTGATTGGGGGGTTGGGGCACCGCCCCCGTCACACTCAAGGCAGGTTCAATGGGGAGGTTGCGGCGCCACCCCCTGTGACTCACAGAGCAGGGCCAATCAGGGGGTTGGGGCACTGCCCCCTGTCACTCACAGAGCAGGGCCAATCAGGGGGTTGGGGCACTGCCCCCTGTCACTCACAGAGCAGGGCCAATCAGGGAGTTGGGGCACTGCCCCCCCCCCCCCATCACGCACAGAGCAGGGCCCATCAGGGGGTTGGGGAGCTCCCCCCTGTCACGCACAGAGCAGGGCCGATAGGGGAGTTAGGGCACCACCCCCTGTCACCCACAGAGCAGGGCCAATCAGGGGGTTGGGGCGCCACCACTGTCACACTCAGGGCAGGGCCGATGGGGAGGTTATGGCTATACCCTGTCACACACAGAGCAGGGCCCGTGGGGGGGGGGGGGGGTAGGCACCACCCCCTGTCACACACAGAGCAGGGCCGATCAGGGGGTTGGGACGCCACACCCTGTCACACACAGAGCCGCAGGGCGATCAGGGGGTTTGGGCGCTGCCCCCTGTCATGCTGATCTGGTGCCAGAAGGCCTCGTGGCTCTGCTGATCCCTGTGCTGGGAGGCATATTACCCTTTTACTATATAGGATAGAGGCCTGGGGGCTGGCTGGTTTGCCCTGAAGGGTGTCCTGGATCAGGGTGGGGGTCCCCACTGGGGTGCCTGGCCAGCCTGGATGAGGGGATGATGGCTGTTTGCAGCTGATCACACACCCTTCAGGGTGGGGGTCCCCACTGGGGTGCCTGGCCAGTCTGGGTGAGGGGCTGAGGACTGCTTTCAGGCTAGGGGTTTTGACTGAAGCTCCCAACCACTCCTTTTTTTCTTTTTTTTTTTTTCTTCTGGGCCAGCTTTAGCTCTGGCTCTAGCTCTGAGGCTTCCGCTGCTGGTTTGTTTGCCGTTCTGTAATCGAAACAATGTATAACTTCAGCTCTGAGATCCCAGCCGGCTATATTTGTTAGAATGTTTCAAACTGCCAGCTCAGAGTCCGGCAAGTCAGGCGGGGAACGTTGCAGCCTGCAGTCACGGGAGCAAGCAAGCCTCACGTTCGCCGCCATCTTGGCTGACAGTTAATTTGCATAAGGATACGCTGATTAGCCAATCGGAAGGGTAGCGGTCGTATGCCAATTACCATGTTTCTCTTTTATTAGTGTAGATAGCAAAGTTATGCATTATAGTTTTATATTGTATTATTATAATAAACAGTAAGTGAACTCAACATTATAACAGTAAATGTGAGTCCTGGGATCATAGACAGAGCAGGTCATAATGTGACAGAGTGTGTGATGCTTAGCTGGCAAAGTGAAGTTCATCTGCTGGAGTGAATGGGCCAGATCCAGCAGAGGTATAAAAAAACGAGCTGTATTTAAATATTTAACATTTTCTTTTCCACTCTGTAACTTTGAGAATAATCCTTTCTCACTTTAAGAATATTTATTGAGTGCGGTAGCATTTCAATTACTGGCAATTTGGTTAAGGCATGAATTTGAATTGGATGTACTGTGACACTGTTGTGCAAAAACCAGGCACTTAGCAGGTAAGCAAACTGGACTTTGGATTTTAGTTGCCTAATAGCCCAATAGAAGTTAGGGGTGATTTGGTCTTAAACTGCAGTAATAGAAATATAGTATTCATAAAGTAGATGATAGTTCTTTGCTCCTCCCTTAAACATATTCTGAGTAGTGTTTATTTCTGAGTAGTGTTTATTCCTGATGGAGGACACTAAGATTGGAACACTTTGGGAAGAAGATGTGAATATACTAAAAATTATGTCAAAGCTGATAGAGGTGGCTTAAAAAATTGTGAGCCCTGAGGCCATCTGTCTTTGTTCAGGTGCTGATTTCTGCCTCACCTCTTCTATGTTTCCAGCAAGAATCATAGTAAACTTCAAAAATTAATAATTTTTACCATTCCAGAAATAGAAATAGTAGCTTGCTTAGCATTTTAGTCTTTTGTAGTGCTTAAAATTGGAAAATGTAGGTATCATATTAATAGTTATTATGCCCTTTCAGGTGAAAAACATTGTCCTTTTATGCCCTATAAAAAAGGTATAAAAGGTTGAATCTTCATGTTCGTCTTATCTTATGCTTTGCTAGCAAAATTCAAATTTATCCTTACTCCTTGGAAATTTAGGGTAAAACCGGTTAGATAGTTCCATTAAGAATATTCTCCTGCCAAAACCGGTTTGGCTCAGTGGATGGAGCGTCGGCCTGCGGACTGAAAGGTCCCAGGTTCGATTCCGGTCAAGGGCATGTACCTGGGTTGCGGGCACATCCCCAGTGGGAGATGTGCAGGAGGCAGCTGGTCGATGTTCCTCTCTCATCGATGTTTCTAACTCTCTATCTCTCTCCCTTCCTCTCTGTAAAAAATCAATAAAATATATTTAAAAAAAAAAAAAAAAAAAAAAGAATATTCTCCTATCTTATTCATATTATGCTGTGACCCTATTGGAACTAGAAAAACTATGGGTTTTTTTCTATTTTCCCTTCTATATTTTTCCATACTTTTGCCTCTGACTTTTTAAAATATTTTACTACCATAGAGTTCTTGATTGTTATTTCTTTAGTGACCTTCAAGAAACCAAGGAAATACCTGCCTTGATCAAGTGCAATATTTTGGCCCTTAAAAAAATCATTACTTGGAATAATAGAAATAAATAATAGGAATAAATATTGCTGCATTTATTCTTAAGTAACTGTGCTAATGTAGAGTTTATTATAATTAAATCTGCATTTAATTATAAGCAGTGGGGTATAGGATTTTCTGCTTGCAGTAGAAATGTGTGGTTTTTGCTAATGGATCCGAGAGTAATGAGAGAGGATCCTAAGTATGAGTGATAGATTCATATAAGTTTATATACTTGCCCTGATTTGTACCTTTTATTTTTCTTTATTTTTTTTTTTTACTTTGGTTATTTTTTTTATTGCTTAAAGTATTACAAAGAGTATTACATATGTCTCCTTTTTTCCACCCCCTTGACAATCCCCCGGCCTCCCCTTTCCCCCCATTGTCTTATGTCCATTGGTTATGCTTATATGCATGCATACAAGTCCTTCGGTTGATCTCTTACCCCCACCTCCCGCCCTCCAACCCTCCCCAGCCTTCCAGCTGTAGTTTGACAGTCTGTTCAAGGCTGTTCTGCCTCTGTATCTATTTTTGTTCATCAGTTTATAATGGTCTTTATTATCCGTAAATGAGTGAGATCATGTTTTTTCATACATATTTATTGATCTCAGAGAGGAAGGGAGAGGGAGAGACAGAAGCATCAATGATGAGAGAGAATCATTGACCAGATGCCTCCTGCATGCCCCCTACTGGGGATCAAGCCCGAAACCCAGGCATGTGCCCTGACCGGGAATCCAACCGTGACCTCCTGGTTCGTAGGTTGATGCTCAACAACTGAGCCACATAAGTAGGGCTGAATTATACCTTTTAGGTGATCATTTAAATCTTTCCCATCTTAGAGTAGTAAATATTGCTATTAGAGTGCTCGTAATTATTTCCTGGAGAAGTTCAGTTTTATAGCTTCTTGAAAAAATGAGAATGAAACTTGGAGTAATTCTAAGGGAAGTAGGCATGTTCAGTCTGTCTCCTCCCAACTCTGTTCATCCTCAGTGACAAGCTCAGCTCAGGTACCGGGTGATCAGAAAACCTATTCGAGGAATCTGGACAGCAAAGGGTCAAAGAAATCAAGACCCTAGGTGTGGGCAGCAAACCCAGTCAGGCCTCATGGAGGGCTTTCAGACAGAAGTGGTTTCTTCCTAGCATGAGCCTCTTGTGTTTCCTGTTGAGGTTGCAGGGCTGAGCTATGTCGTGTGTGACAGTCTGACAAATATTCTTGTATTTTATCATCTTGCAGATTCTGACCCTCACTGATCACTTGCCCAGTGTTCTCAGTGGCCCAGAGACTTCAGACTCAACATGCTTTCTTTCTAAACTCTTTCTGTACAACATTAACCATCTTCCAGTCACTCAGCCTTCTCTTTTCTCTTTTCTCTCTTTCCTTTCAAATATCTCCCTCAGCCTTCACTGTATCCCCTATTGCTACTGTTCTACCCAATGCTCTGATCATCTTACATATAACGAATGTGTATATGTACATGTTTTATTAAAGGTAGGTTCTAGAAAATGTTTATAAAGATTTTTTTAAGTCTAAGTATACCCTCTTTCTCTGTTATTTTTTTAATCTTTATTGTTGAAAGTATTACATAGGCCCTCCTTTTCTCCCCAATAACCTCTTCTAGTCCACTCCTGCCTCCAGACTCTCACCACCCATTGTCTGTGTCCACGGGTCATGTATATATGCATACAAGTTCATTGGTCGATCTCTTCCCCCCCACCCTTCCCTGCCTTCCCTCTGAGGTTCAACAGTCTGTTTATACTTCTATGTCTCTGGGTCTGTTCTTGATCATTAGTTTATTTGGTTCATTAGATTCCACATACGAGTGACATCATGTGATACTTATCTTTCTCTGACTGGCTTATGTAGCTTATGTCTTTTCTCTCCATGTTAGTATAGGAACAGTAGATCTTTTTTCTGAAATAGACCACTTTTATCTTTCCTGAATTCCAGTCAAGGTACTTCCACCCCAGATACTGTTCCAGCTGTCACAGGGGCTCCCTAGGAGGCGGTTGTGTGTCCTCGTGGTTAAGAGTCCAGCCTCTGAAGCCTTTGCCTGGGTCCCAGTCCCGTTGTGACACTTACTACCTTTTTGTGATCTTGGGAAAATTACTTAATTTTGGTGCCTCCACTTTTTTCCTCCTCTGTTAAGTAGGGATAATAATACTAAGATTAAATGAGAAAAGGAGGTACCTAACACTTTGTAACATCAGCAGCGACTTGGGATCCACAGATCTTACTACACATGCCTCACATTAAGTCACAGGCCTTGAACCTCTGTGCCATAAATTTCTAACCTGCAACAGAAATCTCATTTTTAATACTGTGCACCATTCTCGGCCTTTAAGTTTTCAAACTACTACCCTGCTCCTAAATTAACAGTCAGACAATAGGTATCTGGTTTTGATACTAATCACCTAACTACATATTCTGGTTTTTCTCAAAGTGCCTTTTATTGCTTAATAGGCACAGTACAGTGTAGGCAAAAGTAAATTTACAGTTGTGAGTATGTAAATTTATTTTGTATTATTTATTAATTAATTGTATTATTTATTTACTTTTGCCCGCTCATCTTTCAATATTCTGCGTGATTTACTTGGTAGCCTTCAGGATCATTCTTGTTCTCATTCCATCGGGCTATTCAACAGCTGCCATTTGCTTCCTGTTTTTTATTTTGGAGATATTTTAAAGTACCTTTATTTCTATTGGGATCAAATCAAACCCTTATTAGTATTCTCAATATTTTTAATTGTTTTTGTATTTATCAGCCAAAACTGAGTTAATATTTATAAAACACTATATTATGAAAAGTAAGATGGCCAAAGGATAGGGGCCGCCATTGCCTGTAAATGCTGCTCTTTATTTATGAACAGGGTGAGATTTGTTCCATAGTGGAACTCTCACAAAACTAGCAGAAGCATGTAAACACTTTGGTTTGAAACAGAAGAGATTCATTTTCTAAAGCAAGGTTTTGTATGTGTCTCAACCCCATTCTTACCCTGGCTTCTACCCATGTCAGATAAGCAGCAAATCATGGCATCATTTCTCATTCTCCCCAGAGCAGAGTGGTGCCCAGTTACATGTTGGATGAACAGTCACTGCGTTCTTTCCCACTTCGCCTTCTTTCCCACACAGCCTTCGTGGCCGTCTCAATACCGCACTCCTGCTGTTACTGCCAACCGACCAATCTATTTGGCATATTAGATGGTGTTACTCATTGACAGTTTACTGTAATTCAAGCTGTGTGCTAAGTCCTTTACCAAAATAACCATAGTTAATCCTTGTAGCATTCTATGCAGTAGGTAGTGTTTTAATCCCCATTTACAAATGAGACAGTGGAGTCTTAAGTATTAGCAAATTGACTGCAACAAGTCACCAAAAATCTTTTATATAAAAACGTGTAATATAAATTAATAATGTTAAATGTAATAAGCTAAGAAAAATGAAATTACAGTTGATGGTAGGTGCTTGAGCTAAAGTGTTATGATGAATTGGGAATAGAAAATTATTATAAGAAACTGAAATAATGAAAAAATAGAGGACTCAAGAGGAAGCCAATTGGAAGATTGGGGCAAATGTGTAAAAGATAAAACAGGCCTAAGAAGTGGTGAAAGCAGTCTCAATTTCTGACTTTGAAATTTTGAGTTTTAGACATTGTAGGGCCTGGCTTTACTTTATTTCCTGTGCTTGAAAATCTTTGAGATTGCCTGTGGTATTCTTTTTTTTTTTTAATATATTTTATTGATTTTTTACAGAGAGGAAGGGAGAGGGATAGAAAGTTAGAAACATCGATGAGAGAAAAACATCGATCAGGTGCCTCCTGCACACCCCCTACTGGTGATGTGCCTGCATCCAAGGTACATGCCCTTGACTGGAATCGAACCTGGGACTCTTGAGTCCGCAGGCTGATACTCTATCCACTGAGCCAAACCGGTCAGGGCTTGCCTGTGGTATTCTTAAAGTAGATTGCCTTTTTATTTGAATTAGATGAAGTGACTATTTAACTAAATGATGCCTAAGTCAGTAAAGATTAAGAATACAGTAGGCCCCCTTATTTGTGGGTGGTACATTCCAAGACCCCTAGTGAATGCCTGAAACAGTGGATGGTACTAAACACTATATATGCTGTTTTATCTATACATATGTAACTGTGATAAAGTTTAATTTATAAATTAGGCATGTAAGAGATTAACAACAATAACTAATAATAAAATAGTACAATTATAACAATACTAGAGGCCCAGTGCATGAAATCCATGCACTTGGGTGGGAGGTCACTCAGCCTGGCGGCATGTGCTCTCCTGCAATCCAGGAGCCCTCAGAAGATGTCTGACAGATGGCTTAGGCCTGCTCCCTGTAAGGAACATGCCTAAGCTGTCAGTTGGACATCCTTAGTGCTGCTGCGGAGGCAGGAGAGGCTCCCGGCACCACCGCTGTGTTTGCCAGCTGTGAGCCGGGCTTCTGGCTGAGTGGCACTCCCCCTGTGGGAGCGCACTGACCATCAAGGGGCAGCTCCTGCATTGAGCATCTGCCCCCTGGTAGTCAGTGCACATTGTAGTGACCAGTTGTTCCGCCGTTGGGCTGAAACCGGCTCTCCGACATCCCCCAAGGGGTTCCCGGATTGCGAGAGGGCACAGGCCAGGCCGAGGGACCCCACCGGTGCACGATTGGGGCCAGGGAGGGACGTGGGAGGTTGGCCAGCCAGGGAGGGACCATGGGACGGCTCCAGGGCATATCCGGCCCATCTCGCTCAGTCCCGATTGGCCCAGACCCCAGCAGCAAGCTAACCTACTGGTCAGAGTGTCTGCCCCCTGGTGGTCAGTGCATATCATAGTGAGTGGTTAAGCAGCCTTAGCATATCATTAGCATGTTATGCTTTGATTGGTTGAATGGCCGACTGGTCAACCAGACACTTAGCATATTAGGCTTTTATTATATAGGATACTGTCATAAAAGTTATGAGACTTACTTTCTCTCTCTCTCTCTCTCTCTCTTTCTCTCTTTCTCTTTCTCTTTCTAATAATCAATCTGGTAACAGAAACAACTACTGAATGTCTAGCAAGAGGATAGCATAAACAGAGACAAAGGGATGATTCATAACCTACATGGGACGGAGCAGAGTGGCATGAGATTTCATCACGCTATTCAGAATAGCTCAACATTTAAAACTTATAAATTATTTATTTCTGTATTTTCCCATTTAATAACTATGGATCCTGGTTGATCATGAATAGCTGAACAATAGAAAGAGAAACCAGTTAAGAGGGGACTGCTGTATATAGGATACAAAGAGAAGGATTAGAGAAACACCCAATTCTGATCATGTTGAATTGAGGTTGGAATGTCCAGTGGGCTTTTGACTATGCAAAATCTCTGGGTAGGAGATTTTAAACCCATGAACTCTAAGTATAGCGATAAGTACAGGAATGAATGAGATCTTCCCTAGAAAATAAGAAGAGCAGTCTTGGGAATGAACCATGAACAATAGCATATGAGGAACTGACTAAGGAAGGCAGATCTAGTGCTAGAGAACTAACACAGTCAAGAGTTAGGAGAAGAACCAACAGAGGTGATGTCAGCAAAGTCAAGATAGCAAAGTATCAAAGAAAAAATTATCATTGTCAAGTGCTCCAGCGAGATCAAGTACCATGAGGACTGAGGGTCCAATGGATTTGGCAGTGAGGTCAGCAATGGCCTTTGCCTGCTAGCAAGACTTTTATATTATAGAGTTAATCATTGGAGTTCAGTTTCATTGGGTCAAAGAAAAAATGCAAAGTGAGGAAATAAGGAAAAATGTATCAGTGCCTCCTGATGAGCTAGCAGAAATAGAGAAATATATCAGTATGATCGGGAATGAGGGCAAGATTTAGGCCTGAAATAGACCTTAGAGATATTCAAATAGCAACTCCTTATTTTGATACATGAGGAAACCAAGACCCAAAAAGATTTAGTAGTTTACATTATGACAAAGCCACTAAATTTAGGTTTTCTGATTCCAAATCTACCTGTATATTGGTGCAAACTATTAACCCAAAAAGGAGGAAAAAATATTTTTAATGTTCTAATGTTAATCTTACTATTTTCGCATTTGAATTTGTTCTTTCTCAGGTAGAGAAGGGAATAAGTTACGATTGTACTAGAGAATATCTACGTGCCCCCAATGTATTGTACGTGCAAAAATGTGTTGATAAAAAGCCACTGGCTGGATCTGAAACCAAATGCCAAATTCAGTCATGTTGCAATATGCAAAATTAACATATCAAAATCTATATGAATAACCAGGTATGGGAAAAACATTATGATATAGTTTTGTTTTTAAAGTACTTATTGAATTAGAAATGTAAAATACTACATTTTAAGATAACCATTCTTATTTATGGGAGATGGGTCTTACTACTATCCTTGGGCAATTGTGTGAAAATATTCATAACAGTATTTTTGAGCATTCATACCAGAACATAAATTCTTTAATTTTTGGCATAAGAGCACCACCTATGGGTTTCTCAGGTATTTTGGGGGGAAAGTTTTTAAACAAAACCTAATAAAATAAAAACCTAATAAAACTCTTTCTTGTTTTCCCCTATAACTAGTCTATTCATTTATTTAAAAGTTAACAATTGGCTGCTCTGTCATAAATTATTCCTCTAGTGTTTGGATGTATCTATCTCATTGCTATTAAATCAACTAATAAGTATTTGTTATCTCAGTGCAGTATTATGATTTTAAGTTAAATACAATTGAATCCAGAATTATTATCTTTAATGTAGATGAATCTTTTAATGAATATGAGCAATTTTCTACATTCTTGGGGAGGAGTGATGATTATTTTTTCTTGTTTATTTGTATGCTTGTTTGTATCTTCATGAACTTAAGAATTCTTTAATATATAATTCCAGAATGCTTTGGCAAGGGATAAAAAGAAAAAAAACTCTTTTTAATGACTTAGGATATCTTTTCATTAATTATTGTGATGGTAACTCATTAGAGCAGCAATTTTCAGCCGTGGTGCTGCAAGAATTTTTAAAACATGCAGTACCTGACTATTTAATCAGAGGCACTGACCTCTTCCCTTAGATTGTCAAATTAAAAGATGACAATAGCCAACCCAGTCGCCGTCTGGTGTGAATGAATCAAAGTTATACCTGTTTTTTTTGTCAGAAGAATGTTGTACTTTTGGTGTGCTGCAGAATCTTAATAAGTAGTTTATGTGTGCCCTGAGATGAAAAAAGTTGAAATTCGCTACATTAGAGCATAGTTAGAAGCAAAACTCTAGCATTCCATTGTTAATAAGCTCTTAAAATAGAATCACATTTGTTTAAAATTAGTCTTTTTCTAAAGGGTCATATTAAAATTAAATTTTTATAAGGGAAATTTTAATCAATGAAATTAACAACAAAGATCCTTGCAAGCTTTGACTGTGGGTAGGCAATCAGATGTGTGCTAGGTTCTTTTTTTTTTTTTTTTTAATATATTTTTATTCTTTTTTTTTTTTACAGAGAGGAAGGGAGAGGGATAGAGAGTTAGAAACATCGATGAGAGAGAAACACTGATCAGCTGCCTCCTGCACACTCCCCACTGGGGATGTGTCCGCAACCAAGGTACATGCCCTTGACCGAATCGAACCTGGGACCTTTGAGTCCGCAGGCCGATGCTCTATCCGCTGAGCCAAACTGGTTAGGGCTGTGCTAGGTTCTTGATATGTCCTTTTGTTCTGTGCTATGAATCTCTCTGTCTGAAAGTGATTGAAAACAAGATCCCTTTGGCAATGTACCCTAACTCCAGGATAGACCCATGTTAGGCATGAATACTTTTTCTGCAGTAAAATGACCTTTTAAAACCTTAATTGCATGTGTTGTTGTTTTCTTTCAGGGAGTGGGTTATTCTATAGAAATAAGGATTACTAAACTGAGCAGTATAGCTTGCTTTATTTTGGTCTTTGTGGATAAAAACTTTATAGTATACTTCCTAGCATTCTAGCTTAAATGGAACAAATTATAACCTCTGTAATTAAGAGAGAGAGAGAGGAAAAAAAGAAAGAAAGAGGGTCATTATTGCAAATTATAATTTTACAGGGATACTTGCCTTTCTGCAAATTGGGTTACCTAAATTTTAAACTAACAGCAGAACCCAAAAAAGCATGACATTTCAGCCCACATGTTGTATCAGGCCCTTTACTTGCATGATTCATTTATTCACTCAACTCCTTTAGCTAAGTATGACTAATTATGATATAACTAGAGGTCCAGTGCACAAAAATTTGTGCACTCAGTGGGGTCCCTCAGCCCGGCCTGTGGCCTCTCACAGTCTGGGACCCATCAGGGGATGTCCACCTGTTGGATTAGGCCTGCTCCCCAGGGGATTGGTCATAAGCTGGCAGTCAGACATCCCTCTGGCAGCCCAGGAGCCCTTGGGGGATGTCCACTTGCCAGCGGGGAGCAGGCCTAAGCTGCAGTTGGGCATCCTTAGCGCTGCTGAGGAGGCAGGAGAGGTTGCCGCCACCACCGCTGTGCTGGTAGCCTTCAGCCTGGCTTGTGGCTGAGTAGAGCTTCCTCTGTGGGAGCGCACTGACCACCAGGGGGCAGCTTCTGCATTGAGTGTCTGCCCCCTGGTGGTCAGTGTGTGTCATAGTGACCAGTCATTCCCAGTCATTCTGCAGTTAGGGTCAATTTGCATATTACCCTTTTATTATATAGGATAGAGGCCTGGTGCATGGGTGGGGCCAGCTGGTTTGCCCTGAAGGGTGTCCCGGATCAGGGTAGGGGTCCCCCTGGGGTGCTTGGCCAGCCTGGGTGAGGGGCTGAGGGCCGTTTTTAGGCTAGCCATACCCCCTTCAGGGTAGGGGTCCCCACTGGGGTGCCTGGCCAGCCTGGGTGAGGGGCTGAGGGCTGTTTGCAGGCTGGCCCCCCAGTGGGGACCCTCACCCCATGGGGATGTGGCCAGCCTGGGTGAGGGGCTGAGGGCTGTTTTCAGGCTGCCTACAGCCCCTTCGTGGGGCAAGGGGAGTCCCGCTGGGGTGCCTGGCCAGCCTGGGTGAAGAGCTGATGGCCATTTTCAGGCTGGCCATGCACCCCCCCCCCCCCCCCCCCCCGCCAACCCAAGCTTCCAGCCTCTCCTTTTTTTGCAGGTATCTGGGATTTATTTATCTTCTATAATTGAAACTTTGTAGTCTTGAATGGAGCCCAGGTCCGGCTGGAAACCTGGGTTGCCCCTGGCAACCCAGGCTCCCAGCTCCTCCTTGAGCGGAGGCCAGGGCACTGGAAGCAGGTATCTGGGATTTATTTATCTTCTATAATTGAAACTTTGTAGCCTTGAGCAGAGCTCAGGACTGGCCAGGGCAGACGGGAAGCTTGGCTTCCTCCATTACCGGGGGCAACCCAAGCCTCCTGCTCACTCCAGCTCTGTGGCCACCGCCATCTTAGTTGGGTTAATTTGCATAGTCGCTCTGATTGGCTGGTGGGCGTGGCTTGTGGGTGTAGCGGAGTGATGGTTAATTTGCATCTTTCTCTTTTATTAGTGTAGATGAGAGTGTTCTCTTACCTTTGGGAAGACAGGTGGTATTGAACAGGCTCTGAGCGCTTGTGGTTTTTGAGTTCAGCACATACTTTCTATTTTTCTGAACATTGCACCCATCACTTCTGATGACTCTCTGTGTACCCCTGGCAACTACTCTTCTAATTTGTTGCTTCTGATCTGTTACTTTAAAAATCAGATAATCTAATTTGTCTAAATTATATCAACTAAGAGGTTCTAGCATATTAAATTTTACTGAAGGCTTAACCATTGATTATATATATTTGTAGCCCAGTCACTATTTTTTAAATTGAAAGAGAACAAATTGTCAGATTATGAACTGAGTTATGAATAGGTAAAATGTTAAGTGTATTACTGTAGGAGCTCAATATAGTCAAGGAGAATGATCCAGGAAAGTGTTAGTAGTAGTTTGAACTTATTCTATATTTTTCTATGATATTCAGATATCTAATCACATAATGATATTTTAATCACTGACTATTTCAAGCCTTTATTTTTAAAATAATTTAGGAATTATTCTTGACCCTGTAATACAATTGGAAGTATTATGAATAAGTTTACTACTTTGCAGTAATTTTGAAATAATGTTGGCTGTCTTTATCCAATCATCCACTAACTTTTTTAACAATCCAGCTTATTATTATGTTTATATGTGCTTTCCCTTAATTATTTTATTCCTAAGACTATTTATATCATAGTCCTTTATTTAAAGTGTCCAAAAAGCAAAGTAGTACTCCTAAGGATCTACACACAGTAGTTTAGTAAACACTGAATTTTAGGTAGTTTATAATAAAGAAAATAAATGGTAAAAGGTGAGTTTTGAAAAAAGATGGATGGGTGGGTGGTGGGTGGAGCACGCAATTGATTGATCTCCATGACTAAAGCTAGCAGTTCTGACTCTTAAACTGTTATGCAAAGATCCACTTTGAAAACCTCCATGCCTCCTCCAAATGTGTACTTAATTAGGAGAAGATAATTTGACTAAAAGAAAGGAAAGTAAAATATCTCATTAGAATAATAAAAGCTTTTTAAAGTTAATACCATATTTTACTGTATATGTGTGAAGTGTTTGTTTTTTAAAAATAAGCACTGATTTACTTAATGTTTTGTTTTAAAGTATGATAATTAGCTAAGATCACTTTGGCTATCTTCCAGCTTGTGGAGAAACTCCAGAACAGATTCGAGCACCAAGTGGTATAATCACGAGTCCGGGCTGGCCTTCTGAATATCCTGCCAAGATCAACTGTAGCTGGCTCATCAGGGCAAACCCAGGGGAAATTATTACTATAAGGTAATTCTGGCATCTTTCTGTATTATTATACACTGTTTTATTACAAAATATTTCCGTTTCCAAGTATCAATACTCAACATATAAAAAGATGATTTTCAGAAAATGTAATAAATTATAGTTATCAGTATCATCTTAAGGGTCAGAACAATAGTCCATCCTTTCCCTTCTCTGAGGACTTGAACTCCTACTGGTGGTAATGGATTTGCACTGAGTCATTCATACTTTTCTAGGCCACTTTTTAACAAAAGGTACACATTTGCAAAATAGCTTATTAGGTTCAAGAGTGTAATTTTTGGCCATGGGACAAATAAACAAAACTCATTAATCCACTCGGAGATCTAGCCCGTAACGGCGGTCTCATTAGTAGAGTCCTCTACCTTAACGAGTAAAACAATAATAGGGTATGTCTGTGTGTATACATGCATGTGCGAAACTTGAAACAAGCTGATAATGGATAAATGTAGGGTTTAGAAAAACAAACCTCAGTTTTCACTCTGAAACAAAAGAACATTGGTTAAGAGTAAAAAGTTGAAAAGATATTCCTAGGGAAAATAGCTAGAAGTTTAAGATTCTGAGAATAAATACGATATAAATAAGAAAGATTAAGATTCATTTTAAAAACATTTAAAATGGCAGAGAAACACTGTGGGGATAAGATATTAAGGAGAAAATATTTAGTGGAACTAGATATTTCTTGCTTATGGAAATTATATCAAGGCTCTGGGGATGGGTGGGAGAGAGGGTTGTCTGAAGGGGAGGGGAAAAAATTAGTGTGCCTAAACAAAGAACTGTAGTTGGCACTGACACACAAATAAAAATGCCATTCCTGCCACAGAGATTGTGTCTGCAGCAGCACACAGGGCCTTCGACATTCCTTCACTATCTCATTTCTGTAGGTAAGAAGCATGGAATTTTAGAATTACTAGTAGAAGAAACTTGGCAGATCATAGACTTAAATCCCTCCACTTAACATTTATTAAAATGAGATTGTAAATGGAGCCTACTTGTGTATCTTTTCCCCTCTTTTCTATATCCTTTTATTAATTCGAGAACCATTCTCTCTTGAGACACACAACTGTGGTCTGTTCCCACTGTTCTGTGGAAGCCGTAAAACAGGGACCACGTGGCTTGTTTTCCTTTGGCCCCCTCAGCCCCAGGCCACCTCTTCCACTCCTGGGGATGTGTGATTCTCTCCATGCATTGGTGGGATGTGCCATTGAGGTTATCTTTCCGCAGACATACCCAGGTTGGAATCTGAGCGGTATGCCTGTTTTTCTGTTACTTTAATATGACCAAGTATAAATGTGTGTATGAAATAGCATTTTTACCATAGGGGTTCCAAGTGTTGGATCTTTTTCAACATAAAACTAGAATTTTCAGAGATTTTTGTCTTTTAACCTAAAAAATCCAGCCCCAAAATGAAATGTGCAGCCTCCCAGATCAGTTATGTAAAACTTGGAAGTTCTTGCCAGCACGGAGGAGGCTGCATGGATTACTGCCATCTGGTTCTGATCATGTGTTGGATCCTTGAGATTTCACAAGTAAGCCACCCTAAAAACAAGCAGAATACTGAAATGCAGAATAAAATTAGAGGTGAGCTCCATATCTAAAGGAAGATTCCCTAAATTCTGGAAGGAGTTACTGAATGGATGTACACAACCTAGTGAATCAGACAGTGATTTTCGTCCTAGTTCTTACTGAAATTATTGTCATGGTAATACCAAACTTTCCATGTACGTATATATAATCAAGTATCACTTGTGAATAGTGAAGTAAAATCTTAAATTGTTCAAAAGATCAGAGTTTGAAACCTGCTGAGTTCAAGGGGCTTGGTAAATACTTTATAAGTAAAGACAGTGCCCTAAAATTAAGACTTCAACTAAGACTGAGGACAAAGTTGAATAAACTCACTTAACAAAATGTAAAACCAAACCTCCACAAGCTCAGGGTGATCGGACATGATTTAATTGCATGATAGAACAAAAATAGTATAAGAATCTCACCCTGTCCCTGAGAATACACAAACATTAATTTAAGGTCAGTCCTAAGTATGAATGTGAAAGCTAAAACTCTAAAATGTTACCAAAGGACATTGTTGAATATCTTTGGGACCTTGGGGTAGGCAAAGGTATCTTAGAGGGGACAGTAAAAGCACTAAACATAAAGGAAAAAAATAAATGAGGCTTGATCAAAACTGAAATTAAAAACTCATTAAAAAGATACCATTAAGAAAATGGAAAGGCATTCCATACAGGCTAGAAGAAAGTAAGAAAAAGAGTTTCAATCTCAGTAAATAAGGAAACACAAAATAGAGCAGTGATAATCTTTTGTCCACCTAATTGGCAACACATTTTTTTTAAAAAACAGAATATCTCCTTTTGCCAGAGTTATGGGGTATAAGGTACTTTCCTACACACTCCATGGAACATTTCTCTCAGTGGAATTTTGGCTTTTGACCTAGTAGTTCTACTTCCAGAAAAATATGTCCTAGAGAAATACTTGTTCATGTGTATAGAGAGAGGTGCATATATAAGGATTCTTTAAAACATTATTCATAATAGTGAAAAGTGGAAATAATAGAATTGTCTGCCAGCCTTTGTTATAGTTATTAAGAATATGTAGAGAGAAAATATCCTGGTATAATAATCTTGGATAATTAACTTTATTATAACTTAGTTTAAGGCAGAGGCAAAGAGATAAAATCATATCTTCGCTTTTTGGTGAGATTTGTTATTAGAAAATGATAGTTTGGTTTTTCTTTTTTCATAGCAGTGGCTAATTATGTACGTGCTTTTATTTACTTGACTTTTTGCTCTTTACTCATGCCCACATTTTGTGAACTACAGGATAATATTTAACTATAAAGTAACTTACGTAAAAACAGTATTTTAAAACTCTGGGACTTTTCACTGAAAATTTTATTTTTAGTTCTTTATACTTTGCTCAGATTTATGCTATTTGCTCTCCTGAAAATGTAAACTATAAACTTTTCATTCAGCAAGCAGATGACCAGTATAATCTAAGAGACTGCTGGCTTTCTCTGTGTGTGTTAGATTACAGAGTGGTGTTTTGGGTTCAAACACGGGACAATTTAGGATATTCTGCATTAGCAGTAGTCTTTCCTAAACACATACACACAGAGAGAAGAAGATGGAAAAGGCACCAGCTATCACTTGTTTTGGGAATCTGACATTACTTATAAAGAAGTATTACTCTTGAGAGAAAGATGAATATAGGAACAGTGGACAGCATTATTATTTGCTGACTAGAGGCCCGTTGCACTAAGAGATCCGTGCAATAGGCCTTCCTTCCCCTGGCTGCCAGCACCAGTTTTCCTCCGGCACCTGGGACCCAGGCCTTTGGTCCGGCCGCAGCGAGGCAGCGGAGAAGCCAAGCCTCTTCAGTCTTCACTCCGGCCGGAGCCTTTAGTCTTCGCTCCGCGCCTGCGTATGCAAATTAACGGCCATCTTTGTTGGGTTAATTTGCAGTCACCCTGATTGGCTGGTGGGCGTAGTGGAGTGACACCAATTTGCATGTTTCTCTTTTATTAGTGTAGATGATATAGTTGTATGTCTGGAAAACCAAGGAGATTATACATTTATATGTATAAAAGCCTAATATGCAAATTGTCCCCTCGGGAGTTTGACCAGGAGTTCGATCGATCGCTCGCCATGACATGCGCTGACCACCAGGGTGTGCGTGGCGCAGAACAAAGAAAGGCCCCAGCCAGCAGCTGGGGAAGGGAGGCCCAGATCGGCAACCAGAAGGCCCCAATCAGCCCTGATCGCTGACCAGGCCTAAGGACCCTACCCAAGCATGAATTTCGTGCACCGGGCCTCTAGTTGTATTATAATTACCCTATCTAATAGCCTTTTCTGACTTTCTTGTGTGTTTTGTAGTTTTCAGGATTTTGACATTCAGGGGTCCAGAAGATGCAGTTTGGACTGGTTGACAATAGAAACATACAAGAATATTGAGAGCTACCGAGCTTGTGGCTCCACAATTCCACCACCCTACATTTCTTCACAAGACCACGTCTGGATCCGGTTCCACTCCGATGACAGTGTCTCTCGGAAGGGTTTCAGACTGGCATACTTTTCAGGTGTGTTTCTAAGAAGGAGAAAGGAGCTGAACAGAATTCGACAGTAGTAACTGCTCAGGCACTTGGGAGCCGGTCTTTTGGCAGTGTTCATTTCATCGAGACTGTTCTCCAGGCAGCTGTGAGGGAGGAGTTAGCAGCTAAAGGTCCAGGGGCCCTAGAACTGGGCCTTAAAAAGGTGTTTTGCATCATCCTAATGAAATGATTAATTTTATAAACAAAGGCCACTTTGCTTTTAAATATTTTAAATACATTTAGTTTAAAAGAACTTTTTCTCCTTTCGCTACTTGCCCGTATCCTGAAAGTTACTTCAGAATACATTTTTGTTTGTGAATTACCATTGTCTTTACAAAAAGACACACTCAGATTCACCCTCCTGGTTTATAGTGTATTGGCTATTTTTAAACTGTATCCAAAAAGAGTGACCAGGTCATACAAATGTGAATAACTTAGCAGTGGAGCTATGTATATTTTTTGCTGAAATAATTTTACATCTTCTGAGGCACATGGCCTTTTTTAGCAAACTTATGTTCATTTTTTTTTCTTAAAAACATAGTCTTTGTACTATTTAGGTTCTGAAGCACATTTTCTGTCATCTATTTACCAATAAACAAGTTGTTAGTGGAGATGTTAGCGTTGGCCCAACATTGTCAATTTTGGGACCATAGAGATCTAATGTTTGGTTTTCCTTCTCTACCTCATTGTTTTATATTCAGGACAGTACACTAAGATAGTTAGAATTAGATGAGCATTTCCATTTTTTTCTGTCTCCTTCCCCCTATTATGATGATTAAATTTATACCTTTATCTCAGATTCATGCAATATTTTGCAGTTATGTTAAAACAATAGAAATTATAGAATGGAAGTGCTGTGTTATGATTGCATGAAATGCTATAAACATAAAGTTGATCATATAATCTTAGCAAAAATTTAAGTTAATAATGGGCCTACAAAATATACTATAATATACATAGCAAAATATTGTGTTATCTATATAAACACCTAAAAAAGAATATGAGAAAATTGATTTGAAAAGGTGATTCCTATGGATGAATTTCTCTTTATTTCAAAATGTCTATCATTTCAATGTTTATGCAATAAGTTACTTAAAATTTTTAGGCAATATATCCTGTTGGTTTATGTGTCTTACATCATTTTACTGGATGTTCTGCAGTAAAATAGCTTTCTGTAAAAACAGAATTGGTTTCTTCTCTTTAAGATCAAACCGCAAAGATCTTTATGGAACAAATCATAAGTTTTAAATAAATTGTTAAGTAATTAGTGAGCTAAGATTAATTTGCCATTAGAGCTTAACGTACTTTTTAAAACAAGATTTTTGAAACCCTTTCACTTGGGCTTACTCAACATTTATTATAAATATATCACTCGCTCTTACGTATCTTTTATTTTAAAGAGCATGTTTTTTTCTCCTTACCTCTCTGCTCCCTCCGTCCCTCCCATGTTCTCCCAGGGAAAACTGAGGAGCCACACTGTGCTTGTGATCAGTTCCGCTGTGGGAATGGGAAGTGTATCCCGGAAGCCTGGAAATGCAATAACATGGACGAGTGCGGAGATGGTTCCGACGAGGAGACCTGTGCGACGGAAGCGAATGCTCCCACACCCGCTGCTTTCCAACCCTGTGCTTACAGCCAGTTCCAGTGTCTGTCTCGGTTTACCAAAGTTTACACTTGCCTCCCCGAGTCTTTGAAATGTGACGGGAACATTGACTGCCTTGACCTGGGAGATGAAATAGACTGTGATGTGCCAACTTGTGGGCAGTGGCTGAAATACTTTTATGGTACTTTTAATTCTCCCAATTACCCAGACTTTTATCCTCCCGGAAGCAATTGCACCTGGTTAATAGACACTGGTGATCATCGCAAAGTCATTTTACGCTTCACAGACTTTAAACTTGATGGTACTGGTTATGGTGATTATGTCAAAATATACGATGGATTAGAGGAGAACCCGCACAAGCTCTTGCGTGTGCTGACTGCCTTTGATTCTCATGCGCCTCTTACAGTGGTTTCTTCCTCTGGACAGATACGGGTACATTTCTGTGCGGATAAAGTGAACGCTGCAAGGGGCTTTAACGCTACTTACCAAGTAGACGGCTTCTGTTTGCCCTGGGAGATACCCTGCGGGGGTAACTGGGGGTGCTACACTGAGCAGCAGCGCTGCGATGGCTATTGGCATTGCCCCAATGGGAGGGATGAAGTCAACTGTACCATGTGCCAGAAGGAGGAGTTCCCATGTTCCCGCAACGGTGTCTGTTACCCTCGTTCTGATCGCTGCAACTACCAGAATCACTGCCCGAATGGCTCAGATGAAAAAAACTGCTTTTTCTGCCAGCCTGGGAATTTCCACTGTAAAAACAATCGCTGTGTGTTTGAGAGCTGGGTGTGCGATTCTCAGGACGACTGCGGCGACGGCAGCGATGAGGAGAACTGCCCTGTGATCGTGCCCACCCGGGTCATAACCGCGGCCGTCATCGGCAGCCTCATCTGCGGCCTGCTGCTCGTCATTGCGTTGGGATGTACCTGTAAGCTTTATTCTCTGAGAATGTTTGAGCGAAGGTCAGTATCAAGACAAAACTAGAGTGGTCATGCCCTCCTCGATAAAAATACGGCCCAGATATTTATAACGAGCACCTTACTTACTGTGGTTAGCAATATGTCTTTGTTTCATATTATTTTAGAAATAAATAAATATTGTTGATGATTTAAGAAATTAGTGTGAAAAGCTGAAGACTCAGAAGGCTACCCACATTTAAAAAAGGGAATCAGGACTTGGAATTATGACGTGAAAATAGTTGATCTGTATTTACTGGTTCCTATTTTCAGATTAGTCTGTTTTGTAGGAATTTTACAAGCTGCGATTCTGAGTTGTATTTTGAAACCCGTATTTTTATAATTTCAGATATTTGAGAACCTACTATGTTCAAAGCGCTATACAGATGAATAGAAAAATGAATAAGACAATCTCACAGGTAGTTTACAATTAGGAGGAAGGAATGAGTGGATAGAATAAGATGGCAAAAATGTTAAGTGTTGTAAGAGCTATAAAACAAACTGGCACGAAAGTGCAAAGATGCCTGGTCTCATAAGAAGGATGGGGGAGGCCTTCATTGAACAAGTGCCATTTGAAATCTATGAGTAGAAGGTAGATAGGGAAAAGGTATAGTTGAAAAAACAGCCTGGGAAAACACATAGAAATAGGAATGCCAGCCGTGCTCAGAGGATAAGCATAGTTCAGTTTGTCCAGAGCTAAGCTACATATAAAGAACTAATAGGAGCCCGGCTGGCATGGCTGATTGGTTGAGTATTGCAGTAGGCATCTAGTACCTTTTCCTTGTACAGGGATTTTTAATTTATGAAAATTCAGTGGTCCAGTGGCTAGAGCATCGGCCTGTGGACTGAAGGGTACCAGGTTCCATTCCGGTCAAGGGCATGTACCTCAGTTGCAGGCTCCTCCCCAGCCCGGGCCCTGGTAGGGCTTGTGTAGGAGGCAACCAATGGATGTGTTTCTCTCACATCGGTATTTTTCTCTGTCTTTCCCTCTCTTTTCTACTCTCTCTGAAAATCAGTGGGAAAATATCCTTGGGTGAGGATTTAAAAAAAAAACCCAAAAACTCAATGATCCAGGCTGCCAGTGTAAAGCCCCTGAGGACACATTGCTTCATCTCTGTTCTCAGCGTAGGGGTAGCATAGGTATCAGTAAATGTTGGTTGACTAAGCTTTTACGATGATCAAATATATTAAGATTCATATTGTTTTAATTAGTGATGATTTAAAAAAAAATTTTTTTGCTTGCCTTCTTCTTTAACCCTCTTAATTCCCTTGTTTCTTCTCAAAGATCATTTGAAACACAGCTATCAAGAGTGGAAGCAGAATTGCTAAGAAGAGAAGCTCCCCCCTCATATGGACAGTTGATTGCTCAGGGCTTAATCCCACCGGTCGAAGATTTTCCTGTGTGTTCACCTAATCAGGTATATCGCAACTCTGATTTCTGTTTCAGTGCCTCTTAAAATGAAACCTTTTTGCAGTGAAGTCAAGGGTTACATATGGAGAATTTGAAAGCATCATTGTTTCATTGTAGTTTAACAAATACCACAACATACAAAAGTATACTTTTCATTCTTCTGACTTGGTTCTGTGGTTCTTAAGCATTTTACTCTTTTGGTTAATTTAATTAAAACCCAAAGTGAAATTTCTCAAATCGATTTCTACTTCAACTGAACATTTAGAAGTCTTAAGAATGGATACTAAAATTAACATGCTAGTAACATATTAGTAACATGCTGGAATACTAAAATTAACATGCTAGTAACATATTAGTAACATGCTGGAATAGCCCGTCACAGAGGGGACAGAGAGCGTGTGCTGTCACTTCTTCCTGGTTTCACCTGCGAGGGGAGGGGCAGAGGAAACCTGGATCATCATTTGCAAGGAGGTGCTGTTCACCGTTGTTTCCTGGAAAGGCCGTATTTCCAGTACTAACTGCCAGATTGATAAAGCCATGTTTGCCCCACATTGGAATATTCCTTTTTAATAACCACTAGATGGAGCTTAAAGACTGTCTTATATAATGCAGTAGGCTTGTTTTTGTTTTGTTTTTTTTCATAATCTAAACTCATTCATCTAGAAAAAAAGTAGATTTTCCTTTTTGGTTGGACAATATGTACTAATTAAATCACTCCCATATGTACTAATTAAAAATCACCAATTGCAAAGAATAAGGATATAATTTAATACTTAATACTAAACTGGAAAATGAAACTTAATCTTTAAAGAGAAAGAAGGAATTCAAATGTCTCAGATACCTTTGTGTAGTGCTATTAACAAATTAATTAATTTCTTTAGCTTTTTGTTTCCTGTGCATATTACAAATTTATTTATTTATTCATTCCTGTGCTGTATAACAGATATATTAGTTCCTTTATTTACAAGTCCTCAGTGTCCAGTCACACAACAAATCCTTGAGAACCAACTGTGAAATATAATTTCCACGTTTTGGAAAGTCTCAACCTTGTAATTCAAGATTCACTTGTTCTGTGTTAAAAATCAAACAACAGCAAAAAACAACAACAAAAACGAAGAACAGCTATGGGCCTAGTTTCCACACTGCTTTAGGTCATTTAGTGAATTATGGTGGCGATTCTTCCATCTTCCCAGCTAAAGAAGTATCGAATTTTATCTTTTGTCTTTGGTACACTTTTAGGATTGGATTACTATGTGAAGTTCTTAAATAAGTAGCTGTTATAATTGATACGAAATATCACCTTAAAGTCGCCTATAAAAAATGAAGTGTTAAGAGAATCTTACACAGTGAGCAATGGTTCAAGTTGTGGATTAGATTCCATAGTGAGTTGAGCCTGTGTAGTCAAGAAAACCTTATTCTCCCTTCATAGACCCTGGCAGTGAGGAATAGAATTTTCAGCCACAGCACATTCTTACTAGAAGGGTGTTTTCGATCTTTGTACTTGTTTGCTTTCTTAAAGATCTCTTCTTTTCGTAGGCTTCTGTTCTGGAAAACCTGAGGCTAGCTGTACGATCCCAGCTTGGATTTACTTCAATCAGGCTTCCTATGGCAGGCAGATCCAGCAACATTTGGAATCGCATTTTCAACTTTGCAAGATCGCGTCATTCAGGGTCATTGGCTTTGGTCTCAGCAGATGGTGACGAGGTTGTCCCTAGTCAGGGTACCAGCAGAGAACCTGAAAGGAATCACACTCACAGAAGTTTGTTTTCCGTGGAGTCAGACGACACCGACACAGAGAGTGAGAGGAGAGATGCAGCCGGAGCATCTGGCGGGGTTGCAGCTCCTCTGCCCCAGAAAGTCCCTCCCACAACAGCAGTAGAAGCAACAGTGGGAGCCAGTGGAAGTTCCTCCACTCAGAGTGCCCGGGGCGGCCACTCCGATAATGGAAGGGACGTGACCAGTGTGGAACCCCCAAGTGTGAGTCCGGCTCGTCACCAGCTCACAAGTGCACTAAGTCGGATGACTCAGGGGCTACGTTGGGTACGTTTTACGTTAGGCCGATCAAGCTCCGTCAATCAGAACCAGAGTCCTTTGAGACAACTTGATAACGGGGTCAGTGGAAGAGAAGAAGATGATGATGTGGAAATGCTAATTCCAGTTTCGGATGGAGCTTCAGACTTGGATGTGAACGACTGCTCTAGACCTCTTCTTGATCTTGCCTCAGATCAAGGCCAAGGCTTCAGGCAACCATATACTGCAACAAACCCTGGCGTGAGGCCAGGCAGTCGAGACGGCCCCTGTGAGCGCTGTGGTATTGTGCACACTGCCCAGATACCGGACACGTGCTTAGAGGCAACACTGAAAAACGAAACGAGTGATGATGAGGCTTTGTTACTTTGTTAGGTACGAATCACATAAAGGAAATGATATACAAGTTGGAGCAATATCCAGTCATTGTTTTGTAACTTTACAATTAAACTAGTATTAATTTAAAGAGAAAAAAGATGCAGGGTGATTTCTTATTATTGTATGTTAGCCTGCATGGTTAAATTAAATAATTTGTAACTTTAGAGTTTGCTATTTTAGCAGCTAAACATGCATTATGTATTCATACCGTTCAATGGTGTTCTTCCATTTGTTTCTCATTGTTTTTATCCTGGTACTGTAGTTCATGTTAGAAATATGGCTGCTGAAACTCATTTGATGTCAGTTTATCCTATGTTAAAACTATTATTTGTACAAAATATCTTATTTTAATTGAACCCTTTCTGCTTTTGCCAATACATCTTGTAACTTAATATACTAGAAGTCAAGGTTGTTAATGTACTCCCAGTGCAGGGTGGGGACCCTTGTACTCACATGTGTTTTTATTTATATATCATTTGTCCAAATATTACTGGATTTCATCATAATAAGAACTTGTTAAAGGGAAAAAAACTTTGTCTAAAATTTTTTCTCTTATGTTGAACATGCAGTGATGTGAAATTTAGATAAAGTTAGGTAAACTAATGGCAAAAATGAAACTCTTTTATAGGTTTTCTAATCTTGACTTTAATACTCTAATATGGTATTAAACCAAATGGTAAAATTACAAGTCATTTCTTTTTCATCTCTATTTAGGGACAGGATTGAGCGGATGAAGATATTCTACTATGCATTAAATCTTGAACTTTATAAAATATGTACAAAAATTGTACAAGATAAGTTCCAACTGGTAATGTCTTTCCCTGGTATAGGGTTATGCTTGTATTGGACCCTAGGGATTTGCACTAAAATCATATAAAGGTCTCAGATGAGTTTAGTGCATAAGCACTATCACTTTAAATACTATTATTTGCTACCACAATAACTATATATTTCCATAGCTTTGGGGGGGCGAAGGGGGCATTTTTATTACAAATTGAAATTTCTTTGCTGGTTTTATATTTATTTGTTGTATTTAAAGACTGCATTATTATAAGAAAGTGACTTTTTCAATATATTTTATTCTTGAGGGGGATCATGCTACATGTTGAAAAACAAATTAAATCATTTAGATCAGCCCCTATTTTAAGTAGAGTGATTTTCAAACCCCACATATTATTTTTATTGTCAATTCCTGTTTATTTATTCTTTAGCTGTCTGTTTTCGTAGCTTAATGATTATGAAATATGTACTTGTGTGTGATTATTGCTATTTATTAAGTTTTAAATACTTTGCTGAATGTCATTTTAAAGCATGTTTGAGGTCTTGTGTATTTGTCGTGTTATGCTGTCAGGAGAAACTGACTGAAATGTTTTAATATGTATCAAAATTAAAATGACTTTTTTTGTATTGCTTTGGGGTACTTTTTAAATCAGAATTGCTCTTTATTTTTGTTTCATTTTGGTGCATATACAAATTCAGGCCTTAGAGTATGTAGCATGTCTCTCAAGAAGAAACAACACAGGGATTTGGGGAGTTCTTCCTTAACCACTTTTTAGTCAAGTTGTTGCTTATACCAGCACTGGGGGATGAGACTCCCTGCGGACCTGACTGCTACTTGCCTTGGAAACACTACCTCTGGTTGATGTATCGTCAATCTATGCAGTAACCCAATCAGTTCTCTTTATATTATGTTTGGATGCATTTCAGACCCCTATAGAATATACTGCCATGCATAGGGTTTTTTGGGTTTGTTTCCTAGCACATGTTTTAAATTTTTTCTTAACTAATAAATCTTTCTGGGTCAAACGGTAAAACCTAAGTCTCTCTCCTACCTGACACCCATCTTTTAGTTCCCTTTCAGAGAGAGATACCAATACCAGATTCTTCTATATCCTTCCAAAATACCGTATAGATACATTAATATATCCATATATAAATGATATATGTAATCTATAATAATAAAAGCGTAATATGCTAATTAGACTGGACATCCTTCCGGATGTCCTTTCAGATGACCTTCCAGATGAAGCCGGGGTTGCAAGGGCACCCCGGGTCCCAGGTGCCAGAGGGAAGCTGGTGCCAGCAGCCTGAGGAAGGAAGGCCTACTCTTGCATGAATGTCGTGCATCGGGCCTCTAGTTTATCTATAATATATCAAATTGTATTCTATGCATACTTTAAATTTTTTTCAAAAATATGTATCTATTAGAGTTAAGGGTTTTTGTTTCCTTTTTTAAAATCCTTACCTGAGGACAAGGATATGCTTTTATTGATTTAGGGAGAGAGAGAAACATGAATAAGAGAGTGAAACATACAGTAGTTGCCTCGTATATGTGCCCCCATTAGGGATTGTACCTACAACCCAGGTATGTGCCGTGACCACAATTGAATCCAAGACCTTTCATTGTATGGGGCAGTGCTCCAACCAACAGAACCACCCTGGCCTGGTCATATTAAAATTTTAATATTAAAAGTAAAGTTAGGTATTTCAATTATTTGATTTTTTGACATTAAATCATTGATCAGCCTGAATTTAAATCACTTCCTTTTCCCCCCAAGTTATCCTAGTTATCCCAAAGCTGTTTATCAAATAAATTCATCCTTTCTTTACTTTTTGAAATGACCCTTTTATCTTAGAGTAAATTTCCACATTATTTGACTATGCTATTCCCTTCAGTTGACCTGCCTTTCTATTTTGTACCAGTCCTACACTGTTTTAATAACTGTAATTTTATGTGTTTCAAATATTCTTGCTTATTTTTCATCTTAACTTGATAGAATCAACTTGCTGAATTCCACAAAACAAATCCATCGGTACTTTTATTTTTTAGACAGTTTTTTTATAGATTAGTGAAATTTGACATAATTATGTTAAATCTGTCTAAATCATGGTGCCATATCTTACAAAGGTGCCCATTTGTTTAAGTCTTTTGTTACTTCAGATATGTTTTACATCTTACTTTACAGCTATCTTGTACATTTTTCGAGTTTATTCTTAGAATTTAATCATTATGTTATTATTAAGGAAGTTCTTTCTGTTTATAATTTAGTCTGATTTTGGTATATATGAAGGCTAGTTATTTATGTTAATTTTCTACCCACCTACTAAACTCCCATTTTCTTGGAATTTATAATAGTATTTCAGTTCATTTTTGTGTGTTTTCCAGTTACACAATCATGTCCTCCAATTTGCAAAACGCTTTGTCTCAATTAATTGCATTGTCTAGTACATTCAAAATAATGTTGAACATATTGGCTATAATGAATTGGGTTGAAATAGATACATTTAATCATGTTAAGGCACATTCATTAACCCCATTCTTTTTTTAAATTTAACCAAGAATGCATGTTGAATTTTATCACATGCCTTTTCATTATCTACGGAGTTGATCTTATGATTTTTCTCCTTTGATCTTTTAATGTGTTATTAATATACCCATATTTTTGTCATTTTGAACCATTGCATTCCTGAAATAAACTCTACTTGGCCATGTGTATTATGCTTTCGATATATTTGGCATAGGCCAAATGTGTTCATGGGCATTTTGGATAGGACTAAATAATCGTTTTGTATCTTAGGGGAGCTTTCTGAAAGGGAAGATTTCTTACAGCCGTCGGCTCGTTTTCCTGATTATGGCTGCATCTCAATGAAAAGGAGACTCACTAAGCAAAGGTAGAGTGGTATCTTGGCACAGACCTCTTTATTTTATTATTAAAAAGCCCAAGTGAAGAACTTCTATAGAGCCCAGAACAGATGTGGCTGCATGCTATGAACTTAGTGATGTGTGTTGAGCACTACAAATAGCAGAAATGCAGAGAAGCAATTTATATTTAGAAATTACGATTAAAAAAACAAAACTATTAAACTTTTCTCAATTCCAATGCAGTAGGATCGAGTGTTACCTGAATATTTACACTTCTATCTTATCAACCGAGCTCTGATTTCAAGGAACATAGAAATTCCTTATCTAATTTGGCTTTTAGATTTAATGTTCCATAGTCTGCCTTCCCTTAAGTACAGATTTTGTATTTGTTATTGTGCATCACGTGGATTTTAACTTCGTCGTGATTCTATTAGTTTCCTTTGGTTGGATTTTGTTTGCATGCATGCTGTTTTTATTGAGATTTCATCATTAAATTTAGAACATGATTTCCACTTCTCTAGCTCATGCGTTACCATTAGAATCACTGGCCACGTGTGCAAAAACAGTGCTTTGTCCCATTTTCTTAATTTGGAATGAAAATACCACCCATTTATTAATACTGAGTACCAACCATGGTACTCAATGCCCATACGTACTTCCTTTCTAATCCTCACGAGAAATCTCCGAGGTAGGTGTCACCCTCAAATATCAGCATATAAGACCAACAATATAAGACCACTAAGTGCATTGTCGCTGAGACTGGAAGCAGGATAACTCTTGGAACTTGAACTACATCTTTAACGTGTTATATTTTCACATGGAGAAGAATAGATCTTTATATTTAAGGGTGGGTTGTTGTTGTTTTTTTAACAGCCACATGGTATAAGGATTTCTGTTTTATTTTGGAATAATGTGTGTTTTATTTTTTCATAGCGTTAAAAGATTAGAAAACAACCACTTCATACTCACTAGGAGGGCTGTACTAAGAGAGGCAATAACAAGTGTTGGCAAGGATGTGAAAAAACTGGAACCCTCACCCACTGCTGGTGGGCGTGCACAGCTGTGCAGCTGCTGTGGAAAGCAGTATCGCAGTGCTTCAAAAGTTAGTTACCACACAGACCCAAAAATTCCTCTCCCAGGTGTATGACCAAAATAAATGAAAACATGTCCACACAAAATGTGTGCATGAGTGTTCATAGCAGCATTATGGATAACAGCCAGGAAGTAAAAACAACCCAAAGGTATGTTTGATAAATGGGTAAACAGAAGGCGATATAGCCATACAATGAAATGTTATTTGGCAATAAAAAGGAATGACATGCTAAAACATACTACAACATAAATGAACTTTGAGAACATTATACTAAATGAAAGAAGCCATTCACAAAAGACCATATATTGTATGATTTTATTTATATGAAATGTCCTGAATACTCAAAGCTAGGAGCAGAAAGTAGATGAATGGTTGCCTAGAGCTAGGAACTAGGTGGGCGGGGAAAGGTGGTGGTGAGTGACTGCTAATGGGTCCAGGTTTCTTTGTAGGTTGATGAACATTGTAAAACTTGGTAAGTATATTAAAAACCATTAAACTGTACAAATAGATGAACTTGTGATATACAAGCTATATCTCAATAAGCTCTCAAAGATTAGAGAACAAAAGCACAGGTATTACCACCTTTTTTTCTGCTTGCTTTTAAATTTGGACTGAAGCCGTTGCTGCTTATTGTTCAGGAGAATAGCGGTTGTTTTAACAAATCAAAGGTGGAACATACTGTCTTCATCTATTTGGCAGTATAATCTAATCTGACTAACTATGTTACCTGAGCAATTAACCTTTCTGGGCCATAATTTTTTAAAGATGGAGGCAATACTTCCCTCGTTGAGTTTTTGTACAGATGTAACAACTGGCCTTAGCCCAGTGCCAGGTGTATCCAAATTCAACAACTAATTATTCTATGAATATTCATGGAGGGACTACTATAGGTTCAATAATTATGCTCAATTCACATGTTCTTTAAATCATAATGTGAAACTTTGTTTAATGTAAATAATACGTTTTATGAATCTAGAAAGTCATAGTTACGTGAAATTGTATGTGCACATTACACAATGTCCACACAAGGATGCATTAGTCATATTCAAATAAACAAATAAGCTATTTTCCTCTCCAACTTTAAAAGGAAATGATAATAGCCATATATCAATAGAGATAAGGTCGCCAGGAGTGGGTCACCATATTTGTATAGCAGATTGCTGAGCAAACCAAAGGAACAGTTGGTCTTTTCAAGAAGCCATCTAGTGGTTTATTTCAGCATCACAGTTATTTATTTTGCAGAACAATACTTGTTTTTTTATAACACTCAAATGAACTTCTTTGAAAGCAAAACTGCAAATTAAATAGTAAATGAGACTGAATCTGTGTCCTTATTAATATGAACAAAACGCTTAAAAATTCCTCTGGGGGGGGGGGGGGGGAAGAGGGGGAGAATTCCTCCGTGGAGTCCCGTACTGTAATTTGACAAGCTGAAAATAAAGTTAGTGAGCGCTTCTTACTAACTGTGACAGGTCATTGAAGATGAATATGATGCACTTATCTGTCTTTGATGCTCAAGAGCGGGAGAGGGGGAGAGGGGAGGAAGTGAGAGATCAACCAAAGGACTTGTATGCATGCATTTAAGCATAACCCATGAAGACAGACAGTAGGGGGGGAGAAGGCATGTGCTGGGGGTGGGGTGGGGGTGGGAACGACCGGGAAGAGGTCCATTGGGGGGAAAAGGAGATATATGTAATACTTTATAAAAAATATATATTTTTAAACAAAAAAAAATACACAACTCATAAGTTTTAAACTGCATGCCCTTCCAAGTAGAGTGATGAAATCTTGCTCTCTCACTCTGCCCTGGGTTCAGTACTATCTGTGGTTTCAGGCAATCACTGGGGGTCTTGAAGCATATCTCCCATGGAAAGTGGGGTGACTCATGTAATGTGTTCTCAGACAGACTTTGCTCAATCAATCAAACTGATTGTTTCACCAGCAAGAAGAAGGCAAAACAGCAGGAGTCTTGCTTCCCATCTTCACCCCATGCCAACACCAACTCTCCCTAGTACTGGTTTCCTACCCATTGAGGGTCCTGGGTGTCTGGTAGCGAGTAGCGTAAAGAAAAGGGAGGTGAGGGTGTTCTGAGGACACACTTCCCCTCTAAGCACGTTTGCCCAGGCACAACCTTCCCCCTGGTGTGGGACAATAATGGCCAGAAAGGGGCATAACCCCTTCTGCCAGCCCGCATTTCTCCTCAAACTGACCCACCCCTCTCTTCCATTGCAGTTAGCGAATCCCAATGAGCCATTTCCTCCTGCTTTGGTGACATTTCTACAAACCCCCTTTTCTGATCAAAGTTGGAGTTTCTTAAACGTGGGAAGTTTGTTTTGTGCTGTGTCACAGGGCATTTCATGATATCAAGTCTAGAATAAAGAAACCTTTGAAATCATTCAACTGGACAGTTTCAGAGAGGATGTCACAACCACCCTGACATCCAATCTTATTTTCCTTGGATGGTGCAGACTTGTAGCGCTTGTAGGAGTTTCATCATATTTATAATTACTCCCTTCACCTTTCCACAATGGTCTTTTGACAATAATTTCACAACTAAATTTTTGGGTTTCTTTTTCTTGGCTTGACAGAAAAACCTGTGGAACTTGAAATTATTGGTGCTTTCTGATGTCTAATCATTGTGAGGTTTGTGCAATCTGAAGCTTGAGGAAAGTCAGCAATAATACTGAAAATGCTCTCTCAAGGTCATGTGTGACCACCTAGTCTCCAGACTCAAAGGTATCTTCCCAGCCAGTCAGCTGACAGTTGACAATGACAAAAGATCCAAAGTAAACCAGCTGCAGCAAACAGTGGCAGCACTAGGGGCGGGAACTTCAGGCCTGGTGGTCAGGAGCTCCCACAATGTTGGGAGAATCCAGTCTCTTTCCGCCTCTCCACCTGTTCTCTGTGTTGGCTCTGTTCACAGAAGGACTGTCTCCCTGTATTGTCTAGGCAGCTGCCTGAGCCTCTTGCTTGCACCCTCCCAAATGCAAATCCAGCAGGAAAGAACAAACTGAGCTGCTCAGCCTTTCAGAAGTCCTAGCGTCTGCTCTCACTGGGCACAGTTAGTCTGCTTGGAACAGGTACCCACCCCTGCACCCATTGGCAGAGTTTAGTTGAGCAGGTCAGTCCCAGAGCCAGCGCTCCCATCAGTACAATCAAGGCAAGTGTTCTGAGAATGCGGTTGGAGAATTTCCCACCAAGGACACTCAGGGACTATCAGCAGGGTACGGACAAGAATAGATGTTGGAACAGTAGATGTCCACCACACTCCAACCTTTCTACGGAATTTGGCCGTGGCGCCCTTGAAAATCTGCATCCCTGCCTTCCCTACACCGTGCTGTCCCGTCTTCCGGAGCGTTGGAAAGGGATGGTCCACCGTTGTCCAACCCTATCCCCCTTGCTTAACCTCATGGAGTTCAGACTCAACTCATCATCACCTCCTCTGTGCCTCTACCTACTCTGTTCCCTCAACCTAGAACACCATTCCTCTCCCATTCTCATTTCCATATGTTCATGTCCTTTATATGCTGGTTCAAATAGCTCTTTGTGAAACTTCCATATTTAATTTTCTTCAAGGCAGAAATAAATTTTCCCTTTCCTCTAAACTCTTGTTATTCTCTCTCAAAGGTAGAATTTTCCGCTTTAGATATTCTGTTACGTAGTGAATACGTATGTGCGTCACACTGGCTCTTAGCTCCTTGAGCTCAGAATGTGACATCTTTTTTTAAAATATATATATATATATCGATTTCAGAGAGGAAGGGAGAGGGAGAAAGAGATAGAAACATCAATGATGAGAGAGAATCATTGATTGGCTGCCTCCTGCATGCCTTCCACCCGGGACTGAGCCGAAACCCTGGCACGTGTCCTCACTGGGAATTGAACCGTGACTTCCTGGTTCATAGATTGATGCTCAACCACTGAGACGCCCTGGCCTGACAGAATGTGACTTATCTTTACCGCTTACTCTTCTATGCAACCCCCCTTCGGGGTCAGTCCTTACAAAGCTGGTATTTGTTAAACACGTGTGTATGGCGCTTCCCCTTTTATTAAGGTGCATTCACGTTGGTCAGCATATTTGCTTCTCAACACACACCTGGAGGGGAAGGACAAATATTATCTCAATTTTATATATGAGGATATTTTATACCAAGAGGGGAAAAAAGATTTAACTGAAGGCTTCTAAGATCATTTTGTGGAAAGCTGGGAGAAAAAACAAAACAAAACACACCTAGATCTTTGGAGTTATATTACCTGTTATTTTCCAGGAAAAACTGGCCGGTATGAATTGCGTCATTAAAACTTGGAGAATAGTTGATATCAAGTTGCCCTTGTTTCAAATAGATTAAATACTTTCCCTCTGAACGTTCAGTCTGCCAATTACTGGGACTGTGTGGCGATTTGCTAATGAATATTTTAAAAGAAATCCAGGCCCAGTGGTTCTCTCCAGCTCGGAGTGGGTGTTGCATTGAACTGTGTGGATCTCCTGTTGGGTCCCAGCCTTTGGAGCCAGGCCCGCGGCCCTGGGGGTGGAGCCCACGTCCGGAGGCCGGTTGATAAACCCGCCGGGTCTCCGGGACTCCGGACTCGCCCCTCGTTTGTAGCCCGAGCCGGAGACCGGAGCCAGGCCTTGGGTATCTCCAAGGAGGTCGCCCCCGCTCGCCCATCCAGCCGTGCGCCCCCCGCCCCGGCCCCCCGCAGCCATGGCAGCGCCGTCCAGGCTCCTGATCCGCGGGGGTCGCGTGGTCAACGCCGACTCCTCGCAGGTGGCGGACGTGCTGGTGGAGGACGGCGTGGTGCGGGCGCTGGGGCGCGACCTGCTGCCGCCGGGGGGCGCGCCCGCGGGGCTGCGGGTCCTGGACGCCGCGGGCAAGCTGGTCCTACCCGGCGGCATCGACACCCACACGCACATGCAGTTCCCGTTCATGGGCACGAGGGCCGTCGATGACTTCCTGCAGGGCACCAAGGTACCCACCCCGGGGTGCACCCCCTCCCTGGATCCCTGCGGAGCCCTCGGGCCGCCTCTCCGGCCGCCCGGGGTGCAGAGCAGAGCCACCCCGCGCGGGTGCCCCGCGCCGAGGGCTGAGTGAGCCGCAGCCGCCGGGCGGGTGCAGAGCTGGGACTAGGTTCTCCACGCTGCGCTCCCGCTTCTAGGGTCCCTGCTCGCCGGCATCAGCTCCTCTTGGCGAACCCAGCTGTCTCCTACCCCTCCACTTGGGTAATTGGACAAGTTTAAGGCCGTCTCTTGCCCTCATTTCTCTCCGCCGTTTATCCTCCTGACGCCCGTGTTCTATGGGAACCCACAAGCCTTCCCTACTGTGTTGTTGGCGTTCCCAGGTATTGCTCCCGCCCTCCATTCCCAGCCAGAAGCAAATGAAAAAGACTTTCACCTGGTAGTTACTGCCCGTGTGGTGAGTGGTGAGAGGTCTGGGTGGGCTGGAAGCCAGCGCGTCCACATTATTTGCCTCCACTCTCCAGGAGAAACGTCACAGCCCTGCCCTGTGGATAGAGCGTCGTCCTATGGACTAAAGGGTCGCAGGTTCGATTCCAGGTCAAGGTCATGTACTTGGGTCTCAGGTTGCGAGAGGCAACCAATCGATGTGCCTCTCTCACATCCATGTCTTTCTCTCTGTCTCTCCTCCTCCCTTCCGCTCTCTCTAAAAATCAATGGGAAAATATCCTCAGGTGAGGATTAACCAAAAAAAAAAGAAAAGCCACAGCCCTGACAAGCGATTCCAAAAGAAGTATTCCAGGTGTGACCTCCCAGGCACTCCCCCTTGCATCCAGGGGCCTGGTCCCACGTCTTCCCATCCTGGCCCGGGAACATTAATCCAGCCTCAGATTCCTGCTGCGTGAGCACCTGCAGCTCTGCGGCTGGTGTAGGGGATCAGATCACCTCCCCCCCGGGCCCCCAGGTGAGAGAGCTTGGGTTTCTCCAGGCACAAAGGCCTAGAGGCGCAGGTGAATGAAAAGAACCTTACAGGTTTCTCCAAGGCTCCTGAGTGCAAGATCAGGAGCTGAGCAGGGCAGCCGTGCTGGAACCTGTATTTCAAACTCCACTCAGCACTTCCCCTGAAGTCAAACCCTCACGCCTTGAGGTTTGTGTTCTGGGCTGCGGTGAGGGAAATTGCTCCTTCCATATTGATACCCTTCAGGCCTAAGCTCTTTATTCAAGGATGTGCTTGAGGTTTTCCCCCAGGGCGATGCTTTGAGGGTGAAACAAATACAACTATTTAGTCCAAGTACAGGCAGTTTAGGCTTTCAAAGCCTGGCCAGTAGTTTGTTGATCTTACTGATTTCCAACAATTTTACTCTCTTTACACCTCCCCCTCTTCACCTGCCCCAAGCATCCATGATCGACCAGAGTATTTCATAGAAAAAAGGAATGATTTGACCCAGCGAAAGGGCCCTGGGGCAAGCTGCTCACATCCACGTTAGGGAGGAAGCCTTCCTCCTAGTTACTAATTGTCAGCCTTCAGCATGTGGGCAATGGTCAAAGTCTTTCGTAAGACAGATCATTGTTTGTTTTGAAAACTGAACATTCATATTTCCCTTTGGCTAGAAACTGAAATTTGCCAAATTTTTTGTTGTTAATTCTCACCTGAGGATATTTTTTTCATTGATTTTTAGAGAGTGGAGGAGAGAGAGAGAGAGAGAGAGAGAGAGATGAGAGAGACATGTCAATTGGTTGCCTCCTGCAGCCCGGACCAGGCCCAGGACTGGGGTTCGAACCTGCAACCTAGGTACATGCCCTTGCCTAGAAATCAAACCCGCAAGCTTTAGGTGAGAGGACTGATGATCTAACCACTGAACAACATTGCCCAGGCTTTGCCAAATTTTCATGAACTGATTTTTACATGTTATGTAAGATTCTCAGATACCAAATGATAGGCAATCCAACTGATAAAAAGTTGGAAAAGTAATAGAAAAATAGAAAGAAGATTACCTAGAATCTCCCACATGACAACCAACACTTTGGTGAATTGCCTTTATGTTTTTTACTCAACATAACTGAGATTATATGTGTGTGTGTAAGTACGTGTATTTAAAATGTTGTAACCTGGCCCTGGCCAGTTTGGTTTAGTGGATAGAATGTCGGCCTGTGGACTGAAGGGTCTTGGGTTCAATTCCAAACAAGGGCATGTATCTTGGTTACAGGCTCAATCCCTGGCCTCAACTGGGGCATGTGCAGGAGACAACCAATTGATGTATCTCTCTCTCACATCCATGTTTTTCTCTCTCTCTGTCTCTCCCCCTTTCTTCCACTCTCTCAAAAATGGAAAAATATCCTCCGGTGAGTTTTAACAACAACAATTTTGTAACCTGTTTTCAGTTATCGTACAAGCACTTTCTGTCCTAGACCAGTGGTTGGCAAACTCATTAGTCAACAGAGCCAAATATCAACAGTACAACGATTGAAATTTCTTTTGAGAGCCAAATTTTTTAAACTTAAACTATATAGGTAGGTACATTGTTATTAACTTAATTAGGGTACTCCTAAGCTGGCCTTTGCTAAAAACGTCCTCAATCTGAGGGGTCGACCTCAGCGAGTGTATCCCCACTTCTTCTAACGCCACTTCTTCAAAATAGACTCGCCCAGGCCAAAAACTGACTTCTGCACATGGGCCACGAAGTTTCAATCACACTGTACGTGCGCCCGCACGTGGTATTTTGTGGAAGAGCCACACTCAAGGGGCCAAAGAGCCGCATGTGGCTCGCGAGCCGCGGTTTGCCGACCACTGTCCTAGACTCATCATTAACAAAGGGCTTTGTTGATGGCAGGGCATTCCATTGACACCCCCATTGGAGCTGCTCTTTCTGACCATGGGTTTGCCAGGCCCACCAGCATCGCTACCCCTCACCACTTCCCCTTTTCTCATTAGGGTTCTAGAGGAAGCAGCCAAGAAGAGGGGGTGGGATGCTATGGGAGAGGGACCTTCCTTCCCTTTCTCAAGAGTACTGGTGAGCGCCCAAGGCCCTAGGACAGTGATGGCGAACCTATGACACGCGTGTCAGAGGTGACACACGAACTCATTTTTTTGGTTGATTTTTCTTTGTTAAATGGCATTTAAATATATCAAATAAATATCAAAAATATAAATCTTTGTTTTACTATGGTTGCAAATATCAAAAAATTTCTATATGTGACACAGCACCAGGCTTAAGTTAGGGTTTTTCAACATGCTGACACGCCGAGCTCAAAAGGCTCGCCATCACTGCCTTCGTTTCCATCTGTTCCTTGGCCATCCTGGGGTTCCTAGCATGAACAGTTTTACAGCCCATAGTGAGAAGGCAGGTCATTGCAACATACTGTAGTGTGTTGCCAACATCTGAAAGGACTTAGGGGCCCGCTGATTCACCAGGCATTTGTATACTCCAAGGTTGTCAAAACATTAAACAAAAACATGCTCTTCGTTAGCTTAGGATCTTCAGCAGAAAGCAATGTGGTGAGTGATGTTAAGGTCAGAGATTTAGCAAATACTGAATTCCTGCTGAATATTTAACTGTGCTCACGAAGGGGCTAAGCTACAGAAGTCTACTTCAAAAGTGGTTGGTCGGATCCCAGGAGATAATCACCCCCAGGAACAGCTGAGGCTCCATCAGAGGGAACCAGGAGAGAGTAAATATAAACAGGAGCATTAGAATATTGACCTCATTCGGAAAGGAAGGCATTAGAGAGTTATTTTGTCCTATTTTCTAGTCTTCACAGTAATTCCCAAGGCAGTATTGTTGGGGTTTCTGATTTGGGGAAGAGAGATGAATAAGTCTTTTGTAAATGCTGGTTGCATTATATATATTAAACCGGAAAAACATCTTATTAATACTGTTAAACAACATTTATTGTATGAAGCACTTGCTATGTACCAGGCACCGTGGCAAGCTGTGCATTCTCTTCCACAGTTCCAGGGCCATTACCAATTTTTTACAATTGAGGAAATTGAAACTTCAGTCACTTGCCGAGGGTCACACACCTCATAAGTGACCGAGTGGCTCTTCAAAGTCAGGACTGCCTGCCATCGCTAGAGATTTTACCTACTAGGTTCTCTTCCTTTCTGATATGCTCGCTGAAATAATATCTACCGTTTTGATTTATCAGAGTGGCAAATAATGGATGAAAAGCCTGTATAAAGTTGTATGCTAGTATGCTATGGCTTTTCTCAAAAACAGAGCAGAGTCACCCTTAAGAAACACAGTAGCCTTCACCTTCCCAGTGTGGAGGCAGTGACAGTTATCAAAATTCACATCACAGGGATTAGGTTTGTGAGACATTTAGACAGGCTTTCATAGCCACATCAGGTCTAAGGGTAAAGAAATGGGAACCTGAAATACAGAGAGAGACAAAAATATTTCATGCTGTTGATAGAAGAGGTGTTCAACCTATAGAGAATTTTTAAAAATATATTTTTATTGATTTCAGAGAGGAATGGAGGAGAGAGAGATGAAACATTAATCATGAGAATCACTGATCTGCTGCCTCCTGCACGCCCCCTGCTGGGGATCAAGGCCGAAACCCAGGCATGTGCCCTGGTCGGGGAAACGAACTGTGACCTCCTGGTTCATAGCTCAATACTCAACCACTGAGTCACACTGGCCGGGCTGGAGAATTTTTGTAAGTGTTTATTTGAGCCAAACTGACAATAATTGTCAGAAAGGCAGTTTTGCAGTTTCTTTTATGCATTTAAAATTAAGGAGGGGCCTGGCCGTCACAGCTCAGTGGTTGAGCATTGGCCTATGAACCAAGAGGTCACGGTTAGATTCCCAGTCAGGGCATGTGCCTGGGTTTCGGGCTCAATCCCCTGTTGGGGGTGTGCAGGAGGCAGCCGATCAATGTTTAGCTCTCACACTGATGCTTCTCTCTCTTTTTCCCTCTCCCACCTCGCTTTCTCTCAAAAAAAAAAAAAGAAAGAAAGAAAGAAAGAAAGAAAGAAAATTACCAGTCCGAAGGTGTACAGGCTTTGTCCAAGTCTTGGAATAGCTGTCCACCTCTGATATCAGCACCTCTCCTCCGAGAGGAGTCTTTGATGTCCGCTGCAGGTGGAGGTGAGTGTCAGAGAGAGGGCGATGTTCATTCCTGGTTAGGTGCCTGATGAGCCTTCCATGGAAGTTGGAGAGTGTCTTTTGAATGAGCAAAATCTCCAGGTGATCTTTAAAGTCTTTGTCTCCTGGGAGCCAGCTGTGAAAGGAAGCAGTTCCCAATTGGCATTTTCTTGAAGTGACTTTATCAAATCTTGGCAATAGTGTAAGATGTCTTAAAATTAATTTTAACAATACTAATAGGAGGTAGGAAATTATCTTACATTTACAACATAATGTGTAACCTACACAGACACAGAGACCTTTTACTCAGAAGAAAACCTCACTAGTTTATAAAAGAACAGTTGGAGTCAAATTTTGTTTTGGAGACACAATCTGTCCTTGACAAGTCAAGTTCCTAATGACATTTCCCCTTTTATTTTTTAAAAACATATTTTTATTGATTTCAAAAGGAAGGGAGAGGGAGAACGAGATAGAACATCAATAATGAGAGAGAATCATTGATTGGCTGCCTCTTGCATTCCCCACACTGGAGATCAAGCCCTCAACCCGGGCATGTGTCCTGACTGGGAATTGAACTGTGACTTCCTGGTTCATAGGTCGATACTCAACCACTGAGCCATGCTGGCCAGGCTTATTTTTTATTTTTATTTTTGAAAGTATCTGTAATACTTTCAACAATAAAGATAAAAACAAAAAGGCCTTTTATCCACAATGCCTTCAGGAGATGGATCGCAAAAGACTAGACCAATAGATCAATAACTGTTTGCTTTTTGCATCCACCAAGCTGATCATTTATAATATCTAACAAATAGGGATACTATTTCTGGTATTCTATTTATTGATTACTGGATTGTGAGTGGGCCCAATTTAAAAAATGAAATATAGGTCAACCAAAGGCTACATATTTTGTAAATCTAATTCATGTGAGAGGTTGGTTTAAAGGCTATAATTAATTTATTTAATTAAATGTAAAAGCTTTCTAGCTGATATGACTAATGGAAATAATGTTCTGCTTTACAGAAATCGTATTTCATTTTTGTTGGGTCTATACTAGATGTCTGGTGGTCTTTTAATAATTTAAGATCTGTGAGGAAAGACAATGGGATTTTTGTTCCAATGGATATTGTGAATTGGATAATCTTGAAGGAATTATGACTTTGTTATATCCTGTGATAAGAGCTAAGGCAGTTTTTAGCTATATCTACTTATACTCAGACATGGCTGCAGCTCGGAGTGGGTGGACTTGCATGAAAAACCTGGCAGCATCCATAGTGGGAGGAAATATTTTTTTAATTGGGAAAACACCCAGAACACTTTTTTTTTTTTGTAAAGGACAAAAAGTCCTCAAAATTATCAAGAAAGAAAATTATGCTTTGCTCTGAAACTTTTGGGTAAAATGCCATCCAGATGATTAGCTACAATAAGGCAGTGGAAGGTATATGATTAAGCACACGCTGATGGTGGTATTTATAGCACTTCCTTACCTTGGAGGAGAGCTGTGTTCAGGAAACTTGGTTGCAAACCAGCTCTCCTTTCTGGTGCTTGCTGGCGCTCCAGGCTGGGCTTCGAGGCTCTGCGGGCTGACTGTGTGACCTTGAGCAAGTCACTTCCTCCCTCAGGGCTGTCAACATTTCCTTATGTGTAAAACGATTGGTTAGAAGAACAACTTTAATTTAAAAAAATATTTTTAAGGGCAGGTGCAGGCTAGAAGGGGTCATTGGGGGTGAAAGGGGGACATATGTAATACTTTCAACAATAAAGATTAAGAAATATTTTTTTAAACTACCGAAAAACAATATATACTCATCATTCAGCCCTTAGGAAAATTCTGGAGCATTATAGTTGCTCAATATATATGGATTGAATGTATAAACTGCTGTGTGGAGTTGTTGTTTTTTGTTTTTTTTTTTAAGGAAAAGAGTACAAAGATTTAAATCACCTATAATTTTAACATTTTGTTTTCTGTCCTTTCAGGTTGTTTCCCTGTGGGGGGCGGGGGGCATATAAACAATTTCCCTTCTACTAGTGCACACTCTTTGGAGTCAGCCTCGTCCATAAATCACGTTCTTCAGTGACCTTAACTATCATTGAAGAACGTGATTTCCATGACCTGGTTATCCTCTCCGAGTCGGGTCTGTGTCAAAGCTTTCTCTCTGGTTTCCATATCGCCCATGCACCAGGCCTCCATTCCTGCCTTTCTGAAGATGCCACAACCTGGTGTCCCATAAGCCCCTCAAACTCAGCATGTTCCAAACCAAGTTTATCCTTCCCTCCAAGTCCCTCACCCACGATTTATCCTGTTTCCCAAACTGTTAACAGCTTCATTCTCTTCTTTTCAGGGTTGGGCATTTTGGTAACCACCAGTTCTTTGCTTTTGTTTTTTTTGTTTTTTTGTTTTTGTTTGTGCATACTGTGATGTAAATCATTACTCAGATTCTTGATGATTGACTTAGAAATCACCCCTCAGAGGGAAATGACTGGGCCAGTGAGTATTAGATACATCTGAAAGAGTTGAATACATATATCCAGGTTGCTTTTAATTTCTGCTCCCATGAACAGTACATTATAATTCTCATTTCACTGCATCCTAGCTACCTGTGAATATTGACTTTTTAAAAAAAAATCAATGTCAATGTAACAGGAAAAACAGAATTTCTAAATGTTTTTTAAGTGAACATTTCTTTGATTGCTGGTGAGGCTGAGCTTTGAGCATTCTTATTGTGCTACTTGCATACTCCAGCTCTGAGTTTATAATTGTATGATTTCCTTGGGTGGTTCTTTATTGATTACAAAGTTAATCTTTACGCTATTAATTAGAAGAAGAAAAAATATCTCAAATATTAATTTAAAACTGCTCAGTGTTAAGTAGCGCTTTGCCCTACTGAGGATGTTCTATGAATTGAACTTGACAGAACCTAGGACTTGCCTTCTTTCAGCTTCTTTGCTTGAGATCTCTACCGTGTTCAATTCCACCATTTCCTCCTTCATTTGTCTGGAAGGCAGGTTTCCAATGTCACCCAGAAGTAGCGCAGAAATTAAGGTTTTCATGATGCTGCTGTCAGGGAAGAGAAACTTTTTCTATAACCTCTTAGGTTTCATTATTCGGGTTGCAAATTAAACTGACAAAGTAAATTAGCAAGAGAGAAGACTGATCTTTAAAATTCAGGTCTATGCAAGTTTACAGGAAGATGTGACTCAGGGAGTCAATGAGACTGTGAGGCTTTACATACCATCTTTACAGGGGGAAGGGGTGGGGGAGAAAGACCTTATAGGAAACAAATGGCTTTTAGGAAAATCAAATGGGCCTTTGGGAGAATAGATAGAAGATAACATAGTTTTGAAACAAGGGCTGTTTAGGTGTGGCCAAGCTTCTAGTCTCAGCTGATGAGTCAGTCTTCCCCAGCGGTGACACTTCTGGGCCCTGTCACTGCCATCTACTACAGAGTGGCCCTCAACTAAGGATTTTCCAAGTGGATGGTTAGATTCCGTTACTTCAGTCGACAAATGTTTCTTGGGAACAGTGCCTCCAAGTGCTAGGCACCATGGTTGGGGTGACTGAGATGAAAACCGTGGTCTTTGTTCTCAGTGGCAGGCAGCTAGAGCTTAGGGAGCTGCAGTGTTACCTGGCCTTAATAATACAGCATAGACAGAAGCTTGGTCTTGCAGACTTAACTTTGGTGATTGACTATTTCCGAGTGAATACTCGAGGTCTGGCCCTTTTGTGAAGTTGCCAGTCACAGTGGCTGGCATCACCAAATTGTATTTTGAAAAATATGTTTTTATTGATTTCAGAGAGGAAGAGAGAGAAATAGAAACACTAATGATAATAGAGAATCATTGATCGGCTGCCTCCTGCACGCCCCCTATTGAGGATTGAGCTCACAGCCCAGGTATGTACCTTGACAGGGAATTGAACCATGACCTCCTGGTTCATAGGTCAACGCCCAACCACTGAGCCACACCGGCCGGGCACCAAATTGTATTTTTAGCAGGTTCTTTTCTAAGTGAGCTTCGGTAATTACCCAGAGCCGACTCCTCGCCACTTCGGACTCCTCTTTTCACATGTCAAGTAGCTAATCCAGGGAGGACACTGCACCGTGTCAGTTATGTTTCATTTATCCAGTAGAAAAAAATGCATGTTCTAGTGCCAGTACTGAGTTCCTGAACCCTACGGATCTGTTCTCAGCTAAAAAGCAAAGACCTTAAAAAATGGCTTAAAATGAAACAAAATGTAATCTTTGAAAGAAGAAATGATTTGAGGCATAGATACAGAAATAGACTGTAGTTCTGCTGTTTTAAAAGTCGTAGTTAACACTGATTAGGCAGTGGGCTTTGGACAAGCTGAGCATTCAGCTTTCAAATGTGCTCAGAGTCTACATTCCATGTTAACATTTTCATAGAAGGATCCAGCCAGGGATAGCACTGCTTTTGAGAAGTGAAATCTCACATTAACATGCAATTACACTGCCTTTCCATTTTGCTATTGTAAACGTGAATCATTGTAATTACTCCTACTCATAGCCTTTGTGGGAAATTCATTGGTCACTCCCTTCCTTTCTCCCTTAAAGATCTAAAGAATATTAATGTAATGGTCACAAGGCATACAGAGATGAAACGACATCAGTTGAGTCAGAATCTCTGGGGGATGGAATAAAAGGTCCCTAGAAGATGCTAGGGTTAAGATTCACTGGACTAGCCCTAACCGGTTTGGCTCAGTGGATAGAGCGTCAGCCTGCGGACTGAAGGGTCCCAGGTTCAATGCCAGTCAAGGGTATGTACCTTGGTTGTGGGCACATCCCCAGTAGAAGGTGTGCAGGAGGCAACTGATTGATGTTTCTCTCTCATCGATGTTTCTAACTCTCTATTCCTCTCCCTCTCTGTAAAAAATATATTAAAAAAAAAAAAAGGTTCACTGGACTAATAAGAGGGGAGGGGCTGGGTGACATCTCTCTCTGAGACAGAGAGGCGCTCAGAGCTCTCCAAAGAGAGACAGTGTCCCTGGAGTGGGATGAAGGAGCTGGCAGGGGAGTGACTCAATACAAAGCTGAGGAGCTATCTCAAGTTCAGATCATGCAGGGACCCTATGGGATGTCTCATAATTGTCTTGTCTTCATCCCAAGGGCAAAGAAAAGCCAATGCGAGATTGGAAATGGCCAGCATGGCTGGGGACAAGGTGACATTGCAGAGGCTATAGTCCAGTCGGAAGGCGAAGATGGCACTGGGCAGTGGAGGTGGCCATGCAGGGAGTAGAGACTCATGGAGTATGCAGGAGGCAGCCTGAGGGGGGGACTTGCTAATGGATTGGATTTGGGGGTGTGAGGAAGAAGAAAGGTAAAGTTCAAGGGTGACTCCTAAGGCTGGTTTGCACAGTTGAATGGATTAATATTTCCCAACTGGGGAGACCAGGAGACGAGCGTGGAGGGGCAATGCGGAGCACAGCTTTACAAAGCTGAGTGTGCTTCTGGATTGGAAACACAAATTGGGGCTTGTTTCCCTAAGTCCCAGTGATGCCGAGAAAGCTGCAAATCCAGCCAGCGTTCTTCTCCCCGCAGCTCAAACGCACTGCTGGAACTTCTTTTTGTTTCACTTGGGTTGAGCAAGTCCTGTGATTGATTTTAGTGAAACAAATCACTTGTTTCAGGATGAGCTTAGAAATGGGGGAGAGAAAAAAGAAGAAGGAAGAAAATGCTTGGGATGCTTTCAATAATGATTTACAACCAAATACATTGTTAAATAAAATCTTGTGTTATGTAAAATGATGACCCCACTGTTGCTTAGAGTTTATCTCAATTTATGTTCTTTCACATTTGCACCTGAGACAGCACAAGCTGTCTTCCTAGCAAAAGAAGCTCTTTAGATAAACGGGAAGGTTTTCAAGGGAGAAGAGCCAAGGTAATTAGGAGCTGAAAGAATTGATTTATGAGCCCAGATTAGAAAAGGTAAATGCATTTTGTTTGGCTAACGGCAAATAAAAGGGGAGTGGAGTCAATCAGCAGTAAAAACAAAGGAAACAATTAGGTTTTACATAGAAATAGGAAATAAATGTTCATCCTTTACTGCTGCTCCCTCCTCTAAGCTCTCCTCATCCTTCAGTGTTTGGGAAAGTCGAAGGAACATTTTGTGAAGGGAATCTAGAAGCAGCTGATGTTGAAAGGAATTAAACAAATATTGAAAATATCTAAGGTGGGCTGGAACTGTGGTGTTCTTTTCTTTTTTTGTTAATCCCCACCCAAGGATACTTTTTCCATTGATTTTTAGAGAGAGTGGAAGGGAAGGAGGGAGGAGGAAGTGGAAGAGGAGGGAGAAAGAGAGAGAGATCAACATTGATGTGAGAGAGACACTTGAATTGGTTGCTTCTTGCATGTCCCCTGACCAGGGCTGGGGATTGAACTTGCAACCCTTTGGTGATTGGGCCAACACTCTAACCACTGAGCACACCAGCCAGGGCAGGGACTGTGGTGTTCTAACCAATTGGTTTGCTGGATAAAGCTGATTATCCCATGAGGAATAATTGTGTGAAGTCAAAAAGGCTCTAGTATGGGTCCTTCCTTATAAATCTTTTAGGGGAACATTATTACATTAGTGATTGGCACACTGATGAACATCACATAAGTTTAATAAAATTGCATTTCAGCCCTGGTTGGTGTGGTTCAGTCGTTAGAGCATCAGTTTTTATTCCCAGTCAAGGGCATGTATCTGGGTTACAGGTTTGATCCCAGGCCCTAGTCAGGCCTGCAGGAGGCAACTAATCAATGTGTCTCTCTCACATTGACCTTTCGCGCTCTCTATCTCTCTCTGTCTCTCTCCCCCACCTTACCTCCTTTCCACTCTCTCTAAAAATCAATGGAAAACTATCCTCAGGTGAGGAGTAACAACGACAAAAACATTGCATTTCATTTGTGAATTTATAATTCATAGTTTGACGGGATTTGTTTTGTTTGGCTTTTGGTTTCCTAAACACTTGATTGGTTTTGCCAACCTCTGCATCTCTCCAAGCGATGATTCACTCACTGACCTGGGGCGACAGGCTGGGAAGCAGGTCACACTGGCTGGAAGACCGCAGAAGGGGGCATGATCTGCATGAGGCTGAGGCCAGGAGCAGGCTGAACGTAAGACCTCCTGCTCTAAATAGTATCTTCTTCCATGTCCCCGATGAGAATGTGCCAGCTGTGTGGCCTTGGAGAGTCATTTGACATCTCTGAGCCACCGTATCCTCAGCTGTCAAATAGGGAAGCAATCCCTACCCCTGGGGCTGGAGTGAGGCTTACTCAAATGAGCTGAGTCTGAGATGCTTAACCCAGAACCGGGCATTTAGTAGACAAGTGCCTCTCGAGAGGCAAGTGAGTCTTGAGAGGAGCAGGTCTCCATCCCCCCGGAGGCGGTGGGGGTGAGGGGGGGTCCACTCTAGTTGGGATTACAGACCTGCAGCTCTGGCACGTGGCTCCTTGGATCCTGTGTAAAGAAGGGAACATTTTAGATCTTAAAATAATATTCAGGGATTTGGGGTAACTTTGGGCAACCAAAGGACCCTGGGTGACCAGAAAGACCAGAAGAGTCAGGAAGAGGTCCAAGAGGAGGCGGGGGCGGGGGGGGGGGGGGGGGCGGCCAGATGGTGCCTGACAGCTGTTCACTAAGACCCAGGGGAGCAGCCGAGGTCCCTGTGGCCAGTGGCTGGGAAAAAGGCCGGGTCTGTGTTTCATCCATTCATCCACACTGGCCCCGGCGATCCTCTCCTCTGCACTACAGTTTCTCTATATGCCTTCCCGTTGTGAGGGTGAGGAGAGGAAGGAGGAGTGGAGAGGAGAAACAGAACCAGAAAAAAACAAAAAAAGGCAGCTGGCCGCTCCCACCCTCCCTGTCCTGCTCCTAGTTAATTAGGGAGGTGGCACCTGTGTGATACATCCTTATTCGGAAGCATCCTTATTCCAGTTGTAGCCCCAGGAAGTTGTCTGCTGTAGTTTTAGAAAAACAGGCCTTTGACCATCACATGTTCAGTCTTGTAAGAAAACCACACCCACAGTTTGGATTAATTAATATAGTACATACATGTATTTGTACCACTATCTTTTCCCTGGGCCTCTTCTAGGGAGCTTAGCAATTTTCACCTCCCTTTAACCATTTCTGTACTACTGTTTAATATAGAAGTATACGTGCTACCTGTAACCACAATATGAATATTTTATTATAATTATTTCTTCATATCCCATCTCCCCACCGAGATGATAAACACCCTGAGGGCAGAACCTTGGATTATTTCTGTATCCTGCCCGCTCCTCACTCTGTGTAATTAATGGATTCCATGTGGTAGGTGGTTTTTGCTGTTGTTGTTTTGGTAACGGTTTTATGAAGATGTAATTAATAGACAATACAATGCAGCCATTTAAAGTGCATGTTTCAATGTTTTTTAATATATTCACAGAGTGCGAACCACAGTTGTAAACATTTTTATCATCCCCAAAAGAAACCCTTTCGCTATCACCTGATTCTCCCCAACCCCTCCAACCCCAAGCAACCACTATTCCACTTCCTGTCACTAAGGATTCGCCTCTTATGAATATTTCATATAAATGGAATCATACAATATGTGATCTTTTTTTTAAAATATATTTTATTGATTTTTTACAGAGAGGAAGGGAGAGAGATAGATAGTCAGAAACATCGATGGGAGAGAAACATCGACCAGCTGCCTCCTGCACATCTCCCACGGGGGATGTGCCCGCAACCCAGGTGCATGCCCTTGACCGGAATCGAACCCGGGACCTTTCAGTCCACAGGCCGACGCTCTATCCACTGAGCCAAACCGGTTTTGGCCAATATGCGATCTTTTGTGACTGGCTTCTTTCACGTAGCTTAATGTCTTCAAGGCTCATTCATGTTGAGGTGTGTATCATAAATTCATTTTTTATGGCCAAATAATATTCCATTGTATTAATATACCACATTTTGTTCATTTATTAGCTTATGGACATTTGGGTGTTTTTCACTTCTTGCTACTATGGATAATGCTGCTCTGAATATTTGTGTAATGTAATGTTATGTAATGTCTTGATGTAATGTAATGTGTATGCCAAGGAGAATATGAAAGTTGAGGCAGATCTCGCAGGGCCTTGTGGACCATACTCAGAAGATTAAACTTTATTCCAGAGTCAGTGAGAAGTATTCAGTTTTAAGCTCAGGAGCCAAGGTCATATCTATACTTCACATCCCTCTAGCTGCAATGAAGGGTTCGTGTTGGAGCGAATGGGAGCTAAACTGGAGACATAACGATCAGATGGGGATGAGAAGCGGCCGAACTAAGACCAGAGGCGGGGAAGGGCCAGAGGGGAGAGAAGGGAATTAAGGAAAGATGGAGGGGTCACCAGGAGGTCGTGATGAATGAAGGTGGGGTGGGAGCCATGTTGGGTCTCCAAGGATTCTGCATGGGTCACAGGGTAGTTGGAGATACACTTCACCAAGATGGACTCTGATAAAACGGGGTTTTGCCAGGATGAAGACAGTTTTCTAAAGGGAAAAAAAAATGAATCTTCTCCACTTCTCCATTTTGGGTTTTTTTTAATAGTCTTCCTGTTTTCTTTGGATCAAAGCCATTTTCAGTTCACCAGACCTGCCATTCTTTCGACAGAAGCAGCTCCAACAGTCCTGTCTATTTATTTAATTTTTATAAGCGTTTCTCTGAGCCAAACCGAGGACAATGTCTGGAAGCAAGAGCTCAAAGGCTCCACTCCAGCAGTTTTAATACTTCAAACTGCAATTTATGGGAAGGCTATTTGCGTCCCTCTGTGCCTTTTAAAGGCGGCATGTTTGTGCAATTTCCCGGACCCGTCAGGTTTGCCCAAGCGCTTGCAAATGCATGTTGTTCAAGGAGACGAATGACTTATGTCTCACCTGTTGGAACCCTCTTGTGCTTCCAGGCGGCCCTGGCGGGAGGCACCACCATGATCATCGATTTTGCCATTCCTCAGAAAGGCAGCTCCCTCCTCAAAGCCTTCGAGACCTGGCGGAGCTGGGCGGACCCCACGGTCTGCTGCGACTACAGCCTGCACGTGGCCGTGACCTGGTGGAGTGACCAGGTGAGCCGCCCGGGGGCAGCTTCTTTTCAGTTCCCTAGTCCTCTCTCTGTGCAAGACTGAGAGACTGGCAATGTCTAAACGCGAGAAACTGGTGGACGGCTGGGGGTCAGAACTGGAGGGAAGGCGTGTCATCGCCTGCTCTTGGGCACCTTTTGAAGTTTGATTCCTGTGAAGTATTGTCAATTTCCAACACTAAAATTTAAAAAATCACATAGAGATGATAGTGAAAATCCTTTATAATAATTCACAATAGCCTTTCCTAATATTAAGTTCATGACATGTAATTTTAAAAAGAACTGATCTCCCACCCTGGCCGGTGGTTAGAGCGTCAGCCTGCACAATGAAGGGTCTCAAGGTTCAATACCCGGTAAAGGGCACAGGGGTGTACCTGGCTTTGCAGGTTTGATCCCCAGCCCGGTCAGGGAGCATGCAGAAGGCAAGTAATCTCTCTCTCTCCCTTCCACTCTCTCTAAAAATTAATGGAAAAAATATCCAACAAAAAAAGTACTGGTCTCTCTTTTCCTCAAATTCAACCTTTCCAGACTCCTTTAAATAGTATTTTTCCACAGACCAGAACTTTAATTAGAATTGGTTAATTTATGGAAATAAACCAAGGACATTCCCATTTAAAACTGGATGTCTCCATCCCCCCCCCCCCCCCCCCCCCCCCTTGTGCACTGGAAAGAGAAAGGAGAACAGACGCGAATGTTTTCTGGGCCTCCTCCCAGCTGTCCCCTAACCGGTGCTCTTTCTGCAAAGCTGTGCTAATCTCACCAGCTGGTCAGATCGTATCATGACGGAGCTTAAACCAGCCTTCTGCATCTTCTAATTACTTAGGCCGTAGCAGAAATGACCACCTGATTCGGATTAGGAAACCAGTTTTGAGGGATGTTAAAATGTGTCCATTTCTCCCCATGAAAACTCGATGTGTGCTTTAGAAGAAATTTTTACTTGCGATTTAAATCAACAACACGTTTTTCCACATTGGACTTAATTCAGGAGTCTTTTTGCCAGAAAGCGTTCACAAGGCTGACTTTATTTGACGTTACCAGGTAACTTGGCTCCCACCCCACCCCCTAAAAATTGGGCTTTAGACACCAAGTTAATATAAAACAAGTCATCAGTTTTTAACAGGGAGATCAGCAAATATAATAGCAAGGTTCATAGTTCACAGCTAAAGTTAATTTTTCTCCAAAAATGCTGTTCTAAGCGATGCATCTGATCTCTTTTGCTTTTAGGTCCTCCTGCCTTCCTCATTTCCTCCCTCCCTCCCTCCCTCCTTCCCTCCCTTCCTCCCTTCCTCCTTTCCTCCTCTCTTATGTTATTGGAGCAAAAGTGATGATGTTCACCCTTACCAGTGCTTCTCACCCCTTCATATGCCAATGGTCACCTGGTGAATATTGTTAAAACACAGATTTTGTTCCGTACATGTATCAGTTTGCTAGGGTTGCTGTAACAAAGTACCACAAACAAAGGGGGCTGACACAACAGATATTTATCTTCTTACTAGAGGCCCAGAGCACAAAATTCGTGCACAGGCGCAGGGGGGAAGGTGTCCCTCAGCCCGTCCTGCACCCTCTTGCAATCTGGGACCCCTTGGGTAGGGTCCCTAGGCCTGGCTGGCGATCAGGGCCTAACGGGGCTTTCCTTCCCCCCGGCTGCTGGCAGCTGTGCCCGCCCCCCACCCCCCGCCACTGCCTGCTTGCCATCTGTGCAGCACTGCTCCCCTTGCCCCACCACCAGTTGCCTCCTTCTGAGGGTGACAGGCATGGGGTGCAATCGCTTGGCTGGCCTGGGCCTCCCTCTGTAGGGCAATTGATCACAGGGCCCCCAGATTGATCGCCCCCCAGAGGGAGGCCCTGCCCACTCGCCACAGCTCCGCCAGCCAGGTGGCCTGGGCCTCCCTCTGCAGGGCACTCATGGGGCAATGGCAGGGCCCCCAGACCAATCACATCGCACCCACCTTGGCTGGCCTGGCACCGTGCATGTCATAGCATGGTCATTGGGAAGGTCATCCGGATGGTCGTTCTGCTGTTCAGTCATTTGGTCAATTTGCATATTATACCTTTGTTATTATAGACTAAGGGCCAAATGTGCGAATTCATGCACCTTGAAAGGAACTTTGGGCCACGAGGCTGTGGTGGGCACAAGGGCGGGTCTTGGCCCATCCTCCACGCCCCCACCTGGCACCTCCTGCCGTGGCCCTGGTTCCCTGTCTGCATTCAGCCCTGCTCCCACCACTGCCACTCCCACCGCTGCCACTCCAATGCGCTGACAGCACCAGCCCCACTCTCACCGCTGACAGTGCAGAGCGATTGGGGCTGGTGCCAGCAGCGGGTGCGAGCGGGGCCAGCGCTGTCAGTGGGTGTGAGTGGTGGCTGCTGCCCCGATCACCCCTCAGGAGCAGGGGGAGGTGGAGAAGCCTTCAGGGGTGGTGCTGGGCACCGGCAGCAGGTACAAGCGGTGGCTCTGGGGCTGGTGCTGGCAGCAGGTGCAAACGCCGGGCAGGACTGTGGCACGCAGGAGCAAAGAATTTTCAGTAACCACCAGAGGCTCACCCCAATGACAGCAATTGGCGCCCCACCTTGGTCTGGTGTCCCTGCTCACCTGCTCCATCATCCCACCGTGGCCAACACTCACCATGTTCCGCACTCTGCCACCTACTGCCGAAGCCTGCCATGTTCTGCACGTGCCCCCTGGTGGTCAGCGCACGTCATAGCAACCGGTTGTTCTGCCGTTCGGTCTATTTGCATATTAGCCTTTTATTATATAGGATAGTTCTGGAGACTAGAAGTCCGAGATCAAGGTCTTGGCAGGGTTGGTATCCTCATATTGAAAGATACATGCTGCAAATTTATCTCCAAGTCTACAAATGAAGTACTTTGGAGAAAACTATAAACTCTTCCATGACTTAAAAGTATTGTCACAGCAGATGAAAGGGGGAAAGATCAAGGCCTTAATTGCAGCTTTTTTTCTGGAATTAAACTGTTATTTTACTTAATTCTTCTCCAAATGCAATGTTCTGGAAAGTATTGAAATTATCTTTAAATTAAACGGTGACACCCAGCTGGTGTGGCTCAGTGGTTGAGAATCAGCTCATGAACCAGGAGGTCATGGTTGGATTCCCAGTCAGGGCACATGGGTGGATTATGGGCTTGATCCCCAGTAGGAGGCGTGCAGGAGGCAGCCCATCAATGATTCTCCCTCATCATTGATGTTTCTATCTCTCTCTCCTTCTCCCTTCCTCTCTGAAGTCAATAAAAATGTATTTTAAAAAATTAAACAGTGACATTTCCTTGTTGTTGTTTCCTTTTAGGTGAAAGAAGAAATGAAAATCCTTACCCGAGATAAAGGTGTGAACTCCTTCAAGATGTTCATGGCCTATAAGGATGTGTACATGGTGAGGGATGCGGAGCTGTACGCGGCCTTCTCTCGGTGCAAGGAAATCGGAGCGATTGCGCAGGTCCACGCAGAAAACGGAGACCTGATCGCGGAGGTAAGAGCCGCATTCCACAGCTTCCACCGCAATGACGGCGGCCGCGACTCACGGTGCCGACATTGGCCCTAAGGAGGTAAAAGCATGCAATGCATTGGAAGACACTAATTTTCTCAGGTTTAGAAACACTCAATTTTGTTTACTTGAGTCTCTGCTCTGAATTTTACTCAGGTATTATATGCATTTGAATAAGGATTTTTTTTCTCAAACCAGCTAGATTTCAAACATGTCCCATATAATAAAAGGCTAATATGCAAATCAACCAAACAGCAGAATAACTGGTCGCTTGGTTCCTGGTCAGGGCATATGCCTGGCTTTTGGGATTGATTCCCAGTAGGGGCATGCAAGAAGCAGCCAGTCAATGACTCTCTCATCATTGATGTTCCTCTCTCTCTCTCTCTCTCTCTTTCTTTTTCTCTCACTCTCGCTCTCTGAAATCAATAAAAATATATTTTTTAAAAGTAGAACTAACTACATAATATAATACCATGAGTTATTTCAACAAGGATCTAATATTGGGGATTAGCATATTTTTGTTTATTCTGAACCAGTAAGTCTTAAATATAAACACTGCTTTTCAAAGAGTGATTAGAACTAATCTCATATCTTTTCCACCTTTTCTATCAAAATAATTTAATTGTCAAATATATATGTGAAAAGTAACATATCAGAGAATTAAGTTTGTTTTTACCAAATGCACACACATGCATCACACACACACACACACACACACACACACACACACACACACCCCTAACAGATCTAAAAGGCTGCCAGTGTATTTCTTTCACAATAACATAACGGTATTTGTTATTAGTAAGCCTTCCCTGCCCATGTGTGGGTTCCTGCTGCCTTTTTAGGGAGCAAAGAAGATGCTGGCTTTGGGGATCACAGGCCCCGAGGGCCACGAGCTGTGCCGCCCAGAAGCCGTGGAGGCAGAGGCCACGCTGAGAGCTATCACCATCGCCAGCGCCGTCAACTGCCCTCTGTACATCGTGCACGTGATGAGCAAGTCTGCAGCAAAGGTGATCGCGGATGCCAGGAGAGATGGTAACTCACTATGACTCCACATTAGCTAAGGCGTGAGGTGAAACGCCTGCAAGCTCCCTGCATGTCTATTTTTGTTCTCCCTTTTGCTCACCTTCATGACTGCTGCTCTCCCTTCAGGTTATTTCTTCATCATCCTTGGAACCTCTAGACCAGCGGTTCTCAACCTGTGGGTCGCGACCCCTTTGCGGGTCGAACGACCCTTTCACAGGGGTCGCCTAAGACCATCGGAAAACACATATATAATTACATATTGTTTTTGTGATTAATCACTATGCTTTAATTATTCAATTTGTAACAATGAAAATACATCCTGCATATCAGATATTTACATTATGATTCATAACAGTAGCAAAATTATAGTTATGAAGTAGCAACGAAAATAATTTTATGGTTGGGGGTCACCACAACATGAGGAACTGTATTAAGGGGTCTCGGCATTAGGAAGGTGGAGGACCACTGCTCTAGACATTTCCTTTAGCCACAAGTCCCACCCTTAACACCACTATTAGCCCATTTTTGAATCTGATGGCTAAATGCAAACTCTCCAGCTAACTTCAGGAAGCGCCTCTGTCTCTTAGGCATCTGCCTCCACTTTTCCTCCCAATGCCCAGTAGCAGGTCTCAGCAACTATTTTTTGAATTGCATTGGTTTGTCTCATAACAAGTTGGGTGTTGGTGCAATTGAAACACTTACCCAAATAGTATTTTTATGACAATTATGCTACAATTTTAAAACCAAAGTTATTTTTACCCCAAATTGTCTCAGGTCTTTTTGTTTTGTTTTGTTAATCCTCACCTGAGAATATTTTTCCCATTGGTTTTTTTAGAGAGAGTAGAAGGGAGGGAAGGGGGGGGGGGGAGAGAGAGAGAGAGAGAGAGAGAGAGAGAGAGAGAGAGAGAGAGAGAGACTTCTATGTGAGAAGGACACATAGATTGGTTGCACCTCCCACATGCTCCCTGACCAGGGCCAGGGATGAACCTGTAACCCAGGTATGTGCCCTTGACTGGAAATCGGACCCATAACCCTTTGGTGCACTGGCCAGCACTCTAACCACTTAGCAACACTGGCCAGGGCAGTCTCAGTTCTGTAGTTCAATTTAATATGTAAATAGTCATCATACAAAAAAAGAGAGAGAAAATCTCCTATTATTGATAAGAATTAGGTAGAGAAATCATCTCATTCATTTGCCAGTTCTGGTTAAGGAGGGAGGAAACCAAATTAGGTGCATTTTATTCAATGGCTTTAGACCCTCCTGAGACATGCTAGTCGTTTCTATCATTTCACTTTTAGAAACCTAAATAATCAGGTATAGTCTTATAAATCATCCTGGCTGTTTGTTTGTTTAAACTGAATCTGGCTGCATTTTTATAATATGGATTATAAAAACTATGAAAATAGACACTAAAATGTAAACACACTTTAACAGCTGATACGTCAATTTTGAAAAGGAAATGTATTTTAATAAACACTGCCTTTATAATTATTCAGTGTGTGTAAACATTTTGGGGGGACACACTATGCATTTTTCAAAATTGCATCTTGTTGCATGAAGGTTCAGTAAGGATTTTGTGTCACTGAAATGCATTCTTAAAATGTAACCTATCATCCTGGTTGGGGGGCTCAGTTGTTTGGAGCATCATCCTGTACACCGAAAGGTTGCTGGTTCGATTACCCATCAGGGCTTGTGGGTTTGACCCCCAGTCAGGGTGTGTATGGGAAGCAAGGGAGCAAGGGATTGATGTCTCTCTCTCTCTCTCTCTCTCTCTCTCTCTCTCTCTCTCTCTCTCTCCCTCTCCCTCTCTCTTTACCCCTCTCTCTAAAAAGCAATATATCCTTGGGTGAGGATTTTTTAAAATGGAATCCACCAATATTTTGTGTTAAGGATTAATTTGCTATCACACAGAAGTTAATAAGGTCTTACTACCAACCATTTCTGGTTGCTCCCCTTCTCCCCCACATACAATGTAATTTCAGTTAGAAGAGCACACTTCAAAAAAGGAAATACTGCCGTTTTAAAGTTACAGCCACCAGATGGCACTGTTGCTAACCTTATGAAATGGGTTGTTCTATAATTATTTGCTTTAAGTCGTGTACCATTCCAGCCTGTCAATCAGATCCATAATGTCAGATTATGATTCAGAAAAACAGTAAATTCAGCAGAAATTGCAATCTTAACCCTCCAGCAAGCTGCAATTTTGACAGATCTGTCAGGAAACAGTTTCTTGATCTTGGGTATTTAATTTGCTCTGGGATAGAATTCCATCAGGAGCTGAGTAAAAGTCTAGGGAAGGTTTTAGAATGTAAATCCTAGATAGACAACTCAAGTATGAACATTTAATTTTATTTTAAATTATTTTAAATCTTATTTTTTAATATGTAAAACACAAAATTATATGTTAAAAATATATCCTCACCAAAGTGATTGTTTTTATTAATTTATTTCTAGCCTATCTTTATAATTTTTCTCTTGATGAAAAAAAGAATATATGTATATTTTTACTTTTCTTTCTTTCCTACATAAAAGATAAAATACTATACACAGTGTTCTGTACCATACTTTTTTCCTACTAAAAATATGTCCTAAAAGTCAGTTAATGTTAGATATAGAGACTTTCCTCATACTAATTTACAGGGCAGAGTATGCCACTGTATTTGTTCAGCTAGTCCCTAACGATGGCTCTTGGGGGTGTCCAGACTTTAAGTTGTTACAAATAGGACCACAGTGATGGCCTGATGCATATGCTGTTTCATATTTGTGGAAGGTGAGTTAGTTTCCTATTGCTGTACTAACTACCACAAACTTAGTGGCTTAAAGCAACACAATCTCATTAGCTGATAGTTCTAGAGGCCAGGAGTCTGGTCTCACTGGGCTAAAACCAAGGTGTCAGCAGGCCTTGTGGGGCTCTAGGGGGGAATCCCTTCCCTGCCCTTTTAGCTTGTAGAGACGACACGGATTCCTCGTTTCATGTCCCCTTTCTCTGTCTTCAAAGCCAGCAAGGCCTCTTCTGCCTCCCTCCCCAACTTTAAGGACTCCTGGGTGGCCTTGGGCAGGCTTGATTAGTCCAGGATTATTTCTCTGTCTCAAGATGCACAATCACATCACATCTGTAAAGTCCCTTTTGCATGTAGGTAACGTGTTCACAGGTTATGGGGATTAGGACATGGATGTCTCTGGGGTGCCATTTTTCTGCCTCCCACAAAATTCTAGAAGTGGGACAGCAGGTTGTAAAAGTAAATGTATATGTGCACTTTGGATGTTGCTAAATTCCTTTCCAAGGGGATTATAAATAGGGAATATTTGAAATGTCACCCCAAATGTTCTAGTTGAGTCAGACGTATCGCAAAAGTATTGGTGAGAATACTCTAATGCACAGTTGTCGAAGAGGTAGCAGATCTCTCAGAGTAAATCATCATGAAAGATTTCACACCCCTGGCATGTGATCAAGGCATGTGATCAAACAGGAACTGGAAGGGAGTAGGGGAGGTTTGGACATGAAGAACACCAAATCAGCCCTGGCCGGTTTGGGTCAGTGTTAGAGCATCGGCCCGCATACCGAAGGGTTACAGGTTTGATTCTGGTCAAGGGCACATACCTTGGTTGCAGACTTGATCCTCGGCCCCTGGTTAGGGCACATGTGGTGGTAACCAATCGATGTGTGCCTCTCACATCGATGTTTCTCTCTCTGTCTCTCCCCTCCCTTCCTGTGTCTTCACATAATGTTTATGTCCACATTTCCTCTTCTTAAAAGGACCCCAGTCATATTGGATTAAGACTCACACTAGGACCTCATTTTAATATAATTACTCTGTAAAGGGCCCTATCTCCAAATACAGTCACATTCTGAGATACTAGGGGGTAGGCCTTTAACATTTGAATTTTGGCAAGGAACACAGTTCAGTTCAAGTCATGAAGTGACTCCAGGGTCGCAGGAAGATGCTAGATACTTTCATATACATGAATTTATTTGAGCCTCACAAAATTGCCACACCAGAGGGACATTGGGATCCCAGTTCATAGATGAGAAAACTGAGACTAAGAGCAAGGGCCCGTCTTGCACAAGGTCACCAAGTAACAAGTAGCAGCATCAGGGTTTGAACCTAAACCTGTGTGACCTCCTGTGTGTTTTCCTTCTCAGTTATCGTCTTCCTTTGTAAATGTGATATTTTAAATCAAAACAAACCCTTCTAGCTAGGAGCAGCTATTTTTACAACTGTGTTTGGATTTCTGCTTGGTAGCCAATGCTTCCACTCCTGGCACCTACGCCAGTGTCTCTGCGACTTGATTAAGTGCCGCTCCCAAATCCAGACAAGGCGTAGACGTCTGCTCCATCGCTTTCACCTAATTCATGGGTGGTCTGGTCAGGAGGGAGTTTAGACTGTTTGACATGTTTCGTTATTTGAAAATCTTTAGAATCCCTCAGAGGGAAAAACTCCTCTAAGTGCGAGATTGCATCATAAGTGCAGAGTCTTTTTTTGGTTTTGAGCCAAAAGATGGACGAAGGAGAGAGCATGTATGGGTAGACAGGCTGCAACATAATGGGAAACTTGCTGGGATAGGGGGAAGGACATTAATGGTGAAGATATACTATCTCCCAAGAGCTGTTGGAGCCACCTGGTCTCCATGTGATCCGGAGGTACCGGACGGGACAGGTACAGCACTTTTCACGACCAACCTGCTAACCGGGAAATGAAATTGGAAAATTTCGAGAACAAGACTGCGCACAGAGACCACAAGGGGGTACACCAAGAAAGCATAAAAGATGCGGAGACAAAAAAACATGACAGAAATGGAGGATATGGAGCTAAGAATCGCAATTTTGAGGGCTTGCCATAAATTTGTGCAGAGCCTCACGAAAACTAATGAGACCCTCGATGCTACGATAAAGAAATTAGAAAGTAAGCATACACGGACTGAAATAAAGAATATTATACCCAATAGCAGACCAGAGGAGCACAAGAATCAAACCAAAGATTCGACAAAAAACACCCAACTGGAAAAGCAAAATGAAAAAAGAATCCGAAAGTGTGAAGATAGTGTAAGGAGCCTCTGGGACAGCTTCAAACGTACAAATATCAGAATTATTGGAGTGCCAGAAGATGAGAGACAGCAAGATATTGAAAACCTATTTCAAGAAATAATGGCAGAAAACTTCCCCCATCTGGAGAAAGAAATGGACTTACAGGTCCAAGAAGCGCAGAGAACCCCAAACAAAAGGAATCCAAAGAGGACCACACCAAGACACATCATCATTAAAATGCCAAGAGCAAAAGACAAAGAGAAAATCTTAAAAGCAGCAAGAGAAAGAGGCTCAATTACCTACAAGGGAATACCCATACGACTGTCAGCTGATTTCTCAACAGAAACTTTGCAGGCCAGAAGGGAATGGCAAGAAATATTCAAAGTGCTGAATACCAAGAACCTACAACCAAGATTACTTTATCCAGCAAAGCTATCATTCAGAATTGAAGGTCAGATAAAGAGCTTCACAGATAAGGAAAAGCTAAAGGAGTTCATCACCGCCAAACCAGTATTATATGAAATGCTGAAAGGTATCCTTTAAGAAGAGGAAGAAGAAGAAAAAGGTAAAGATACAAATTATGAACAACAAACATGCATCTATCAACAAATGAATCTAAGAATCAAGTGAATAAATAACCTGATGTACAGAATGAACTGGTGATTATAATAGAATCAGGGACATAGAAAGGGAATAGACTGACTATTCTTGGGGGGAAAAGGGGTGTGGGAGATGCGGGAAGTGACTGGACAAAAATCATGCACCTATGGATGAACACAGTGGGTGGGGAGTGAGGGTGGAGGGTGGGGTGGGAGCTGGAAGGAGGGGAGTTATGGGGGGAAAAAAGAGGAACAAATGTAATAATCTGAACAATAAAGATTTAAAAAAGAAATTGGAAAATTGCTCAGCCACATCCACAAATAGCTTGTGGTTGACTTCAACCTTTAAAAACACATACTCTTAGTGTTATAGACAATAGCCAATATTTGGAAGCAGCCCAAGTGCCCATCTGTAAATGAGTGGATAAAAAAGCTGTGGTACATTTACACAAGGGAATACTACTCAGCCATAAAGAAGAGGAAATATCACCCTTTGCAACAAAATGGATGGACCTGGGTATCATGCTAAGTGAAATAAGCCAATCAGAGAAAGAAAAACACCATATGATTTCACTTATATGTGTAATCTAATGAACAAAATAAACCAACAAAATAGAAGCAGACTCATAGATACATAGGACAGCCTGACAGTTGTCAGAGGGTAGAAGGGTTGGGGGGCTGGGTGAAAAGGATGAAGGGATTAAGCAAAAAATAAAAACAAAAACAACCAGACACAGACAAGAGTATGGTGATTAGCAGAGGGGAAGGGAGGTGGGAGTGGGGGGAGGTGGAGAGGGCAAAGGGGAATAAATGGTGGTGGAAGGAGACTTGACTTTGGATGGTGGGTGCACCATGCAGTGTGCAGATAGATGATGTGTTATGGAGCTGTACAGTTGAAACCTGTATGGTTTTATTAACCAACGTCACCCCAATAAATTCAATTTAAAAAGAACAACAATGAAAAAGAAAACATTTTAAAAAATAAAAGTACATGCTCTTTATCAAGAAATGAAAAATGGCACGTTTCCTAGTAACATAGTGCATATACATGACATGCTAGCGGAATGCTAGGGTTCTAATTCTGGTGAACCACTTACTACCCTAGTGTCTTGGGCACTTTAGTTAGTCTTATTGAGCATCAGTTTATTGTCAAACCAGCATGAGCGTTGCCATGAAGGTCAAATGAGATATATGACCTTCAAGCTATATTTGCAAACTATAGAGTGCTATACATATGTTAGCTATCTTTGCTATGACTTTATTTTTAGCCCAAATCTAACAGAACCCACAATTATGCTGAATTGCTTAGTTTGATTTTCCAATTTATGGCTTATCCAAGCCCCTTGTTTGCTTTCCCCTTTTTATTTCTTGCATGCTGTTCAGTCCTTTGAAAATGTCTAGAACCATTGTAAAATAGGGGAAGAGCAGTTGGGAATGTTTACGCTTTCAGTTTCCAGTTTTTTGATATTTCCAGATGCTTCATGGAGAGACTGTTGAAAATAGCCCAGCTAACAAAGAGCTTGTTGGATACGAAAGAGCAGCGGTCACATTTTAAAGGAGCTAAGCCCTTCCGAGGAAATGAGCTGTTCTCTGGTTTCAAAACAGTCCTGGCAGACTCCTGGTAGATGCTGACACTTTGAGTATTTCCCGAGCGCTATTACAAATGTAGAACTTTTGGAACAGCATTCCCTTATCACCTTGATGGCCCAAATGATTAAACAGAATAAGTGGTCAGGACCCTTCCTCTATGAGGAAGCACCATGAGGACTCCCAAGTTGACGACTTACAAAGTGATTGCTGATCAAGTCCCTGAGTTTCTCATTGTCCACACACCTGTAAGAAGTCCTCTCGGAACCGAGAGATCTCTTCATACCTGCAAATAAAATAGTGTGTCCATCCTGTAACCTCTCCAGAAAATAGCACGTTAGCTCTTAGTTTATATTAAAAACGATTGCTTGTTTCAGACACCAGAAAGAGATGCGAACGGTATTTCCCCTTTCCTGGGACTAGGGCAGTGACCAACAGGAGGGGGGTGGGATCACCTAGTGTGTGTGTGCATTAGCAGTGGCTAAGTCCCTGGGGGGTAATTTTATTGACCAAGGTCTGATACTCAGTGACGTAAGAAGCAACGTTCGTTAGGCTCCAATAAGCCTTGCTTTCCTGGTTTTTCATTACTCCTAGGTTAGCTGGAGGGCAGTGGCCAGTTTGAGGGGGAAATGATCTGTGAGATAATAGGGTGCTACTTTCCAATTTAAGATGACTCGGGCAGCTGGTGGCCATCCACTGTCAGTGCTCCCTGAGGAAAGCAGTTAATTTCCCGTATGCAGCAGGATTTTAACTCAAACCTGGCCTCCGATGAGCTGGAGTGAGCTAACTTGGTAGGCCAACATCTCTTTACTAGGCTCTCTCCTTTATGACTGCTTGGATATGATCAGGTGAGTACTAGGGAATCTATTATTCTGACAAATGCTAATCAGAGGTAAGGATTCTGATTTTAAATTCAAATTCCCTTGCACTATTAACTTTTCTAACATTGTGTGCTTTTGATGGCCTCATTTGCATGATTTTTAAAATATGCATTTCTGGCTACAATTTTATCTGTGTTCTTTCACTTAATATGTTTTTAGAGGGAGCTTTTTTCCTTAAGGGTGTGAAAAGGTTACCAATTTATTTGCAGCAGAGATACTCTGGGGTTGAACTCCATATGACCGTAGGATAATTGTCATCGGGGTAGCATAGCATAGCAGTTAGGACCCCTGGAGTCAAAATGCCTGGACCCAAATCCTACGTCCTGCTCTCCATCGATATCAAGTGCATGTAATGTAACTATAGAGAAATCATTTAACCCCATAAACTCTAGCCTCATCTTTTAATAGAGATAATAGTATTTCCTATGTAGGCTTTTGAGACGATTCCGTTAGAATGGCACATGTATCAGCCAGCTTTTGCTAGGTTACACTGCAGTAACAAATGAACCTAAAACACTATTGGCTTACAACGACAGCGATTCATTTCTCATTCATAGTCATGTCCATCGTGGGCTGGCTCCGCCTCTGCTCCCTATTCTCTGTCACCTGAGACACAACTCACGGAGCAGCTTCTGCTTGTCTCACGACAGAGGGGATGGGGATGGCATGGCTCACTGTGGTTATTGTGTGTGTTTTTTTTAATATATTTCCATTGATTCCAGAGAGGAAGAGAGAGAGAGAAACATCAACGATGAGAGAGAATCATTGATTGGCTGCCTCCCGCAGGCCCCCCACTGGGGATCAAGCCCGCAACCTGGGCATGTGCCCTTGACCAGAATCGAACCTGGGACCCTTCAGTCTGCAGGCCAGTGCTCTATCCACTGAGCCAAACCGGCTAGGGCTCACTGTGGTTTTAACAACTCCTGCTTGGAAGCAGCACATGGCGCTGCCATTCCTATTTAATTGGCCAAAGTCATCCACGTGGCCAAGTCTGATATCAGTGAGTGGGCACAACCATTGCCATAATATACAATGCACATGGGCTGGGACATGGTAAATGCTCCATGAAAAAGTAGTTTTTATGTTTAAGTCCTGCTCCCTAAAGGTTTAGGATTCATATTGTCCTTTACGAAGACGGGCGAGACGAATATTTACGTGTTTGTCAGTTGGTTGTTTTTAAGAACACGGTAAGGTGCTGAATGCTTCCTTTTAACTTTCCAGGGAAGGTGGTGTTTGGAGAACCCATAGCCGCAAGTCTGGGCACGGATGGCACTCACTACTGGGATAAAGAATGGCACCACGCAGCCCACTACGTTATGGGGCCCCCCTTGAGACCAGACCCTTCAACTCCTGACTACCTCATGAATCTATTGGCTAAGTAATCCTTGAGCAGATGACTGGGAAGTGTTTTTGCCAAAATGAGGTGTTTGATGAGTTTCGGGTTCGAGCAGAGATCTTTTTTTTTACCATCTGGACCTTCCATGGACTTCCCAGTATTCTGTTCTACTTGACCTGACAGGCTCTGGGACTGTCCTTCATCTGGAGACCAAAGAGCATTGGCTTAATTATGTGATGAAATAGTGTCAGAATCTCTCTCCTGGACACAGAGAAATCAGATCATTTTTACTGAAATTTTATTCTCTTCTGATTTTTTTCCTCGTCTTTTCTGTCTCCTGTTGCCTAGAGCCAGGTCTCTTCATTATGCTTTATTTTCATCCTACAGGATATTCTTGACTTTTTTCCTATGGTGATATAACCTGGGAACCAGATGTACCTGTTGTACAGGTATAACAGGTTACAATCAAGGGCTGAACCACTCTAGGGGGTGGAAAAGCAAAATCCTCCCTGTGAGTAGGTGATCCTCATGAAAGGCCATCAGAACTATTTTCAGAGACACTACTTTCTGGGACATTATGATGTTTTTGTGAGAATTGCATCATTCATGGATATCCTGACACTCCCCATTCACAGATCCTCATATCCAAGTTAACAGAGAACTTCTCACAACAGACGATATAAGAGTTCACTTGCCCTATACTTTCAGCCTCTTCCCTCCTTCACACGTCTACATCCCCAAGGTTATTCAGAAGTCAAAGCAGGTTTCCTGTCACTGCTGACATCAACATCCTCCACCAATGTCATGTCTCCACTCATCGCAACATTCCCATTTGGCCAAGGGCTGCCCCAGAGGACCTGCCTCTGCTCATGTGGCGCCCCATGGTACATCTTGTGTAGTACCCTCCTCACCAGGAACTTTTACTTTCATTATTGCCAATCATCCTGAAATAATTGTCATCAAACTCATATAATTATCAATTTCTAGATGAGAAATTGAGCATCGGACAAACTTGTAATCACAGAACCCGTAAGTGATGGAACCGAGCTTAGAACATATCATCGTGCTTCTTGTAAGAGTATTCTCCAAAAGTGCCTCCTACAGGAGGGATGGGAGTGGGTGAAATATGTCCTTGAAAAAGCTACTCCTTTCCCACTGCAGTTTTCTGACACTCGGTTGCGAAGGGAGTCAGGAGACTAGGGAAGGTTGTGGTGGTTTCCTCCGGACCCGTTCTGTCTACTCACCCCCATCCTCTGGTGGGTTTTCTGTTACAGTGGTGATCTGACCACAACGGGGACTGACAACTGCACGTTCAACACCTGCCAGAAAGCTCTCGGGAAGGATGATTTTACTAAGATTCCCAACGGGGTGAACGGTGTTGAGGACCGGATGTCAGTCATATGGGAAAAAGGCGTGGTGAGTTTCACAAGATCCTGCCTGTGTTTTTTGTTTTTTAAAAAAATATATTTTTATTGATTTCAGAGAGGAAGGGAGAGGGAGAGAGAGATAGAAACATCAATGATGAGAAAGAATCATTGATTGGCTGCCTCCTGCACGGCCCCCACAGCCCACAACGCCGGCATGTGCCCTTGGCCAGAATCAAACCCGGGACCCTTCAGTCTGCAGGCCAATGCTCTATCCACTGAGCCAAGCCAGCTAGGGCGGATCCTGTATGTTTTGCTTAATGCTTCGACCCGGATCCATTTTGCTTCAGGACTAGTGTGCCATAACTTTCACAGAGAAGTTTTTTATTGTTTTTTACTCTGGTGGAGACTGGGACTGCTACACCGTCACCACAACGCCCCATGCCCCACGATAATAATGACGTAATTTTCTTCTCCGCGTGGTTTAATTTAGAGGCTACATCGCACCGCTTTGCACACTTTAGAAGATACATTTAGATCGGGTGCCAATGTAGCTTCTTGAAGTGTTTGAAATGTTGTAGCCTTTCTATTTGATTTCTCATATTCTTGAATCCCAGCTCATGGGTCACTGATATAAATTCTTGGAACGACTGAAAATACGTGAATACTTTGTATTATGTTCCTACCTCCTTTTCATGAAATCTTTGTAGATATCCCTAAAAACCTTGGATGTAATATTTTAAAAACAGCTGTATGAGGGCACATAAATCATAATTTAAAGTCTAGACAAAGATTTTTTTTAAAGTCTAGACAAATCCCCATCACTTAAAAATTTCTCCCTGTGGATGAGAAGAATCAAATGACTAACAGTTCACATGTTAGCCTGTCTAGCCAGTTGACGTGTAGTTGCAAAGATCAGCAGGGGACACCTGGCTGGTTAGACCTGAGGTGCCCATTATTGTGCGTTCTTGCCCATCACCTGGACACCCTCCCTCAGATGACACATTAATCATGTCTCAGGCGTCAGAATCCCCTGCAAACACCACTCACTTCTAACTCTAACTAACAGGTACTGTCAGTTTTGTTTCCAAAATGCCTTCTCATGTCCATCTTCATGTCTACCACTCTAGTTTGAGGCCCACTGCAGTGGTCTCCACAGCTGGTGTCCTTGCCTCCAGCCTGGCTTGCTACAGTCTATTCTGTACTCCAGTGCGGGAGTCACCCTTCAGAAATGGAGGTCTGTTCATGCTACTCTTCTAATACCCTTTAATTTTCTTCATTACTTTTAGGATGAGAGCTGAACAATTAATATACATGTAAGGATCTTGAAAGCATCTCGAGCTAGCAATGATCTTCTTCGCCCTCCTTGCTCTCTTCCCTGACTCTAACCATCCCAGATGACTTCCCTTCTCTTTCTCTTTTCTTAGATTTTCTTGATAACAGTCCAACCTTTCTCTTCGAACTTGTGTTATTACAATGAGTATCTTTATTACAGCAGATTTTCATAATCAATTACATTTCCCAAGTATATCAATGGTTTTCAAGTGACTGGATATTTCTTAGTATGATGCAATAATCAATGTTATTTTGTGAGACATTCAGACAATTTACTGATGGTAATATTATTTTGAGGACATAGTAATTTTTTTAAGACAGGGACCCTTTGATAATGAAATAAATCTAAAGATGCTTTTACCATATAAATGTATGTAGAGATAAACTCTCAACATTAAAAAGGTAATTTTAATGGGGTCACAGACCTCTAATGTCTGTCCATTTAAAAATCTTTTGTAACAGACTGTCCATAATTCTTGGTTCATGTAAAGTTAATTGCACAAAATTGAAATTCTTGAGCCGATCCTTTCTCTTCCAAAAAGTGTTTGTCACCTGATTTAAAAGTCTGTCTTACCTTAGCTCTATAACACTCCATCTAATGTCTTCATGATGATTCATATATCTTGGGTCTGCAATAAATAACTGTAGTAGGTGGTGGTGGTGAACTTCAAACGAGAATTAGAAATACTATTTCTAACATTTTGCTATTGTCTATGCGATTCTGAGAATGGTGAAAAAACACAGTGGTTGTATTTTTTTTTTAAGCTGATGTATTTTTGAACAGTTATCTTTAGGCTTCCATATGCTACCCCATCATTCCCATCATTTAGGTGTGTTTGGCTCCACAATATAAGAAATGAGATGCAATTCTATTTGGTTCCAAGAGATACAAGTTTGATTGGCAGGAGATTCTTAACTATTGATCATTAGAACAGATGCATTTTTTTCCTTGAATGGTTTTACAGCACAGTGGCAAAATGGATGAAAACCGATTCGTGGCGGTTACCAGCACAAATGCAGCTAAAATCTTTAATCTCTATCCAAGGAAAGGGAGAATAGCTGTAGGATCAGATGCTGACATTGTGATTTGGGACCCAAAAGCCACAAGGTAAGTCGAAGTTCTTGTATTCCTTGGATTCACGGTGCAGAAAAAGCATCAACTTGCAAAGAAATTCTTCATTGGCCTTAATCAGCCTTTTCTTCTTGGGTGATTTATTTAGCCGTGCGCAGGTATTTTGAGCCTGTGCACAAGATAAAAGGTTTTGATGTACAAATATTCCTTTGTTTTTCTTGGCAGAGAGGACACAAAAGTTGTGTTGCTTGCTATTCCCCGGGAATGTATATATGTAGAAAACCAATATGAATTTACCACTTCAGGGCTTGGCAAACGCCCGAATTCACACAAAGGAAAGGTACAGAGCAACGAAGAAAATAAAAGGCTTCGTTTGAAAGGGATGAATTGAAAACTCAAAATAATTACAGCCTTGCTGAAGCTTTCAGATAGAAAAATTCCCGCACAAAGGATGTCACTTTCAGTTAGCCAAATTTTCCAGCTGAGTTCATCTTGAGCCTCTCATTCCCAGTAGACTCCAGCTTTTTGTTTCCAATTTCCATAATTCTATGTTAATATTGCAGGCCTGGCAAATTCCAGCTCAGGAAAGCACTCAGTAGCAGCCGGAGCTCTGCTAACTTCTCTTTACAGAATGTGAGCACAGACAACACCTGCATCCTGACTTGTGGTTTTTATAAGCTTTACTGTTGTAATGGAAAAAATTCCAAATGCTGTAACATAGTGTGTGTGTGTGTGTGTGTGTGTGTGTGTGCATGTGTGCCTGTATAAACAGGGCTATGGTAGGGCCTTCTACCTTATTGTATAGGCTCTTTCTAATTTTCAAAGTGTTTTAGGTATTTTCATTGTAATACGGAAAAGTCTACAGTTTCCTGCGGGTGCTATTATCACAAAGACCTAATTCCAATTGCGCTCCAGGGCTACCCTCTGGGGAAAAGAAGACCATTGGAGAAGCAAGGGGCTACCACTGTTATGAACTTAAAAACAAACCCCAAAGATCCCCTTAGGAAGTACTTGAGTTTTTGAGCTCGACACTCTCCACTCTCCTTTGAGCACTGGTCCCAACTCAGGGACCAGTTCATAGCTGATCATTGCAAGTTGCCTTTAGTGAGTGCAGTAAATGGTGGTTTATTTACATAGGATACCAACAAGAAGGCACGACCAGGGTCTTTGTTATTTTGTTAACAAGGGAGCCATTGTCCATTTGAGGACGGAATATCTGGTTGTCAAAGGATCTAGGCCCCTCTCCCTGCAAAATAAATGGCGAGTCAAACAAAATGCAGGCCGCTTCTCTACAAAGCTGGAAGCATCGGCCTTGGGGAGGCAGTGGGAGAATGGTGCCGGGGTTTGGGTCGGGCTGTGGTTGATGAACGGAGCCTGCTGTGTTTAGAAAGCTCCTGATATTTTAAATGTCGCTCTACCAGAGCTATTGTACACGGCAGGGGCCTCCCGGGGTCATTTCTGCTGCAATTCAAACAACTTAGGCTGCTCCAAGTGCTGGGACCAGATAAGTCTTTTGAAATAACCTGTGGCTTTGAGGAGTTCATGAGACTTAATCAGGAAACCTAGGGAATTTTAAGGGGGAGAAAACAATCATGTGGAAGAAAGATTTGGGGGAAATGATGTTTTTGAAGCATAGCATCTGGGAGAGTCATAATGATGATAATAATTAGTAGTCATTTGCCTGGGTGACTATTTCAGTGATCTTAAAATGCTTTGCCTATCTAGAATGTGATTTACAACATGATCGCCTTGTGGGCATGAGAAAACTGTAGCACAGCGGGGTCTGGGACAGGTTTGAGATGAGAAGCCTGACCCAGTGTCTTCAACTTTGCAAACTTGTAGGCTGGTCATGAGATCTGGTGCCCTGCTATCTCCTGACATCAACGCAGAGCGCTTTATAGCAAACTTACTAGTATTGTCCACCGTCCATTTGTTCTCTCAGTCAAGTAATCCAGTAAGCAAAAGTTTTTTGGGGTTTGATTTTATTCTTTATTATTCCTTTTCAAAGATAAGGGAGAAATAAAAATACCCTGTGGAGTGATGTGACACTGCAGTCTAACTCTTTAAAAACAAAACAAAACAAACTTTTATTGATTTCAGAGAGAAAGGGAGAGGGAGAGAGAGAGAGAGAAACATCAATGATGAGAGAGAATCATGGCCCGGCTGCCTCCTGCACTCCCTATATTGGGAGTCAAACCCACAACCTGGGCATGTGCCCTGATGAGGAATTGAACCGTGACCTCCTGGTTCACAGGTCGACACTCAACCACTGAGCCACGCCGGCCCGGCTCCAGTCTAATTCTTTTTTATTTTATTTATTTTTTAATGGAGCTCCATCGGAGGCCCCTCCCTGTGGTACTTGTAGCCCCGCCCCCGGTATCTCCAGTGGCTCCCAGCCTTACTCTCTCCTCGAATTTTTTTTAAGTGAACATATCAAGATTTTATTGTCATATAATAAAACAAAACATGAAGCTTAGAATCGGATCACGTGACCCTTTCTCTTCTCATCGCCTCCCAGTTCCAAAGGCTCGCATCCCTTCAGAGCCAGCATCCTCTTAGACCTGCAGTGGGGCTCAATGCCTTCAGGCCTCAGCACCATCTTCTTTCTAGCTTTAGCCTTTTTTCAGAAAATCGGCTTAGTCTGCCCACCATGGCCACTGTGATTCCTGTCACAACGCCGCTTTCCCTGCGCACACAGAGCATCCCCGCCCGTCTTGCCCTGTGTGACTTTGTGGGGGATGCTTGCCACGCTTCTCGCAGAAAGTTTGGCGGGTTTTAGGCGCGTTCACCGTGTTTGCCAGCGCGCTATCGGCAGGGAAAGGAAGCGCTCCTCGAAGTGTTCATTTCTGAGGACAACACCAGCTCAGGTGTGAAGTCTTGTCTTCCTTAGACAGCGGGACAAAGAGCAATGACCTGGACCTAAGGTTACGCATCATTCGCCTCCTTTATTTACCACCGATACTGTTGCTCGGAGGATATTTATAGGCCGTGATGATGTCTCCTTGACTCATGTTTTTCGAGGATATAAATTTAGACCACTCGCTCACAAGCGTTAGCCACCGGCTTCTCTAACATCGTTTGTCCTTCCTTTCCTGTGAGGTTGTTTCTGAACAGCACGGAACGATCCAGATGTTTTTTCAAAGATCTGCCTATTACCTGCTTTATTTCCCCTCTTCTAGTCTAAGAATAACTAACTTAAGGTCAAAGGACAAAACATTTGTGCTTTTAAGTTTCTTTCTATCTCTTTCATCAGTTCTTTAATATTTCTGACATATTTACATGTCCATATATTAGTGTGTGTCTTTTGGGGTCAAGATACATATTGGCTTTTATTATTCGCCTGAGTCTTCTCCATCTACGTCTGCTTGTCGCGCTCACCTGGGTGCACAGTGGAAACCGGCACAGCGTGTGGTTGGGGCCCCAGCTCCATCAATGCGGGGGGGGGGGGGGGGGGGGGGGGGGTGAGGGGTGGGGAGGGGGGCAGGCCCACCCAGGCCTCTGAATAGCCACCATCTCATCAGTTCAAGGAGATGACGAATCGTTGTTGTGCCTACATTATGTTTTTCTTAGAAGCCATGAGATATTACATGTGAAAACTGAGGAAGGGTTACACGAGCCAGGCTCCGGTTCATGATGGCTCCTTTCTATGCATCCAGTGCAGCTGGTGTCATTCACAGCACGTTTTCATTTCTCGGCTTGTTTTTGCCTGCGGTGACCCGGGAGGCAGGTGAGCACAGGGCTGTATTTCTCTGCCCTCGGGCTCTTTAAAAAAAACAAAACTGGAAACTTTTTCGGTTTTCTTTCTTTAATGTTTTCTTTTTTGAAAAACAAAGAAATTGTATTTTTACGTGGCAGGAAATATTTACTTGGATTTCTTTGAATTATTCCATTTCTTGCTTCTCTAACCCTTTCCTTTAAGGATGTTCCCTGCGCCGGCGTCCGAATTTTCCCCACTATCATTACTCATCTTTTCCAGTGTGGAAATTGCAGAAATCCGGAAACAGGAGGGAAGGGGGCAGTTGAAGAGGAGGCTTCGTAGAATAATGAGTCTGAAGGAATATTTGAACAAGGAGAAAGCGTGTTTATCGTGGTTCATATTCAAAGAGAGAATTTTGCAGAAACGGCTGATTCCTTATCTAGGTCGATCACAGCACCAGCTTTCTCTATTCTTGGTTGTTATGCGAAAGCTGCTCATCTGGGCTGGCTGTTCCTGCCCAAAATGTATGCTGCTGACCTCAGCGAGGCCCTCTCTGATGTGCAACAGTATTTTTAGCCTCTCTAGCTGTGCGCACGCTGCCTTCGACACCACCCGCACGTCACAGCCCGCCTCCTCCCACCCTGCAGACTGAGTTCTGTTGACTGCGACACACTCACAATACTCTTTACTCACTGTTTTTCTCTCTCATGAACATTATTTTTTTAAAAATACGTTTTTAAAAAAATATATTTTTATGGATTTCAGAGAGGAAGGGAGAGGGAGATAGAAACATCAATTATGAGAGAGAACCATTGATCGGCTGCCACACAACCCAGACGGGTGCCCTGACCAGGAATCGAACCGTGACCTTCTGGTTCATAAGTCAATACTTAACCACTGAGCCACGCCGGCCGGGCTAAAATATGTTTTTAGTGATTTTAGTGAAGAGGAAGGAAGAGGGATAGGGAGAAGGAAACATCAATGAGAGAGAAACATCTGTTGGCTGCCTCCTGCACACCTCCTACTGGGGATCAAGCCTGCAACCCAGGCATGTGCCCTGACCAGGAATCAAACTGGGGACCTCTTGGTTCATGGGTCAACACTCAACCACTGAGCCACACGAGCCTGGTGCTCTCATTGACATGCTTGAAGTCTAATCCCATTTTAAACAAATAAGTGTTTTATTTCAGAACAATTTTAGGTTTACAGAAAAGCTGCCAAGATGGTACAGAGTTCCCATATATTATACACTCGGTTTCCATTATTATCTTACGTTACTGGGTGCATTACAATTAATGAGCCGATGCTGATATGTTATTATTAACTAGAGTCCATACTTCATTGAAATCTCTTTAGTTTTTGCCTAACATCCCCTTTCCAGTTGTGGCTCCTCTCCAGGAAGTCGTCATAGCTCCTTAGGCTCCTATGGCCTTGGACACTTTCTCTGTTGTTGATGAACCTGGCAGTTTTGGGGAGGACTGGGCAGGTATTTTGAAGAATGTTCCTCTGTTGTGATTTTTCTGATGTCTCCCTTTTCTCATTATCAGCCTTGGGTTGTGGGTTATAGGAGGAAGACCACATAAGTAAAGTACTGTTTTCACCACATCCTTCCGACAGCGCATGCTATCAACATGACTTTCCACTGTTGATGCTGACCTAGATCTGCTGGCTGGGGTGGGGTTAGTCAGGCTTCCTCACTGTGTCGTTGCTCATTTCTTCCCCTTTCCATAATATTGTACCTTTCAGAAGGAAGTCACTGTGCACAGCCCACAGTGAAGGAGTGGTGAATTATGCTCTAGTTTTATGTTTTAATTAATCCTATATCCCCAGGGTCTGGCCCGGTTCAGCCCAGAGTAAAAGTGCCGTAAATGTTGAATGGGTGAGTGAGAAGGATATAGAGCCTTCCACACTGCAGGGAAGAATGATGTGGTAAAGAAATGGCAGCCGGGCCAGCATGCTTCAGTGGTTGAGCTTCGGCCTATGAAGCAAGAGGTTTCGGTTTGATTCCCGGTCAGGGCACATGCCTGGGTGCGTGTGGGCTCCATCCCCAGTAGGGTGCGTGCAAGAGGCAGCCCATCAATGATTCTCTCTCATCAATGATGTTTCATCTCTCTCTCTCTCTGTCCCTCTCCCTTTCTCTCTGAAATAAATACGTATATGTGTAGGTAAAGAAATGGCATAAATTCTATTGTATGCTTGATAAGTTGCTAAGGGCGTAAATCTTTACTATTCTCACCACAAAAAAAAGAAATGGTAATTATGTGACGCGATGAAAGTGGTAATTATTTTGCAATAGGTAAGTGTATCAAATCAACGTGTTGTGCACCTTAAACTCACACAATGTTATGTCACTCATATCTCAGTAAAACTGAAGGAAAATAAAGAAATGGCATAAAGGAAAATTGGAAAGGTTTTATTCAACAACAATTATGGTGAGAAGACAAGTAAGAAATAGAGCATTTTCTCACCTCATGCTTTTAATTTGTCGCAAGTCATCAATAACTGATGTTGAAAGAATGAATGAATGAAGAGGAATATAGGTTGGATGGATTTTCCAAGGAGAGGAGGAAGAACTGCCACCCTGGACTTACTTTCCTTGTGTCCGCTTCACTTTTGAGGTCGGGGAACAATCACCTGGTTAAGCAGTTCTAATAAGGAAGAAATTGAAGTGAAAAGAGAGTTGGCCTTCCATGTTCCTTCATTCACACAATCTCTCAGGACTGGGGCACCACTGTGAGCCAGGCATGAGGGTCAAGGTTGGCTAAGAGCCAGGCTCTGCCCTTACGAAGTTGGCCATCTAGAGAGAGAGAGAGAGAGAAGATGAGTAATGAAGCCAAAAGCTCTCAGTCTAAGGAATATGTGAAGAATATCACATGAGAGGCAGAAACAAGATGCCATTGATGTTCAAAGAAGAAAGATCATTCTTTTATCAGCGCCATCCTGGGCATAGGACCACATTGGCGAGAAGAGTAAATGAGATGTCTGGCCCTGAGAATCAAGACTAAACATGTGGGAGAGATAAAACAAGGCACTGAGGGAAAGATCTGGGGGCAAGCAGTGAAGGCTGGGGATTAAGTGAGAGAGAACAGGTTCAGGCCATGGAAGGGAGTGGGAAGGTGAGGAGGTCATGGCTGCCTGTCTTGTATTAATTTTGTTTATTAACATTTTAAGCAGTGCTCATCTAGTGGAGAAGCACTGTTTAATCGCATGAATAAATGGACATGTCAATATTTATGGGATATTTTTTCTTGCAAGGTATTCCCATTTATTTTACCTATCTGATTTTTTAAAATTTATTTTTCTTGATTTCAAAGAAGAAGGGAGAGGGAGAGAAAGATTGACACATCCATGACAAGAGAGAATTATTGATCGGCTGCCTCCTGCACGCCCCGCACTGGGAATCAAGCCTACAACCCAGGCATGTGCCCTGGCTGGGAAACCAAACTGTGACCTTCTGGTTCCTAGGTTGACACTCAACCCCTGAGCCACACCGACTGGGCTTGCCTGCCTGATTTTAATATTAGCTTAAGGCTGGTTCTGTGAAAGGTTTTTGTCTGACCACACCATTAGAGGTGGGCTAAAATTTTTCCTTTGAAAATTTCCTGCAAGATTCTAGCAAAAACAATTACCCAGCTGACTAGTTAGTATCTCAAATGCGAGCAGCACGCATTTCACCCAAGATCCTGAAGGGGGCGCCCATAGCCCACACTGAGCTCGGGGCCCCAACCAGGCCATTAGAGCTGCTGGTTATGCAAGCACCAGCCAGCCCCTGGAGAATGGATGCACTTGCTAATGATTTTGGGCTTTGTGGTACATAGATGTTTTCATTTTTTAAAACTCTCATTACTTATTAATGGCACCTAGAAATATGTATGCTTAAACTACCATCTGCAGCCTTAAAAATGGACCGCCCTGAAGTGACCGAGGCAGATCAGGGAGGGGAAAAAAAGCAGTGCAGCCGCGATCTTTTTATTTTAAACCCCTGAGAAGATGGATGATCCCAGGGGGAGAACCCTGACATGCGGTGATGGATGGTCAGAGGGAACTGGGAGTGGGAGTCTGTCGCGAAGGGTTGGACTTCCCGATGAAAGATTACCTGCGACGTTCCTAGCCTGGAAAAAGTTCCTGCAAAAATCAACGGCAACAGCTCTCCTGTGTCATTGCACAATCAAAACAAACTGCACTCCGTGCGCGGGGAGCACTCACCCTTCGCAGAAGTACAAGGAGTCCGCTGTGTTGGGCGTGACGGCTCATTGAGCCGGTGCCCACGGCTCGTGCGTGACAGAGGCACGTGTCCTAGCGCATCGCTACTTGGGTCAAAGCTTCACATTTAAGGACACGTTCCCTATCTAAGCGTTTGGCCCATTTTTGTAGGACCTCTTGGTACTTGCAGTCAAGGGGAAGAAATCAAGAGTACGATTTCCATGCAGTGTCAAGACAGCATCTGGTGGTGCCATGTGTTCAAGACCAAGGCTGGTCAGGTTGGCCAACTTGTCAACATCTCATTGGAGAGGATGGCCTGTGAGTTACTTGCAAGCCCATAGCCGCAGCCGCAGTAACTCATGTGCTGGCCATTTCAGACTATCCTGTGAGCTTCCGCGCTTCGGGATAGATTAAAGAGCACTTAGTTACCATGGCAACTGTCCCTGTTCCGTATTTATGAGCTCCAGGATAGCTCACAGAATCTCAAGCACACAAACACGCCGCTAACACGCTGTGTGCACTGGAACATTTAATGAAGACTTTTAGCTACACGGTATTCTGCAGAGCCGGCATGTTTTGCTCCCTGTTCTTTTCGTTTATTTTTTTCAAACTCAATTACAGCCGGCTTTGGCTTTGCACGCACCATTCTTGAAGGCACTGTGCCGTCTCTCCTGCTTAATTTCCTTGCTTTTCTCATACAAGATAGAAATACACGCGTTGAACTGGATATTCAGTGAACGGTCGTGGCTTGCAGCTTTTGCAGTGCCCCTCTGGGTGACAGAAGAGGTCCTGCATGTGCAAGAAAGCAGGGCAGGAATGGCTATTTCATCCTTGGGGCGTGGGGATGGTGGGATGTGGGGAACACATAAGGAGGAAGGTGGCCTTTGATAAGTAGTGGTGATTGCGGCTTACTATTGTAGGGATAGTATCCGTGCTACGAGGCATTTTCCCTTGAAGTTGCACATGGTGCTTTATTTGCCTAATTGGCACACATCATCTTCCTCCTCCTCAGAAGCAGCATCTGCACACACATGCCAGCACACACTCACACACATGCACATAAATGCAACAACCGTCTCAGCTTATCAGAACTGGTCAGCTGGAAGACTCTGCGCGCTCTCTCTCTCTCTCTCTCTCTCTCTCTCTCTCTCTCATTATTTTTAATTGATTTCAGAGAGGGAGAAAGAGGTATAAACATCAATGATGAGAGACAATCATTGATCAGCTGCCTCCTGCACACCCCACACAGGACTGGCCCACAACCTAGGCATGTGCCCTGACTGGGAATCAAACCATGACCTCCTGATACATAGGTCGATGCTCAACCACTGAGACACACCAGCCGGGCAGTAAGACTCTACTTTCAATGCCTGTTTCTAAGAGTGTTTATAACTAACTCACTAACTCCCCCCGCTGCCCAGACCCCAAACCCGCACGATCGCAGTGCACAGGCCTCATGCCAGGGGCATGGGTGGCATGAAGACAGTCTATGCCGTGACCTTTCACTGTGAGGTGTTGCACACATTCATGGAGGCAACGTCGCACCAGGTTAGCGTTTCCAGGTTGCGCTTTTGCACAGCCGTGGGGGCACCCATCATGTCTGCTGGCCATCGTAGCTTTACACAGGAATTATGACCATTTCCTGGCAGATGATAGCGAAGTATTTTGAGGAATATATGCCTTTTGCTAACCCACCCAAAACCCAGCCCGCCATCTTAGCTCCTGGGGGCAGGAGCAGGACCAGGGTGTAAAGAGAAAGGATTTGGGGTTCAGTTCCTTCTCTGCCACGTGCTCACTGGGTGTGACCTTGGGGGTGTTATTTCCTTTTCCTGAATTTCAGTTTCCTCATTTGTAGAACCAGGATGATGATGGTTATATTGATTTCACAGCATTGTTGTGAATGTTTGAGATGGTGTACATAGAGTAATTGGTATAAGAACAGAAATGGAAACAAAAGAACTAAAATGCTTGGCACATAATTAATGTTCAGCAGTGGTTGGCGTGCAGTAGGAGCTCCATTAGTGATACGAGGTGCTCCGTTAGTGCTAGTAAGTGGTCCCTGTGTCAAATAAGTGGGAGCTGTTAGTAGCTGTAGTTATCATTGTGATTTAAAAGTCCTTGCAATAATGACTTCATTCAGACATGACCAAAGGGTACTAGGATATTTCATATAAAGGAAGCTCCATCTCTTATGTTTCTTGCACCTTCCGATTTTCACCAAGAATGACTAAAGTGGAGAAGCGTGGATGGATTCTTTTGGGTAAGATCATCTGATTAAACTAGAACTCTTCAGTGCCTCCAGCACTGACTCCTTTGAAAAATGTATTTGCAGTGAAACTGTTCCAACAAAGCACCTAAGCTTCCTTTTGTAAACTTCAGCGTCTTCATCATTTTCTTTTAAGAAGTTTTGGGCCGTGCATGAAAAAAGCTAGCCTTGCTGATTACCTGCGGGTAAAAATGTAACCTCTGTGTATGCCAGGTTGTTTATTTAAACATGTTCTGATGCAACGGAACCTTTTCAGTGAACTAGAAGTGCTTTCCAGGGACTTAACGAATAATGGCTGCATCATTTTTGTTTTTCAAATCATGAAGGAAAGCACCTCAGGAGCAGAGCACAGGAACCCATCCTGTCGTTGGGCATGTGCCTTTGCCAGAGGATGCACCGTCTATTTTAAGCATTAGGACTTGGGGAGGTGATTGTGCAAAAGGCATGGGTTTTCTACCTCGGCACCTGCTGTATTTTTTCCCTACCTGACATACACGTTTTTCTGGTTTTGGCATTTGCCTGTCTTATTTACAGCTGTATTCCTAGGTTCCAAAACAGTGCCAGCTACATATAGGAGCGCAATAATTTTTATTTTTTGTGAATAAACCAGATATGAACAGTCTTGGGCCAGTAAGCAAATAGGCGATTTAAAAAGGCTTTGTTTATCTGCTCTTGGAACTGGTTCCAGATCCAGGGTTTACAGTTTTCCCCCTTTGAATTAAAAAAAAAAAAAAAGAATTCTGGGCACTTCTGCCTTCTCCTTCCCCCCAGCAGTGCTTGACAAAGATGCATTCCGGAGTCGGCGGCCAGGAGCGCCATGAGTGTGGTTGAAGCCAGGTTGCATCCTTCCGTGGTCAGATAACTCTGTTGATTGCCTCAGACTCACACTTAATTATCACAAAGCCAGGGGCCCTTGGGTCTGTAGGAATGGAAATGGATCGAAGGAAATGATATATCAGTACCTGGAAAGAATCCTAGGGTCTTTATAGCCTTGAAGCCCAACAAAGAGCCGTGGCTTCCCACACGGCCTGTGGGGGGCAGTGGGGGGTGGGCAGTGAAAATGCACCCTTCTCTTCAGAAGAGGATCACAGTGAAGAGAGTAATTTAGGGAAGGGGCCCACATAAAGCACCAAAACACTTAATTTAAGCCTTTTTTTTTTTTTTTTTTTTTTTTAAGAGCAGTGGTTCTCAAAGTCTGGTCCAGGAACCAGCAGCCTCTGGGAATTTATTAGAAACGCAAATTCTCAGGCGCTACCTCAGACTGCCGCTTAGGACACCCCGGGGGTGGAGCCCATCCACCTGATGAACGAATGCAGAGCCCTGGCCGCTGTGGCTCGGTTGGTTGGCATCCTGTGCACCAAAAGGTGGTGGGTTTGATTCCTGGTCAGGGCACATACCCAGGTGCGAGTTCAGTCCCCAGTCAGGCACGCATGGGAGGCAACCGATGGATATTTCTCTCTCTCTCCCCCTCCCTTCTCTCTTTCTAAAAATCAGTAAACATATCCTCAGGTGAGGACTGAAAAAAAAAAGAATATAGAACATATACATGGGGTTGAGCTAAAGGAGGTTTATCGTTGTGAATACACAAAACACAGTTTACTCTTGTTTTATTACTTGTTATTTACTAGAGGCCCGATGCACGAAATTCGTGCAAGGTGCTCGGCCCTCGAAGCCCCAGCTTCGTCTGAAAGGTCGTCCGGAAGGACGTCTGGAAGGTTGTTTGGCTGTCAGGTCTAATTAGCATATTACGCTTTTATTAGTATAGATTGTATTATTTTCCATACGAACAACTGCAAACCTCCATTTGCCCTGCCTTATACTCATGTGGAGTGATGAGCTGGAGATGCTGAGGGAGCTCCTGTGAGTTCAAGGCCGTGCTTCCTCGCTGTGCCGCCGGAGGCAGACTGCACGCTCTGTCTTCGGTGACCAGTGTGTGCCTGGCTGGCGTGTGGCATGGGTCCCTGCACATCGGCCCGCGCTCCCGGAAGTCCCTTCCCACCACACGCTGCTGGCAGGGGGGCTCTGTGGACACGAGGGCAGTGGCAGCTTTTTAAAAGGCCTCTGTGCCTGCAGAACACTCTGCCCTCCCCAGGAGAGGCCTGTGCAGCCCCGAGCCTTGGGCAGGAGAGTCAGGGTCCATTAGGTTTATTTTGCAGCTGCAGTGGGAGTCCCATTAAACCTATTGCCTCATGTCCTTTGTCTAAGTTGGTTTCTCATTGGCCAGGAGGCAAAAGGATCAATACTATTTTTTATGCCGACATGATGTCGCCTGAAGGAAATTTTCCATGGCTTCCCTGTGCCTGCCTTCAGGCCTGAAACCGGGGCTGTGTGCCATCTGGGCTGCGAGGAGGCTCCCCACATGTGCCATCTGCAGAGCCCACCCAGGGTGCCCTTTGGGAGGGGGTCACACCGGCTGCCCGCTCAGAGCTGAGCTTGGCATTCGTGCTGGGCTTTCGGCACGCGTGTTCCTGTCCATACTGAGTCTAATGGGGACAACTTGGTTTCATTTTTTCTCTCCTATGAAGCCCCTTTACTCTATATCAGTGGTTCTCAACCTTCCTAATGCCGCGACCCTTTAATACAGTTTCTCATGTTGTGGTGACCCCCAATTTCATTGTTACAAATTGAACATAATTAAAGCATAGTGATTAATCACAAAAACAATATGTAATCATATATGTGTTTTCCAATGGTCTTAGGCGACCCCTGTGAAAGGGTCGTTTGACCCCTAAAGGGGTCACGACCCACAGGTTGAGAACCACTGCTCTATATCTTGGCTTTGTTTGTATTTGGAATGCTTTCTGCCTCTCCAGAATTTCTTATGGATGCTTTCTTTACATTTCTATTATAATATTTTCTTCCTGTCTCCCTCCACCCGACCCCACCCCCACTCTGATCTGCCTCTATTTCTCGCAGCGGGAGGAAAATGTTGAGACTTTGCTCCAGGTCCTCTTCTCCTAGCAGGCATTGAAGGAAAGCTATGTTGCTAGAGGCAGAATAATGAGAAGGCAATTTACCCACAAGGAAGAAAACATTGGAGCACTTACCTGTGCAGAAGAGTTGCTGAATTCCTCACAGGGTGGGGGGACACTGTATAAATCAGTTATCTATCAACGTATTTATTGCATGCTTGCTGTGCTTAAGAAATGCAAAAGAAATAGCATTCCTGAGTGTTGCCGGGGACGTAAACATGAGGTGTAATATCTGCCATCAAAGAGACTTTGTTCTGTTTGGACAGATAAGATATAAACATGGGAAAGGATAGTAACTCTTGGAAGAAAAATAATAATAACAGCTGAACACTTCGCTGCAAGAGGTGGGGAGAGTCTTACGTGCTGTGGCCCAAACCATTGTCCTGAGTTGAGGTCATCAAACTTCAGAGAAGACTGGGTGGGACATGGGAAAGGACTTTGAACTAACTGAGTCTTGGGGGTGGCTCTGGATAATAGAAAGGGGATAGTGAAGCCCCCCAGATGGAGAGATCGGGGCTACATTGGGAAAGTGGGAAAGATACATCCAAGGGCAATCAAGAAACTGAAAGGCAGGGGCTCAGGATGCCAGGCCGTGGAGATAACACAAGTCCTGGCCAGACGGCTAAGAGCTTTGGGTGTTAGTTTAAGTGACGAGGATCTGCTGTTAGACGGCATGAGCTAGTGAACGTCTCTGCGTGAGGGTCTGAGTCGATGACATCTGTGCTTCCCCATCTTCACGGGGCACAATGATCTTATTCGTAGAGAACAGGGCAGTAAAGAGAAGGGATCTGGAGATGGGAGGAGACTGTGGCGTCCACAACTTGACCTGGTTTGCCCGAAACTCCCTTAGTCTCAGCAGTGCAAGTCCTCTATCCAGACACATCCTTCCCTCTAAATCCAGCCTAGACCTGCTTGTCACCTGGGAAGATGCTTTTGGTTAAGGGTGACTAGGCTACGGGCTGTCCACACCTGGTCGCCCTGGGGTCTGAGTGTTTGGATCTTGTATCTGGGCTCATCAGTTGGGAAACTGGTTAAATGGTATTGAAGGCTGATCGGTGTGCAGGATAGATTGGATCAGGGAGAATGATTCGGAGGCTTAAGGGGATAAGGGCGCTGACAAGTTGATAGCATCAAAAAAAATGATTTAGGAGATTTTTTTTTCTCTCCTGGCAAGAAAAACCCCTCCTTGACCCCTTGGTGAGGGAGAGGAGTCAGGATCGACTTTAAACCAATGGCAGCTTTGTTCATTTGTGATCCAAGCATTTATTGAGTGCCAACTGGGTGCAGTTTCTCCCAGAACATTGTAGTCAACGTTCAGTGAGAAATATCTTCCCCTAAAGTAGCTCAGGATCTAATGGGACAGGTAAACACTCCAAATAATTAAAATAACTACAAAATAGGGTGGACGATCTGGGTGTGTGGTCCAGTGGTTAAGGAGCGTGGGATTTAGGGCAGAACTGGGTCACTGGACTCAAACCCCAGCTGCACCCATCCATACGAGCTCCGTGACCTTGGGCAAGCTCCTCACCTCTCCGAGGCTCAGTCTCTTCTCCGTGAAAAATAGAGATGTGCCAATAACAGTACCAGCCCCTGAGGGCTCAGCATGCTGCATGGCACACATGAAAGCTTAAGAAACATGAATATTATCAGTATCCCAGATAAAGTAAGACTCTAGGGGTTTACAAACTAGAGGGTATCAAAGGAAGTGACTTTAATATTGTGGGATCCTAGAGAGAAAAGCTTAGATAGATAAATCAACAAGTCCCAGAATTCCAGTTTGTTTTTGTCAACCACGGTTCCAATCAGTGCCGTTCGTGTGGAAAATAATACAGTGATTAATAAATAGTAATGCAAGAATAAACTTTGGGAAGAGGGAGAGGGGAGGGGGAGAACTGAGATAGTATCTGTAATACTATCAACAATAAAAAAAAATATATATTTTAAAAGAAACTTAGTGTTTCACATACTCTCAACTGTAAACCTATTTTCGCCCTACCCTGTACATGTCCTTTTCTGCACGTTTAGCTCATAGTTGGCTTGCGAATGGGACACAACTGTAACTGCCATTTCAGTAAAAGGTCCCATAGACATGACATCGAGCAGGGCTGTTAGAACATGTTGGACATCTGACAGCCTGAGACAGTAGTTTCCAGGGAAGGCTCTCCATATAATTCCTTTGTGTTAGGCCTTTCGTGTAGGTTTCATAGTAATGAGTAACTTCTACAGTTTTTAGTTATTTTTTTGACATTTTAAATCCAAATTTCTGATGCTTTCCATCGGGTGGATACTAACAGGAATGGCTGTATCTCAGGTGTGCGCGTTCCAGGGCTCTCTGCCTGTGTGGTCACCACCTCCTGGCCCCTTACCAGCTCTGCGTACAATCTTTTTCCCCCCCTTTAACTTTTGTTACTTTCGCAGGTAACACTGGTTACCTTTCAGCTACGAATTTCATATGTTTGAGCACTAAGGAAGTTGAATACCTTTTCATATTTATTAATCATTGGGGTTTTTTCTTATACAGAAATATCTGATTATTCCCTCTGTTCATTTTTTTTTTTTTGGTAACCTGATATTGTTTGTCTCTTTATTTAAATGGTCTGTCGTGTTTCTTGCAAACTCTTCAAGGTGATTTTGAGGAATAATGCCATAGTTATCTGACACTGCTTTGCATAAACTGTAAGGCATTATATATATGCATATGCATGTGATTCCTATTGAAACATTGACTTTGCTCATATGTTCCAATCATGTTATAATGCAGAGGTCCTTGCAGATTCAGAAATAGGTCTGACTGGAGTGTGAGCTGAATCTGGGAAGGGATGCTGCATCCTCAAGTGTTTAGCACAGTGTATGAGTGAATGAGTATATGATAAACCCATAGGTGAGGAGGGATTTTCTCAGCATTTCATCAAGGTGACTTCTTCAGTTCATGTTCCGGTCTGCCTCAAGCCAGCTGTGAACAGAGGTGTATATGGCTGGGAGGTCAGAGCTGTGAAATAATGGTCTTAATATCCTGAACTTAGGAATCTCATTTCTCAGAACCTAACTTTCTTCATGGAAATACTGTAAACCCAATTAGTCATTCTACCTCATTTATTTAAGTAATAAACTGGAGACAAGAAGAGTTTAATGACGCAAGCATGGCTTTCAGCAATATGATAAAAGGCCCGAGTTGCTGTTTTGTTTTTACTATTCCAGTGTTTTAACTGCTGAATATATGATAAACCTCCTGGTGCTCCATGCCTCGTTGTTATTCTCTGACACCGAGGAGAATAAATTGTACACAAAGTATAAAAAAAAACATGACAGTATGTCTTAAAATTGACTCATTGGTTGCCTCTTTTAGTGGAGAGGTTTTGCATAGAACTTTATACTGATAAGTATGATCTCCTGTAAAGACCTAAATTCAACTACCAATGGGCACTTGGCACCATCTTTTTTTTGAAAGTTTTTCTGTTCTGTTTTTGTCCCTAATTATCCTACCTTGCATTATGTTTTCCTGTTAAGGTGCCTTCATATTTCTGGGAAAAGTTGATGTTAAATTTCATATAAATGTGGGTTTTACTCCATGCTTGTGTTCTGGGTGGATTACTTATAGTGGGAGGCAATATATAGTGGTGAACACTTAGTATTTGAGTCATGTAGTCTATTAATTATGATCTTAGGTGAGTTACTCAGCTTCCCTAATCCTCAACGTCTTCATTTAAAACACCTATAAAATAGGTATTCTTTAAAAACCCTGCTTCCATAGAGCAGTGAGGAGAATTAAATAAAAATAATACAAAGAGATTTTAGTCTAGAGCTTGACATAAAAACATGCAGTAAATACCAGCTGCAACGGAATATTATTATTCACTGTCATCATGTTGCTCACAGATGACCTGACCATGACTTTCAGCTGCCGAACTGCTATTAGTAAATATAAGAAAAGCAAGTGAAAATGGCAAAGGTGAACACTTATGGGTAGCAAGCGATGAGGAGAGATCCCTGCAAGAAACTATCCTAGGAGTAACCCAGCTGGGACATGAACAGAGAAGTGGAACCACTTGGAGACAGATACGGATATGCATAGATATGGCTATCGATAATCATATACACACATACATAATTTGTGTTCATATATAAATGCACATGCATGTTTCTATATGTGTGATACATGCATGTGCATGTGTACATATACACACATGTGCATACATATAGACATTCACATACACACATATGATTTGACCTTCCCTGCTTGTAGGAGCTGGTTAAGCAGTTGTCTGCAAGGCTTGCTGTCTCTGCATCTGATGCTGGAGCCTCGAGTCCAGCAGGTGGCCTTCAAGAAGGGAAAATGGGGGTAAAGTGGGGAGAGCAAGGACAAGGTGGAACCACCAGCAGGAGCTGGAGCCCCGCAGAGAAGGAGGGAATCCGTGCTGGTTCTTGCTGCCTCTGCCCTTGGTATCTGCCTTGTTCATTGGGCCAAACACACACATCTGGCCTAGGAGGCAGAGCAGCGAAGGAGGGGAAGGCAGAGCAGGCGTGGCCAGGGCTCCTCGCACCAGGAGGTGAGCCTGCAGATCAATTGAGCTGCCAGTTGGTTGCTACTTTCCTTCCACCCTCCAAGGAGTAGATGCCATTACCATGTGGGGATCCATTTTAAGGATGACAACACTGAGGTGCAGCGAGGTTAGTCATTTGCCCCAAATCCCACAGCTGGATAGGACAGAGCTGGGGTTCAGAGCAGGCCGGGTTGACTCTATTATCTAATCTCTTAAACCCTGCAAAGCTACAGCCTCCCAAAAGGGCAGGGAAGGAGGCAAGGGCGTGGGGGAGTCGGACTTGGTCTCTGGCGCCAGACCTCCTGGGTTTGTACTCTGGCCTCTCCACTGACTGACTCGTCACCTGGGACAAGGTACTTCATCTTGGTTTGCCTCAATTTCCTCATCTGTCAAACGGGCATGATTCTAATTCCCATCATGAAAGGTCGCTCTGCAGAGTCAGGGTCAGGCTGTGGAGACACACACATTCTTTGTCACAGTGCCCAGGGCACTGAGCGCCTGTTGGCAGTCATCGCCCCAGTTTGCGCCAGTCAGCAGGTTCCTGCCGTTGGCCTGTCTGCGGTGGCGGGTCCCTTGTCAGCTTGTCGGGTGCCCCTGGGTGCCGCTCCATTCCCTGCCTCCGTGATGGATGCGTCTGCCCTAAGGCGGGCTGGCGGGGGAGCTGAGTCGGTTTCCTGCAGCTTTTCAGCATCACCGCCTTGGATCCCGAGCCTCGAACCTGCTTGGGACAGAGGTGATGTCGCTGTGACCACATTAGCCCCAGCACCGGCCTCGGTGACCCAGCAGTGCTTCCCTGAAGCAGGTGCCTCTGGGGTCTGGTCAAGGTGGGGTTCTACAACTCCATGGCTAATTGGGACTCTGGGGCTGTGCTTCTCTAACTCTGTGAGAACCTCCCAAACAAACGCTCTATTTTAGGAGGGTCCGCGCAGTGCGCCGCGGCTGACATAGATGATGAGCTGTCACCGAGTTCTCGCCCAGACCGGAAGAAGATAATTGCTATTAAAATCCCAAGTCTGGGAACCTTTTTAATGCCTGAAGCACACGGCGCGCTCAGCCTTTGAGCAGGGATGGTCGCTGATGGCCGGGGTGGTGGAAGGAGAATGGGATGGGCGTCAGCCTGCTCGGGTTTGATTTCTGACCTTGCCGTTCACTTCCTGGGCAACTTGACAAGTTACTCCATCTCTCTCCGTCTCCATTTCCTCATCGGTTAAACGGAGATGCTAACATGAATTGGTGAGCGATTACGTGAGTGGGATACTGGTACAGTAGATGCTTAATGGACAGTGGCCGCTGCTGGAATGTGCTGGGATGGTCATGGGTATCCCTCTGCCTCGTTACTTTTCGGTTACCTTCTTGTCCTCGTTTGCACCCTTTTAATTGTTTTTTTGTTTTTCTTTACACTGCCACCTTTTTTTGTTGTTGTTACTCCTCACTCGAGGATATTTTCCCATTGATATTTAGAGAGTGGAAGGGAGAGGGAGAGACAGAGCGAAACATCGATGTGAGACAGACACATCGATTAGTTGCCTCCCACCCGTGCCCCAACCAGGGCTGGGGATTGAGCCTGCAACCAAGGTATGTGCCCTTGACCGGAATCGAACTTGGGACCCTGCAGCCTGTAGACTGATGCTCTATCCACTGAGCCAAAACGGCTAGGGCATCCTCCACCTTTTCTGTCTCTCTGTCTCTCCGGGTCTTTTGTTTTTTTCTTTTTGTGGCTCTTTCCTTGTAAGGTTCTAGGTCTCCCAGTCCTCCCAGGATCCTTGCTTTTGCCACACCAGGACACCGAGAGCAGGGTCAGCAAACTCCTTTTGTGAAGGGGCAGGTACATGTATGGGGCCTCATGGGACATAGGGTCTCTGCTGCCACTATTCAACTGTGCCTCTGTACTACAAAGGCAGCCACAGACAGTAATCAATGAATGCACATGCCCGTGTTCCAATAAAACTTTATTCCCCCAGGCAGGCTGTGGGTCAGATTTGACCTTCGAGCCATTGTTTTCCAATGATTTAGAGTTTTGGGGATGACAGACTCTTCTCATTGAACATCTAAAGTCCACTCCCCTGATGCACATCCTGGGTCTCCGGTTCCCAGCATGCACTGAGGGAGCCTCCCTTTGGTGCTCAGTGGCTCTTGTCCCACATTTTTCCACCGCACACTCTTTAGACAGTGGGTCAAGAATGACTGGCAAAGGTTGCTTTGTGAATCATAATGGAATAATGTTCAAGTGTAGAAACCCTAGAGAAATTCTATTTAGACACTTGGATCTTAAGTGACGCCATCTATTCAAAACTGATGGGTGGTGGTTGAGCAGTTGGCATTCGGTAAAGCTTGCCAGTCGTGGTGGAAATCTACATGCTTGGTGTCAGTACTGTGCACTTTGCATAGTTATCGACTGACTGTCTCAGCCCTCTTCTGAAAGAGCTTGTGCCCTGTGCTGTGGTTAAAACAAGTTGCTTTTCATCATTAAAGGGAAAAGCCTTTGTATTTCATAGACCCAAGTTCAAGATCTAGCTTTGCCACGTGTTAGATGTCTTAGGCATTTTAACCTCTTTCAGCCTCAGTTTCCTTACCCATAAAATAGGGATAATAAGAATATTGCCGAAACCGGTTTGGCTCAGTGGATAGAGCATCGGCCTGCGGACTGAGGGGTCCCAGGCTCGATTCCGGTAAAGGGCATGTACCTGGGTTGCAGGCACATCCCCAGTGGGAGATGTGCAGGAGGCAGCTGATCGATGTTTCTCTATCATTGATGTTTCTAACTCTCTATCTCTCTCCCTTCCTCTCTGTAAAAAATCAATAAAATATATTTTTTTTAAAAAAGAATATCGATATCATAGGCTTACTCCAAGGGTTAAATGAGATGATGCTTTTAATGCCAATTGCAGAGCAAGGCAGCCTGTACTTGTTGTTAGGGGTTTTGTTTTTTAAATATGATTTATTGATTTTCAGAGAGAGGAAGGGAGAGGGAGAGAAGGATGGAAACATCAATGATGAGAGAGAATCGTTGATTGGCTGCCTCCTGCACACCCCCCTCTGGGGATTGAGCTGGCAACCTGGGCATGTGCCCTGACCAGGAATTGAACCATGACCTCCTGGTTGATAGGTCGATGCTCAACCACTGAGCACATGGGCTGGGTTTTTATAAGAAAATGTTTTTGTCAATCTCGGAGTTTCTAAGAACCCTTTCAACTGTGACAGGAGTAGAATCTGCAACATGAGGCTTGCTGGTCACCCCCTCAGGAAAGCTGGAGGCCAGCTTCTACTCTTCGGATTCCAGAGCTGGGAGTTCTGACTTTTGGCTGGTGTTGTGGCCCATCTCTGGATGGCCCACAGTTCTGTAGTGGTCTGCATTCCTGGTTCTCTCCCCTGGCCACAGTCTTTGCTTCTCTCCTTCACTCACACACCCCACTCCCTGCTTGTCAAGAAGTTATTTTCCAGTGTCAAACTGCATCTCACCTGCCAGCATTTCTGCTTACCGCCTCTTTTTATTCCCCTCAGTGGGGATGGAGGGAAAATAGGTCATGTTCTTTCAAAAAAAAAAAAGAGGCAAGTTAAAAGTCCCTTAGATAGTTCTGATATCTAACTTTCTCTTTTTCCATCCCTTTAGTTGAGAACCCTACTGTCTTCCCTTCATATTCCAGTCATTCCTTTCTCTTCTTAAAATATGGTATCAAAACTGAACATAATAATAAGTCCTGGCCTCTCTGAACTCTCAGGGCAGTTCCCCACTGCATTCCTGTGCAGAAAACTGACATCTCTTTCTGCCCAAGTTGCACCCACAGATAGTCTGTCAAACAATGTCGTCTTGCCAAGGGCAAGGCAGCTCCCAGGGAGGGGAACAACGTAATTATTATAAGACCAAGTCCACACTCTAGTCCAGAAAGTGAATTCTCACTATAAAGTGAATTCTACCAATATGTCAGGCTAACAATTCGCCTTCTAAAAGCTAATAATCCTCCCTCACCGACAAGCACATACGTGTTTTATATTCATAGGACCTACATCCTGGTGACATGCTAGCTTTTGCTGATTCATAGTCAGTTCCTGCTCTTGCAAGACACTAAATTATTTTTAGTTCCCCGCTTCCTGAAAACTAGTGTATAGAACATGCAATATTTATGTGAAGTAGTAATTCAGAAACTTGCTAATAACTTAGTTTCGAAGAAACAAATCTCTCTCTATATATAAAAGGCTAATATGCAAAGTGTCCCCTCGGGAGTTGACCAGGAGAATGGGAGTTCGATTGCTCACTATAATGTGCACTGACCACCAGGGGATGGTGTGGAACATGGTGGGTGACCAGTGGTGGTGGGGTGTTGGGGGAGCAAGGAAAGGAGGAAGTGGGGAGGCGGGGAACCTGATTGGCCCTGACTGCTGGCCAGGCCTGGGACCCTACCCATGCATAAATTTCATGCACCGGGCCTCTAGTCTAAAATAATAAAAGCATAATATGCTACTTAGACCAGACATCCTTCCAGACAACCTTCCGGATGAAGCTGGGGCTGTGAGGGAAGTCTGGGTCCCAGGTGCTTGCTGGCGACCAGACAGAAGCCCAGGTCCTGTGTGCCTGCCGGTGGCTGGAGGGAAGCTTGGGTCCCGGGTGCCAGAGAGAATCCGGTGCCAGCAGCTGGGGGAAGGAAGATTTACTCTTGCATGAATTTTGCACGAATTTCATGCATCAGGTCTCTAGTATGTATATAAAATGCCTTCCATTTGCTCAGTGCTGTGTGAGGCACAGGAGATGAAGACGGTGGTACCTACTTCCAAGGTTAACTTTCTAGTATTTAACTATGAGCTACACCACCACCCATGACCTACATGACACAGCTCCAAGGACAAAGCAGCAGGGTTACCTGATCAGTTAATTTCTTGAAGTCAATGTTTGGGCAGCCTTTTTACGAACCTGCTTTAAATGTCTTGTCATACCCTGAGCACCAGTAGAGTTCCCACCATATTGTCTGATGTAGACATACTGACATGGCTGAAGCAGTTTCCATTTTCTCCTCTGTGGGAGGAGGTGGGGGTAGAGTCTGAACAGAGGGCGGAAGATTGATGAGTGCAGTGAGTAGCAACTTTGCTTAGTAATGACAGTGTACTTGAAGTAGCACCATTTAGCATTTCCAGAGATGTGGCTGCTTTGCTCCCCATTTATATAACTTGTCACGTCCAAGAAATGACAAGAGGGATGGTTTGAAATAGACAGTTGGAGCACACGTCAAAAGAAATCTCTTCTCTTGTGATCACATTGAGAATGACCAATTTTGGTTTAAAGAATTTTTAATAACACCCTACACCCCTTACAGCTAAACAGAAAAACAGGCTAGGAAACACCAGGAAACATGGAACGAGCTGTCGTCTGTATGTTTTCTGGTGGATGAAGAATGTTTCTATTGATTGAATGCTTCCCTGGTAGCTTCCTAGAGAGCTTTCACGTGGCTATATTGTCTAGTGGTTAAGAGCCTAACCTCTATCTCCCCTGAGCAACGTGAACGTATTAGCTCTGGAACGTGGGGCGAGTTAGTAAATTTTTGGTGTCCCATCATCCTCATCTATCATAGGAATAATAATAGTACCCACCCCATAAGGTTGTTGGGAAGATTTAATGATTATTTTTCTTTTGTGTTGAACACAGGGTGTCTTATGACACAATGTAGAGAAATATGTTCTGTTTTTAAAGTTGCCACGAATCGGCCTGAATAATCCTGTTCACTTATTTTTGTTGTTCTCATGACAACCTGAGAAGAATCTAGCTGTGCTGTGGACAAATTGGCTGAGTTGGAGAAACTGTAACAAAATCCTTAAACACATCGTTTCCCTGGGGTCAGGAGGACACCCGTTGCTCTCAGACATTCTCTTCCTGCCCACAGTGTTCTCCCCGAGTGCGCATGGGCGGTGGTGCTGTCTCCTGCAGGCTTCGCTTCAGTGAGTTTTCTCATCTATAAGAGCACGCGGCTCTTTGATAGAAAGCTATTTGCAAAGGAACAGGATGTTTTTCCTGCAGCTGTGATGTGAGTGGTATCAAAGTGATGGACTCCCTTGGAAAATAGCTTCATGTTATCTTCAGGGCCCCTGCTTCCCTGACAGCTTGAGCCTTGGACACGTGTGTAATTGGGACTCAGTGAGACAACCTTGACACCCTCTGCAGAGAGATGTGCCGTTAGATACAGGCTCACAGAGAGCTTGACAAAGAACAGCGTTTCCCTGGGGCAGAGTGACCACTGAGGACACCCTTCCTGTGAATGTGCTAATGAAGAGCCAGTGGCCCAGAACTCCAGCCTCACTCACAGATGAGACGGTTTTAATCACTCCTATCCTATCCCTCCTGTCATCACCAGGACAGGCCTAGCCATCCAATCACAATGTAGAGAGATAAGAGATATATATTGATTTCAGAGAGGAGGGAAGAGGAACAGAGAAAAAGTCAGTCAGAGAAAGCTCAGAACCATATGATTTCCCTCATAAAACTGAAACTCATGAACACAAACCACAGTGTGGTAGTTGCCAGAGGGAAGCGGGTGGGAGATGAAAGGGGTCCTAATATATGATGACTTGACTTGGAGGGGTGGGCACACAGTGCAATATACAGATCTTGTAACATAGAAACCCACACCTGAAATCTATACGATCATATTAACCAATGTCACCCAAAACATTTCATTTAAAAGGAAAAAATAAATAAATTGCCTAATTTGTAAATTTAGAAAAAAAGAATTAGAAGATATTTTGTATAAATGTTACTCTCCTGAACTGACGTGCATAGTGTTAAATTTGAAAACTATTGGATAGTGAATCTCACAGCTCTTGGGTTTTGCTTACAAATGAAATCAGAGCATCACTCCACATTTGCATCTGTTCTGCAGACAGATTTGGTTGAAAATAGCTTTTAGGTTTTGGGGGTGTTTTTTGAGTCAGACCTTTTGAACTCTGCTTCAGAGACATGCATGGGAGTTACTACTCTCCAAGGGCAAAGTCATTGTCAGTCAGGGTCTTTGACTACAAGTCGTGGTGACCAACTGGCTCTCACTTAAGCAGAAACAGGCTCTATGAAGGCCCTGGGAATCTCACAGGCCAAAAGAGCCGTCAACATCCCAGAGGCCAGCATAGCCTGGGGCCGCCCACAGCAGGAGCTGCTCTGTGTTCAGGGATGCGCCCTCCCCATCACTTTTAATTTTTTTGGTCACTCTGCCGAAGATTCAAATTCCTGGGAAAAAGAACGCAATTGCCCATCTCTTGGTTAGGGAAGAACAGGGCACATGCCCAACAGTCTTGCCAGATCACCTCCAATGGCAGAGAGAAGTTTCTTAAAAATGAAAATGGGGGTGCTGACATCAGAGGAAGGGAGGATTGGTGCCCAGGGACAAAACTACAGTACTTATAAAAATATATTTAAAAAAAAAATAAAGTATAGCATAGGGAATATAGTCAATAATAATGTAATAGCTATGGTGCCAAATGGGTACTGACAAGATTTATCAGGATGATCAGTTAGTAAACTATATGTCTGATCACTCAGGTGTACACCTGAAATTAATATAATATTGTATGGAAACTGTCATTGAAAATTTAAAATGATTTAAACTAAAAAATAAATAAGATATTTTAGGTCAATAATAATTTTTAAAAAAACAACTACAGCACTTGCTATCCTGCAGGGTGCGATCCTGCATGTGGCTCATTTACAAGCTGGAATACAACTGCAAAAACACATGGTGATGATGTGTTAGTCCATTCACTGACCCTCCCTTTTAGAGGGACCCTCTTGCTGCCTCCCAACCCCATCTCCCAGCGTTCACAGCACGGCCTGCTCCCCAGATAACATGAGGCCCATCAGCTCTGAGAAGAGGGAACGTTAGTCTGACTTTGGCCTTCACACCTGGACCTGTGCTGCATCAGAGGGAGCCCCTGAGAGCAACGTATGAAGAACTGGAGGATAGTTTGTTATTTTCCCATAAGGCTCTAAGAGGGAGGGGCCTGCTCCTGTGAGCTGTGACAGTGGCCCTCGTCCAACGCTGGTGCTTAACGCTCACCTCTGTCCAGGGCTTGACAGAGGAGGGAGGCTTGGAGGGCAGTTGGGCTCAGGCTTCATGCTGAGGAAAAACCTCAAAGTTTTATGTTTGAGGTTATCACAAAAGGAGATTTTTCAAAAAGTTGCAGAGATACAGTGCAAGTATTAAAAGAAAAAGGTATATCAGGCAGGATTCTTAGTTACAACCAAGTGAAATCCATTCTAGGCAGTTTTTTTAATCTTCTTATGTCAGGGTTACAAATATATGAGTATTCTCAAAACGTGAAAGTGATCCTGACCTCTCTGAGGTTCATTCAATATCAAACTGCGTGATCTTTGGGCAGGCTCAGCTGTGTACTTATTAGTGCTGATAATCTTAGTGTTTCCAAGTATTGCTAGATACTGATGAACAGGTGTTTCCTGTAATTTGATAAGATGCAAATAAGAATGATAATTATAACAATTTTACCTTATTTACTAGAGGCCCGGTGCACAAAATTTATGCACTCGGAGGGGGGTCCCTCAGCTCGGCCTGCGCCCTCTTACAGTCCAGTAGCCCTCAGGGGATGTCCGACTGATGGCTTAGGCCTGCTTCCCTATGCTACCCGCTCATCCTTAGCGCTGCTGTGGAGGCGAGAGAGGCTCCCACCACTGCTGCTGTGCTTGCCAGCCGTGAGCCTGGCTTCTGGGAGTGCACTGACCACCAGGGGGCAGCTCCTGCATTGAGCGTCTGCCCCCTGGTGGTCACTGTGCATCATAGCAACCGGTTGTTCTGCTGTTTGGTCGATTTGCATATTAGCCTTTTATTATATAGGATTACTACTGAACTTGTGCAGCTCGCCAGAAATGTTAAGTACACAGCAGAACATTGGGATTGGATACTTGCATCCCATTTAATTCAGGGCTCTATTTCCAAAATGCAGTTATGAGCCTGAGGACAGTAGAGGCAAGAAATAAAACTGACAGGAGGAAAATAATGTGATTCTTCTTTTGTTCATTTCATAAATATTTATTAAGCACCTATTGTGTGCTGGGCATAAAATAACTTGGCCTCTTTTACATTTATTCCAAAATGTAAAACAAGCATTCAGTATGCGGTTCATTCATTATTAATTTTTTTGAAGACTATAATATATTGAAGTTAAATTGGTTTCTTTGTAATTTCTCTCCATTTGCTTTAGTTTTACTATATACAGCATAGGGAGCAAATGCAATCCGTCGCACAAATAAATGTTCAAATTTTTGGAGGTAATAATTTTTTTTTCCAGCTTAGATTTGTCTTTTGGAGGCCAGTACCCTAAGTTATTGCAAGGATTCTGCCAGGGGAGATACACTCCCCTTTGTTACACTGTAACGTGTAACCCAGTCTACAGCAAATAGAAGAGGGACGTAGCAAGAGATGGTTGCAGAAGATTCAGCTCATGATGACCCACAGAGCAAAGGTGCTCACTTTTGCTCTGCATCTTCAGGGTCGGCTTCTTGGATCAAAGGATTTTTCCTTTTCTTTTTCCTCTTCCAACTTTACCAAGATAGAATTGACACGAGACCAGGGTTCTTGAGCAGAGTCATAGGAAAGGAAGAGAGGCAGACTTGACAATGAGTATTGCAGCTCTGGCCGGGAGGAAAAAGCTGGGGAGCGATGACACCCTGTCAGACATCTATGAATGTGAAATTAGAAGCCCTTTTTTTTTTTCCTGCTGGCGATAATGCCTGGAATTTACATGTTATGTTAATTTGACCTCATTTACATAATGCCTTATTATAAAGAATTGCTTAGATGTTGCCTAATTATCTTCTTCCTCTTGATTACTGGGAGGCTGAGAGTGCCAAGGTAATGAGTGACCTTTATTTGGCTGAGGCAGAGAAATCTGAGATGACTTTTTATTGTCACAGACCTTTGCTGTCATGTTTTTTTGCATGTTTATCTTTCCCTGGTCCACAAAAACAATTTAGATTGTACAGTTCCTTTTGTATTTGTCCATGTGTATATGTATTTTTCTCGTAGATATAGTGTGCATACTTTCCATCACTTTTTCATTTGATGTTACACAATTGTTGCTTTCTTTGCTTCTCTAGCATATTCTTAATTCTAGCTGTTCATAGATGCCCAGTATTCCACTGAATAATCGTTGGGAAATTGTCATGCTTCGGCTTTTCAGTACTTTACGCAGTATCATGATGACAATTTCTGTGTATAGAGCTTATTTCTCCTGTTAGATTATTTTCCTACGAGTGCCCGTAACTCAGCTTCCCATTAGGAAAAACAGGGTTTTATGACTTAGGGCTTTCACCTCTCATTCTTGCACATCAATAACTACTTTAGCATGAATTTTTATGCATCCTACTTTCTCTGTATGGCGGCCTTATGAATGTATCAGTCCAGACACGTTTATATAACGTTCTACCACTCAAGCCCCAAGGTTCCTGCCGTGACTGTCACTGTGACATGTAGGAAAGCAGCAGCCCAGACTATGGAAATACTGTCACAGAGAGAGTGTAACGGTCACAAAAAGGCACTTGAACCTGAAGGTCTGAAGTTCCTCTATATTATGTCCTAGATTTTCTTTGAGTTTGCATCTTTCATCACCAGCTCATAACTCATTCTATACTTTAGACATCTCACATATTTTATTCACTTTTCCTACTTTAGTGACATGTCTTACTATTTGAGCAGACCTTTCCTTCTTAGTGTTTAGATTATTGTTGTATTTGTATCTACCTCCTATTCATTACTCATCTTTTAAACTTTCCTTTATATCAGCAAGTTGGTTCCTAAGTTTACTAAGAGCTCTTTTAGTCTCAGCATACACCAGCCATATGGCCCAGTGATTCCAGTCCGGGGTATTTAGAGAAGTGCTCACATGAAACATAGATGGGAATGGTTATAAGAGCTTTATTCATAACCATCAAAAACTGGACACACCCACATGTCCTTCAGTAGGTGAATGGGTCCTCTGTGGTGTGTGATATAATGGAATATTACGCAGCAATGGAAAAGGAATGGCCTATTAACACACAACATCAACTTGGATAAATCTGAAAATAGTTATGCTTAATGAAAAAAGTCAGTCTCAAAAGGTTTCCTACTCTAGGATTCCTTTTTTTTTTTTTTTTTTTTTTTTTTTGCAACATTCTTGAAAAGAGAAAGCTATGGAGACACAGAACAGATTTAAAAATTAATGTTAATTTTAAAAATATAACAAGTAGCCCCGTTTTATCAAACTATGTGGTCATGTGTATTTTGACAAGTTACTTAACCTCTCTAAATCTCAGTGTACTTACTTGTAAAGTGTAGAAAACAGTCTTTATCTTGAAGTGGTGTTATAAAGATAAAATAAGATGTTACAAAGCAGGTACCTGACATACAGGTGCCTCCTTTTTTTTTTTCTTCCCCCTGGTGATATTTCTCACTGGGAGAAGATACATTTTGTTATTATCATCTCTGTGTGTTTTTTAAAATATACTTTTATTGATTTTTAGAGAGAGAGGAAGGGGGAGGGATAGAGAGATAGAAACATCTATCGATTGGCTGCCACCTGCACACCCTCTACTGGATATCAGGCCCACAGCCCAGGCATGTGCCCTGACCAGGAATCAAACTGTGACCTCCTGGCTCATAAGTGGACACTCAACCACTGGGCCACACTGGTCAGGCTGAATTTTGTTATTTTTATCATCCTCAAATTTCCAGTTTTGCCTCAGACAAGGGAAAGAAATTCAAGATATAATTTTGCCTTGATAAATATCAAATTCAATTTGATAACTACCAATTAGCGAGTACCTCTGTGAAGCGGGGAGCAGGAATGGTATTTGGGAAAAGGTATTGCAGCAGTCTTACAGGCGTCTGGGTATTGGGTCAGTGTGTTCATCAGACTCATCAGTGTTGGAAATGTTTTATAATTAAATACTTTGTTCTTTAAACACATAAATACTAATTTTAAAATTTAAATGTGAGAGCCAGTGCCTCTCCTTCACCCACTCTATCCTCATCAATCACCATAAAGAATGAGTTATTGGGTTTTTCACTCAGAAAATGTAATTACTTTGCAATGAAATGTTAATGCTATGTTCTATTCTTGAAGTCACTTGTTCCAGTGACAAAGCTCTGTCCTAATAGAGTTGCTAAATTTTCTTGTAAGTCATCCTTTTAATATTTTATATTCGCCAGATGAGCTGGTGATGAGCTGGGGCTTCTTTGTTTTTACAAACAGGACCATCTCGGCAAAAACCCACCATCAGGCTGTGAACTTCAACATCTTCGAGGGCATGGTGTGCCATGGGGTGCCCCTCGTGACCATTTCCAGGGGCAAAGTGGTATATGAAGCTGGGGTTTTCCATGTCACAGCAGGAGACGGGAAGTATATTCCTCGCAAACCATTTGCTGAGTATGTTTACCAAAGGATCAAGCAGCGGGACCAGGTGAGTGTGCCCAAGTGACTGTTGCTCGGGGCGGGGCTGTCACCCGCTCCTGGATGTTGTTGGTGTTGTTGTCACCTACACTCAATTGAATACATTCCTGGGACATCAGAACTGATAGGAAAGGTTCCAAACAAATACCAATTTTCCAAGAAAGAATCATTATGGGATGGTTGCATTTTCCCTTATGGATTGATGTCTATTCAGGGTTTCCTGATGGACCACGTCGGATTTTCCCAGGCAAGTTCAGGACCTCTGGGGGCCTTTGGCAATTGGGTTACTCAGGGTATTCTCAGAAGCAGACTCCCCATGAATAAAGGTCTGACTTTTTTTTTATTAGGGAAGACACTTGTGAGAGAACACGGGAGGGAGTCAGGAAAGTCTGGGAGAGCCTCAGACTACAATTCAAGTTTGAATCCAGTGAGAGAACAAAGGAGAGTAAAAGGGGTACAAGCATCCCAGATGCCACACAGACTAAGACAGACTGAGCAAGGTCTTCAGGCAGCGATTGAACCAAGTCTCCTGTCAATCAGCCTCATGGCATGATGTCATTGGCTTGGAAAAGCTGTGGGAGGCATGGCCTTCCTTCAAACAAGGGAATGGAGTTCAGAGTTTAGCAATGGCCCCTTGAAAAATTATGCTCCCTGTAGTTGAATGTCTGACCACCAGAGCAATGGTGGAGTTTTGGGGTCAGGTAGATCTACACTTTTTTAGGCTTGCTAGTGCATTATTGGTTTTTCAGTAACAATAAGTAATAGTTAATCATTACTACTATATCTTGTTCTGAGCACTTGCTATCTGCCAGGCACTATACTAGGTAGTTTATATTCATTATTTTACTTACTCTGTACAACAAACCATGAGTTGATATTAATATCCCCAACTTACATAGAGATCTGAGTCTCAGCAAGATTAAATATTATTCCCTGGGCAAAGCATTAAATAAACATATGAGCTGGGATTTGTGAGAGGGCCTTTCTCATTCCCACTGTATCATGAGATCTCTGTAAAGCCAGAGAAGAAAATTATTGTGAAACTCGAAACACAAGGGAAATTGATTGTTTTTTAATATGTTGGTGTGGAAATAGTATCAAAAAATGGGTGAAATGAGGCTTGGGCATTGTCTGAAGACATTTTTCTCTTCATTAGGCAAAGATAATTTTATATGCAGAAGAAAAATATCACATTAAGATTAAGAAAAAATAATTGTTAGAAATTCTTGATTTTAAATTCACATGAGGGCATTACAGCTCTTGCTTTGGTTTTCATGTTAAATATTCAGATTTCCTTGTGAATGAGGATACACGTGTTTGAAGGCAAGCAGAACAGCTCATATCATTTTTCCTGTTCACCTGCTTTCTTCTGAAGAATATTAATCACTTACCATTCCAGACTACCAAAGCACAGACTCTAGTTCTCAACCTTCTGGCCCTTTAAATACAGTTCCTCATGTTGTGACCCAACCATAAAACTATTTTCGTTGCTACTTCATAACTGTAATGTTGCTACTGTTATGAATCATAATGTAAATATCTGATATGCAGGACGGGCTTAGGCCACCCCTGTGATAGGGTCTTTCGACCACCAAAGGGGTCGTGACCCACAGGTTGAGAACCACTGCTCTAGTGTTTCCCAGCTCTAGAACTTGGCTGGTCTCCTGGCTAGAGTGTTAGTTCCTTGAGGGCAGCATCTTACTAGATGTACCAGTTAATAATGCGGATTCTCTTCAGTAGATGGCGCTACACATATGTTGATTTACATGCCATTTGATATGTATGCTATTTTGTTGTATTGACAACAAGCTTCAAAACTTCATATGTCAAATTTTCTGAAGGTGTTAACATCATAGATATTTTCATGCTTAAAATTTTCAAATTTCGTGCCAAAAAAAAGGAGCATTTGCGGGAAGTTTTAATTCATTACTTTATTTGGAAGAAAAGTGCTGCTGAAAGTTATCGTATGCTTCAGGAGCTTATGGTGAACATGTTCCATCTCAAGATACTTGTGAACACTGGTTTAAACGCTTTAAAAGTGATGATTTTGATGTGAAAGACAAAGAGCGTCCAGGTCAACCGAAAAAGTTGGAAGACCAACAATTACAAGCATTATTGGATGAAGATGCTTCTCAAACTCAAAAACAACCTGCAGAAAGATTAAACGTTGCTCAGCAAACAATTTCCAATCATTTACAAGCAATGGGAAAGATTTAAAAGGAAGGAAAATGGGAAGTGCTTTGTATCTGAGAAATCTCATGCGTCTGGGAGAGGGGTTTTATTCCCTCCATTTCATAGATGAGTAAGTGGGGGGGGGGGGGGGCAGGGGCGGGGCAGTCTGCCAGTTTCCTACAGCTAGTGAATGGCAAGGCTAGAATTCATATTAGGTCTGTCTTGATCCAAAGCTCACATTGTTGATCCCTACAATATATTAGTTTGAGTGGTCATCAACTGAAAAAGAGACAAAAGGAAAACTGAAAGGTCATCAGTAAAATGTTGCTTCAGCAGTAAGAAAGAAAGTCCTTTTTGCATGGAATTGTGACTGGCAATGAAAAGTGGATTTATTTTGAGAATCCCAAATGCATGAAATCATGGATTGATCCAGGTCAACCATCGACATTGACTGCAAGGCCAAATCGCTTTGGAAAAAAGACAATGCTCTGTGTTTGGTGGGATCAGGAAGGTGTGGTGTATTCTGAGCTGCTAAAACCTGGTGAAACCATTAATACTGATCGCTAACAATAACAAATAATCAATTTGAACCATGCTTTGATCATAACACAACCAGAATGGGCTAGAAGACACAGCAAAGTAATTTGCTTCATGATGATACACCATCACACACTTCAAAACCAGTTAAAGACATGTTAAAAGATCTTGCCTGGGAAGTATTAACCCACCCTCTGTATTCACCAGACCTTGCTCCTTCAGATTACCACTTATTCTGATTGATGACACACGAACCTTCTGAGCAGCACTTCAAAACATACAAGGAAGTGGAAAATTTGGTCTCTGAATGATTTGCCTCAAAACAAGAAAAGTTCTATTAGGACAGTATCCACAAATTACCTGAAAGATGGGGGAAATGTGTAGCTAGCGATGGACATTACTTTGAATAACGCACTTTTGATGTTTCTCTTGAAATTATCGTGTCTTCTTTGGATTACAAAATCCATATTATTAACTGGTTAATAGTTAATCCGCATTATTAACTGGTTAATATTCAATCCGTACTACTAACAGGTTAATAGTCAATCCGAATTAGTAACCGGTTAAAGTTAATCTGCATTATTAACCTGTTAATAGTTAATATGCATCATTAACCGGTTAACTATACATCCGCATTGTCAACCGGTTAACAGTTAATCCACATTGTTAACCAGTTTGGATGATAAATTACACGTCCAGGCTACGTTGAAAGATACATCATGCAGTTTGGCTTGAAAAATAAACCAGGAGAGAAAAAAACACAGAGACCAAAGACCTGAAAGGGCGGATGTGGACAGAGTGGGGCACTAAATGCGTTTCAAGTTTCGGGGTGGATGGGCTCCCAGTGACCACAATGCCCAGCGCTGGGGAGCAGAAATGGAAGGCTGGCCTTCATTTCCCCTTGTCAGAATCCTCAAGGTGATGACAGGATCTAGGCTGAAGAAAAGCACTGAGTCAGTAGAGAGCCGAAATGGCAGTCCCACAAAGCAACTAAGCAGACACAGAAAGTGGACAGGGGCTCAGACTGGTGAGCGAAGGGCAGGGGTCCTCCCACCGAGTATGAGCGCTGGGTGTGCTCAACACTGTGTGTCAAGATTCACAGCTGTAGAGACAGTCTCTGTTTCTTTTCTTTGCTTTATCCTCTGTGCCTGGGGCTGTGTATGCGCATTAAATATCTATTGAATGAGTGGAGGAAGTGCTTTGTATCTGAGAAATCTCATGCGTCTGGGAGAGGGGTTTTATTCCCTCCATTTCATAGATGAGTGAGTGGGGGGGGGGGGGGGGGGGCAGCGCTATTAGCCTGCCCGTTTCCTACAGCTAGTGAATGTCAAGGCTAGAATTCAGTCTGTCTTGATCCAAAACCCACATTGTTGATCCCTACAACATATTAGTTTGAGTGGTCAAAATAAGATCTACAGGAATTTGTTATGGTTTACTTACATATGATTTACATGTACAAACAAATGTATGTAGTTGTAAAGAGCCTATTATATCATAGGCATTATTCTAACTGCTATTTATATTGAATTCTCTCCACATTTAATCCTCACAGCCACCCTATACAGTAGGTGCTCTTCTTATCCCCAGTTTACAGCTAAGGGCACTGGAGTGCAGTGTTGCGTCATGTGCCCAGGCCATCTGGTTCTGAGCCCACGCCCTTGATCACGGTGATTTGCTACTTCTTGGCTTGTCAGTGAATTTGTGTGCGTGTTTATCAACAGTATGGTTTAGTCGCTTCTCATGAGCTCCTGTGTTTATAAAGCCCAGACCTCAGCTCTCCTCACACACTGCATGAATTCTAGCTGGCCTAGCCAGGGTTCTGCTGCACAGTTGGTCGCTGGAGATGTGAGATTCTGTGGGAGGCCTGTTACACACAGTGGCAATTGGGAAAATGAGGAAAGAAAAAAACAACATTGAAATTGCTAGAATCTGAACCGGAATGTTGAGAGTCTTAGGAGAGGTAAACAAAGCACTTTGGGAATACTGATGTCAAGAATGACCGAAAGGACAAGCTGGTACTAGAACTCAGAAGGGTGTGAGGATAAGGCAGAGGCCCCGGGGAAAGTTGCAGTGGAAAGAATGATCATTTCAAAGTGCTCCCTGGGGCCTTTGTCTGATGCAGATGAACTCCGGCAAAGAGTGGGCGACACAGGTACTGGAGGTTGCTGGGCATTTCTGTGAAAGGGCAAGGGTTGAGAGACACATGATAAGTTCATGAGATTTCTTTTTGGTCTAACAGTTTATGAAGGGAGCTGCACTTAGCTTTGAATTCAAGAAGTCAATAAACAAGTCACAAGAGAAAAATGAAATGTTCTTTTTCAGACTTGCACACCTACCCCCGTGGAGCGTGAACCCTATAAGGGAGAAGTTGTCCTCCTGAAATAGACACAAAAGACTCCACCGCTGGGACCAGGAAACAGACCTACCCCTCACTGTGTGCTGTTGGTAAGGGACGGTGGACAAGGAAAGTATTCCAGCATGACAACATCTGAAATTAGCATCTCTCTCTCCATGACCATTTGAAGAGGTCATGGTCAAGGTCAAAGGCTTCAAAGGGACATGAGACTCAAGGACAGTTTAGCCAAGGGAAGAATGATAAAAGACCTCTTGGCGCAGAACACTGCGATGAGCCTCCAGATTGAAGGAGGCGTTGGGCCAGCTAGAGATTTATTCTCTGAGATGTTAGGAAGTAGTCACCAGAGTCATGGAGAATCCAATGTGAGCAAGTAGCTGTAGCTGGTGACACAGTAGACCTGTCATTGAGGAAAGTTGGCACCACTTAAAACAGGGAGGACAATTTCATGGTCAAAATTTATAATTTGATTTAAGACTTTATCTGGAAAGATAAATCTTCATATTGTGAAGGCAAATATATTCTAGAACTTAAAGTGAATGAAAAATGAGTCATGTGGCTTTGGGGAGTATAATTTTTCAGGAAAATTATTTGATAGTATGTGATACATTTTACTTCACACGTAATTTTTGGAATAATATTATAGATAGATATATGGTCATTTTTTGAAAAAAAATATTTTAGTGCTTCATCAATTTTTTCTCTTAGTATTTTGACATCTCTCTTAACGCATCTTCCACTGACTTCATGAAACCTACCCATTTTCTCAGTTTTGCAATTTCACTAGACTAAATTGTTAAAGCTTGTGATACATTTTCAGATGTTTCCGAACAGCGCAAATCTTCAAAACTCTTACATAAAAGGTTGACATGATGGATAGATGTTTGTGTTCATTAGGGACACTGTCGGAGGAGTAGTGTTGTACACCCCCGGTTAGCCTACACATTTGCACATGATGATAACCCAAACTTCCCTCCACAAAACCCATGACTTGAGCAACTCGGCTTTGTGCACTCTGGGCTGTGATCGCATTACTGAGGGTCCTGAGTCTTTCTCAATGCTATGTAGCCAAACTTTTCAGTTTTTTTTTTGTCATTCCCTAACTATTGAAATTATCCTGGCAATCCAGGAAGACTGTGTCAAAAATTCGGAGGAAGATTTAGCAGGAGGAAGAAAGTGTATTGAATGCTATGACCTGCTTTTGCAGCATTGGCAGGAGCAGGGTTAGTGTTTACTTTTATTATAGCATTTCCGGAGGGTTAGGCCTGCGCTCCGCATCTGTTTGTGAGAGCGAATGTTTTGCTGAGTTCCTTTTATTCGGTTCAAAAGCAAAGTCAGAGGAAAGGATGCTGCTGTTCCCATCACAGTTAACCGCTGTCAGCCATGGGAAGCCAGTCTCATCTCAACTCCCAAAGAGCCTTTTGAAAGAATAATCGCTCTAGGCCTCTTTGGTTTCCTTTCAGAAGCAATCACGGTGGGTCTCACTGTGACTTTGCTGCTATGTAAGATGGAAGACATAAATGAATGTTATTGTGATGGAAAGTCTGTGTGAAAATTCACTGATGATACTTCAAAACGTCATCTTTGCTTGTACCAGATTTCTTACTGTGAATTTCTAAAGATCACTTTTTTTGTTTGTTTAAAGTTTTTTTTCAATGGAGGCATTTGTTTAAAAATAGCAAACTGTGATCTTACATTCTGTTGTCATTAATAAACATTTAGGTCTTCATCGTATATCCTGTGGTCTGCGGTATGTGTGTCCTTTTCTAACGAGTAGCATGGGGACTCTGGGAGGTTGGTTTTTGATTCAAAAGCATAATTTCCTGTGTGACATTTGCTTCAGCAACTCCTGGAAATTAGGTCCCTCAGCAAACACCATGTAATCAAACTGGATACTCAACCTTAGGATAACCCCAAGGTAAATGATCCGGTCACACCAACGAAGGCAGGATCTGAGAGAATTCAGCGGAATCAGAATGGCCTGAAGATGCCCTGTCTCCCCTCTGCTGCCTGGTCTGCACTGGGACCACCCTTCTGTGTGTGCAGAGAAGCTGAGCTATATTTCTTCTCCTAGGACCTAGGTGAACTGGTCAAGAGGGATTACTTATTTATTTTTATTTTCAAAAAATATATTCCTGTTGATTTCAAAGAGGAAGGGAAAGGGAGAGAGAAATAGAAGCATCAATGATGGGAGAGAATCAGTGATCAGCTGCCTCCTGCACACCCCACAATGGGGATCAAGCCTACATCCCAGGCATGTGCCCTGACCTGGAATTGACCTGTGACCTCCTGGTTCATAGGTTGCTGCTCAACCACTGAGCCACACTGGCCAAGCAAGAGGGATTTTTTTAAAAATGTGGATCAGGGGAAAACTCGGGGCAATGATGCTGTCATTGCAGATGGGCCCCTGACTCGCTCGCTGAGATCAGGGTGCATTGGCACATTGGACAGAGGGGACTAGGAATAGGGTAGTAGGAATCCAGCTACTCGGCTGTAATTTGTATTGAACACACGGGAGAAAGGACAGTGAACCCCACCTAAGGGAGAACCATGGCTCTTTTTTTCTCGGGGACGAAATACCTTAAAATGCTGGATTCCTTTTCTCTCTGCTTCGGTTGACAATAGAAACTCTGCAAGAAGATGACTGAATCCTCAAGAAAAAAATAATTAAATTGCTTTCTTATTTAGAAGCCACTTCTCACTCATCCTTTAGTGTTCAGCTGAAATATCGCCCCCTCTCCGAGGCTTTTCCAGCTCCAACAGGACGGGGTACGTCCCACTTTTATGTCCCTCCATAGCAGGGCCCACCAACCCCCCATCACAGCACCATCATCCCATTGCATAACTGACCTGCTTTACTGTCTGTCTCCCGCGGGGAACTGACAGCTCATGCAGGGCAGGGCTTGTCTGGTTCACAATTATTTCCCCAGCAAGTAGCTGAGGGTCTGGCAATTGATTGGCATTCAATGGATTCTTCATTTTTAAATAGAGGAGGAGGTGGAGGAGTTCCTACTGAGCTCCTATATTGGTATAGGTGACGTTAGTAAGCATTCTCGACAAAAATGGATACAAATGTTGTGGAGCATTTTGGTGTAAGGAAGCTCTAAATCAGTGGTTCTCAACCTTCTGGCCCTTTAAATACAGTTCCTCAGGTTGTGACCCAACCATAAAATTGTTTTCGTTGCTACTTCATAACTGTAATGTTGCTACTGTTATGAATCTGATGTCCAGGATGGTCTTAGGCGACCCCCTGTGAAAGGGTCGTTCGACCGCCAAAGGGGTCGCGACCCACCGGTTGAGAACCGCTGCTCTAAATGAAGAATACAGATTCATTATCAATGTGATAGATCTATTTGGGAGGATGAAGTAGCTATAGGATTCTGCACTAACAGAGTCATCTGAAATGATTATGAGGATCCCTTTAGTGCTTTTATTAGGCTTTGTCACAAATATTTTGCAGAAACGTAGCCTAAGTAATAAAATAAGGCAATAGGAGAGCATGATTTAAGCTATTAATATCTTTTTCAGGATCGCCTCTGGTATACGGAGTAAAATCTCTTTGTCACAGCACAACTGCACTTTCCAGGCCTGGACCAAGGATAGATGGACTGAGTGGCGTTCCTTCTCCACAGTCGCCTTCCATTGCCTCCTTCCTCTCATGTACTGGGGAGAAAAAAAAGTGGGGGCTCTAAACTTCTATTTATTAGCTGTGAGGCCTTGAGTAATTTTTTTAAAAAAGTATTTTTTATTGATTTCAGAGAGGAAGGGAGAGGGAGAGAGATAGAAACATCATTGATTTAGGGAGAATCATCCATCATGCCCTCTCCTGCACGTGCGCTTCAGCCATAGGGGAAATGAACTTGAAGCAGTGTCAAACCCATTCCTGGGCTTTCTCACACCCGTCAGCTCCTCTTGCCATCGACTCCCCGCATGATATAGAGGGGGGTTGACTCCATCACCCAGTGTCGGTCCCAGCCCTGTACCATTTGCTTGTGTGGCTCCTGCAAGTCACAGTCTGCTCTACACCTCGTGCCTGTGAGGTGAGGCTGACTCTGTAGGCAAGTGCACAAGGGCAGGGACTCTGGAATCAAATTGACTGGGTTCAAAACTTGCTTCTATCACCACCTGTGTAACGTAGGCAAAATTCTTAAAGTCTCCCAGCCTCTAGTGTCCCACCTGTAAAATGGGAGAATAAAAATACTTACTTAGAGTTTGGGGGAGAATGAAATGGAACAAGACGTAAGCACTTAACACTGTGCTGAGTGCAAAGTAAACCCTCAATCAGCTACCGGTATTTCTTTGCACTTGACCTCTTTATTGCTCTACGCTGAGGCAGAATGAAGCCAGCTAATGCCTTCTGAGGAACTTTCCATCTCCTCTGATCACACTTCATGGCCATTGTTGCTCAATAGTACAATTACAAAACCACTCGCCTGGCTGGTGTGGCTCAGTGCTTGAGCGTTGACCTATGACTCAGAAGGTCACGGTTCAATTCCTGGTCAGGGCATGTGCCCAAATTGCAGGCTTGATCTCTAGTGTGGGGCATGCAGGAGGCAGCCTGTCAATGATTCCTGTTTATCATTGATGTTTCTATCTCCCTCTCTGTCTCCCTTCCTCTCTGAAGTCAATATGTTATAGAAAACCGGAGAAGAACCAAGCAACGCTTAGAGAGATGGAGTTACATTTATTATTATTACACGCACGGGCCCAGAGGAAAATGTCTCTCAAGTTCTGGGCCCCATCACACAGTAAGTTTCTTGTATTTATACCTTTTTACCTTCTTTGTCTCCCAAACATGGGGTTTTTCCGGTTCCCTTTGCAAGTTTTTAAAGGGCCCTATGTGCTGGGGCTTTGAGATCTCAAGCAAAGGCTTGGCCTGGTGCCAGCACTGATAACTTCGTCTGGGGAAGGTTTAATGGCCTCTCTGATATGGGAGTAGTATTGTTTTCCTTATTATTTAAGCCAGCGAGCATTTACAGAAGTCAGAAATAGCAGGGTTAAAATTTCAAACAGCAGTTTTTATATAAAATATATCTAAAAAAACAAAAACCAACAAACCACAAAAGACAACCTCAGTAGGAAGGCGCTCAGGCAGATCTTTTATTCAAGCAGGGGAAATGAGGAACAGGAATAGGGAAGACATCAAGACCACACTCAACAGCGACAGGAAGGGCAGAGGGGATCACCAGCCTCGGGGCCTGTGGTCCAAAGCTCTGCTCTTCAACCTGAGCTATAAGACAGGAGAGAATGCATCCAGCCCTCTAACTGCAGAAAGCTTCGGTGTCTTTGGTGATGTGTGCCGGGCACTGAGCTAGATGTAGAGGGGGGTTGGTATGGGGGAATCTGGCCATGGAGGGCCCACTCAAAGTCCCTAGGACTAGACCGACGAGGAAACCAGGGGGTCCAGGGCAGTGTGGTGAGGACTGTGGCAGGGGCTGGGTGCTTTGGAGCAGAGAGGGAGGATGTCAGTCAAAGGTCCTCCTGAATCCCCTCCCTCTTCTGGATCTTCTTCGCCCACCTCTCTTCCTCTGCCCTCCTCCTTCCTGAAGTTTTCTCCAGCTCGACAACTCTTGCATCATGTTGCAGTTTTACTCAGACCCACACCCAGGAAAACACTCGCATTTGTCACAGTGATTATTTTGCACACGCTGGGGTTGTCTTCTCCATAGCATCTCCTCATTGCCAAGACCCAGATCTCTTGCTTTCTTTTTATCCCTCGTCGCAGCCTTGATGGACACATTGACCACTGTTCCCAAGTGCCCAACACAGAACCGGGCACGTAGTAGGAGGTGAGAAAAAGCTTGTTGGATAAACACATGACAACAATGAATCATAATGAAACAACTGGTGTAATTAACAGAGACCTCTTGAGAATAGAACCAACCCTTCCCTTTTGGAGAGTGGGGGTCCTTTTAGGTTTTGTTGTGCTTTGGGGATGAAAAGAAGGTGGGGGGGGGGACACATGGCCATAAATCAATGGTAAGTATTACAGTGCCCCCTGTTTCCATGTCTATTCCAAGCCTCAACGCAATTCTTGACTTTCACAGTCTGTCCTCTGAGCTTCTAAGGCACATAGTACATAGTTCTGATAACTATGGGTCATGAGTATTCTGGGAAAGTTTGGAGTTCTAATCTCCCATCGCACTGTCCCCATCAGAGCCCTTGACAGAGCCTCTGACAGGGTTGAGTTTGAGCAAATAAAGTCATCCCTCACGCACCCCTGTTATTGCCCCTGCGACATGCCAGTCTCCCTACCTGGACTCTGAATTCCTCCACCCAGATACCATGTCTTATTCATCTTTATACCCCCAGCGCCTCGCATGAGGCCCAGCCAAGAGCAGGCACAGCTGTGGGGGACAGTTTGCAGGTCCTCAGTAAGTTAATGGAATCGTTATAGGACCTGCCAATTCTATTCCTAGGTCATGCAATTGACAATAGGTGTTCACAAATGCTTATAATAGCATGATTCATAATAGCAAAAATATGGAAGCAAACCAAATGTTAAGTAAAGGCAGCCAGACACAAAAACCACCTATTGTGTGATTCCATTTAGAGGAAATATCCAGAGTAAGTAAATCCATAGAGACAAAAAGCAGATTAGTGGTGGCCAGGGGTTGGGGCAAGGGAGGAAAAGAGGGTGACTGCTTTGGGGGATGATAAAAAAGTTGGGAAATTAGAGCGTGGCAACAGTTGCACAACAACACTGTGAATGTATGAAAAGCCACTTTAAAATGGCTATGCCAGTAAATTTTATGTTGCATGTGTATTTCACCACAACAAAAAAACTTTTTTAAAAAAAGAGTAGGCACATATAACCATTTTCAAATAAGTTGGTTAATGTGAGGGACTTGGGAGCTGGGGTGGTTGGAAAAGTTGAAGGGAAGGTGGAGAGAGCGGAATTGAAAAGCAAATGTCTCCCAGTGCAATGCCTCACTCTAAGGGGCCCAGCTGCAGCCCCTCCACTCTCCTCCCAGCGCTGAAAAACCAAGTCCTTCTGGTGAGCAGAGAGGGACTGGGAAATGCTTACAGATTATGACTCAGCAATAGTCACTGTGAAAAAGTGCTGGCTGGTAATGGAACCAGTTTCGTTATCCTGAGTTGTTATAACAGATTTCCCCTCACCCCATGCTCCGTCATTACTGCCTCTGGAGTCACCCACTTTCCCACTCCGCCCACTCCTCCCACGGTGACCCTAGGAGGGTTTCTGGGAACCCCCTGGGCCTAGGAACCTCCAGGAAGTGACTTTGCTCAGGGTCATGGGACGTGACCACAGCGTTAGATGTGCGCTGAATAGGCTCTTGAGATCCTGCCCAAGGGCCTGTCCTCTCCACTGTCCTCTGTTCCTTTCCAGCTGTGTGACCTTGGGCCAGTCACTCAACCTCTCTGAGCTGCAGTTTCCTCACCTGGAAGTGGTAACATTCATGCCGTCCAGTTGCAGGGCTATTGCGATCAGTCACTGACATTGGTGTGCAGCCTGTCAGATGCCAGACACAGGTAAGAACCAGCTTGTTGTCAGAGCAGATTAAAGGGCCAGGCTTCAGATTCTCCGGCCAGGAGGCCATAGGCCACAGGCTTAACCACGCTAAGTTTTGGGCGCCTCCTGGGTAAGTGGGGACCGTAGCACCGTCATCAGAAGCTTGTGGTGAGGTTCGGATGAGGGGGCGCTTGGGAAGCAGCCAGCACAGAGCTGGAAGGAGGGAGCCGTAGGTAAATGACAAGTTTTGCAGCCAGCTCCATTTCCCTGTGTCACTGCTGGTCCTGGGGAAGGGACTGCGGGAAGAACGCCAGTCAGCACCGCCTCCCACACACCCTGGTTCCTGTCGGTCCCTGTCCTGTTGAGCAAGATTCCAGCTGGGCCTGTCGCAGACTCAGGCTCGGTGACTGCGCCCCCGCCGAGCTGAGCACCTCAGGCTGCAGATTGAGGGCCCGGCAGGGGGGGCAGGCAGCCCCACCAGCCTGCTGCCCTGGTCCCAGGCCTGGAGCTCGCTAGGCTCCTTTTGGCACCGTAGCCAGACGGCCTGAGAGTTAGGGTTCTCCATCTCCCATCCCTGCTCCAAGCTCTGAGTTCTTTTCTTGAGTGGTTCGCAATACTCAGAGTTGCTTTACACCCTATGGCCAACTCACTGTACAGAATTCTCCAGTCCTGGGAATTCTAGTAACGAGGCGGCTTGCTTTCCCCATTCTGAAGCGCGCACCCACCCATCAGTACTTACCGGCCCTGCTCAGGTCTGCTGGGAGGGGAGGGGAGAGGAGGGGTGTGCAGGCAGAGGAGTCTAGAAGGTACTAGGCTTCTGCGGACTCTGCGTGTGGGTCTAAGCAGGAAGCGCTGGGATTTCAGGAGGTTCTCAATGAAAGCTTTTTTGGTTGTGGTTGTTTGGTTTTTTCCTTTCCTTTCTTTTCTTTTTTTAAATTTTCTTTAATGAAGGGGAAATGGAGCCTCTTCAATCTTAACTGAAGGATCCTAGAATCTACCATTATGCCCCTGGATCTACTGAGAAAGGGGGAAATGAAATTCTTTGAAGGCCACTGGCTTTACACGAGAAAGGAAGCCCCGCAGAGCAGGAGTGAGGCGTGGTGTAGGCAAAGGTCAAAGCCCAAAAGGCAGCGCCTCGTGCACCACAGGACACAGGACGGGGCAGGGAGCCCCGAGCCTGGCGTGAAAAGAGGGCCTCCGTCGCTTCTCCCAGGCTGTGTGGCCTGGGGAAAGTCCCGCAGCCTCTCTGATCCTCAGTTTCTTGATCCATGAAATGAAAATGGTAATACCCACCCTGTTTACTGCGTTGTCAAAAGAACCACATGCAGTTTGTGAACAACCAGACAATGTGCACGTAATGAGTAGAATATGATTATATCAGTGTCGTGCTCAAAACGTTGGTTACTCTGGAAAGTTAATTGGTAGTAGGAAAGTCAGAATCAAAGAAAGTATAAAGGCCATCAGAGATTTAAAAATAGATTGATGAGATCATGATAATAGTAGAAGGCACTTTTGAGGGGAGGGTGCCCAGAAACAGAAGAGCTGGGACCTCAACAAGTGGGACTTCAACAAGGATCCTGGGTTTGATTCCGGTCAAGGGCACGTACCTTGGCTCGGGGCGGGGGGAGCCGTCAGGCCCCCATGGAGGAAGCTGGGGTTTGCTCACTGATGTGCTGAGTAATGGGGTTGGGGAACAGTCCATGATGTGAGTGCTTTCTGTGAGTCATTGTACCATCCATACCAAAGGTCACATGCAAAAGCCGGAGCCAGGAACAGGCATGCCAGCCGAGGCTAGGACTGTGTCCAAGAACCCGTGGAGAAGATGCGCTGGCCCAGGAGGGTGGTGAAATGAGTTGGACACTCCAGGCAAGTTCAGAGAAAGCCCAGCGAGCGGCCATGGAGGAGGTCAGAACGAGCACTCAGATGTCTGGGCAGAGGAGACTGCCAGCAAGCGTAAGGACCCAACCCGAGGATGGGGTTGGCGGCCAAAAAGAGCAAGAAGTTTGGAAGGAGCTGAAATCCATGGCAGGGCGGTGAGGATGCTACTCAGGATGCTGTTCAGCCCTGAAGGGAACCTGCCAGGTCCCTGGCATAGGGTCAGAGCTGCAGGGCAAAGGGAGGTTGATTCCCAGGAGTGAGACACCTGGATTGTGTCTTGGTCTTGCTCCTCCAGAGAGGAGTTAGGGATCCAGGCTCCGTGTGACCTGGAGCTATGTCTCATTTCTCTCTGTAGCCTTACTGCCCAGCACAGAGCCTGGTGTTCAGAGGGTACTCAGTCAGTGTGCTTTGGAATGAACCAACAAATGGATAGCAAATGAATACGGCCACGTTTAAAATACCAACATGTTTTGAACTTTATTTCTCTTTTTGGTGACTCTTGGCAGACTTGGCCTTCTTTCTAGTGCCGGATAGCTAATGTGGACAGCACCTCATTGTCCCTCCTGAGACCCCCTGGCCATTGACCACATCTTGGGTCTCCATCCCTTCTCTTTATATTGTGTATGTTCTCGAAATGACTGTGCTCCATTTAGTGGCTTGTTTCCATGACAACTTGTTCCTTCCTACCGTCTAGTTCCCAGGCATTGCCTACTGTACCTTACTCAGTTCCCAGCCTTGCTTACATCCTGTCCTGATACAGAATGTCTTCCATTAAGGGAACATCATCTTCTCAGAAATTAACTTTAAAAATGTAATTAAACAGATTATGGCATGTTGGGGTTTTTTTTCAACTAGAAGTAAAAAATTTCTCCACCACTTCCTTGCCAAGAAACACATTCCTTGTCAGCTGTTTTCATCAACTCTTTTCAAAACTTTTTTGTCTCCACACGTATTGGAAGCCAGCCTTTAGGAGAAGCATTTGGCTCCCAACATAATTTGGCTCTCAAACTTTCACCCACTCCCCTGGACTCCACCCCCTGCTGGCCACTGCCACGATCACAGTGCGGCAGTCTCACCTTCCATACTGAAGATCTGAACCATCTCCAAAAAGAGTCGTGACACACGACTCACTTTTATTTTACTGTCAGTTTTGTCAATCTCATCCGAATGTGCTTTTAGGGCTCCCAACGTGGTTTTCATCACGTTACTGAAGAAGGATCCGTCTGACCCATCCTTGGAACTCATCTTGCTCCACTCCTTGGGTGCGTCTTGACCACAGTCTCTTCCTCAGCAATAAAACTTGTGAGACTATTAGGAAAGTACTCAGAAAGGGCCAACAAATGCCGGTTGAGGGTCATCTCGTCTTTCTTCTCAAGATGGACATTCACATCAGCTGCCAGAACTCTCTACCATTCCCCTTGTGGCCAGCTGTGGATAGGCTTGTCTTTGCTCCAGCAACCAGACCTGTCCATCACTGAGGTCCTTCACCACCAACCACCCCTGCCTTCCAGTAAAGCCCCGCATTGGTCCAGGCATTTGGTATCGCTCACTTATAAGGCCTCTCATGACTCAATTCAGTGTACTGCTGTGTCCTGGCTAGATCCTTCCCTCAGTGCTCAGAGAGCTTCTACATAGCGACCATTTATTGTGGCTGAGGTGTAACGCCAAGTTCCTTAGAACAGCTTCCTTCTGACTGTGCATCAAAAATCCAATTTTGATTTATCCTGCCCTTCTCATGCCGGCATTTAGAGCTGACATGCACCAGAGGACATGGAAAGCTCATCCTATCTGTGCAGCTATACCATGACTAAAAAATATTTTCTAAAGAGTTAGTCTGGCCCTAGCCAGATTGGCTCAGTGGATAGAGCGTCAGCCTGCAGATCAAAGGGTCCTGGGTTTGATTCCAGTCAAGGCCATGTACCTTGGCTGCAGGCTCCTCACCAGACCGGGCCTTGGTCAGGGCTCATGCAGGAGGCAACCAATCGATGTGTTTCTCTCACATTAAAGTTTCTCTCTGTCTTTCCCTCTCTCTTCCACTCTTCCTAAAAAATCAATGGAAAAATATTCTCGGGTAAGGATTAACCAAAAAAAAAAAAGAGTTAGTCTGCATACTGTACATGGGGGGATTCGTGTGGGGGAAAGTCTTTGCTGGCCGTTCACTACACTGGGTTGAATTGTTTCACTCCAAAATTATGTTCAAGCCCTAGTCCTCAGTACCAGCAAAGGTGATCGTATTTGAAAAGAGGGTCTTTGCAAGTGTAATTAAGTTAAGATGAGTTCCTACTGGATTGGGGTGGGCCTAATCTAACCACTGCTGTTCTTACATGAAGAGAGAATATTGACACAGGAGAACGAAGCCTGGCATGTGAAGATGAAGGCAGAAGTTGGAGTTATGTTGCCATAAGCCACAGAAAGCAAAGGCTCGCCAGCCAGCACCAGAAGGGAGAAGAGACAAGGAAGGATTCTGCCCTAGAGACTTTGGAAGGAGCCCAGCCCTCCCGACACCTTGAATGCCGCTTCTAACCTTTACAGCCAAAGAACTTTGAGGCCCTGAGAGGTGAAGCTATGTAACCACTGTTCCAGGGCTAGCAAAGGGCAGAGCCAAACTCAGAATCCTGTCCTCTTTCCAAATGAGAAATCAAGAACTGGAAAAGTGGGAGCGCTTAGATCTAAGGAGGTAGGTTTTGTAGAACCCCACTTCATAGCTGGGAACGCACACGTTTCCCAAAGGAGAATGTATGGGGCCCAGGGTTCAACCTCTACTCTAGTTTTCAAAATTAATATTTGAATTCATCCTGAACATTTAAAGATTGGGCACGTTCCTATAAACACCTAGGTGCCTGGCTATTTCAGGAGAAGTCAGCTGATCTGTGAGAAAGTGAATAAAAGCTGCCCCCATTTCACGCTCAGGCTGGGCAGCCCCATCTACCTGGCCAGCTGCACAATTTATATGATCTACATGACCCCGTGGGCCCTGGAGTTTGCAACCCCGGGGAAGGGCAGAGGCCCTGAGCCTGGGGGTGAGAGTTGTAATGTCAGGGGGTGAAGAAGCCAACCAAGGAACCCCGAGACAAGCAGGGCTGGGGAGCCCAGGTCATGGAAACAAAAGTCTTGACCAAAAATTCAGGGACAGAGTTTCCATCTGTTTTCAGGTGAAGTGGCAGGATATGGAAACCGGAAAACAAAACAAAAAAGGGAAGGTGGGGGGGTGTCAACCCTCCAGTACTGCACAGTGGTGATGACTTAGGCAAAACATCTTCTTTCCTATTTTTAACTGGAGCACAGAAGCTGCGTCAGAGGACTGGCTGCTGACTCACCCAGCTGAGGCGCCTTTCTCTGAATTGCACAAATGCCATCGACACAGGCTGCAGAGCTTTGGAGAAGCAAAGACAGCGCCGCCTGCGCACAGGGCAGTCGTAGAGCGCTCTGAGTGGGAGCTCGGTGTTCTGGGCCACGGCTTTCTGGAAGTTGTCTAGGATCTCATGGTTGAATGATGCAGATGCTCAAAGGGAAATCATTTATCTGTTTGAGCTGAATTAGTAACCCCATGACACTGTTGCCCTCTAAAGCTTAGCGAGGACTGGTTTCCAGTGTGATGACTTGGAGAATTGAGACAATTTTCAGCAAGACTATTTTCTAGTTGTATACATATCCCCGCACCGGAGAGTAGACATTTTATTGGAGAAAAGGAATCAGATCCGAGAACAAAGGGTTCTGAATGCTTTATGGGCAAGAAGCACATTGTGACAATGGCGGGACTTGAGTGTCAGCAGAGACCACGGCGGTCAAAGCAGGCAGCCCTCCCCACGTTGCTAGGGGGAAATGGAGCTGTTTCGGTTGCATGCGGCCCTGCTCCAGCCCCCGGGGCCTCACCGCTTCAGTGTGCCCCTGACTGCCAGCTGCCAGCCGCTGCATCTCTTTGCCTGGGGACTTTTTCAGAACCGAGGAAAGCCAGATGTGCCACGGAATGAACACCACCCAGAGGCAGCAGCAGCCCACCATCAGCAACTGGCAGGAGTTGCTGTGTAAATACCCCAGCCCCCACCCTAGGCTTGGGTTCCACAATGGTTGAGCAGAGAGCAGGCTGCTGGCTTTGGTAGGCAACTATCTCCTTGCAAGTTAATGATATAATAATGTTGTTTTGTGTTCAGTGTGTGTGTGTGTCACATAGTTTACATATCTATATAAAAGGTATATACTGTCTACATAATACTATATGTGTATATGTATGCATACTAAATCATGTAAATGTGATGTGTATGTTTATGTATGTATATTACTTTCTATTTATGAAAAGTGATACGGTTTTTCCATTTACAATGATGTTATAAAGTTGCCTTTTAGAATGAACTTGTGTAGTAAAAATGCTGAGTCGATTACAAGAACATATGGGTAAATGGTAGAGCATGACCTATGCCAAGATGGTAAGAAATCGTGGCGCTCTGTAGGAATGACTTGCGTGGCTCCTGCTTTGTTTTGCAAAACCTCAGGTGCCCCAGGAACTGCCCAGGTGGACAGGAAGGAAGGTAGCCTTCAGGGCCCCCACCTGTCTCAAACAGGGCAGCTGTGTTTTTACTGGATGGGAATTGGTGATGTAAAGAGTGAATTGGCCCGGCCGATGTGGCTCAGTGGTTGAGCATTGACCTATGAACCAGGAGGTCACAGTTCAATTCCCAGTCAGGGCACATGCCAGGGTTGCAGGCTCTGTCCCCAGTAGGGGGCATGCAGGAGGCGCAATTGATGATGCTCTGTCATCATTGATGTTTCTTTCTCTCTCTCTCCCTCTTCTTTCCTCTCTGAAATCAATAAAAATATATATTAAAGAGTGGATTGGAGGAAGGGGGTCTACAGCTAAAAAGAATAATAGATAATCAGTTTGAAAAATTCAAATGGGGTCCAACAGTCAATTGATCAAAAAATGGAGGCCCAGGGAGTTTAAATGACATCTCCAGGTTCCCACTCAGAGGTTGTGAGAGAGCCAGGACACAGTGCCATTTACAAGACTCTCGGCCATGCAGGACTTGGTGAAGCCTTGGAGGATGGGAGGGAGTCCATGGGAGGGAGTGGACAGGGAAAGAAGGTGAGAAGTGCTTTATGATTGAGCAGGGCCAGGAGAGCAAAAGTGTGAAGTGGAATGCAGATGACCCTCCTGGGGGTCAGGTGGAGAGGAAAAGAGAGGAATTAGGTGGGGAAATAGATGGGAGGGGAGTGGGGAATGTGACTTCACCAGGATGTGTGGGTCCAGATCTCTGAGCTGGGAAATGACAGGTGAAAACCTCGCTCTGGGAGGCAGCATAATAGAGAGTAACTATTTTCAAATGTCGCTCCCAGAACACACTGTGCATAAGTTACTTATCCTGTTGGTGCCTCAGTTTCTTCATCTTATAACAGCAATAACATCAGAACTCCCTTCATGAGGTTTTGGTAAAGATTAATGGAAATAATACACCAAAAACAGTGGCGGGTACCCAGTAAGGGCTCAATACATATGTAACAGCTATTAAGATGTTTTCTATGAAGGACTGAATTGTGTTGAGAGAAGGAAGTGCCTCGGCTTAGCTAGTTAGTAGCAGAGCCAGAATTAGATGCCCGTTCTTCTCAGTTCTAATTCAACACTCTTTTCTCTTATTGCACCATGTTTGAAAACAATGCATTCTTGTTTTCTTGTTTGTATTATTAGCATTTCCACCTGCAAGTCATAGCATGCTTATCTCAGTGCAGACATACTCCCACCATGGTTTCCTGTGGGAAAAACAATTTGGATCTATTTCTTTCCCTCCCTAATTAATATGTCACAGTTAGAGTGAGCACACTGCTCACTTTAAAAAGGCAAGACTTTTTCATTTTCAGGTCTTCAGCCTCTGACACCGCAGCCGGACTTTTAACAGTATGAAATTACCTATGACCATAGAATTTAATAAGGATTCTGATTGTTTTTGTGTCTGTAGAGAAAATAACATTTATTTTGATGAAAATGTTATCTTTTCCTTTTTTCATCTAATAAATCATTCTTATGGCCCAAGAATTTCTGTTGTTCTTTATGATTCATTGATCAACAACGAAAGAACAAACAAATCAAATGCTGAAACAAATCAAATAACAGACCAGTCTCCCAGAATGCAGTCTCCCAAAGACTAAGAGATGGTGTCTTCCTCAGGGATTCTGTAACCCAGCTCCTTCCTCTTTACAGATGAAAAATTAAGGTGAGAAAAGTGAAGTGACGTTTTTTACAAAGTCATCCAGCTGGTTGGTGGTACAGAGGGATTTTGAACCCATTTCTTTTCTGACTTTGAATGGATTTCTAAAAAGTCTTCCTCTATTATTAGGCAGGCCAATCCAGGTTGACACTTGTTTTTCCAAAGAAAGTTTTATTGATACACAGTCATGTTCATTAATTTCCTTGTTGTCTATGGTTGTGTTCTCACTACAGTGGAAGAGGTGAGTTCTTACAACAGAGACCCCATGGCTGCAAAGCCTGAAATATTTATTATCCATCAATTCACAGAAAATGTTTGCCAATCCCTGGTGTGTATCAAGCCTGATTGAAATATGATTTTCCCCCCTTGTTTTTGTACTTTTTGTTAAGAGTTAAAGAAAGTGAGGTTGGGCAGGGAACAATGGGAAAAGAAGAAGAAGAAAGAGCTTCCCTAGCCAGTTTGACTCAGTGGATAGAGCGTCAGCCTGTGGACTCAAGGGTCCTGTGTTCAATTCCGGTGAAGGGCACATGCCCGGGTTGTGGGCTCAATCCCCAATAGGGGGCATGCAGGAGGCAGCCAATTAATGATTCTCTTTCATCATTGATGTTTCTATTTTTCTATCCCTTCTTCTCTGAAATCATTAAAAATATATTTTAAAAAAACAATTGACTTTGAAGGTCTTTGTCACTATTACTGACTTTGGGTGGGAAAGCTAGTTCTTACTCCCTTAGGATGAGATATGTTTATTTTTTTTCTATCTCAGGTGAATTAAAACAAAAATACATAATGTGTGAAGATACCAACATATTCCATATTATAATTAGGATTGATTAGGTTCTAACAGAGAAAACAGCAGGTATAAAATCTAAAAAAAAGGAAAGACAAGGTTTAACATCTTGAGTAGAATACTAAAAGAGATCTATTACTATGAAGGCATCTGGAATGACTGCATCTTATTGTCAGAGAGAAGCACAACTAGAACAAAGATGGAGTCGATGAGGGCATCAGAATGACATCTGGAAGACCCTGAACAAATGCAGCCACCGCGTGGGGATTCATGAGATGAGAAATAGTGGCTTAGACTTTAATGCAATATCCTTTTCTAAGCCGTTACAATTAGAGGTGAAAAGGGAGCTCTATTTAATTACCTTGGGCAGTATCTTTCTGCCTCCATAAGATTAACAAAGCATATTTCACAATAGATGTCTCAAGAAATTTAACTTAACCATTCATTTAAATCTGCAGTGGATAAGCTGCAATTAAATAAGCATTTTATCTCCCAAGTTAGACTGGTCCTAATAAGCGAGTCTACATCTTGTTTTCAAGTTCAAAATTGCCTTTTGTGACAGCACCTCCTTGCTGCTCGTCCTTCCGATGGGGCAAGCACTTTGGCGTAAGGGCAAGCTGGCCTAACATGAGGACAGCAGGACAGAAGTCTCCAGAAGTCTCGTGAACCCTTCCAAGGCACAGTTAGAAACAAGAGAGATTATGCTACATCAGAACAGTGGTTATAATTTAAAGGAAATTAATACCCCTTTACCACCCCTCATAGGAAAGAGGTGTAACCTGGGCATTCATAGTAGGCGAGGTTCCATAAAGGCATGGCCTGCCCAGAGCTTTTGGAATTTACCAAAAGCTACTATATGTTGTCATGTACTGTCTGAGCATCTATCTGTCTTCCTGACTAGATTGGAAACATGCCAAAGGCAGGGACCGTGGTTGAGCGTATGGGTATCACCAACACCTTCTCTGTGCCCCGTTCAAATGTTCGCTGTCGATGTTGGTGATGTTGTTCAGTAGGTAAGTTAGTTAATTTGTAGAATTTAGAAAGGCAAAAGCATCCAGTTTCCTCACAAAATTGAGCAGTTGATTGTTTGTCTCAGTTAATGTGGGGAAGGTCCCTCCTCTCTAGGAGGAATAAATACAACATGAGTACAAAAATCCATACAGTGTGTCTGTTTATTAATATGTACATTTGTTTGTTTAGAAAACACAATAAAACATCAGAATATTTGAATAAGCCAAAAATGTAAATGCATATTCACCTTCTCTGATCCTGTTTTGGTTCAAACTTATGCCAATGACTCAGCATTTACTAGAGTCTGGGCTGTAGGGCTGGTCCTGAGAGATGACAATAGTTATTCCTGGGAAACCTGTTCCATGGCTCAGTAATTGGGGGAAATCCTCAGTGAAACAGTTTAAAATAAAGCCCTTAAAGTTTCTGAATTATGCCAACATACTTTATGAATCGTCAAGGTTAGAAGACAGATGGTATGGATTTAGGAACATCACGCAACTCCTTTTATGGAACAACTAAGGGACTAGTGTCCTGAGGAACACACTTTGGAAAATGCTGAGTCAGACACATTTCTAGTGTAGGCTCCTCCTGTTAGAGAAATTTGAAGACCTAAATCGAAAGACCTGCAGTTCTGTACAACTTCCTGGGATGTTGGTTCTCCATCTGGCTGGCCCGTTAGAATCCCCAGGAGCTTTAAGCATGACCGTGCCCAGGCCCCACCCCAGGCCAGCTCAGTCAGGGTCTCTGAGGGCGAGATTTCTGATCTATTAAACAGGGTTGTCATGAAACCTAAATGAGATCGTATGTGTCAAATGCCTACTCAAGGACCTGAAACAAAGTTTGGTCTTAAATATATATATAAATAATCTGGGGATAGTGTCAAATTCCAATTAAGAAATGTTGAAGACACAAAAAAAGAAAATCATAATTTGGCCATCGTAGTTTTGCATCTCTGGATGCCAAAGTCAGAGTGGAAAGGTATGATGAGGAACAGGATGTTTGCATGGCCTCAAAGTATTTCCCCACCATATACTGATTGGACGAGACTAAGGAACCACGGCAACTAAATGCGATGTGTGAGCCTGGACTGAATTAAGAACCAGAAGGGATATTAATGGGACAGTTGGTAAAAAAAATTCAATAAAGTCTATACATCATACATTTTTCAATGTTATTTACTTGGTTTTGATCATTGTATCATGGTTATAAGATGTTAATATTTGGGGATGATGGGTGGAGGATAAATGGAACTCTACTATTTTGTGAGTTGGAAAATTTTTCAGAATGAAAATTACAGGGAAAAAATTTAATGTTTATTTCTTCTCTATTCTGGGACTTTAGAGATACTCAACTCAATATTCCAGGAGGTTTTTCTCCTTCCTAGGTATTTAGAGTAGAGGGGAAATGGGCCCCTGTACCACAGAGTATTTATTGAGTACAGTGGAAAAGAGGCCCAATGTGAATTTTAACATTTTATAGGATTTTGATAAATGTGGTCCCCAAATAAATGTGGCTAGAGGACTTGGTAGAAGAGGAAAACAAACAAACAAAAAAACAGGAAAGGAGGCAGTAAGTGCAGAGGTGGTGATGAGAAGCAGTGAGGAGCTGCTGGAGATGGGTTGGGAAACAGTCCTTGAATAAGGGGGGTAGCGGGGAGAGAGGCAGTTGTGGGGGTAGGGAATAGCTATGAATGCTAATGAGAAGGGCTGAGCAGGTACAGAAAAGATGAGATGTTACTGGCATTATATATGTATGTTCTCCTTAGCATTTGCTTGTGAGCCTGCAGTAGAGATGTTGATTATTTTGTTTGTTTGTTTTTCTTTGAATATTACTCTATGCTGAGATTTATCCTCAAAGGCATTAGAAAAAACATGACCTAACGGTCCTAACCATTTACCTGGTAGACCTATGGCCCTTATGAAGAAAGGTAGTTTGCCCCCCAAACCCAGACCCCTGAGGGACTAGGCCATACAGATCTCTGACGCTAGGCATGAGCAGTGACCACAGTTAGGGACCCAAGAGCTGCTGGGGAAGTGTGGCCTCGGCCTACCGTGGGGGCCTCTCATGGGTTGCTTTCACCTGCAGCATCCACTTGTTTCTTTCTAATCACTTTCAGGACCGGAAGCCAGAAATGAATCTGAAGAGACAAAAAGGTGGATGAATGAGCATTAGAGTTGCTTCAAGTGCCTCTGACATAAACACCTCATTGTGGGGCTCCTGGTGTCAGGAAAAATTGCAGAAGACTTTGACATGGCCAGGAAAACTTATCCTTGTGGGTTTCCTGCATCTTTCATCATCTGTGAGCTTTTTCCTCTTGTGTACATTGTAGATAGCTGATAGCAACAATGCAAATAACTGATTCTTGTCCTGGACCTGCAAATACATCTTATCTTGCAGAGTACAATTGGTCCTCCCATCGCCCTTGGGGAAGAAATCAGTTTCGCATCTCTGAAGCAAATCCCATTTTGGTATTTCTGATGGCCTGTATATGTGTGTGCTTTGAATTGGTTGGAATTTTTTTACTGTTTCCTCTTTAATTAACAACTTTAAAAAATCTTTGACAAGCGCTTATTTTATATGTATATGAAAGTCATTAAGTTACCATATATGTATATAAACATACATGTATATCATATATATATATATATATATATATATATATATAAAAATTCTGGAGAATGAGCAAATTTTTTTTAGTTTACCAAGCTGTAGTAGATATTTCCCTCTATGTTATTTATTTTTCCTTGACCTAGTAAAGTAACATCTTGTTAGGCATTGTTCTTTAATAGCTATTACAAAGGGCCATCCCAATAGTCTCTCTACAGTATGACTAAACATACTCACTTGAAATCAGTGTTTTGAGGACATCTTGTAGAATCCTCTAGACCAGCATTTAAAAATCACAAAACTAGGAGCCTTAGCCATGTGTATCTGTTAATTTCTCTCCCCCATATCCCCCTCTTCCTCTGGTGTCCCATCTATTGTTGAGACTATAACCCTAATGTGAAGTTGAAGAGTGCTTTGAAATTCTATTTTGCCCTTCAAACTCAAAATTTCCTTCCTTACAGGTATACCCTCATCTTGGCCTTACCTTTGTAAAGTACAGATTCAGCTGCCTTTTTTCTTCTCCTACTGGCTGCTTTGATCTTTTCTTCAGTAGCTTTGCATGCAGGTACTGGATGCGTTCCCTCTGCACGCTTGGGTAGAAGGATGCTGACACCAGGATTTTAAGTTGCATCAGGAAGGAGGACAACAGTCCTAGCACCACTAGTATCACAAGAATAATACTGAGAGGAACCCAGGTTTTAGACAGAAGGAGCTTTGGTTTAGGGATGCAGTTGGGTTCAAACAGAGATACATTAAAGGGGGAGTCATGGATGATGTTTTGAGTTCCTTGCTCCTGAAAGGAAAGAATAAAATCATCAAGATCCATGCCATTTCATACTCATTCCTTGTCTTTCTCGCTGCTGCCCTGCAACACATATCATTTGTCTTAAAATAGGAAGCTTTGGCAGAAGGAGCTGCCATGGTTCCTTTTGTGTGCTGGCATTGGAGAAAGGTGAAGGGGTGGGCTTTATCTGTAGCTACTGCAGCGTTTTCCAAAGTGGGTTTGTGGAAATATAGGTTTCCTTGAAAGAGGGTATTAAATAAGTTAGACTACTTGTCCCTTCTTTGGAGCGTCACGATGCCCATAAGACTGTTGAAGGCTCTGAGCAGAAGGCGGAGAAATCTGTTTAACTTCAGCCAGCAGTTATCCTAACATAGGTGATCGCATAACCGTTTCTATGGAGCACCTGTGTCTACACCTAGGGGCATGTGGGACTAATGAAAGATGGTTTTAGCTCAGCTGGGGGTGAAGGTTTTTGGAGTGTAGCCCCTTATGACCCAGTCATACCCTCCCCATCAGACCACAAGGTCACAAAGCTGCAGAGGCATTAAATGATGTCCTAAGTCAACATTCCAGAGCTTGGGGGCAGGGGAGCTTATTCTTAGTGTAATAATACCAAGAATAGGTTTTACTGAAAGTGGCTCTAAAACCCTATTTTTAGAGGTCTCAAAATAGGACGTTTTCTTATTTCTTGGATGCTCAGGAGGGGTGCATGCCTTCCTGCTTGACGGCCAGAGAACGAATCAGTTACCTTCTGCAAAATGACTCGAGGGCAGGAGATGACATTGAGTGACCCAGCCAAGCCACCCGCAGGAGAAGCGGGCGCTGATTCAGCGCTTCCTTTTCTCTGACCCGAGAAAGTCATTTAATCTCTCGGTGGATTTGTTTTCTAATTTGGTGAAACGGGAATTAATGGACCAGATCCTGTCCGTGAATAAACTACTCCCAGTGTAAACTAAGCACCTTAGGGAGGGAGCATTAACCTAACAGACTGAAGTACTTAGTCAGTGATTATCACCCCTGCACCCCAGAGTCCTGGGGCCAGGAGGAGGGAAATGACTTCTCAGAAAGAGCCCCACCACGCCCAGAGAACACCAGGCCCCTTGACCTACTCTAATACTTGGGTAGAACCTGGAAATCCCAAACCAGGCACCTCCATACAAATGTGAAGTGAAATCAGTAATTTCCCCAGCGCTGTGGCTAAGCAATGAAAGGTATTTGTGTTGCCGCTCCCTTTCTCTTATTAAGATAGTTTGCCTACAATTAAATGGAGGGATTTCAATCTCCAGAGCAAAGGCGTGCACTCTTTTTAAAGCTATTGAAGAAACAAGCACATCGATTGAGTCCGTGATGAGAAATCCTGCAATAAGAAAGCAGCGGGTGTTCGCTCTGGGGAGAAGTTATTTCGTCTAGGAATCTAAGCGGAGGCTTTGCCGTTGGGAGTCAGAGCTTCATAAAGATTGAGTCAACGTTTTTGCACAGGGTTGGTGGAGGGTAATATGGGAGACAAATGAACTCTCTCAAAATCCTGAGCAATAGACTAAATGGTACCCCAATGCTTTAAAATGTGTTTACCTCTCTTAAGTAAACAATTTGCCAAGACAGCACTGAGTAATGGACAGAGAACCTACTCTGGCATCAGATAGTCCTGAAAAGTTCATCTAGACCAGCGGTTCTCAACCTGTGGGTCGTGACCCCTTTGGCGGTCAAACGACCCTTTCACAGGGGTCGCCTAAGACCATCCTGCATATCAGATATTTACATTACGATTCATAACAGTAGCAACATTACAGTTATGAAGTAGCAACAAAAATAATTTTATGGTTGGGTCACAACATGAGGAACTGTATTTAAAGGGCCAGAAGGTTGAGAACCACTGGCTTAGACAAATGCTACACACATAGTAGGTGCTCAATGAGCAGCAACTATGGCTATTTTTTTTTACCATGCCCACCCATCCAGCTAGCTCAGTTCAGGTCATTTCCTATCCTTCTTCTTTCTCCTCCCCCCACCCCCCATGTTTCTTCTTTATCTAAAATTGTATGAAAGTGGGAGAGACATATTAGCAAAACCTTGAGCTGATATCTCTCTTCCTGCTTGACTTCTTTTTTGCAAACCTGAGGCAATGGGGGGACCAGGAGCCTCCAAGGGCTTCCTGGGGTAAGGGCAGGGCACTGCCAGTCTCAGGAAGGTGGTGGCAGCATAGTGTCCCAGGCACCACAGGAGAAGGTCTGTGGGCAGCAGCCTCGTCCTCACATCTGGTCCAGCGCCCATGTCCTGCTGCCACTGTGAGTGGACCTGGTGGCCTCCCCAACCAGGACCTGAGCCCCTCCATGGCAGACATCAGGGTCTAGAAATCTTTGCATCCCCAGGACCCAACACCCAAGAATGTGTTTGTGAGAACATTGTCCTTGGAAAGCTTCTGGGCCATTTTTCAAAGGTAGAACTTGGATATGTCCCCACCCCCACTCCCACCCCCTTCTGTCTAAAATGGTGAGAATTCACAAAACAGGCATGGGTGTTGACTGAGAGAGAAATAAATGAGAGATAAGGAAAAAGATAAAGGGGGAGAGGGAGAACTGAGAGGAGTGTCTCAGTGGTTGAGTGTCGACCTATGAACCAGGAGGACACGGTTCGATCCCAGGTCAGGGGACATGCCCGGGTTGTGAACTCAGTCCCTGGTTGAGGGCGTGCAAGAGGCAGCCAATCCATGATTCTCATCATTGATGTCTCTATCTCTCTCTCCCTCTCCCTTCCTCTCTGAAATCAATAAAAATATTTTTAAAAAATATAAAGAGAAACAGGAAGCAAACGGAAGGGGAAGGGAGGGCAGAGGCTCTGACTAGCCACCCCCAGGACCAAGCCTGTCTGAAAAGCTCCATTATCCACTCTGCTGCAGATTTCTGGAGCAGCAGGGTTCTCGTAATTAACTCGATTCTTCAGGGGATGCAGAGTGTTCAGAGTAATCAACTTTGAGAAGCAGCCCAGGGTGAGGAGAGGCAGGAGCCTGGACGGCCCTGCTGAGCCAGAAGTAAAGGGGCGGGAAAGTGTGGGTGCAGAAGGAGGATCCCAGCCCAGAGAGAGATATGGAAAGTGGGGCTTCAAAGAAGGGTTTGCAGGTGACCCCCCCTAAGATTTCCCTAGCACCCAGCACATGTGGAAGCAGCTGTTTAGGCTAGTGTACTCCCCCCCAGCGTGAATCTCCTCTCTCTCTCTCTCTCTCTCTCTCTCTCACACACACACACACACACACACACACACGCTACGCAAGCACATGAACACACACGCACACAATAGACACGTGCATGTCCCACCTAGCCTCGCTTCACAATCTCTGGGTTATAGAAAAGTAAGACAAGTGTCTGACAACATGCAGATCCTCTGAAATGACTCCACTGAGAAACCTGTGTTTCAATGTGCGGCCTATGGACCACCTACTTTAAAATCCACATGAAGTGCTTATTAAAAGTGCTCCCTTGTTTAAAACTGCATCTCTGTCAACTGAGGCCTAAGGCGCTGCATTCACCCCAGGAAATTCTTCTGTTGTTGTTGTTAATCCTCTCCCCCAGGATATTTTCCCATTGATTTTTAGAGTGGAAGGGAGGGGGAGAGACAGAGAGAGAGAAACATCGATGTGAGAGAGACACATCAATTGGTTGCCTTTCACACATGCCCCGACTGGGGCCGGGGATTGAGCCTGCAACCCAGGCGTGCACCCTTGGGTGCAATAGAACCCAGGACCCTTCAGACCGAGGGCCGATGCTCTGTCCACTGAGCCAAACTGGCTGGGGCACTCCAGGAAATTCTTTTTTTTAAATGTATTTTTTATTGTTGATAATATTACAGATCCCAGGAAATTCTTAACACACTCAAGGTTGAAGCCACTGGCCTAAGCTGCCTAAAAAAGAAAAGTGTAGGAGGTTCCTTTTGTTTGTTTGTTTTTCTAGATACTAGCAGCAGCTGTATTTCTGGTTAGCGGCCCTTTTTCAATGACCTTCCTCTTTAAAAAAAAAAAAAATTATTGATTTTTTACAGAGAGGAAGGGAAAGGGATAGAGAGTTAGAAACATCGATGAGAGAGAAACATTGACCAGCTGCCTCCTGCACACTCCCTACTGGGGATGTGCCCACAACCAAGGTACATGCCCTTGACCAGAATCGAACCTGGGACCTTTCAGTCCGCAGGCCGACGCTCTATCCACTGAACCAAATTGGTTAGGGCTGACCTTCCTCTTAAACACGACACTGATGCATTAGGATCCCTCCTATGATTGAGAAGGACTCAGGCTGCCATGAAAAGGCGGTCTCATTCAGAGAAGGCACGTGCAGTCTGCATGCACAGCGAGTCTGCGGAGAGAGGAAGGCAGGCCCTAAATCTGACCTGTCCGGTTCATGCCAGGAATCAACTTCGTGTTTCACCAGAGACCCCTCTTCCCACATTTCAGTGTCTGCTGACTATCGGAGGCTGAAAATGGCCCCCCAATGACCTAAGATTCTAATCCCCAAATCTGTAAATGTGGTTTATTTGGGGGACGGGGAACTCTGCAGATGTGATCCCGTTAAGGACCTTGAGATGGAGAAATTACGCTGGATTGTCCTGGTGACCCTCCTGCAATCACATGCGTCCTTTGAGAGGGAGGCAGAGGGAGAGAAGGCGATGTGAAGACAGATGGAGTGGTGCAGCCACAAGCCAAGGAATGCCAACGGCCACCAGAAACCGGAAGAAGCAAAGAGTGGAATCTCCCTTAGAAGCTGAAGGGTGTGTGCTCTGCCAAAGCAGCTGATTTCAGCCCGGGACGCTGATTTCAGACTTCTGGTCCCCAGAAGAAGAAGAGAAGAAATCTGTGTTGTTTTAGCCACTCACTTAGTGGGATTTGTTACAGCAGCCACAGGAAACTAACACAGTGGCCCAACATGTTCAGAATGATATACTCTAACACAGGGACTTCAATTTACCCAACATCCAATGGGCTCCTTCTCCGTGCGAGGCACTGTACCAGGCGCCGGAGACCCAGAGGTGGGGAGACACTGCCCTGCCTTGTGAGGTTCGTGACCATTTTCAAACGGCCCAGCAAAGAGCCAGGATACCCCCACCAATGCCTGGGAGCGCCTACCTCCCTGTGCAGTTTCAAGTGAACCTCCAGCGATGGCAAGTTTTGAAAGTGTCTGCTCACTGAGAAAATGAGCCGATACAGCAGGAAGTCGACGGCTGCAAACAGCACCCAGAGGTAGAGATGGGTAAGTATCGGGAGGAAAAACAGCCCCAGGTTCTTCCTTTCTTTAGGCGTCAGTCCGAAAGACGGGATGACAACGTACTTCTTCCTTTCCTTCTTACTCAGCGGGAGGACGCAGGGCCTCTGTTGATGCCTCTCCCCCTCATCGAACCGAACAAATTGTCTGGTGATGTAGATGTTTTCAAACTTCCGGCCACAGGGGTCCAGAAACCGCTTCATGAAGAGGCCAGTGCCGAGAAGCACCAGCAAGAGCCCCGCGAGGGCCAGTAGCTGCCGTCCCAGGGAGGACAACACCTCGGCTGCCGTCACCATCTGGTACAAGACCCCCACGACTTGGCCTTTGGTGTCATTTAGCTGTGCCTCCAGGGCTTGGCTGGGACTGAAAAGAGAGACTGCCAGAGTCTGGTTCCAAGACACGAGGCCATCAAATAGACCCAGGTGAGTGGCAAGGCCGTAAATCCACTGGATGGCTTCAATGTACCGCTGCAAAAGTGGCAGGTGAACGGAAAAGCTCTTGGCCCTTATGTTGCAAGTCATGCTGTCCAGGAGCCCTTTAAAGTTGTGGAAGATATTTCCCACGTGTCCAAAGATGACTATCCCCGTGCCGGCGGCAATCAGGGCGTTCCTGCCTTCACGCAGGCCACAGGAGAGGAAGAAGAGGGCCACGAAACACCTCCCGTGCTTGGAGCAGCACAGCAGAACCCAGGCGATCGCCCAGGAGATGGTGAAGACTAGGAACGAGGACAGGAACCAGGAGAAGGCCACCGAGAGGAGGCCCACCGAACTGAGAGCAACAAAAGAGCAAATTCCCAGATGTTGGAGGACGTCCATCCATCCAGGGCTTCTTGGAGACACATACATCCCCCAAAGACGTAGGAGGAGATGGGTGCCTGAGTTCCAGACCCCCATGCTCGCTGTGTCCCTGGAAATGAAAAAGAGACCGGGGTCAGATGTTGCTTTTGAACGTCCTCTGTCACCTTGTGAAGGGCATGGGGGCAAGGCCATAATCCTTTACCCTTCTTGGTCCCCGCAGCCTTTGCAATGTGACTTTCCAGGTTCTCCCATCAAGAGATGAGAGAAATAGCCCAGTTGGCCTGGCTCAGTGGATGGAGCACTGACCTATGAACCAGGAGGTCACGGTTTGATTCCCGGTCAGGGCTCGTGCCCGGGTTGCGGGCTTGATTCCCAGTGTGGGCGTGCAGGAGGCAGCCAATCAATGATTCTCTCTCATCATTGATGTTTCTGTCTCTGTCTCCCTCTCCTTTCCTCTCTGAAATCAATGAAAAAATATTTTTAAAAAAGAGGTAAGAGAAATAGAATCCATCAAGAAATGGTGGGCTCCATTTCTCCAACCTTTGAGCTTGGGATGACTTGTGACATCGTTGGCCAATAGAATGTGAGGAAAGTGACAGTGTGCCAATCCTGAGTCCTGCCTTCCTCTTAGAACCCTGCTACTAACTTTTTGACAAGTCCAGGTGTGTTCGTCTATTGCTGTTATGGCAAGTTACCACCAACTTAGTGGCTTATAGAAACACATATTTATTCTCTTTCAGTTCTAGAGGTCAGAGGTCTAAACTGGGTTCAGAGGGCTCTAGGGCAGGATCCATTTCTTTGCCTTTTCCAGCTCGTAGGGGCTGCCTCATTCCTTGGCTCATGGACACTCCTCCATCTCAAAGCTGGCAATGCTGCATCTGCTTTATTCTGACCTCTGCTTCCCCCCTTGTATCTTCTCTCTTTGACTCTAATCCTCCTGCCTTCCTCTCATAAGGCTCCCTGTGATGATACTGGGCCCACCCAGATAATGCAGGAAAATCTCCCATCTCAGGATCCTTCACTTAAGCCAGTGGTTCTCAACCTTCCTAATGCCGCGACCCTTTAATACAGTTCCTCATGTTGCAGTGACCCCCAATTTCATTGTTACAAATTGAACACAATTAAAGCATAGTGATTAATCACAAAAGCAATATGTAATTATATGTGTGTTTTCCGAAGGTCTTAGGTGACCCCTGTGAAAGGGTCGTTCGACTCCCAAAGGGGTCGCGACCCACAGGTTGAGAACCGCTGGCATAAACACACATCTAAGTCCCTTTGACCATGGAAGGTAACATTTTCACAGGTTCTGGGCATCCAGACACAGACATCCTTGGGGAGGGGCATTATTTAATGTGTCTTATACGGGTTGGGCTGCTGGATAATGAGGGACACGTGACCAATCTATTGCATCAACTCAGCCAATAGGTAGCTAACTGCTAGACCAGCTAGTCCCCAGCCAGTCCTCCGGCTGATGACAGAAACGTGTACAATAATAAATGCTTATTTATTTTAAGCCACTAAGTTCTGTGCTGCTGGGTTAGCCAGTGCTTGTTACTCAATAAAAGCAGCAATACTGTATCATGGGTCTTAAAGGTTGAAACAATGCCTAGGCCGATGGACAGGCTGAAATCAATAAGCTGCACTAAGTATGGTCGCTTTTTGATAGTCATCTGTTTTCTTGTTCTCTCATTTTACAGACCAGAAAGCATACCAAGGGCATCTTCAATGTGGGACTGGATTGAGGCCACTGTATCTCCGCCCTGTTCCGTTGGGTCCCCCCTCCTGCCCCTACCGCTGAGCGCAGTTCTCTCCCGAGACTCTTACAAGGGAAACAAGAATCTTTTGTCACTGAGTTAATTATCTTTTCTTTTCCCCAAGATCTGGCATAATTAAAATGAAGGTGCGATGGGGCTGCTACCACCCTGTCAATCATGCAGATTTAGGTCTGTGATGAACCTGGGCTCACTTGGAACTATACGAAATCAATTAGAGATGTTTCTTTCTTGATTGACATAAATATCTAATGAGCATTAATGAGCATTATACCATATGTATGGGATTTGAATGAAGGCATTGATCAATTTTAAAACACTCTCAAATCAATCAATCAATCAATCTATCTCGTCTCACATGAGATAGGATGGGACTGCATTTATGGAGAATCTCAATATGTCTGAGCCAGTGACTTACGCTCAGAGTGTGAGAGAGGCATCCAGGCATTGGCTAGAGGGCGTGAACTGAGCCCCCTGAGATGAGGAAATGATTGCCCGTCTGGGTCAGGCTAAATGGGGTTATTGGGGGGCAGAAACGAGATGGGGAAAGAGGCAGGTTAGAAACAAACCTGTGGCAATTTCTCCAGCCGTGATCTAGAGGGCTTGCGGCTCCCGTCACGTAATCTGAATGGAAGTGCTCAGCACAGAAGGAGGTACGGGGAGAAATTACGTGTTGAAGAAAGGTCATTACCATGTGGAACTGGCCTTATCAGAGATTCAAGATGCTCCAAGAGAATGATCTTACTTTATGGGGAGGAAAGGGAATTGGAACAGTCATTAGAATGAGGCCCAGCAAAGGCATGCAGTTCCTTTTTCCTGAAAGCTTGCTTCCATCCAGAATTGGGGTTGGTGTGAGGTTGGCAGTGTTCCCTGCACCCGTCCCCTCCCAGACTTCTCTGACCCTGAACTCGCTGATGGGCCCCTGTTCTCCTGGCTCTTTCCCAGCATCGCTGGTCCAAGCGAGACCTGCCTCACTGCGTGCATGTGCAGGAGGACCCCAGCAGTCAGCAGTGAGCAGGGCAGGGCTACCCACACCAGAGCAGGTCAGGAGGGGCTGCCTCTCCTCCCAAGTGTGTCCCTATTCTCTCTCTCTGTCCTGGCTTTGGATTGGACCCGAACCATGATTTGACTAACCGACACATTAATAGGTATCACTTGCCTCTTGTGTCCTGGCCACCTTACCTACAGCGTCTGCCTGCAGCCTCTGGAGACAGGTGCTCACACAGGGCCACTGGGGCTGAGCGTGCTCATGCAATGTGTCAGCGCTCGCACAGAGAGTGGGCGGCCGCACAGGCTTCAGACCAGGTCTCTCTGAACTCCTGGCCAGCTCCCTGTCGCCTGCATCGTGCCCGGATTCCACAACTCGGTTATGTGACAGGATGCTCAGCTCACTGCGTACCTGCTGCAAACACATCCCACAACCGACCTGTGGGTCACAGCCCCACTTCCGTCTGCTCAGTGCTTTCTCTCTCATCAACATAGTTGGCCCTGTAAGGGTGTGTCTCAAATCAGCAGCCTTTTCTCTAAAGCAAACCTGCGGTCCGGTCCCAGCCGTTTTATTTTTCTCTCTTTCCCCTTAGGAGGCGCCATTTTGCTTGCTTCCTAAAAAATTAATAATGCACATTTTAGATTCATTTTTTTTCCTTCTTTTGTACAGTGTGTTCTTCATTCAGATATTTCTCTGAAGATAAGAAACAGATTCATGGACACGTTAAAATTTGAACACTCGGCAATAAACTCTAATACCACTTAAATAAGAGAGATGACTGCAGTTTTGTCCTGCAAGAGGCACATGTTTTCTTAACAAGCAACAGCGCTAATATCCTCCCCGTTGTGTCTGTGCTGAAAACAGCATGTCACCAAAAGACACCGACACGGATGTCTTCCGTGTCCCTTAAGATGCCTGCGGGCGGCTCCCTCTCGCTCCTGCGCAGGCGCAGTCACTGCTGCTTGTCATCTTTCTCCACATATCCCAGTTCTTCCCTCTTCTGCTAATCAGGGAATCAGGGTTTGGACAAGGTGGTTCTTTATTTCTTTCTCAACGGGACCAGCCCAGGACAGCAGCTCCGGTACTCAGCTCTGTCCCCTCGCACTTTCTGCGACCAGGCCAATGTCCTAGGTCTGTGCTGTGCAATGGGCTGGGCACTAACCACGCGTAAGGATTGAGCACTCGACACAGGGCTAGTGCCGCTGAGGAGGTGAGTTTTTAACTTTCTGTAGTTTTAATGAAATGTCATGTAAACCGTCTCCTGTGGCTGATGACGGACGCCGGGCCGGCTGGTCTCCACGGGTGAGGAAGTGAAAGAGGCTAAGGGACTGGCCCAGCCGTCCTGGTGTTGGGGGTGAGCTGGGAGTGAGCCCCTAGTTCTGCACCATCGGTGACACACTTCCCAACACACACATGTCTCATGGCTGACTGTTCATGAAAATCCTGTTTAAAAATCCTTAACAGGGCTCCCGAGCTAAATGGAGCTCAATTTCCCACCCAACAAATTTGCCTTCAGGTTCCACAAAATACATAAGTGGGGAAGTGGACAACGTATAGCCTGTGCCTCTGTCGAAGAATTAGTTCAAGAGTCCTGATCATGGACCGTTAGCAAGTTGTTGACTGAGCGCCTGGCCACCGTTTTCATGTCTGAGACACACTATTGTTCATCTTCAGAAACTCTGGACTATATCTAAACATTGTAGATAAGGAACGTGAGGCTCAGAGAGGTTCAGGAACTTGCCTAAGGTCACACAGACTAAGGGGAAGAGCCAGGATTCTAACCCACGTTGAAGTGACACTGAAGGTTCAAGACGGGCAGCTTCTCAGACCCTCTTTAACATGATCCTCAAAGAGGAGCTTCCAAATTTGGTGGAAACACATTCCCAGAATCCCAGTCACACATGCATCCTGAAATGCGGATGCAGCGATGCCGGCAGGAGCTCTCCCCTCACTGTCATCTGCGTCCGGTGGCCTCCCCCTCCCCTGCCAGCACACTCCCTGAGCCCTCCAGCTGGCTGCGGGGCTCCATCCTGGGGTCAGGCCCACCCTGGTCTGAGGTCCAGGCTGCAGAGCCTTCTTCCTAACGGAGCCATCTGTGCCAGCGTCCGGGATGGGAGGTGCCTTCAGGGTTGGCCCAACTCTGTTGAGCTCTCCCTGTACTGAAAAGCCAGAGCGGTGTGGGCAGCACTCCGCATCGCAGCTGCCTGCGGGGGGTCACACAGATGCCTTGGAGCGAAGGCCATCAGGAGACAGATACTTTCGGGGGGCGAGGAGGATGAGGCGATGGGCAGTGGAGAGCCTGGGCCCCAGTGTAAGCTCCCCAGCAGCAGCCCCCCACCAGCAAATTTTCTTCCAGGCGGTACAGAGACAAGGTTGTAGAGTTGCCAGATTTCCTGATTCTTTTTTTTTTTTTTTTCAAGAAAAGCTGAAATCTAGATTTCTTTGGGTGATATCTGATTTTTTTATTTTACTTTAAGTAGACTCGAATTATTTTTAAAACACTCTGGCTGATTGTGTCCACTGGTAGCCAGTTTGCAACCCATGGTCTTTGGGGAATCCTCACATGACTTCGTCTTCTCTCTGCCTCGCCTCCCTCCCCACCTTATCCTTCCTCTTCTCCGCTGATCTGAATTACCTTTCCCTCTTTTGCCCCTGGGACGTTTTAAAATCATGCTGCAGGCCAGTTTCCAGTCTCATGCATAAGGCTTTTCCTCTATGCCTTGGGAATATTTATTTTTTGCCCCAAAAGCTCTGATTCTATTTTATTCACCTCCCTTGTGCTAGTAGATTGAGCCCGTCCCTCCCCCTCCATTGCTTCTTCCAGCAGCTTCTGAAAGGCTCACCTGGTCCCTTTAACCTGCAGTTTCTCTTTACGTTGCCTCCATTACCAATAATTTTTATTGCCTGACTCAACATCCTTGTCTCTCGTGCATCCAATACCTGCTTCTTGCTTTTACCAACAGCATATCCCAGAGTCATTGCCACTTTCCTGCCTTGATCTCTAACCTGCGCTTTGCACCACGCATCAGTCGGCAGGGGGAGGGGGAGGACCACGCCCGAGTCCACAGGAGAGAATCGCAAGCTGAGGCCTGTCTCTCCCTCACGGGGTGAAGGCTGGTCTGTGTGGCTGAGTGCATGGGAACAAGGGAAGGACAGGGCTGGCGATGAGGAGCCATGCGGAACCTCGCAGCCTGTGTGCACACTTATCTACTTTCACGCAGAGCTCAGCTGTTGCCATGGGAAACAGAAGTGGCCAAGCTTCTCCATCAAGCCTGCACATGCTAGCAGGCAGCAGCTGCGAGGTGCACGCACAAGCTGGGAGGGGCATACACAGTGGGTTCGAGTGTTTCCCCCCCCAACCCCCACCGGGACAGAATGCCAGTGGCAGCAACAAAAGCCCAGGCATGGAGGGCATGGGCTCCCAGCCACCATCCCACCCCCCAAAGTCACCCACGTTGTTAGGGAGTCAAGGGCACCAACATTTCTGAGCACCATCCTTTGAGCACCGATCAACTCTCAAGGTGCAAAGAACCCATCTCTGCTTCACATGCGAGGCCCAGTCAGCAGCCATGGCACTGGGTCCTGAAAGAACACTGAGGACCTCTGAGTGAGTGGCTCACCCGGAGCCTCTAGACTGGGGGATGTAGCAGATGTACATCACCGGGCTGCCCCAGCGCTGGCCAACCGCAAGGACCTGGAGGGGAGGACCCTGGGAGCTGCCCTAGTGTTCCCATTGCCCACTGGAGGAGCACTCACTTTGGCTGACATCCCGAAATTTCCAGGAAGTGAGACCAACTCATTCCGCCCCTGCGCCCATGCAGAAGCCATTGGCTTACGTTCAGCCAGCCCAGATAGTCTGCAGACCCCTTGGGGAAAATCCACCCAGATGGGCACGCCCTCTATTCTTGAGGTGCTCCTCCAGCCCGCTCTGCTGATCCCCTGTGGGAACCTTGTCTGAACCCACCAGCCTCTCTCACTGTCTTCGGGGCTTGATGGGAATCCCATTTTAAAGGAAACGTGGACAAAGGACAGAGTGGAATAGGAAAGGGGCATAGGCAGGGAGACCTGTGGTCGAGTCTGCCTTCCCCCAGAGCGGGCTGTGTGACCTTGGACAGGTCACTTCACCTCTCCAGACCTCAGCCCCCTTGGGCTGGCCCGGTGCTAAGGTTCCTGCCGCCCAACAGTCTCTGAAATAAAGGAAAGAAGAGCGGCAGAGCTGGCCCCGGGTGCTGGCATTTCACAGCAGTCCCATGCCTGTAACTGGGGCAAAAGAAGAATAAAGCGTTTCTTGTCCTTTCCTCTTTTTCTTTCTTTTAACAAAAATTCTTGCAAACTTATCATTTGATTGTGAACATCCTGTTCTCTCAGCCTGCCAAAATAGCTCGAGCAGGCGCCCGTTTGAGGCGGAATGAATCCCTCAGAACTTGGTTTTAATCATCCTTGCCTTGAGAAAGCCAGCAAGTGCCCGCCTCTGTGAAAGCAACCTTCACACAAGAAAGGCAAGATTAATGAAAGCTACCAGGTAAACAGAACGTTTACGGAACAGTTCAGTCCATCATGTGCGTGGCCCGGGGCGCTGTCCCAGACGGGCAGGGCACCCCCGTCCTCACCGCCGCCCCACCCGAGGCTGGGCCAACAGGGATTACTTCCCCCAAAGGCTGGGGAGAAGCTTAAGTCACCACAAGCTACTCTGTCAAGAGGATATTCATGCCAAGCTCTTCCCTGAAATGAGGGTATTCAGATCCCTCAGCCAGCATTACAAAGACTTTTTGATCATTTTGCAGGTAGGTAAGCTGTCAGGGGCAGGAAAGGGGGATTAAAATACCCTCTGGCCTCAATTGTTTATTCTGCTGTACTAATATTTAACTTTTTCTTGGGGAAAAAAAAAAGGCAATTTCAAAAATAAGATTATCCTGAAAGTTTACTTACAGGTTCCTCAGGGGCTCTTCTCTATCTGTCCTTCCCAGGCTGTCCGTGTTGATAGAGGACAGGAAAAAAGGAAGCAGAATGACAAGAGGGTCACAACACCGTGAATCAACTGCTTTATTTCTCACACAAAGTGACTAAGTCACTTCGTATTGTCAGAGGGGAGAACTGGTGTAAAGGAACTACCGATATCTTTCTGGTATTTTTCCTCAGAACAGACATGGTAGAGGATCATGAAATGGGACGTCTTCAAACACGAGGAGTACATTATGGAAACTCGGGTGGTCGGCCTCCTGCCCTCTTTTCTCCTCACTCACACACTCCCCACAGCACAGTCCTCACTGCAGCCGCAGTCGGAGAGGCAGGCTGCGTGAAGGCACCACCTCTGCAGCGATGACCCCAGACTAGTGTGAAGTCTGTCATGCCTCCCAATCTTGCACGGGACTCGCCAGCCTAGAAACTGAGCTGCAAGTCAAGAGGACCAGCTTGTGCGGTTTCAGGGAACGAGGAAAGTCTAGTTCCAATTAACGGTTCTTCGCCTTTGGATTGAGACCCATACTAGAGCTGCAAGAGCTTTTAATCTTAAAACCCGTGGGCTCCTGACAAAATGCAGATATCCCCGAGAAGGGTTGATATTAAGAAAAATATAAAATCAGTAACTGTATAGAGGGGACCTTGAAAGCTCAAGGGAAGGTATGTGAACATTTGAAGTTTAGGCGACACAGCTATCCATCAATAAACAATAGGGATCTGGTGATGGTCGTAGGCAAATGAACTTTACAAGAGAATCCGTGAGCATCGCTGGAGGGGAGTGAGTATAGGGGCAGGAAGCTGAGTTAGGAGGGAGGACCAGTGTATATTGGTCAGGGTTCTCCAGAGAAACAGAACCACAGAAGAGTTGATATTGCAACTGGAATCCAAAGGTGGAGAGCAGGCAGAATTCCCTCTTTCCTCCGGAGACCTCAGTCCTTTTTCTCTTAAGGCAGTGGTTTTCAACCTTGGCTGCACATTAGAATCATCTGGGAATCTTTTTAAAATCCTGATTTCTGGGCCTCATCCTCCGGAAATTCTGTTTCTTTGTTACTAATGTTGTGGCCCCGCCCCATAACAAAGAAACAGAATTTCCGGAGGATGAGGCCCAGAAATCAGGATTTTAAAAAAAGATTCCCAGGTGATTCTAATGTGCAGCCAAGGTTGAGAACCACTGCCTTAAGGACTTCAGTTGATTGCAGGAGGTCCACCCACATTATAGAGGATAATCTGCTCTATTCAGAGTCTTCTGATTAAATGAAGAGCATGGAGGTTCGCAGGGAATGTGACTGGAGAAGTAAGGCCCCAGACAGATGTCCAGGTGGAAATATTCATCCTGTGACCAGCCGGGACCACGGGCCTGGGCTTAGAAGAAGACCTGAGGTGTAAAGACAGCTGAGAATTAGCCAGAGGAGTGCCTGCAGCGTAGCATGCAGGGCATTTCTGTTGAATTCAGCTGCAAACGGAAACTATGAAACCAAGTGGATTTCCAGAGGGAGACGTGTGGGGAGAGAAGGGCAGAAGAGAGAACCTCGGTGTACTGTGTGCTGGGCCACGGGGTGCCTTCCTGACACTCACAAGGTCGGGTGGCTGCTGAGTCATGGAGCTCACAGAACACTAGGGAAGGCTCAGGAGCACAGCTGCCTCCGGAAGACTGGGAGGAGCCTCTAATATGTGTGTGTGGCCGGGGGTGGGTGTGGGGTGGGGTGGGGGTGGGGAGGAGGTAGGCAGGGAGGCATTTCAGACCGAGGAGGCAGCACAGGCAAATGCATGGAGCCCACTGAGACTGTTGCAAAAGTCTGGATGTGACTGCAGGGTAAGGCTAGGGGGTGATAGATCCTCCCTTCCCCCAACTGGTGGGCGGGGTACGGCGTAACCTGCAGCCCGGAAACACCTGAGTGACTAACCAGGTACCTTATATGGACTATACATTAGACCACCAATCCACACCTGCCAAATACCCCTAAGCCCTTGTCCTATATGGACAATGCAGCAAGCCACCAATCAGTGTGCGCCGAGTACGCTAAGCCCCCACCCCTTCCCATTCCGCCCCTCAAAAGGCGTGCCCACCCTGCACGTGCTGCTGTCCTCCCCTTGTGAGACCGCCCGCAGGTGCTTCTCCTCTAACAAAGCCTGTAGTCCTGGTTTTAGGCCTCCGTCTGATCTTTCATTTTGGTGCCAAAGACCAGGGAGAGGTGAACGGGAGCGTGGACGATCCTCAGACCTAGGCCCGAGCTTCTGATTCCTGCTCTGGCTCTGCTCGGTGGTACGGTTCTGAGTTGATTGGCCCGCTCCGGACACCTCTCGAACCCTGCCGCACCAGGACACGTGGGGATCTCGTCGCTTCCCTCCCACCGGTAGGCTTCAGGGACTTTTCCTGGGGCCACAGCCCTAACCGCCCTGCACACTGGGCTGATTTAGTCCTGATTTTAAGGGAAGAGAGCCTTTGAAACAGGGTGTTTTCATTCAAACAAGAAGGTACAGGCTGCAGTGTAGAAGCCCCACTGGGGAATCCAGATGCAATGCCGGGGTCCCGGGGAAGGGAAGAGTCCAGGAGTGGAGAATGCAGGGCAGGCTGGGGATCGGGAGGGAGAGAAGAACGGGCCGGCCAGGAAATGGCCTTAGACTTTGGTGGTTAGGTCACTGGGTTCTCTTGAAAGAGCTATTTGGGTGGGGGGCTGGGAGTGAACCGGAAGCTAGAGGGGAAAGGCAAGTCAACAGATACCTGGTAGTAATGCCGGGGGTGGAAAAGGAGGGAAAGAAGGCAATAGTAGAGAAGCAAGGGTTTTGGTTTTGGGAAGAACAGAAAATTGCATAGGAGAAGGGACAGAGAAGGTAGGTGAGGAGAAAGCTAGAAAAGCTGCTGAGGATGGTCTCAGCTCTCTCGGAGAGGAGAGGGAGCCTTCAAAAAGAAGGGGGGCCGAAACCGGTTGGCTCAGTGGATAGAGCGTCGGCCTGCGGACTGAAAGGTCGCAGGTTCGATTCCGGTCAAGGGCATGTACCTGGGTTGCGGGCATATCCCCAGCAGGAGATGTGCAGGAGGCAGCTGGTCGATGTTTCTCTCTCATCGATGTTTCTAACTCTCTATCTCTCTCCCTTCCTCTCTGTAAAAAATCAATAAAATATATTAAAAAAAAAAAAAGAAGGGGGGTGGCGACAGAGGTTGTGGTTTGAGGAGAGTAACTCTGGGAGCAGCTGCTAGAAGCAGCCCTGGGGGCAAGGAGGTCCCCAGCACCCAGGGGCTACCAGGGGGTGCCAGTGAGTACGGTTTTGAAAGCCCCAAGCTTTGGAGTGGCAGAAAGTGGCTAATTGGCTTTAGACCTTGGAGACTCCAAAAAGTGGGCGCAGGTTAATGTCAAGGGGCTGGGGTGTCAGCAGAGCAGGTAAGCTTTAGCTGTTGCTGCGAGGTTTCTTTCCTGGCTTCCGGTGAACTTGGAGGATGGAAACGCTGTCCTCGGCTGGGGATTTTCACCTGATTCAGCTCCTAGGTTCCTTAATGGCTTTGAAAGTCTGCGGTTCGTGGGCTGGACTCGGATAGTGCCTGTATTCCTCAGATACATAGCTTCCGGACAGCAGTGGTGGAGAGGGTCTGATATGCAGGAACCATCCTGATCCTAACGCCAGGGCCCGGTGGCCCCCAGCCAACTGAAGTTGGGGCCTGAAGCTCCAGGGGTCTCTGGGATGCTGCCTGGGATGGTCAGTCATGCTGACATCTTACCACAGAAGTGAGTTTCAATTTGATGAGTAAGGAAGCATGGCTAATCCCAGGCTCCCTCCTGACCGTGACTCATCCAGGCCGGGGATCCCTCTGGAGAACAGAGATAGGGTGAGGGTGTTTGTGAGGCTGCGAGGCCTGGCCTGGACATTGAGGAGCTCTTAACCCCTTAAACATTATTGTAATGTTTTATGAACAACCTAGTAGAGGTAATAAACTTCATTCATATGTTGAAGGAACGAAGCGAGAATTCCAGGCCGTCTCTACTCTAAAGTTCTTTCCTGTTAATTCAGGGTGACATTCCCAGGTCTACTGTTCTCAGATCCTCCAAGGGACAGACCTTGACCACTTCTGCTATTTCAACAGGAAGTCTTTCAGAGCTTCCCACTCCCTTCTCCACGGAGGCCGCTTCTCTCCCCAGCCCACCCCCCTTGCCTTTTGTCCCTTCTGGGACCTTGTCTAGCTCCAGCAGCTTTGTCTCCTGTTCAAGTCTATTTTTCAAACATAATTGTGCACCAGGCCTGGGCAAGATCCCAGGGTTCCCCTGATGGCAGATGCATGACCCCATGTCTGGCTGTTAAGGGCATCTACACCCAGGAACAAAGAAGTTATCTAGAAAGGTTTGTGCAAACACTGAACCATTTCAGGGGTAGAGGATAGAGTGAGGGAGAACTGGAGAGAAGCGAGAGGGTGAGGCCAAGTTCACTGACTGGAGAAACTGGGAGGGGAATGAGTCAAGCCACAGGGTCCTAGAAGTGCCAGGGTCTGGCCCAGGTAAATGTTCTTCCCACCTTCTCCCCAGCCTTCCTTGCAATCAGACCATGGGTATATGGCTCAACCCTAACCAATGGGGAACAAAGGGAAGTCTTGGAGGAAGTTTTTAACCTTCTTAAAAAGACACTCACAGGAGGAAATAAGTTCATCTTCCTTATACCGGGTTGTGCCTGTCTGCGACTTCTAGAAGAGCTGCAATCATTTTGGTAACATGAGAAAAAACAGAGGCAAGATATGGGAAGCATCTGGGTTCACGGCGGCATCTGTAGCCACTGAACAAACCCTCTCCCCTCTGGCCCCAGACACGTGGTATGAAAGAGAGTAAATATCCAAATTGCTCAGCCACTTTAAAAAAAATAAACCTTAATTTTTTTTCTTTTTGTTTTTTTAATCCTCACCCGAGAATATTTTTCCATTGATTTTTAGAGAGAGTGAAAAAGAGAGGGAAAGACAAAGAGAAATATTAATGTGAGAGAAACACATGGATTGGTTGTCTCCTGCACGAGCCCCAACTGGCCTAGGGAGGAGCCTGCAACCGAGGTATGTGCCTGTGCCTTTGACTGGAATCGAACCCAGGCTGACGCTCTACCCACTGAGCTAAACCAGCTAGGGCTAAACCTTAATTTTTAGAGCAGTTACAGGTTCACAGCAAAATTGAGCAGAAGGCACAGAGATTTCTCGTGTATACCCTGTTCCTCACATGCACAACCTCCCCCACTATCAACATTCCCCACCGGAGTGAAACTTTGTTATGATGGATGCCCACCGGAGTGAAACTTTGTTATGATGGATGAATCTACATTGACACATCATAATCACCCATAGTCCGAAGTTTACATTGCAAATCACTGCTGGCGTTGTACATTCATTGGGTCTGACCAAATGTGTAATGACTTGTGTTCAGCATTATAGGGGGTATGCAGTCATTCAGAGTAGTTTCATTGCCCTTGAAATCCCATGTGCTCTGCCTACTGATCCCTCTCTGCCCCGTAACTGCTGGCAACCGCTGCTCTTTTACTGTCTCCAGTTTTGCCTTTTCCAGAATGTCATATAGTATACCGCCTTTACAGATGAGCTTTCTCCACTCAGTAATATGCACTTAAGTTTATTCCATTTCTTTTTAAGGTCAAGTCACTTGTAAATACACCTTTATTAAGGTGTAATACAATTATACATACTTAAAACATCATCACAATCAAGATAGTGACCATGTCCACCACTCGGAAGTTTCCTATGTGCATCACTCTGTCCTCTTCCTTCCACCCCCCCCCCCTCCCCCCAGGCCACCACCGATCTGCTCTCTGCCACAATAGATTAATTTGTATTTTCTAGAATTTCATAGATGGCACCATAGCGTATACACTCTTTCTCTCCTTGTCTGGCTTTTCTCAAGCAGTGTAATTATTCGAGGGTTAATTCATGTTGTTTCAGGTATCAATAGTTCATTCCTTTTTGTTGCTACTAGTATTCCATTGTTTGACATACTACAATTTATCTATAAACCTGCTGATGAACATTTGGGTTATGTCCACTTTGAAGACATTAAAAATAAAACTTCTAGGAACATTTGAATACACGTCTTTGTATGGGCACATGCTTCCGTTTCTTTTGGGAAGATACCTAGGAGTGGAATGGCTGGGTCATACAGTAGGTAGATGTTTATCCTTTAAGGAATGGTCAGTGTTTTCTAACGTGGCTGTACCGTTTTACTTCCCCTCCAGCAGAGGGTGAGTTTCACTTGCTTCATGTCCTCACCAACGTTTGGTGGGGTCAGTCTTTCTCATTTCACCCCCTCTGAAAACAGGGTGCAGTGGTACCTCATTGTGGCTTTGCATTTGTCTAGTGACTAATGATGTGGACATCTTTTCATGTAGTTATTTGCCATCCCTATATCTGCTTTGGTGAAGTGCCCGCACCTGTCTCTAATTACTAGGCGTACCAGTTAAGGTTAATAATGTGGATTTTTTTCAGTAGATGGCGCTACACATATGTTGATATATATGTGAGTGGATATGTATGCTATTTTGTTGTATTGACAACAAGCTTCAAAACTTCATATGTCAAATTTTCTGAAGGTGTTAACATCATAGATATTTTTACGCTTAAAAATGTCAAATTTCGTGCCAAAAAAAAGAGCATTTGCGGGAAGTTTTAATTCATTACTTTATTTTGAAGAAAAGTGCTGCTGAAAGTTATCGTATACTTCGGGAAGTTTATGGTGAACATGCTCCATGTCAAGATACTTGTGAACGTTGGTTTAAATGCTTTAAAAGTGATGATTTCGATGTGAAAGATAAAGAACATCCAGGTCAACCGAAAAAGTTTGAAGACCAACAATTACAAGCATTATTGGATGAAGATGCGTGTCAAACTCAGAAACAACTTGCAGAAAGATTAAACGTTGCTCGTTTGCTGAATTGAACCCAATTGTTTGCTAATTTCTGATTGTTTACAAGCAATGGGAAAGATTTTAAAGGAAGGAAAATGGGTGCCACATCAACTGAACGAAAGACAAATGGAAAACCGAAAAGTCATCAGTAAAATGTTGTTTCAAAGGCACGAAAGAAAGTCTTTTTTGCATCGAATTGTGACTGGCGATGAAAAGTGGATTTATTTTGAGAATCCCAAACGCACAAAATCATGGGTTGATCCAGGTCAACCATCAACATCGACTGCAAGGCCAAATCGCTTTGGAAAGAAGACAATGCTCTGTGTTTGGTGGGATCCGGAAGGTGTGGTGTATTATGAGCTTCTAAAACCAGGTGAAACCGTTAATACTGATCGCTACCAACCGGTTAATAATGTGGATTAGCTAATAACCGGTTAATAATGCAGATTTTGTAATCAAAGAAAACACGATAATTTCAAGAGTGGCTTCTTGTTCGCTACTTTTGATCTCGGGTAACACTAAGGCACCAAAAGCCTGAGTCATAAGGGCAGGGCAGGGAGGCTGGGCTGCGGGCAACTCCGGCCCCCTCACCACTCCACCCCCAGCTCAGTCTGCGCCTCTGGCCACTGAACTTCTCACTCACTTTTAGAAACCACATTCTGTCAGGAGGAACGAAAAATTTACATAAAGATTGCAACATAAGATTGAAATAAAAGATTTGTTTTTCATCTAGTCTCTGTAACCGCCCCCCCCCCCCCACACACACACAGAGTTATTCACTTGCTACTACTAGATTCTTTTTTTTTTTTTTTTTTTGCAAGTAAGAAGGGAGAAAGAAATGGAAATGTCTTAATCTCCTTGTTCCTTCTCTGCAGGCTCACTCCGACTGGCCTTCCTCCATGTCGTGAAAAGAGCCAGATTTAGAAGAAATATTACTTCAGCTCTCAAGATGGAAAAAACATCTAGCCAGGAGGCAGAGACTCTGGAAAATTGCTAATAAATTGTTACTGCCTGCTATTTAAAGGATCCATAAGATAAGGGCAGCAGTGACTGATGGAGGGCCTTGTGCTTTGAGGACTGATGGGGGAAGTGGCGCCTGCCAGCTCAGAACAGTCTCTGGCTGGGGCAGCACTGGCCCATGCACCTCGTCAGCAGAGCCGGGTAGCTCCATTCATTGCCCGAGGATCAGCAGTTATTAATGGTGGTTATGAATAATTAAATCCAATGGTATGACTGGGCGAGTTCAGGTATCAGGAGAGTTGCCTGATTTGTGTCCGTAGCATTGAGAAGGCACCAACATGCCTCTTCCGTGACTTTATTTGTGATGCGGGCACGGGGCAGAATTGGGGTAGGAGGTGGAGCCCAGGCATGCAGCTGGCTCAGCCTCCACTGCAGCCCGGCCCAGCTCGTGCATCTTGTTCCTTGAGACCTTCCCCTCCCTCTGTAGGTGGCCCTGAGGGTGGCAGCCTGGGCCCCACAGCCAGATGGACGCCTGGACCAGGCTCTGCTGTGGGACCGACCTCTCTTCCAGCCGGCAGACCTTCCCAGATCTGAGAGGACAAATCCTTGTCTCCAGCAGCCTGACCTGTCAGTCACACACGTCTCTGCCGATCTTCTCCCTTTGTTTCTGGGTGTCAGTCACACCTGCAGAGAGGCTGGGGTGGGACTCCAACGTGCCCCAGGAGCCTTGTGAGGGAGCTGAAAGTTCTGCCCACTCTCCCCACCCACCCCCATTTTCCCATAGGATCCCCAATCCTTCGAACCACCAGAACTCCTTGAACAGACCACATCTTTCTGCCCTCTGCCCCCTCAGCGCGTGGAAGTGTTTGCATTCTCAGGGATCAGTGCAGGGAATCAGCTGCCCCCGTAGCAAGTGGGCTGCAACGTGGGGAGCCAGGGCTGTGGAGCCTGAGTGGGCAGGAAACTCCAGCATCTGGACTTGCCTGAGGATGAGCCATCTTTGGGCAAAATGACCAAACAAGCAAGTCATGGTGGTGCCCTTGTCATTTCCTCCTCACTTACTTGCCCCAAAGCCCTCCTCTGATGCCTCTCTCTTCCACTCGGGGGAGCTCTGGATTCTGCTGCTGTCTTTCCCAGTGGGTGCCTAGGCTCAAGGCAACTCCCTTCCCTTCTCAGATTCAAGCGAGAGCCCCGTCTCCTTCCTGCAGGGCCTCACACCCAGGCAGCTAAGGAGCACAGAGGGTGTGAATGTTCTGGGCTGCAGGGCTCCCTACATTATTTGCTCAGCTAATGACAGCGAATGAGGCCACTGCTCTCTGACTGTGCGGGGAGCATCCTACTGAGTAGTTGTCCCTTGCACAAGGCCCACGGCACTCAAGTTCTGGAGCCCAGATCCGGCCCCAAAGTTCACTCTCTCCTCAAACCCCCGGCCCTCCTCTTCTGTGGGTGCCTAGGAAGATGGATCTCTTCCTGGGGGCAGTGAAGGCCCCTGGATGGCGTGAGTATGATGTCAGGGCCCAGATCTTTGACCTTTGCTGAGATTGTTGGGCAGGGACTTCGGGAAAAACCAGGACCGGCTGAGGCTGTGGCTGGAAAATGGCCAACATCAAAGGCTCTGGCAGCTTCTCAAATCCCCCGGGGCTGTCTGTCTGGTCTGCTGGGAACAATGCTGATGTACCCTTGACCGAGCAAATTCAGCCTACAACGCCTGCTCCCCAGGTGATGGAACTAGAGCAGTGGTTCTCAACCTTCTGGCCCTTTCAATACAGTTCCTCCTGTTGTGACCCAACCATAAAATTATTTTCGTTGCTACTTCATAACTGTAATGTTGCTACTGTTATGAATCATAATGTAAATATCTGATATGCAGGATGGTCTTAGGCGACCCCTGTGAAAGGGTCGTTCGACCGCCAAAGGGGTCGCGACCCACAGGTTGAGAACCGCTGAACTAGAGCCTGAACAGAAAGAATCAGGCAGGCAAAGGTCTGGCCTCCTTAAGGGGGGGTGTGAGGCATGGCCGGCCCTGGGAGAGGTTGGGTGGCCAGTGGCACACATGGAAGTCTGCCCAACCCACGGTCCCAGCCCGGCTTTCAAGACACCCACACTCCCGAGGTCCACCAGACACCACCCTGTAGACCACGCGCAGCCCGCGGTTCTGGGGTGCCCGCAGACTGCCAGGCAGCACTTCCACACCGTGGAGCAGCCACTCACGGGGCGGCTGACCGTGTGTCGCAAAGCCAGTGGAGGGAACGCAGAGGAGCGGCCGACAGCTGCGTGTCCTCCCGCGTGGGGACCTTCCTGTGGGGCAATTTATCCAGACAGGCCCAGAAGCGGGCCACGCAGGAGGCAGCGGGGCGCAGGCTCTGCTCCGATCCTGAGGCCCTTTGCCGAGGGCAGGGGCACAGAGTCCGGAGGTGGCTGGTCCCACGGGGTGGAACTGGTGGCTGAGCATTTCAGGAAGGAGCGCTGCCATCCACACGTGGCCTGAAGGTGGCAGCGCCCCCTGTGTCTGGAGCGGCGGGGAGGTGCCTTCCCTGCAGCCTGTAAAGTAGGCCAGCTTCTCTCCCCTGGCCCGGCTCCAGCCTTCGGAGGTTATGCAACCGCCTCACCTCTGTTTTCAGAGATTCGCTGCTGGAATCATCCACACGCGCACCGCTCCCCGGCCTGGAATGGCACGGCGCGGCCCCTGGCAAAAGCCATCATCACCTCGAGGGGCCTTGCAGGCAAGTGTGCCCTCGGGAGGCAAGTCCATGTGGCTGAGAGCCCCTGCCAGGCCACCTGCTAGTCGAGTGGCCGTGGCCCAGTGACTGTCCCTTCTGAAGATGACGATCAGCATTCCCGCTATTTCCTCCTCAAACAAGCCAGGAGTCACCAGGCCCAGGAGGGGTGGAGGGATAGGATGGAGCCTGTGACGCGATGGAAGCACCCGCTGTCCATCAGAAGCTAAGTCTGTGGGTACCAGGCAGTTGACATCTGGTGGACCCAGCAGTGTGCGGCTGAGATGCAGGGCGCCCCCGCTGGGCGTGCTGGGGACTGCAGCTCCAGCCTCTGCATCCCGGCCAGCCCAGGAGGGACTAATAACAGTAACAACGATGACAGCCACCACCTGCGGATGCGGACTGTGTTGTGTGTCCAGCTCTCGCCCAGGCAATTTGTATCCATTGACTCGTTTAATGCGAATAACCGCCCTGCACTGGTTGGCTCCCAATTTAATAGACGAGAAACCGAGGCACAGAGAAGCTGAAGAACGGGCCCAAGGTCACACAGCTGGTAAGTGGCAGTTCTGAATTCAAACCCAAGGCAAGCTCAGCTCCAGGCGTGCTTTCCAAGGCTAAACTGAGGTGCCTCTTAAAGATACAGTCAGCACCGCTGTTGGCAGAGGCCAACGCAGAATCCTGGAGGAACGGTTGTTACCAGGCATCGGAGTCGTTCCATGTACAGAGCACAGGTCTCTGTCCCCGGCCACCAGCTGTCGAATGGATGCTCGAGAGCCAGGTGTCAGCCGGGAGAGCTAACGGGCAGCCCGCCTGTGAGGCCAGGAAGGAAGAATCCCCAGGGGAGCTTGTTCCCAGGGGGTCGGGCCCCTCTGGAGCCCATTCCATCAACACCGCGCTCTTTAATTGTGTCCCAAACCCTGAAATAGAGCAGCACAGGCCCCCCCCCAACAAAACAGCACACCCCGGGGAGACCAGCAGCAGAATTAGAGCAGCCTACCCCCGAGGGTGGGAGCTGCAGAAACATTAGGATGGAAATGAAGTTGGAGAAGAGATGGCTCCGTGGACTTTGGGGACCGCTTTTCTTTCATTCCATAGATTGCCTTTCCCAGAGCAAATTAAACACTAAACACAAAGCAAATGTTCAAGGGAAGAGGGACTCTGCTTTCCTGCTGCCGGCCTGGATGTCCCCGGCTGGGCCTGCCACCTTCTGCAGACGCTGGGGGTGATGAGGGCACGTTTCTACATAACTAACCTTCAGCAGAGGGAATGGCGGTGGGGCAGCCATCAGGCCTCAGCCAAAACTATTAGAGCCGCTAATTGCTGCCTGGGACTCTAACCAGGGCTTTTATGACCCTGCAGAATTCCCAGGGAGCCCCAGGGCTGCGGCATCGGCATCGAGCGTCCCCCTGCAGAGAAGCAGCAGGCATTGCACTAATCACAGTGTCCTCAACCTGCGGTCCCTCCCCCAACCTCAGTTCAGTTCCCAGCATCTTGCAGCCTAATTTTTCCTGGGGGGGGGTAGTGGGGGGGTGGCGGGGGGGGGGGGACGGGGGCGGGGGTGTGTGCATGCAGAGGTTGGACTCTCATAATTATATTAAGAGCTTTTGACAGGAACAGCCTTTCTGTCTTCTATTTCTGTCTTGATGAAATTCTACTGTGCCACGTTAATGGCTGAAATAAATGTGAGGGTAAGGACCCAGCAACCCTTTCTGGAACCAGGGGAGACAGTGGAGTGTGTTGTGTGCCCAGCACTCGCGTCCATGGGGAGATTTATGGCTTGTACTTGTGACTAATAGGAAGACTGCCCAGACTTGCGGGGAGGGGGGAAGGGCGGGTAACCCATGTTGTCTCACATTGAGTGAAATGTACTGCATTCTGTTTTGTGCCAATATCAAATCATACCGCTGGAAGTGGCCCCCAGAGGGTATCTGGCTACTCCTCTTCCTATTTCATGGGCCAGCTCTCTCCTTGCACCCCTGCTCCAGTCTTGACCCGACCTGTGGTAGTTGCCTTGTTATGTATGAAAAGGTTGATGCTGGCAAAGACAAGGCTGCTGGCCAGGACCTGCAACTGGCATGTTGGCCAAGGTCCTGACTGCCTTCCATCCCCAGCCACCTGCTTCTCTGACCTCAAGGCATGTTAAAGATATAAGAGCATAATGGTCAATATTGCAGGACTCCTGCGAAGAGCAGTGAGGTTGGAGGCAAGGTGGCCTCTCTGTGTGATAAAAGATAAGGGGTCAAGAACAGCATCATAGACAAAGAGCCACCTGCTCTCTCCAAAGACCCTAACAGTAACTCACATTATCAATGATGTAACATATGCCAGGTCCCGAGTCATGCATAGAACATGGCTTATCTAATTTAAGCATCAGGACAACACTATGCTCCTGATGAAAGCATGCATGCATACCTTCGTACTTACTAATCAACAGGTGCAACATGACCAGGGTATCACAAGGCATGCTACTGCTTCACTCTCACCTCTGAGGACCTGCATCAGTCAAAGGTTTGCCGGGCTGCAAGTGACAGAAAACCAAACTTACAGAGGTGTAAACACAAAGGCTGTATTTGTTACACATGCCAAGAAGTGTGGCTGATCTCGTTGGTCCAGCGGCTCAGTGCTGTCAAGGCCAGCTGCTTTGGGCCTTTCTTACAAGGCTGGGAGACGGTGGATGCTGCTCAAGGCATATGGCCCATTAAACCAAGATGTGAAGCCAACAGCATCATCCCTCTCGTCAGAAAAAAACAAGGACCTCCCACAAGCTTCTAATGGACTTCTGCTGACACCCCACTGCCCAGAACAGTGTCATGAGACCATACCAGGGACTGAGAAAGGCAGCAATTGCCCTTGACAATGGAGCTGCCGAGAATGAGGGAGTGGGACCAGCAGATAAATAGACATTGCTCGTTTGCATGGTACTTATCCAGACTGGGAGAGTTCACAAGGACCTTCCTGTCCAACACTCGAGAGTTGGTTGGTAGTACGAGCATTGGAGAAACGAAGAACTGAGGCACAAAGAGTTGTGATATAAGGTTCCTAAAGTCATAAGTAGGAGGTTGCAGAAAGGAGTCCAGCCCAGGTCCTTGCACTCTGCGCCCTTTATTATGCCATTTTGCTTTATTTATTAGCAAGTTTTGTTTTCGGGCCTGGGTAAGTCACATCACCAACCTGGGCCTTGGCTTCCTCATCAGGGGCACCATGAGCACAGGATGTGGACTCAGGCAGTGGCTCTGTCACTCCTCACTCTGTGACCTCGGCACTTCCCAGAGTCCGTTGTCCTAGCATCTGGATGAGGAAAGTACCTCGCACACAACATCATTGCCAGGCACATAGATGCTCAACAAAGGTATCACTACTACTACTACTACTACTACTATTATTATTATTCTCTAGTTCAGGCTTATTTAATAGTTGAGCTCTAACAACAGGGATGGCCCTCTTGCACTTGGTATATCTATTTATTGATCTATTTAAACATTAGATGGTTACTTAATTGAACACAGCCTCTGGAGTTCAGGGACTCTCATATTTCTCTGTGAGGCCAAACCTCTCCCCTTTCCTCATCTCCACGGCACCCGCCTTGTGCATATTTACAGATTGGACCTAAATTAGGTGACGGAAGGATTGCATGTCCATGTACATTAATACAATCAGCACAAACAAATACCCCCAAGAACACCCACAGAAAGCTGGGTGAATTCATCCTAACTCTTGAGTAGAGGAAATGAAGACAGGGTTGAAAAGACCAGCCCCACTGGCTTTGACTACACGTTTCACCTTGGTCTGAGCCTTTAGTCCCCGGGCACAGCCTGAGCTCGAACAGGCCTGGGTATGAAACGGAGTCTGCGTGTGTGTGCCGTGCTCATAGGAAGCCGCTTATGACGTGGGCATTCAATTTCTGTAATCTGTTCTAAATTTAAGCATGCAAAATGTCAAGTTATCTCACTCTTTAGTGTGGGTTAAAAAAAATGATTTTGATTTATGGCTGGATGTTGAGAACTGCTGCTTCATGTCAAATCCTGGCAGGCCCCTCAAAAGCAGCCAATGGCCCAGAAGTCACTCCTGAGCTGAAGGTCAGTGTGTTGGCCCTGGAATGAACCAAACTTTCATGGGCACATGAAAGCGCCAAACGTTCTCTCCCGCCATGTTGGGGTGAGGGTTCTTGAGGCTGCAACGGCTCCTGGCACCACCTGTGCTCCCCAAGTCACCCCAGCCCCCTCCCCTCCATCTGTCCTACAAAGTGCTTCCACAGAGCCCCAAAAGGCACCCCCTGCGAGGCCTGGGGTGCTGCATCCCCTGGCCCTTGGCGAAGGTATGCGCCTCCCCTGAAAGGGCTCCCCTAGACTTAGTGCCGGGGCCTGAGGGACAGTATCTGCCTTTGGGGTCCCAAGTCACTTTTCAAATGCCCCTGTGTTTCTGGGACTTCAGGAAGGTGCCAGGGGAGGTAAACTGTGTGTCTCCTGGTGTTTTCTTAGGTAACAGCCTTTCACAACATCCACTTCCTTAGCGAAGGCCTAAGAAGAACGCTTTGTGAAGGTTAAAAGTGCTCTCTTAAAAGCCAGAGGGGGTGGGCGTGGGAGCCCTTTCTGCTCCTTTTCTATCCAGGTCTTGTTCCATCCTCTGTCTGGTACAGAGAAGCAAACCTGTTTACATTGTTGTAACTGAGAGCCAAGGTGGCAGAACTCCGTGGTGGGACTGGTGCGTTCACAGCTTCGTTAATAGTGTCATTGATCACAGACTGTCATCACTCCCCGCCGCAGGGGCTGCGCCCGCAGCCACCCAGTCTAAAGCCATCCCCTGATCAACTGCAATCTCATCTTCCTGTTACTTCTCAGCGCCTTGCTCTCTGGTAGTTTCCTTGTTTACCTTCCGTCTCCAGAGCACAGGAACTCTTGGAGTCAGTCTCGATCAGTCGCGTCCACGAAGTCCAGAATAGAGACGTGTTCCATCCACATCGAGACTCTGCAGCGATAGCTCCTGTCACACAGGAAAGGCCAGGAGACAGTGGAGAACCAGAGAGGAAGGGACCCTGGGTTTCTACCCGGGAGAGGAAGCCCTTTCCAGGAGAGACCCGAAGCCCAGAGGATAATGTGGAGGTAGGAGAGAGTGTAAGGGTGGCTTCCTCCCCTCTCCATTGCTGGATCTACAGGAATAAAGGAAAAGAATTCGAGTCTCCACCAAGCTTTTAGTCAAGCAACTCCTTCAGCAATGTGCTCCATGTGCACATGATCCTCTTTCCCGTCTCTGTGTCCAGGAATAGTCTCCAATCAGCCACTGGGATCCGTCCCTCCCTCTGCTCCCAACGCCCATCACAGCCGCAGGGGGCACGAAGGGCCACACTGGTCAGCTGGTGGGAACATAACACACGCTCTGTAGGCATCCGTGCCTACCCGCCTAAACCAAGACGGCTATGTGGACGGCACACACTGACTTTCAGAGATGAGACATCGGTCAGGGAGGAGCCCACATGGGGGAAGAGGGAGTGAGGCCTGGGGACAGTGCTGGGGAGCATTGCCAGGGAAGCGGTGTGTGTGTGTGTGTGTGTGTGTGTGTGTGTGTGTGTGTGTGTGGTGGGGAGGAGCTTTGATCTGCTCAGGCTGCAGAACAGAATGTCACCACTCTTTGGCTTGAACAACTCTCCCCCCCCCCCCCATCCCCACCCCCACACACACAATTCTGGAGGCTAGCAGTTCAAGATCAAAGTGTTGGCTGGTTTGGTTTCTTCCGAGGCCTCTGTTTTAGGCTTGCAGGCGGCCACCTTCTCACTGTGTCCTCACAAGGCCTTTCCTCGGTGTGTGCACAACCCGGTGTCTCTCAGTGTGTCCAAATGTTCTCCTTTTATGAGGACACCGGTCATAGTGGATTACAGCCAACTCAGCCTCATTTTAACTTAATCACCTCCCTAAAGGCTCCACCACCAATTACAGTCACATTCTGAAGTGAGGTTAGGATTTCAACATAGGGATTTGGGGAGGACACGATCCAGCCCATAGTAAAGACTGTAGCAGAATGGAGCCACGGCCATCACTGACTCTGTAGGCTTGACAGGATGGGAGGTGGAAAGAAACGGAGCAGTAGTAGAACCCGCGGTGAAGTCTGGAGTGTAAAACCACCGATTAGAATTGGGATTGTGTTATTGTTGTAGGCGGTGGCGGGAACGGCACCAGGTGTCTGGCGGGTGGGGTCAGATCGAACACGGGTTCAGCAGCCTCGGTATTTGGGTTCTCGCTAGGAAAGAATTCAGAGTCGAGACTCAAACTGTAAGAGAACATTTATTGGGGAAATCGCAGAGGTAGAAGGAGTAATTCCCAGAAGAAATGGGCTTAGGCAACGAGTTCTGGAGGCAAAGGAAGGGCCCTTGGAACTTGGGGGTGAGGAAGGTAATGGTAACGTGCCTGAGGTAGGGGGTGAGAAAAGGGAAAGGGTGTGCTCCTGGGAGGGAGAGCACACGTCCCGCCCTCATTCCTAAGGGTTCTAAGGGTGGAGATTTTAGGGGAGGTCCCAGCGGAAGATCTCAATGGAATATTCAGCAGTTTTCCAGGTGTGTCCTCTCAGGGTCATGGTCGCCACTGGTTGATTGGCCGGCACCAGGGCAGGGGTTCATTATTCCATGCAGCTGATCCTGACGTCAGCAGTGGCTGGTTTTGTTGCTTATTTGGGCCTGGAGCTGAAATACAACTGAGGCCTAGATGTTATCTCTGGGGGTCCAAACTGCATGATCAGCGATATGGTAGGGGAGGAAATTCACGCTGGGGGCAAGGTCCCCCCCTCCAATTGATTGTCCACTGTTAGGCACCTAGGGCTTACCGCCCTGGTGACCTGCTGTACCTGGCCCATCAGCCTCGCTCTGCTCATGTCTAACTGCCTGCAGCGGTCGCCAACTGGTGGTCCGCAGACCACTGCTGGACCGTGACATCCGACAGGTTGGCGACCGCTGGCCTACAGCATTATGGGTTGAATTATGCTCCCCACTCGCCCCCCAACAACAACAAAAGCTGAAATCCTAACTTCCAGCACCTCAGAATGGGACCTTATTTGGAAATAGACTCTGTACATAGGCAATCAAGTTTCAATGAGGTTATTAGGGTGAGTCCCAATCAAATTTGACTGTTGTCCTTATAAAAAGGGGAAATTTGGACACAGAAACAAACAGAGAACAACAATGATATGAACATAGAGGATTGGAAGGATGGATCTATAAGCCAAGAAATGCCAGAGATTGCCAGTCAACCACAGCAGCTAAGGAAGAGCGAGGAAGGACTTACTTCCCTGCAGTTCTCAGAGGGAGTGTTCACTCCTTTTCTGACCTCACAATTGAGATATTATTTTTTATAACATTAATGCCAGATGTTTCCAAATTTAGAATTTAAAATATTTACGTATCCTTCTTTCTTAGACTTCAGACCTGTCTTCTGGAATAAATTTTTTCTTCTCTTTATAGTACAGCCTTTCGAATTTCCATTAGTAAGAGATTGGAGGGCAACTTCCTCAGCGTTTATCTGAAAATGTCTTTATTTTGCCCTTGTTCTTGAGAAGCAGTTCTGCTAAGTATATCAGTGCAGGCCAACAGTTATCTTATCTCAGATATTTTCTGTGTTCTAACTTCCGTTGTTGTGAAATCAGCTCTCAGTCTAATTGTCACTCATTTGTAGTTAGTTATCTTTCCTTTCTCACAGGCTTGTCTTAATGATCTCTTTGCCTCCGATCCTGGAGCTTTGCTGTGATGTGACCAAGTACCTTCTTTTGTCTACTTTTTAAAAAAATTTATTCTGCTTGGCAGCCATATGACTTCCTGAATCTGAGGATTTGTATCTTCATAGTATTTTGGGAAGAACTGTTTTGGTGCAGAGGAAGTTTCATTTTGGTGCAATTTTGGATTTACAGAAGCACAAAGATAGTGCACAGTACATACACCCACATCCAATTTCCCGTATTATTAACATGTCATGTTAGTAGGGTACCTTCTCATTCTTTTAAAAAATTCTTCTTCCTACCAATTCCCTCTGTTCTCTTCTTCTGTAATTTTGATTACATGTATATTGGCATTTTTACCCTGTTTTAAATGTTTCTTAACTACTCTTTCATAATTTCCATCTCTTTTGATCCTTGTCCTTCAGAGTAATTTATTTAGACCTATATTCCAGTTCACCAATTCTCTCTTCAGCTATATGTGCACATCCAAACTGCTCTTCAACTCATTGATTACTACTTTATATTTATATTATAGGTTTGGTTTCTATAAGTTCTATTTGAATATTTTCCAAATTTAATTTGGATATTGTCACTTTGATAGACTCTTGTTACTTACTTGTGTTTTTAATTCCAGCTTTGTTTCTTTAAACATTCTCTGTTTGATAATCCCAATATTTGAAATCTCTAGTTCATTTGTTTATTTTTTATTCTGACTCTTACTCATGAAATATTGTTTCATTTTCTGTTTTGCAATTTTTTTCTTTGTAACTGTCTATCTGCTGCAACTTTAGCAATAAAAATTGTGTGAAGCTTGGGTTGAGAATATAACTAATTTCCCATATTATTAACATTTCACATTAATAGGTATATTCAGTATGCAATAGGTATGCATAATTGAGGTGCCACAGACAAGAGTCACCTAAATGACAATGCTTGGTTTGGGAAGGGGTTACTTGGCCAAGTCTAAGACAGACAGTTGCTCCTATTATCTGTCTCTGAGTGCTGTGTTGGCTTTTGTTGTCCCAATTCCCCCTTTCTCTGTGGGCGTAACTCTTTGTAAAACCTAGGAGCACTTGTAGTAGCTTTTGTTCTGCCTCCCCACTCTGACACCACCTTTCTGGGCACTGATGCTCTACCCAGGCCCGTGGGATGCACATGGTGCCCAGGGTTTACTTGCCTTTGTACTGTCTGACTTACCTGCCTGGATTACGGCAGCTGCTTTGTACCTGGCTACCACCACAATGTATGTACTGTGTATATTTTGTATTTATTGTCAAACATTCTCTGAAATACATAATCATCTATATTATATGCACATGTTTAAATAATACAGACAGTACATACATTGTATGAACCTATATAGTTAAGCGGTTATTAATGTGATGCTAAAGAGGGTATGAAATGAGAAGGAAAGAGGCGAGTTCATTCACACATTTGCAAGCAACAAGCAAAATAGGAGAGAGAATGATTTGTCCAATATATTTGCATTAATGAGGCAGGAGCTTGAGAGAGATACATATTTTAGCACCTTGTTAAGGTAAATAAGAAGAGAAAACTCTCATTAAGATTCCCAAATATGCCAGCAGTACATTTTGGACACCCCAGTTTCCACACACGGGAGGGGAGAGAAAGGCCGGGGACAGGCAGGGCAGCTTCTCGGTGCAGCAGACCTTGTTGGCCCTTGAGCCCTGAGGGGGAGTTAACAAAAAGGTGATGCTCGCAACTTCATGCCATACCAACAACCATCCCAGATGCGTCCTAGTCCAATTCTTAGTTTTCTCTCCAGTCACACTTTGCAGAAGTTGCACCTTTACCTTTCAGCTTATTATCTGTTACCATTGTTCCAGTCCTCTCAAAGTCACCGTCCAATTTCTTTTATATTTTTACTAGAGGCCTGGTGCATGAAAATTCATGCACTGGAGGGGCGGGGGTTCCTCAGCCTGGCCTGCCCATAGTCCAGGAGCTCTCAGGGATGGGAGACGACCTGGCCCTCAGGGAAGGTGATGCCTCCATCATATTCTGCTGCTGCCTCAGCTGGCACTGGTTACCTGAGCCTTGGGTGGCCCTGGAGAGCTGGGCAGCCGACAACCCAGGCTGGGCATCGGCTGGGCAGCTGACATCTGAGGCTTGCTTGAGCCTTGGGCTGGCCCTGGGCAGCTAGGGGGCCGAGGGCGGGTCCAGCTGCACCATGCACCTGTCACCCCCCCCGCCCCTTGGCTGGGCTGAAAAGACTGGGGGTCTCCAGTGGGGCTGAGGGGACTGGGTGCCGCCATCTTGTGGCTAGATGGTGTGACGGTCAATTTGCACAGAAACATCAATGGTGAGAGAATCATTGATCAGCTGCCTCCTGCCACGCCCCATACTGAGGATCGATTGAGCCCACAACCCTAGTATATGCCCTGACTGGGAATCGAACCATGACCTCCTGGTTCATAGGTCAATGCTCAACCACTGAGCCATGCTGGCCAGGTAATTCTTGAAATGTCTCTTCCCAACTCCCCTAACATCCCTTTTAATATATAAAACTAGAGGCCCGATGCATGAAATTTGTGCAAGAGTAGGCCTTTCTTCCCCTGGCTGCCAGCACTGGTTTCCCTCTGGCACCTGGGACCAGGGCTTCCCTCAGAGCCCCTGCTTTGTCTGGAACATCATCTAATTAGCATATTACGCTTTTATTATTATAGATTGTATTTCTCCTACTTCCTCCTTGGGTCTGTGTGCCCCGTTCACCATGGCAGCATAGGCTATGGACATGGGTACCTACCCCTGAAAGGGCGCCGGATGAGAAGAAAGCTCCTAACACAGTGGTTCTCAACCTTCCTAATGCTGTGACCCCTTAATACAGTTCCTCATGTTGTGGTGACCCCCAATTTTATTGTTACAAATTGAACATAATTAAAGCATAGTGATTAATCACGAAAACAATATGTAATTATATATGTGTTTTCCGATGGTCTTAGGCGACCCCTGTGAAAGGGTCGTTTGACCCCCGGAGGGGTCGCGACCCACAGGTTGAGAACCGCTGTCCTAACAGGACAAGTGGGTGTGTTTAGGTTCCCAGTGCCTGGGGATACGGAGGCATCATATCTTTGTGTGTAGAGGAAATGTGTGTGATCTGAAGTCAGCTTGCCTGTGAATGAGGAAGCTCTGAAACATCACCGGTACTGAAATAAACTCTTTGCTTTCCTAGGAACATTTAGCTCATCACTGCTGGGAATGCTGATCCCTGCGCCAGTCAAAGACGGTCCACTGTTGGCAGTGAACAGAAGGCTCTGTCTTGGTGACAATGATCTGTGACTGACCTTCCACGGATGGCTCCAAGCTGCGGCCCTGGTGAAGATTTCCCTCTTGTTTCCAGGTCATAATGAGGAAACCTAGGTGTCTGCAAACAGGTAATATACCACCAAAGGATAAAATTCTTTACTTCTTTCTAAAAGATTTAAATCAGAGACAGTGCCTTATTTTATGAACTCACATGAATGACATGAATTTTACTGTGATGGAGCCAAAAACAGTCTAGTGGCAATACAAACGCAGGCTTATCCTAAGAGATAAAATTAAAGGTATCCCTTGTTGGCCATTTTTATTCTTCCATAAATTTTATGTTTATGCCATTTTAAAAAAATCCTTTTTTTTCCTTTTAGAATACCTTAAAAAAATGCTTACCTTTCTTATTGATCTCTATTTATATGGCTAATATTCACATACTTGGTGGGGTGTTTTTTTTAATACTTTTTCTTTTTTAAAAATATCTATTTTTATTGATTTTTAGAGAGAGAGGAAGAGGGAGGAAGAGACAGAAACATCTATGAGAGAGAACTATCCATCAGCTGCCACCTGCACACCCCCAACCTGCGATTAGCCCGCAACTGGGCATGTGGCCTGACCCGAATGGACCGGCAATCTCTTAGTGCATGGGACAACACTCGACCACTGAACCACATCAGATGAGCACTTTTTCTCTCTTTGTTAAAGAGGTTTTACATTTAATATGCTCAAATCTGTCCATCTTTTTCTTAAGACTTCTGTTTCTTTTGTTTTTTTTATTTTATCTTGTTTAGGAAGACCTTTTTTATCCCAAGATTACAAAGAGATACTTTAAACATCTATGTTTTCTTTTTACATCTCAATCTTTAATCTATCTGGAATTTGTTTTTGTGTGTGGTATGAGATAGGGATCCAACTTTATTTTTCCCTCTTTTTGATGATCCCAAGTTGCTTTTTACAGGCCTATTTACCTGCCTTGAAAAGTAACGATCAGCCTACCAGGTAGTCCTGAGGTCAGCAGTAGGATCCGGTTCTGTTCCCACTGATTCTGTTTTGTTTTTTGTTTTTTCTTTCAAGTGGAAAAAGCGCACGTGAAACTGCTTAGTTGGGACAAACATGAACAATTTGCTGTTTTTCTTCCAGGAGATGCTCTGACCACAGCACTACCACCTCAAATTCATTTCCTTTCCATTTCAAAAGGAGTTCATATACATTCACTTTATACTCTCCGCCCTGGGAGTTGTCATCACCCAACATACAGCTCTATGCTCGAAGTGCTTAAAGTCTAATGAGAAAACAAACTCACACATGCACATGCACATGCACACACATACACACATACACACATGTAATAAACATATGCATATACGTATAGTTAACATGTAAATATATACACATACGGATGAGGTGACTGTACACTCTAGGGCAGCATGGGTTATGCCCTGTGAGTGTGCTAATGAGCGCCTCTCCCCCAGTCCCCGAGAGGGTGGGACGGTGTCATTGTTATCATTTACCTGGAGTAAAGTAGGGAATTGGTAGAGGTTAGTTGAATGGAAGTGAAAGAATAGGTAGCACGGGAACTGAGAGCAGAAAGAAATCTCCACAGTAAAGGTCAGAGAATGTTCCAGAGGCGCCCCGAGCCGGCCCTAGGGGTTTGCAGAGACCGGAAAGGAGGAGGCCGCTGCGCATGGCCTCCCTTGGAAGCAATTTCCTCTGTTCTCACGTATTCCTCCAGGTTGTCTGGGAGGGAGTGTGAAGGCTGCAAACAGGATGTTGATCTCCCTCAATCATCCACCTCCAAAAGCTCCCAGAGCGCCCGCAGCTTTTCCAACGCACAGAAATCAGTTCTCTGGGAGCGATTCCCCTGCCACTGTCCTCTCCCAGAGCCATCTGTCACCGGGCATTAGCTCTGGGCACACCAGCTCCCACTGTGGGAAATGGACGCACACACCGCCCGCACCGGCTCAGCCTGCCCGCTCCCCTCAGAGCCCGTCTCGGGCCAGCCACCAAGCAGCCCGGGTGGCACGCTGGCCCTGAAGATGCTGACCCCTGCAGTCAGCACCGAGGGGGACAAAGAAAAGATGCCAAAGACAAATGGACGGACCCAGCCTTCCTTCCTGCCCGGCTCCCGCACAGGGACAGGGACCATGAACTTACTCGGTACTGACTGAGCACGGTTTCCGCGTGCACCAAGTCCCAGGAGCTGGACGTACATCCGTGCAAGGCACAGACAGAGACAGCCTTCCTGGAGCCCGTGCCAGCAGGGGAGGGCAGTGAGGAAAATCAACAACTATTACGAACACCTAGAAATAAATGAATACAAATCCATCTCTTCGCAGCTTACCCCAAATACAATGCATGTACTTGTTCCAGTCACAACTGAATTCGACCCTAATGGCCAGAATGGCCTCTCTCCCCTCCTAAGGCCAGGGGGCTGGTGATGAGTTCTGCACAGATCAGACCACGCTTCTCTTTTGGAAACCCACAGGGGCAGGAGAGCAGCGGCTGGGAGAAAGGCCGAGCTTATACAAGCGTTTGAACTACATTCTGCACATCTGCAACTAGGAAGCATGCACGTAATAAAAGGCATTACATGGTAAGCCAATAAGGGCTGGTTCAAATCCCTTAAAAAGAAACAGCGGCACAACAGAAAACACTGAGAAAGAAACAACCTCAGCAGATCTCTACCTTGCAGCCAGCAATCTCTCCCAATCAACCGAGGCTGGGTCTGTGGAGGGTTACCTGAGGGAGAAGGCATATGCTTCTAAACGAAGGAATCCTGGGCATTGAGAAGGAAATGCCTTCTAGAACCTTCCATTTACTGTAGATAGCCACACACACACACACACACACACACACACACACACACACACACGTTTTTTAATTTCCCTCCTAATCCCTGTTTTCTCGGAGAAGTTGATCTTTCCATCGGAGCTCTGCCTGCCATGAGATACTCCAGCTCCAAACCTTTGCTTGGCTGATGCTTCTTGTCCTCTGGGGGTCAGCTTATGTGCCCCCTCTCCCCATGAAGCCTTTCTGACTAGTCTAGGGCCCACCCTCCAGCCCACACTCCTCACCCACCCAGGCACTTCCCTTCACAAGGAAAGGAAGACCTACATGTAATTGATTGAGTCTTCTCAGAACTAAATATAATTGGAACTTCTGTTTCACTCATTCATTTCTTTGTTCACTTGTTTATTGTATGTCTGACTCCACTTGAAGATAAGCTTCGTGGGAACAGAAAATTTATCTTGCTTGCTCGCTCTCCAGCTCCTAAAACAGTGTTTGGCAAGAGTAAATGCTTAATAAATATTTGCTGAATGGAGGAATGAAAAACCTGTCAGATTTCATTGAGCAAAGCAGCTTTGATTTTGCTGCTACCTCAAGCAACCGTCTTATTTCCCTTTATTTTTTCCTCAGTTCTATGTTCAGTCTCTCTCTCTCTCTCTCTCTCTCTCTCTCTCTCTCTCTATATATATATATATATATATATATACACACACACACACACATATAAATATATATATATATATATATATATATATATTGATTTCAGAGAGGAAGGGAAAGGGAGAGAGAAATAGAAACAACGATGAAAGAAAATCATTGATTGGCTGCCTCCAGCGGGGATGGAGCCCACAACCCAGGCATGTGCCCTGACCGGGAACTAAACCATGACCTCCTGGTTCATAGGTCGATGCTCAACCACTGAGCCAGGCTGGCTGGGCATAGAAGCACCTGGACATTTGTTGGAAATGCCAATTCTTAGACCTACCAAATCAGAAACTCTGGCAGTGGGCCTAGACATGTGTATTTCAACAAGGTCTTCTTGGTGATTCTGTTGCACACTCTAGTTTGAGAACCACTCACTGCTCTACATCATGTGTTAAGACCTAAAGTCAAGAGAACTGAATAAATTCCATTACCCAAAACAATATCTTTGGGCTTCAGGTTGCTCATTTTTTCTTAATATATTAAGCCACTTCCTGAAATGACACAGTGCTCAAATTTGACAAAAGGGCTGGTGTCATGGTTTAAGACATATTCTGAATTATAGATTATGTTACAGTTTTAGTCTGTCTCTTTGGTTAAATAATCAGAGACCCACTCAAGGTAGCTTAAATAAGGGGGCAATTATTATCAGGAATCACATGAAGTGATTAGGGGAATTTCTGGATATCCTAGAAGACAAGATCTAAAAATTGGATACACAGCCTGTAGCCGAGGGGCGGTTATAAATTCAAAATTTGTTAAAGCATCCGGGCAGAGCTTTAACGCTACACCAGGGTGGTGATGCAATTACATTCGTTTGTGTCTGCTTTTCTTATCCTGCTGCCAATGAGCTTTCTTGTTTAATATCGTTTCTGATCCTCCATAATTTTGAGTTGCAGGGCTATTCTTTCAATGTTTTTCTCTTGAGAACAGAGTATGATAGATCTAGCTTATATTTTGGGTGGCATATTATTGGTCATTTGTAGTGATAGTCCAGTAGTTATTTAACAACTGGTACAACACAGACATCAAACAATCAGAATGGGGAACCAACTGCTTAGAATAAGATGTCGCCAGTTAGGATGGGCACCGACTATCCAGGTCTGGCACAGCCATACCGACGTGCGCCTCCCGACTGTCAGACTGAAAAAACAGCTGTGTAGATCTGTCCCTTCAGACGGTACTTGGGCACAGCAAAGCAATCCATATAGGCAGAAACATGTTGTTTTTTATTATGTTTTGTTTGTTTTCTTCTTCTTTTTTTTTCTTTTCTAACCATCACATCTACAGAGCTCAGCACGGTGCACAGGACATATTATGGAAACCTATATTTCTAAATATTTGAATAATACCAATAAATACATTTTAAGTACAAGCTCTAAGTCAAATCTAAAGGGATATTTCTTCCTTACAAATGGCTTTTGAGTCTCCTTGTCAATTCCCCTTGCCCTCACCCTCGCTTTACCAACATTCACGTGGACCATTTCAACAACCTTCTAATTAATCTTCCTGACTTTAGAATCTTTCTTTCTATTACAACTTCTATACTTTCTCCAAAGCATCTGTCTATCCTAAGATTTAAGTACTTTGGTTACTTACCATTCTCCTGTTTGAGAATATGTTCATGATTAGGAAAGGTATAAAGACATACATAAAAGTGATAAACATAAATACAAGATAGTGGTTGCCTCTAGGGATACAAGGAGGATTTAGAGAAATAGAGTGGACATCCTGCCGAGCTAAGGAATCAGGGGGCTCTGGGCTGCTGAAGCAGCTGGAATCTGTGGGCCAGAGTGCCTGAGAAAAGGGGCCTATAGAGAGAGGTGACCTCAGAAGTCAGCATGAGAATTTACCTCAAGTCCTTGGCTGAGGGCTAGGCTATGTGTAAAAGGGCTAGACCCAGAGATCAAACATTTTGAGGATGTGAGTGAAAGATGATGCAGAGAGATGTTGGAATTCTAGACCAGCTAGAGTAGAGACACCTCACTGAGTACTTTACACTTTCAGTTAGGAGTCCAGAAGACCACGCCTTAGGAACAAAAGCCATGCTCTAAGACTGATGTCAAAACCGAAATAGATCTGCCCTAACAGTGAATGAAACAAACCTGACAGGACCAAGAGACTCCACCAGCAACTTAATAGTAACGTAAATACAAAGAGAACTATACCTAAGTACCATGTAGTCAAACTGCTGAAAACCAAAGATGAACAGAAAAATCTTAAAGGCAGCCGCATATCCTTATTAAGTTGCAAAAGAGGGAAAGCAGGGTATGGAGGACGGCTGACTTCTCATCATAAATAACGGAGGCCAGGAATGGCACCTTTAAAACATACTTCAAATATTAGGGTGAAGAAAAGATGGTTTCAGAACAACATAAACCTAGAGAACCTGTTGTCAGCAGGCTGTAAGAAATGCTAAGGAAAATTCTTCAGGCTAAAAAGAAATGACACTAGACATGAAGTTGGGCCTAAAGATAGAATGAGAGAACCAGAAATAGTACATATTTTTGGAAAATATAAAATAAACACTTTCTTCTTCTCTTAAATTTTTTTTGGAAGATAACTGATTATTTAAAGCCAAAATAATACATTGCATTATGGTGTCTTATTACTTATATAGACAAAATAAACAATAACAATAGAAATTAAGATAGGCAGGCTAAATAGACTTTTGCTATTATAAGCTTCTTACATTTTATGTGAACTAGTAAAATATTAACTTTAAGTTAACAATCATAAGTTAAGGATTCATTTGTAATCTATCTAGAAGCAACCATAAAAACATCAATGCAAAACAAAGAGAGGAATTAAAATAGAATATTTAAAAAATAAAAAGAACATAAACAAAAACAGATAGGATAACTTGGAAATAAATACGGGCATGGTACATTTAAACCCAACTAGATAAATGGTAGTACTAAATGAAAATGAATTAAACATTTTAATTAAGAAGAAAAACTATCAAACTAGATTTAAAAGCAAAAACCAACCATATGTTGCCCAAAAGCAATGAAGACACAATTTAAATAAATTAATACAAATAATTTAAGAGTAAATAGACACAATAAGCATAAGAAATCCAGAATAAGTATTTCAACACAAAGTAAAATTCCAGACAGGGAACATTATCAGTGATAGAAAGGTATGGCATAATGATAAGCAGTTTAATGCATCAGGAAGATATAGCAACCATATGTGTTATACAATTAATAACAAAGGTTCAGAACACATGAAGGGGAAAAAAAAAGACAGAACAAAAGGGAGAAGTGACACTCACATGTAGTTGCAGGTTTTATTACCTCTGTCCTAGTAACCAATAGAACAACTAGGCAATCAATAAAGATGTTGAACATTTTAACAATAAGTTCCACCGACTTGATCTGATTGATATTTATCAAACACTAACCTGACAGCCAACAACTGCAGAAGGCACATTCTTTTATAACATTTTGGGATTGTTCACCAAGATAAGCCATATGCTGGACAATAAAATATGAGCCAACCAATATCAAAAGATCAAAATCTTGCAGGTTTGTTCTCTGGCCAAAGTAGAATTAAGTTAAAAATCAATAACAACAAGATACCGAGAAAATGTCCCAATATTTGGAATGTGTGCACTTTTAAGTAGCCCATGGATGCAAATCGCAATCGCAAGGTATAAGAAAACATTTTAGCTGAATGACAATGAAACTTAACTCTGCCCGCAGGTGTGGCCGTCTCTTCTCTGAGCGTCCTCTTAAAAGCCTTAGCCCCCTCCCCCTTCCAATTCAAGGCGCTCAGCCTTTGGGAAGACCCTGCATATCATTGTATTATGAAGCCTGCACGTGCGGTTCCTGTTCTCGTTCTGTGTCTGGTGCTCACTCACATCCCCCACTCTCCTGCCCGCTCTGAGCCAGGTGCGAGGAAACAGACCACATTCTCATTAAGGGCGAGGATGTTTTGAGCCCTCTTGTCCCAGGGCCCCTCGTTCCCCTTTCCTACCGTGGTTTGAGGTCCAGCTTTGAACGAAAGAGTCCACAGCAATTACACCTGAGGATCAAAATGTGATTTGTTGTGACAGTAGACAAGAAATAAGATAGGAAAGATGTGTCTATTAATATCTAGAGATGGCTGTTGAAGGAAGGCCTACTATACTTATTTGCAAGCAAAATGATTCCTGATACTTTGAGAGCCTGCCTCATAGATGGCTAAGGCTCGAGGCTCTGTTTGTTGTGACCTATTGCTTTTCTCTGAGAAAGCCCTGAAGAACTAGATTTTTGACTCGTGATTTGGGGTTATTTCTTTAATAGTCTTTAGGCACAGGATCTGTGCCTAAAGGTTGACCGGATTGCCAGCTTTGGGTGCTCGGAACTCATCAGAACTCAGAACATTCACCATGAGTCAGCCCCACCGTGCCCCTCACACCATCAAAGAAAGCATTGGGGTATTTTTGGTTGTTGTTTGGTTGTTTTTTTTGTTACTGTGTCACAAACAGCTTATATAAGCTTCATGGTGTTAGTACATACAGTTCCTTGCTACAACAAATCAAAAATAAATTTTCAATTTCTTTCCCCAGCAAGAGCTTCAGATTTGCTAAGAAAGGCTTATGGCTGTCTAACAGCTGCTTATCACTCCCAGGTAGGGCCCCAGTCGCCGGTGGTTCAGGGTTCGAGTCCCCCAGCATATGACTGTTGTCCCAAGAAGTCTGTTGTCCTCCCTCTTCCCTCCCCCCCCCCCCCCCGCCCCCCGGCCACCCACCAGCCAGACCTGGGACAGAGGGAGCCCAGACTCTGGAGGTGAGAACCAAAGAGCCTGACCTAGTTCTTGCTCAGAGAACAGGCAGAGAAGCTGTGTGATAAGGAACTCAAGGATCTGCTCACAGGCTTCTGAGGTCACCCTGCTCCCATCCGTGTTATCTTCTAGAAGCAGTGACTTCCTCTCCCATCGCCCACTCTTCAGGACGCACAGCGCAAGCCGAGGCGAGTGAACTCTCCCAGGGTATTTCTAAGGTCCTATCTTTTGGACGGCTGCCCGGTTCTGTCTGCCCAGCTGCTTCCTTCTGAGAAGGCCCTGAGCGGCCTGGCTGCTTGGGATTGCTCCCTGGGGCCTTTCTCTCATGCAGCCCTGACAGGGGCCTGCTGAGTCCATCGGGGGCACATTCATCTCCAGGGAAGATCAGACAAGGTCTGCTCGGAGGGGGCTCAGCAGAACTACCTCCAAACCCAGCAGCTGGTGCCCGACCGTGGCCCTGAATGTCCAGAGGGAACTATTTGTTCCTTCCATGAGACAGACCAGCAAAGAAAAATGGTTTTCCAGGCATTCTAATCAATTACTTGGGTCATACCTGTTGGCTTTTGTGAACAGTTATTTCATGCTACTCATGGTGCTGTTCGTTCTATACACATTATTTCATTTCATCCCTATGACAACACAAGGCAGTGGGCGGTTTACCATTCTCGTTTTGCAGCTGTGGTAGTGAGACTCAGAGAATATAAGTCACATTGTCAAGACTGAATATTGAGTAAGTGGCAGAGCCAGGAATCAGCCAATAGGGTATAATTCTTAAAAAAAAAAATTCTGACCATCCACCTCCCCCCCCAAAAAACCCCTAAAAACTGGTTTGAGCTGGGCCTGTGTGGCTCAGTGGTTGAACATTGCCCTATGAACCAGGAGGTTACAGTTGGATTCCCTGTCTAGGCACATGCACAGATTGCGGGCTCAATCCCCAGTAGGGGGCGTGCAGGAGGCAGCCAATCAATGATTTTCTCTCCTCATTGATGTTTCTCTTTCTCCCTGTCCTTTCCTGTCTTAAATCAATAAAAACCAAATTGATTTGTGATATAGAAGTTAGTCACTTACCCTCTTGGGATTAAGTCACCATTTCATTATATAGTTGTGACGGTGAGAAAAGTCCTGAAGTTTTCAACTGAGGTATTGAAAAATTCAGAGGATAAAAGGGTGAGTCTGGCAGGAGGTAGTAATGGCCAAAGAGGCAAAAATCTAGGGCAAAATTATTCTAGTATTCCACTGAGAAACAAGGGGAAGACAGGGAAAACAGAAATATATAAAATAAATATATAGCTAAAAACAGTCTGATGACAGAGAGGCCTCACTGATGCGCTGAGGAGGAGGCCCGAAGTGAGGACAAACAAGACCAGTGCATGTATCTGTAAGAGGAATGGCAGGAGGCTGAAGGTTAGAATACAGTGAGAGTGAGGCTGGGAAATGCTGAAGGTAATAAAAATGGCCCTTTTCACTTTTTGGGGGCCAAAGAGCTGTCAGAGAAATGGCAGACCCACTGCTCAGAGGTAACAGTGGAAAAAATGCGAACGAATTTCCTAATTCTCCTTTGCTTCTCTTGTCTGCAACTGAGAGAAGAATCTTCAACTGGAAATAGCAAAATAAACAAACTAAAGAACAGGAGCTGATGCCTATGATAAGCAAAAGAACTGTCATTAGCGAGTACCCACTTTATGCCAAGCCCATATCCCTGTTCTAACCAAATCCCATAATAACTCAGAAAAGTAGGTATTACTATAACCGGCAGGCCCCTCCTTGCCCCCGCCCCCTCCTCACCCCTGTGCTTTGTTAGCACCTAGATTGCAATAGGAGGAAAATATAAAGGCGGTAGATCTAAATTTCAGCAAGTCATTTGAGAAAGGCCCTTATGAATTCCCTGAGGAAGTGGGGAAATGTGTGGTGGATGATGGTAAGGTGAAGAGGTTTCACAGTTGATTAAATAACTTGATTTGTTGTCAGGCTCCAGGTTTGCATCTGGATATGCCACTTTTCAGTTTTCTTATCTGCAAAATAAAAATAACTCTACTACTTACCTCATAAGGTAGTCATAAGGATTAAGTTAGATCATGTAATTTAAGATCATTTTGTAAACTATAATGTATTACATGACAGTAACTACTATGGCTATTAATTAATAGCACCAGTAGAGGGTTTGATCTTGAGCCTATTTTAGTCCACATCTCACTACAGATATGTATGAAAGTAGAGGAAATAGCTTTATCGGATTTGTAGGTGACACAGAGCTGGCAGTGAAAGCTAATATATCTGATGTGTCTTAATAATTCAGAGTTTATGCTAGCTTTAGGATAGTCATAATGATTTTGGCAGGCTGGAATATTTGAAAAAAACAATAAGAAAAAAAATTTAGCAAGAATTCACTTTTATATCTGTGCTTGGCTAAAAACAAAATTCCATAAGGACAGAATGAGGCAGCTGTCCACGGAAGAAGGGTCCTGGAGATCTGGTCAACCTCCAGCCCAGTCTGAAGGAACTATGGGAGGTGGTTACAGAAAAAGGCAGCAGAATTATGGGTTGTGCTTATAGAAGTAGAGGCCATAGTATTCTTCTTGGGCCAGAACCCAGCTGGAGTCATTTGCTTACTTCTGGAGAGAATATACAGAGAAGCAAGATTTCTAGTTAAGTGACAAATGGTTGAAGGTATTAGAAGTGCCTGGGAAAGGGAAGAATAAATAGTGTTGGAAACAATTACTTACAGCAATAGCTAATATTTATTGAGTATTTGTATATGTCTAGAATAGTCCATTATCTATGTTATATCATCTAATCCTCTTAGCCTGGTGAGGTTGGTAGCATTGTTTTCCTGCTTTCCCATTTTATAGTTGATAAAACAGGATAAATGGTTCACTCAAGGTTACATAGGTAGTAAATGAGAGAGCATATATCTCCACTCAAACTTTCTTATGTAGAACAGGCACTTGCAGCCAATTTGTTATGCTGCTTTCTAAAAGTTGGGAGAAATAAGCTCACTGACAATATTTGGAGGACTCTTATGTGGAAGAGGGATGAGCCCTATGTTATACAGTTCTAGAAGGTAGCGCTAGTCCCTGGAAGTGTACAATTCGGGAAGGAAGATTTAAGCTCGGCTTTAGGAAGCGTCTAACTTTTAGAGACTATAGAACGGGCTATCTCGCAGAGTCTATTTCTCCAGCCACTTGCCACGTAGAGGTTAGATGGCCACCTCTTAGAGTTTCTCTTCATGTTATGCGATTGTCCTAGGTAGCCTCAGCAACTCTTTTAAGATCTGGCCTTGGACTACATCAAAATAAAAAGCTTCTGCACAGCCAAAGAAACCATCAACAAAACAAGAAAACCCACTGCATGGGAAAACATATTTGCCAATGTCATATCTGATAAGGACCTAATCTCCAAAATTTATAGGGAACTCATACAACTTAACAAAAGGAAGATAAACAATCCAATCAAAAAATGGGCAAAGGATCTAAATAGACACCTTTCAAAAGAGGACATTCAGAAAGCCAAGAGACATATGAAAACATGCTCCAAGTCACTAATCACCCGAGAGATGCAAATCAAAACAACAATGAGGTACCATCTCACACCTGTCAGACTGGCTATCATCAACAAATCAACAAACGACAAGTGCTGGAGAGGATGTGGAGAAAAAGGAACACTTGTGCACTGCTGGTGGGAATGCAGACTGGTGCAGCCACTATGAAAGACAGTATGGAGTTTCCTCAAAAAACTAAAAATGGAACTCCCATTTGACCCTGTGATCCCACTTCTAGGAATATATCCCAAGAAACCAGAAACACCAATCAAAAAGGAGATGTGCACCCATATGTTCATAGCAGCACAATTCACCATAGCTAAGATCTGGAAACAGCCTAAGTGCCCATCAGTAGATGAATGGATTAGAAAACTGTGGTACATCTACACGATGGAATACTATGCTGCTGTAAAAAAGAAGGAACTCTTACCATTTGCAACAGCATGGTTGGAACTGGAGAGCATTATGCTAAGTGAAATAAGCCATTCAATGAAGGAAAAATACCACATGATCTCACTCATTCATGGATAATAAAGACCATTACAAACTTTTGAACAATAATAGATACAGAGGCAGAGCTGCCTCAAACTGATTGTCAAACTGCAGTGGGAAGGCCAGGGAGGGTTGGGGGGCAGGAGGGAGGGGGGTAAGAGATCAACTGAAGGACTTGTATGCATGCATATAAGCATAACTAATGGACATAAGACACTGGGGGGTAAGGGAGGCCAGGGGATTGTCAAGGGCGGGGGTGGGGGGCGGGGGAGGAAGGACACATATGTAATACCCTTTGTAATACTTTTAGCAATAAAAAAAAAAAAAAGATCTGTCCTTGGCCAAATGTATTAACTAGGACTTATAACTGCAAGTAGCAAGAACCCAACTCACTATAGCTAGAATGTGTGGTCTCTCTTGGAAGAGCAAGGATGCAGCTGATTCTGTCACAATGGAACCAGGACCACGAAATCTAAAGGTCTCTCCAGTTCTTATCCGTACTTGGCCTTGTTGACTTTCTTCTCTCTTATCTTAATCCAACTTCCATCAGATATCAGAAAACATAGCCACTAGGAGTTCCTGTCCTTCCCCCCCGCCCCCCCCCATCTAATCATTTCTGCCAGTAGAGATGGTATCTTTGGTATCAAGGCAAAACAAACAAATAAATCTTCTCAGTCAAGGGTACGGGTTGACCCAGTTTAAGAGCCTGCAGCTTCTACACCATCAGTTGCAGCCAGCAGAATGGGACTCATTAGACAATGGCAAGTCTCATGGGAGCAATATGGATGGATCAGAAAAGGATGCATATTAAATAAAATGGTCTACTGCCCTGAAGGAAAATGACAGAAGGCTAGTACTCAAAAAGCATTGAGAACACCACAGGTTTAAAGTCTTTTTGACTCAACCATATGCAAACTATGAACATAAACTTTAGGGTTCAGGAGTCTCCATGTTGACAACAGTAACTTGTCTGAGACTATCTGAAGGGGATGCTCACTGTTAAGGATGAGTGTTTGGCATCTATCATGTGCTCAGCACTGAGCTAGGTACTACAGGCCATGGTCCCTATGTTCAAAGTCCTAACAATTGAATGGAATTAAGGACTGAATAGCATTCTGAGAGTCACTTAAAATATAATTATATAGGTTAGCCCTTTACAAATAGGTCTCACATCAAGTTTAAATTAAAACTAGCTTCTCAATGAAATTCTCAATGATTTAAAAGTAGCCCAGGCTGCAGAAATTTGTATTCACATATTCATTCATTCATTCATTCATTCACACTTCGAATGTACTCACTCTTGCTTTAGATACTCTTTACGGTAATAAAAGTGGTAGTCACAGTTCCCTTCCTTCAAATTTCTTACCTGCTGTTCTCTCTGACTGGAATACTCTTTACCTCACTCCCATCCCCCATTGGTGTCACCTCCTTCTATTTAACTCTTGTTCATTTTTTCACATCCTTGATCCTCTTGACTTGGTTAAAACACGTATTGTAAGCTCCCATAGCATCCTGGGAGCCTCCCTTTGGGAAAGTTATCATATTGTACTGATAACCAGAAGGGGGAGCCAAGTTTTTTCCCTGGGGTCATGTCTCTTAAAGTTGAAGAACGAGCACCATGGACCAGAAGATTTAAACAAAAGCATAGAAAATTTATTACAAGGAGATTGACTCCCTGCATGGGGAGGGTTCCCAAATAATGGGTTTCCCATTGAAGCCTTGTAGTCTAGGGGTATATATTTGCTATAAGCCTGTTCTATATCTACCTGTGTCGCCACCTGATTGATTCCCTCAATTGTTCTTGCCCAGCAACGGACCTGAACCTTCCCTGTTCCTATGCCTCAGTTCACCTTACTGTTGCAGACCCTCCCTAGTTTCACATGCCTCCCGCTCTGAGTCCAAAAACATTCTATTATTTCTGCATGGTTGGTTCCTGCAATGAGGCTTGCTCAAACTGTCGTGTCTTCCCCTGCCCATGTTCCACCTGCCTGTTTTCCACTGTACCCCTGTCCTACCTGCCTGCATGTCAAGCTAACTCTTCTCAGTACTTTTTTTTTTTTTTTACCCAATGTGTGTCTTCTTTAGTAGAATCAAAGCCCCAGGAGGACAGGGCTATGCTTGTTCTGTGACTGCAATGCCTAGAACACTGTCACAAAAATAGCAGGGACTAGATATTCATTAATTGGGCAGATATTTACTGAGCGCCTGTGTGTCCAAGCATTGTTCTTGGCACTGAGGATACAAAAGGGGAAGAAAAAAAGATATGGTCCCTTCCTTGACAGAGCTTCCATGTTAGCCAAAGTTTTGATTTGATAGAAGAGTTATCTAATTTAGGCTCATTTCCCAGATAATGAGAAATGCCGGAGAGATTGATTTGAGTCAAGCCGCATGGAGACTTTGAGTGGCACCGTTAGTTGTTCTTAATTTCCTCATATATTGCTGCTTCTCAATACACATTTCACAAAGCAAAGGCGTGTGTGCGAACTTGTTTATTCAGTCCATGAATGCCCACAGGATGTTGAGGGCATCATGGGCTGAGAAGAGACAAACACGTGAAGAACATGACTTATATGTGCACAGTGGTTGGTTCAGTCCAGGCAAACAGCTTTGGTGATTTTTAACCAGTTGGGTCACAGCCCCTAAGAGTGGCCAGCATGTCCTTATTGTTGCTGTGGAGCCTGGGCATGTGGAGTTCCTGGGGAAATGAAGATGTGGCAGCCATAGTATTAGGCCTGGTCAGGACCTGCTAAGAGCTCAGTGCTGAGCAGGGAGTTGCAGGAAGGGACTAACATGGATTATGTTGAGAAAGCGGAAGGGGTCTCAGGAGATGGCTTATAAGGCAAGGGTATTATTATAATAGGAGTGTAGGAACAGCAGAGAAAGAGCTCGCTAGAGTGGGAGGTGCTTGGTGAGCAATGAAAGAATATGGGATAGGTATGGGGGACCGGGTTGGAAATGAGTCCTTGGAAATGGAAGAAATGACTATTTTCAACAGTGAAGAGAGAACTAGGTTTAGATTTCAGCTGATTTCTAACTAATCAAACCAGCTCTTAAATTTGGAACCAGGAAGGACACCCCTGGAACTCTGCTGGGGTTCCTACTCCGGGTTTATGCAACTGCCCTGGCGGTTTATGGAGAGAATCTCATCATTCATGCTCACATGAGAGAAGCCGGTCTTTGGACAGGCTGTCATACGTCAGGTTACCACACTTGTGCCCTGAACTGAAAATGCACCCGACCCCACCAAGCTGGACAGACACGTGAGTGGAACACAGACTGTAAAGCCAACGGTCACCCTCGCCGTTGTCACCTGAGGACAGCAGAGCCTGCGGGTGACTCAGGGTAACCCTGGGATCCGTGGAGGCTACACTGACTCAGAAACCCCACCCATTCCACTCACAGCCTACGAGCTGCTGAGGCATCTAACCAGAAAGCACCCCAATCCGGAGCAACGACCGTTTTTAAAATCAGCAGCTTTTAATGATGTGAGCAGAAATCCTCGGGCACTTTAAAGAACTGCTCTCCGGAGGGCCGTCTGCTAAGACCAGCAGTCTGCCTGGTGGGTAGAGGGAGGAAAGATCCTTTCGCTGTCTCTAAACCACAGGGGTCCAAGGAATGAGCTGCAGCCGGCTTGGGGTGGGGGTGGAGGTGGGGGGGTGGGGTGTCAGGAGAAGAGAAACCAGAGAAAGTCATTCATACAAAGTCTGTAAAGAAAATGTTTTATTTAAAGTGTTAAATACCATCACCAGAATGAGTTTGATTTACATTAGTTGGTGTTCTTTACAGGACTAATCTGCCCTTTTTTTTTTTATTTTTTATTTTCCAACTGGAATTCCCTTTAGTTTTAAAACATACTATGTACAGGGCAGCAATGGTCACTGGAATAGTGCTATTTACATGACTAAACCACAAGTCGAGGTGCAGACATGTGAAAATTAAAAAAAAAAAATACACCAACTTTTAAATAAATACTGCACAATGACACGTATGTACAAATATTCCATACAGTCATGTCCTTCTTATTAAAATTAGAAAGAATTTATATAGGAATATACACAAAAGATTAGGTGACCGCGCCTTAGTGTCAGGGGAATGGTAAACGTTTATTCTAAGGGAGAGGATAGACTCGGTAGGTCTGTGAAACCAATTGTTGCTGGTACACAGGTGTCTAGATTACTTCGGTCAAGTTTTACTCATTCTCTGAACGGCTCTGCCCGGGGCCATCACAGATCTCAGAATGCCAAGACACAACCTCGGTGTTATTTCATATCGCACCACATAAAGAGAAGGCATTTTTAGTGATACTCATTTTAACTTTTGCACCATAGCAAGCATGATGGTTTAAAATGGTCACCACTCAATTTAAGAAGAGAGAAAGAAAAAAGAAAAAGAAGCAATTTTTGTGCATGGCCTTAAAGAAATGACATGGATGTGGATTTCAATAGTCATTGCAAGAGATTAAATCAACCTCTGTGTTACAGAGTGTACATAAAGAAACAGGAAGTCCGGGTGGTTTATTACGTTAACCAGCGACTTTTCCACCACACAGCGGGGGGCCTTTAAGAGAAATCTGACCTCGTAGCACCACCCAATGGCAATAACTGTCTGTAAAATCAAAGACAGGGGTCTGACTTGGGATTTGTGTGTGGACTTTTGGTGATGGCATCAAAGAACTATGAATAGGCAGAATGACTGCCTTTGAGTCATCTAAAAATTGGAGCTTTAAAATTATTTATTGCAAATTCATGTTTCCTCTATTTATTTAGAAATACGATTTGTGAAAAATTGAATTTTTACTACAGAAAAAAAATGAATTAATAAACAGCCCTGTGTCCCAGGGCCCCAAAGTTTTAGCAGTGTTTCTATTCACATAGTACATGGAAACTGGATAAAGAAATTGCTTGAATTAATTAAAAAGCAAAACCCAAGACCTTGTAGAAATAATACTTTAACCCCTGTATGAATAATGCTGGTGCTAAAAACAAATTCATTGGACATTACAATGGCCACATGATTTTAGAATTTTCCTGTAAACTGAACTTGGAAGGCGAAAATAAAATTACCATGCACTCACTGGACAAAACACATTGCAAAAGTTCAACTATCTTCCTCATCAAATACATGCTGACTGACTTTAGTGCGCTCCCAAGTCATGTTGCAAAATCCTTTCCAACATGCTTGAAATACAGAAAGCTCTTAAATTTTTTCCCCTTGAGAAATTCATAAATTCAGAAGCATCTACGGCTCTGAATCAAACCTGGGGTACAAGAGAGTATCAGGTCAAAAACTGGTAATTGTTTAGAATAAAGTTCACTCTGGTAGAGAGAAAGAAAATAAAAGATTAAAAGAGGGAGGAGGAGAAAAGGAAGGAGAAAGATGTGAACAATTTGCACATATTGAACTTCATTAGATGTGTATATTTAACATGGAAATAAATGGAATATTTACTTATTTTTCACAAGGAGAATTTGAAGGAACTTCTAGAAAGTATTTTCTTTTGTAATGTCTGCCAAAACACAGACTATGATTAAATAATAAACATGGCGTGTCTTTGTATCACCCTGTTGCATTCTTGCCCCTTTTTAAAACCATGCACTAGTGAAATTTATTTTTAAAAATAATATAAATTGTTGAAAATGGCTGAGTTTTATTCTTTTTGTTTGTTTGTTTGGTTTTTTTTTTGCAAGTTGCAGCCCCAAGAAAATAACTTAAGTATTCAGCTAATCTGTGTCCATGCAGAAAGGTTCCTTTAATTTCATTCAGTACAGTGTAGCCACAGAATTTTGTTTCCCACAGTCCAACACATCTTGGCATGAGGGAGTGACGGCTGCTGGGGCTCCGAGGTCTGCCCCGTCTGCACGCTGGCCTGGCTGCTCCCCGCCGCTGCCCGGGGAGGGCTGACGCTCTGCCTCGGACCACTGCTCTGGTCTCCTGCTTTTCACCTGATGCTCCCTAGACTTCATTCCTTGACTTATCACACGGCTTAGTGGCTCGTATCGCTCACTCCATTTCTGTGGCATAGCAGGGCTTTGGGGGTCAGAGAAATGAAGAAAAAGGAACGGTAAAAAGATAAAGGTGCCATTGAAAAGGGCTTTTGTTGCATGAGACTGACTGACTCTTTGAGATTAATCCATGGCTTCATATTGGACCAAAATTTGAGTGTTACTGAACTCCAAACCTGACAGTTCTTCACCGCGCTGCTCTCTCACCGGAGGGCTTTCTTTAGGGCACAATGTGTGCGACTTCCTCTGAGAACACAGGATCGCTTTGTATCCCTAGAAACAGGCTCAGAAGACACAACATTAAGCATGCAGTGTTACCAGGGTTAGCGACCTGTGATTTTTTTTTTTGTAACGCTGGTTGCTATGACAACAGTTTTACAGCTGCTATGAACGAGAGTAAGAAGGTCCCGTTGAACTTTCCAGAGATGACTGGGATGCTCTTCTTGTCAGAGGGGCCAACGTTGGATCTACGAGGGAGGAAGTGGGGAAAAGTTTGAACCATCCAATCACCATGTTGGACAGCTCCAGTTCATCTAAAAGTATCTGGGCCACTCCCATGAAAGATTTGTGATCCATGCGGCCATAATCTCCCCAGACAATGATCTGTTGGCAAAATAAAAAGGAGAATAATGGTAGTACAATCATGTGTGTAAAAACTTGTAAACTAAAATACATTCAGCGCTGGCATCAAACATCATGTTAAAAAGTTGTACTGGCTACTGGGATCGTTGTCTTTCACTACCAGAATCCAAAGGTGTAATAGGAAAACTCTATCAGGCGTGAAGACCATAAGTAGTCCAGAAAGATTTATCACATGTGATGGGGTTGGCTAGTCTATACTTCACTTTAAAGGAAACAACAGTGTCTGTAGCTTTACAGCACGGGCCACTGCCTTGAAGTTTCCCAAGAATTTCAGCGGTGAGGAACAGAAGAGCACGCGGTAAGTAAGGATGCTGGCGACAAGGTCTGACTCCATGAAAGCGCGTTCCTAGGTAAGGGATTAACAATTCAGTAAGTACCTGTAAGACCTTCCCTTGGGGACTTTCTTCGAAAGATAACAGCTGCTGGTAGAGGGGTTCCAGCGTTTTCCGTGCCACTTTTGTTTTCTTTTTGGCTACGCAGACTCCATTATCCAGTAGATACACCTTTACGTATGGTGCTTGGGGAAGAAAAGACAGAGGAGAGTGAAGTGATGCGCTGTGGTTATGAAATACCCAACTCATGGGTGACATCTGCAACAGGTTAACCTTGTCAGAAAGAGCTGGCACCCACAGTCACCGGCCTTTCCACGTTAGGAAGACAAAAGGTAACTATCAGCTAGCTATTCAGGCAGTTTTAGGCAATGTCGACAGCCTCTGAAATGACTACTAATTTGCCATCATAGATTTGCATTAACTAAGGTCAAATGCTTCTAGTCCCTACCAGTATTCAAGGGAGACCTCTTACTCTTTCATTTGTCAACACTTCAATCTAATCAGACATGCTTTAATCTATATTGTTTTATTCACCCATCCCCATGAATCACTTAGTTATCACTCAAGGGGGTTTTTATTTGGAGAGTAAATTTGTTTAATAAACACAAAGGGTTTGTTTATTCATGGTGGTGTGGGCACACGACGAGGCTGAGGTTTTGTATAATATGTCCAATTAGCTGGGAAGAGGAAACAAATTCTGAATTCCATAGCTTGAGATTTATCTGACCAGCTCTTCATGAAAGCATTTTCATGCGTGTAAAAATGATCTTATCTGTCCAAGGGAGTGGGTTGACTCGCTCCAAGAGCTGTCTAAATACACCTGCCTCAGTCACCACCGCAAGGCTGGACAGCAGGTCACCTACATTATAACTTAGAATTTCTGCAGGGGTGGCAAAGTTAAGAGATTCAAAATCACCACCAGCCCGTGGAGGTGCTGAGGTGAGAAACCTCGTTTCAGAATCCTCAGTAGCTGTTCTGTCATCAGATCCGGACAGACATCCCTGCACAGTGCAGGAGTCTGAGGCACTGCCCATGCTACAAGCAACTCAGTACACGCACGCTTTCAGTACGAAATATGTGGCATCGTGAAAATTGATCATGATGCCTCGTTTCCTTTATACACTACAGGAAGTCTTATCATGAGAATGACCTGCATAAACAGGCTTATGCTACTTTGGGGCCTGTATCTGTTTTTATTCTAATTCCAGGACCTAAGGGTTCCTGAGGAAAATTTTGAAGCTCCAGATAAATCAAAGAATAACACAAAACACCAGCTAATGAGAAAAAGAATTAGTAATGGACATGCTGTACGAAGTGAATGATCCGTGTGGTAGTTTTTATTGTGCAGTGGTTTCTACTACATACGTACACACTTATCTAACAACATCTATTACCCCTACCGGGCCACCCTCACTGGTGCTCACTCAGAACACACACACACAAACTACTACAGATAACCGACTCATGTTAGAATCCACGATGACCTGAAAACAAAGTTTTCAGCAGCTAATAAAAAACAAAGTCTCCGAATTGCAGGATGTGGACTGTGAGCAATAATAGAAGAATCTCTTCTGCTCTTACCTGGCAGTGTCTTGGAACCTGGTTTGACTACAAGGCCACGGGCCCGGATGATTTCCACCTCCAACTGTCCCTTCTTGTCCATCATTCCCACCTGAATGTCACCTGGTTGTATGTGAGGGAGAAACAAGCAGAACTTAATACACAGATGCAGTCAGAAAAGTGCTATGCGAAGGCCTTGGCTTAACATCATTTCATCATTTCATCATTTCCCATTTACTTTCCTAAATTCATATAGATTCAACATTTTATGAATAGCATCTCACTTTAAAAAGCATATAAATGAAATGGGGAAAGAATTAGTTGAAGATTTTTTTAAATTGCTAAAATATAAAATACTTATTCCTGCTGATAATACTGTTAAGAATCCCAGGAAATGAAAGAATGTGATTCTCCACAATCTAAAAGAACAACAACAGAATCAGGCGACAGAAATCCTTACCCATTGCAGGTGTAGCCAGAGTCTGGCGCCCCACTAGCTGGGCAGGGCCAAGGCCATCCAGAAAATCGCTGAACTGGCTGTCAGAGGCCAAGCGGACACCAGGGAAGATCAGGCTAAAAGCAGAATAACACATGGGATTAAACCCTCAACCTCTGTTTCCAATCAGCCAGGTTTCCCGGTAGCCCCTTCCTGCAGGAGCTGTGGGAACCACTGCTTGGCCACTGGCATTGATTGGATCCCATGGTCCTCCCTCCTTATTCTCTAGCGGCCCATGTGTGTCACCAGGAGCACTGGTCACACTGGACTGCAGGCTTCCGCGTATGTCTTTCTCTTCCTTGTCTGGAGGACATGGACTATGGTTTCTATTAACAGCACTCAGGACATATTGAACACTTACTCTGTGACCAGTATTATCATATTTGATCATCTTAGCTGCCCTAGGAGATAGATGCCATTATTTAATCCATGTTATAGATGAAGAAACTTTTTTCTTATCACTCCCACCAGCACACAAACATACCATTATTTCTTCCACCTTAAAAAAAATTCCCTCCACTAACCCCACTTGCCTCTCCAGCTACCACCCCATTTCTCTCCTGAAACTCCTCGAAAGAGTTGTCTCTGTGTGCTGTCTTCAATGTCTTTCCTCTCACTCTCCCTTGAAACTCTAATACCTTTTTCCTTGCTCTCTTCCTTGCTTCATCTTCTCCACTCCACTAAAATGTCTCTGATCAAGGTTGCCGAGTAGCCGCAGTGGTAAACTGAACCGCTAACACTCTGTACTAATTAGTACGATTTAACTTAGCGTCATTTGACACAATGGATGCCTGATTCTTCCTTGAAACCCATTTTCCACTTTGTTTCCCAGACTCTCTAGTCCTGGTTTTATTTTTTGGCCACTTTACCGCAGTCTCCTTTGCTAGCTCTGCCTAAATATTGGGAGCTTGATCCTTTGACCTCTTATCATTTCCACGCCCTCATTCCCGTGGTAACCTCCTCCAGTCTCATGGTTTTAAACACCATCTATACCAGCGGTTCTCAACCTGTGGGTCGCGACCCCTTTGGCGGTTGAACAACCCTTTCACAGGGGTCGCCTAAGACCATCCTGCATATCAGATATTTACATTACGATTCATAACAGTAGCAACATTAGTTATGAAGTAGCAACGAAAATAATTTTATGGTTGGGTCACAACATGAGGAACTGTATTTAAAGGGCCAGAAGGTTGAGAACCACTGAATTCTATACTGATGTTGCCTAGAATGGCATCTCCAGCTTGGGACTCTCCCTTGGGCCGCAGACCTGTATTCCAACTGCTTTGTCAACGTATCTGCTTGGATGGCTAATAGGCAATGAAATATAACTTGTCCCAAACCCCAAGCAAACAAAAAACACAATCCCCTCAGAGGGGATCTGAACCCCCAACTTTACCCTTTCAATTAATCTTAGAGATGTCTTTCCTCTTTGTTATAGGTTGAACTGTGTTTCCCCCTCCCTCTCCCTCTGGGAAATTCATGTACTGAAGCCTTAATCCCCAGTATGACTGGGAGACACGGCCTTTAAAGAGCTAATTAAGGTTAAATGAGGTCACAAGGGTGGGGCCTTAATCTAATAGGATTGGTGTCTTTCTAAGGAGAGGGAGAGACGGCAGGGCCATGCACCCACAGAGGGAAGACCACCTAAGGACTCAGTGAGAAGAAGGCCAACGGCGAGGCAAGGGGAGGGGCCTCAGGAGAAATCAACCCTGCTGACACCTTGATCTTGGATTTCCAGCCTCCAGAATTATGAGAAAATATACTTCTGTTGTTTAAGCCACCCAGTCTGTGGTATTGTGTTATGGCAGCCCTAGCAAACTAAGATACTCTCTTTTTCTCATGTCATACCACATGCATCAATATTACTGGCTCTACTATCAAAATACATCTAGAATCTGACCCCAATAATGCTACCACTCTGGCCCAAGCCCTCATTTCCAGCTTCTGCATGACTGCAACAGCCACCTTTGCTCGCCACCCCCACAGCAGGCAGAGGGATGTCTGCTCAAAACCCTCCATTGACTTCTCATCCCTCAGAGTAAAAGCAAAGTCCTTACAATGATGCGTACAGACTACACAAACTGTCCACCCCTGCTCGCCACGTCTCAATTCCTAGTCTGTTACCACCTCTGCCCTACTCCAGTGCTGCCCTCCACTGCAGACGCCTGCCAAGCTCCTGCCTCAGGGCCCCAGCACCCCTTCAGCATAGAATGCTCCTCCCTCAGATATCCATATATTCACTAACGTCCTTCAGATCTTTACTTAGATGTATCCTTTTCCCGGTCTACCCTACATAAAACCTTACACATACCCTGTATCATCTCTCTTCCTTTCTTTGTTTTTCATCTTAAAACTTATACTACCTAATCTACTACATATTTTAATAGTTTTTCTTCTTTAACATCTATCTTGTATACTATACTATAGGTCTGGTGAAGGTAGAATTTGTTTCTTTTCTTCTATTTTGTTCATTGATACATCTCCAGCACCTAGAACTGTGCCTGGGGCATTGTAAGCACTTAATGGGTAATTGTTAAGCTCAATCAATTAATTAAAATGAAGCCTAGAAACTCACCCAAGTTTCCATAGTGCCAAAAAACAGATGAGAACTTAAGCCTATATGATTCTAAAGTCCAAGGTCTTAACCACCCACTGATTTTGGCTCCCTTGTATGGCTTATATCCCCAACTCACAGCACAGTGCCCAGAACTCTAGAAGTTCTAAGTTCTGTTTGTTGAATGAATTTAGGAGTATTCATCCATTTCTCCAGTAAGACTATAAACATCTGAAGTGAGGGGTGGCAGCGTAAACTTTTGATACCCCTAATGTATCTATCTAACATGGTGCTTTGCAAAGACGAGTGCTCAGTGCACATTAACTTTGTACTCGATTCTCCCTCTCTTTTAAGGCATCCTTGATTCATATCGAATCCATGTCTTCCCCCAAACTTAGTCCCCAAATATACAGTTAATCCAAACATTGTGATGTTTCCATAAGTATCCCACATAACCTTATTTATAAATGCAGAGAAGCCATAAACAGATCTTCTATTTATAGAATCGTGCCAGACAAATGGTCCGTAGGGCATATCATGAATACTCTGCCAGCACTGCCTATGGCCTCACACCGGTGAACTGGCCCATGTGTGTTGTCTAAACAGCTGATGCTTCCGTGGGGATGACAGAATGAAGTCAGTACACCCCACTTTCCTCTATTAATGTCACTTATGCACCCATCTGCTGATCTGCAGTTGCTAATTACTGTTAGATTGTTGGTGACAAGGCTACACAATCTTCATAAATGCTTCCACAATATCTCAGGTGCAGCCGACTCAAGGGGAAGCTGTGTGGTAACTGCATATAGGAAAGGCTCCCAATCTGTGGCATTCGGCTACTACATTTGTCTGCGCTGCTTGCTACTGCATGGAACTAGGTACCCAGCAGTGTTCTGTACTTTGCAATAATGAGTCTCAGAGCAAAGATTTTTCAAATCAGCATTGTTCACACAGTAGTGGCATGAGTGCTGATTATTTTTGTGCGTTTAGGTGTATTGTTTCAAATTAGGGCAGATTTTCAATCGCATGCATTGTGAAAGTCCCATTTTAGCATCTTGCCATTAAAGCCCAACACTTTATCCCCAGACCTAGGTCCCTGGTATAAAAAGCCAGGTAATGCCACATTTCTCGGTGGCAGGTGAGCCACCTTCCCTCCACAGCAAATCAGTGAAAACCAAGATGGCGCTGCAGTGTGGGAGGCAGTTTTTGTGACAACAGAGAGAGAGGGGCCCGGAGGGCTGCGCATCGCAGGTGGCCTCACTCACTTTCCTTCGGAGCTGTAGCTGTTCATGCTGCCGTCGGTGGACTCCCGGCTCGCCTGGCGGGTCATCCAGTTCCTCATCTCCACGGCCAGGCCTGTTTCTGTGCTCCTCTGCACCGTGCTCCGCAGCTTCTTACCTCCTGCCTCTGCACAGACAGAAAACAAAAGGGGTGACGCATTGGCCATCGCCACCTGGTGAGAAGAAGGATCAGCCCACACTCCGAGGTCCTCAGAGGAAAAGAACTGCGCTCTTATTCAGGAAACAGAGAGAAAAGGTGTTTCAAACAACACCTTGTTGAGTGGGATGAACATTTTCTAAACTTCTTCAAGCACAAGATGCCATTGTTTTATTTCCATTTAAAACAGTGTTCAAACTGGTAACAAAAGAAACAAAAAGGTTCAACCTCCGGGAAATAGAATAAGCTTTGTTTTTATTGTAATATTTAAATGCAAGATTAACTTAAACCTGTCTTTTTCTTTTTCCTTTCTCTCTGGCATAGTAAAAGAACAAGGCTTTCACATGATTTCCAAAGAGCTGGTGGTGAGTAACACTCAATGCTAGCCTTAACTTTCACATGGAATCCTGTGTTTTGCAAGATGATTGATGTCAGAAGGCAAGGAAAGCTATCCAAGGGAGATAGCCTTGTTTGCTAATAGCTCCCCATCTGTTGGTAACTTTCAGAGAGATTCCCAAAGGAAAACAAAAACCCAGCAATGTCCGGTAAAAAGAGCTTTTTAATATCTGGTCATGGGTAAGTCATGTCCTCAAGGACCTTCAGCAGTTTGGATCAGTTTGGATATGAGGTTTACTTATAGAAGTCAATTAAAAGACCAAATAGGAAACGGAGTCAAGTACCACAGATGTGACAGAGGTGAGGAGTGCTATCTGAGAGGTCAGGGAGGAAGGAGCATCCTCACAGAGGGAGTGGAATTTGAGCTGAGCTTGCAAAATGGGCAGGTTGGGGCCCAAGGAGAAGCAAGAAGGCAGTGCCTTTGCCGAGGGAACGAGCATGGACAAAGGTGTGAAGAGGATGTGCCGCCGAGGGATGGTGCAAATAACCAAAACATATGGAGGAGTAATGTTGGGGGTGGGTTAAATGATAAAGGGCCTTGCATGCTGGCATGTGGCGTTGAGAGACTACCAAAGCTGGGCCAACAGGGTGATAGTCCAAATGATCTGTAATACTTTACTTCTTGTCAGGTCTAAATATTTATCGACACTGACCATGCATATCATTAGCATTTTGGGGATTCAATAAGCTCTTTTAGTGTCTGGTATTAATGAATTCATTTCAGATCAACACATATTTGCCGACACTGCCAGTGACTTGATGAAATTCCTTTCACCAAACCTCTCGTAGTATTTGTTCACCATTTGAAACACTGTTTTAAATTTTATCTATTCTCCACTTCCACCTTTAATGTACATCAAAATGCTTTAAAAAGTATATAATAAAGTAACAGTTATGACTCATTTCCAGGCTCAGTTCCATAATCTAAGGTTGATATCTAAAGTAATTGATAATAAACATGTTGTACTGATATGAACTTAAGATAATACAAAGTATCCTCCGTTGATGAGAGAAAGCTCTTCTTGACAGAGGAATGTTCGTTAAGGAATGTAAAAGGAGTCTGGCTGGTGTGGCTCAATGGTTGAGCATCGACCTATTATCCAGGAGGTCACAGTTCCATTCCCAGTCAGGGCACATGCCCAGTTGTAGGCTTAGTCCTCAGTCGGGCGTGGGCAGGAGGTAGCAGATCAATGATTCTCTCTCACCATTTGTGTTACTATCTCTCTCTCCCTCTTCCTTCCTCTCTGAAATCAACTATATATGAAATGTAAAAGGAATAAATTTTTAAAATCACCAATTTGTAACCTCCAGTGGAATGAATGATTCAAATAAGGCACATTGATGAATGCTAACATCACTAACTATTCATATGAGCCAAAAAAAAAAAAAATCTTTCCACGGCTTAGTTCTACTTGCTCAAGGAAAACACACTTTAACACTGGGAGACCTGGCTATCACCATTGCAATCAAGTGGTCAAACTTAGCAGCACTAATAGCAGGACAATCATATGTGCTTCCTGATACAACCTACACACTATCACCTATTGAGTTGTTCTGAACAAAAATATACAACCGGTTTCTCATCAGATCTTTGGAACCAACTTCTAGTTTTCAAAAATACAGAAGATAGGGTAAAAAGATAAATGACAATAAAAAAAAACATCAGACAAACCCAGAACATGGGATTTCATTCAAGAGAATTGGCCTAATCTCTTAAAATAGCTAATAACATGAAAATAAACAAACTAACAAGGTTGAATAAATTATTCCAGATTTTAAAAATATCATAGAGATGTCACTATTAAAAGCTGTGAGTGATTGCTTTAAATTTTTTTTTTGGGGGTGTGGGGGGGGAGAACCAAAAACAAGAAACCATAGAAGCAAAACACTCTAAAAGCAATTTTAGGACAAGTAGAGAAAATTTGAGTATAGATTGGCTGTTAAATGAGATAAGGAAATTATTAATTTTCCTAGGTAGATCATGACATGTCTTATAAAAGATGTCCTTATTTATTACAGGAAATATTTATACTTGTAATGTTATATTACTTGCAATTTATTTTACAATGGTATAGCAAAAAAATACATATAACAAAGAGGTTAAAGTGTTTAAAATAAAAGGATAGGGAGGAAAAGTAGATCTTGGTATTTATCAATTTAATATGCATGACTTTATTGAGAGCAATTCCCAAATGGCCACATCAAAAAGCAATAACATTTTGTCCAGGTGTGAACTGGAATCATGGAAGGAACTGGGCTGGCGAGAGGGAGCCAGGCCAAGGCTGAATCCTGCTCATGTAGCTTTCCTGCTCACTTCCTGTGAAGAACGCCCTGTTAACAATGACCGCCAAGTGAGATACACATCCTCCGTTAAGTCTGAAAATGTGGGGTGAGGATATGTACAGGAAACACGGCGTTCAAAGCAACGAGATTCCTGAAGGTCTCAGGACAAAGCCCTCGCAATGGCAAAGGTGAACTGTTTTACGTGTCATGTCTGAGTCCCTCACAGCAACAGCGAGGAGAAAATCTGCTGTTACAGGGCGATGAGAACCAGCCATCACTTGTCCAAGAGCAACAATACAATGAGCATGCGGTCCTCCTGTTTACAGATTGCTGTCTACATGCATCCTCTTCAGAACAACTCTAGGGATCCCATTTTACAGATGCAGTATCCGAGTCCCCAGAGGGTTACACAGATCTCTGACACCACATAGAACATGACAGGGACACAGTGTGCGCACAGTTCCCAGACTTCAAATTCCCTGCTATTCACCGACTGACTGTCAGATAACCAATGGGCAGCCTGTGCAGCTGACAATGGAGACGGCCCTGAGCTAACTCTGCACTGCGTGTGAGAGGCCCTGTTACAGCAGCTGGTGGCGGGAGGAGCAGAGCAGTGAAGAGGTCAGGTCCTGGTGTCAAACTGTCTCTCTGACCACGTACCAGCTGGGTGATGCCGACTAAGTTACCCTCCCATGACTCAGTTTTCTCAAACTGAAATGGCGTTGACAATAATGATGTCTACCTCATAGAGCTTTTGTGAGGATTAAAGAAAATAATATATTTAAAGTGCTTGGGGTAGTACCTATTATATAGAAAATCTTCAATTAATGACATTGTTATTACTAGCAGGAAGGGAATCAGTAAGCATGTATTCTAGGCCAATCTCTACCACTAATTAGCTGGCCCTGTGGCCTTCTCTGAGTCATATCCCCTCTCTGAGTCTCTGGTTCCTCACTTACAGAAAAGGGGAGGATGACAGATGATCTCTGATCTCTTAGCTCTGAAGTCTCCTAGTTTGTATCATTAGTGTATGACCAAGACCATGGTTAATAGCATGCGTTGAGGAAGATAACGCTGCTCATTATCACCTGATGGAATCAAAGAATTCTAGGCAGTATGCTGGGCATTTATAAGAGCTCCTTAAAATATGTCTTTTAAATGTACTTTTCCTGATACATATATAGACTTATTTAAAAAAGTAAATGTGTTTTCCAGTACCACAAATCCTTTGCATCTCATTCATAATAAAAGGAATTTAATCTAAATATAATTCATTTAGTGTTCCAAATGCTCTGTCATGTTATTCAACCTGAAAACTGAAACTATTTAACACTGACAGTTCTACACAAAGTGAGTGTGGTAGGCAGAATTCTAAGATAGCCCCCATGATTATGTTACTTTACAGGTCAAAAGGGATTTTGCAGATGTGATTAAGGTTACTAATCAGTTAACCTAACGATACGGAGATTATCTTTGTGGGCCTGACATATACACATGAGACCTTTAAAAGGAGAGGGCTCTCTCTGGAAGGTTCCAGAAAAGTCAATAGGGAAGATATGAAACACAGGAAGGATTCGGTATACATTTAATACTGGCTTGAAGGTGGAGGGGACTCTGTGGAAAGGACCCGAGAGCAACCTCCAGCTGCGGACAGCAAGAAAACAGGGGAGCTGGATGCCCTTGGAAGCAGATTTTCCTCCAGAGCCTCCAGGCAAGAGCTCAGCCCAGCCACCACCTTGATTTCAGCCATGTGACACATTAAGCAGAAAACCCAGACATGCCATGTGCGACCTATAGAACCGTGAATAATGAATGGGTGTTTCTTTAAGCTGCTGAATTTGTGATAATCAGCAATAAGTACTTTTTTAGATAATTATTAATGAAGAGATCTATGAAGATTATTTATTATAACCATAGGAGTGGACCAACTAAAATTATTTGTAAGAGCTCAATAGTCACCATAAAAAAGTGTATATACATTTTTAAAAAGTATATATACATACATATCCTACCTATCTATAAATGCATAATATGTGTGTGTGTGTGTGTGTGTGTGTGTGTGTGTGTGTGTGTTAAGATGTTTAAAAATACTCAGGTAGCAAACTGTGGAACTAAGGCCCAGATTATGTTTTAGAGCCTGTAAACCACTCACTCTCCTGTTAGGTATTTTAAGCCAACGTGCATGTGGGGAAAATGCCTGCAGGTAAAAATCAAGTTCTGAATTGCAAAACATCACAGGCAGAAAGCTGAACACAGGAGGCGCCCCGATATTCTGCTCTGCTTAGTCTGATGACTCATTTACTTGGCACACGCTACATTCAAAGAAAGCCTCTTGATTAAATAAACTACCAAAGGGTCAGTTTCCCTAACGATATCTGAAAATCAGAAAACCCTGAGTGACTTCATAACAAAAACCAAAAGGTCCTCTTTGCTACTACATATTTGGAAACTCTCCTAAGCCCCTAAACGAGGCTCACAATGAAAGGCCAAACTTAGAGTCACATGACCTGTTTCTAAACCCTATCTCCACAGAACCCACCCCTGTTTACTCTCACCTGGAAGGTCTCAACTCCTATTGCAGACAGACTTACTTTAGAGTCAGAACTTTCTTGATGTGAATATGAAAAATGATTTATGGAGATAGGTTTGACAGACCGGTAGATTCTGAAAACTGACTTTAATTTTTAGCTTTGACCGTAATTTATGCCCATTGAGTTAATAAGGCACTCTTTTTTCATTTTATTCAAAACTACCAATTTCCAGAATGAGTATAATTTGGAGAAGCCATTTTGTATTACATTTAAATAATTTTTAACAATGCATTAAAGTTAGACTTTCTAAAATTACTGAATCATAGCATTTCAGAAGCTATCTTTGGGATCCAGTGTACCTTTGTACTTTATGTCTCCCTTATTGTAGCAATGAGAAAGCCGAGGTCCACAGTGGCTAGTTTCTCTTTAGTAGATTTTCATCTTTAAAAACCAGTAATAATTTCAAATTGCACTTGAACTCCCTTCTACCTCAAACTTTCCAAGTATATGAATTGCCTCCAGCACTCTCCCCGACCTCCATGGTGGTCACTGTGGCCATAACTTCCCATCTACAGAGTTTATATCAAGACATGAAAGAGGTTGATTTATTTACCTATTTTGTCCTGCAAGACCTCAATATGGGGACAGTAGGTTTGTGTATAAAAGCTGTGCACTGATGTTTATGCTTGCTAGAGCTTCTAACGATAATAAATATATTTAAATTCCCTGAAAGTCTAAACAAAATAGGGACAACTACCTGACAATTTCTTTTGGGCTAATCCAGGATCTGCATTAACAATTAAAATAGAATTTAATAAGATTAACAGTTGATTTTCAAAATTGTTTCAGAGTTTAGCACAAATTCATTCATTCCAACAGCTGTTACAACTATTATGAAAGCTATATAGTTAACAGCTATAATACAGTTAACTACAAGCAGAAGTCACCATTATGGGTAGATATTAGGGCTGTTTAAATATATTCACTTTTTTCCCCTGTCTGAAGCAAGGTGGGGTCATGTGACTTGCTTGGCCAATGAAATGTGAGCAAAACTGGTCCATATAACTTCAGGGCAGAAGCTTCAACAGCTGATGTGTGACTTACCACGTCCCCCCTTCAGACCTCCCCCCGCCCCCTTTGTGGACCCAGATAGCAACAGGTGCCTTCATCAGCCTGGGAAGAGCATGCCATTTTAGGATCAGATAATATGAGTTCCAGCTCTAGTTGACCATTTTAAAACTCTGGGCAGGTAATCTACCTTTCTGAAGTTGAGGTCTTTTGCATAAAGTCAGGATCATATTTAGCCTACATCACAGAATATATGACATGTAGTGGTATTTAATGAGTACTGATGAATAAGAATCAGATACCACAATCTGTATAAAAAGTTTGACAACTGTAAAATGCTATACAAATTCTGATTTTACAAATGACTGAAATAATGTAAAATTATCCTAAATGCGCAGGAAGAAAACTGTGTATAAATAAGTGGGGTCTTGCCATCCAAAGGGGAAAGCCTTCTGGCCAAATTGAATTATGGGGTTGCCTTCCCCCAAAGCCCATTGCTTTAAAACCGAGGTGACTGCCATTAAGTTGAAAGCAAAGGAAGTAGGCAGGGCACAGAGGCTAGAAACTAAAAGAACAATTAACTTGAGGCTTAAAATCTTTGTCCAGTAAGGTGTTTGACTGGAGTTACCCACACTTGAAACTAACTGGAGCCAAAAAGACTGTAAGCCTACTGAATTTTGAAGGACCTGTATAGAAAAAAAGAATTACTCGCCCACATACAAAAGTCTGTTCAACCCCTAAAGTAACTACTGAGTTTCCTAACCTGCACTAGCAAGCAGGCTATGAAAGCTACGAGGCCCCCTCTTCAATATAAATCCTGCAGCTTCGAAGAATGAAGGACAAAGAAACACTTTCCAGAAAACAGAACCAAAAGTGCCACGTGAGTAAGCCAAGAAATGTATTCTACGTTCAGTCTTCACCATTACCTCTGAGTGGGATTTTATCGTTCCTGTGGATGACTGATTGCTTTGTGTTCCTATCCTCTCCTTTCGAAATGAGAATTTTTATTTGGTTATGCTGTTGTTCTGTACCATTTAAACTGGATATATGAAAGGCAGATGACTCGTCTCTCAGTGTATAGGTCACTGTAACATGGAAGCCACATCTGGGTGTGAGGGAGAGGACTGCACCCCACTCAAAATCCTAGATTTTAATCTGCACGCAGTAAAGTACGGCATTTTAAGGTTGTCTTTCTGGGGAGGATTGACTCTGTTCTATATGCAAAATAAGAGTGTGCATGGATATCTGTGTGGCCAAATCTGCAGAAAATGTTAAAATTAACATTAGTCATATTCTTTCCCTTAACCTTCTCCCATTGATTCCCCCCCCCCCCCCCCACCCCCGCTCTTGGCTATCTGCTTATGCTTATTGAGCAAAGAGGAAAATTATCAATAGCAAACTAGTGTTTTAAAAAATTAAATAGGTCACCAACACAAGCTTAATACCCCCCTCCACCCCCATTGGTAGTTACTTTCTATTGTTAAGTAGATATCTGTTAATGTTTTTGGCTCACCAGCACTTGAACACTCATCCTGTGTATGAGAAATGTCTTCAATTGTAGAAGTTAAAATTGTCAAGTATCACTTTAGGGCGGGAGCACAGGACCAAAGTCCTGTTAATCAGATTCCAACCACTGTCCCAAACTTGGAATCTGAAGCTACTGAAACAAAGAAGCAAAGGCGCCACAGGCTTCCATTCTAAGGAGGGCAGTGGCCACAATATATACTTTTTCGAGCGATCCTATAGCAGTGACTCAACAGCAATGTTGACACTGGTACACGTTGTGATGGCTGTGCCAAACAGAAGTGCTAGTTCAGCAGGGCTAGTTCCGCAGTATGATTTGGGGCAACATTCCTAACCTGAAGGGCAAGTAGACATGCATGTACAGAGGTATAATAGAAAGGCATGAACAAAAACTTGGAGGTAAAGAGCAAGAAGGCTTCGTTTCATTGATTTACTGGGCCCCCAAGGGCTGTTGAAGGCAGGGAAGCTATCCTATGGAAGGACCAAATGGTTAGACTTTGAATGTCAAGCTTAAGGCTCCATTTAGTGGGAGATGGGAATCCGCTGAAGTTTTCAGAAGAGTGGTGTCAAGATCAAGATGATGTTTACAGGAGTTGATACAGAGGCAATGAAGTTAGTTAGCAGTGGGGAGATCCAGAAGGTAGAGACAGCAGATTGGGAGACTCAGATGATTTCAAAGGTGAGCTAATGTGGTCCTAAGCTATCAGGGTGACCATGGGAACGGGAAAGAAGGAAAATGGAGAAAAGAAGCCGAGGAGGAAGCATTTCCTTGAAAGAAGTTGCCAGCTGGTGGCACATATTTGGTCCATCAGTACACTTTGTTTGGACCAAGTAATGCTTAAGTTTTTCATTTAGGTGCCAACACTTTAAATGTTTTAAGTAACATCCAGATGTATAGCTTCTCTTAGAGGCAAAAATCAGAGTAACTTTGCCAACCCTGGGCTGATATTCAATTTGGCATCAATTATTTAGAACTGAATACTACCATTCCTCGACAGACAGGAAAGCTTCCTCCAGCTTTTCGAAGTCCTTGCTCTTCCCTCTTGCATGATATCTGGCCTATTTCACTGATAAATGGTGCCATCCTGGCCCCTGACTTACAGGAGTTACAAAGGAAAAGCTGATGACTGAAATAGCTAAAATAAACAGCCCTTTCATTCTAGTCTCATCAGGCAAAATCTAAATCTTAAGAAAGGACACTTCAAAACTAGAGTTGATATTATCATTTTTACGTTAGCTTTCTCTTCAATTGCTCAAAAATTATATATCCATACCATTAAGTAAAGCCCCCCCCCCTTCTCCAATCACATGATATTACAATATGAGATAGGACAAATATATAGACTGATCTTGTGTGATCAATAATTCGGGACTATGTAAGAACAGCAGAGAGCATTTACATCAAACATAGTCTTTGGACTATGGGATGCTGCCATTACAACTTTCTAGTGGGTGCTTGTAAGTCACTTCGTACAAGATGTCTCCATAGGAAAGGTCATCCTCATGACTAGTTCTGAATTTAGTGAACATACGGAAGGGTGAAAGCAAATTTGGGGTTTAACTTGACTTTTGTAGTAAAGTTTCAAATTACTTTAAGGGTACTGTCTGGACACTTGACTGGACGATTCTGGATCTTCGATTAAAAAGATGATATATGATAAGCACTCTGAGTGAAACTGGTGTTCGCTTATTTTAATTCCCAAATCTTTTTCCTCACCTTATCTGCCTAGACCAGTGATGGCGAACATTTTGAACTCGGCGTGTCAGCATTTTGAAAAACCCTAACTTAACTCTGGTGCCGTGTCACATATAGAAGTTTTTTGATATTTATTTTATATATTTAAATGCCATTTAACAAAGAAAAATCAACCAAAAAAATGAGTTCGCGTGTCATAGGTTCGCCATCACTGGCCTAGAATGTAATCTAACATAAAATCATTGTATTATTGCTGAATATGGTATGGACTCATTTAGGAAATGTTTTGTTACACATAATCACAAACTGGCAAAAAATAACATCCCCTAGAAAAGATACATATTTAGATTATAAATCTGTATCCACGTCCTGTCCCTATTATTGGCATTTTGAAGATGTATAAATCTATGATTACTGAATTTTAAAAAGTCCTAATCAAACCACAGGTTATAATTTAAAAACAGTATAAATATAACAGATATTATGTCTTGTCAGTTATACTGATATTCAGCTTACAAAGAATGGTAGGACTATATACTGTTATTATTAATAGATACTGGATACCTACTGTTCTAGGCATGAAGTCTGTTCTTAGGAGGATTACATTTAAGTGTATGGACATTTTTATTTTAATGAAACATGGCCAAAGTGGTAAGCTCCATTTTAATCAAATGGGGCTGCTTATTAAGAATGAAGTATATTATCATACGCTAAGATTAGAATAAGATCTCTTTTATACTCTTCTTATTGGTTGCATAGCATCTTAAAGAGTAGGGGAGAATTAAATAGGTCTTTCTATTATAGTTTATTTAATTCCTTGTATATTAATTCCTCATAACTTCACTATCATATGCAAAGAAACGTCCCTCGGGTTTCTGGTCATTTGGAAATTATTTCCGTTTCTTTGATGATTTTCTTGCAACTTAATTTTCAAGCTCGTGGCATGTAAAAGAAATTAAACAAGCTAATTTATTCAGTTAAATATTATTGACAGGATCTGTTCTGTATGATTGTCAAGCCATATTTTTAACCAGAAAAAGCAGTCCATAGAATCAAGTGAATCAAATTCATCACAAATTATACATACAAAACTAATTAAGAAGAGCTGGCACAGAACCACAGGTAAATTAAGGTAGTCTCTGAGAAACCAGAGCTACCAAGTATTAGAAAATGAGCCATTTTCCTACATAATATGACCATGCTATTTGCCCTTCAGTTTATGGTTCAGGAAATTGTGGGGTTGCTTTTCCTACTAAGAATGGTATCTTTTTCCTTGAAATGGTTCCTTCTTTCTCAGAATTACCTGCGATGTTTGAAACCTCTATATGCAGTAATATTCTACATTAGGGAAGTATACGCAATGTTTGGGCTAAGTAATTTATATGGTGAAGATAACACCATTTAGGATTCAATGATAAAATCAGTAAACATAATTATAAACTGTTAAATATAGCAAAATACTATTATTACTACTTTTATTTTTTAAAAATCGTACTCAGAGATTTGGGGAATAATTATCTGGAATACACCCAAGAACAAGAAAGCAAAAAATCAAATTATATGAAAAAAAAACAACCCTGTAAGCTTACAAAAAGATGCTACAAAGACCATCAGCAATCATAAATTATTTTGTTTATCGGAACGCCCCTTTCATCCTCATGGAAATCAGCCCCATTGAGATTTATAATCCGTGGCCACGTTGTTAGACTTCTCTCAATCTGTTTTCACATGCGTAAAATGATGAAATAATAACTTCCTCGAAGAATTATAAAATCCAAGAAATGGGGCACACAGAAGGTGCTCAATAAATGGTAACTATTATTATTGTACTTTTTTTTTTTTTTTTAGGAATATAGCATATTATGAGAAAATCCAGTGTAATAATGAAGAAACAATACCCAGAGTAGTTAGGATTATATACTCCAGAGCCAGATCAGGGGGGTACAGATCCTAGCTCCACCACTTGCTAGCTGTGGACTCTGGGCAAGTTGTCAAAGGTGTGCGGGAGGCACGCGAGAGCCTGGGATCTGTCACTGATGCCAGGATTCATGTTTAACTCTCACTTTCTCAGGTCACCCTTCCCTAACTCCTAAATGAGGTTTTCTTATAATCTTTTATTGCACTCTGCACTTCACCTTCCTAACACTTATAATAACATAGTTACTCCCATTAATACCTATTTCCATGAGACTGAAAACTCTAAGAAGGTAGGGAGCATATCCACCTAATTCTGGGACTAGCAAAGCTACTAGCACATAAAATAACCTCAATCAATATTTCTACAAGAACAAATGAATGGAAAGAACATGGTCTCTCCATCAACTTCTTGGCACTTCTTTTGTAGAAAGGTAACGTCTGGATACACTGCACGAGAATGAAATGAGAACTTGGAACTGGAAGACAGAGTACATTTGAGATTATTTAGCTATTGCACTGTTTCTGAAAAGACAAAAAATAGGCTAGCTTTACAATCAGACTGGCTTACTGATCTACTAGACCACTTCTCTTGATAGATAAGTTGTTCTCAGCCAGTGTGAAATTCATCTGTTGCGATGGATTTACTTTTCTTTTGTAAGTCAGAATGGGTTTCCCAGTTATGACTATAATAACATATTCTTGAGTAGGCCCATGAGGGTATGTTATCCACATGATCTTCATGTATCCTGTGCGGGTTGTTTCAATAAAAAAAAAAATTGTGAAGAAACACTGCTGCAGGCCATTGCTTTCTACCTTTTACAACTCTGCAGGGTATGTTGAAATACCCTAAAAAAATCTCAGGACTTTTGAGGGTGGTAGGAATATTGTGAAATCAAAAAAGTAAGTTAGGATTTCTTCTCTTGGCTGTAAAAGGACAGTAACCCAGTGGGAAGAACTCTCATTTATACAAAGTGCCTCCTCTCTAGTTACCTGTAAAGAACTGTATGTTTCATTTTTAAAATGCTGGCTTCCTTATGGAACATTTTGTCTTGGCAATTCAAGAAGCCATATTATGGGACAAAAATCTGTTCCAATTTAGCCATGTGTAGATGTAGGGATTTCCTTTGGGACCAGTCTGCAAGAGCCAAGGTTAAAAGAATATACCTTAAATTTTGAAAATCTTCACATTTATATAAGCTTTTTTTTTTTTTTTTTTTTTTGGTCACAAAAAGGCTTTTAGAATGGTACTTTGTAAATCCAAGAATTCTAGTTACAGCTTAATGGTGAAAGTTTAACTGAAGCAAACTCAAGACTGAAGATCTGGTGTAAAAAAAAGAAATTGAGAAACAAGTCTACAATAATGTGTTGTATTTAAATATGATCTGCAGGCACACCTGGGTTCTAGCTTCACCAGGACTAGGTATGTGACTGTAGCTGAGTATATGTAAATGGTAATCTAGTGCAGGCTGAAGCTGAGTGCATGGCTTGTCTTGTTGACTGCCTGTGTCCAAAGGTAACTCACACCTACTCTCTGGGTGGACGTGGGCAAGTTTCTGAACCTCTCTCCGTCTCAGTTTCCTCCTTTGTGAAATGGGGATAATAAAAGTGTGTACTGCCTCGTACGGTTGTCGTGGGCCTAAGGGAGTAAATACATGTCAAGTTCTTAGAAAAGTGCCTGGCTAACAATAAACATTGACATTTTTAGCTACAATTGTACTCATTCGCTTACCTAATTTGAGCTTCTAAATTCTTGACACGTTTACATTTCCTGAAATTTAAAGCATTGAATTATCTAGGACTATGATAATAATAGAGTAATATGCTAATTAGACCAGACGTCCTTCTGGATGACCTTCCGGACGAAGCCGGGGCTGAGAGGGAAGCCCGGGTCCCGGGTGCCTGAGGGAAGCCGGTGCTGGCAGCCAAGGGAAGGAAGGCCTACTCTTGCAAGAATTTCGTGCATCGGGCCTCTAGTAGAAAATAAATGAAATGTAAATGTGCACACAAGAACAGCGAAGGATTACCATGAAAATTTTAAATCATGCTTAGGGAAGTACCCTGAATTAAACCTGTATTGATCAATAGCAACCTGACATTGCAACAGTAAGCTGGAAGACACTTGGGGAGCTCTAACTAGCCAATTATTTTGAAGACCCTTTCAGACACACTATTCCTCCTTTGTCTTTCACTTCCTCGTTCCCCACTGGGCAAAATAGGGGAAAAACTTTATTTCTACCTCTTCTGAGAGTAGGAAGTTAGTTTCTTCCAAATAAGACTCACTACCGATTTCCCAATAAGAAATCATTGATGGTCACAGAAAAAAAAAGCACAATAAATCCCATTATGTACAATAGGGTTCACGTGATGATGATAACCTCTGTATTTATGGGTAAAGGTGAACACAATTTACAACTAGTATATCAATAGATTAAAAAACAGTATCTCCTGCAAATCAAAACAACAATGAGGTACCATCTCACACCTGCCAGACTGGCTATCATCAACAAATCAACAAACAACAAGTGCTGGAGAGGATGTGGAGAAAAAGGAACACTTGTGCACTGCTGGTGGGAATGCCAACTGGTGCAGCCACTATGGAAGACAGTATGGAGTTTCCTCAAAAAACTGGAAATGGAACTCCCATTTGACCCTGTGATCCCACTTCTAGGAATATATCCCAAGAAACCAGAAACGCCAATCAGAAAGGATATATGCACCCATATGTTCATAGCAGCACAATTCACCATAGCTAAGATCTGGAAACAGCCTAAGTGCCCATCAGTAGATGAATGGACTAGAAAACTGTGGTACATCTACACGATGGAATACTATGCTGCTGTAAAAAAGAAGGAACTCTTACCATTTGCAACAGCATGGTTGGAACTGGAGAGCATTATGCTAAGTGAAATAAGCCAGTCAATGAAGGAAAAATACCACATGATCTCACTCATTCATGGATAATAAAGACCATTACAAACTTTTGAACAATAATAGATACAGAGGCAGAGCTGCCTCAAACTGATTGTCAAACTGCAGTGGGAAGGCCAGGGAGGGTTGGGGGGCAGGAGGGAGGGGGGTAAGAGATCAACTGAAGGACTTGTAAGCATGCATATGAGCATAACCAATGGACATAAGACACTGGGGGGTAAGGGAGGGCAGGGGATTGTCAAGGGCGGGGGGGGGGGGGGTAGGAAGGACACATATGTAATACCCTTTGTAATACTTTTAGTAATAAAAGACAAAAACAAAAACAAAAACACACACACACAAAAAACAGTATCTCCAAAAACAAAACAAAACAGTATCTCCAATGCCTGGACGCTATTACTCAGCAGTCAATTCTTACTTCAATTTACAAATTATATTTTTAGTGTCAGTTAAAACTTATAGGCAAGTTCTTTATAAAGAAAACATGTGTTACTCAAAACTTTATGAAGGACTTGAAACCACTTGGTGAAAAGTTTGACACAGTGAGTCCCCTCCCTCCCCTGTTTTTCTCATTAGCTTAATTATAAAGGCATCGCTCAAACACCAGAGATCCACAACCGGCGGTCAGAGCCACAGTACTGTGTGCCCTGTGTTCAAAGTTCCAAGTCTCCACAGCACAGACCGCCTCTAGTGGTGTCAGCCTTCACCTGCCCATCCTGGGACTCCTGTTGCAAAGTTTTGCTGCTACCTTTAATTTTTGAGCATTTCCGTCCTCGGGGCTAAATGCAAATACCAAGATGACGGTAAACAAAAACAGAGCGGGGAGCACCCCGCAGGCCTCCCGCCAGTACACATCCTCACTCAACTCCCAAGCACTTGGCAAGTCCATCCACTTCACCAGCCAACAGCTGCTCTCCAAATAGCCCGTGGCCAGAGCCTGGCTCAGGTGGCGCGCTCCGGGGGTCTCTCGCCCCATCACGGTCCCCGAGAATCGGAGGGGCAGGGACCCCGCTTCTTACAGTTCTCTCCTCCGCCAACCCCCCCAACCCCCGACTCGCCGAGGTTCGAGAGGTAGACAGACACCCCAACTCCAGGCTCACCTTCCTCCTCCTCCTCCAGGGAGTTCATGCAGGGAAAGTAGCCGGCCAGCGCCTCGAAGGAGGCGGAGAGGCTGCTCCGGCTCTGGGAGCGCTGCATGGAGCGCCCCGCGGCGCCCCCCAAACCCTGTCGGCCCATCTTGGACGCAGCCCCGCTCTTCCCGCGGTACAGGATGCGAGGCGTCTTGGCGGCTGGGGCGCGGCGCCCGCGGCGCTTCGGGGGCCGGGATGGGGCCGCGCGCGACCCTGGGGTTCTGGCCCCCGCCTCCCCGGCCCGGCCCAGACGTGGCTTCCTGGGCAGCCGGGACCTCCACCTGTTGGGCCGGGGCCAAGGGGAGGGGATGGAGGCGGCGGCGGCGGCGGGCGAAGACGCAGCTGCTCGCAGGGGAGTCCGCGTCCCGCCGGGAGGGCGCTGGGGATCCCGGAGGCGGTGGCTGCAGGAGGCTCGCTGCCCGCCGCGTCGGAGCTGCTGCTGCTGCTGCTGCGGGGCCCGCCAATCAGCAGCCGGAGGGGGGTGGGGGGGGTGCACCGCAGGTTCCAGGCTGCTCGGACCTCGTAGCTCGTGCAGTTTCCTCCCCGCTCCCCGCCCGGCGCGGCGAGGGCCGGAGAACGGTGATTAACAGATGCAATCACGTTAGGCGTCGCAGGTGGGGAACAGAGCAGCACGCTTTTATAGGCACTTTCCCTTCCCTTAGTTTCACATACAATAATCATGCTCCTTATGCAGCGACCAGAAATACTGAAATTCCGCCCCCCCCCCCCAATTCATTACACAAAAGCTTCCCAGTTTTTAACAAGTTTCACGAAACCTAGAATTAGAGCTTTCACTGTTACCTTTCCTGTATTCAGAGGATAAAAAGTCAACAGAGGGAGAAAAGTTTTGTAAAAACAATCAAGAGCCGGAAGAAGCGCCAACAAGAAAAAGTACTATGATGATCAACTTTGCTTTAATTTCATAAATTTTTAATGCTTTCTTTCTCCAAATTAGATAGTCTGCTACCTATTGTTGCTAAGAATGTCAATACTAGTAAACTCTGTAAGGCTTCAACATCTAAGTAAAAGGTAACATTTTCTTAATATAAACTTGGAAGCAACACAGACATACCAGATAGAAAACAGTTTATAAGTGAAATGACATGTCGCATTCTGCAAACTGCAAATCTCTACCCCAGAACGTAAAGCAACTGTAATTCCACTTTAATAGGAGTCAGAAGACTGCCCACTTTTTGTAACTTTAGACAAGCTACTCATCCACGCGATTTCCTATCCAGGGCGGTTTCAATGACTCCAGTCCTAACCTGTCACAGCTGGATTGTTGGGTATGTGTAATAGGGAATTCAAAGTGCTCTATAAAATGCAAATTATACAATCAAAAATGGTTCTTTCATACAATAGGTATTTCCTGAGTAGTATATATATTTCCAAGTTCTTTGCTCGCTATCTGGAGAGATTCAAACATGTATTCAATTAATATTAACTAAGCTCCTAGATTTGCCAGGTACCTTTGTAAACACTTAGGACACAAGAGTGACCAAAGCAGAAAAAAAGATTGCTGGGAGCTTACTTACATCCTAGGAGTGGGAGAGACACAATAAATAAGTAAATTATATAGTGTTAAAAGGGGGATCCATGCAAATAGAAAAAAATTAAATTAAGGGGTATATGGGCAGTCTGCAATTTAAAAGGGCAGTCAGGGGCCTTATCGACTACATTTGAACAGAGGTTTCAGGAAGTAGAGGAAGTTAGCCATTCAGACAGGCGAGGAAGAGTGAGTTTGAGGCAAAGAGAACCTCCAGTGCCATGGCCCTGAGCTGTGACATGATACAGCAAAGAGCAGGGTCGCTGGAGTGAGAAGGAAGGAGATCAGAGAGAGAAAAGGCTGAGATGAGAATAGATCGCACACCGTTTTCTAGGTATGTTAACGATTTGGGCCTTTGGACATCACGATTTAGAATGTGCCAAAAAAACCATACAAGCTCTCATATCTTATTCAAAATTAGGAAACTTTCAGTACAAAGAAGATTGCCATCCCATAATAACGACCTTTGGTTGCTTGCACAGCATCATCAGTTTTTTTGCCTGTTTTTCTGACAGGCTGCGTCTTTTCTCATCAATACTCCTACAGCTCTCTCAGTTCAATTTCCTGTGAATTATTCACCTTCCTAAAAAAGGAGCATTTCAATAGAACATTGACAAAACCAGGAATGCTGTGAGCACTTTGTCACACCACATTGCTTTTATTCAGAGAATAGAAACTTTTTCATTAAGTAAACATTTCATTATAAGAATAAAGGGAATCAGAGAACTCTGGAAATTGAAAGCTCTTTATCAGTCATCTAATTTAAAAAAAAATTGTAGTGAGTCATGAAAATCATGTATAAGGAATTAATCAACATTTAAAAAAATAAAATATCAGAGTGCAGCCCATGTAGTTATCAATTATAGTATTGTTTCACGATTATGTATGATGATGTATACGTGTGTATATATGTGTGTGTGTGTGTGTGTGTGTGTGTGTGTGTGTACATGCATGTGTGTACTGAGTTATGATCAAGAGGAAAGTATCAAGGAAGAGGGATTGGAGCAGGGAAATCCTAGGGAAACATTTGGCCAGGATTGAGCACTTTTATATTGGCCTCCAGGGGCATCATCGTGATGGCTGAGAGGCACTTTGGAAGGGCACATCTTGGGTTTCTATTAGTGACCGATGTCTGAGTTGTTGGGGCCCTGCCGTCTCTGGCGTTATATGACCTGGTCTTATACACCAAGAGGTTATACTGGAATAGTCCAGATGTGTCTACCGCTACATCAGCATCCCTTCTCTCTTGCAGTTTCAGAACAAGGTTGTGCTGGGAAGCTTTTTGATGTTTTTCCCTATGTGAGGGCCTCAGAGATCCTGAGAAGTGGCAGAGAGCGGCACAAGCAGGAGTAGGGAGGGCTGGAGAAGAAAGAAGAAAACCACCCCATTTCAGGAAAGAGAGCTTTAAGGAGAAAGAAGAGTGTTGGCACATAGTGTCAGACAGAGAAACCACCACGATGGCCAGAGACCTCTAGTCTTGAATAACTTGCGGAATGTACTGAACTTATTGAGAAAATGTACAAATTATCTTTGTCCTATGCGCAACTGTTTTCCTATGTATAGTGAATAATATTTCTGGCTTATATGTTTTAAAAATTTATTTCTTATTCCTCATTCCATTCTAAGTACTATCACCCCCCCAAAGGAATTTTAAAATTTGCATGAAGATATAAGATTGGAAATGTTATTCTTCCATATGAGAATATACATTCCAATGGCTTTGCATATAGTTCTCAAATGATGCTCCACTATATAGTTTCATTATATAAAACTAAGTGTAATTCCAGAATCATCATAATCCACTATTCAAATTATTTTTAACTTTGTTATTCACCAGAAGGTTAGAGAAAAAAGTGAGTCATAAACACACACAATAAATTGCATTCTAAAAGCAAAATATGGCCTTGAAAAAAAGATTCTACCATTAAATAGAAAAATAATCTTTTTGAAGAAAAGATATCTAGTAGAGATAGATTGCATATAGTATAGCATTCTATTTAATAAATAACACACCAATTACACTACCTAATTCTTATCTCAATCCTGAGAATGTCATCATTATTTCTTCTTTATAAATGAGCTAACGGAGTCAATAGTATTAAATGACTTGTTTAACTGGAACATGGAAGAGCAAGACTCAAATTCAGATGATCTGACTTTAGGTTCAGTGCCCTGTAGACTACATTACAGGCGTCTCATACCATACACAGTTACACAAAACATAGACGAGAGATATCATATGAACTAGTCAGTAAATTATTTGATTCAAAATGAAAATACTGAAAATAAATCTTTAACACCATAATGTTCACTTATATGCTAATGTTAAATCTATATTTGCCTTTTAAAAAATCAAGACATAGCAATATTACCTAGCCATACATATATTTCAGTCCATCAGTTCTAACAGGGAAGAAAATTACATGTCATTTATGTATCAGTTTTATGATAGTTTCTAAAAAAAAAATCACTAAAATTTTAAGGTTTGTTAGTTTCCTGAAGTAGAGGCTTGGCTACTTACGTGAATACATAAAAGGTCATTACATGAAGTAGTCATATAGTGTCAAGGCCACGGATTAGTTCAATCAGAAACATAGTTGTGCCTTCCGCACTCTTGCCCTTTCCTGTGCTAGAAATGATGTAGGTGATGAAGATGAGAATGCAAACTACTAGCAAAGGGAAGAGCAGAGGAAGTAAGGCCCTCTGGGAGGTGGTGGAAAAAACACACAGAAAGGCCCTGAGATGGATATGCAAAAAAGAAATAGAAAAAGTACTCTCATTGATTGCTATTCAGCCACAAGTGAGTGTTTCCCAGTCAACCCAGAATGACTGGTTGGGAAAGACAAGAATTGCTCAGGGTAGATTACAGAACCATGCTCCAGACTGGGCTGACTTCTTTCTCTTGATATACATTTGTTCTCGATAATATGGGTATTGTCTCTACCTCAATCTTCACAATGATGTCAATTACCCTTGCCACTTTGGACTATTCCTCTTTATGGTAAATAAGTCGATGCTAAGTAAAAATATTTGTGGGTATATTTTGTCTTCTCAAAACCAAGTCTCAGAATCCTAAAATTTACATATCTTTGCTGTTACAAAATATCTTTGCATTTAAGACATGAGAGATAAAATCCACATAGTCAACATTTTAATTCTGACTTCAAATTGCTAAAAGTATTTACTAGTCTTGGACAATTACCCCTGACTTGAATATGAAATTCAAAATATACAATCTTTTCTCACATCCCTAGATTAATGTCAATATGGTGCAAATAAACTGTAAGCTTTTGTGAATTCCATTTTTAAAAGTATTTTTGCTGTTTACACAGCAGATGTACTCTTTACCAGTTTTTTTAACCCAAACTTCCACAAAGGTTGACAAAGTCAAAAGATGTTTAAGGTATGAGAAGATAAAAAAAAAAAAAAGACTGAATGATTATTTCTGTAATGGGATTATAATTTTTGCCTTTATCTTATAACAGAAAATGTCACTGGAAGTAAGCAAAATAATTTCTTTTTTTTTTTTTTTTTTTTTTTTTTTTTTAATATATTTTATTGATTTTTTACAGAGAGGAAGGGAGAGAGATAGAGAGTTAGAAACATCGATGAGAGAGAAACATCGATCAGCTGCCTCCTGCACATCTCCCACTGGGGATGTGCCCGCAACCCAGGTACATGCCCTTGACCGGAATCGAACCTGGGACCTTTCAGTCAGCAGGCCGACGCTCTATCCACTGAGCCAAACCGGTTTCGGCGCAAAATAATTTCTTGATTAGGCTAAAAAACAGTGGTAAGATTTGACTGAGTAATGAAGGGGAAAATCTCTAACAATCAAAGTCATGAATCCTAAAAGCAGAAGAGCTAGACCATACTGGGAAAGAATTAATATTTGAACTCTAATATTAATGATGGCCCTTTATGTATAACAATGATGATGATAATAGCTAATGTTATAGTCTGCATATACTTTGCCTCATTCAATCTTCATAACACCCTATAAAGTAGCTACTTCTCATTTTACAGATAAGAAAAATGATGCATATTAATTCAGTAAATATATGTTGAGTGCCTACCACATGCCAGACACTATTCTAGTTACTGGGGATATAACAGCGAACAAACATGAACAAATATTGCTGCCCTTATGGAATAATACCGAGTAATTTAAATTTTAGATATTATTATTATATTATCAGGTAACATGTACATAACTGTTAGGAATACACTAGACCGGATTTTATAATTTAAAGTTTTATTTTACCTTTCATGTTCCCTCCAATAAAACCTGCCAGTTCCTACTTGCTAGCTCTGCCGCTGGACAAAGACCTTGGTTATGCATGAGGAAAAGATGGGCTGGCTGGGTCTAGCGGAAATGGTCAGCCAGGCCTAGCCTTTATTCCCCTTCAAACCAGAGAAACTGACAGAGAGCTTCATCAGACCCCTGCAAACATTTCAAGTTCATATGTTTGTGTGTGTTTTTTTAAATCCTCACCTGAGGATATTTTTCCATTGATTTTTAGAGAGAGTAGATGGGAAGAGGAGACACATCGATTGGTTGACTTCCATACACTCCCCTGCTGATCAGGGGCAGGTATGGAGCCTTCAACTGAGGTAGGTGCCCTTGACCTGAATTGAACCCAAGAGCCTTCAGTCTGTGGGCCAATGCTCTATCCACTGAGCCAAACCTGCCAGGGCCATATATGCCTGTCCTTATCTTAGATTATCATTAACTAGATATCTCTTTAACAGATATGTGATTTTAGACAAATCATTTACTCTTGATTTGTTTCTGACGAGGTCAGATAACTTCTCTGCACTCTCTATAGAGAAGGTCACTGGGCCCTTCCCAGCATTAGTAGTTTGCAGCTTTTAACTTTCTGCTTTTTCACCAACAGCATTAAGACAGTCTCCACTTTCCATCCCTCCTCCCCTGGTGAGGGACAGGAATACGGGTCACCATCTGGAAGTTTGGCTCCTCACTCCGTGGGCATCCCCATATAGCCTGGTCAGATGCTGACTTACCCTTCCTGCGGAGATGTGAAGGCACAGTGGTTAGTGGTGTGAACTCTGAAATTAGACAGGCTGGAGCATATATCCCAGCCCCTCTACTTCCTCGCTGTGTGACTTTGGGCAATGACTTCAATCCCCTATGTATCATGTAGCTTTCTCATCCACAAATGAGAGGTAATAATAGCAATGACCTTATAGTTGTTGTGAAACTAGCTCATTTAATAGTGACTATGAAGCTCAGAAATTCCAAATCGGCAGCTGCACGTCCTCCCACCTCCAATTAAAGCTTGTACTCTGGAAGCATTGCTAATACAAGGCCGGTTTTAGGGTTAAAATAAATGGGTGGAATAAATTTGTCTTTCAGAGGTAGTTTCATTTTCAAAGAATATCCTTAACTAATTGGCGAAATTTCTAGCAGTGTTAAAAGTGACACTTAAAAATATCTAGGATTGTAACCTGGAACTGGTAGACTTTCTCACGTTACAAACAAACCTCTCCTGAGAATCTGTCCTGGCTCAGTTCTCCTGGGCCCCAGCTTCTCTTTTTCCTCTAAAACCGAACGCAGATTTGTCAAAAAGGCCCAGTGTTTTTTTTTAAAACCAGGTGTTCCAGAGGCGAAGGTGGAGAGGCTGAGGCCACGTTTCCGTCAGATATTTGTATGTCAGAGAGCTACCTGCGCACACATTTTCAATACATTCAAATGTCACCAATACTGTCCATAGAAATTTAACACCAGCCTCTGCAACACTCCTCGGAGGCCGAGGGAGAACACCACACACGGATATTACACATTAACATAACAGAATCATGTCAGGCAAGAAAGGTTCATGGCTAAATCAAGCTTGACAAAGCAGCCACCTCCAGCTCATTAATTCCACTTTTAGGGCATACGTTTATCACCTAGATTTCATTCTTCATGATCATAATGTGAACATTACAAAGATAATTAAAATGTAACATACATTTACAAAGTTCTTAATTTTCCCCTAATGACGTATATCTAGACAGGTTCACTATATACGATACTGTACGGTATATTTATGTTTATTTTATATATATATTTTTTATTGTTGACAGTATTACAGATCTCCCCCATTGCCCCCTCCCCTTTACCCCCTTCTGCCCAGCCCCTGCCCCACCCCAGGCCTTCACCACACTATTGCCTGTGTCCATGGGCTATGCATACATGCGTATAAATTCTTTGGTTAATTTCTTTGTGTCTATGTAAATCCATTTGTGAATAACTGCTCACAGCTTTAATTTCATTTAAGTGGCTAGATGGACTCAGGATAAATTTATGTCCCCAAACAATTTTGCTCTATTTAATCTAGCATTTTCATGTGGGTGGAGTGGAAGGCAAAGGGTCTGTCTGCCTCAGCTACTTGTGGTACTGACTGTAGAGCCACTTTGTAGGTGTAGTAAGTGTCAATTTAAATCCAAACTCGGTTTTGCCTCTTCCCTTACTCAACTGAGAAGTAGCTGTAACCCTTCTTTGTACAAGTCACCAAAGCAAAAACTTAAAGTTTAAATGCTTCAGAAGTAATTTCTAATGAATTAATTGTGTTAATTATTTCACTTAGCATAATTAAAATTAAAAGTACAGTTTCTAGTTGCATAAAAAATAACTTTTAAAACTTGTGTCGAAAATTCAATGCATTTTTCACAGTCCTAAGTTGCTCTCTTAACTTAGAGTTTTTCTGATCATTTAAATAGGTTTCTGCATGTCAGCCTTAATCTATCTATATATATAAAAGCCTAAGCGATCATTATGACCAGAATGACTGGAATGACCAGTTGCTATGATGTGCACTGACCACCAGGAGCTAGACACTGAACACAGGAGCTGCTTCCTGGTGGTCAGTGCCCTCCCATAGCCAACCTCCCACGGTTCCTCCCCCCATCTGGCAGGCCCTGTCTGGCAGCTGGCAGACGGCAGGCCCCGGCCAGCCCGGCTCCAATAGGCTATGATCGCCAGCTAGACCTAGGGACCCCACCCATGCACGAATTCGTGCACCGGGCCTCTAGTATATATACAAGAAATGATATAACTAACAGTTTAATAAATGTACTCTTTCAAAGTCCCTTTAACATATCTTTCCTAACATAATTCTTTTCTAGAAATAATAACAGCCAGACATTACATATTGAAATTTGTGGTATTAAAAATGTATGCCATTTTCTAATCCAAAAATTAATTTGTTTCCTATAATAGAACTTGGTAATTATATTGAGTTGCTATTACTATCAATGTTTCTTAGTTTCTAGACCTGGTAAATCATTTTGGACTTGGGGGATTGGGAAGAATGACAATATCCTGAAGATTTGAACATGTCTTCAGAAGGTACTGGTATAATCTCTGTCCACAGGTACAACTTCACCTGAAGACAATCAGTCACACTTCTAAATACTTGGGAAAGGTGCCTCCCAACCGCCTGCGTGTCCAGGGTCATGAAGTCTTAAAGTGGAGACCCTGTTCTTTACATCTTATCCCTTACTTGTTCCTAATAAACTGGAGAAAACTTATTGTGATGCAGATCTCTTATTTATGGCCACTTTGTAGGTATGATGGTTGAACTGTGTTCCCTCAAAATTCATGTTTTAGTCCCAACCCCTAGTAGTTGTATTTGGAGAGAAGGTGATTAAGTTAAAATGAGGCTATTAGGATGGGATCCTAATCCACTGAGATTGGTGTCCTCATGAGAAGAAATCTGGACACAAAAAAAGATACCAGGGATGTGCAGTGCACAGAGAAAGGACCCTGTGAATGGGCAGCACGCGGTTGGCCATCTATGTGAGGGGGAGAGAGCTTCCAGCCCCCAAAACTGTGAGAGAATAAACATCTGCTGTTAAAGCCACCGTCTGTAGCATTTTTTTATGGCAGCCCCAGTAAAGTACTGTAATATCACATGCTTTGAAATGAACTAAGTCTCCTGAGGTCTTTAGCTTTACATTGCTTTCAAAAGCTTTCAAGGGTCACTTTGGTAAACATTTAAGTAAGCTGCTTAGCATTATTTAGATTTATTCTACATTTTTAAAACATTTTATACAACTTTGCTGTCTCAAAAAAAACATGTCTCTTTCTATCCTAAAAGTTTAGCTTTAAAGTGATTATCCATAAATGAAGTGGCATTTTCTAATTCTGCTGTTTTAAAAACTGGTGTTTGGGGGGGGGGGGGGGAGGAGACATATGTAATACTCTTTGTAATACTTTAAGCAATAAAACAAAATTAAAAAAAAAACCAAAAAGCTGGTGTTTCTACACCAATGGTGGGTATTATGCTTCCAGTTTAAAGAAAGGAGAATTAGCTCTAAAGGTAGTCTCTTAAAAAACACACTTGTCAATACATTTTAATATACATAAGACTTAGGTTTCTTAAGGGCAGAAATTTTATTTTTTGATGACATTAGAATTTCCAGGGCCTACCACCATAGGTCTTAGCTTGCTGCTTTGCCTCTAAGGACATTATTTTATCTGAATAAATTCTGATAAAGGAGCTGCTTATTACCAACTGGCATACTTTAATTCTTACTTCATTATTCTTTAAAAGAAACTATTTTAAAATGAAAACTGCTAATACCAGCTTCCGTGGTGAATGTGAATGAGTCATCTGACTACTATTACTGTGGATTGCGGCTTTTGGAATTGATTTTTCTTCATTAGCATTCTAAATGATTACTCGTAGATTACATTTTTTGATATTTAAAATGCTCTGCAAAATGCAATTATGGCTTATCCAATTCAACAAAGTAAATGATGTTGTGAACACATCTTTCATACCTCCACTTATTAGAAAGCAAATCAAAATGTTTCTCACTTTTATCACCTGCAGTGTTCAGTACTAGAAGCCTAGATAATTTTTAAAGCACTGACTACATACGAATTAACTGTCATTTTTCAGCCACTTAATTGAATATAATAGAAATGTAAAATTTTATATTTCTAAAATGTCTTAATTCTTAAATGTCTTAAACCTGTTGAGTTCTTTCTACTCCTTAATTGTTCACTTGCTTTCATGACCATCTCCTTCTCCTAGATATCAAATTGAAATTAATTAGTTTATTTTGAGAAAATTTTGGGAATTATGTGATTGTTCTGGAATAATACAGAAACCCTAAGTGTTATTACTAAATGAGTGTTGGGAGTACTGATCTACCTAACAATTTAAAATTCTAAGTACGGATTTATGATCCTAAACCTATGTCACATATTAAAAAGAGTAAGACAAAGTACATACATTTAATTATGTTCTTAAAATTATTTCAAAAATTGATTCTTATGCTAGGATTAAAATTTTATCTCAGAGTTTGATTTAATCTGATCAATTTAACCTAATCCAGTTAACTAAATTGAATCTGATTTGATTGATTTGCCTAATTTGATTGAATGTAGCAAGCATAGGGCCATAAAGGGGGGGGGGGGGCAGGAGGAATGGGTCCTCAGTCTCCACCTCTCTCCTCCCTACATGGTCCTCCTTGTTCACACTGTATCTCCAGCCTCTAGAGCAGTGCCTAGTGTACATTAGGCTAACTATCTAATTGTTGTAAACAGAATTCTCTCCAGATTCAGATGACTAGAGAGAAGTTGCAGTTTTTTGAAAGTCTGCATTTTACATTTCTATTATATTTAATTAAGTCCTCCTCTTTCTTGAACAGAATTTAAAAAATAATTTGATGTTGATTCTTTTCTATTATGAATCTTAGTATTGAGAATCCACAGTAATGGGCCTTTGCTCTCTGCTGTCCAATGAGAGTCTTATCCTATATAATAAAAGCATAATATGCAAATAGACCAAATGGCGGAACCGGTTGCTATGACACACACTGACCACCAGGGGGCAGACACTCAATTCAGGAGCTGCCCCAAGCCCACAGGCCCCAGGCCAGCCAAGGCGGGTGCCAGTGGGGGCCCCCCAATTGCCCCACCGGTCGCCCCACAGATTGGCCCTGATTGCTGATCAGGCCTGGGGACCCTACCCGTGCACGAATTTTGTGCACTCGGCCTCTAGTCAAAAATAAAATGACTAAATATTATGACTTATAGCACAATATGTTCTACATGTATGCACATCTAAATGGAAAACAGTATTTAAAGGGAGTTAACATGTAACAGAGACCTCTTTTATGTGCAAATACCCTTGGATAGAGGAACACAGGTATTTCCTGGTAGAGTGGAAGGAAACTAACAGTTCCTGAGCCAACTCTATGCTAATGTGTTCAACACATTATTTAATATAATCCACATATGTCATTGTAAGGTAGAGAGAGTATTACATTTTATGGGTAGAAAACCAAGGCTCGGGGAAGTTGAATAACTTGCTCAAGTTCCAAAAATAAAGTAAGTGACCAATCAGGATACAAACCCAAGCCTGTCTATTCCCAAACTTCAGGCTCTTTGTATTCTACCTGACTAGGGTAGAAATTGTATTTTTAGCTCTATCAACAACTTGCCCTGTGACCTTTGAGATGATCGCTTTACCTTATTCATTAAACACAAATATAAATAGCTATCCACCTCTCAGGGAGTTCAAAGAATTCATGAATGTTACAAAATAGAGCACATAGCACTACCTTGCACTCAATAAATATTTGCTGAATTTGGAATTTTGTTGAACATCTGAATTGGCTGACTCCCATGAGAAAGGAGAGAAGAGTATATGGAGCCCGGAGAGGGAAAATGGAAAAAACAAACAAACCATGAAATGTAGTTGGGGGCATAAATATAGACAAAGTAGGTGAAGAGCAATAGAAGATGTTGGGCTTCTAGAAAAATTAACATGAATGTTGTGTTGATGCTTTTCAAAGGATTTTTGTTTGCTTTTGCTAACAACAGAGCCTTTCTTCAGAAATCGTATTTCAGATAGAGCTATTCTTTGTCTTGCTTCGGGGTTTCCATGGTGTCCCCTGAAGAAATTTCATGGAACCCCTCAGGCCATGGTCTGAAATTTCCTGTTTTTATATATTCCTCCTTCCTTAACACCCAGTCTATATACTATTTATACTTAATGAAGGATGGGTGTTCTCTTTCTCCTGATAACAGTACAGAGATCTACTCTGTATTTCCCTATTGATGGTTATGATGCTCAAAGATGGCGGTGACTTTAGGCATTTTTTTTTAAATGTATTTGTTGATTTAGAAAGGGAGGAAGGAAGGAAAGGAGGGAGGGGGGAGAGAGAGAAAGAGAAAGATCAATGTGAGAGAGAAACATCCATCGACTGCCTCCCACACTCACCCTGACTGGGAGTAGGTCTGCAACCTGGGCGTATGCTCTGACCAGGAATTGAACCAGTGACCTTTCGGTGCACGTGCAACCAACTGAGCCACACTGGCCAGGGCTAGGGCTAGTTTGATGCAGGCGTTAATCCATGGGGTCAGGAATCAGTGTCTCTCCATTTTTGATACTGCATTTTCTGTGCAGACTCCATTCTCAAGGTTCTTTATACTCGAGGCAAAGATGGCCACCAGCAGTCTCAGGCTTATATCATCCTTAGAACCTACACTCTCAGGAGAGAGTGAAGCTTGCTGAATAGCACAAATCTCCTTAAAGGATTTGATTGGCTCATCATCAATCACGTGCTCATCCTGATCCAACTACTATGGTCAGAGCAGTGCCCACCCTAGCATCAGGGGAAGGCCAATTCCAGCAGAACACATGGATTGGAAAGAATGGGTGTGAAGGGTGATGCCCCAAAGTCAAACTGAGCACAGGAAAACATGTTCACTCTAGTGATCAGAGAATTGAGCAATGGTGAGCAAGCCCAAGACAGGGAGATTTGAAAACCAGGCTGACTGAAGTGGTTATATTTTTAAAAAGGTACCAGTGGAATTCAGGAGCAAAAGAAAGAAAGAGAAAAGATGAAAGAAATGTCCTATTAGTAGTGTGCACTTGCACTTTCACAAGGAGGAGAAAAGACTTACTTGGTCTCTGAAGGAAAGGCGAATAGATTGTGAGGCCATCCACAGGGCTACTGGTCATCAGGATAAGAGGAAAAGCAGTCAACAAGTGCCTGCACGAGGATTTGGTGTGGGAACTCAGATTATAAAGTCACTGGGGAAGGCTTCAAGAGGCATTTTTGCAGTGATTAAGTTGCCAAGGGTGAAAGAGCAGAGAGAACAAGACTCAAGCCTTAGGAATAGACCAATGTTGTATTTATTTTGGACACAGTATCTAGAGAAAAAACAACAGCCTAGAGCTGTTGGCTGGACACAAATAGCACCAAGTCAACCAAAGATAAAGACCACTTCCACGGTAGTATGCACAGTGGTTAGATGCTCATGTTCTGGAATCAAATAGATCTAGAGTTCAATACAGAATTCTCTCAGTGGTGTGATTGATTTGATTTGATTTGAATGATTTGATTGACATCGATGTTTCTCTCTGTCTCTCCCCCTCTCTTCCACTCTCTCTAAAAACCAATGGAAAAAATAAAAAATATTCTCAGGTGAGGATTAAAAAAAACCACAAAAAACAAATCAGAAAACCAATGTTGCCAAAATTCATACCCTAAAACACGCCATTTGGAATTGAATAACTAAGTCTTGACCATTGTGTATGTAGAGTTAAATACTGAATCTGAGATGGCCTTTAACTTACGGATTAGCTGTCTTAATTTAGGACATAATTATCAAATCTAGGAGGGCACTGGTAATGACTAATTTTTTGCTTAACTGAGCACATTTTGTTTTGGATCCCTGCTCTTTAGAAGCTTATAGTTTTCAACTGTATACCCTAATGATCAGTTGTGAAATGTATAATTCATTTTTAAAATCCAAAGAGTACATACACACTGCTTACTCGTGAAAAATACAATGAGAACAATTATGGTGTATTTTTTTTGGTGGGGGAAAGTGATGAAATTATATCTAAAGCCTGGGCTTGCTGAAAGTGTTGATTTTCTGCATTCTTTATTTTTTTAAAAAGCTTTAATTAAATCTGGGTACATCCATGTGTTTAGTAAAAGTATTTCACTAGGAGAAAAGAAGTTCAGAACTAGAAAATAATTAGAATTTACTTACTTATAACTCTTTGACTATACAGTATGCTGGCTGTTACTGATTATTTAGGGTCTGACAAGCTGTGAAATATGTAACAGTTTGGATTTTTTTCAACAGATATTTATTGCAAACCTGGTTTGTCCCAGGCAATGTTTCAGATTGGAGATAGAGCAGTGTACATAATCAACTAGATTTAATAAAATTGACTAAATTTGATTTAATTGGATCACCTTGATTTTCTTGGGTCACTTGGGTTTCATTGGATCACTTTGATCTAATTGGGTCACTCTGATTTAATTGTATCACGATAAAAATGTGTTTGTTTTTTTTATAAACCTTTCTGTATCATTTCAATGCCTAGTAATAAGAACTTCTGGCAAAGAAGTACGTGTGATGTTGGAAGGTATTCACTGTGAAGAGAAGCGTTTTGTATTAAGCCTGGTAAATTTTACCAAAGTAAAGGTTTAAAGAGCCTGGCTGGTCTTACTTCTACAAAATCCCATGATTCCTAAACAATAAATAATATACTTAAAATACGATCACATTTACTTCCTTAATTATTGACAAAATCATTTACAATCATTCAATAAAAACATCTTCAGCCAAAAAAATGGATGTCATGCCTCCAAAGAAAACTTTAAGAACTACTCAACATGCCGCTTTTAATGTTAAAAGCAAGAGATTTAGTTTGCAAGTAGGTACACATCTAAATAAAAATAGTGACATTTCTATGCTAGATGTGAGCATGGTGACAGAATAAAAGGCTCCAGCTTTGAAATGGTTCGGTTTCACCTACACATTTATTTTCTAGCCTCTTTGAACTCTGCATTGACATTTCACCAACAGCAGGAAGCTATTGAGCTGTCGCATCGCGAGGTTCCTTGAGATTTATTCTTAAACACACTATAGAGTGTCATTATTACATTGCTCATACTATAAGCACTGAATAGAAATCCTCACAGTGAAGATGACAAAGTGCCTACATGAGTTCTTTTGGAATTTACAAGAACATATATTTTCCACACTTTCATGTCTGCAAAAAGTTTGCCTCGTTAAGCCTGTGAAGGAAAAGGTAAGAATCATACAATGACTTTTGTACAGATCACCTTTTCTCCAAAGGCGACCCTCTGATTTCCTCTGAGAAAGAGTATTAAAATCCTATAACTTGAGACTTGAGACGAGTATTATGGTTTTGTTCCATTGCTCAGTCTGCCAACGCTATTTCTTCCCACCCTTTTCCCCGTGGAAATAGGTTCTTTCTTTTATTTTCCTTCAAGATATTTTTCCCCCTTTGAATACTATCCTTTCCCAAACTTTGGGAACACCAGCAGAATGCTGGAATCCTGCTGGGTTTCCTTGGATCCGGACTTGAACCTGGAATAGGTAAAAGGCTGAGGAGATGGAATATCAAATACTCTCTAGTACGGATAAGGAAAACAGTCTGGCCTCACGTGGAGAACCCTTCTGCACTGCATATCAGCAAACCATGAGTAAGTAAGGCCTAAAAGAACAAAAAGATGAAGGTGGTGGAAGGCATTAAGGCCACGGGCTTACATATGCCATGAAGAGCCCTTGGAGTTCTGAGAATGGAATAACATTGGTAGTCAGCCCTATAGACAAAGGGAATTGCTGATTCTCCCCTACTTTTTCCTCACCCACTACTCCCTACCCTGGCAATGCTACAAGTCAGACGCCTGTAAATAGAAACAGACTCATAGATACAAAGAACAGACTGATGGTTGCCAGTGGGGAAGGGGCTTGGGGGACTGGGTGAAAAAGATGAAGGGGTTAAGCAGTACAAATTGGTAGTTATAATACTCTTAATAACTATGTATGGTGCCAGGTGGGTACTGGAAGTCACTTTGTAAATATATGATTGTCCAGCCGTTATGCTGTACACTTAAAACTAATACAAAAATAATATTGAATGTAAACTGTAATTGAAAACTAAAAAAAAAAAAGAAAAAAAGAGTGGTAGAAAGAATTATAACTAAGAAGATATTTAGTGAGGAAGAAAACAAAAGACTTGAACTTTTAGATGTTGACTATCTCAAGTTTAAATGACAAATCTCTTTAATTTCTACTTATATTTCCATAGCCAAAGGCACTTTTTTAGTATAAGGCTTACTATTTGCATTAGTGAATTTTGCCAGGACTCTGGGCTACAGATAACACGGATCTGGGCAAATCTAGAATGATTGGCTTTTGGCCCTTTGGAAACAACACCTATGTATTATTTAGTCATGCGGAATCGCTCTTCATTCTAATCAGAAAAGAAATGAAGACAAAATGACAGCTTTATAAGGTTACAGAGATCAGGGATAATTAAAAATATATATGCAACCCACTATTACCAGGAAGGAAACCTTCCTGGTAATAGAAGTTTTAATAAATTAATAAATTAATTTTGTTTACTATGAAATGTAAGTAATTACTGGCTTAAGCAAGATTTTATGCTTTATTTTCAGGGGTTATTGAGTTGTAATTAGGTTCCTGGCATGACATGTAAATGTAACTAAAGAAATTTGAACACATTTTCATTTATCCATACACATAAAAAGATATAAACAAGGCAATTATACTTCACACAAACCAGGATACACACTTAAAATATTTTACAACTCACCTGTCAGAACATATGTAGCTAGTACTATTAGTATACACACAAATAACAGCAGTAAAACAAAAAACTCCCACAGACCATGAATTTTCTGTTTACTTCTTCTCTGCCATATACTTTTGCTAGAATCTGACTTCTTATCATGATATGTATATGTGTACATATATGTTAAGAGAGTTCCTAAACACAGTACCTTTCAAAGGAGGTAGATGAGTCTTAGTTAATTTTATTACTTCCACAAATCAATCTTTGATGAACTAAAGATTTATAGAAATATATCACATTATTTAAATTTTTACTGAACCTTTTAGGATTAGCTAAAATAAAATAAAAAGTCATTCAATAGCAACTACTAATAACCACTATACATTGATTTATTTGGAAACACTGACCAACACAGAGATTGAAAGAGAAATCATAGAGACTTGAGACTACAGTCAGTGAGAGTTTTCATCATTTTTCATGCTACTCAATAAAAGTACTGTTTCAGAGGTCATGAGGCAGATAAAAGAGTTATAATAAATGGTGTTCTCTCTCTATAAGTTCTTAATCTAGGATTATACAAAGTTAAGTGTAGATACTTTAAGAATAATAACTTAAGCCTGGCTGGTGTGGCTCAGTTGGTTGAGCATCATCCCGTGCACCAAAGGGTCTCGGTTTGATCCCCAGTCAGGGCACATGTTGGGGTTGTGGGCTCAATGCCCACTAGGGGGTGTGCAGAAGCAGCCAATGGATATTTCTCTCTCACACTGATGTTTCTCTCTCTTCCTCTCCCCCATCTCTCTAAAAAAATCAATTAAAACATACATAAAAAAGAAATAATAGTTTGTAGAAAAGATAAAGTGTTTGCACTTGAGAGGTGTATTTGCCATAGGTATCACTTATATTAAAGCAATTCATCTCTGGCTAGATCACTGCACCTTTATCGCCCCCCAACTCCTCTTCTCTATCATTGCATCTCTTCTCTTCCTACCACACCTCCCCCCTCACTAATGACCACCCAGCTTGTTCTGAATGCTGTCTTCATGATTCAGTTAAAGAATGGATCAGAGATACTTAAAACAGTGAGGAAGAGCATTTTGGTTCTTAGTCAACCCACTTAATGAAAAAATGCAACTACAGATATGCAACTAGGTATCAATGAGGTATACAACTGAATAATCAGAGAAGAGCGTTTTGTCTACTTCTTCTAACTCTACATTTTCTTAAAAGCGCGTGCTACAATTTACATTTGAAGATGTTTAGGTAGTTTCCAAAGTATTCCAAAACATAGTCACTCTAAGATATGCTTCATAGACCAAAATTACTTGGTCAAAATGAGTCATGGAGACATTACATATTGTATCTTTCTTTTGAAAAGTCACAAAGCACATATAAATAACAAATGACTTTATAAAGTCTTGTAATTTATAAAACCCACATATTAAAACTGTTTAATCCACATTTTCTATACTCATTTGTCCACAAAACATCAGTTTTCTGTTTATTATCTGTTGGCAGCTGAAGATCTATAGAATACACTTTGGGAAATGTTACTTAAGATGAAAAAAAAATTCATTTTTATGATGACTGATAGTGTCTATTTTTTAACCAGAAACACATTTAAATGAGAAAAGTTAGAATGCAACAGGCATAGAAGCCCTCAATAAATATTGCTTTTGATTACTTTGTCCTTGTTCCTGTCACTTTGTTAATTCATTTTAAAAATTTACTTCTTCATGCTTTTGAAAATATTGATAGCTGGAAATAGATCTTAGATTGGCCAAAGACCCAATGTCATATAAATACATTAAATAGTACCATGACCTTAAAAAGCAATGAATCATAGATTAAAGTTTTTGCTTCAAAGAACTACAGAGGATACAGTACAAGTGAAAACAATTTTACTTTCTCATTTGACAACATGACTTATATAATGCCTATTTTGGGTTGGGAAAGGAAAAAAATATATATCACTGCTTCTCTTCCATCCCTTAAAAAAAAAAAAAGCAGAGAGGCATATGATCCATTTTCTAAAGTAGCAGAGAATAAGTGAAACATCATTTCAGAATATATCTTAAGTCTCTTATCCAATTAATCATGATGGATCTGAGCTGAGGCACCTTGAAAGTACCTTGCAGGAGGAGAGAAAATTATTTTCAGAAGATCTGAGTTGTATTTAGAAAATCTAAAGTGAAAAATAAGTAGAATTCATGAGAAAAAAAGCATTAGAATTAATCACTAAGGTGGCCTCATACAAGATTTAAAGCACTGTTTAAATCAATAATTTTAATAAATATTAAAAACGACTTAGAAAATGTATTAGAAAAAAGATGGTATTTCCAATGGTAATACATGTTACCAAATATCTAGGAATAGGTGTGTCATTATTTATTACAAATAAATGGTGGTTTCACATCTGTCAAAAATGGGTCCTGTTTTTACACGTGTTCAGGTTCTGAATGTACAGGAAAGGGTCTTGTGTTTAGTTCGTCCAAGCTCACACGCACATCACTAAGGACTTTAAAATTAGAATGGTCTCCTTTTGAACCAATTTGTTTAGAGTCAGATTAGTAACAGAGTATGAAGCTAATGAGATACAGTGATAGAAATTAGCAAGTGCGACATAGCCACAAGATATTTAATGAAAATTACAAAGTGTTACTGAAGGACATAGAAAGCCTACTCAAATGGAGACAGCCTATAAGTCTGAATAGAATGAATTAATAGTATAAAGATGCCAATTCTCCTCAAATTAGTCTAAATTTTAATGCAATTTTAATTGTACAGTTTTCCAAGAAAAGAAAATATGAGTGTAGCCAAGAGAATTTTGAAGATGAATAAGATATGGATAGTCTTGACCTATGAGTTAGTAAAATAAACAATAAAACAAAACTAATATTTAAAACATTATGGTATTGTTTCAACTTCTCAATTTAGTAGATCAGAACAGAAAATCCAAGAAGAACAAAAATAAAAACAATTGAAATACACAAAATGTGGGATTTTATATAAATAAAGTTTGGGTTATTCAGTGAATTACCTAGTTCTAACTATCTACTTGGAAAAAATAAATTTAGATTTCTACTTCTCACCATCTACAAAAGAAATTCCAGGTGCATAAAAACCTCATACACACGTCAAAATGAAATATACAATTTTATAGTATACGAGAGGGGAAGGTTTTACCAAATATGACCAAAACCAGGAAAATGGGCACAGACAGAACAAGTATTACACAGGAAAAATGAAATTAAAATAATGAATAAATCAGTAAGTGGTGGAAATATTCTTAACCTTACCAATAATCAAAGAATGTATTCAGTGTTGAGTATTAAATAAAGTGAAAGTGAAAATTTGTATTAGACTGGCAAAGATGAAAAGAAATGAACACTAATAAGGCCAAGAGTGGGTAAAAATAGGCTCTCTTAGAATTTCTTGGAGAGGATATAAATGGCTCAGTACTTTTAGAGGGTTATTTGCAAATATTTTTCTAAATTAAAAATGGGCATGCCCTGCCTGACCGGCTTCGCTCAGTGGATAGAGCGTCTGCCTGCGGACTGAGGGGTCCCGGGTTCGATTCCGGTCAAGGGCATGTACCTTGGTTGCGGGCACATCCCCAGTAGGGGGTGTGCAGGAGGCAGCTGATCGATGTTTCTCCCTCATCGATGTTTCTAGGTCTCTATCCCTCTCCTTTCCTCTCTGTAAGAAATCAATAAAATATATTTTTAAAAAAATGAGCATGCCCTTTTAGCTATTCTACATGCAGAAACTATTCCTCAGATAAGTCATATATAGACTTAGATGAGGAAGGAAGAGAGGTAGAGAGATTGGAAACTTGAGGACTTGACCCACCGCCACGGCTGGCATTGGAATGATCCTAGAACCTGAGAATGATCCCCAGCAAAGAAATGGGGACTGCCCTTCAGTCCCACACATGCGTGGAATGGAATTCTGCCAGCAACCAGAAGCAGCCTGGAAGAGGAGTCATCACTAGAGCCACCAGAAAGGAACACAGTCCTGCCAACACCTTGCTTTTGGCCGTTTGAGACTCTAAGCGGAGAACCAGCTGAGCCACACTGCGTCTAGGCTTCTACCTACAGAAAGTGTGTGACCATAATTTGGTTGTTTTGAGCCTCTACATTTGTAGTAACTTGTTACAGCAGCAATAGAAAGTATAATCCCTCAGACTCTGGTCCATCCTCTGGTAGACACCATCATCATTAGGGTTTCTATCTGCAGCCCTCATATCTTCCCAGAAGCCTAGAGTCAAGAAAGCAAGGCCCCAAGAGAAATGCATTATGGACACACTATTGCTAAATACCACTGTGCCTCGGTCTGTCACGGCCTTATATCTACACATTCAGGGTGTGATTCTTTGCCTGTGTAACTAATTTGAGGAGATCATCTTTAAGCATTTCAGTTTATTTTACCTTTAGAGTCATTTATGTTAGAAAAATTTCTCAGTAGCACTTCGTCTTAGCTGATATGTAAAAGCTAGAAAATGACTATATATTTGTGAGATCTTATTAAGTAGAGAATCAGCTTAGTTTTGAAAAAGTAAATACATTACAGATAAGGTATATAAATTTGCTATCCTAATGTACTCCCTACAAAAATAGCTACTATATACAATATAGTTATAAATTTAAAATAAATTTTCCCAGTACAAAGGCAGCATGATCGCATTTTAAAACAACGAACTAGCTTTTTCTTTGCTTCATTATTACTCAAGAAATCCACTGAACATTTTTGCTTCGGTTTCACAGCCATGAAATGTATTACCACCTGTCTTATTCCACTGGTGAGAAAAGCAATTCAAGTTTTTTAAAAAAATATTATCTCCTTTAGATGCAAATGAAATATAGTATATTATTGGTCATAATTACAGTGAATTATACTTAAAATATTGTTGACTAATTTATAGGACCATATTTCAATATAAATTCACTGGTTGAATTTGTTGCATTTCTTCCTTATGTCAAATAACCATACTGCTTGTAATAAGTAAATATTTATAAAGGTTGCTAACGATAAAATAGGAGTAATATATAAAACCAGGTGCTGTTTCTGCCGTTCAGATAGCAATTCTAAAGTATATATAACTTCTAAACCGTAGTTAGAAAGCCTGGTGGAAGTCATATGATGGTCATTCAATTATTTCTGCTTAATATTTTTCCTTAATATGAAAATTATCATATAATGTTTATATATTTTTTTCTTTTCTTCATTATGGAAAGGCTTGCTTTGTGTCTCCATAGCTATAGAGATACTGTTACTATGGAAAGTGCCTATAATTTCACAGCAAGGAGAGAATAAATAAACCCATAATTTAAAGCACCAAATTAAAGCCTGGGAGAACAAAATCATGCCCTTTATGATTGACAGCCAGGTGAGGACTAGTGAGCAGGAACAGACTGGCAGGTACAACAGTAGTGGTGATAGTGATGGTGGCAGCAGGCGGGCAAGGCTCCAATACAATCAGAGAAGCCTTCTGCATTGCTCCTGACTCACAGCTTATTACAACCAGAAGAGAAATGCTTAGGGAATCTGCCAATTCCTTCAGTTCTTACGATGAGTTCAGAATGGAGAACAGGAAAACAAGCCAGTGTAGGAGAGCTAGAGAGGCAAGGTCATCTACACTAATAAAAGAGAAATATGTAAATTGGCCGTCACTCTGCTATACCCACCAGCCAATCAGGATGGGTATGCAAATCAACCCAACAAAGATGGCGGGCTAATTTGCATACACAGGCGTGGAGCGAAGACTGAAGGCTCCGGCCCAAGCGAAGAATGAAAATGACTGAAAACTGAAGAGGCTTGGCATCTCTGCTGCGGCCGGACCAAAGGCCTGGGTCCCAGGTGCCGCAAGAAAACCGGTGCCGGCAGCCAGGGGAAGGAAGGCCTATTGCGCGAATCTTCGTGCATCAGGCCTCTAGTGAGTCAATAATAGCTAAGAAGCCACAAGTAAAGGAGCACAATTTGCCAGGGCAATGCAAGATAGCACAGACACAAGCAAGTTAGAATAGCATATAAAACATGAGGCCAAGGACTCTTGAGACTGATACAATTCCTGCCTCAGATGGAACTGTAGCTAGAACAACACAGGAGAGAGGGAGGGAGGGAGGGGAGAAGGAAGGGAGGGAGAGACTTGCCACCCTGAGAAGCTGGACTGGTTTGGGAACAGATTTTACCCTGCCCTGGGATAAAGAGGAGTGTGCAGGTGTGCACAGGTATGTAGCTGGGCTCCGTTCTTTGTCTCTTGGAGTGAAAGTAGAGACTGGCCACCCCTAGAAACCATGCCTCAGATCTACAGGAATCACTGGGGCTGCCCAGTGATGCTTCAGATGCTGGCATTTCTTTAACCTTTACAGAAAGAATGTCTGCAAGGTGCGAACGCTTTCTATGAGCAATGATGCTGCACTTTTCTCTAGTTGTGGTTTCTCCTGGTATCTCTACTCTTTGAAACCCATCTTTGTAAATAACAAGTTTCAACAGGTTTTGGGGGATTCCATTTCTGAAAATGTGAATAGAAAAGTCTCTGTGTTTGTTACTGCAGCTTAAAGGTTACTGAAGATTCATTATGCTAAAACAATGATATCTTAGCAGGTAACACATCTTTGGCAGCTCTTCAAAGGTGTACTTGGGAATGGAAAAGGAGATTACATAATCATGATGGGTATGATTTGTAGAGTTTCTGTATAATTTGTATAATTTTTAATAGTCTATAGTACCTACACAACAACCTTTATTAGAAACTCAAAATGATAAGTTAATCATATTGATTGAATATTTAAAATTTTAATACTTTTTAAAAATCAAAGTGTTCAGTGTTGCTTTGACAGTCCACTTAAAAGTTTAAGCATCGAATTTAAATGCCATGGAATTTTACCTGAGTTTAGTATATAAAAACCTCCTTGGTTGAGGGTTAACAAAAATAAAAATAAATACACATCCAGGGAATACTAAATATGATTGAGAGGCTTAAACAGGAATACTACAGTATCCAGAATCTATGAGGAAATTTTATTACAGTTGAGATTGTGTAACTCAGAATAATAAGGCTCATTCATATCTAAATATATGAAGATTATTCAAATATACACAGCATGTGAACCACTCAGTTTCATTATTACAAAATATAAAACAAAAAAGATTTAACTGGAAGTGAAAATTAAACCCTAGAACGTGATTCAAAGAGAAGACCTTGTATAACTTTAAACTGTGAACTGTGCTATATGATTTAGAATATTACACTTTGTTGAGGAAAGAAATGAATTTCAGTTTTCCATTTCAGTTAGAAATAAGAAATGAACTTTTGAACATGTATTTACTTTCCAAATGCATAAGTCAAATTGAACACAAATTCTTAAAAATATATATATTTTGTTAATTTTTTACAGAGAAGAAGGGAGAGGGATAGAGAGTTAGAAACATCGATGAGAGAGAAACATCGACCAGCTGCCTCCTGCACACTCCCTACTGGGGATGTGCCTGCAACCCAGGTACATGCCCTTGACCGGAATTGAACCTGGGACCCTTCAGTCCGCAGGCTGACGCTCTATCCACTGAGCCAAACCGGTTAGGGCAGATTCTTAATCTTTTTTAAAAAAAATAAATCTATTTTAATATATTGAAGTATAAGTCTAACCAACTGTCGTTTCCAGTAAGATAATTTTACAAGCGACGGGTTAAATGAAGAGCTCAGTCTGGCTGACAGCAGGTCAGAAACCATTGGCCATCGTCTTCCCTCTGACTCAGTTCTGATTCCAGGATAAAATGACCGCTGGCAGAGGGGGAAGAAGGCCAAAAAGGGGAAGGACTTGAGATACTTCAAATGTCAATGGGACTTGGAAGGGCTGTGAGAGGGGCTGGTGGCCACTCTTCTTCTACCTCTGGCCGCTATATTTCCTTTGGAAACTTGTAGAAGCAGAGATGCCTCCTTTATGAGCACAGCCGCCCGCCCCCCACCCCATCCCGCCCAGACCCCCCACCCAGGGGTTCTCTGTGGTTTTCTGCGATTATATCCTTGTCTTTACATCTTCCTATGTTTTCTTCTACATCTGCATTACATGTTGCCTCGCCATCAATGTCCTCACCAGAATTTCCCCATCTCATGTCATACTTCTCTCTTAGCTCTTGTCCCACTCTCATTTTCTAAGCGATCCTGAATCTTCAAGTGAAAAGCAATAAATTCCTCACATACCAGAACAAACACAGAAATAAAACCCCCACCTTTTTGGACTAAAAGCTACAGAAATTACATTCCTGTGTCAGTGCCAAACTTTTATGCCTAAGAAAAGTATCCGAGACCCACTTTCCCAATATTTCAACTTCAAGCATACATCTAGGTTAAACTAGAATCTATTGCCACTCTCCCTCATAGTATATACCTCGTATACAAATTCAGGTCCTATACAGTTGAATTTAAATGCCATTTCAAAAGGTCATTTGACTTCCAATTGTTTTTAACAGAAACACACACACACACACACACACACACGCGCGCGCACACACACACGCACACTGACAACACAGGTTAACTATTTGTGGACTGTATAAATAACTATAGAGACTGTCAAACCAAATGCAAAGACAGAAAGGCACCTTACACCACGTGCAATGTTTTTTCCCATTCAACATTCGTTAAAACCCTCTTGGGTGCAAAGTATCCAACCAGAGAGAGGGTGGATGAAAAATGAGCCAGACCAGGTTAGCATCTTCTATGCTACGCTTTCCAGTCACCTGGTACTTCTCCATCAAGGCAAGCTTTGTAATTGCAACTAATTATTACCTTATTTGTTCAGGCCTGTCTCTCCTTCCCACTGGCACATTCTTAGCAAATGAGGGGGATCCCAGTTAATACGCAGCCTGGTGTCGGCCACGGAGTAGAAATCCAATCAATATTGACTGAGAAACAGTATGATGTTACGTTGTCAAACACACCGAATAAGGTAGTGAATAAGAGTGTCAGTTAATACACACACAACTTCCTCTAACAGTCAAAAGTTAGAAGAATTTGTCCACTTAGAGCAGCATCAGAGAGGAAAGATGAATGCTGCCTTCGTGTTTTTCACTCTATAAAGACTTCGAGACCAAATAGCTTTCAAAGCCCAAGGGGACAATGAGCCAACACTCCTACTTTTCCATCTGTTGGAGGAATGAGCTAGCGCTACTCCGGGTAGAATTTTGTACTGTTCGGCTAGGGCTTTATTAAATTTCCAGCAAATACCTGCTACTGCCTCTTTGGAAGCCTTCCTAGTAGGTAACTGGAACAGGATTCAATTGAATAAAAGGCAAACAGTAGCTCCATATACCTATTCAGAGTGCATGGAAATTTCATTAAAAATGGCCTTTGCCATTCTAGCCGGTGTGTCTAAGTGGTTAGAGCGTCGGCCCTTGCACCGAAGGGTCTCAGGTCCAATTCCCAGCCAAGGGCACACACCTCAGTTGCAGGTTTGTTCCCTGACCATGGTTGGGGTGCATTTGGGAGGCAACCAGTTGATGTGTCTCTCTTCCATTGATGTTTCTCTCTGTCTGTCTGTCTCTCTCCCTTCCACTTTCTCTCTTAAAAAAAAAAAATCAATGGAAAAAATATTCTTAGGTATTAACAACAACAACGAAAAACAAGCCTTTACCTTAAAATTGCATTTCTGTTTATATGCCGATGCTCAAAAACCTTAAAGCATTTATTTTAATAAAATTAAAAGACTTCTTCTGAATGTCCTACAATTAAACTCAGTATGGAATCAATTATTTAAATACCACATATTCTCTTGTAGTCTTATTATTGTCTGTTTTAGGTTCGTAACTTTTTTAAATTAATAAACCTTATTTTTAGAGCAGTTTTTGATTTATAGATGTTTATAAATTTTAAAGAGGAAAGTGCAATAAATTAAGTTCTACCAGAGAAATATATTAAAAATTTCAAAGGCTAACATTTATCGTATTAGCACAACACAGTTAAAACAGTTAATTATATATAAATATTAGCAATTAAAAATCATTTAAATATGATCTTTATGTTCATAAATCAAATTTCCATTTCTGTACTAGAATGCAAAATAACATTTTGAAACACAACATGAAAAATTCTTGTAACAATCATATTAAAATATAGTGAGTTACAACCAGGTTATAAGGATACCATCAAATAACTATTTCAATATAATATCATTACATAAGGCTCCAATTCCAAAATCGCCATTATAGTTTGTAAAATCAAGATCAGCCGGGTCCAGGGGATTATGTATCTTTAAATTTTTTTGTGTGTTGCACATTTTCGTCTTGACTTTTGTGTATAAGAACACGAGTATTCAAACATAAATGAGATTTAATCCATTTGCCTATAATTTATTTGCTGTAAAAGAAACACCACATTATATGCTTTTGTCTGTTAGTTAAGTAGAAGATACACTATTATTTCCATGATACCAGGGAGTTAATGTTTAATTATCAACACCCATTTGAAAAAAAAGACATTGCTTTGACTCACAGATTTCTTAATTGCTAACAGAGGCTTTTCTGAGCAGGAGCACTGTATCTAATTTATTTTGGTGGATGTGACTTAGCCACTGGATTTCAAACTGGCAAAGCTTTGACTATCTTCACTGTCAGCAGAAAATTCCTCCATCCCTGCTGCTGGAGAATGGTGTTGCTTGAAGTTTTAACAGGGAAAGAAACTGCAGTGAGGCAATTGATACCACTGGTAACTGCTGCTCACAAACTGAAAAAGAAGTTAGGCTGTCAGCAATAAAAATCTATTCCTCGCACAGAACATGAGGTGCCGTCTTCATCACCGTATCTTGCTGGGAATGAAAATGAACTGGGCTGGTTCCAACTTGAGAAAGCTACAGAAAAGCAAAGAGCCCACAACCGGCAATCAGGGGGACCGAGGCTCAACCCCTCCCTGAGGAAGAAAGACGTTAGACCCATTGCAAGAACAGCGGCCACGGCTGGAGTTAGAGCAGGTTCCTCCCTGAAAAACAAAGCCATTGTTCCATTTTCAGAAGAGCTGACTAGTTTAAAGTGCCCTTTCCCTCTGGAACAGGTCACGGTCCACATGTTACTGCAATAAAACGAGTAAGAGAGAAAGAATATATGTACTTTAATGACAACTCAGAGATGAAGTCAAAAGTAACAGAAAAATGCCTACCCGTCTGGCTGAGCTGAGAAGCGCTGCGACTTTTCCGGGAGAGGCCAACAATAGCTACCATTTTGGCCCCGATGCTAGAGCGCCGCTTGTGGCCGGGGCCCAGGGCGCCCACCGCCGTGTCCGACTGGCTGCCCTCGCTCTTCTCCAGCGAGCACATGTCGCCGCTGATGCTGGTGCTCTTGGTCATGTTCTTCCCCGAGGCGCCCACTTGTCGGCTTTGCATTTTGGATGTAAAGACACTGTAGGCCGGTGGATCGTTAAGAGTGAAGACGAGAGTAAAAGGGAAAAGACAGAAAAGGTGTTTTAGAGGAAACATCTGAGATCGAATGGAAGTCTATCACTTATGGGGCATATTTTGAGGATTACGGTTTTTCAAATACCAGGGTCATGAATGGGCCTTCCTCTTCAGGGTGCACCTTAACATGACTATGGAAAACGGACTTATCGTTTCACCTCTGGTGTCAAAGAAGACACCAGTTTGCATGGCCAGAGGAAGAAAAAATTCATGAAAAATCAGTGAGCTGTCCTGCAAGTGAAAAAAAGCTCTGAGGAAGCTGTGTAGCCTAAGGAGGACGTTTCCAAAGCATTCCTCCCCTACTGATTCCCTACTGCCTTTAAAAAGAAATTCGATGGAGTGGGAACATTTTACAAAAAATAGCAAAAATTACAGCATCCGTTGCTCAGAGTGGCCTTTTAAAACAAGTTTTTTCACTTTATGAAAAAACCTAATGAAGTTTATCTAGCAATAGTGAAATCTTCTAACAGGGATTGATGTTTTCATTAGCTTTGAATTAAACATAATTTATTTCACTTCATATAGTTTCATATTTATTGACATAAGTCAATATTAAAAAAGATTTTCCTCTTGCATTCATTTGGCAACGAAAAATCGTTATCCGTTTTCTAGACGGTGGTCAGAAAGCAATCAGTGAGTCCAGGAAGCATGCAAGCTGACTGCTGATCTGCGGGACTGACTCCGTGGATGGAAGTAATCAGAGAGAGGACCTGGATTTTCTCATGATCACTGCCTGGGGTAGGAGGCAGAGTAAGAAGTTAAAGAATGTGGAAGCAGGCTATCCATCTAGCCCCATAAGCCTGGAAGAATGTGAAGGAAGCAGCCTGAATGGCAGAAAGAGGAAGACTCATTTATGGATCACCAATTTTTGGCTCAGTATGAGAAAGTGATAGTTCCTGCTTTACTTTGGTTCTGATCAATCTGAGCACATAACACATAATTACAGAAACAAAATAAAAAATAGAAAACATTAGAAAAAATGTATACATCATTTAAAGGATAGAAATAAGAAAACTGACCCACTGAGGTGAGCTCTTATCTCTATTCAATTTCTTGGTCTTAGTAAACAAAATATTTTTTTCTCTAGCCTAGAGTAAAATCTGCTAAAAGGATAGGACAACTTGTTAATTTTATTAATGTATGTACATTTTCCCCAGATATTTAAGAGGGGAAAGGCTCAATATGAAATTTTTAAAAAATACAGTAAAGTATATTATTTTAACCACCACATTAGTTTCAACAAGAAATGAGGCATAAAGAGAAAGAGAGAGAAGCAAAGAGAACAGTGTATATGCTTCTATAAACCTCAAATCGATCATTTTCAAGCTTGTTTGATTTTGCTATTCTTTAATAAGCAACAAAACCAAAACATTTTAGAGGCATATAAACATGGGCTTGAATCCCAACTTCACTTTTTCTGAAAGAGTGAATTGCTCTACTCTGAGCCCCCGCTTCCTCTAATTTATAAAATTAGAATTTTCCTTCCTTATTTTCAATAATAGAGATAATATGTCTGAAGTAAAAATTCAATGAATAGAAATTACAATAATTATTATTAAGGATATGGGCAATAGATAAAATAAGGTCAAACATGTATTACATACAGAAATAATACTTGCAATTATAAATTTAAAGTGAAACATTTTGAGGTTAAAATGTGTAAAACTGTTTTCATGCAGCCAGCATTATCTAAGGGAGAGTAGACTACACTAGGAGTCACGAATTCCGGTTTGTTCTTTGGCTTTAGTGACTGATCCTGAGGGAGCTGTTTCCCTTTCTGGAGTTTGGTTTCCTTGTTTAACAAGTAAGAAAATGTAAGCAAGCACCAAGCAGAAAGCCGGACATGTGAGCTCCAAAAGCTATTCTCTTCCTCTTTCTCAATATCACCATCATCACCATCATCAACCATTAAGCATCTATTAAACATCTTGAACTGGAATATCTCTAAGGTCCCCTTTAACTAGTGGATGCTTTGCTCCTCTAGATATCTCTTGTTCCAGGGACTCTGAGCAAATAAACGCAGAATGCAACATGAGATTTTCATAGTATGCTGTCATCAGAAAAGGCATGGCATGGCATAGAAAAAGCAGTTTTTGGTTGAGCAAAGGCTTTGAAAATAATAACAAAGGCCCACAGAGTCACAGTAACCTAGTGCTCCTGTTATGTAAGAATTTGTGCCCCAAACATATATTTTCTAAAAAACCCACCTACTTTATCTATCAGGGAAGTCAAAGATACACTCACAAAATATGGCTTACTGGGCCTTCTGATTTCTGCTTTTTAATTTTCATGGTTGGATATAAAGGGCATAAAAAACTTGGCCAAAATCAAACAGGACACAATAAAATACTAAATGGAAATGATAAATCAGCATGTAGGTTAATATCTTAATTAGCATTTGGTTTTAAAGAAGTACACTTCTCTTCAACCTAGCAACTTGGATAATGCATTATCTACCAGAAAGGGTTATTAGACTTTTTGTTAAGATGGATCTACTTTTCATCTCCTTAAAACTTCGAGACCACCAGGGATGAGTTTATAAGTAGTTGCGCTGGAATGCTGTTCTGAGGGAGGGAGGCTGATGTGAGGGTATCACTATTGGCTTATTTTACTGTCCTCAGTGGACGTCACCTAAACTTAAAGCAAACAAACTATCAACCACACATTTTAAAGTTTTCGGGCTCTTGATTTATAGAATACTTGTAAAGACTCTGCAAACATGGGTGTCATTTGGAATGCTCATTGTGCTTAATAAAGCAAAGACCCATTACATTACCAATTACTTTAAAAGACAGAATTTGAAAGGGTCTCGTAATATAATAAATTTCCAATGTTGCTGGTGGTCTCAGTGATAGATCTCTGAGGGGCAATTTGGCAAATATGCTAAAAACCTTAAAAAAATAAGCCGACCTTTTAACCTATCAATTCTATTTTTAGGATTGATCCTAAGGAAAATCTTAGCAATGTGTACAGATTTAGCAAGAATGATTATTTATTGAGAATTGATTACAACAGCAAAATAAACACACACGGGAAAACCCCATAAACGTCCAACTATAGAGGGTGTCTGAATAAGTTATGTTCATCAATAAAATAGAATGTACCTTTGAAAATGCTGTTGTAAATAAATATTTATTGACATAAAATATGTTCCTGACATGGAGAAAGGGAGAGAGGAAGCAGGCATTTGAGCTTACTTTTGGCTGGCACAGATACTAAATGAGGAATTACCCTAACGCTTGGGGACACAGACAAATTCAACTGCCAGAGGCTCTTCAGTGGCACACACAGAGAAACAAAGAAATTCATATAAAAAAAAGAAACATCTCTTGCTAAATTAGGTAGTTCGGGAAACCTGTGCAAGAATATGAATATGAACAGGGAATATGAAGAAAAATAACTTGTCTGTTGAGGAAGTTTTATATTCTTAGGGGGGGAAGTATAAATGCAAAAAGATCTGGATGGAGACACTGAGAACAGCGTCCTAAAGGTAGTTTTAATTTTCTCTGGTTGGTAATTATGCTTTTAAAAAATGTCCTTTTTAAAAATTTTGTTTCCCCCAAAATGAATATAAAAGGTATTGGCAATAAGAAAAAAATTAAAAGAAATAAACAAATGAGACAAATAAAAAGAGCAATCAAAGACCAACACTCCTTTTCCTTTGACATGGGTAAAATCATTCAACACACACAGTTCATACCATAGACCAAAGGTGTAGCACGGCTTTCAAGCTAATCCAGTTTCCTGCACAATAATATTGGGTGTTGATATAGGCTACGCCGTTTCAGAAAAAGACAGAGTTTCTACATTTCTACGTTCTGTCTTATGCACATTTTCTAATTTTTGCTTTATAAAAAAATGAAAAATGATCTATTTAGTATTCTAAAAGTAAAATATGTAAAATTGCCAATGCAAGTGATCTATTTTATCACATCCTTATCGTTATTGAAAGTTGTATCCTGAAAGATTTTTTAAAATAATTCCTTTAAAAAATATATATTTTTATTGATTTCAGAGTGGAAAGGACTGGGAGAGGTAGAAACATGAATGATGAGAGAAAATCATGGATCAGCTGCCCCTTGCACACCCTCTACTGGGGATGTGCCCTGAGCGGAATTGGACCCTGACCTCCTGGTTCATAGGTTGATGTCCAACCAATTGATAGCTATCTCAGCTGGGCTATCCTGAAATATATATTTTTTTTTATTAAAAAGCAAATCTACTTTGTCAATCATTAGGCAAAAGGTAATGAAAGGTGAGTAAAATATTTGTAAATATTTCCCCAAAGACTTAAATAGCATATCAGGGGTTATAGAAGTATGTGATTAAATTAAATGAAGATTACAGGCCACAGGGCTAAAAGTGTTAATTAATAGAGTTGAATGAACAGATCCAAGTATTTGGCTGTTAAGATAAATAGGAAAGACAAATTCTGAGTTTGTGAGTAGTATTGTAAACAAAATATATGGTCATGTCCAAATAAGAATTTCATTATATTCTTGTTTGAGAGCTGGAAGGTGGTTCACCCAAGAAGAGAATTCACCCAAGGTATTAGAGACTGAGGTGATTCAGAATTTTGTGATTAGAGATACTGGGGGCCTAGCAACCAATACAGTGGAGTATGAGAACCAAAGCACAGGAACAGAGAAGACACCTAAGGATGGAAAGGAGACAGCTAACTTGAGAGTAGAATCATTTATATCTTGGGCTAGGAAGTGGTGCTAGAGAGGGCTTGTAGGGTTCAAAAGTTAGGTGACAGTAATAATGGCAGAGCAGGAAAAACCCAATGAGATTGGCTAAGCTCCCAAACATTATAGAACCTTGAAAGGCTTAATTCCTTTTTCCTTCCCTCTGCTGTGTTCCTGGAGGCAGGTGCCAGGAGCTAACTGAATACCTCTCACTACAACTCATACGTGCTTGCACCAGTTGCCAGTCATTGGGTGGCTGTCTGGACTAAAAAGTGCCATTTCTTTAATTCTTTGCTCCGTGTGTGTGTGTGTGTGTGTGTGTTTGTGTGTAATCCAAAGTCCCCCAATTAAAATTTTTATCTATATTAAAAATCCTACTTAGGATTGAATAACCTTTATTTCACTTACTCAAATGATGATCTACAATTTTAAGCTAGTAAGGTAGTGACAATTTATTCAGCCAATGTTTACTGAACACCTACATATACGGGATACAAAACTGTGGGTAGTACCAAACCCTATATATACATGCTCACCTTTTCACATAAAGGAGCACTTTATCGCTTCTCTTTATCGAAATTGTCAGCATCACTAACTTTTGCTCTGTGGGGCCATGATTAAGTAAAATAAGGTTACTTGAATACAAGACTTCCAGGCCATGACAGCCGATCTGATTAAGGAGATGGCTACTAAGTGAGTAATAGAAGGGCAGGTAGCAATATGCTGGATAAGAGTGGTGCCTGTTCTGGGCAGGACAGAGCAGGAAGACACAAAGTTTCATCATGCTACTCACAATGGCACAGAATTTAAAACATATGAATTGTTTATTTCTGGAAATTTCCATTTAATATTTTCAGACCGAGGCTGACTACAGGGAACAAACAGTGACAGTGAAACCGTGGATAAGGAGGCTAAGTATGTGTGGGGGGGCAGGCGGGTGTCTCCTATAATTTTTCTACTTTTCAAATTCTCTTAGGCTTAGGGCACAGTCCCTCACAGAAAAAAATTTATATTTGATTCTTTGGTATATAAGCAGCTCAACAATTTTATATGATCTATTCAAGGCAATAAAATCTGAAAATTTTACCAAGAGATAGAACCTAAATTTAGGTTCTAAGTAAGTCAGACATGGGTTTCTATCCTATTTCTATCATTTAAGAGTTCATGACCTTGATAAGATTTCTTTACCTGTTCTGAGCATTGGTTTTCTCATATCTTTATTATGTACCTTTCTACTTGAATGTAAGCTGCATGGGGCAAGAACATCGATTCTTTTGTTCACTGTGAAATCCCAGGTTTTAAAATAATGCCTGCCACATGGTAAGTGTACAGTAAGGTTGAATAAATGAGTTAATTAATCTAACAAAATAATAACTCTCACAGGTTGTGATGAGGATTAAATGGAAAAAAAAAGACACATGTAAATACAACATTTAGCATATGCTAACTGTTAGCTCTAATTATTATATATGTTTACAATTACATGGGGACTTTGAGGCTTTAGTAAAAATAAACACTTAAACTTGTTAGATTTATTCGAAGCAGCTATTTTACATAAGCAGGGAAGTCAGTGGCCTCAAAGAAATGGTCCTTCAGACTTCATATAAGTGAATAATTAAGATACCTTTGATCATTGCAAACTTGAAAAGATGTATTTCAATGAAAATATTTTTAAGATGATCTTGTTATACATATGATTAATAATGAATGCATATACCAGTAAATTAAACAGACATTTATTATCTATAGATACTGTAGTAAGTACTAAAAAAAAAAGTTATACACTTTTGGCACTAAATGAAATGCTACACACAATTCGGGCAAATAAACTTACTCTTCTGTTTTGTTGGTAAATACTGAGTTAAATGGGAAGTTCTCTTTATTTTACAGATCATCCTCCTGAAAACACTCCCAAACTTAGACTTTCCTATAAGCCCCTTTCTGCCTGGAGAGAATGCCAGTTTAAGTGCTGTATTATTGCTTTAGCCAAATGTTATTAAGACTGGATAAAAATGCTCACTGAGGTTAGAGACATAATGATAGCCAATGACGAGGTCATCAAGAAGGAGTGGACACTTAACCTGGACACACTGTGGCAAAAGTGTTCACATGACACATTACAGTAATATTTTCTCAAGTTTGTGTTGAAAACTAACAGCAATAATAGTCAAGGCTATTATTACTTCCATTACAATTAGCCACTTTCTGAAACTAATATACTTTCATTTTCAAATGAACCTATTCTTCATAATGAAATAATAAAGATGAACAGAGAGTAAGCAATTTGTAAATATTGTGTTTCAAACAGACTTCTCATAGCATATTTATAGGCTACTTCTGTTTTTATGGATATTTATCTGTTATAAGCTCTTTTCCTTTAATAAACATAACCTGCCACTTCTCGTAAACTCAAGTTTGAATGACTAAATAATGAATTAAATGTACAAATGCAAATATAAAACAAGGTATTTTTCTTCACTTCGACATGTCTTATAGTATTCAATTATAAGCCCTTGATAAACATGTGTTGAAATTATGTTTTATATTGTACTAAATCTTACCTAATAATAGACAAAGATGCAAATTGACCATACCTTCACTACACTAACCAGCCAACCAGAGCAATATGCAAATTAACCACCAACAAAGGTGGTGGTTAATTTGCATACATAGGCTCCAAGCAGTGGAGCGAAGCCTGACAGCCCCAGGCCGGCAGAGCAGCGAAAGCCTCACGGCCGCGGGGCCAGCTCCAGCTGGAGCCCGGCCAGAGCGAAGGCCTGGGTGCCGGGTGCCGGAGGAAAACTGGTGCCAGCAGCCAGAGGAAAGGAAGGCCTATTGCATGAATCTCTTCGTGCAACAGGCCTCTAGGATTTTTATAATAAAATTTTTATTAGAAATATTAAAAACAATGTTGCTAATTGATAGTAAATGAAGATCCTAAATTTTTAATTTAAAAATGTACATTTAAAGTGTAACATTTGTTATATTCTACACAATTAAATCCTTGTATTTTAAATCCTTATGTTCCAAAATAAAAATCATAAACCCTCAGAACTTTATGAATGATTATGCTATAGATTATTATACAATGAAACTATAAAATTGCCCAAGATTTATCATTAGTCATTTAAAGTCTAATATATATAAATAAACACAAGTATCCCATATATATATGTATATATATGTGTGTGTGTGTGTGTGTATGTGTGTATATATATATATATATATATATATATTATAAATAGTCGCATATAAAAGTTTAATGGAAAAATGATGAGTTTGAAAGATAGAATTACCAACCAGGTTGTTGCATTAAAAAAGACCAGAACTTTGAACAAATTTGATAGTCTACTTGTTTTAAAATAAAACAAAACTACTGGGTTTCTTTCTTCTTTCCAACAAATCTGTATCCTTCCTAACCAAGATTTCTCAAATCATACTTCTCTCAAGAGAAATAGACAAAGAGCTTGACTCGGAGTATTTTACTCTGTAGAATTATAATTTATGCAGTGTCTAGATCTGCAATGTCCAATACTGTAGGCACTAGCAACATGTGGTTGATGAACAGTTGAAATGCTCCTCATCCAAACTGAGATGCACTGTAAGTACAATGTACACACTGGTTTAGAAGCCTTGGTATACCCCCCAAAAATAAATATTTCATCAATCTTTTTATATACATTAATATTTGAAATGAGAATATTTTGGATATATTGAGTAACATAAAAAGTATATTAAGTTACTCTCACTTGTTCGTTTTTAATTTTTTTAATGTACCTTTTAAAAACTTATATATGTGACTCATATTTTTTTTATTGGACAACGCTGCCTTAGATAACTGGTTTTAAATGGCATAGATAGATTACAGCAAAAATATTTGAAATAAAATGTTTTTTTCCTATGTAAATTATATTTCCCTTTGATGTTAATTATGAAATTAGTGTTGTTCTGTGAATAAAATGGACTAATGCAAAACCTTACAAAGGCAATCAAATGATAACACTGACAAACATTAAGCTTAATATGAAAAATAAAACCTATAGTACAGTTAACATTTAAAACAAAATAAGTTCATTTAAAGTGAAAATATAAAGCAATAAAATAATATTAGCAAATAAATATTATAAAGACAAGGTAGCCGAGACCGGTTTGGCTCAGTGGATAGAGCGTCGGCCTGCGGACTGAAAGGTCCCAGGTTCGATTCCGGTCAAGGACATGTACCTGGGTTGCGGGCACATCTCCAGTCGGAGATGTGCAGGAGGCAGCTGATTGATGTTTCTCTCTCATCGATGTTTCTGACTCTCTATCTCTCTCCCTTCCTCTCTGTAAAAAATCAATAAAATATATTTAAAAAAAAATAAATAAATAAAGACAAGGTAGTCACATGTTCTAAAATGAAGAATTAATTTTTCTAATTTAATGCTTATTTGGGGATATGGATTTCCACTGTGTTGAGGGCAATGACTCCTAATCTTGAACAAAGAATATTTATGATTTGTATATCTAGTAGGAAAAATAATTATCTACTGGGAAGTCAATTGAATTTAACCAGGAGACTCACATTCATGATTTAGCTGCACTACTTACGCTGTAATTGAGTAATTGTTCCTCAGTTACACCATGACATAAAATGGAGATAATATACCCCAACTTTATTCAGAGAGTTGCTACAAGGCTTTCTACTCCTTTATTTCTAGCTCATTTAATCAGGTATCCTTATCCTTCAGTATTATAACTTTGATTCCCACACTTTTTCTCAAATTTTCAGCTCCTTTATCTTACATGTAACTTACATTTTACAGCCCATCATTTCAATCACTCCTTTGCACACACTCTCAACATTTTAGCACCCCTCTTCGTACACATCCAACTGGCAGAACCCTCTGGTGACTCCGATTATGTGCTTCTTCTATGCCTACATCTCAACGTTTGAGCATTGTTGAAAAAAATATCAGTAGGACACACTGATTCGACTATAATTCCCTGTCACTGGCCTTAAAGGTACTCTACACATGCACTTGCCACTCTCCCTACAATAACCACCAGACTCCTTCATGCTACTCAAACCTCACCTTTTGCTTTCCTCTTGGGAGGATAACTTTTCTTTTTATTTCATGGGAAAAATGGAAGCTATCAGAAGAAATGTCCTTATCTTAAAAAGAAGATATAAACACCATATTTGTATCAATGTACACACACACACACACGCACACACACACACACACACACCAATAATCTCTAAATCTAAGTTAGCTGACTAAGCTTTTTTCCTAACTCCAGACTGTCTACCCAATAACCTACTCAAAATAACCACTCAGATGTCACACAGGATTAGGATTTCACAAGTTTGATATGTCCCAAACAAAACTTAATTTTTAAATTAAATATATTCCTTTTAGTCTTCCCTGTTTCAGTAGTTTAACTTTTCACCAAGTTGCTTAATTTGGAAATCCAAGAGGCGCCCTCGACTTCTCCTTTTTCTTTATTCCCACACTCAATCTATCATTACAGCCTCCAGATTCTAACCCTAAAATATATTTATATCCTTCCATGTCTCCCATCCGGGTGTTTACCACTCAAGTCCATGTTACTCTTGTCTACTTTACTGCAATACATCTTCATTGCCCCTGTTCTGTGTTCCATATAATAGCAGCCAGGGTCGTTTTCCTTAAAACATAAATTGGATTATGTCTCCCAACTTCTAAAACTCTTCCATGTCTTCTCATTGTACTTGGGTGAACCCCAAAATCCATAAAATAGAAGTTATCAGAAGAATTTCTTTTTTAATTCCCGACTGTCTGTCTATGAATGACTTGCTTCTGCACACTATCCTATTCTTTCCGCTCCATAACAAACCAACAAATGCCTCTCCTGGCAAATACCACTTCCTCCACAGGAGCTCAGGAACCCACCCTCATTCTCCGAGGTCCTGCAAGTCTGCGTCTTTCTCTTTCATCCCATCTCGTTTTTCGTTACAAACTACTTTTCAGCCTCTTCTAAATTCCTCAAAAATGGCAAGCACTTTTCCACCTCAGGACCTTCACATCTATTGTGCCTCATTTGAAATAATCCTCAGAATAACCTTATGAAAGAGGAACTTACTGTAAGAACAGAAGGATATAAGCGTAGAAAGGTCATGCAGTGCGCCCAAGGTGTCACTGCTAGTAAGGCCTGTATGATTCAAAAACGCATGCTCTTAGCCACCACACTTGACCAGTAATGAAAAGAGCAGGTTTGACAAACTTCAGACTGCATCAGAATAATCCGGTGGAGATATATATATAATCTTTTTAAAATTGATCTCATAGAGGAAGGGAGAGAAACATCAATGATGAGACTCATTGATTGGCTGCCTCCTGCACACTCCCTACTGAGGATCGAGCCCGCAACCCAGGCATGTGCCCTTGACCGGAATCAAACCTGGGACCCTTCAGTCTGCAGGCTGACACTCTATCCACTGAGCCAAGCCGGCCAGGGCATATCTGGAGGCTTATTAAAACAGTTCCCTGTCCCATTGCCAGAGTTTTGATTCAGTGGGTCTGCATCTGTCACAAGTTTGCAGGTGATGCTGATGCTGCAGACCCAGCAGCTAGTTTCTGAGACTCGCTGGCCGGCCTTGCTGAGCAGTACAACTTCCCCATGTGAAAAGACGGCAAGCCTTCATTGGCTGTTCAGAATCACCTACATTTTTGGTATTTTCACTAGCGTAGACAACTGCCGCCAGGTGGCACCAAAATATATCTGGTATCTGGGCAGCGGGGCTCTGGTAGCAAGACTGCACGCCAGCTGGGCAGCTTCGCCCAGGTCATTTCATGAACCTAACGATACGGCAACATCACATTCGACTTCGTGAGTGTTTGGATACCAATTACAATGTGTTCTCAAGGTTTTATTATGTCTCCACTATAAAAGCTCTATTGCAATCATCTGCTCTCTTCTCAGTTTGTCAGTGACTTCAGCAGCCTAGTACCTGATACTTGGCACTAAGTGGCTTTAAGGAAAGAATCATTGAGTAAGTGAATTAAAGAAGTTCATTATATGAATGAATACACCGAGCAATGTAGAGATGATTACATACTAATTTAATTTTAAGCTGCATCTAGTATGTTTCAAAATCATTTTGGTACTCAATAAATATGTATTTGCTGATGAGGAAAATAAAACTTCCTAATAACTATTTTAGAAATACATAGATATGAACCAATTAACAAGCACTACTTGTACATCTACTATGTTTAAGACACGCTATGCTAATCTATACTAATAAAAGGGTAATATGCTAATTAGACCGACATCTTCCGGACGACCTTCCAGATGTCCTTCCTGACAAAGCCAGACCTGGGCAAAGCCGCCCATGGTCCCGGGTGCCCGTGGCCGGCCGGAGGAGGGAAGCCTGAGTCCCAGGTGTGGGGGCTGAAGCAGAGGTGGTTAGGGGCAATCAGGTCAGCAGGGGAGCAGTTAGGGGTGATCCGGCAGGCAGAGGTGGTTGGGGGTGATCAGGCAGGCAGGCAGAGGTAGTTAGGGGAGATCAGGCAGGCAGAGGTGGTTAGGGGCGATCAGGCAGGCAGGTAGAGGGGTAAGGGGCTATCAGGTAGGCAGGTGAGTGGTTAGGAGACAGCTGTCCCAGATTGTGAGAGGGATGTCCCAGAATGGAGAGGGTGCAGGCCAGGCTGAGGCCTTCCCCCCCCCCCCCCCCAACCCCGTACATGAATTAGGTGCACTTGGCCTCTTGTTAAAAATGTAAGACATGATGTTTGTTCTAAAATCACTTCCACGTCTAACCCAATTTGCTAAGTAAAGTGTAAAGACAAAATAGAATCCAAGGCAGAACATAGATGTCAATTAATCCAAAGACTTCAAATAATAGTGATTTGAGATAATAAGTTAAGAAATGCCACTAATATCCCCTGTGCATTTGCACATTGCACAGCAGTCCTCCGTCCCATACAGGCCGTGTGGTTGCCGGGTGCTGCACTCGATTTGCTCCTATGCAGATGCAGAAAGCATTGCACTAATGTGGAGCAGCTTCCTTCTTCCATTTAAGCTAATTCTTCCGTCTTCCAGGAACCACACATTATATTTAGGTTATACCTCCAACCATAAGCAGACGGTCAAAGCGGACAGTGAGATGTCAACAAATGTTTTACTGATTTCTGTTATAAAATCTTATTCTGAAGCCTCAGTTCTGTCCCTCCATAAAAACAATCTAGTCTAGAATGTATTGCTTTGCTGTTCAGTTGTTTGTGTTATTGTGATTAGCATACACTTAAGAATGATTTGGGGGGGGTGGGGGAGGAAAGTATTTTTCTCTCAGCACAGAAATGATTGTATATCAATATTTATTTTTACACTGGCTATTTTTAAAATTTGAGAAAAATAAAATGTGACTTTTGGTACAGTTGTTGATATAATTGTACAGGTCCACTTTGGTTGATAATTGCACATAATAGATAATCAACTTTGGATTTTTTTCATGTGTTTATGTATAAAAACTTCATTTGGAAATTATCTCATTTACTATCTGATTACTATTCCCTCATTTTCTTGTAAAATTTAAAATACTTTTTGAAGACAGAAGATTTTAAAAATTTAGCCATTTTGCATTTTAAGCTTTAAAAATAAGTTTAAATCACTCTATCCTTGGGCCTATATATTAAAATTGGTTTAAAAAAATGCAAGTTAAGCCCTAGCTGGTTTGGCTCAGTAGATAGAGTGTCAGCCTATGGACTGAAGGGTCCCAGGTTCGATTCCCAGTCAGGGCACATGCCCAGGTTGCGGGCTCAATCCCCAGTGTGGGGCGTGCAGGAGGCAGCCGATCCATGATTCTCTCTCATCATGGATGTTTCTATCTCTCTCTTCCTCTCCCTTCCTCTCTGAAATCAATAAAAATATATTAAAAAAATAAAAATAAATAAAATAAATAAAAAATGCAAGTTAATAATCACTTGTAATTTTTGTGTGTGTATTCCACCAATCGTTTACATTTGGTCATACCCTATTCTTACATGGAATGTATTGAGAAATAACAGAATGATCTACTTTGTACATTAAATATGTGATTTTTTAAAAAATCATCTACTGTTATAGATCAGCCTACTGTCCTCCCTTGATTCACATAATAAAAATTTAGTGTAAATAGTGCCTGATATACTCATCAATTCTTCAAAACTATTTACAACTAGCATAAAATTTCACTCTTTGATGTTTTGTTTTTTAAATGGGAGAAAGATTGCTTAAGTAGAATGACCTGGGTCATTCCATACTAAAATGAAAGACATTGGTATTTTTTCTGTGAACCAGACTTTTCAAAAGTCGTGCCTATAGCTAGAATAAAAGCTTTTTTTAGTTGTTAAACTATCATAATATCCCTTCTTTTCCTCTGATTCTATATTAACTAAAATAAAAACATATACAGGTTGAATGAAACTTGGCATTATAAAATAAGCATATTTTTAAAAGTAATTAAATATCTTCTTTCAGATGGCAAAAATCTAGACACTCCCATATTGAAATTCAATATTTTCTTTGCTTGAAAATGTTACTCCACTGCACAATAATTTATCAGACATTTTTGGAAGATTACCATTATACAAAAATAACACGGCAATAATGCAATGACCTTAGCGAACTAAAAATTAAGATACCAAGATATAGTGTCATTTGGTAAACGATCCATTCTTTCCTTTATTAGTACAAGAAACTTTATCTAGACTCACGCTTCTTGGGATTCTGAAAGGAAGAGAATAATTTGTCGATTGCCAAGTACTCTATTCAGAAAGTACGTACAGTAATAGGAAATGTAAGTGGCTGCCCTGGAAACAGTTTACAATAATCTCAGGTGGTATAATGAATGCCTTGTTTTTATTAAATAGTTTTAGAAATGGAAGTTAAACATGAAGTTAATATTGATTTCAATAACAATTACATGGACTGTTCTTATTTCCTTTCCATGGACTATAAGGATGTATCGACATAGAAATATGCATATTCACTTTACAGTGACCTTCATGCCAAGTCCCTGTCTTACTTTTAAAAATTCAAAATCTTTTATTCTTCATCTGCTTAAAAATTCATAACACTTTCAACTTCCCAGCTTGTCTTTCAACAGTCATAGTTACCAAACGTAGAAACACTGAAGTTTTTTACCTTTTCCTTCCCCTGCGCTTCAGCTGCTGGTGTAAGATCACCCCTCCATCACCTGTGCCTGAGGCCACGGGCCCTAGAACTTAGTGTTCTGGTAGGAAACCCCGACTCCAGCAAACACAGTCTCACCTCCATTATCAGCTTTGAGACTATCAGGACTAACCTCATTTTCTATTCCCTTTATCCCTGATAGTTTCGGTCACCACACGAAGCTCAGGATTCTTAAATCTCCACTTGCTTCCTGGATTCAAATCCTCATTCTGCTCTTCGGGCAGTAAAGCCATGTTTCCATTTCCTGTCACACACTATTGCCTTTTCTACTTACATCATTCCACACCCAATATATTTTACTATCAGTCTTCTCCATCAATTTTTAAGTTCCATATTTGCAGGAACTTTGTTAGTTTGATCCTGCATCCCAAGCATATAGAAGAGGGTCTTGCCCATAGTAAGCACTCATTAAATATCTATTGAATGAATAAAGTAATTCAATAAATCATCAAACCCTATTGATTCATTCTTTGCAATAATCTTGGATTTTCCCCCTTTTTGTTCCTTTTTGTTCCCTCTCTAGTCTAGCACCTCTCACTTACTGCTGGTGAGAATGTAAACTGGTACAGCCACTATGGAAAAGAATATGGAGGCTCCTCAAAAAATTAAGAATAGAGTTACCGTATGACCCACCAACCCCTCTTCAGGTATCTCCCCCAAAATTTGAAAGCATTTATTCGCAAAGATATATGTACCCCTATGTTCACTGCAGCATTATTCACAGTGGCCAAGACATGGAAACAACTGAAGTGTCCTTTGATATATGATTGGATAAAGATGTGAAAATATATATATATATATATATAATGAAATACTGCTCAGCCATAAAAAAGGATGAAATACTGCCCCTTGCAACAACATGGATTAATCTTGAGAATACCATGCAAAGTGAACTGTCAGACAGAAAAAGTCAAGAACCATATGATTTCACTCATATGTGGGATATAAAACTGAAAGCAACAAATAAGAAAAACAAACAAAACCTCACAGACACAGACAACAGTATGGTGGTTACCAGAGGGAAGGGGTTGGGGGAGGGGCAGTAAAGGCTAAAGTGGATCCAATATGTGGTGACGGAAGAAGATTTGACTTTGGGTGGTGGGCACACAGTGCAATATACAGATGATGTATATAGAATTGTACGCTTGAAACCTATACAGTGATTTTATTAACCAATGTTAACCCAATAAAGTTAAATAAAGTTGTCAAAACATAAAGCCAAACTAAAATAACTAAATTTTCAGATTATTTGGAATCCTTAGTAACTCTCTGAGATGATGCAGCATGTGCTGGAAGGGTGGAATCAGGAAGGTGAATTTGTGCCTCAACTTAACTGTTATCTCTCTCCCAAGACTCTTCCCTTTACACTTACTTCCTTACATGAGGAAACTGTGGAGTCACCGATTACTTAATATGTGTCACTAAATAACATTTAAAATATATAATTATAAAATATTCCATTATTAAGTATGTCTTTTATATTGGCAGTTTAGTTTAGTTATTGTATTTTAATCATTTAGCTGTCCATGTTCTCCATTCGCTTTGACCTCCTCACGGTAAAAACTGTTTTTCATACATCTCAGCATCTCTCTGGACACTATCACAATTGCCAAAATTAGCAGCTGGAAAAATAGTTGGGGAAGGAAAGGAGCAAAGAGAGAAATGGAAGTGGAAAGAAGGGAGGAAGTTAATTGGTTCGTTTGCCTGTCAAGCACTTGCTAAGAAGAAAGGCCACTTGGTTAATCTACTAGTTCATTGCTTTCTGTATTTCAGTGGTGTGATGGTGGGAAAGGACTGGATCTTCTACACACCTATATGCAGTTACCCCCACAGTGCAATGGAACTAATTATGTTTTGACATTGAAAAATGTGATATTTTTAGGTATTTTCCTTTTACCCTCATCTTTTTTTTGTATTCTAGTTTTAATTATACTGTTGTAAGGCTAATATCCCAATATTTTCCCTAGAAAATGTGTTTTAAAATTTTTAAATAAAAATAATTGCTTAATATCATTTATACTGTGTGCTATAAAATGAACCAAAATAGTGAATATGAATATCCTTTAACTTTTTTAGTTAAATATTTGTTTAATCTAAGGAAACACAGAATAAGAATGGGACAGTGTGGAAGTTCCCTAAAAAAATAAAAAATAGAACTATCTTATGACCTAGCAATTCGAATTTTGGGAATATATACTGAGAAATCTACAACACTAATTTGAAAAGATATATACACCTCTATGTTCACTGCAATGTTTTTACAATAGCCATGTTATGAAAGCAACGGAACTGCCCACCAATAGACACATGGATTAAAAAAAGCTGTGGTACATATATACAATGGAATACTACTTGACCATAAAAAAGAATGTAATTCCCATTTGTGACCAAATGGATGTATAGACAGTATTATACTAAGTGAAATAAGTCCGATAGAGAAAGACAAATACCGTATGATTTCACTTACACGTGAAATCTAAAGAACAAAATAAATAAACAAACAAAATACGAACAGATTCACAAATACCCTGAACAAACTGAGGGTTGCCAGATGGAAGTGGTGGTGGGAGGGATGGGTGAAAAAGGTGAAGGGAGTAAGAATTTACAAAATAGTTGTGGAGATATAAAAATACAGGGAATGTAGTCAGTAATATTGTAATAACTATGTATGTTGCCAGGTAGTTACTACAATTATCAGGGGGATCACCTTGTAATTTATATAACCATCTAGCCTCTATGCCAGCGGTTCTCAACCTGTGGGCTGTGATCCCTTTAGGGGTCGAACGACCCTTTCACAGGGGTTGCCTAAGACCATCGGAAAACACATATATAATTACATATTGTTTTTGTAAATCACTATGCTTTAATTATGTTCAATTTGTAACAATGAAATTGGGGGTCACCACAACATGAGGAACTGTATAAAAGGGTTGCGGCATTAGGAAGGTTGAGAACCACTGCTCTATGCTGTACATGTGAAACAAATACAAAAGAAAAAAAAAAGAATGAGTTATTGTTTTTTATTGACATATAGAGAAATGACTAGCATGTCTTCACTCTCATGAAGATCACAGTTGAGAAACACATCGCAAAATTACCCAATGGAGAAATAAAACACAGATGAAAAGTCCCTAGATTCTTTTCCAAGAAATTGTCAGTAACTAACTTGAGGAATTAAATGCTAATTATAAATATACTTTATATTATTGGGTTAACAGCAAAAATATTAAGCAATCATTTTCTAAAGTTACAAATTATGATCTAGGTCAGATTTTTTGGAGTTTAGATGAAAAGTTCAATGTGGCTTAAATGTTAAAATTATGTAATGATCTAAATATGAACTTTATAGGTGAAAGAGACTTAAAGATAAGTTGGTTTGTTTTCTATATGATTGAGAACCTAAGAGATAAAAACTTGCCCCAGGTCTTACAGAGTGCTCACATCCAAATGGAATTAGAAACTATCCAATTGAGTGCTATTTATACTATGACATATGGAAATATATTAGAAAATTATTGGATATTAATTCTGCTCATCACAAAAGTGCTCTATATTTTTCCAAAAATACAAGAGCTTTACTATGCTGGAGAAAAATTAGAGCTTTGGAATAATGTTATTAAACATGACAGAAAATCTCAAACAAAATTTCTATCCATACATGCATTTTCTTTGCTGTTCAAGCAACAGATGTGTCACTATACATATATATATTAATTGATTTCTGAGAGGAAGGGAGAGGGAGAGAGATAGAAACATCAATGATGAGAGAGAATTGTTGATCAGCTGCCTCCTGCACACATCCTACTGGGGATTGAGCCCACAACCCGGGCATGTGCCCTGACTAGGAACTGAACCATGGCCTTCTGATTCATAGGTCAGTGCTCAACTATTGATCCACACTGGGTGGGCAAAGGTTGTACCATGTTTTCAGGCTCTAGGACACTGTGATTTTCCAGTCACCATGGGTTTTATTTTGAGTGAAACTGTAGTAATGTGACAGGCAGAATGGCTGAACTGCCCTTATCCAGTTTGGCCTGGGAGCACTCACTCGTAGGCGCCGGTCAGGAAGAATTAAATAATACACGGCCAGAACAAACGTGCTATATAGCACAAACGTGCTATCTGTGTTGTGAATTTTACTTCAGAGAGAACACTGAGAAGTCAAATTCAGAAATAAACAAACGTGAATAACATACCTTAATTTTTTTAAACTTAAAAATAATATTTTTATTAACATTTGGACAATTTTACTCTAACAAATAAGTGAATATTAGGACATTTTTGAAATTATTTGCAAATTTTACTCTTCAAACTTATGGGCAAAATGTACTTTGCCAAACATTTTTCTTTAACTGAACTGCTATATATGTAGATTAAAATAAATGTGGATTTATAGCATAGCTGTACAATAACCATGGTTAGAAAAAGACTTTTTAATGGTTAGATGCTATAAGAAATCATGAATTTTCTTCTGAGAATGTTTTCCTACCTTGTACAGTGCTAAAAGAGTCAATTGTCTCTTATGGTTTCAATTTATTTCAAAGGCTTTCTACAGAGAAATAGGAGGAACACTGGACTTTGGTGTCAAAAGGTATGATTTCCATCACTACTGACACTTAAATTATTTAATACTAGAAGCCCGTTGCATGACGATTCGGCACCCGGGGCCCAGGCTTTTGGTCCGGCCGCAGCAGAGAAGCCAAGCCTCTTCAGTCTTCAGTCTTCACTCCAGCTGGAGCCTTCAGTATTCCCTCCCCTGCGTATGCAAATTAACTGCCATCTTTGTTGGGTTAATTTGCATAGTTGCTCTGATTAGCTGGTGGGCATAGCGGAGTGACACCAATTTGCATGTTTCTCTTTTATTAGTGTAGATTGGGAAATTTAGATAACTTCTTATAACTTCAATTTTCCATACACCTGCACTTCAATAAATAGTTTTAAATGATATAATTGATTCATTAAAATGTTGTACTAAGGGGAAGTATTATTATTGAATCAACATGCTATAAGTACTTTTTACACTTTCACTCTATCTTGTAATCTATTTCCCTTCTAGACTTTACTTCTTTGAGGGAAGAGACTAGGTCTTGTTAAGCACAATTTCCCCTGTTTTAGTATAGGATCATGCATCAAGAATACACTAAAAAATTTTGCTGAATACATAAAGGGAATTTAAGGTATAAAATAATTTTAATTCCAAAATCATTAAAAGTCAACTATATCAAACTATGATATAAACCTTATCTCTATCATATTACTTTGTGAAATTATAATATAATATTTTTAATATTTTGGAAATAATTTGTCTTATACAAAATGTAAGATAAACCCCAATCTGAATTGTCTTCTGGAAAATTGTTAAAGTTTTTATGAAATATGCAGTTTAAAAAAGCTAAACAGAAAGTAATAATTTTATAAACTTATTTTCCTTTTCCATTCCTTTTATTTCTTTATCAATCTCCACTATTTATCAAATCCTTATCATATGCCAGGAACGATGTTAAGAGCTTTAAAGATATAATCTCATTGATTTTTCATGACAACGCTGTAAAAAGGTTACTTTATCATCCCCAATATATAGGTGGGAAAGGGCAGTTTTTATTGTTAGGAACTGGCAGCACCAGGATTCAATCCAGTTCTGTCCGAATCCAGAGCTAACTTTTAGCCATTATGCTATATTATCTCTCATGCAAATTTTGGAGGACTTAGGCATTATTCTGTATAATGCTAAACATAAATTTGGATGCTGATAAGTGATATTATGCTTACTATGAGTTAGTGTAACATGGCACCATGTTCTTATTCACAACTTTGCAAAGCAAGCCAGCTAGACAGTTCTCTACACATGACTGTAAGCAATGTACATGGTGAGCCATGAAAGGTAGCAATCCATTCTCCATGATAAACATTAAAAAAGCTGGTCCTGATTATATGCAGTTGTCATCATCTATGCAAACTATCTTGAAAGGAAGTTTCAGAAGACTGACTTACAAATTTTCCATCTCCAAATGATGATCATTATTTTATATGTAAATATGCTGTATGAAGTCTCACAATAGTGAGAGAAATCCTAGAAGAAAAGATAACAATTTATTCTAATACTAGAGGCCCGGTGCACAAAAATTTGTGCACTGGGTGGGGGGGGGGAAGGGGGGGTCCCCCAGCCCGGCCTGTGCGCTCTCGCAGTCTGCTGGCTTAGGCCTGCTCCCGGGTGGCAGAGGGCACGCCCAATCCCTAGGTGCAGCCCTGGTCAGGCTCAGAGCAGGGCTGATTGGGGAGTTGGGGCGCCGCCCCGTCATGCACAGAGCAGGGCAGATCGGGAGGTTGCGATGCCACCCTCAGTCACACACAGAGCAGGGCAGATCAGGAGGTTGGGGCGCTGCACCCTGTCACACTCAGGGCAAGGCCAATGGGGAGGTTATGGCTCTTCCCCGTCACACACAGAGCAAGGCCCGTGGAGGGGGGTTGGGGCACCATCCTCTATCACCCACAGAACAGGGCCGATCAGGGGGTTGGGGTGCTACACCCTGTCACACACAGAGCAGGGCCCGTGGGGGAGGGGGGGGGGCTTGGGGCGCCGCACCCTGTCACACACAGAGCTGCAGGGCGATCAGGGGATGGGGAAGCTTCCCCCTATCAGGCACAGAGCAGGGCTGATCAGGGGGTTGTGGCCCCGCCCCCTGTCACACACAGAGCCGCAGGGCGATCAGGGGGTTTGGGTGCTGCCCCCTGTCACGCCGATCCCGGTGCCGGGAGGCATATTACCCTTTTACTATATAGAATAGAGGCCTGGTGCATGGGTAGGGGCCGGCTGGTTTGCCCTGAAGGGTGTCCTGGATCAGGGTGGGGGTCCCCACTGGGGTTCCTGGCCAGGCTGGCTGAGGGGCTGAGGGCTGTTTTCCAGCTGGCGGGTGACTAAAAGCTCCCAACTGCTCCTTTTTGTATTTATTTTTTATTTTTTATTCTGGGCCAGCTTTAGCTCTGAGGCCTCGGCTGCTGATAGCCGGTTTCTGGCCTTTGTTTTTCCTTCTGTATTTGATACAATGTTGCGGTCAGGCTGGCTGAAGCCCCGCTGACTGAAAGCCGGTTTCTGGGGTTTTGTTTAGCTTCTATATTTGCAACATAGTTGCTTAGAGTTGCAGCTGAGAGGCCAGCAAGTGCGGGGAACATTGGAGTCTGCCATCACTGGAGCAAGCAAGCCTCCCTGTTCGCTTCAGTGCATGGCTGCCGGCCGCCATCTTGGCTGACAGTTAATTTGCATAAGGATATGCTGATTAGCCAATGGGAAGGGTAGCGGTCGTACGCTAATTACCATGTTTCTCTTTTATTAGTGTAGATAAGGCGACAGGAGAAGAGTTGACTTTGGGTGTTGGGCACACAGTGCATACAGATCTTGTAACATAAAAACCCACAACTGAAACCTATATTCATGTTGATCAATGTCAGTATGGCGGTTCCTCAACACACCCTGATCAATTTAATAAATGAATATTTAAAAAAAGAAAAAAGGAGATTGAAAAATACACAATTAAATGGAAAGATATTCCATATTCATGGATTGGAAGAATCAATAGTTAAAATGACTGTTTTACCCAAATCAAAATACATATTTAATGCAATCCCTATCAAAATACCAATGTCATTTTTTAAAAAGAAATAGAACAAAAAATCACCAGACTTGTATGGAACCAAAAAAGACCCCAAAGAGCCGAAGCAATCCTGAGAAAAAAGAATGAAGTCAGAGGTATTACACTACCTATATAACTTCAAGTTATACTACAGAGCTATGGAACAGCATGGTATTGGCAGAAAAACAGATGCAGACCAATGGAACAGAATTGAGAGCCCAGAAATAAAATCACAGGTATAAGAGCAAATAATTTTGACAAAGGAGCCAAAAACATATAATGAAGAAAAGAAACCCTCTTCAATAAATGGTACTGGGAGAGTTGAAAACCACATGTAAAAGAATGATACTAGATTATAGTTTGTTCCCTTCTATAAAAGTTAAATCGAAATGGATCAAAGACCTAAATATAAGATCTGCAACAATAAAGCACATAGAAGAAAATAAAGGTACTAAACTTATGAACCTTGGTCGTAGAGAAAAATTCATAAATTTGACCCCAAAAGCAAGGGAAGTAAAGGCAAAAATAAATGAATGGAATTATATTAAATTTAAAAAGCTTCTGCACAGCAAAGGAAACCACCAACAAAACAAAAAGGCAACCAATGGAATGGGAAATGATATTCGCAAACAGTAGCTCCGACAAGGGGTTAATACCCAAAATATATAAGGAACTCATACAACTCAACACCAAACAAACAATCCAATTTAAATATGGCAAAGGACCTGAACAGACACCTCTCCTAAGAAGACAAACAGCCATCAGATATATGAAAAGATGTTCAACTTCAGTAGCTATGAGGAAAATGCAAATCAAAAGTACAGTGAGATACCACCTCACACTTGTTAAAATGGCTATTATCAACAAGACAGGTAATAACAAGTGGAGAGGTTGTGGAGAAAAAGGAACCCTCATGCACTGCTGGTGGGACTGTAACCTTGTACAATCACTATGGGAAACAGTATGGCGGTTCCTCAACACACTAAGAATAGAGTTACCATGTGACCCAGCAACCCCTATTCGGGGTATCTACCTGAAAAACTCGAAAACAAAGATGTATGTACCCCTATGTTCACTGCAGCATTATTCACGGTGGCCAAAACATTGAGAAAACCAAAGTGTTTGATAGAGGATTGGATAAAGAAGATGTGGTACATATGGAATACTGCTCAGTCATGAGGAAAGATGAAATACTACCATTTGCAACAACATAGATGGACCTTGAGAATATTATGCTGAGTGAGAGAAGTCAGAAAAAGCTAAGAGCCATATGGTTTCACTGATGTGTGGGTTATAAAACTAAATAAATGCTAATAGACATTTTAAATCTATATAATCATAAATTGCTATTTTCTCCATAACAAAAGTGATTCATCAGTAATAATGAACCTATATGGGCATCTCTGAATTAGACTTTCTGGGTGATAACAGGATAGCATAATGAGTCACCACAAAAACACAAGCTAACAGAAATTGCTAATAATGACTACATTACAAGGTCAATTACATTGTATAAATATTTAAAAATTTATGTAAGATGTGGTATTGAAGTAGAAATAGTATGAGTTTGCTGAAAGAACCACCCTGAAAATGTGGTGCCAGCAATAGCAAAGTAAACGCTCTATTGCAAAGCTACACCCTTACTACTCATCATTCCTACCCCTTTTACTTCAATAAAACACTCAATCTGCATCTTGTCTTCACGAAAACCTCGTGCATCCCTGAACACACTGCTTCCCCCTGAAGTCCTTTCTAGTGATAAATACTTACTCTTCTTCATAGGTTGCAATATTTCTGGTTACTGGCTACTTTTTATTGAATATTGTTCTACTTTTATTGAAAAGTTTAAATGTCTTTACAACTTATGACTTCTGGCTATGTCAATATATACCTCTCCTTTTTTCTCCCCTGTCATCTGATGACCTCATAATCACTGACTGATTCACTGAAGTCCTTAGAAGTCTTTAGTCTTCTTTTCGACTCTCAATCTTACCACAAGTCTATGAGATTTAAATATTCATTAAGAAGACCTAACCAGCTGCCTAATAATTCCAAAACTTATGTATCTCCAGTTACCTTCAGATTTATCCTTTTTATCCACCTTACTCATTCCAATGCTCCTATTTTAGAATTTGTCAACTAATAGAATAGCTCCACCACAAAATCTTAAATTTTAATGTCATGTTCTAACTAAAACCTCTTACACTTCCAGCACCCCAAACTTTTTTTGTTACTACATCATAGTTTTCCAATTCTTGGATTTTCTCTATATTCTCCTAGTCTATCAATTCCTGTTTGCTCTTTTCTTCCTTCTTACATAGAATTGACATCTGCATACGTATCCTCAATTTCTTTCCACTGCTATTTTTCTAACAACCTCCACATTTATCAAAACTCCCACTCCCCAACAAATGCTACAAACTGACTTCTCAGTTTCTACACTTGGGTTGGCTCAGTGCTGCTAAAAATGATCACACTGCTCTTACACATTAGTGTATCTTGAAATTGTTGGTCTCCAAACTTCAGATGGACTATTCATCAGCCCTTTAATTTGTCCTTGGTTAGTACTTTTCCTATTTCCTTTAGTGATTGTTACAAACGTCCAAAACAAATCTCTAATTCAACTTACAAATTATTATATTCTTGTCTCTTTTGGGTTTGAGAAAATTAAGAACATCAGGCAGTAATAGCCTACCTTCCAATTCCCTGTTAGTAACTGATCTATTTTTATATCTGCCTTTCCTCTGATTTGAGCCAACCCATCCATCTACGCTTCTGACTCTAGTTCACCCTCCATCTTTAGGTTTTTACTGGAATAGCTATGCTTTCACATACGCTATTCAAATGTTCCTTCTCTTCAGACCATATACATGATCAAATCTCAAATCTCTCACTTTCAGTGATCTCATAAAAAACTGTGAAGTCACATGCACAGTTTACCACACACAGAAGATAATATGATAGAGAAACAACATTTAATCCAATAATTTTCCTAAATTTTTACGAGAATAGCTTGCTTAATTATAAATTGAGAACAAACAATACATAGAGAATTCACAATTTAGGCCAACTATTATATTTATGTGCAAAGGATAAATTTTTGACTGTAAAAAAAAATCATTATGTTTTCATGAGAAAAAGGCATGTGTTTTATTCATCTTTAGCATCATGGTGATGTTAAAATGTATGCAAACATTTTTTAAAAAGAGAGATAAATAAATATTTTAGAAAAAGGTAGTTCCTAAGGAGTATTGGAATAGAAGAAAATATGCTTGACAAACTAAACCATAAACAAAGTATAATTTGCATTTTATAACACTATTCTCATATTTATTGGGGAAACAACACAGATTATAAGTCCCCCCTTTTTTTACAGAGACTTTCTTTTGAGCAATCTAAAAGATATAATTCACATACCACAAAATTCACTCTTTAAATAATAAAATGGAAATAAATACCTACCTATTAATAACTTTAAATGTAAATTGATTAAATTCTGCAATCAAAAAGTAGCTGAATGAATAAGAAAACAAGGTACATATATAAACTGTCTTCAAAAGACCTACTTCAGCTCAAAGGACAAACACATCCTGAAATTAAGGGGATAAAAGAAGATATTTTATGCAAATGGAAATGAAAAAGAGCTGTGGTAGCAATACTGTAGCAGACAAAACAGACTTTAAAACAAAGGCTATAATAAGAGACAAAGAAGAACATTACATAATGATGGAGGGATCAATTCAAAAAGAGAATATAACCCTTGTAAACATTTATGCAGCCAACATAGGAGCATCTAAATATATAAAGAAAATATTAATAAACATTAACGGAGAGTTTGACAGTAATACAGTCATAATAGGAAACTTTAACACCCCATTGTCATCAATGGATAGATCTTCTAGACAAAAAGCCAACAAGGAAACAGCAACCTTGAATGATACATTAAACCAGATGAATTTAATTGATATTTTCAGAGTTTCACCCCAAAGCAGCAGAATAAACATTTTTTCAAGTGTATATGGAACTTTTTCCAGGATAAAAAACAAATTAGGATACAAAATAAGTCTCAAAAAACTTAAGAAGACTAAAATCATATTAAGCATCTTCTCTAACCATAATGGTATTAAACTAGAAATCGATTACAAGAAAAAAAATGAAAAACACATGGAGGCTAAATAAAATGTTACTAAATAATGGGTGGGTTAACAATGAAATCAACAACAACAAAAACCACAAAAAATACCTTGAGACAAATAAAAATGAAAACAAAATTACCCCAAATATATGGGACACAGCAAATGCAATCCTAAGAGGGAAATTCATAGCAATTCAGGCCTACCATAAAAAAAATCTCAAATAAGCCATCTAACCTTACACTTAAAGGAACTACAAAAAGGCTAATTCCAAAATGAGTGGAAGAAAGGAAATAATTAAGGTCAAAGAGGGAAAAAAAGACTAAAAGTACACAAAAGATCAATGAACCACGAGTTCGTTCTTTGAGAAAACATAAACAAGATTGATAAACCTTCAACCAGATTCATCAAGAAAAAGAGCAGAGCAGTGCTGATAACACCAGTCGCCCCAGGCAACTTCACCAACACTAGGTGACCTAAAGAATTAATTCAAAAAATGAAACAAAAAGCAGACATGACCTTACCAACACCAAAGAAACATCCAAGCAATAAAGTGGAAGACTAATAACCAAGATGTGGACATTGGAATGTTTACGATTATTCTTTACGAAACAAGTACAAAACGAGAATGTCAGGCAATATTTCCAGCAATTTTTCTCAAATGTCTGCACAGAAGACAGGAGAGCAACCTCCCCAGTTTCGGCAACCACTAGGTTTATATTTTTTCCCTGGTTTTTACTGTTTTGGTAATATGAATTGAAAGAAGATATTAATACCACACGGGGAGAACCCCAACCAAAGAAATCTGAAATATACAGTAAATGCTTTTTTGTTCCCTTTTCTAGTTCATTTTGGATGCTGGTGCTAAACTTCCAAGTGTCGTGATTTAAAAAGAAATTTTATGCTCTTCTTATTTATTTCTAGATGAGGGGAGGATAACATTTTTGCTTTCTTATGCAACTCTCTGAAAATGTGCAGCATGAAGTTCCTCAAAAATAAAATATTTACCTTTGGGTGGGGGGGGGGGGGGGGTGAGGGGGAAGACAGGGAGGACCCAAATAAATAAAATCAGAAATGATTCCACGATTGAATCAAGAAGAAATAGAAAATTTGTCCAGACCAATTACAATCAACAAAATTGAAGCAGAAATGCCTTAGAACTAAAAATTTATAGAGAACAAGTTTCTTAAATTTTTTTCTTTTGTCTTATGTCTGGAAGAATGAATAAGAATCTAGTTTAATGACAAATCTACCAACATTGTTGGTTTTGACAATGCTACACTTTTAGTATTTGGCTTTGTATCTTTCATTGCAAATTTAATATCTTTTGTCAAGTGTCCTTGTGAGTTTGCTTAGGTATCGTGATCCATTTTTTGGATATGGAGCTACCCTTACACAGCCACCCACCAAGGCTAAGAAACTGCTTCAGTCTCAGGCTTAAAAGCATGATGATATTTCATTTCCATTTCTAATTTTAAGTACTGTGCCTGAAGGAATTTTCTAAATAAACATTGGTTTAATAAATAATTGTTCCCTATGTCTTACCTTTTTTGTGGCCAGCTTTACCACATATATTTGGTATATAATCAGCAAATGTAAACAGATATAAAATTTAAAATACAGATGTACACAGAGAAAAATATTTTAAATGGCAAATGTAATTTCATATTTTCTAGAGTTTACCATATCATCATTAATGACTTAGAGGCATTTTACTAGACCTATTCAATTTATAAATTACAAATAGCTAAATATGAATATATTATTATCAACTTAGAAAAAATTTTATATTCAAGTATTTAATGAACTTTCCTGAATCTATATTTTGCTATTCATTTTCTACATGCACATTCAGATGACATGTTAATTTAACTTATTGTAACACAAAAACATGTGTAGCATGCAATGAGACCTGCATACTGCAATGAAAACAGCAACTATAATCAATTTTGTTCACTGCAGTCACTATGTCAACTTTCAGTAGTAACAGTGGTATAAATACTTTAACTCTAAAGTCAGAAAAAAAAATTTTGTTTATAAAAACATGGATTACAAGTAAAAGGCATAAAATGTCAATGGTGTATTATAGGATACTAGAGGCCCGGTACACAAAAATTTGTGCACTTGAGGGGTCCCTCAGCCTGGCCTATGCCCTCTTGCAGTCTGGGACCCCTCGGAGGATGTCCACCTGTTGGCTTAGGCCTGCTCCCTGGGGGATCGGGCCCAAGCTGGCAGTCAGACATCCCTCTGGCAGCCCGGCAGCCCTCGGGGGATGTCCACTTACCAGCAGGGAGCAGATCTAAGCTGCAGTCAGACATCCTTAGTGCTGCTGAGGAGGCGGGAGAGGCTCCCACCACCACCGCTGTACTGGTAGCTGGCAGCCTGGCTTGTGGCTGAGCAGAGCTCCCCCTGTGGGAGCACACTGACCACCAGGGGACAGCTCCTGCATTGAGCATCTGCCCCCTTGTGGTCAGTGTGTGTCATAGTGACCAGTCATTCCCAGTCGTTCTGCTGTTAGGGTCAATTTGCATATTACCCTTTTATTTTTTTAATATATATTTTATTGATTTTTTACAGAGAGGAAGGGAGAGGGATAGAGAGTTAGAAACATCGATGAGAGAGAAACATCGACCAGCTGCCTCCTGCACACTCCCTACTGGGGATGTGCCCACAACCAAGGTACACGCCCTTGACCGGAATCGAACCTGGGACCTTTCAGTCCGCAGGCCAATGCTCTATCCACTGAGCCAAACTGGTTAGGGCATATTACCCTTTTATTATATGGGATAGAGGCCTGGTGCACGGGTGGGGGCCGGCTGGTTTGCCCTGAAGGATGTCCCGGATCAGGGTGGGGGTCCTGCTGGGGTGCCTGGCCAGCCTGGGTGAGGGGCTGATGCCTGTTTGCAGCTGGTCACACCCCCTTCAGGGTGGGGGTCCCCATGGGGTGCCTGGCCAGCCTGGGTGAGGGGCTGATGGCTGTTTGCAGCCGGTCACACCCCCTTCAGGGTGGGGGTCCCCACGGGGGTGCCTGGCCAGCCTTGGTGAGGGGCTGATGGCTGTTTTCAGGCTGACCACACCCCCTTTAGGGTGTGGGGTCCCCACTGGGGTGCCTGGCCAGTCTGGGTGAGGGGCTGAGGGCTGTTTTCAGGCTGGCCAACCCCCTCCAGCGACAGAAGCTCCCAGCCTCTCCTTTTTTTCTTTTATTCTGGGATTTATTTACCTTCTATAATTGAAACTTTATTGCTTTGAGTGGAGCTCAGAGCCACCGTGGCAGCTTGGCTTCCTCCATCATTGGAGCAAGCAAGCCTCCTGCTTGCTCCAGCTCCATGGCTGCCAGCCGCCATCTTGGTTGAGTTAATTTGCATTTAGTCGCTCGGATTGGCTGGTGGGCATGGCTTAAGGCATAGCGGAGGTATGGTCAATTTGCATGTTTGTCTTTTATTAGTGTAGATGATTATATTCCAATAATGTATAAGCACATATGTTGTTGTCAGTGTTGAAACAATGTACGATTGTTTTTATTAACTATTGAAACAAAATGACACTGGAAGCACTCAAACATATTCCCTCTCAGAATAAAGATCGTCAGTTTTATTCTAAGAAATGAAAGCAGTTTCAAGATCCTATGTTGCAATCACTAGTTAGTGACACCACCATTTTCTTATAACAATTGCAGTTGACACTCTGGCCACCTCATGGAATATGTGTTCCCTGGAGAGATAGCCTGGCCTCCTTCAGTCTCCAGAAACATCCTATAGTGACTGAAGCTAAATACTGGGCCTAATGACTCGAATTGCTAGGCGTGTACCACCATCTTTCCCTGTTCCCTGGAAAATAATGTGCTCTCTTGCTGAAGAACATGATGAAGAAAATAATATTAAAAATTAGGAACTTAAGGTTACAATCTTCCCTAAACCTCTGTCCAAGCCAGGTATGCCCAAAGAGGCTTTTGGCTCTAGGCAAACACCCATGAACTCGTGCGTTTTCAGTTATACGGTATATACAAAAGAAAACACAGCAGAGACTCACATTCTGCTCTGCTTTTGGAAGAAAGAAAACTCTATCTGTTTCCAAGGAAAAATTGGAAAGCTTTTTTCTGTGAATTCATGACAAAATGATCCTATGCCCAATGAATCAGAAAAATGATCTTTACTAATAAACTAATGTAATTATCAAAAGTTAGATAAAAAAGTTGGATAAAAAAAAGATAAACTGAAATTAATAGTTTAGACTCAAATCACAAAATTGCCTAATTAATATTCATTATTAGTTTAATGTCTGTTATACAGAAACTTTCATAGAGCAGGTATAGTTAAATATACCAAGCTGAGACAAAAAGTATCATAGACAAACCACTGAATTGTATACCCAAGGGGTAAGCATCTGTCCCGATGATCTTTCTCATTAATTATAAGTAAAGCACAAACTGGGATTGAGTTTAGGTATATTAATTGCAAAAACTGCCTTATAATAGGGTGTTCTTATCAAGCAGACTCTACAGAATCAAATTCTGGACTGAATACCAGAATCCCCAACTCCCCCAAAAGGTGCATGATTTGGGATCCTGTCTCAGATAATGTACTTGGAGAAATCTCCTCCCCGGGCAGCAGGCTGACGTCTCTCTCGGACTTGTGCTGACCTCATCTTCACTGTAAAGACAGCTTCATGCTGAGTGCCTTGTGTCATAAAAATGAAAGCACCGTTGCTTTACGCCTTGCTGCTGGTGTTTTCCCCCTGCCTTTGCCCCCTGTTCAAATTTCCTTCTCTGGTGGTGTCTCTCCCTGAATGGATTTTGAGAGGGGCCCAACCCAGGATGCCTTCTAATGATCCCTGAGGCACCTACCCTTGCTTTTCAGCTGTTCTGCTTTGCAATATTCCTCAGGACTCAAAGTTGATCTAGAACCCACCAGAAGACGAAGAGGCAAGAGAGCCAGAGACTGAACAAAGCTTACTTGTCGCTAGTTATTTTTCTACTCCTTTAAAAAATTCATTTCCAGTATGTAACACTTCTTATAAAGTAGGCTAAAATTTTTCAGCCCTTTCAGAACTTCTTTTCAAAGGTTTTGACTCCACAAATCAGGAAGATTACAATAATTCAGGCTTAACCCCCCCCCCCCCCCAAAAAAAAACAACTAAAAGGAAATTTAAGTTTGATTCAGCTTGTCCTAAATAACTTGAAAACCAATGAACCAGACTCTCAGAACTAGTGGATACAAATTAAAGACTATTTAAGAAATCTATTTGATAATATTTTTACCAACATCTTCATTAGTTGTATTAGAATATAAATAGATAAAATGCAAGAAAATAAACCACACGTAAAGGGCAAAATAGTTTTCATAGGTAGGAAAAAGGACTACATTACTAATGGGAAATGTCTACAAAAATGAGTGTATTTTACCTGTCGTCATCTTGTGAGAATCGCCTCTGCAAATCCTCTTTATTCCACTGTTCTTTTTCTTTCCCTTGCTCATGTACATCTTGTGTTTTTTCCTCGTCTCCTGATTCTCTGGTTTTCTCGTGATTAGACGTTTTTGTAATCTCATTCCCTTTCACATGCTCATTAATTCTTTCTTCCTTTACCTCATGAACTATCTCTTCATGCTTATCCCCTTCTTTCCCTCCCTCTTCTACTCCCTTTGGCCTTTGAAAGCAACACAAATTGAAGGAAGGCATGCAAATAAACACAAAAAAGGAAAGAAAAAGTAAGAAAAAATGCATACAAAATTAAACAGAAAGGTAAAGGAACACTATGAAAACATAAATAATAATGACATATTTTAAATGTTGAAACTTTTTTTTCCAGTATACCAGAGAAGCGCCTATGTAGGCACCGCAATCATAATTGTTCTTTAAATCCTATTTTCCTGCTACAGAGTTGCATGGAAAAAAGTTGTGGTCTCCTCATTATAGTTTTTTTTTTATATATATACATGGGAGTAAAAATAATTTAGCTCAGGTGCCCATAAACTCTATGGGTATGCATATACAAACATAATATGGCATTTATAAATTTTGAGAGGCTGAAGACTTTTTCCATGCATTTATAAGTTTCAGGAGGATAAGGGGTATCCTACTAAAAAAGTAATATTTGTCTGAATCCCTGAAATATACTCATCTAGGGGAAAAAACCCTCCAAATACTATTTTTCACATTTCTTAGAACATTAAAATATTCAAATTTTCACAAAACCGTCACTTTAACCTCAATAAATGTGTAATAGAATTACTTTTTTAAAATAGAAAACATCAAAAAACAACTAACGATATTATTTCAAGTAATCTAGTAAGAAAGGTGTTGTACGTTCTCTGAAACTTGCCTGTGCAAGAAGTTTGAAAGGGAGAGCAAAATATTATAAAAAAATAATACGTACAGAAGTTCTTATTGCCAAATGGCACACATTAGCCTTTAGAACAGAGGATTTTACGTTTATCCAAAGAAACATAAAGACCTTGTCATACACATTGAGAAGCGTTTCCTGCGAAAGTCCCTTACTCACCTGATTTTCTTGCTTCCTCTGGGCCGTTCTGATTGGACGGACATGTAGCTTGTGCTGCTGAAACGAGAAGCACTACTAGTCCTGGAAACCGCAGATATATCACTTACATCACTGTCCGAAGATTTAGTGGAAATATTATCTGCCCCTCTATGAGGATCCCATCCTGATCGATACTGTTAACACAGATTGACAAATACGCAGAAGTTGTCAGTATTACCATACAGAGCAATTATTAGCTTCTCCTATTTCAGCACTTTATTGTCCACAGAGGATACTGCAAAACCCCCACTCAGTTGCATATAAAAACAAAAGTGAATGGCAATTATCCTAAAAGAAAAAATCAATTTGCGTGAAACCTTTGTTTTTCAGCACAGGCAATTAGAGCATTTTTCACCACACCCCAATGAAGGCCGTTAAAATAGTTTCACCACAGCAATGGCCTCAGGGAAGGACAGTTAGGTAAAATCTGGGAAATAAACATTTGGCTTCATATTAGGAAATAGAATATTTTTATTTCTGAATAAAATTTGAAAAAAAAAGGTATCATAAAGTTGCCACTGTGACTTATTGAAACCCATTTTCTCTTTAATCCATTATGCTTCATTGAAAACCTAGAGACAGTACAAAACCTAATGATTAAAACACTAACTTTTTCTAGAAAAGCCAAGAGAAAAGAGAAAGTTTAATGTTTGAAAGATTACTGGAATTTTGATGACTCCTAGAAATACTAGAAAAAAGTCATTATTATTTATAAAATAGTTCAAACTTCCTGGAATGAAATAATCAGTTATGTGGCACAGCCAGGGTGCAGGGTGTTCTGTGTGTTCAAACATTCTGGTAAATGAAAAGCCATCACAAATGCTTTTTGTTAATGACGTTGGGATATAAAAAAAATAGTAGATTCTGGAGTCTGGACAACCTGGAGTAAGGACAACCTCTTACTAACTGGGTAAAACTGAGCAAATACTTTAACCTTTAAAACTCTATTTAAAGTAACTAGTGCCCCAGTGCAGATTCATGCACATTGAAAGGAAGTTAATTAGAAGGTGGCCAGCAGAGCAAGACTGGGTGAGATGGGCCAGACACACTCTGGAGCCAACCTCCCACGGTCCCTCCCCAGCCGGTCGCACCTGGGGCAGCGCTGCAGCTCAAAGGGTATCTGTGGAGTGAGCAGGTCTCTCCGACAGGTGGGGTCCCTCGGCCTGGCCTGCGGGGATTGGGCTGAAACTGGCTCTCTGACATCCTCCGAGGGGTCCCGGATTGCGGATTGCGAGAGAGTGGCACTCCAAAATCAGGCTCCCTCCTCTCTAGTTTTGGGGTGTGTCACCCGAGAACCGCAGCTGCCAAGTCACCGCAGCTTAGGGGCTCCTGCATTGAGCGTCTGACCCCTGGTGGTCAGTGCGTGTCATACCTACTGGCCAGTTGGTCGGTTGCTTAGCCTTTTATATATATAGATAGGGATAATATCTTTTTTTTCAGGGTTGTTTTGAAAATTAGAAATACAGTCTATCCTTGAACAACACGGAGGTTAGAAGAGTTGACTCCCGAGCAACTGAAAATCATCATATAACTTCGACTCCTTTAAAACTTAACTACTAATAGCCTACTATTTACTGGAAGCCTTACTGATTACATAAACAGTCAATCAATACATATTTTGTATGTTAAATGTATTATATACTGTATTTTTACAATAAAGTAAGCTAGAGAAAATAGAATGTTATTAAGAAAGGAAGAAAAAATACATTTACTGTATTTGCTGAAAAAATCCGCATATAATGTGGACCTGAACAGTTCGAATCAGTGTTGTTCAGGGTCAAATGTAATACATGTCTGGTATCTGACATAATGTAAAAAAATTCAGCCAGTATTATTACTGTCCTGATGGCTATTACTGGGTTAAGAGCATATCTGTTAATAGATTTTTCTTTAATTATGTGTACTTCAAACATATACTGAAATATCTGTATCTGTCAACTTTGCAATAGAGATTTTTCTAACCATAGAAAGTGTTCACAAAGCCTTAAAAAATTTAAGTATTGAAAAATTTTACTTTAAATGAAAATGTCCTCAGCCATAGTCAGCCATTGCCTAGAATAGCATTTCAATGGGTAGGTCAACATTAACTATCTTAGCGCGCGCGCGCGCGCGCGCGCGCGCGCACACACACACACACACACACACACAAACACAGACACTGTATGTATTTGTTTCATCAAATATATTAGCAGTAAATCTGATCTCAAGTTGAGACATAAATGGAAATACTTCATTTTATTTATATATTTTTGGATATTTCACTTATATGATAAATGAACGTTTTAAGAAAATTTTCAAAACTATTAAACTGTTCAATGGATACTGTTCTGTATTTGGGGGGCTTTATTGTTCTTATTCTTGTTATTGATAACAAAAAGAGAAGCCGTCTGATATTAAAATAGCTTTTAAGATATTTTAGCATTGGCTAGATAAGCAGTTTTGGTATTACAATTTTTTCTTTGCAGTAGGTTTGGTATTATATTTTTTCTTTTGCTTTTGTTCATGGGATTATAATATCATCTAAGTTCAAATGAAAAATCCTAAAGTTTAACTCTAGGAGGTGGTAAGGATAATATTATAATCACTCTGAGCAATTGCTCTGGGATGAGACTGAATCAATGGTCTGAGTCCTGGCTACACAAATGATTAGGTATGTGATATTGGGATAATTATTTCCATGATTCCATTTTTCATCTGTTATAAAGTGAATAACAACCACACCCATCTCCTAGGCTTGCTGCAAGGATTAAATAAGATGATGTATGCAAAGCACTTAGAAAAATAGCTGACACACAAGTGCTTCACACATAACAAATGATGATGATAATGATGATGCTGATGATTAGATAGTAACTTGAACACTGGCTTAGTATCAATTCTAGGAATGTCTTTATCAAAGGAGATATTAGTTAGAAATACCCAACAATAAATATATTACTTGATGGCTGCTCTAAGCTACAATAAAAATACAACTATTTCTACATCTATTCAATAGTTTTGTTTCAGAAAATATTTTTATAAGGCTAATTTTAAACATGAAACCAAACTTTCCCACTAACTCCTAGTATGTACTCAGGCCTCACCTTCCCCATCTGGCCAGGTTCACCCATATCCCACCACCTTACAGGGAATTACTCCATTCCCACCTGCACCATGAGGAGTTCTACCTCAGCAGGAAATATATGAAGCTTCTTGGCTGACACAGCTGCTTGGTTTTTCATTTTTCTCTCTGCTGCTTTATCCTGAGATCCAAAACCGCCTGGAAACCTGTGCTCCCGTGTCTCCCAACTGGCTCTTTTCCGATTTGTTCTACGTCCTAACTGCTTACTTGACTTCTGAAGTTCATCGTTAGGATCTGACTATGCATACTTTAGCCTTAGTCTTTTTAGTCAGTCATGGCTTTTGAACCTGCTGCTATGATCCATGGGTGCATACAGGCTGGCCTCAGAGGGAAGGTAGGGGAGGGTGGGGGAAGGGAGAGAGATCAACCAAAGGACTTGTAAGCATGCATATAAGCCTAACCAATGGACACAGACACCAGGGGAATGAGGGCATGAGTGTGTGTGTGGGGGTGGGGGGGATAAGGACACACATGTAATACCTTAATTAATAAAAGAAAAAAAAAAGAATTTGTGTGTTTTTAAAATACATTGCACATATCTCTGGCTAAGACCTCTCAGATAATCTACTTTGTTGAGCTAAAATTTTGGATGTGCAAAATTTAAGGAAAGATATGATTCTATGTACTATAGTTTTATCCCTTTTATATAATTCGTCACACAATACCTCTTGTTATAGGAGGTGTGTATGTATAGGTGTGTGTGTTCATGTATAATTTTCTAACTCTCTATTAGAATAAAGGTTCTTAAAAGTCAGGACAATATCTTCCTTATCTTTGTAGTTCTTTTAGCACCGAAGAATCAGGTATTTAATTTAATTTAAACTCATGTTTAGCCTTCGAACCAGTAAGATAAGAATAAATCCCATTTTAACAATTATTGTGAGGAGTAAGAGAAATAAGACTCAGCATACCCAACAGTGTGCTTAGCACATAGCAGTGCCTAAAAAGTAGGTCATTAAATAAAAGACTGAGTGGAAAAATCACATAAAGGAAAAACACAAACGAGGCAAAATCTCTAGTGTGATGGTGACTCTGCTGTCTGCTCAAGTTCTGAACCAAGTACCTCTCTCTGAGCGCTTCTAAGCAGCCAAGCATGCTTCCCTTTGGAGCATAGCTCAGGTTTCTGTTACAAATACACACGTGAGCAACAGAATGAGAAATTTGGAAAGTAAGAAATGACAAGAAAAATATTTTTATAAATAAAACTTCAGAACTTATCTTAAATATGTTTAGAGTATAACATCTCCATATATACAATTCACAAAAAGCCCAGAACAAAGTAATGAATGACCTAACACTGTTTACTTCTAAGATGGCTCATTTCTTTTGCTTTAACTAAATGTAGTTTTGCTTGTCTTAATGTATAATAAACAAAAGTTATATATTTTCATAGTGAGATAGAAGCAGCTAAATTATTATTATACCAAGGTAAAGAGTTATAAATGTGAATAAGTTCATTTATTTAGTTAGGAAAGAGTTGGTGTTGTCTGGCACTATAAACAATGAAGACTTAGCGTGTATTAGTTTATAGCTGACAGATGAACAATAAATGATATGTTCATCATTCTCCTTAAAGGAAAAAAAGAAGATTTTCTGCATAGGATTACACAATCCCAGCTGAAAACTGTGCTCTGACTGGAGATCATTAAGATCTTGTAAGAGAGTGAGGAAGCTCTTCCCGACAACATTTGATGCTTTGTCCATTACTATTAAGCAGATCATGAACTAGAAAATTTTACAGGAAATTATTATTGTTCAGGATGTTCCAGACGCTAAGGAGTTTCTAAGTGGCCGGGAAAAGTAATGTTCTCCCTATTTACCTAAGATTAGTGAAAAGTAACAGCCTATCTGCAAAGCCCTTTTGAAAGAAAAGTTTGAATTAAAATGTTGGAATAATATTCTGGAGAAAAAAAGTATATTCAAATTTCTAAAATAAAACTGTTACTTTCTCCAGTATACTCACTTGACATTTTTAATTAGGTAATTTCCCAGTGATTTCTCTACAGCATCTGAGGAACTCAGGTTATTTGAGCTTTGTACATGAACTTCTCAAACAAAACATGTGGGTGGAATTATAAGAGCTCCCTTAAGCATTGCTAATCTTCAATTTAATAAATCTCACCAGAAAATGGCAATCTGTTGTCTAAAACTCTAGTCCAAGAATTGATTAGTTGCAAAATACTGGGCAATAAGAAAGCCCAAGTTTGAAGAAAAAAGTTTTATGTCATGGAGATGTCCTTGTAGGACTATTGCTATATTTGGGGAGAAAACAGAATGAATAGATCAGAATATGAGGAAAATTAGAGCAAACACAATATTTGGGAGAGAAAGGAGAGGCTGAAGTTGTGGGCAGACCTTTGATATCAGTGTGTGTGGGGTGGGGGGGATATAGAGGAGATAAGAACAGAGTAGATGGAGTCTTGGCACTGTAGCCAATGAAAGACTCATGTGAGCAAGAAAATGTTCTCTTTCTTGATATCCTATTTTTATTTCATATCATAATTCAAAGAGCGTAGCTGTTGTCTTTTGATAATACCATCACTGTAGATACTCTGAGGAGTTACTTCCAGGTGATTTTTTCTCTGTCCTAGCCAAGTCTCTTATCAGTGCCTGATGTAAATGCTGCACTGAGCAAAACCTGTTTGTCAGAGATAATTTTGTTTAGATAGGACTCCTAAAGAGGGCATTGTGTGATAAAGAGGGTGAAGACAGGAAAGGCACAGTAAAGTGAGGGTTAACTTAAGGTGTAGCCTTATAAATAATTTTCTTCCAGTGAAATCCCAGCTAGAAAAGTCTTAATTCCTTCAAAGAGAATTACTGCCTTGAGTGTTCCTAAACTACTTTAGTCATACCTTTCTGATAGTTCTATCATATATCTGTCTTTGTCTCTCATCTATCTATCTATCTATCTATCTATCTATCTATCTATCTATCTCTACCTATTTATTTATCTATATATCTATATCTACCTACCTATCTATTCATCCATCTACCTATCTTCTATCCACCTATCCTGCTAGATTATAAGCTCCCTAGTATTCCCATTGTCTAGATCAGTGCCCGGCACTTAGTAGGAACTCAATGAACACTGTATGAATAAAAATGAATGGAATGCTTGTTTTATCTGGGATATATAATCTCCAGTATAAAGTATCTTATCAGAGTATATAATACTGTGATCATAACTGAATAGTTTAGTCACCTAATTCTTTCATTCTCCATGGGGAGTATAGGCAGGGGTATACTAGTATATGTTTAACAACCATCTATCCAAGGGGGAAAAGTTCTGATTGTTGATTTCTGAGGAATAAATACTCTCATCACAGCTGATTTCAAGTTACATGTGGTCACTATACACAGAGTTGGTGCACACCAGGAGATGTGGGGCTTAGGAATACACACATTGTTTGTAGGACTCAGACTCCTGAGAACACAATGAGTAAAGACAACAACATATCAGAACTGTAAATTCGTCCTCAGTAAATCTTGTGAAAGATGGAACAGCAGGAACAGTGTAAGGTAACAACCCGCAATTGTAGAAAGGGTAGCCATTAGCCTAGAGGCCGATACTTTTGTCTCTTGGTCTGAAGGAAAGTTATAAGGTTAGTTACTTTTCCTGAAGAATGTGTAGAGAAAGAATTCTTGGTAGTAGTCAATTATGACTTTCCCAAAGGCTAGCACGATGGGAACTCTATGCCTGTTATTAATAAGTTGCTCCTTGAGAAATGTCATCCTTTATTTATTTCCCTTGATTTCTCACGATTTTCAGAGATGGGAATGCCAGTTTTGCAACGAAATCCCAGGCTCAAGATCTCAGGAAGATGCAGAGCTCACGCTTTTGCCTTTAACAAGTGCATTTGCCACTTTCCTCCTCAGAATCCATAACTTCTCACCCATTCATTTCTACCATTTACTGTGACTGTTCTAAAAAACAAACAAAAACCACCAATAATATCCTAATTTACCAGCCCATAGTGTCTTTTCAGTTTTCTTCTTTCCTGATTTTGCTGTTACATCTAATGTTGTTGAAGTCCTCTCTCTTCCTGAAACTTAATAATGTCTTCTCAGATAATGTCATTCATAGCTCCTCCTGTCTTCCACCTATCCTTTTTAAATCTCCATTGCTGCCTTTGCTTTCCTCTAACTTAATTTTAAATTATATTTTCCAATAATTTCAATTGTTAGCCCTCTTTTCTTTTCACTATACATATTCCCCACGGGTGATCTAATCCATTATCTATCCATTTTAACTACCATATAAGGACTACTAAATCCTTATCTTTGGCCCTCACTTCTCTCCTAAGCTTCAGACCTGTATTTCCAGATTCTAACAGGACATCTCTCATATGTTATTTTGCAGGTACATCAAATTCAATGTGGCCAAAACCCAATTTATTCTCTTTCACCCAAAGCTAGCTGTTTTTGTATTGCCTATATTTCCTGCATTATTTAACAGGCTCAACATCCAACTAAAACCTGGAAAATTTGTAAGTTATCTTTGACGTCCCCTCGAATAATATCCATTCTAATCAGTCAAGAAATATTGCTCACTCATGTTATAGAAACAAGTATCCCAACTTTTAGTTATTTGGGGCTTATGAATGGGTTCTTGGTCTTTCACGTTGGTAATCAGAGTCTATTACATTTATTTATTTGTCACAGTGGCTGCTGAATGCCGACCAATACTCTTTCTCCCCTTTTGTTCTTTACTGAAAGAATCCAGATTTACTTTGGTTGTCTAACAACAACAAAGCAAAGCTTCATTTTCCAGAATCTCTTGTAACCAGGGTGATCATTTGCCTTGAGTCTGGCCTCTGAGATACAAGCAGGCATGGGGTTTTTGGAGTACAGTGAGCTGACTCATCTGGTATGGCCATTTGCCTTTCCCTCTTGACTTCTCTTTGGAATTGGAGCAAGAACAGGGAGCTGGAAGACAAGCTCTAAAAACAGGGAGTAGTACCAGCTGGCGCTACTGATTAGATTCCTTGTTTGTGAAAAAAAAAATTCTGTATTTATTCAGATATTTTTGTCAGATTTTTTGTTATGAACATCTGAATGCAAACCTGAATGTAGGCCACTCATTCTGTTCTGTGTCAGAAAAATACGTTCTGCCCTCATGGTATAAAGGGATATTCTTTAACCAGCAATATTGACGAAAACCATCATATAGTCATCTCATTTTAATGATAAGAAGCAGTATATGATGATGACCATGGACTATGAAGCTGAAGGATATAAATGTGTAACTACTCTCCCACTATGTAATCTTGGGCAAGTCTCTTCTCTGAGCCCATTGTAAGCTTTTTAAAGAATATTTGTCATGATAATAATTAGGCATAGTCCATGAGGAAACTAAAAAAGCTCTAAATTGTGATACTCAATTTTCATCATCATTCAGCTACAATCTCAAACATTTATCTTGACTTGAAAAAAGCTATGAAACTTTTTAAGTTCCTAATTCCATATCCCACTTAAAAATAAGTCATTGTTCTTTGACATTAGAGTGGCTGATTTACTTACAGTAGGATAACACCAAACCTAACTTGGAAATTCATGGTTTTTTATTCTTAAAGCTGTTAACCTGGGTTACTTTTTATAATTATGTTTATACTTGGCATCAAGAAAAGTTAAACCAAGGAATGTAATAATTGATGACCATAACACTAATAATTATTAAAAACTGAATAATTTTTGTAGTTTACAAACAACTTTCAAATATTTCCTATATCATTTTTTCCAACATCTAAGACAGCCGTTATTTTTAAATTTACAGATAATATGTATTACCACTTAGACATTTATTAATTTAGATGTAGCCATATAACATAATCTTTTTCAACAGCTTTAGTGAGTCTTAGATTCATTTAAATTTTTTTTTTAATTTTTGTAGTTTATTTTCAGTATTATTTTGAAACCTTTGTATTGGTTTCAGGTGTTAGATTCATTTTTGAATCAAAGTTTGTTCTTCCCAGACTCTTGAATGTATTAATAACAGTATCTCATTCTGATACAGAGAACATTTCATTTCTATTCAAGCCCAGAGAGAGAATAGAACAGACTGTCTGCTGCCAGTCCAAACCAATGAGCCCTTCTTTCCTCCAGAAGAGCGGTCACTGGTAAGACACTTATACCATTATTATGACTAGAAGAATCTCTAAACCTGCAATTAGAAACCTGCAGAAACCTATCCAGAATTAGGAAACATCACAAGGAAATACTTCTTAGCCATAAGAATTCCTGATATTTAGTCTTTCTTAAATATCTTCAAATATTATATGGCTCATCACATGATGTTTGTTTATTTTTTAGAGAATATTTATAACTTGTATTAGGAAATAGGTAGAGATATTACAGATACTGAGTGGCAAGCTAGCATTCCAAAAGTGGAGCAAGGTCCTGGGAATCTGAAGCAGGTGGAACACAACAGAAATTAATGGATTGGGAATATTAAGTGGGGCTCCCATCAAATATTCATACTTTAGAAAAAAACAGAGGAACTCAAAGTACTTGTGTATGAGAGAATCAGGACTAAATAACAGCCCGAGTAACCACAGGGTGTTGAAAAACTTGAAAGGGCCTGAGAATTACAATGACCCATTAAATTTAGGAGAGGGCAGAAATAATTACATTCTGTTGAAAATCTGGAAGAGGCCCACTGCTCTCATTCCTTATGTGAGAAGAAAGAGCAGCTTCAGCTGGGCTTGCATTAAGAGCATTTGGGATGGAGCCAATACTCAAACCATGGCAAGGAATAACAGTTATGTGTTGCCTGGACTAGAGCAATAGCCTATGCATGGGACTCCTTGTCTTTAATCTCCTTTTCAAATGCATCTTAAATATACCATTAAAGTGATCATCTAAACGCTCAAATTTGTTCATTTGAGTGACTCCTTTAAAACCCATGAGTGTAAAATGAATATTCTACATTTTTCACTGAGCAATTAGAGCCCTCCACAATCTTGTTCCAGCCAATTTTTCCAATGTTATCTCCGAATATGTATCCCAGTTTGCTCTATATTTCCATTCAAAGGAAGCACCAGCTAGCTGCTCCTTAAGCATGGCTTGTACTCATCATATACTTCTATAACTTTGCTAAAGATCTCCCCACTGCTTGATATGTCCCTCACCTCACGTATTATTCTGCAATGTATTCATGGAATTCTCCAAACAAATGAATACTTCTTATTCTTTCTTTGCAGGGATTGCTTTTATTATATCACTTACAAAGCCTATTTAGTATGAGCATTACTTATGTATGTATGTCTCTAATTTGATTATGAACTCCTAGATTGGAAGAATTATACCTTTCTTCCTCTCTCCCTCCTTCCTTTCTTTTCAGCCTCTCTTCTTTATGTTTTCATTTCTCCCTCCCTTCCTTTATTTCTTCCTCATTCACTCAGTTCTTTGTTTTACTGTTATTCATTTGATTATTTCTCTGGCAATTTTTAATTTATCTTTATGTTTCAGTACCAGAATATAAAATTATAGTTGATCAGCTTCAGAGACACTCCAGCTATGCAGTTCTGAGTTGCAGAAAAGAGAAAGTTACTAAATATGCCCTGAGATTACAAAATATATTCAGATATACAAAAGAGGACTCATATAACTACCTTTCTTTAAAAAGCCCAGGAAAGTTATTTGGTGCTGAAACATACTTTTAGTTATTTGCTCACCACTGAGTCATTTAAAAAAAATAATCACAATATCTTAAAGGCAAATGTGATATTGCATTGATTTCCTCATTTTATTGATAAAATTAAAAGTCAGCGAAGTTAAATAATTGACTAACATTATACAACTTGTTAGTATAAAAGTCTATTTTTTCATTTAAAAATTTCACTTTTAATAGGATACCAGACAAGCATATTTAGAACCTAAGTAATTTCTTTTTAAAATAGTCATATATTGTTTTCTTTTTTACATATATACTTTAAAATAAAGATTTTATTCCTTTTCTGGAATTTTAAAAATTCTATCTAAAATGACATGTATAATCAGAATATAAAAACAGCATGAAAATAACACTACAATACCACTATAGCTGTAGTTGGACAGATTTTAAACAAGTGAAACTTTAAAATGATAAAAAACAATATCATATAAACTTGAATAACAAGATGTTTTATACCCTCCTAAACTAGCCTTTTTACATTCAATTCAGAATTCAGGTAATCCTTTATTTATTTATTTTTGGTGTTGGGAGAAAATGGAAATGGGCTTAGGAAGGAACATGTTCTTATATGACTGGACCCTGAAGACTGTAGGCCTTGCTGTGAGTACTCCTAGTCGTGAAAATGACCTGAAAAGGCTAATCATAAATCATAGCCATTTCTTTGTTACTCAGGGAGCTGTACAGAGCTGGTGAGTTTAGTTCAGCCATCAGAATGGAATTCAGCTGTCAGGTGTTTTTTTTTATTACCCCTACCTCACATGTTATAATAAAGAAAAGTAACTACCATTACTGGGCACTCCCATGTAGTAGGGTGAGTTCCATACCCGAATTCCATACACACAATATTTCTACTTCCTGAAGTTATCATAAACCAAAAGTTCCTTCTTTCATATGAGATATATTTCAAGATTAGCTATATTATTTCCCGATTGGAGTATCATTTTACAATCTTCAAAAATGATAAAATAGAAATAATCAAAACTCCATGTTTAGGAAAACATTAGTGAATTTATTTTGCCAATAAATAGTCTCTGTTTTCTTTCCAACTGAAGAAAAATTACAACAAAATTTTGTGCTCATGAACAAAGCTATCATATAATAAAACTGTAGATATGTTCAAGTTATAATTAGCCAAATTAAATAGAAATTATCAATGTAGATGGCCCCACACTGTTCTAGTTGATTAATTGCATTAATTGGTTAAAGGTCTTGATTTAAGTATTGATTCAAATTTAGCTACCAATTATTTCATGTAAAGTAATATGATTCTCTAAATCATAATTATTAAGCCAGAAGTTCATTTTAAAATGTATAATTCAATCACCTGTGAGAATACATCTAGTAGAGAGCCTGACACTGATCAGAGATTATTGAATCAATTAATGAAACAACATTAGATGAAGGAAATGAAATACAAAAAAACCTAGCTTAAACCTAATTTTAAAGACAAGGCTATGAGATTAAATGAGTTGCTTAATTAATGATGAGGTTGCCTAAAACCAAAGTGTGAATAGTGACGTTTTTCAATGCAGCCTCCAAAGAACCATATATTTCCATAGCACATATCACAGGGTTCCTTCAATTTGTACACAAAAAAAGGTGGGCTGTGAAGAACTACTGGGAAATTTATCCAAAGTCTTATCACCTAAGTGGTAGAATCAGAATTAGAACCCACATCCTCCATTTCTCAGCATTCTTTCGATTGTGATTAACTCTAGACAGAAACCTAATCATATGCCCATTAGAAAATCTGTTTCTGACTCATGCAATAACCTACCTAAACTTTCCCCTGAAGTTCATATCTTGCTCTTACCTTGGTACAAAAATGTTTAATATTCACCTGCTCTAAAACCTTTAAGCAAAATGCTTGGCCCTGGAGAGATGACAAATATGAATAAAATACAGTCCCTATTCTCAAAAAGTACATATTTTAACCCAAAGGACAAGAAATAAGCAAATAATTACCATATAAGATGTAATATATGTATTTTAGGAGGTGATAAATGCCACGGGTTCAGAAGGTCTGTAAGTTTTCACATTTCTGTTGTTTTCAATAGTTTTATACTTGTAATTTTTGTCTATACTTAATCCTTTTAGATTATATAACATTTGAGTTAGAAAAGAATGTTTCTGCCCTATTTATCACATTTTTTCCTTCCTTATTTTCCATATCCTTCTTGATTCTATAAAGCAATATCTCGCTCCTCTTAGTGACCAATAACATTCATCCCTTGTATCCCCTGTAGGGTATTCTAGTTGTTAGCAACCAGTAACCCTGGAGGCTTGATGAAAGCAAAGATCAATGCATAATTTTCTTTTTTGCTGGAGGTAAAATAAAATTGTTTCCTCTGTGTGTCCTTAGGCAATATACAGTAAAAAATTATTGCTCTTGCCAACAGCAGCTATTGTCCATAGATTGACCTTTTTACCAGCAGGTGGCTGAATGCAACTTTAAAATTCTTTCTTTTGTCAATGTTTAGTAACATTATATTTACTAAAAAAGAAATTAAAATTTCTCCTGCAATTTTATAGTATTCTTTAACACATAAGGTGTTGCCTTAGTCATCTCAAATGACTTCTTATCATTAATAAATATCTTTTATATATTTCCTGGTATGATGTGTTTTTATGGTAGCAATTCACAAATACATGTAAAAAAAATGACCAATGCTTAAAAGTCCCCATAAAATTAAGAATAAGAAAATCGTATTTCAAATTAAGAAAAATAAACTTGCAAACACAAAACTAAATATATTCCATCTGCTAGGACATGAGAAAATGTAGTTGGAAAAATCAAAAGAGAGAAATAACGACATTTTAAGAAATCAAAAAGTTTGAAATAATGTATTTACCTAAGAATCAATATTCACATTATAATCAAATATGCTTTCATAATGTATGAAAGTGAATATTTAAAATACCAATAATTACTTTGTAGAGATATGTTATAGCTGAACTATGTACCCCCAAATTCATATGTTGTAGTCCTAGCTCCTAGTACCTCAGAGTGTGACTGTATTCGGAGACATGGTAAAAACAGGTCATGTGGGTGGGCACAAATCCAGTATGACTGGCGTCCTTAGAGCAGCGGTTCTCAACCTGTGGGTCTCGACCCCTTTGGGGGTTGAACGACCCTTTCACAGGGGTCGCCTAAGACCATCGGAAAACACATAGATAATTACATATTGTTTTTGTGATTAATCACTATGCTTTAATTGTGTTCCATTTGTAACAATGAAAATACACCCTGCATATCAGATATTTACATTATGATTCATAACAGTAGCAAAATTACAGTTATGAAGTAGCAACAAAAATAATTTTATGGTTGGGGGGGTCACCACAACATGAGGAACTGTATTAAAGGGTCGTGGCATTAGGAGGGTTGAGAACCACTGCCTTAGAGGAAAAGAAAATTAGGACACAGACACACACAGAGGGATGACCATGTGCGGAGACAGCCAGTAGGTGGCCATCTGCAAACCAAGAAGGTCTGAGAAGAAACCAAACCAGTCAACACTTTGATCTTGAATTTCTAGCCTCTATAGAACGGCAAGAAAATTAGCTTTTATTGTTTTAGCTACATAGTCTGTGGCATTTTGTTATGGCAGCCCTGGCAAACTAATACAAAATATTAAAGGGAAAAAAAACAACCCTGAAGTTAGAATCTATTACGTTCAAAGATTAATCACATATAAAACTATAAAATTTCTAAAATTCCATTAATATTATTTTAACTGTAGATCTTTAACATAAAGCAAGGTATATTTGTATTATTGTGAGACAAAAAGGAAGTGAATAGTTGTTGCTTCTATCAGCTTAAATATGGAAGAAATTCTGCTTTGGCTCAAAGCTTTAGGGTGTGTGTGTGTGTGTGTGTGTGTGTAAATTACGTGTAAATATAATTATCTCTCTTTAAATTAAAGTTGAAGTACTATCAGCTTGCTAGAGAGTAGAAATGTTAAGAATAATTACTTGGGGTAGATAAAAAGTTGACTAAACTGATAGAAAGAAGACAACTCAAATAAATTTTTAGACTTAAAATTATCATTAATTTTTACACATTTCTTCTCTTTCTACCCACATATTTTTAGGATTACCTTCAATATCTAATAGATTGTTGATGGAAAAAAATATAGGCCTGAACCCCCAAGGACTTTGGTATGAGTGTTTATCTGTTGGAAACAATTTAACAATTTTTCTTTTCCCATCATCATCATCATCATCATCAACACCATCATATTACAGCTAACATTTAATTATTCCTTATTATATTCCAAACTTTGATTAAGAGTTATACATATATATAAATGGATTTAACCCTGAAAACAATCCTATGAGGTAGGTACTAGGATCACCATGTCCAATAGAATAAGAAATCTAGGCACAATGATGTTAATTAACTTGCCCAAGGTCATATAAATAGTCACAGAAGTAAGATTTGAACTCTGGCAGTTGGTTCCGGAGTCCACACTTTTAATACTACTCTGTAGTCTATATTTAATCATAATCACTGAAAATAAGCTGAAGAGTAATGAACAAAACTGCCTCTATATCTCTATTACTGTCACGTAGATTTCAGAAGCTGTGCTGTGAATGTGGTTGCTGCTATGGTTACAGTAATGCCCACCAATAGCAAGAAGTTAAACTTACAACAGCTATTCCTCCCTTGATATATTGATCATCCCTTCTTTTAGTTATCTCAAAGATAAATCAAGAAATTATATAAATCCATATGGAAAATTTTTAGTTACTTTTTAATTCTAGTTTTGTGAATTTAATGAATGAGAAATCTACTTTCACAAACAGGAATAAGAAAAAAACCTCAGAAGAGAGAAAATAGGATCTAAAGTCTTTTAAAATATGACCTTATCTAGTTTTTCATTTAATCCATGACTCACTTTTAATTAGCACTTGTTGATTTTGTAGGTGAGACTAAAGGTTTTAAAATCAGGTCATGATAAGGATTAGCCCTAATATCTCTTGCGCTTCTAGGACCATATTGTAACTCTTAATAGTTTAATTATCTAGATTTTAAAATCTAGTTTTATTTCTCTTCATAAATAAACTTGGTAAAGGAACAACCTTGGAATGATGTAAAAAAGTACATAGCAGGCGACTAATTAAAGGCGTGGAGGCTGGGTTCTCTTGAGATTTTGCTACAGAACATGAAGCTATCTGACGGCAGGATTGTGCAGAAATAAACACAACAGCAGAAAAATTTTACTAAGTAGAATTGAAGCTTAGAAACCCTGGTGCGGCCACTAAGATTGATTGGTAAGGTTTCTTGACCTGGTTTGGGCTGAAAACTATGAGTAGGTGATCTTAATTCTTATTTTATAAAACTGAAACCTTTCTGCTAGATACCTGGCTAGACTAAGTCCAGCAGGAATTTTTCTGAAAATCTGAATCCTCCCTCTGTTCATGAAACAGTAGACAACCTATTCCAAAAAAGGACACTTCATTACTTCTAAGGACATCTTAAGCTAATCCTGCAGGACCTGGGTTATGGAGCTCACGCCTATGAGAATTCTCCACTTCTATTCATCAGATGGTTCGGTCTAACACTGGCACCATGGTGACTGTTTTATGTGAATATCAGGGTCTCTTGGCAGCTTGAGAACTGAGGCTGCAGTAGATTTCTCTCCAGTGGCACTAGCCCAGCTCACCCAGAATGTTATTGGAAGGTGTCATATGCTACCAGTAACTCAACTTTGCTGCTTAGGCAAATATTTTTTTTCTCTCTAACATTTTATTTCAATCACTGCTATAAAATTATAGCATATCTTTCATTTCTTCACTTTTATAAATGCCTTTATTTTCATGTGTCTTCTTAGTAATTTGTATAAAGCCATCCAATCTAAATTTTAAAATTTGCTTTATATAAATTTAGTCTTTTGGTTTTTCTGATCAGTTTATGTTACCGCTAATAAGGAGTACTGCACTTCTGTTAAATCCCCATACCCACATGTGTACCTGTTAACCACTTCACAAGGGCCAGGCATGTTTAATATCAACCGTGGTAACATAATTACTCAATTTCAGTAATTTAGTTTGTAATTTCTCATCACATATTATGTTCCACTCTCCTTTTATTATTTTAAATCTCCATATCCCTCGAAGATTCACAAATTCTTTCCCCTAAATTTGATTTTTCCTTTTAGATCTACGTTGCTTGAATCTTTTTGAGACTAAAGGAAACATTCAATAATAATTGAGTTACACTGAAATCCTTTTAATTAGTTCAATTATTTCTTTACCATATCTTTTGACCTCATCATATTAATTTCTGGTGCCTACTTGATGTTATTATAAGATAATAATAATAACAAATATTAGCTACACCATCTATTGAGCATTCTACTAAATGCTAAACGATTGATATACATAATCTCATTTCACCCTACTCACTGCCCTATGACACCGATCTCAAAGTCTTGTTCAATAAATTTTAAAAACCTATCCAAAGTCACCAGGTGGAGTTTGCTTGACTCCAAGCTACACTTAATGTACTGCTGGGACACTCTGATGATACTGAATTCTAAACATCATCCCTATAAACAGCCACTCCTACTGAGCCCCAACCTGTCTCCTCTCCCCTCTCTGATGTCCCTACTGGCTGTTTTGAAAGTCAATGTAAAGCACTTAAGGTTGGCATTTAATGTGCATTCTCAGTGTTGAGAGGAGAGTAAGCTCTAATAAAGGGGGCAGCTCAGTCAACAGTGGCTATCTACTTGCCCAATATACTTTGTCTTTACCTGTTTAAATTTTTGGTATATTGATATGGCCTACAATTCAATCATGTGAGTTTTATTTTTATTTCCAGGAGGTGTGTTTTTTAGAAAAAAACACATAAAACTATTTGTGTGTTGTTTTATGCATATTTTAATGTAAATTAGTTTGACTGCTTTCCTTCTAACATGCCTCTGAAATTGGTAAATAGCCCTTAAAAGACAGAGAGCCTGGGTGAAGAGGTGACAGTGCCTAGGATGGGGTATGCACCTGTCCTTCCTTTTGCTACATCGTTGTCTGATCCCACAGAGGTAACTCAATATATGAGATTATGGGTTGAATGAATTAGCATGGACATATGGTCCACCTTGAAAAGTTCCAAGCAATTTAGGGCTGTACTACTTAATTCTAGAGAGGTAAATAAGAACTCAGAAAGTAATAATCTAAGTGTGGGAATATTATTGCCATTTTATATAGGGCACGGGTTCTACAGAGAAATAGGCTTTGAGTTCCAAATACTGTACCAATGAATTGTATAGCAGTCTCTGTTGAAATGTTATGGACTACCCTTTTAAAAACAGATTCTGAGATAATTTTAAAATATCAAATATGGCTAATGTAAAAAGTAAAAATCATATTCAAAATAAAATGATCAAATTCCCCATATCAATTTGCAGATATACTATCTGCATGGTTTGATTTTCAATTATTGCTAATTATATTAATTAATCATTATATAACTTGTAGAAGGGTAGTTGGTCTATGCTGAATTATATTTGTTCTGTTAAATTTAATAGACAAATTCCATTTTTCTGAACCAATGAAGAGCAGAGAATGTTGGTTTTATAGAAAAAATAAAAGTTGATCTTTGAACATCTGCCAAGAGTAGAATAGATAAGGAGAATGCAATAGACAGGCAAGAAGCATTGGCTACACAGTTAAATTCTGTTTTGAGGGGAAAAAAATCAAGAAGTCATCCACTGATTAAATAGAAATCATATCTGAAAATGCCGTTTGCTGTTCTTATTCAATACAGATGCTCTGCTTTTTATTTCCTAATATACTTAAAATATTCTTAGGATGACAGTGACAATAGGTATTTCTCTAGAGATGCTTGCCTGGTGAGTTATTAAAGAGATTTTTAGAAAATTAATAAGCGTTGCTTACAAACTCTCAGTCAGAAGCTTGCAAATTGCAGGGAGGCAATGCCATGCAAAATGTGGAGGGTGTAGTTAAAAAAGAAACTTCGCTAACACTTGATGACATCACACCAACGCTCCCTGACAGCTTCACTGGCATTTCAGGAACACAGCTCAGGAGAACAGCATGTGATCCACATGTCGGAGGCTTCGGATGCAATCTCAGGTGTCTCAGATTTGAAAAGCAGGTTAGCTACAGATAATACTTTCCATGACTTAGAGGCCATGTAAATTTGGATAGATTACATAAACTTTCTATATCTTTGTTCCCTCATCTGTTAAATGATTTTTTTCAAGAATTAGATCTAATGTATTAAATGTACTTAGCTCAAAACAAGCTTTTAATTGGCACTTGTTATCAAAATAAGGAAGAAAAGAATGAAAATATAACGCTAAATATCCATAATTAAAAAGAAAAGAATGCTGTTGAGAATTTTAATCTAAGGAACTGTTAGTAGGGAAATTAATAATAACCAAATCTATATGTGCTCTTAACTGATGACGAACCATCTATAATTATAGAGAATTACATACTGAAAGTCCTCAGGTGATGCTGATTCACCAGGAAAACCATTTTGAAAACCACAGCCACAGAAGATGTTTAGAAAATTATATTGCTTAGTATAATTAGTCCTTTGCCAAGACTTACATTTTTTCTAGCCTACAATAAATAGTGTCAAAGTTATGTAAGCTTGAAGCCTCAGACATTCATTTATTTATATATTGGAATGGAATCAAAACTTGTTTTTCTGAAAAATATTTTGAGTCATGCCTATAGTACTCTTTAGTCAATCCTCCTGTGAGAAATTCCTGTCATGTATCCACAGTAATTATCATTGCGATTGCTTTTAAGGGACTTGTTTCTATTGCATTTAACTATGTAAATCATACAACCAACCCAGTTTCTCTTTCTGCCTTTGCTGCTTGTTGGGAAGCTCATGGTCAAAGTAGGAGCTCCACACAGGGCAGGTATATAAGATCTCACATTGCATTTTGCTCATAAACTTTACCTTGTCTTGTCTTGACTTCATTTTCTCCTGACATTCATTTCTTCATTGACAACACTATTGAAAGTTTTATATGTATTTTTAAAAATTACCTACATTCCTGAAGTATCGTGGGGTATAAACAAGCAAATAAAATAAATTTGTGTTATCTGAAGACATGTTTACGAAAGTTTTAATATCCTATTTTATTAGGACTTCATGCCTTGGTCTTAGGATTATATGAAATGAATGAGAGATTAGAGCATAAGAGGCCACATAAGATCAGGTCTCCCTATATAGCCCAAGGAAGAAATATAAAAAAAATACCTGGGAAGGCAGAGCTATCACTTCTGATATCAAGTTCAAAAGGTTAGGGATGTATCTGAAATATACCATTACAAAACTATTTTCTGTGAAATTCACCAAACCTATTTCAAGGAATTCATACTTTTATTTTAGAGAACCATTTCTAGAAGTTTAGAACCCAATGAGTAAAGGCAAGGCTATTTTTGTTTGTCTTAAGTTTACCCCTCCTGGCTTTAGGCTGTGCCATTTCCAGCACACCAGAATTTTGTGATGAACAATCTTATGTTCACTGTGTCAGTATTTGAGGAAGAGATTGTGGCTTGAAAGATGATGTTGATGTAAGAATCTCTGCCTCTTCCAGGTTATATAGTGGAGAATCTAGAAACTCCTTCTACTTATCACATATGCACATGTTTACTTAATTCTTGACTTTACCAAAGAATGGAGTATAATGGAGAGAAACTCAAGGTTTAAAAGGTAAATATAAAATATATGTAAGTATATAAAAATCCAAACTGCTTTTCTCTATCACACAGATAAATAAACCACAAATATGACATGATTGCAATGATTAAATTACCAAATCATAGAATACATATTCACTAAATGTTATGAGTAAGGTTTGTGATTTTCATTCCTTTATTAACTCTTAAATAGGTACGTTAGAACAAGTTTTTCCATGGCTTTGGCCATTAATGATATCATGAACTTTAAAATATTTTGAAAATATAAAGGCAATGAAGAAAGAGCAAGAGCAATGAAATACTTTTTTCCTACCTTGGTAAACCTCATACCTCAACTTATTCCCAAAAAGTAGTTTAAAAAGACTATTGCTAAAAAACCTTTTGAACTCTTTACACCACCTCATGAGTATGTATTTTTTTCTATTACCTCATTTATAAACCAGATTCAGTTAAAATATTATAAAATCAAAAAATTCCATTTGTGTGTAGGAAAACAGTAAGAAGATAATAGTTCTTAAATATTTTGAGGGTGTTAGAACCTTTATAGGTTTTGTAAAATGAAAAATTCTAAAATAATTATTTTTCAGACCATCTATGAGTTTCATTCCTTTAATATCCTATATTATAAAATTATTTTTTAAAAATATAAGGCAAATTCTATACCTAAAAGTCGGTATACACATATATAATAAATTTCAGCATTTAATAATATCATGGGGCTATTGAATTATATGTTCATGTCTCACTAATCTGCATTCAGCTGTTTAAAAGAATCTAATAGTTTCATATGATTGATTATTTTACAACTTTTAAAAAGAAAAATGTCTTGCCTTTGAATGGTAATCCTGTTCCAGTCTGGGATCTGATCCGGCTACCTGTTTGTATTTGTTAATTTTCATTTGGCGATTTCTCTCCTCTATATCCATAGCACCTATCGAGTAGAAAAAAACCCATAAAATTAATGTTCAGGTCTTATTTGTGAGCCCTAGTTACAGGACGTATAAAAGAAGAATTGCTAGGCTGATATATTACTGTCATTCAAGGTAATATATACAAATTAAATTTATTACTTTTAGGTATATTTAAAGTATGCAATTTTGCAAATAAAAGCATGATTATGAAATATATTAAATAATTTTAATCTGAAGAAAATGTAAATGAATTTAAACAAAAGACAAACAAATCTTCACTAGATAGAAAACACTTTCTGGTACATGTAGGTCAAGGAATATAGATTTGACAGCACATAGATTTGACAATTGTACTATTATAAAAGCTTTGGATTATAATACATCAAGACTTGATTGATTTACTGGAGAAAAGTTGTAAGTTTAATTGGTTTCAAATACAATTTTACAATTGGGCTAATTTAACAAGATTAGCCCATGTATTAAAACAGGTTGCCCTAGCATACATGTGGATGCAGTTATCAATTTTATTTTGAACTTGATTTTTCAAGAACTGGGATCAAGAAAGAAGCACTCAGAATACTACTACTCAGAAGAAATCATGACAGTGAAGGCACAGAGTATTACTGAAGTCATTTCAGAAAAAGAAAAAAAGTGAGGAGGTGAGAGAGCGAGATGGTAAGCTTTTACAATGAGATTAATGCCCTCTACAATAGGTAGACACATCAAGACACATCAGTCAGGGGGAGTCGTTAAAAACTTTTGTTAGGACAAGAACTACGTTCTGTTAGCAAATTTTAGCAAATATAAAGAAAGTGCTTTAAAAGTATATTTGTGATTTTTATTAGACATTTTATAGGAAAACTAGAGGCCCAATGCACGAAAATTGTGCAAGGGGCTCAGCCCCTGCCATGGCCGCGGTGGCTGCCTCGGCCCCCGCCGCCATGATGGCCAGGACCCCCGCCTGCCGCGGCTTTGTCTGGAAGGTCATCCGGAAGGACGTCCAAAAGGACGTCTGGTCTAATTAGCATATTACACTTTTATTATTAAAGATTCCATTTCTCAAAAAAAACAAATAAAAACAAAATCTCAATTGTATACTACAAATTTTCAAACTGGGAAAAATAATCATAGCTTAGTAGGCTGGTAACTATAATAAAATGTTGTCAAGTAAATGCACATGCACTGAGTGTAGGTAGGAATGTAAACATATTCATAGATACCCCTTGCTTAAGATCATAAGTTTAAACTGCAATAAAGATATCTGGATAGCCAAAACCGGTTTGGCTCAGTGGATAGAGCGTCAGCCTGCAGACTGAAAGGTCCCAGGTTTGATTCCGGTCAAGGGCATGTACCTGGGTTGCGGGCACATCCCCAATAGGAGATGTGCTGGAGGCAGCTGATCGATGTTTCTCTCTCATCGATGTTTCTAACTCTCTATCTCTCTCCCTTCCTCTCTGTAAAAAATCAATAAAATAAAAAAAATAAAAAAAAGATATCTGGATAAAAATGTGCCTGTTTAAAGGTAGGCATTTTCATATTCATTCTTAAAAAAATTAGATATCTGATAGTTCTTGATAGTAACTAATTTTAAGCAGAAATCAATTAATTAAATAATATAAAGAGGGGAAAAAGTTTCAAAGAGAACTAAGAAAATCTTAAATAAAGTAATGTATAAAGACTTTACATTATATGACCTTTAAGTATAACAGCAAATTTAAATAAACTATTCAATAAAGTGAGGCAATCAGTTCATTTTAAGAGATACATTTTAATAAAAATTTGAAAATTGATTATGCTATGTGTCAAATTATAAAATAGGAATAAACATATCATGTTAACATCAACTGAATGACACATAACATCAATTGAGTGCCTCTATGACATGAATGTGAAATATAGTCAAGTATCATATCTATTAATTGATTAAAATACAAGTTTAGAATTGCTTGTACCTCAGGAGGTATTCTCAAGATATAAGATAAAACTTGTTTATTTTATCCAAGAGCAAGGGATGCAATCCAGGCATCGAAAAATATGTATACTAAAAATATTAACTACATTGAGAGTTTGGGAAGTTTTTTTTTTAGAATGTTTCATTTTGATATTATAGTTTGAAAATAGTATTTTAAATATGAATAGCAGCAACTGACAAAAGTTTAAATACAATTTATATATACATATATACATACACATACATACAGATCCATACACACACACATACAAATATATGACTTTTCTGGTATTTAGCCTATTTTCTGAACATCAACCTCTGATGAAGCTACATTAGATTCTTTCTGATTACTAGGTAGTATGGGTTATATGCTGGAGGAGCTAGCAAATGTTTTCTGTAGAGGGCCCAACAGTAAATATCCTAGGCTTTGCATGCCGTATGATTTCTGTCAAAACTCTGCCATGTAACATTAAGGCAGCTACAGACAATGCCTACACAAAAGAATTCAGCTGTACTCTAATGAAACCTTATTTACAAACCAGGCAGCAGGCTGGATTTGATCTGTGGGCCACAGTTTGTGGGACCCCTGTGTTAAAGTATATTGGTTTAATATTGCTTAGTAATGGTTTACAGATTTTGTAGAATCGTGGTTTTATGATGATCTATCACTTACATGTAACAGGTAACTGGGAGGTATAAGAGAGATATTAATCTGTAAGTAGAGTTTGCATCTTAACCTCTCAAATGTGTTCTCAACTAAATTCCAATCTCAAACACATCTCTCAACTCTGGACTCAATCATCGTCTATAGATGGTCCTAAATGGAAAAATACTGTTAGAGCCTTAACCGATGTAATATCAAGGGACCACCTTAGAGAATATATAGTCAGCAAACTTGGGTAAATATACATGTAACTTACAACTTAAAATTCTCCTATGATGCTAATCCTTAGGAGAGTAACCCCACATGCCTGTTAGGCTCAGATGACATTTTCCATTCCATTTCTTTTCTACATGTCATCAACCTATTCTCATAAAGAAAACACTCCACAAACAATAATATCTTTGGAGAAGAATGTATCCTATTGATAACGAGATCCATCATAAAACATTCTTCACCAGCAAGTTCATTTTTCTTTGCTGGTCTTCTTTCCTAAGGAAAAATGACCTAGAAATAATACTTTCAACAACATTATTTTGGTTTCAACCAAACTCAGTCTTCTTTTTTCTTTCCCTGAGGAATGAAAAAGCAATTTAGAGAAATCATTGCAAGAAAAAGAGCTGTTCATTCTCTGGCTAGGGGATGAAATACATAATTTCTAAACTTTCAGCTCCGATGTCCAATGCTGTACTTATAGAAAAGGAAAATAAGTGAAATTGTTAAAGAGCGGGTTTTTGTTCACTATCCTATCTTTCAGATTTACACTGCAAATGTGCATACAAAAGGTCCTAAAAATTCTACAATAAAGAATAATCATTTGATCACAGAATCTACTCCCTCACCTAGTATCTGTTAATATCTTGCTATAACAATGGCAAAAATACACTGTGGGGAATACTGGCTTACAAGTTTAGAGGGTAAATTTACCTAGGATTTTCTAAAATTCACATTCTTATATATGTGTTAACACTACATTTATCACAAAAGACATATTAGTACTTTCATTTGATCCTTTAATTTGAGCATGCTAAAAATTAGTCATTATATGTTCAGCATCAAATGTCAAAACCTTTTCAAATTATAATAAAAGTGATTAAGAAGTTAATGGGACAATCACACTTCTTGGACAAAGCCATTTACAATAAAAGTTTGCATATATTTCTGTCTATTTGCTGAGGGAATAATCTATTTAAGTGTATTAAATTATAATATTCAAACTGTTTGATTGGCTTTCCTAATAATGCTAATTTAAATTAAAAGGCTTTGCTTTTTCCACTCTAAATATTTTAAGGCAGGTAACAAAAAGAAAAATCAAATGTAGATATGCTGAAATTCATAAATCTCTCAAAATGTTCTTCTCAAATTGGAAACACCAGTCCATTCTATGTCACATAATTTAAAAAAAAACAATATTTTGTTGATTCTGATTTAATGTGTTTTCTAAAATCATATCACATATTTGGTATCTATTTACTTTGATATAAATACGCCATTTAAGAATTTTATTTGTTCTTAAGTCAATAAGCTTAAACCAATCAATGGTTATTTTAAACATTTAGTTCTGGGTGAATTTTGTATCTAGACATGAAGTAGAAAATGGGCAGATTAACAAGCAGCAAGCCAGTGGTTATTTAGATTTCACTTCCAACGTGTGCCGCAAAGATCAGACACATTCAGGGAGCTCTGTCGTACTCTCCACACAGAATTAGCCTTGTTTGCTTTACCAACACACACGTACAGCTTTTGCGGTCCCAAAGCAGCTTTACGCCCCAAATTCTTTGAAGTGGGGACACCGATTTGGAAGTCATTTCACCATGAGGCTGAACAGTAGTGATCAGAAGATGACACTTGTGATCTTAAATGAAATGCTCAAATCTGGGGATCTCAAGAGAAAAATCTCTTAAACCTAATACCAACGCTCCAAGAAAGAACTCTAAAATTCAGAAAATTATGAGTGAACCTATACTCACAGACATCATGGAAGTCTAAGCTTATGAATCTTACTGAAATCCAGAAACTACACCAGTTAGTACCCCACATTTTCATAGCTAATTTAATAAGTTTTAAACATCCTCCCTTCTCCCCTACCCATCCTTTTCTATCTCTAGGTAAATACACAGTGTCAGCTAAAGAAAAAGTTTTCCTTTAACTAAGATAAAAAAAATTTATCATGAGAGTTTCTGAGGAAAATAACCCTATCTGTAATTCCTTTTTCTTTGTTTTTTTGTCTTCACAAAACTAACATGTGCCTCTAAACAATCTGAGATTAGAAAACAAATTTATGTTATTATATTTAAAAATAATATATCGAGAACTTGTAAAATGATCAGTAAATGTTAGCATTTTATAATTGGATTTATTATAAATTTTAACCTTTTAAAAGATACATGTTAAATTTGTTTTCCAATTAAATTTAAGAATTAAAAGCATTTGTGCAGTATTAAGTTTTAATTAATAATGAAGGATTTCCAACAAAAACTTCTGTTGAACTATTTGAATTGATCACACTATACAGTGTATCCTTAACAAATCTAATTGATTTGCATAAAACATATTTATAATAAATGTAATCTGAACATAAAACAAAATATTATCTGTAGCATTTTTCTGACTGAAACTACAAAAGTATACTACTTACATAGTAGAAGCATATTTTAAAAATTAAGTATTTCTTGCCAAACCATTGAGGAGGAAAAAAATTACATTTGATAACTATCCTATTGAATCTTTTTTTTCTATTTTACTTATTTATTTTTCTTTATTGACTAAGGTATTACATATGTGCCCTTCTCCCCCCATCCCCCCCTTTATGCCCTCACCCCCTGGTGTCTGTGTCCATTGGTTAGGCTTATATACATGCATACAAGTCCTTTGGTTGATCTCTCTCCCTTACCCCCACCCTCCCCTACCTTATTGAATCTTACTTTACAAACTTTTCTTCTAAGAAAATACAATGTGGAAAAGGTACAAAACAAAACAAGATTGTAGGCAATAATAATGAGATTGACAGAAATAAGATATTCCAAATGAACAGTTAAAATGGCCAAATTCATGTAGTCACCATTTAGGTGAGTGCCAAGTTAAATGCAATGAAGAAAAACATAAAATCAGTGTATGCTGCTATTGGCTCATTTAGAGGTGACAGTTACACAGGAGGACACATGGCTATTTATGTTTATTTTCTAGATTCAGTAGCGTAGACTATAAAAACAACTTACTGATGTTTTTCCATAGTCACAGGAATAAGAATAGAAATTGCTGAAATGACTCATTAAATAGGTATGAATCTAATATTTGGTCAAGCTATAATCTTATTTTCAAAGGCAGTGCAATTCAGAAAGAAAATATTGTCCTTGATTTTACTGAATATCTTATTTTTTCAATATCTAATAACTATAAAAAATTATTTTTCAGATTGACAGCCATATATTAGCCTTTGACATGTTTTCCCATGTACCTGATGTACAATGCTAAAAAGTAAATTACTCCAAAATACAATATATTTGGTCCTGTGTATCAAGAGACTTTTACAGTGGTCATATTTTTTAACCTGAAATTCTACTCCCAAGGATCTTTCCTAAATAAATAATCAGTGTGCAAAGATGTACATACCAGTACATTCACTGTACCATTGCCTGATAATAATGAAGGCTTGGGAAAAGAAACTATAAATGTCTAATAACAGGGAATTAGTTAATTGTACTTATGGTATATCTGCAGAATACTATGCAGCCATGAAAAATGATGAGTGTAGTGTGCATGTACGTTCACATATGAAAATTACATAAAATAAAGACATTGCAAGTAATTCTAAAACAGATTAAATGATAGATATAGTACTATCGTTTATAAACCATACTTTAAAAAAACTATTCATAAAATATATATGTACATAACCTATGCAAAGACAAAGAGATAGAATGGAAAAGATTTAAGGCTTATACATCAGAGTGTTAGCATTCATCACCAGTTATTGGAAGTAAGTATAAACACGATTGTTTTTTTATTTGGGTTAAGACAGAGCTTATGAAACATCCATAATGATTATACCTTATTCAACTGAAAAATGTTATTTTAAAAAATCACAAAATGTAATGATTATGTGAAATATGACAAATTATCCAGTTTGAAAACCTTATATTTTTGTTATAATTTGAAAGTAAATGTTAAATAATTTCAAAAATGCAAATGTGCAATCATTTATTACTTAATTTACCGTAAGTACAAAAAGTGACCTGGCATGTTATAAGATCTTCCATATTAGTTTTTTCAGATGTGGAACTTAAGAAACTACACAAGAAACTGTTTAATAGTTACGTTAAGATTATTTCTTCACAATCACTTGCCTATAATGAATTTTCTGATATTTTACACTAAACTTTATTATATACTAGAACTTAATAAAAAGTACACGTTGTTAGCTAAATTATTTGTTAAAAAGAGACGTAATACAGAGAATAACAAATATTGCAACAAGTTAAATTGAGAAGTATGGAAATAAGTTTGTGAATAATGATAAATTATGTGCCAAATTATACCCATACTAGTACTGGAGCAAACAGAAGCATTTGCTTTTAAAGTGTAAACAACCTTGCCCTGGCCGGTTTGCTCAGTGGATAGAGCGTTGGCCTGCAGACCAAAGGATCCTGGGTTCAAGGGCAAGTGCCTTGATTGCAGGCTCCTCCCTGGCCTGGGCCCTGGTCATGGCTTATGCAGGAGGCAACCAATCGATGTGCTTCTCTCACATCCGTGTTTCTCTCTGTCTTTCCCTCCCTCTTCCACTCTCTCTAAAAATCAAAGAGAAAATATCCTGGGGTGAGGATTAACAAAATAAATAAATAATGAAGTGTGAACAACCCTAACTGTGTAATTAAGATACACCAATTTTGAGGGATACTTATTTCCAAATTGATTAATTTTGATGAATTTTCAACAGTGGTCATTAGAAACGGACATATCTGGAATGAGAGAAAATAGATTTGATTTTCTTTGTAAGGTGTTTGCTTATAAAATTATCTTTCTCCGCTCTCAGGAATGCAGGAAAAGTGAACTTCATATGTGCATAAGTGAGACATGAAGTTAAATGAGACACAAAAGCTCTAGAAACTTACAAAACTGTTCCACTACCCTGATGCTCATAGTTATGAGCTACAGTCTTTTGAATGATGTTCTCAACCTTAACAATCTGTTTTAGATATTTAGGTTACCTGTTATTCTTTATAGCTGTCTGCTGTTTCTCTAACTCCCTGCCATATTCTTTTAATAATACTTCAAAAGAGATGTTACAAATTTCATAGACTACTTTCACTAGAGTACAAAGAAACTTATATTCAAACTACGTTAGGGCATATATTTAGTCGTACTTGGGTAATCTATAAAAACAACTCATTTTCAATAATTTTTCAAGCCAGATGTATAAAGGCATAATTAACATAAATCAAAATTCACAGTACTTAGGTGCGACGTTCTATGACATCTGGCAAATGTACATAGTCCTGCAACCTCACCACAATCAAGACCTAGAGTATGAGTCACCCTAAAGTGTTCCTCATGCTGCTCAGCTGGCTGTCCTCCCCTGCCGCCAGCCCATGTACCACTGATCACCAGATTCTGCTAGCTTTTCCTTTTTCTTCAATCATGTCTTTGGACTAGAATTTTATTGAGTGAGGCACAGAAAATGAAATGTAACAAAGCTATAAAAAGTAGTTAAAACCTTGTGTTCTAGAATTTAATATTAGATGTTCCTGCACAATTAAGGTCTTACAAATAATACTCTGTCCATGCCAGGAATTGTGCTGAGAGCTGTACATGTGTTGTGATGATGTCACTTAATCAGCAAAACTGTATGTGATGGGACTTATTATTTTCTCAATTACTACTGATTAGAAAGTTTATTGAAAGTCATAAAATAAATGGCTGAGATTGTCTGTCCTCTAAAACTTAGCATCTGAAATATTTATACATGAAATATCTCTCTTCTGTCTCTCACAGACACAGACATACACAGATACCACACAGACCAACACCACCATCACCACCACACTACACTCTCATTTAAATCTTTTTCCAGTGTCCTCCCTTTTAACATTTCCTTCTTTTTCTTTTTGAGTTACATCTCCTCTTTGGCCAATTGTGTGTGTGTGTGTGTGTGTGTGTGTGTGTGTGTGTGTGTGTAATGCTTCAACTTATTTCCCTATGAGCCCAAACTTAGACTATAGTAGGGCTGTTTTTAATCTTTAATATTCTTTTCAGAGATTCCGTCTGATTCTCATTCCTTTACTCTGAATTGGCATATCGACCTCCTTCACATTCTGCTTGTCACCTATAACTGTATTTTCCCCATAAGTTATGCCACATAATTAATTAATCCAATTACTTTTACTTATTGTTTTTGCTTTTTCATTAAACTGTGCCTTTTACACAATTAATTCCATTCCTCATCCTTACTCTCACATCCTGCATACCATCCCCTCAAGCCTTCATACAGACTGATAAAAAGAAACAACCTTCTCTTTAGTTAAATTACAATCTAATTTAAATTCTCTTAAAAATCATCCCTAAAGTAGCATTATTCATGCTAACTTACACTCTTTCACATGAAACTAATTTATCTTTCATTACAACCTGTTTATATAGTTTTCTGTCTTTCCTTCTTTTTATTAATCCTCACCGAAGATATTTTTCTTTTTAAAAAAAAATATATTTTATTGATTTTCTACAGAGGAAGGGAGAGGAATAGAGAGTTAGAAACATCAATGACAGAGAAATATTGATCAGCTGCCTCCTGCACCCTCCCTATTGGGTATGTGCCCACAACCAAGGTACATGCCCTTGACCGGAATTGAACCTGGGACCCTTGAGTCCACAAGCCGATGCTCTATCCACTGAGCCAAACCAGTTAGGGCCAAAGATATTTTTCCCATTGATTTTTAGAGAGAGTGGAAGGGAGGGAGGGAGCAGGAGAGAGAGAAAAACATCAATGTAAAAGGCACATCGATTGCTTGCCTCCCACACACGTATCTGGGCCAGGGATTGAACCTGCAACCCAGGCAAGTGCCTTTGACCTGGAATCAAACCCTCTGGGCCCCTCAGTGGGCAGGCGGGCACTCTAACTACTTAGCATACTGGCCAGGGCCACAATGTTTTCTTTATAGATACTTGATTACTCACCTGACTTTTAATATATGTACCCTTTCCTTAGAGTCAAAAGATTTTAAAAAAATCTTTTTATCATAACTTAACTAGCATCCAGAGCTACACTTTATTCATTTACCTCTCTACAAATCTTCTTTTAATTGATTTTAGAGAGGAACGGAGGTGGGGGGGGAGTGAGAGAGTGAGAGAGAGAGAAAGAGAAACGTAATTCATTGCTTCACTTATTTATGCATTCATTGGTTGGTTCTTGTATGTGCCCTGACAGGATTGGGGATGACGCTCTGACCAACTGAGCTACCTGGCCAGGGCCACTACAAATCTTAACTATTTAAAACTCTTATCTGTCACCAATACTTTAATGATTTTCAGAAAAATATTTATAGCCCAAATTATTCTCCTCTTCTGAACTTTAATGCCCTTGCTTTATCTTGTTTATTGATCTTTATGGATAATTTGCATAGCTGGTTTCTTCTTATTCTTTTGGTTTAATTAAAATATGACCTCTTTAGAAAAATCTTATTGGATTACTCTATTTAAAAGAACTTCTTCCCTACCCAAGTCATAATAGGCTACATAAGGATTTTTTAAAATTTTATTTTATTGTTTAAAGTATTACAAATAGTAGTACATATGTCTCCTTTCCCCCCCCCATTAACCTTCCCTCGCCCCCCCCCCCCCCCCCCCCCACTCCTCGGCACAAATATCACTTATAAATACCTACACTTATCTTGGCCCTGGGTTGTGTGACTCAACTGTTACAATACTGGTCTGTGGGCACCAAAGGGTCTAGGGTTCAATTCCCAGTCAAGGGCAGGTACCTGGGTTGCAGGTTCAACCCCCAGCCCCAGTCAGGGTACATGTGGGAAGCAACCAATCCCAGTGTCTCTCTCACATCGATGCTTCTGTTTCCCTCTCTCTCTCCCCGTCCCTCCCTTCTCTCTCTCTAAAAATCAATGGGTGAAAATTAACAAACAAACAAATAAATAAATAAAATAAACCTGTCTTGTTTACTATTTACTTTCCTAATAATATAAGTTTTTATGATGAGAAAGACCTTGACTGTCTTTGTCACTGTTACTTCCCCAGTGCCTAGAATAAAACCTGGCAGTAGATATTTGTTGAACAAATGAATTTTTAGAATGTGAAATACTTTCATGTCACTGGAATAAGAATTTCAGGAATAACCTTCCCTTTATATAAGCCAATCATGTATATAATAGTTTAGTATGCTATTATGATACTTAGAGAATGACTTGAGCCTAGTATAGCCAAATAGATTATTTGGGTATTTTATAAGGATACTAGAAGCCCGATGCATGAAATTCGTGCAAGAGTAAGCCTTCCTTCCCCTGGCTGCCAGCACTGGCTTCCCTCTGGCCACCCTCTGGCTTCCCTGGCAGCCCTGGTTTCACCCGGAAGGTCGCCAGGTAGGACGTCCAGTCTAATCAGCATATTATGCTTTTATTATTATAGATTTAATAGTTTCTGCTTTAGATTTTTATTTCTATCTTAATCAAGACCCATTTTCATTATTTATACATTAAACCTATAATTTACTATAATTCTGAGCAATATGTATGTTGTGTGTGTTAAAAATATCTTGAGAGGAGATTTGAAAGTTTGAATAATTTAAAAAATGTTAAAAATATCATTTTGGCAACCTGCCATACACTTTTCAAAAAATTTCTCTAATCTTTAAAACAGCTCTTCAGTCCTACATGAGAAAAGTGGTAGCTCACACTTCTTTTGTTTGTTTTTCTTTCTAGGCATTTATTTGCTTACTCTTGAAATAATTTTTTTTTTTATCTTGGCAGGTCATTTGTTTTTATTCTTCTCTTGATTGAAAGTAAACACACACACACAAATGATCAATTCTCTTTTACCAATGAATACTTAAGATCACACAGGCCTTTGAATCTCATACTTTATTGCCCACCAACATGTTTCTTTATAAGGCAATAGAGAATAAAGCATAACTTATTTGATTGTTCTTCAAAGGAAGCATAATATGTTTTTAAAAAGTATCTAGAATTAAGTAGTTTGCCTTATTTCTGGTGCTACAAATAAGTAACGAAACTGGTAGTAAGTATAGTCTAATGCAGTGGTTCCCAAACTTATTTGGCCTACCGCCCCCTTTCCAGAAAAAATATTACTCGGCCCCTGGAAATTAATTTTTTAAAAATTTTAATAGCAGTTACTCATCGCTCCCAAATGCACCTGTGGCCATCACTGCCCCCGTGGATCGCTGCAGCGCCCACCGGGGGGCAGTAGCGCCCACTTTGGGAATCACTGGTCTAATGCTTAGCTCTACCATTAAAATTATTTTCTCTCTATTTTTAAACAGAGATGGGTTAAATTATCTAAACCCTTTAGTAGTTCATTGTTTATAGATTATTGATATATTAAATTTAAATTCAAAACCTGTGATTTTTCTAAAAACAAGCATATATCATAAGGAAAGAGCCCTAACCAGTTTGGCTCAGTGGATAGAGCGTTGGCCTGTGGACTCAAGGGTCCCAGGTTCGATTCCAGTCAAGGACATGTATCTTGGTTGCGGGCATATCCCCAGTAGGGGGTGTGCAGGAGGCAGCTGATCGATGTTTCTCTCTCATTGATGTTTCTAACTCTCTATCCCTCTCCCTTCCTCTCTGTAAAAAAAAAAAATCAATAAAATATATTTTTAAAAATCATAAGGAAAGAGCTACAAAAGTATATCTGTCTGTTAAAATAAACTTTTGATATAATTGTTTTCGTAGTAATAAATTAAGAGCTACAATTTTTTGATTATTTAGTGTGGACAAAACTCTGCAATAACTTCTTTATAGATATTATTTTCAATTTTTTCAAAATTTCGAAAATATAGAATATTTGTAACTGTAAATCCTCAGATGAGGATTAACAAGAAAAATAAAAATAAAAGTATTTGTCACATGACATTTCATAAGAGTAAGAAGAAAAAGTGTAAACATTAATAAAGCTCACTAAACTTGATTATGATTTGCGAGGGCTACAATCAATGTTTTTTGGTGCTTCATAATGTGTGATGAACTCCATTCCTCAGGGACTATACTAGGATCCACTAACACAAATGAAGATCCTATGATATTTGGTGTGAAACATAAACATACGCTTCAATTTAATATGTCAGGGAAAAGATTAACCTTATGAAATTATGTTTCCATCACATTTGGGTTGAATTATTAATAGCTTGTGTTAATGAGAAAAATACCAACTTATTCATTAGAGATGTGATAGCTTAATACAGATGTTACATTTTATTGGTCACAAACTCCAGTAAGTTTTTGAAAAGCCTTAACTTCCTGTAACTTTTATTGAACAAGTGAAATGCATTCTGAGTTGCTTGTTAGAAAATTTACTCCTTTCTCTTCTAAAATTAGTTCCTTTTTTGTTTTTCTGAAGCTTTTCTTATTATCTTCTCTGTCATTTTTTCTTTAATTCTTATTTCCTTTGAAACAGAATGCACTTGTCTTCATTTATTTCTAGGCTTAGGAGAATGTGTGGAATCCTAAATTCCAGTGTTGGTTAATACAGACCCAGTTCCAACCTAACAGTGTTAGAGGCCTACAACTAGAACTGAGAACACTCACTCTTCAGCTTCCTCATGCCAGGAGAAAAGGCAGTGCCATAGAGCTGCAGCTACCACTGCAGTGGCTGCAGTTGTTAGACAATCATTTACTCTACAAAGTGTTCCCCCTGATATCTCCCAGTGCCCAGCTGGCAGCATACATAGTTGTTACAATACTAGAGGCCCGATGCATGAAATTCATGCAAGGGCCTTGGCCCCAGCCCCCGCCCCCCACCGCCACCTTGGCCAGGGGGTCTCTACCACCTCTGCCTCAGCCCCTGCCTTCTGCGGCTGTGTCCAGAAGGACGGGCGTCCGGTCTAATTAGCATATTATGCTTTCATTATTATAGATTATTCACTATATTTCCTATGCTATACTTTATATCCCCATGACTATTTTGTAACTCCCAATCACAGTTTTTGTTTTTCCCCTAAAACTTATCTTCCCTCTCTCGATAACAGGTACCACCATCTAACCAAACAGTCAGTCACCTGAGATTTTTATCTTATTCCTCCTTTCTCTGCATTGATAATATCTAATCTGTAACTAAGCCTTTAAATAACTTTTGATGTACCAATTGCCTCTATTGATACTTTAATTCAGCTCATTACCATCTCTTAACTGACTGATGAATTATCCTCATAAATTATCTTTCTGCTTATAGTGCACAGGTACATTTTTAAAAATATAGCTTCTAATCTTTCCAGAAAGAAACATCTGATCTTGTCCCTCCCCTACTTTATGCTTCAATAACCTACACCATCTTCAGACCCCCTCCCTGCCTACTTTTCTGAACCTGTTTGAATTATTTTGCCTATATCATTTCTCCTCCCTGAAATGCTTTCTACACATAAGGCCAGCATCTTTCTAGGTTTTAACATGCCAACTCAAAGGTTATTTTTTCTATGAAGTCTTTCTTGAACTAATATCTACCCTTTCCAGGTGGAAGTGATCACACTTTGTGATTCCACTAATATATATGTTAAATATATAGATATATAATTTCTCATTATATCTGTAATATTATTGTGTTTACTTGTTAGACCCACATTAGAAAAGCCCACAAGGATGGGGGGCTGTATTGTGCCCTGTTATTTCCAGCACCTTGAACAGTACCACACACCGGGTCCTTAAAAAATGAACGTTCAATGGCCTGACTGGGTGTGGGCTGGTGGTTGGGATTCCCTGTCAAGGCACATACCCAGGTTGAGGACTCCTTGCCCAGTAGGGGACACGCAGGAGACAACCGACTGATGTTTCTCATCAATGTTTCTATTTCTCTCTCCCTTCTTCCTCTCTCTGTAAAAATCAATAAAAAATTATTTTTAAATGAGTGTTGAATGAATGTTCAAGTTTTAGTTCAAGTGTTACTTCTTCCATGAAGCCTTTCTGGCCATCTAGTTAAAACAAATTTTATTTGACTTATACCTTTGTTAGAGTCACCCACATTGGCACACAAACATAACATGTGACCCACATATTTTAACTTCTCAATGATACTGATAGCTTAGGGCATGTAGGTCTTTCATATTTTCCACAGCTTAGCACATTGCTGAACTCATGATAGAAATAAAATGCTTTTGTTATTATGTAAAAAAAAGTGAAGCACAAGTTTTAAGTCTAAAATAAGTTGAAGAGCAAATTATAATTAACTTATATAATCTAGTTGATGATATATATATATATATATCTCCAGTTATGGGGGGAAAGGGGAAATATAACACAAAAATTAATCATTTTCTTTTCATCCATCTAACTGGAGCAGCTGTCGTTAAAAGTTGACTATACAACTACCTAAAATGAAAACACCTAAAAGAGTTTATCATTTTGTTATATTAGAGGAGAATGCAAAATTAAATTTAAAAAATAGTAAAACTTCTTAAGGTAAGTTAGCTAAATAAAAAAAATAGCAGAGAAAAGCAGTAGAAGAGACAGACCTGAATGTCTTCTCCTGGTGGGGTCCACGTCTTCTGTGACCACATCGAGTAATGACAGACATAGACAAAGGAGATGGGTGTGAGTGGAGATACTCAAAGGGTAAAAGTGGCACGCAAGGAAAGAGCCCAAATCATTTGGAGAAAGAATCCTGTGCATAATGGTAGGAAAGATATCATCAAACACATTCTATAAACAAAGGGAAGAACTGATGATGAATTGGTTAAGCTACTATGGGTTAGTAGGATCAGAGAAATAAAGTTAGTGTAGAGAAAAAACGGATTCAAATGGCTATAATTATTTGTGGACGGCCAATCCTGATTACTGATGCTGAAGGAAGAGACCGTGAATAAAACCATGTTACTAGTGTGACCATATTGTTTAAGGCGTTACTGAGTCCATTTAGGATCAGTGAAAATCCTTTTAGGATTTTCAATTATCATGTAAAAAATAAAATTTAATTGAAACATCTTCAAAGAGAGCAATAAAAACAGTTCCAACAGATTTTATGCTTTTTAAATTTCCCAAATAGGTCAGCGCACGCATGAAAATAAAGTACAGTCATCAGGCCAACGTTTACTAAATGACTTCAGTACAGCAAAACGTCATAAAATATGATGGAGAGTAACAACTATAATAAAATCCATTATGAGAAGAGTAGCTGAAATATATGGCTTTATGTAAATATTAAACATTCAAATTAACCTTCAATTTAGGCCAATTTTATTGGACTGGATTCCCTGATAATGCTTATTTATTAAGAAAGTTCTTATAGACACCACAGCGATCACTGATGTTTCTCTCTTCAAATCTGCCCATCCAAATCCAACATCTACTATAACAGATATGGCACACATTTTGGAAACAGTCTTTCGCCATTGGCTGTAGAGAAGTTCAAAAGACATTTTAAACAGTGATTGAAAGCAGGAAAGGTCTGCTAAATTCAGCATTCAAAAAAAAAATTCTTCCAAAGATATTAGTGAATTAGTGTTAGTATGATCGACACATGAACACAAAATAACAAAACCAAAATCTCCTATTTCAATTACCTACTTAGCTTTAAATCAGGTACCACAAAATTCTTAAATAAAAACACCACATTCACTTCTGCAATAGTTGTATCAGAGTTTATAGAAGACCATATTGTATCAAACTGCACTTGGAATACTGGTATATTGGAATTATAACTCTTTAGAGCATTCTTTCCTATAACAAATTTCTGTCTTTTCCTGAATATTGAGAAAATGAAAACTTTCGACTAGGAAAACGTACATGACCAAAATGTTTTTCTTATGAAAAAAAAAAGGATTCCTCATATGAATTATAGAGAACTGAAAAGGATAACACATTTTGAAACTTAATAATGTAATTTTGATTATTATACAAGCACATCTTTGACCTATTCATAATGAGACACTAAGTCTCATCATAATTATAGTACAACCCAGACTCTGTTCATAGGATTGACCACAAGAACATTACTGTATTCATACATTAATATGATATATGCCATATTTTTCCCAACCCCAGTCCATCCATTTCTCAAAGGTAGAAAAATCAGAGATATATTAATATCATAGGACAGCTGAATTGTATATCTTGCATTATTTCTCCTATGCACAATTTCACTACAGACATATGTATTATACTACTAAAATAGTTTCCTCACATGTTAAAATAAAACTGGCATAAAGTGGATAAAATAACTGCTTATACATATTCCATCTCTAAGAAAACATTTTTTTGGTATAAAACATAAAAACAACAAATATTTCTTTCTTTACCTACTATTTTCCTGTATCTTGGATTATTTTATAATGGCACTGCAGCAATGTTTTCTATGTTATATGGGTTCAAACATTCAAAATTCTTATCAAACCAATCATTAATTTTAGAGAATAACTGAGACACATAGAATTCAAGTGACTTACCCAAGGTCACAAAACAAGTTCAGTGGCAGAACCAGAAATAGACAGAGGTCTCCTGATTACAGGCCAACTTTCTTTCTACTAGATGCTATATGTCCCAACAAAAAACGTGAAATAAAACGTCAAACAAGGAAAAAACAAAAAAAAAATATTCTCATGGTGATACCTGAACTTGACATTTTATTATACAGTATTTAATTAGAATGTTTTTAAAAGGAGGTACATGCTACAACGATGCAAGTAATTCACCAATGCTTTTACTCTTTTAGGAATATGGTAACACTTAGCACCAATAAGTTAACATTTTAAGAAAGTTATACAAAATTTTTATTACATCAAAGGATGAAAATGAAAGATTTGACAATGATCTCACTACCAACTGTAAGTGCTCATTAAATAATTGTTCCATCATTTATGTGACAGGATCTATTAAAAGATCTTAACTAGTCTTATATAAAAATAATTTAACTTTAATTAGCAGATATAATATTCATTTGAATCATAAAATCTCAATGTACCAAATATATTAAAATCGTTATTGGATTTCTTGTCTTCCTGTGATTAGCTTTTATTATAAACTATTTTATGAAAACAGCTTTTTTTAAAAAAAAAAGAGAGAAACACTCAACTAATATTATTTGAACAGCCATATCTTATTTAAATGGCAATAAAATATAAAGACTTTCACGTATGTTATTGTAATGAATCACAGACTTCAGTGAACCTTAAGAAGCTAAGCGTACCCCTCCACTCTTCCTATCTCCCCTCTTTTCCTTAATTGCTACTTTGCCACAGTCAAACATTCTACTTTTCAGTGCTGCTCATGGTAGTTCTAATGAGAACTCTTTCCAATGGTTCATTTAACCAATAACCGGTTGGAGTGATTAAGGACAGTACAAGTATACCCTCTCTTAGGTGTCCATTACTGTCACATCTATGGCAGGATATTAGTTTTAGACTTAAGAATTATAAAGACTTGCCCTAACCGGTTTGGCTCAGTGGATAGAGCGTCAGCCTGCGGACTCAAGGGTCCCAGGTTCTATTCTGGTCAAGGGCATGTACCTTGGTTGCAGGCACATCCCCAGTAGGGGGTGTGCAGGAGGCAGCTGATTGATGTTTCTCTCTCATCAATGTTTCTAACTCTCTATCCCTCTCCCTTCCTGTCTGTAAAAAATCAATAAAATACATTTTTAAAAAAAAGAATTATAAAGACTTTATAAAGGAGAATGCCCAGTATTTTGTTGTTGTTGTTCATTCCACCCTAAGAACTACAAAAGAAAAATAAAATATTTTCATATAATATACTGAAATAGATGACATTTATAAAGTATTATTTCATCACTTATAGTAAGTAGCATTTCATCACTGACAATAAGCTATTTTTGAACAAACATTTTAAAATTTAAGGTACCATCCAGGTGCAAGCTATGAAAAGAATGGGCTTTTGGTCAAGTAAAGTAGTATAACATATTTTACATATAAGAAAGTTGTCTGTATTGGTCCTTCCAATAAAAACAATCTACTGAAAATAAACAGATACATAAAGTAATCAGTGTCATTAAGATATCTGGTTAGCTCATGAGAATTAATACAATGGTGATTTTATATTAAATTGTGTGAACCAAAAATTTTCCCTTGTCAATACAATTTATTAACTATTACACTTCAACTGAATATATTAAGTTCAAACAAAAATAATAATTTATAATCAACTTAATTTTAAAAAGCACATACAAGGGGGGGGCATGTTTATCCATAAATGCAGTCTTTAACAAGGGTGCATGACACTATTTGAAACTTGGTTGATTGGCTAATGTTCCCATTTATCAACATTTACAACAGACATACAATTGGTCCTACTATCAGATTTAATTGCACTTGAGTAAACATATGTCCTAAAGGACCAAGCATTTGTTAAAAAGATTCCTAACAATGAAAGAGAAGCCTCAAGACTTTCAGTGTATATTAGCATTTACACATTATTAAAAGCTGATCATATAATGATACTTTTTTAAGATCAGAGGAGTCTACGTTGGGAACACGAAACTTTCAAAATGAAGCCTAATTAAGCATCTACTTATATTTAGTAGGAACCTCAATGATACAAAGATCAGGATAGACCGAGAATATAAAACCCAAATGTTTGGCAAGTTTACTGATTTCAAACCAATACTTCTCTACTGTGACAAGAATCTGTTGAAAAATCCCTCAATCCAAGTATCGGAATTGACTTTTAAAACTAATTATAACTATCCATAATTGTCAACAACCATAAAATTATTGGACATTTAATAAATTATACTAATTAAAATAAGCCAGGTACAATATTTAAAAATAGTTCCCTATTTTTATAAGCTTGCTAAAAAGTTTATCTTTCAAATGTCTTCTTTCCTATTCCTAAGCTGTGCTGTTTTTTTCTGATTCTGTCCTTGAAGTGCAATTTTAAACACAGCAGGAAAACAGAGCCTGTATTGAGGGAGTTTCAAGTAATTAATTTTCCAACTATAACAACCTATCACATGACAGTCACTAAAGTACAAATTTGGCCTTATAAATTTATCTGTATGTTCAGAGGAAACTGAACCAACTTTAAATGAGCAATTAAACTCATAAATCATGAATTTCCCTTTACTTACAGGAAAACATCTTGTTAACAAAGAACACTATTTATATCTAAGGATGTCGGTAGATTTAGTTACAAGATTCTATCAGTTAATTTGTGTTGTACAAAATATTTACTTTGTTATACATCAATATATTTTTCTGTCTAAAATAAAATATATTTATTTTATAATAATCCAGAAATAATTAGAAATTACCAACCTCCTAATATTGACCTGGAACAACCTTAATTCTTCTTTCCGGGCTAGATGGTTTATATTAGCATCTAATTAGAAGACTAATATAGAATACTGATTTAGACTGACATAAATTATTTTTACTTTTAAAATATATCAAACTATTCAAGAATAAATTTTAAAAAGTCCGTTACATCAAAATACTAAAAAAAAAAAATTTAAAGCATAAAATTCACGAATAGAATGCATCTTTGAATATTTACTTTTCCTTAAGATAAATTTTAAAAGTATCATTTCAAAGGTAAAACTAAGAAAAAAAGCCGCTACCTTCTCTACAGTTATAGATCTATAAGAAATACAACATGAAAAAGTCAATTTTGAAAAAGTAAAAGTAATGGCTAATATAAGGTGTCCCCAAAAATGTATACACACACTTGGAATAATTATAAAGGCAATGTTTATAAAATACATTTAATTTTCAAAATTGAGCTATAAGCTTTTAAACTATATATACAGTTTTTGGACCACCCTGTATATTAAGCAAATCATATAACGCTAAACCCAGTGACTTAAGCACACAAGATGTTATAGTAAGTAGTAGAACATAACTCATGGCTTTGAATATTTTCAATTTCCAAAATACTATACAATCAACACAGCAACTCGGCAAAGTGTTTCACTGCCCTCAGTCTTCCAGATAAACATATTTTCCCGATGAGATAAAGCAAAGTAAATTGCATTGTCATGGCTCAGGGTAACTACAGTAAGGGTAGCAAATTAATTCAAGATTTTCCTAAATGTAGCATATCTTACACTTAGAAAATAACAATTCAAGGTGGATTATTCTTTCAATAAATTGGAGCAGTTAATCTTCAAACAAATTAGAAATCCTTTAAATTTACCTCAAAGTAGATTCTGAACTATTTAGTTCCTCTCACTTAGAGGAACTGAGAAACTGTATGTTCTAAAACATTCCTTCAGTCTAACTAAAGTTAGTTTTCTTACCAGACGTTTTTGTAGGATGAGTTTAGAAAAACATGAGATAAAATATTTTATGTACAAATGTGCTCTTTTCTCAGATACATTTCTAATTACTATAAGAACAGCTAAACTCCAAGTAAATATTATAATAGAGTTCAATAAGATTACAGTTTCCTTTCAATGTTTAATAACATTGCATTATTATAGACCATAGGATTCTACTTTAGAATCAGATTGCTCATTGAAAACAAATAAACAACAGATCAGCCATCCTCATGCATCCTCGGTTTGCATGAAGAATGTTTTGTTAACTTTACGGCCTAAACAATATCTAATCCTCATTCCACAGGAGGAAGACATTTAGTGATTTACTCTAAGCATTATACATAACACCTGGGGTTTAAAATCACTTGATTTTAAATAAGCCTGTATTTTATGCTTGCACCAAACATATTAATTATTTTCCCCCCAAATCCTCATCAATCCTGCTTCATGAAGTTAGAGGCACTGAAAACAAATCACCTCTTTCCCTGGTTATCCTCTTAGGACAGTGTAGTTCAGGGATGTCAAGATTCTTCTTCAAAATAAGACCATAATACTTAAAGTCCATGCAAATATTGGTTAACTCACATTTTCTAGCCAACACAATGCCCCTTAGCCCTTCAGTTCTATAGTGTTATATTTAAAATAAAAATTACAAGTGATCTTTATACTCTTAGTATACATCATAAAAATGGTCAGATGATCAGGTATTCTTATTGCACAGACTTTCACAACACAGCAATAAAAAAATACAGCAATATGTGCTATTGATACAGAGCCAACCTTGCTCTCAGGTTTGAGTTGAAGTCCTCCAAACTTTTTCTAATACCACACGTTCCCTACAATAATCCCCTGATGACAACCCTTTGACAATGAACGGATTCAGTGAATAAAAATTACATTTTAAACAAAGGCTACAATGAATAGATTAAAATCATAAATGGACTTAAATATAAATTAAAGAATGCCCCCAAACACGTCTCGGCAAAGCCCAAGCTCATAAACGTTATTGAAATGTAATTCGCCCACCTGACGTCCCACTATCTTCCTCCTCCAAAGTTCCAATGATGAAGCACATTCTATACATAGCCTACCTTTATTTTAGAAATAAATACAAATATTTATGGAAAACTACAATTTAATGTGGCATTTATGGCTTTAGCATATTGCATACTTACTCATGACATTAAGAGTTTGAATATCCAGGAATTTCCTAACACATAGGAAAATGCACAGTTGCCAAAATAGAAAAATTTATAAACATTTTAAACCATAACATTAAGGCATTCTAATTACATTAATTTTCCTCTATTATACAAATAGTTTATATTTAATTAGAGGGCTTAAGTGGTAAGAAAAATATATATTATATACAAAGAATACACAAAAAATGAACATTATATAAAGGTGATATTTAAAAAAAAATTGGTGACATTTTTTAGCCAAACATTGCATTGTTTCATGAGTTCAATGTACAATATAATTTATTTACATAAATATATATGGCCACAAACATATCCATGAACTCAGACATGAGAGCAAACAGGACAAGCAAATAAATAGTAGTTCATGACCAAGAAAACCCGCATCACACAATATAGCAAGGAGAGATTTTCAAAGAAATGATATTTGTTACATAAATCACAACATATAACTAATTTTATACATACTTTGTTTACTTCTTAAATCATCTTAAATATACTAATATATAATAATATGCTACTTTTTTCCCTAAAAAGGAGTGATTTTATTTAAAAATTTGAAAAAAACATGTAAGATATTTTCTTACAAGTTTATGAATACGTTAAAATTCCCAATACAAAATCCAATTCATTTTAATAAGTTTTCAGTATGTAACTGTTTTACTATAAGAGAATTTACAGATTAAGTCATTTGAACTATGGCATTTTTCCTTGCTTTCTAAACTTATGTCGTGTAATACTTTTTTCTCAAAGCACCCTATTCTCGTTTATAGCTGTATCACAATTGTGGTAACTTAATCATTAGTATAATTATTTTTAACTTGTGTATTTTTGCAGAATGTAAACTGTATGAGGGCAACTACTGCATCTATCTTATCTATCCCAATAACTCAGGGCCAAACACGATGCCTGGCATACAACAGGATAGCAACTGATATTCGTTAGTAAGTTAGTTTAATTTATACATTGACAGATTTTAAAATATAGGTTTTTAGAGACCTAACAGGAAATGAGTCACATTAAAACTGTTACTATAGGCACACTTTAATGCCAATTAGCCCTTCAGTTCAATAGTGTTATATTTAAAATAAAAATTGCAAGTGTCCATTTTAATAATATTATCAAAAACTCCATTTGTTTCCTAAAATTTTGAATGAAATTTTTGATGTACTCTCACTCTCACTCAATTATTAATTTAAAGTAATACTGCCCTAACCGGTTTGGCTCATTGGATAGAGCGTCAGCCTGTGGACTGAAAGGTCCCAGGTTGGATTCTGGTCAAGGGCATGTACCTTGGTTGTGGGCACATCCCCAGTAGGGGGTGTGCAGGAAGCAGCTGATCGATGTTTCTCTCTCATTGATGTTTCTAACGCTCTATACCTTCTCCCTTCCTTTCTGTAAAAAGTCAATAAAATATATTTTTAAAAAATAAAGGTAATGCTGATTATTCAGTTGATTGTGTTTGCACTCTGCTTCTCTTCCTTTTAATCTTGGTTCAAATTTGTGTCTTCTAGTAATCATATCTCTCCAGAGAGAGGAGAGGAAAATAAAGTCACTTCATTTCAACTCATTGGTAGAATTAATGATTTGAAAAGAATCTTTATCAAATTAATATATTATGCTATTATTCTTTGTTGTTGGCAATATTTTTAGCATCAGAAGTTGTAAACAAACCATTACCAATATGTAGTTTAATACCTCAGCATTTGCAATGAAAAAGAAAGAATGGCCTATAGACACCATTTAAAGAATATATTGAGCTTACTATAGTACTTTTTAGGAAAGCAAATGTCTCTTCATGAAGATACTTTGAGTTAAAAGGACCAAATATATAAATGATCATTAGTGCTTACATTTGTCACTTTTTTCCTAAGGAATAATCTTAATAAAATAGTCGTTCTTTTTAACTTTCTAAATAAATCTTAAAGTGTCCACCACTCTAATATAAATAGGCTCTACAGACTATCAAGTTCACACCAAAATGAGAGAAATGAGGAACAAGCACACACGGATTACGAAGCATGAAATGCAATGCTTATCCTCTCATGCTTTCAGCAGTTTTCCACATCCTGACAAACCTGGCTCTGTTTGCTGTTTCTTTTGCGGCAATGGTATGTCATCATTTACTGTACCATTCACCTTTTCCTGTTGGTCTTCCCATGTAACTTCTACTATGAATAAAAAAGAATAATCAGAGCTTGTCAGAAACATTAGGTAATGTTCATAATGAGAACCTAAAAATACTTCAGGGATTTAAAAAAATGATTTACCCCCTCTATTCTCCCATAAATTTTCAGTAATGTGTAGTTAATGTCTTAAATATACAAGTGTGACATTTGAATTTTTTATAATAGATTTAAAAAAATCCAAAGCGCTAAAACTCACTTCCAATAAAATGAATGAGCTGAAGGTATGAAGAGAATGATGATTAAACTGGTTTGACAAATACGTTTTTTCTTAGTTGATATTGATAATATTAATTTTAGAAATGAATATTTTGCTAAACACTGTTTTCTGTGATGAAATGAAATGTGCATATGAAATTAAAATGCACAAATTTCGTACATATCAAGAGAAATTAGATTTTAATATAGGATAAGATAAAATGGCTATTTTACTACCATATTTAGTACTTTCATGAAATGATAGAAAAATGTGCTATGGGATATGGTTTCAAACAAATTAGTAATAGTTTAGTATCATCGATTATGAGCTACCTGGCATATTTAAGATTATTTAGAATTATTTGTAGTGTGGCCTAATATTCATTCATTCAACAATATATACTCAGCACCTATAACAATCCAGGCATATCTAAGGCACTGGGGATACAAGACCAAACAAAAGAGACAAAAATCCATGCTCTCATAAAGTCTATATTCTAATGGAGAAACAGATTATAAACAAGAAAAACAAGTATGATACTTTATGGCTTAGATATTGATAAGTACTAAGAAGACAAATGTGAAGTAGGTAAGAAGTAACAAAATGCTTAGGGTCTGATGAAAGTTTGAAGAGGGTAGTCATGGAAACCCTCACTAAGAAGGCACATTTTGATAAAGAACTTAAGGAAGTAAGGGAGTTGTATGTTGACTTGGGGAGAAGAATAGCACTTGCAAATATCCTCAGGTGGGAGCATGTCGGAAAAGTTCTAGAAAAGCATCCTGGACGTGAACGGGAGGCCTCCAGGGCTAACGCAGGGTGGAAAAGGGGGAAGTGGGAGAAGGTGAGATTAATGACATGGCAGTGTGGGGAGTACAGATCATTGCAGGTCACGTATCAAAAGGGTCATTGGTCGCCCTTAACTTTCCTCTCGTAGCAGCATTCGGGACCACTTAAGTATATACTGGCCTGTACTTTTGTTCACGTTTCTAAATCTACACTGTAAGTCATGTAGACAGTTACTATCTACATACACTTTAATCTCTGGCCATAAATAGTGGAATCCTAACATTTTATAATATTAAGCTAAAAAATATAACTAGGAAGATGAAATCAGTCAAAAAATAGAAAAATATGCTATATTGCAACATCAAATATAAGTTACTGTAGACACAATGCTGTTTTTGATTACTTATACTGCTAGAATTGACTGCAGTTAAGTACTGTATAAGAATTACCCACTCCTAGATTTTATTAATAGACATTTTATTAAATGCTATTAATAATTAGATACTTTATACCGGTCCAACATCAATCAGCTGCCAAAAGAAAACAAACCTCTTGCTTTGGGAGAATTTTATAAAGTTACACCTGGATATATAGCTGCCAGCCTAATTTTCTAATTAGTAAATAACTGATAAAGATGTAATATAGGGTTATCAAATAGTAACCAATCTGGATAAAGATGCTATATATCAATCAATGGCTAATGGAAGAGAAATCTTAAAACCTTTAAAGAATATACAAATTTTCTGATGAATTCCAAGACTTTAGTACAGCCTCCTTTAGTTATAAGAACAAAGGACTCATATGTTCCTTAATCAAAGTTAATCTGTAGTAACACAAAAATAACAAGACTAATTTTCCCATTTTAGGGAAAATAATAAGCTCATCAACAATAAAGTATTGTTAAATCTGAATGATCTGCACTTTTAGTTTCCTACCAAAAAACAATATGAAAGATTTTATAAGCACTACAGAGTTGTTCAAAGTGAAATTTTCTAAACTTCTACATGTTTGTTATTTTGAAAAGTTGTTTCTCCTTCCATCATTGGATAGTTTGTGAAGTTCCAGAAATAGAAGGCATGCTACTTGTTGAAATAAGATTGAGTATGTAGAAGCAGAAATGGCTTGTTTTGAAATGAGTCAGCCGATCTGTAAATTGGCAGAAAGCATCTTCTGAAGTGTGAGGAAACATTTCTTACGGCATAACATTTTTAATTTTCAAAGACTTTCTTTGAGTCATTTGTCTTATGTTGACAGAGTGAAATTAACAAGTATTTGTTGAAAGTATATGCCAGTGGGGAAAAAAGCCCCATAGCCAAAATGTATAGATATTAGCTATTACAACAAAGAAAGAAGACCAGGATCAAGGCTATCAATGATTAATAGGAGAGGTAATATATGTTACTAGCCTGAGCCAGAAATGGTGAATTTTAGGAACATTTCTGCCTTTAATGAAGTTTATAATCTTAAGCAAGTTTCATAAAATCTCTGGCCACTAATCTGGTATATTTGAAGTGAGAAACTTGGTCTTAAAATTTCTAAGGTTATTTCTGTGCTGAAATTGCAGTTGCTCTTGATTCTTATGATTCCAAACTGATTAGTCAGATTTTGTGGAAGAGGAACTCTACCAGAGATGATGAAATTAAGACATTTAGAATTCAGAAGATTTTCCATAAGTCCTAAATATGGCTATTATTAAACCCTATATCAGAACCTAAGTGTTTATTTTAAAACAGAATTAAAGTCATAAAAAGAACAGAACTGACTAGTGAATCATTAATTCATTTATCACCCTAAAAAACAATGTCAAGAGCTACCCATATGTAGCCCTCTTTGAATTTATGGGTCAGAGAATGAAAATAAAACATTTAAAGTAATTAAAAGATGCCTAGTTTTACATCAGAAAAAATGTTCAAATTGTTTGAAAGTTGCTTTAGTTACATTAAACAAAATAGCAAAAACATCACTGATCATGTGTTTTTTTATGAACAGACTATTGTGGTAATTTTAAAACTAAAAGTCTTCTTAATGTTAGATAATAAAGATCTAATAATTAAAACTTAAGTACAAAGCGCTAGCTCATGACAGTGTGTATTTACTACCTGAGGATAAAATGGAAAAATCAGAGATATATAATGCAATTTAATTGGTATGACTACCTTGAATAAATATATATCAAATGCCTCAGATGCAAACAATGAATCCATTCAAGTACAGAAAGAAATTTATTCTAAAGGATACATTCTTTTACTAATACTTTTATTACTTTACAAATGCAGTAGTAAATATTCAGTTGTGAATTAAATCTGTAGATGGAAAGCTTGAAGACTGATTTAATACATATTAGATAATTTGAAGAACAATTTTACTCATTATGACTTAACTTTGACGTGATATTCTTAAGTGATATTTTAAAAGCCCACATTTCTACAAAATAACTATATACCTGGCTAGTCTTCATTACACCATGTAGCCAATACTATGATTTAAATAGTACAAATTCCTATATTAGCAAAACTATATTTATATAACACTATATGTTTCAATGTGTTTTCACATACAACCTCATATTTGATCCTATAAAACAGAAAGGACCTTCTATTAGGTGGTATGTACAAGTAAGAAGGCAGCGCTGATTAATAAGGATAAGAGCTGAATAGCCATCCTAGTTTATAAACAATTTCACAGGCATTACCTCATTTGATTCTCAAAGTAGCATATGAAAATGGAAGAAATATGCTAAGATTGCCTCCTCTCAGATGAACTAACTTGGAATAAGGGCCTAGAGTCAGGCGGTTGGTATATTGTAAAGGCAGACCTTGTGTCAAGGTTTTAAACCTGTGATTTCTCTAGCACCATCTCACTTTTCTGTTGTTATTTTCAACAACAAACAGAATATGGCTTTAGAATTGTATTTGGGAAGTCGACAATGAAATGGCTTGAACAATGGCTAACCTTTGCAGGAAGAAATGAGGAAGGGGGTTCTTTCCCAAATCAATTGGTCTATTTAGATTTCAGTAGTAGAGAAGAAATAAAACGAGCAGGAGAAGAAAAGTAAAATAAGGATCTGCAAATCCTACCACCCTAAATGGTATCCAACTCCTAGAATGCCTACAGAAGCAAGCATCACTACTAAGACCGTCAAAATTATTACTTTTGGTTCCTTTATAAACCAGTTTTCCCCCCTTTTTCACCCTTCCTTCCTCTCTTCCTTTCTTTCTTATTTACAAGGTTATCTATTTTTGAAATATGTTGGCAACTGTACATTAAGGCTGAAAAGGACAAAATATTTCCCTTTAGTCTCATTATGCATCTTTAGGCACATGACTTTTTAATAGGCAACTTGGTAGGGTTTAGTCTATAATCCCAACAGTGTTCACCCACTAACAGCAAATTAGGAAGTTGTATCTGTTAAGTTTCTAAAAGCAAGCAACCAACCAAACAACAACAACATAAACCATAGGTTGGAAACAAAACTATTGGAGACTTTTGACATTCTTAGCCACATATCCAAAAACACTTAGTTGTGTTAAAGTCTTTAGGGGATATTTTACTTACAGAAGAAGGAACTGAGGTCCACAGAATGAAAGCCTTGCCAGAGGCCATAAACTTCGCAGTAGAATTGAGCTCATGACCCAAGTATTGACTTCAATGTCATTCTCTAGATACTATGAAACTGGAAAAGTCCTACTGATGTAAACAGTTCTCTGACTGAGAGAAAATTATTCTAAATGGTTTCATATTGATTTTCATACACATATTGAAACATGTACAATTAGCTGTATTAGAACATTATGCAGTATCTTATATTGCCATTCAATTCAATTCAATTCCCCCTTGGAATTGTTTATGCAAGTTACTTGACCCAGAGTACTAATTTCCTAGACACTACTAAACAACATGTATTGAATAAGTGGTTCAGAGTGATGATCACAATCAGGCTTAATCTGACTGTAAATCTAAAGTTTTCAAAGTTATAGCAAGACATCACTAAGAAATAATAGTAATGACAGCTAACGCATAGTACTTATGTGACAAGTATTGTTCTAAGCAATTTAAATATACCAACATTTTTTTAAAAAGTAAACTTATAGCATATCTGCACAGCAAGCCATGTTATTTAGAGTGAACCTGGGGTTAGTTCAAGGCAGAGTCTGCCACTACCATCCCTCCACGGTACCCAATGTTCTACCACATTTTAAGATCCCTCCCCCCACATCCAACTTTCTCTACTCACAGCCTCTAACTTGCCTCCCATGAAAAGGTGTATGTGCTAACAGCTCTGGTCAGTCCCCTCAGAAATATTCACATTTCAGTGTCTGGAAAACTTAAAGCTTTATATTATTAAAATAATTAAGCCACCAGAGACTAGCAGAATATAAAGTCAAATAACAAATAGTGGGATAAATATTTGGGGCTGAAAATCTACCCAGACCCTCCTGGAAACTTACCTGTTTTTTTATAATGTTGGCTCTGAATATATATCACAGTCTTAAGACACTTTAGGTAAGTGACATGCTATATGTTTTACCAGCTATTGTCATTATATTATTACTCCCCCAAAGCAGGGAATATATCTGATTCATCATTGCATCCTCAATTGCAACCTAGTACAATACATTGAAATCAGCAGATAATGGCCGAACTGAACTAAACCATTAGCTAACAGCTAAAAATAAATGGTTGGAACCCATGCAAGGGGAATGCCATTTATATGAAAAGACATGCATGTTTAATGTTTAATGCATGTTTAACATTAACAAGTCCTGAGATTGGGTGTCAGGACTAGAGACCTGCTACTATGTGGGTAAGAGGAAGTTAGGCTCTAGAAGTCTGCTCTTTATCAGTAAAGGAAAGCCGTTTTATTAAAAGATTTATAAGGGTCCTTCCAAAGCTAAAAGTCTTGACTCTAAATCTAGGAGTTAGACCACAGAACACGGTGTCCTGGTAAACTACAGGCAGACGGCTCAGGGCTGGATGGCTCCATAGTGAACTGACATCTCAATTTAGAAGACAAAGACTGAACAGTTTCCTTCACATATTCAGTTCTCCTGACCGCTCCCCTCAACTCTAATTTTTTATTTTTCTTCCTTTTACAGCCAAACTTGCACTGTCTCCATTTCTCTCCACCAATTTTTTTAATATAAATTTTTATGTATTTATTCATTTTAGGGAGAGAGGGAGAGAAACATTGATTAACTTGTTCCACTTATTCATGCATTTATTGATTGATTCTTGTATGTGTCCTGACCGGGGATCGGGGATTGTACTGAGAGGATGGTGTTAAGTCCACCATTGAGACGACGCTCTGACCACCTGAGCTACTGGCCAGGCTCTCCCCACTTCTTTTAAATCCCTCTAATCTCTTTTACCTCCTCTGGCTCCACCAAAACTGCTCTTAGTGCAGGTTACCACGGTGACTTCCTACTAGTGATCACTTCACATTACTGATAATTCTCTCCTGCTTCAAGGACTTTCTTTACTTGGTTTTGCTTCTCTCTCTCTCTCTCTCTCTCTCTCTCTGCATTTTAAATCAGAAGAGGATGGTGTTCAGTCCACCTCTTTACCCAATGCTTGGACATGATTATAGCTGCAATTTACAGTTACTTTTTACTCTGAATATACAGTAGAAGTGGGAACATAGTAACATCCCTTTAACCTCTGAAGTCTTACTCAGGAACTCTCGGTGAGGTTTAAAATAAACAGTAAATTTATCTCTTCCAAAAGAAAGCAGCAAGAGGATATATTAGATACCTTAATTATCGGTAGATAATCAAAAGGTTATACTAAATAAAAATGAAAGCATATATAAATATAGAGTTCTCATCTTTCAAATTTTTATTCATTACCTCCTTTCTAGGTCCAACTATGTCACAAGTAGGATTGGTCTACATGAACAATCATGATGTTTTGCAGTGGAGAGAATTTTTATATAAATCATAAAAAATAAATTAATAATGACTGTGTCACTGAGGTCCCAATAATCACTGTCAGTAGAACCTTTACTTGCAAGATCAAAGGAAGCAATAAGATAGCAGAATAGTCTAGAGGTCAAAGATTTAATAGATTCAGGGACAACTAGATGTAAAAAAAAAAAAAAAGAAAGAAAAAAAAGCCCTGCTGAGAGTACCGCATCAGCTAAATTCATTAACTTAGTGTTTTCAGTTTTTTTGTTTTTTTCTTGTTAATCTTCACCCGAGGATATTTTTCCATTGATTTTTAGAGAGAGTGGAAGGGAAGGGGAGAGACAGAGAGAGAGAAACATCGATGTAAGAGAGACACATTGATTGGCTGCCTCCCCCATGCCAGGCCGGGGATCAAACCTGCAGCTGAGGTATGGGCTCTGGACCAGGATCTAACCCAGGACCCTTCAGTCTGCAGGCCGATGCTCTGTCCACTGAGCCAAATGGGCCAGGGCAATGACTTCATTTGAAGCAGAGAATAGACTGATACATTTGAATGCACTTAAAATATAAAATGGCATTAAATGTTCTTAAAGTTCGTTATACCCTAATAATTGAACATTTAAGAATATATCTTTACTCTTTCAGATCACTGCCATATATTTAAGTATATCCAAACATATCCTTTCACAGATGGAAAGTGAAAATCATAGAGGTCAAGAAATAGATGAAAGTGACAATTTGAGAGCTCATTTAATTTTTTGTTTTAAAGAGAATATTCATATTTTATAATGCTTGATTTGATTTTACTTCTTTTGTTATATTATTCTTGCCTTTTTATATCATAGCAGTTTTAAGAATTTTATACATGAAGTGTTAATGAATAATTAACATTCCACAATAAGAAAACTGATTGTATTTTAGTGCTAATTAGATTTCACATGTAACATTATAGACATTTTTTATAAAAGATGAAAATGGGGAAGAAAAAATATATTCAAGACTGAAGGACATTTCAACTACATTACTAAAGGATAAAACTATTCATTTCTTGATCTGGCCAAATAACAAGGGTAAACTGTTATAATATAAATTTTAGATGATGATTTTTTAAGTAAATATTTTAAATGCTAACATTCTAAATCAATGTGTGTAGTTATATTTTATTATCAATCACTACAAAACATACACATTCCTACTGTTTTTGAGAAAACTTGGTTGGGGTAGTTACAGAATTAAGTCATCAATAGTTATAGGAAAACTAAGTCTAAGTATTAAAATCAATCATCTTTTCTACTCGCCTATACAATATATTAATTCGTGTGTATAGAACTGTGAAGTATCTACAAATGTTATAAATATTTGTGACACTTGCCTTTTTTCCCATTATTAGGTGGACTTGGTGTTTCTCCCTCATTGTCTTTGTAACATTGAAAACAGACAAGAGTGATTAATATTAATGTCATGAATGACCCAAACAGAAATCAAGCACACCACAAAAGATGACATCACGTAAAGTTCTTTTCCTTATCTATTTTAAAATTCTGCTTTGAAATATTTTTAAATTCATTTAATTTTAAAACAATTTCTGAATTTTAAAAAATCTATGTTCTGTTTTTCTAAATATATAACATTATTACTATTTTCCTTAGAATCTTATTCCTTAACATTACCATCAAAGCAAAACTTCTGATTTTAATGCCATATCTTTCAATAGAATTGAATTTTACTGTAATCCAATAGTAAGGTAAGTATTTTAAAACAAATTTCATATTCAGAAATATATTGTAAAATAGCAGACATTAAATACTGGATAACTTAAGTTGGCACTAATAGTGTTATTTATGCTTTTTTAATTTAGAAGAGCATATTCACTCATGCACATCACGTCAACACTGAATGTTTAATATGTAGAAAGGCACAATTCACTTCATATTACACTTGCCTTTTCCCCCATCATTAGGTGGGCTTGGAGTTTCTCCCTCATTGTCTTTATAACATTGAAAACAGACAATAGTGATTAATTATTAATGTTATTAACAACCCAAATAAAAGTCAAGCACACCACAAAAGATGACATCACACACTAGGAAGCAAATCCATGCACTAAGCAGGACACCTCACTGATGAGCACAAGAGTAAAGCATGTCCTTCCTATCCTATAAGAAAAGTAATAAAAATACAAATAAAATGAGGAATAATGAGTCATGTTATAAAGTTAGCAAGATTATAGCTATGGTTTTATGCTAATTTAGGAATTGGTGTAATTTGCTAACTTAATTTTGAAAATATAGGCAAAAAACTAGTTCAACAAATGGGCTTCTTTATCTTAGTGAAGTTAAAACAAGTAGAAGTGATATTAACTACTGCGAAAGTCCCCAAACTAACAATATCCTAAAAAAATAAAATAAAATGACTACTATGGCAGCTAAGTGATGAGAAGTGAGAAAGCCTTTCACTATTCCTATGAACTAGTAGTTTATGATATATAGGAAGGAGCAATACGAAAACATTAACTGCACAGCTAAATTAAAATAAAGGTCATTTTTACAGTATTCATAAAAATGTTATTCCTATAGCATTTCAGGAAAATGAAAGAGGTGTGACTTTCTAGTAGTCGGTATACTAGAAATTCGTTACAGAGATAGTTATGCATTTCCATAACCATGCATCTAAACTTGCCTTTGCTTTCATTATCAGAGGTACTCTGCTGATTTTTCTCATCTGTACGACATTAAAAATAGTTACGATTAATTAGCAACTGCAGCTTACGAAGTCTTCTGTCTTAAACTACACACACCATTAAAAAATGTATCCATGAAATACGTCGCATGCACAACTTACATAATGGCACTGCTTACACAGTGTTAAAGGACAGAATAAAAAGAACATAAAATACCCTCTACTATTCATGAATAAAAAATGATGATGAGTTAAAAATGATAAAATTAGATCTAAAGATATTCTGCATTGTTCAAAGAAATTAGAAAAAAGTTTCTTTTAAACAACAGCTTAGGTAAGATGAGAATTCAACTCTGAGTTTCAAATTAAAATAGTAAATATTGGATAAGTATATGAAATATTTACCGATTATATGATATTTTAAGTTTTATCATTTCAGAAAAATTCTGACAAAGAAAGTGGCAAAATTATGATATGTAAGTGTAATAGGTACTTAAAAAAACAAAATGAAGTTCTCTCCATAACCATGGAGAAGGAGGACTCTTAGGGAAGAAATTATAATGGTCAATAAATAGTAAAGTCATATTGAGCTGAGATGAAGAAAAGGTACCTACAGTTAATTTTGCTTATTTTAGGGGAAAATTCTATGGATAAAATGATGATAGTCTCTAAAAGTTTTAATAATTAAAATTTGGAGTTTATATTCTACCCTGCATTCACTTGTAATTTGCCTCCACAAAATCAAAATTCTTCAAAGAGGAGGTGAAGACTTCAATGTACCTCTGCTCAGGGTAACACAAGGTAAAATGTAGCATTTCAGTAGGTACTCAATTGACATTTTTGAATAAATAAATGAACTGAATGTAAAGCTGGGGTAAAAGATAAGTGCAAATCATGGTCAGAAGCACTGCCTATAATTTTAGTTTGATGAAACATTAGGATAATGTTCAAATGGGTGAATTAAGTATTTAGTTAAATTACCTAGATAGCTTATATAATATCTCTCCATTTAAAATTAGGTAATTTACTTTAAAATTAGTACTGGGAAACAATCTGATCTTTCTTGTACACTTATGAATTTGGAAATGCAAAGTCAGACTTCTAAAACACCCAGGTATTTAGTTTAGACACACAGACAGACCTGCCTTGTCCTCGACTCCCTGCTCCTCTCCCCCCTGCTCTTCCACTTGCCCAGTTTCTTCATTAACTTCTGCTTTTGTAAAAGTAAAAAAAAAAAAAAAAAAAAGACCATATATATATATTTGTTACTCTTAAGTGAAACAAAACATTTCAAATTATTCATATTAGTGATTATTAAAAGACTAAGATTATTTTAAACAAGTTTCTGACATGTTATGTAAGCAAATAAGTATACCTGTAATAAATGATCAATCTCCTTTTATAATCACTTTGATTTGTAAAAGAGAAATTGTGGCCCCGAAAATATTAGCAATGGTGATAACTGTGTAAAAATTTGTCTATTGACATGAAGCATTCTTATAAAAATAAAATTATATAACTTTTCTTCTAGAGAAAAAATATGAGATTATAAACTCTTTTATTTTTACAAAATGCCACTATATCAAAGGTACGGGAAAGTAAAAATATATTAATAATGCCTTACAGTTGTTTATTACACTGTACTTTCATTAAATTGTTTCTATTTTTCCTGGTTCTCAGACAAAGGGATGATTAATGCTATACTACCATCAAGATAAATATATATATGCATATATATAACATATATATATATATATATGGTTTTAAATTAATTTCATTAATAGACTGAAATATAACAACCAAAATAAAAAATAATTAAATTAAGACTTGCTAATTCTTTAGGTGCTGAACAGGATTAGAAAATAAAAATGTCATTACTTTTATTCCAAAAGGATGCAATTAAATGATAACTTCTTATAACTTTTTAGAGAGAATCAAAACATAATTTGATTTAGACTATCAGTTGATACTCTATTTTCAGTTATGTCCCTTTTACTTCAGTTAGGAGTTTAAGATCTAAAGAGATATATATCTTCTTTAAAGCTAAAGAAAATCACACAATCATGTATCTACTGGTCTTTATATCAACATTTATAAAAACACTGTTAAAACCATTCATACTTTTAAGCAAAATAAACCAAACAAAAACCCGTTTATTTGAAACTGGAAAGAATAAGGGAGGTTTTGGCTCTCCTCTCTTATTTATAAAACTGGGAAAGCCACAATCAGGGACATTAAAGGAAAACTGTGGTTTTAAAAAATGATATAGGGCAGAAAACAGATAATAAGTAGAATGTTTGCTGAGAAGCCCATTAGAAATTTCCTCGCCCTGACCAGGTAGCTCAGTTGGTTAGGGCATCATTCCAGTACGCCAAGGGTGTTGGGTTCGATCCCGAGTCAGGGCACATATAAGAATCAACCAATGAACGCATGGAAGTGGAACAGCAAAGCACTCTTCCCTGTTTATTTCCTTCCTTCCTTTCTTCCTTCCCACCTCCCCTCCCTCTTTCCTTCCTTTCTTCCCTTTTCTTCTTTTCTCTCTAAAATCAATAAATAAATTAAAAAAATTTTTTTTAAACTTCCTCAATCCTGATTTGCAGTATCAGCTCCATGTGAGTTTTCTGGTATACTGTATTTATTATTAAAAAGAATGTAGCTATTCATATTTTAATATTTGATTGCTATAAAATATATTAAATTTACAAAAAAAATGTCACATGAACTATGTTTCTGGCTTCATATGTCATCAAATAGCATCAAAATTCTATGTTGGAATGACAAAAATTCTATACATATTATAGAACTTTCCTTATGGAAAGTGCTTTTAAAACGATATGCCCCATTCTTATGCAAATAATTGAGAAGTATAGAAATGCTGCTGAAATCTTTTACCAGGCTGCATAACAGACCATTTAGTCACAAAAGCAGTGAGTTGTTAAAAATTATGGCACAAAGTAAACACAAATAACCACAAAATGAAAGCTGATAAGTCATCCAACTATAACAAGAACAAGTCACATAGGGCAATAAAAGAATTGCTGCCCAAAGGCAATGCAGTTGAGAATTCGTTACAAGTAGGTCATGGAATCTGAATCTGAATATAAGTATGTAGAGAATAACAAGATTATTGTAGTGGTGCGTTATACACTATTTGAAGTAGTTGTTCAGTTTTTACATAAACATTTCATGCATTCATTCAACAAATATTGACTGAGGGACTACAATGTGCCAGGCATTATTCTATGTGCTGGAGATTATTCGGTAAATAAAACCATTAATTCTTTCAAGTTACAAAGTCATTTTCAGAATTGTCTAATTAGCAGAGAAATGTTTTATTGTCCTAGTAAATGCATGACACGTCATATATCATGACTCAGTATATTCTCTTGAGTCATAATGTACTGTGACAATAAACCTGCAGATATTTAACTTGGCTATACTGTAAGCAGTCTTGCTACAACATGAAAAATGATGGGAGAAGTGCAAACCACAAACATTATCTAATTCAACAAAGTCCTCTTCTAGAAAGCCAAACTTAATAATTAAAGATCACCATCAATACAGAATGAAATGCGGATGAGAACTACAACTAGACTAGGTGTACATCCTCAATGACATAAACACAGGCTGCAATTGATACCTTTGGTTGAAGTCTTGCACAAAACAGAATTCTGCTTAAAAGACAAATTAAATTTTTTAAGAAGAGGAAATTTTATCTTGCCATTTAAAAGAAGTTAAACTCTTTGCAGTCTTCCTTGACTGGATCAAAAAATTTAACTCCTGATCATCATTTCTACGTAAAACGCCAAATACTTTACCAGAAATCACATAACAAAATAATTTCGCCTAGAGGTCTATACAACGGAAGGACATCAATTGCAGTTGGGTTTATTTTTTGCTTACAAAGCCCCCCAAAAAGGCTGTCAGCACAAAACAAACCCTCCTTTATGTACAGACCTTCACAAGGTTCTATCTCCTTGACTCCATTGTCTAGGAAAAACAAAATAAAAACAAAACAAAGAAGGGAACCAAAGCACAGGGGTTAAAAACAACAGAAATTTCCAAAGGTACAGAATGTATCATCAATTAAAGAAAAGTAAAATGGTGACTTAATTTTTTTTTTTTTTTGGTACAGCGCATCCAGTTACCATATAAGGGGACCATTTAAAAAATAACAATAAAAATTATTATATTCTATCTTCCCATGCTTTTAGAGGTCCTTTAACCAAGAATTTATAGATTTGGGGGGGGGGAGGTATGTTTACCTGTGTGTGAGCAAATAATGCTTCTTAGGCAAAAATTTGAAAGTATTAAAAAATACGTATTAAAAATATCAGTACAACATGCATCTTTCTTTGCATATTCATGATTACCTTTTTCTGGTACTCCAGTTTTGAGAAGGATCACCATTGTTGTGCATCAGCTAACCAGTCCTTTGCAGTATGTGAAAATTGATTTGGCTAGTTACTAATAAACTTTATGTAACTATCAACAATTACATAAACTTAGCTGTAGCAAAGATATATCATCTAACTGCTTGTTAAACAAGAGCATTACATTTACTTCTTAAAGTGCATTAATTCAAATTTGTAAAATGTGCCAGAGCAGTAATAGTAGGTTATTTTATCTGCAAATAGTACACATTTTAAATGGAAAATATATAATATGTAATTACTAGCAAATGCAGCTAAGGCGTTCAATTAACCAAAGAAGAAAACTAAGGAAGGTAGAACAAAAAAAAATCTTGATTCACCTTAGCTTCCATGTTCATTTCCTATATGACACAATTAGAAATAAAACTTACTTCTCTCCAGGGTTCCCTTTGGTGGAAGTTGTGGAAGTTGCCGACCCCTTCGTCCTGCCACTGGAGTGCTTGATGGGCTTGTTTGGACAGACCCAGTACGAGGATGAGACCTACGAAATACACATTAATATTCACTTTCAATATAATGAGTTAAATACTTTTAATACATTTGCTTCACATGATAGCTGTATAAATGCAATTTTAAAAGAGGTTTAGCTGCTGATTAAAAGGTTAGGAAAGTAAGACACAATATGGATATTGGAATGATTATCTAAACAGCCAAAGATGTTTAAACTTTTGTGTTATATGCGTACATACACAGATACATGCACGGAGAATCCTACAGTAAAAGCCATGGGATTATTCATGTAAATTCATACAAAAGTAAGAGGAGAATTCTGCAGCTCAGAATAATAAAAGGTAATGTCTTACATTTCTTTCTACCAGATTTCAAACTCTTCGCTCTAACCTCTCTCCCTTGATCCAAAGAGCTTTTTACTCAGGCTTATAATAGATAACACTTCATTAGAAAATATCTGATGAAACTACAAATAAAACCCTGCACAACTCAACATTCAGCTAAAGAAGGTAATGGGTAATACATGATATTAGTATTGATAGAAAGAAACTAAAAAATCTAGTTTTGTCACTATGGTGACTATTCCAACAGTGATGTCTAATGAAGACAAACAATTTCTCATTGTGTAGGAGGACATGGTAGTCATGAGGCGCGTCATGTGGGGATTTACCCAGGACTACTGATAAATGAGAAATCACAAAACAAATGCAGTCAGGACAGTTCAACGTTTTACAATGGTAGCCACACACTATTATATCCGCTGAATATAAATAGTGTGCTTACACTGAAAAGGTTAGTATTGATTGCTACTAGTGATCAGCCAAGGATGATAGAAGAGACCAGTTAGCGGCTGGGAAAATAAAATGGTGTGCTGGTAGGGCAAAGGGGAAGTTAGTCTGATGGATTGATCTTTCACCTCGATAAGGCAGGTGAAGGAGGGGCAGATCTTCCGGTCATTAATGAAGGCATCGACCTCATGAGGTTTGTGTCGGGACGCTCAGTGGATCTGGAGCGGGCGGTGGTCCGCTCTAGGACGGGCCGCTGTTCTGTTGATCTGGATCTGTGATAGGGCTGTCTATCTGCTGCTTCACAATCCCTGAAACGTTAGTCAAAAAGCAGCTCAGTCGATCTTTAGTGCCTTTCTGCTATTTGGTTACGATGCATCAAATGGATTTTGAAAAAAAAAAAAGTAATTGTTTAAAATCACTGCGTATGTAAGAAAAAAAATTCTCTTCCCCAACATATTCTGAGCAAATTCTCACTAAATTTTTAAGATTTCCGAAGGAACCCAAATCTGCCTTAAATAGCAAGTACCAGTGAAGATAAATAGGAGTTGGTCAGTTATGTTCAAAGACAAACAAAACTGCCTGCTTTGCGAAGTGAATTCCTTTTGGAATATGTGAAATATGTAAAGTATTCTACTTTAAAAGAATTCAATAAATTTTTCTAACATTTTCAAAAGAGTCGGGGAAAACCATATAAGCACTATTCTCAGTAAACCCCTAAGGCTGTTTATTACACCAAATAAGATATGAAAAGATTTTCAACACAATCATAGTGTACTGATACACCTGAACATTCACATAGAAGGATCCAGATGTTCTAAGAAAACAGAGCTACTTTGCAATCTGTAGCCATATTTAACCATGGTCTACAAGAAAAACCACTGGATAGAAAACTGGTGAATCAGTCAATCTCTGACATCTATCTCAGTGCAATTCAGTGATGCCAACCAATACAATTCAGAATGGGTATGAACTGATTGAAATAATAATGGTTCTGAAACAATGTGATCACTTTGACCACAAATAAATCAACATCAAGTCCTGGTCCTTGCTAAGAGGTATCTACCATTGTTGATTTCTTTTTTTAGCCCTGGAGTCTATCATAATGCTTTTATATCTAACATGTAGCCAATGAATGTTTTCTAATGCAAACCCCATTTTCAGTGAGCCAACCCTAAAAATACTAACTTTGACTCTAGAACTCTAAATAATACCTAATCTAAAATACACTGCAAATCAAACTATTACCTCCCCATCTAGTTGTAACCACAGAAATGGAAATGCTTATATATTATAAACTAGAGGCCCGATGCATGAAGATTCGTGCAAGAATGGGCGTTCCTTCCCCTGGCTGCTGGCACCGCCTTCGCTCTGGCCCGGAGCCACCTTCCCACGCTGCTCAGAGGCCCTGAGAGGCTGGGGCAGTGCAAAACGCCTGCGTCATTGCCATGGGCGACGACACAAGTGTCCTGTCCCCTGACCACTGGGCACCTGCGTACGCAAATTAACCCACCATCTTTGTTGGGTTAATTTGCATACTCACTCCTGATTGGCTGGTGGGCAGCACAAAGGTACAGTCAATTTGCATCTTTCTCTTTTATTAGTGTAGATGGAAAAGCAAGAATTAGTCTCCCTCATGACCAATGTATCAAGGATGTCCACTTTACCTATAAATTCTCTCAGTCTTATTTTTTGTAAAGAAATGCAAACAATTTAAAATTAAATAAGAAAGAACACAATTTCCCATATGTAATTAATTATATGACATACAATTTCAGATCAATAGATTAAATATCATTGTAGGAAGTGAATACTGGGTTTATTCTACAATGTATCTTATCATTATCTGACACTTTTATTCAAGGGTAATATATAAGTCAAATAGTTTTTAAATATTTTGAAGTCCATGTACCATAATATGATTTATTTCCTACATATTTTTATATGTGTATCCAGAAAATGCCAAAAAGCTGAGATTAAATACATATACAATATTCAATTACTTGTCAAAAAGAGGGAAAAAGGCAACTTGGTAGTTTAAAAACTCATAATTCTATGTTTATTCTTAAAAAAATAACTATTTTAGAGAAAACACTTCTTTTAGAAATAAATATGCTCAATAATTTGTTAGATTATTGGTGTACATACCTATGAACATATTTATCACAATAGATAACCAGAATCAAAGGGATATACATTCTTAAATTCCTTAAAAACCTATTTTTAGACAGTATCAATATTTATATTATTTTCACATTTCCTAAGTTAATAATTGAACTATCTCATTATAAAACATATAGTAACAAAACTTAGTGGAATATCTATGACTACCCAAACAGAAATTCAGGCTATTTAATTTATTCATACAAAATTTGATTTATTCTGATTCTATCAAGCAATTTTTCCAAGTGAAAAGTGAAATGTTAAGATATACACACCTTCACTTCTTTGACACTATATTTTCAATAACTGGAATATATCATTGTGAGTGAAATCCAGGGAATCATTTGAATCGTGTTGCTATGTTCTTTGTCCTTTAAATGGTTCTGCTATTTATAAAGCAAATGGGTCACTCCTTAGGAAATATCCCTTAAAAATATATCTTTTTAGTGAAAAAGTTGTTTGAAGACTATAATCAGTTTTAAGTTTTACTTACATTGTCTCTTCATTTCATAAATAATATAAATTATATGATTTCCATTGTGTGAAATGGAAAATCTGTTAAAAAGTAAAACATGAAAAGAACCACAGATGGAGGCAGAGATTCCTGAAATGCTCCACCACAGTAAGTGGAATGGAAAGTTGCCATATTTTAAATTTTGATTACACAACAGAAGGTCAAGGTAACTTCTGCTCCCATGATAGGTCTTACTAGATAAGAACTAAGTAATTGCTGAGAGCATCGAAAGCAGCCAAGCCTAAGTCTCATAGTAGGTTTTTTAGGTGATTGAAATTTAAAGCTTGACAACCTACACTTAGTCAATTTTCATTTTAAGATAACATAAATAATTAATTCTGAATACAGAGTAGCAACTGAGATGTGGGAAATAATGGAAAACCATTTACAATGCATAAAACATTTTGGTGCCTATTTGGGTTTCTTAACTTGGGGTCTGTATTTCAATGTAAGTAATTTCCTTTGCAACCCTACTTGTGTACTTTATTTTACTTTATGCATTTTATATATTTTTATTTTTATTGATTTTACAGAGGAAGGGAGAGGGAGAGAGAGACCGAAACATCAATGATGAGAGAGAATCATTGACTGACTCTCTTTCTTGCACGTCCCCTACTAGGGATGGAGCCTCCAACCTGGGCATGTGCCCTTGACCAGAATCGAACTGGGACCTTTCAGTCCACAGGCTGATGCTCTATCCACTGAGCCAAACCGGCTAGGGCTTACTTTATGCATTTTAAAACATTATTCAAAAAAGGTGGCCATAGGTTTTACAAGATTGCCAAAGGTTTAGAACCTACTCACATAAAAATTTAAATCTTTCTTAGGTAAATATTTTGTTGTCTTTCAGAAAGTGATTTAATATATGTCATGGTTCTATCCTTTAAATAAATTGGTTATATTTTCTAATATATGTTTTAAGTAGTTCACTTTTTATGCATGTCATTTACCTGGATAGACTGCTGCTCTGCCCTATGTAGCGGCTGCTATTCCAAAATGCAAGCGTTTGGAGAGGACACAGTTTAATAGCCCTCTGCACACAGAGCTAGCTCACACTGACTGACAGTATTGTAACAAGAGCCAGTAATTGTTACACCCAGCTTTGAAAGCATATACTAGCACACGATGCTATTGAGATGAGGATTTCTAAAGATAAAATAATTTTATAATCATCCAGTGAAACTGCCCTTTTCAGTCATTTTTCCTCTCAGTATAGTTGCTCTTAAAAGATTTTTTTAAAAAACAATTCCAGGCATCTGCCACAGCTTCCTGCTTATTTCACCAGTTTTGCTACTTATTTATCCTATTTTAAATCAAGTACAAGGAATTTATGCAGTCTAGCAGAAAAAAATAGGCCACAGAACATTCTTTCCATAACCACTAATATCAACCATCACAATGATACAACTCCAAATCAACATGAGCTCAATGCAGAGTATCTCTCTCGATATGATAGAATACGAATACTACTCAAAAATTTAAAACAACCAGCACAATGCAAAGTTTCAAAGTAATAACTCAGATATGTCAGTGAAAACTGTCCTAAAATATAACTCAGACCCTGCAGTCTATGCTTAAATCAGTCTTATTTCATGTTTGTATTGTAAAGATGCCCTAGTAAACCTAACAGGATTTCTTAAAAAATAAACCTTGTAAAAAAGTAAAGCTGTTTGCCCTAGCTGGATTGGCTCAGTGGATAGAGCGTCGGCCTGTGGACTAAAGGGTCCCAGGTTCGATTCCAGCCAAGGACACATGCCTGGGTTGCGGGCTCAATCCCCCCCCCCCCCCCCGCAAGTAGGGGGCGGGCAGGAGGCAGCCAATCAATGATTCTCTCTCATCATTGATGTTTCTATCTCTCTATCCCTCTCCCTTCCTCTCTGAAATCAATAAAAATATATATGTTTTTAAAAAGTAAAGCTGTTTAGGAATTAGTTTTTATTTTTATAAAGAAATTATTTCTGCCAGAACTGGTTTGGCTCAGTGGATAGAGCGTCAGCCTGCGGACTCAAGGGTCCCAGGTTCGATTCCGGTCAAGGGCATGTACCTTGGTTGCGGGCACATCCCCAGTGGGGGGAGTGCAGGAGGCAGCTGATGGATGTTTCTCTCTCATCGATGTTTCTAACTCTCTATCCCTCTCTCTTCCTCTCTTTAAAAAATCAATAAAATATATTTAAAAAAGAAAAGAAATTATTTCTTTCCAAAGCTGAAATATTTAAAAAATTATGTCTCTCTGGGGGCAAGGAGTATAATCTCAGGCTTGGTGTAAGACATGCCTCCCTATACCCACACTGTGTAATACAGTAAACTGATTCACACAACAGAAGCATTATAGCTTTGATAAAATAGCTTAAATGTCTAGACATTTTCAGAACATGAGCTGCATAGTATAAGAAATAAATACATAATAAAATTTTTAAATGGAAAAAAAATTTTAAATGAAACATTTTAGGGTAATTAATGTAACATATATAGGTATAATGTAACAAATAATTTAAAGTAATCCTATGGCTCAACTATATAATTTTCATGTTCATCATAATGTAAGAGGTAAAAGTTTAACTTTTTTAAAAAACTCTAGTTTATATTAGTTTAGCATTGCTTTCAAAGTTAAAGAAATTGCAAGACACAAAACACTCACCATGGAAATCATGGTAAATAAGAACTGTGTACAAATAGGAACATTTTATTATTTTGGTGGAAGATAGATTAATTTATCCTTGGGAATGACAGCATTTCTCCATAGGGCATTTCTGTACAGTTAAACATAAATTATGTATTTTGTTAAAAGTAATTAAGCTTATTAAAAATAACAGCAATGTCTGGAGTCAGCCACATTAATAACAATCTAAAATGGGAAAATGTCAATAAAACATATGATGAGAGAGAGAAAGACAGCTTTAATTTAGAAAAACGTATTACTATTACCCATAAGCATGAATTATCATAAAAAAGAGAATTGTCTCATGTCTAGAAAAGTATACTGGAAACAGCAAGAAGAAAAGGTTAAAAAAAAAAAAGAAAAGGTTAAATATCCTAATTTCCTCAAGAATAATAGGATCAAATACAATAATGTATTATTTATATGCACACAGAGAAACATATAAGATATAAATACCTTGAGAATATTTTGAGTATCTTATTAAGTATTTATAACATTTGTTAATTTTTACTTAAAAAAAAAAAACAAAACAATACCCCACCAGAAACAAAACCATGAATAAGCAGGATTATTTACTTAGCAACAATTAAAATGCAGCAAATTAATACATCTTTAAAATATATATTTTCAAAATCCTGAGAGAAAATATAATTACCAACTTCTATCTATAAGATTTTTATTTTACTAAAGTTTCCATTTTCAATGGATGGTAAAGTTTAATAACATTTGTCAATTGTAAGAAATTCAAGATATTCTACCAAGGATTTGGCCCTGTTTTCCCTTCCTAGATCCTTAAAAATTCCATAAAATACCAAACATTTTAAAGATGTAGATCAAAGGACTGAATTATGCATTGTTTTTCTTTATAAGAATAAATGTGATGAGGCATGGTCCTCACATTAGAATATCTGAGTGTTATGTTCAACAGTTTCACTGATCAACTTTTTTAAAAATATATTTTATTGGTTTTTTTTTTTACAGAGAGGAAGAGAGAGGGATAGAGAGTTAGAAACATCGATCAGCTGCCTCCTGCACAATCCCTACTGGGGATGTGCCCGCAACCAAAGTACATGCCCTTGACCGGAATCGAACCTGGGACCCTTGAGTCCATAGGCTGACGCTCTATCCACTAAGCCAAACCAGTTAGGGCTCACTGATCAACTTTGAACAATTCTTTAGCCTTCTATTTGCTTTGCTAGCTTTATATTGATAGTGGAATGGGTATAGTGCAAATTCCTCATACAGTACTGCCTGCTGCCCGTAGCTGTCACTTCATAATATCAGACCAAATCACACACATAGTATACAAAGGTAGCTACCTGAGGGTCATATAATACACACACACACACACACACACACACACACACACATTTTCAGGCATAAATACTATCTGCGTTAGTCACTATTGATTACATGATACCTAACAGTCAACAAAAAATTACTAGAATCACCAGAAATCAAGAAAATTAAGTCACACTGTCAAGAGGCAAAGCAATCAACAGAGTCAGGCTCAGAGATGACACATGTTGTAATAACAGATAGGGATTTAAAATAAGCATGATTGATGTTAAAGATATAGAGGAAAGATGGATCACACACACACACACACACACACACACACACACAGCTGCAGAAATTTCAGCAGAGACATGAAACCATAAGAGAGTCAAATAGGAGGCCTGTGGTGAAGACAAGGTGCTGCAAGGTCCTTGCAGCGTGGGCAGTGGGTGGGCGGGAGAAAACTGAAGAGCAGCACTTGGAGGACGCGATGAAGATCCACCCACTATTGGAGTTCTGTGTCCTGTGCAGATTCACAAGGACTCAGTCTGGGCTGCAGTGGGATCCTGGGTTGATATCTGTTAGAGCCCAGCAGGCACCTAAGCTAACCTCTGACCCCACTGATATGCCTGTGGTGTGTCTAGAATGAGATAATGAAAACATTATCATCCAGAAACGCAAAGACATCGTGGTAGCAGGGCACAAAATGGCCTCTTGAGGTCTCCTATCAGTTCTCACCAGCTTCACATAGGGATTTGATGCTACCTACGCTCATTATCTAAAAGAGCTGTTAAAGTTGGAGCAGTTTAGGCCAATCATTTAATATGCGTTGAGCACTTTTTCATTAATTTTAGATAAGTCCACCGTGTCAAAAAGTAGCTTATCAAAATATTAGTAAGAAACGTTATGTTCTGAGGCAGCAGACCTAGATCACTTTGTATGTTGAATTTTTTGACCTCAGTATAAATCTGATTGGAAGAAAAAAATGTCAAATGGAAATGCTAGGAATGGCAGAAAATAGAATATGGCAATATGTTAGTTTGAAAATTAGCTTGGAGTCATTTTATGGAGATCTGAAATGCCCAGTTAGTAAGTTTAAACATTTCATTTAATTAAATGAAAATTAAATCTATTTAATTTTCTATTAGAGTGACCAAAAGCTTCTGAACAAAAGTAAATTTTAAGTAATTAATTATGAAGAAGAATTCAGCCATAGCATATAGAATGAGTTATAGTAGGAAAAGGCTGACATTTAGTAAGAGGGAAAGGAATGGATGATAACTATAAATCACAATGTACAAAATATACAACGTACAGTATTCGAACATACATGTTATAAAGAATTATAGAAACAAAATATCAGGGTCAGACAGAGTCTCAGAAGTCATGTAAACCAATATTTCATTGTAAAAATAAGCCAACTATGGCTCACAGAAACTTGGACAAAGTTACACAACTGGATGTTTTCTGAGCTTGAAGTTGAATTGAGCTTTCTTAATTCTAAAGCCTGTAAACTTCTTTGGCAGCAAAAATGTGTGTGTGTGTGTGTGTGTTTTCTCTTAACCCTTTGTATGCCATAAGTGTCTACAGACGCAAGCAAATTGCTTTTTTAAATTAAATTCAAAATATCATGGCGTGTGGGGATGGTTTCCGTTTTGTGACAGTTAACTGTCAATGAATGCTGACAAATTACCCTATGAATTAAATGTAGAAATGAATAAGCCAAAGAAAAAACCTGAAATTCCCAGCCTCCAAAAGAAAATGATCTATTACCAGAAATAGAAGAATTCTTGAGAGGGAAGGATAGTAACTCGAACGTCAATTTGAGAGAGAAAGTAATTTGCAAAGTAATTGTACAGTATTAATATTTCACTATTTGTTGACTAAGTAGTTATTTCAATACTATTTATAATACCCAGGCACTCTACTAGGTATTAGAAGTTTTGGTCAAAGCTATAGCACTGATAGGATATAGGACAACATATGGTCACAAAGTTGAGGACATGAGAAGTAGAGAAGGAGATAAGAACAGTCAAGGGGTAGAATGAGAATCAGAATAGTACTTCATTAGAGAAACAGAAGAAAAAGAAGGAATTTGCCCTGTTGGTATGGCTTAGTTGGTTGGAGTATTACCCTGTACACTAAAAGGTCATGGGTTTGATTCCCAGTCAGGACACATATCCAGGTTATGGGCTTGATCCCTGGTGGGGGTGCATGCAGGAGGCGGCTGATCAATACTTATCTCTCATATTGAAGTTTCTCTCCCTCTCCAAGACACAAAATGAAAGAGAGAGGGAGAGGGACAGGGAAGAGGAGGAGGAGGAGGAGGAGGAGGGAATCTAATTCTAAATTTTTATATGTAGCCTAAACTTCTTTAAAGATTTCAAGATATTTATTTCACTCCTTTGATTCCTCTTTTAAAACCTCCAACTCCACCTTTGTTAAGGTAGCACATGCACCCAGTTACCCAAGCTATGAGCCTGGGAGTGTTTCTTGATTCTCTGCTCCCCCTCAACACCCAAATCCTTTTATTTACCAAGTATTATAGATTTTAGTTGATTAAATCTCTTGTCTCTCTGTATCTCCATTGACTATCTTACCTAGTTCAGGCCCTCAAAGAGTTTCTGTTGTCCTAGACCAGTGGTCGGCAAACAGCGGCTCGAGAGCCACATGCGGCTCTTTGGCCCTTTGAGTGTGGCTCTTCCACAAAATACCACGTGCGGGCGTGCACGTACAGTGCGATTGAAACTTCATGGCCCATGCGCAGGAGTTGGTATTTTGTGGAAGAGCCATACTCAAGGGGCCAAAGAGCCACATGTGGCTCGCGAGCCGCAGTTTGCCGAGCCGTTTTGCCGACCACTGTCCTAGACGATGGCAAATATCCCAATACATACTTTTCTTTTCTATAACTTTTACTTTCAAATCAACCATCCACAGAGTCTCTAGAGTATTATTCCACAGTGAATATATTATAGCCATCCCCTAATTAAAACTCCTCAAAGAACCCGTATATGTAAGCAAGTAAAGAAAGTGGAGACTAATAGGGAAAGCTTAAGGGTCAAGAGGGAAGAGTTCCTCTATTAACATAAAAGAACTGATGAGGTAGAAGTAACTCAACGAAAGAATGAAAAATAACCATGTGGAGTTCTGGTCCAAGAGTGGAGTATTTGAATTAAGATTTCAAAGGCAGAACAATTTAAAGTGATCATAAGACTCAGAGTATGATCATGGTAGTGACTGACTGAAGTAGAATTGGAGGTAAAGTCCACTCCCTCGTATTTGAAACAGTCAAAGAAGTAAGTGGGTGCTGAAAAGATCATTCAGGTGAATTCTAACATCAGAGTGATGAAGGAGACTAAAGCCAGGCGCTAAAGAATTCAGTAATTAAAATAGCATAACCAAGAGATCAACAGATGATACTAACATGGAAGGGCAATGGGTGGTTGTGCTCAGTTGCATTACATATAAAGGTAATGCATATAAAGGTACAGAAGTTTAAAACAAGAAGCATAGACTTTTATGGTAATATATGCAGGAGACTGGGGAGATGATTAGATAAGCTTTCATATCTTCAGTAATCCCAGAATCTCAGTGCACTAAGATGGGGTCAGAGGAATTGAGTAACTTGGAAAGTCAGCAGAGTGAAAACAAATGATCCAAGTCCCTTTTTTTAAAAAAAGCAAAGTAAGGGAATGTAAAATGAAAAATTCAGTATCGCTTTTCTTACTTCTGTGGAAGAGGCACACAAACGTAACAGGCAAGGAGCCAGAAGATGCAAGGTGTATAAGCATATACTCTGGTTCTCAGTTTGGGTAGTAGATTTGTGGTTGTTCATTTCATTATGTTTTGAAATGTGCACACATTCTTTTCTAGGTATCAGACTTATAATGATAAAAGGTAATACTTTCAAAAGCAACGAAAGAACTTCAATCTTACAAAATCTACCCAATCTGTCTTATGCATAGACTCACAAATTTGAATAATTTAAATGACAGCAAACCTTACAGTAAGCTATTTGAAAACTTGTTTTTTAAAACTAATTTTCCTATCTGTGTTTTACTTTAATGCAAATATTAATGATATTGTGTTTCGTGACACAAACCAAATCATGGCACACAAAAAACAATTCATAAATGCATCCCTTCAATACAACAAGAAGATATAACCCTGGTAAACATTTATTCACCCAATGCAGGAGCACCCACATACGTAAAAAAACTCCTGGAAGATATCAAAGGAGAGATCGACAACAATACAATCATAGTAGGGGACTTTAATACACCACTGACATCTCTGGATAAATCCTCTAGACAAACAATCAGCAAAGAAACAGCAACCCTAAATGACTCACTTGATCAGATGGACTTAATTGACATCTTCAGAACACTTCACCCCAAAGCCACGGAATATACGTTCTACTCAAGGGCTCATAAGACACATTCAAAAATAGACCACATATTGGGTCACAAACAAAGTCTCCCCAAATTCAAGAATATTGAAATCATACCAAGCATCTTCTCAGACCAAGATGGCATAATATTAGAAATGAACTATAAAATAAACAACCCAAAATACTCAAACACTTGGAGGCTGAATAGCATGTTATTAAATATTGATTGGGTTACCAATGAGATCAAAGAAGAAATTAAAAGCATCCTGGAAACTAATGACAATGAAAACACAACAATCCAAAACCTATGGGACGCAATGAAAGCAGTCCTGAGAGGGAAGTTTATAGCTCTACAGGCCTATCTCAAAAAGCAAGAAAAGCCCTAGCCGGTTTGGCTCAGTGGATGGAGCGTCGGCCTGAGGACTCAAGGGTCCTAGGTTCGATTCCGGTCAAGGGCATGTGCCTTGGTTGCGGGCACATCCCCAGTGGGGAGTGTGCAGGAGGCAGCTGATCGATGTTTCTCTCTCATTGATGTTTCTGGCTCTCTGTCCCTCTCCCTTCCTCTCTGTAAAAAAATCAATAAAAAAAAATTAAAAAAAAAAAAAAAAAAAGCAAGAAAAAATGGTAGTAAATCATCTAACTCTACAACTCAAAGAATTAGAAAGAGAGCAACAAGAAAACCCCAGAGTGAGCAGAAGGAAGGAGATAATAAAGATTAGAGCAGAAATAAATGACATAGAGACCAAAAAGATAATACAGAAAATCAATGAAACCAAGAGCTGGTTCTTTGAAAGGATAAACAAGATTGACAAACCTCTAGCCAGGCTCACCAAGAAGCAAAGAGAGAGGACCCAAATAAACAAAATCAGAAACGATAGAGGCGAAATAACAACAGACCCCACAGAAATACAAATGATTGTTAAAAAATACTATGGACAGCTCTACTCCAACAAACTAGACAACCTGGAGGAAATGGACAAATTCCTAGAAAAATACAACATTCCAAAACTCAATCAGGAAGAATCTAAAAATCTCAATAGGCCAATAACTATGGAAGAAATCGAAGCAGTAATCAAAAAGCTTCCAGCAAACAAAAGCCCAGGACCAGACGGCTTCACAGGGGAGTTTTACCAAACATTCAAGGAAGAACTAAAACCTACACTCCTCAGACTACTACAAAAAATTCAAGAGGAAGGAACACTTCAAGCTCATTCTATGAAGCCAGCATCACCCTAATACCAAAACCAGGTAAAGACAACACAATGAAAGAGAATTACAGGCCAATATCCCTCATGAACACAGATGCCAAAATCCTCAACAAAATCTTAGCAAATCAGATCCAGCAGTACATCAGAAAGATCATACACCATGACCAAGTAGAATTTATCCCAGGGATGCAAGGACGGTACAATATACGCAAATCAATAAACGTGATACATCACATAAACAAATTGAAAGAAAAAAACCACATGTTCATATCAATTGATGCAGAAAAAGCATTTGACAAAATCCAACACCCACTTTTGATAAAAACTCTCAGCATGGTGGGAGTAGAAGGATCATACCTCAACATAATAAAAGCCATATATGACAGGCCCACAGCCAACATCATACTCAATGGACAAAAACTAACACCATTTCCCCTAAGAACAGGAACAAGACAGGGATGCCCACTCTCACCACTCCTGTTCAACATAGTCCTGGAAGTATTAGCCATTGCAATTAGACAAGAAGAAGAAATAAAAGGCATCCAAATTGGAAAAGAGGAAGTAAAACTGTCCTTATTTGCAGACGACATGATATTATACATACAAAACCCTAGAGACTCCGTCAAAAAACTACTAGACTTAATACATGAATTTGGCAAAGTAGCAGGATACAAAATTAATGCCAAGAAATCTGAGGCATTTCTATACACCAATAGTCAACTTTCAGAAAGAGAGATCAGAAAAACAATCCCATTTACCATCGCACCAAAAAAATTAAGCTACCTAGGAATAAGCTTAACTAAAGAGGTAAAAGACCTCTACTCAGAAAACTACAGGACGTTGAAAAAAGAGATAGAGGAAGACATAAACAGATGGAAGAACATACCGTGTTCATGGATTGGTAGAATCAACATCATTAAAATGTCCATACTACCCAAAGCAATCTATAAATTCAACGCACTTCCCATTAAAATACCAACGGCATACTTCACAGATCTAGAACGAACTCTCCAAAAATTCATTTGGAATAAAAAAAGACCCCGAATAGCTGCAGCAATCCTGAGAAAGAACAAAATAGGTGGGATCTCAATGCCAGATATCAAGCTGTATTACAAAGCCACTGTTCTCAAAACTGCCTGGTACTGGCACAAGAACAGACATATAGATCAATGGAATAGAATAGAGACCCCAGAAATCGGCCCGAACCAATATGCTCAATTAATATTTGACAAAGGAGGCAAGAACATACAATGGAGCCAAGATAGTCTCTTCAATAAGTGGTGTTGGGAAAATTGGACTGATATATGCAAGAAAATGAAACTAGACCACCAACTTACACCATACACAAGAATAAACTCAAAATGGATAAAGGACTTAAATGTACGACAGGAAACCATAAAAATTCTAGAAGAATACAAAGGCAACAAAATCTCAGACATATGCCAAAGCAATTTCTTCACTGATACAGCTCCTAGGGCACTTGAAACTAAAGAGAAAATGAACAAATGGGACTACATCAAAATAAAAAGCTTCTGCACAGCAAAAGAAACCATCAACAAAACAACAAGAAAACCCACCTCGTGGGAAAACATATTTGCCAATGTCATATCTGATAAGGGCCTAATCTCCAAAATCTATAGGGAACTCATACAACTTAACAAAAGGAAGATAAACAATCCAATCAAAAAATGGGCAAAGGATCTAAATAGACACCTTTCAAAAGAGGACATTCAGAAAGCCAACAGACATATGAAAACATGCTCAAAGTCACTAATCATCTGAAAGATGCAAATCAAAACAACAATGAAGTACCATCTCACACCTGTCAGACTGGCTATCATCAACAAATCAACAAACGACAAGTGCTGGAGAGGATGTGGAGAAAAAGGAACACTTGTGCACTGCTGGTGGGAATGCAGACTGGTGCAGCCATTATGGAAGGCAGGAGGGAGTTTCCTCAAAAAACTAAAAATGGAAATCCCATTTGACCCTGTTATCCCACTTCTAGGAATATATCCCAAGAAACCAGAAACACCAATCAGAAAGGATATATGCACCCATATGTTCATAGCAGCACAATTCACCATAGCTAAGATCTGGAAACAGCCTAAGTGCCCATCAGTAGATGAATGGATTAGAAAACTGTGGTACATCTACACGATGGAATACTATGCTGCTGTAAAAAAGAAGGACCTCTTACAATTTGCAATGGCATGGATGGAGCTGGAGAGCATTATGCTAAGTGAAATAAGCCAGTCAATGAAGGAAAAATACCTCATGATCTCACTCATTCATGGATAATAGAGACTATTATAAACTTTTGAACAATAATAGATACAGGGGCAGAGCTGCCTCACACAGATTGTCAAACTGCAGTGGGAAGGCAGGGGAGGGTTGGGGGGCAGGAGGGAGGGGGGTAAGAGATCAACCTAAGGACTTGTATGCATGCATATGAGCATAACCAATGGACATAAGACACTGGGGGGTAGGGGAAGCCGGGGAATTGTCAAGGGTGGGGAAAAAAAAGGACACATATGTAATACCCTTTGTAATACTTTAAGCAATAAAAAAGAAAAAAAAAGAAAAAGAAATGCATCCTTCAAAATAGGCCAGCTAGGTTGAGAATTGTTAAGTATTGTGAAATTAATAACCAACCAAGAAATGATCAAGAACTGATTCTATCCATGTTGATTTATTGAACGAATAAGTAATATGAGGCAGACAATCTATGTATTGATAATTAAAATTAGGAAAATACAGAATGTAAAAAATATGGTGCATGGTTTTAACTTACAGTGAAATGAAGTTACCAGAGTAAGTGGAATAAGCCTATAATCAGTAATGTCTCATTCATGTCACCTACCTTAAGAAAAGTCTTGGTTAATTATAAGGACAGTTATGTAACCACGTTTCCATATATTTTTAAGATAAATGTATAACCATTGCAACCAAAAAATAGTCTAAATATTACATACAGCAATATTTAAAATAAAAGATATAACAACAAGTTAAGAATTATTTAGTATTAAAGCAAAATAAAAGAAAAGGGACTGAGAAAATGCTAAGAAAATTAAATATAGTAATAATCCCTATAATATAATAAACTGAAAGGCATTCAATTTTAATTACATTTACTGAAAGACATCACAAAACTTGAACTATTAGGAATATATTATTAATGGTATCTTTTATGTTTCCTTCCACATTTATCGACATCATTTCAATCCTTAGAAATTTACTCATTATTTTTCAATAAATTTTATTAACTCTTAATTATCTAAATTATTATTAACTATTTTATTAACTCTTGATTAACTAAATTAATGGGATAAAAGTGGTCACACATAACTCAAATCACTTTGAAATGATAGAACACAGCATCTAATTCCTTATCTAAACTAGCTGAACCCACCATATTATCATTGCCATTCTCTTCTCTGCCTATAGGACCTCAAAATGTTGTCTTTGGACTGGCTCAAATCCCTAAAGCTACATATAGGCCTTCTTTCCCTTCTTTTCCTACTTAATCCTCCCTTCTGTTAAATGCCATGTAATTGATATTTCCCTCCAATATAAGGAGAATGGCGGTAGATGAGAAATGAACAAAGATTTCCTCACTGACCCAGTATTCTCCATAGATCTAAAATAATCTACAAGATGACCAAGGAGCAGACTACAGCCACCTTTGACAAGGTAACCATAAACCAATCAGTTCATCCTCAGCACTTCAGGACTGACTCCTCCACTGCTGAGGGAGGGAAGCAGGTTGTTGAGATATGTACAAATCAACCAGTGCTGTCTAAATACCTAATTATGAACTCTGTTGAGGAAGGTGAGCAGCCAAATGTAATTAAACTGTATTCGATCCTTCTAGGAAATCAAGAATTAATTGTAGTTCTTGGAAAACTAAAATTTTAGAATCATCAAAGATATGATCCTAACTCATTAAAAGGAAGCAGCATTTTTGACATGTTACTACAATCAAAGAGTTTATATTGCTCTATTTTCTATTATTTTATAAGGATGATGTACCCATATTTCATTATAACCATACGTATATATAAAACAGAAGTAGAAATGAATTATATCATATTAATAGACAGGCACATGCAATTCTATGAACAGACTCAATTGTAAGAAAAAGTATACCTGCCATCCCTGTGATGACGTTCAAGGGTCTGACTGTATCTGGAGCGAGGTAGAGTAAGAAAGTGACTGCAAGCGTGGCAGAAACAAGAACATAAATGAGACTCAGGAAAGAAATGAAAAGGTATAGTTTAATTTAAAAAGTGAGATTAAAAAAAGGTAAGCAGATAGTAAGCAAAGCAAATGGAAATTGTTACTGGAAAGCTTGCTCTTTCCACCCAATCTCCATGTGGTATGTCAGCGATAAAGGTTAAAATATTCTAAATATTCTAAAATAAAACACAACAAAAGATAACAAATTGAGATCTAAATAAATCATATTCCAAAATAAATTCTTGTCAGTTACTACTCAAACATCTTCAGCACAATCTGTAAAATGTTACACAATATAGATGCTTTCCAATTTTTTAGGAGTAAAGGTGAGGAGAGAAAAATAATAAAATAACCAGAAAGCTCAGAAGAAAATAATAAAAGAGGCAAATTTTAATACTTGCGCATACTCAGGAGATTTTACAAGGCAATTATTTCTTCTTCAACCATTAATAACTTAAAAGGCTTTCTTTATAAATTCAATTTAGTAAAGAACAAACTGATTCAAATCATTTCTGATTAACTGTATTTATTAAATTTATTGGACACTATCCATTTTTCCATTCGTTATTTTTATTATGTTTATTGCATGCTATTGGTTCTGCTGTATTCCATGCCTCATGTCCACCACAGTCATCAAAGCAGCACACTGACCTTTCAGCCCTCTGTGATTCTCTTCTTTGCACTAATTAAAAATTTTCCTATTTTCTTAAAACCTTTATTGCTATTTTCTTAAAATACTTAATTTTGGCAGATGATCACTGCCTTTCAGTAAAAAATAGAAACCAACCTTGAACTCTCTCAACTTCCATTCTTCTACCTCTAAATATAGAGCAAACATATATTTATATTTTCAATTGTCCTTTTCTTCTTCACCAAAGGAAGAAATTCCTCTACATGTAATTCTACTTCCCACATGACCTTGCTTCATTCACTATTGTCTTCTAGAGGCTTGGTGCACTGATTCGTGCACAGGTGGGGTCCCTCAGCCTGGCCTGCACCCACTTGCCCACTCGCCCACTCGCAATCCAGGACCCTGAGGGATGTAGCAGTGCCAAAGTGGCAGGTGGCTGGGGAGGAGCCCCAGGTGGGGCCAGGTGCAGCTCCACTGCTGCTCATCCCGGCCCTGCTGCACCTGCCACAACCCCTCAGTTAGTGCTGCCTGCCGTGGAGGCAGGAGCAGCTCCCGCCACCGCAGCTGCGCTTGCCAGCAGTGAGTCCAGCTTCTCACTGAGTGGGCGTGCACTGACCACCAGGAGGCAGCTCCTGTGTTGAGCATCTGTCCCCTGGTAGTCAGTGCGCTTCATAGTGACCAGTCGACCAGTTGCTTAGTCTTTTATATATATAGATTACATTCCTCAAGTGCACTTAATCCTAAAAATAAAAGCTTAACTGAACTTGCCTTCCTTACAAGCCATTGCATCTCTGTGACTTTCCTTGACTTTTTCCTCTACAATTCTCTTGAAGTTATCCTGTGAATGTTATCTTTGAAATTCTAGAAAAATCCCTTAATCTTTTCTTAATCTTCATCATACTGCATGTGTCTATGGTATTAGATAGACATTGATTTTCAACCTCTATTTCTTGACACTCCTCTCTTGGTTTCTCAACACTATTTTTCTGGCTATAAAAATCATATCTATTTAACACTTAACTATGTGCCGAGTACTACATTAAACTTTGTCTACTTTATCCCATTTACTTCTCATAAAAACTCTTTGAGGTGGGTTCTAGTATTCCCACCGACAGAGACACTGAGCTATGAGTGCTTGCCCATAGACATATAGTAAGTAGCAGGACTGGGTTTCAAGCTCAGGGCTTCCTTAATCTAAAATTCAGGATCTTAACATTTGTACATATGGCTTGGTCTCTTGCTTCTTTATTCATTTCATCTACTAGATTCCCTTTTTCTGTATTCTTAGGTGCAGTGGTTTCCCAAGATTTAATCCTTGACCTTCCTTATATTCCAACACATTCTCTACATAATATTACTTGTTCTTATGGTGCAAACTCTAGCTTTAGCCTTAATTTTTCTTTGGGTTTCACAACATATTTCCAGCGGCCTTCTGGGCTCTTCACACGGCTGCTTGAATGTCCTGCAGACTCTTCAGAAAAACACATGCTAATTGTGAGGCTTGACCAAGTCATTTGCCTATTCGGACATCTGGTTCTACATTTGTGAAATGACGGGCCTCGAGCAGTAGCTTTCAAATTTTCTAACAAAGTGTTAAGTTAAACCAATAGATATATATAAATGCAGTAAAATCAGAATGACTCTGGGTATAGAGAAAATGAGACCTAGATCCTTTCCATTCGCTTCATCCTTACCTTCAGAAGCTGGGGCTCCAAGATCTCTAAAGGCCCTGTTCCTCATCTTGTAATCCCAGTTTCAACTAAGAATTTAAATATTTACTTAATAAACCAAGTTTTAAAATCTCAGAATTTAACTCCTCCACCTTTCTTATTGTCCACATTCAACTGATTAGCTATAAACCTTGCGGGTTTAACTCAGATTTATGCCCCCTTTTCCTTTTTTTCCGCCACTACTCTAAGTCAGGGTTACTCTGTCTATTAAAATAACCTTCTAGTAGGTCTCCCTTCCTTCAGACCCCAACCCTCTCCTGATCCAATCCATTCTCCACCCTGTCTAGGGAAGGATATTTCAAATTATGTTTCTGGTTATGTAGGTACCTTGCTCAAAATCCTTCAGTGGCTTTCCACATCATAAAACAAGTACATATTCCTTAAAATGGCATGCAAATTGAGTTCTAAACTACTCTGAATCTTCATCTCCTATTACTACTCACCTCCTGTAGCACTACTTTTTATTGAGGTACACCAGGCTACCTGAGATTCTCTAAATACAAGCCATGCTTTTCTGATGGCAAGATTTTGTTCATGCTCACGTCGCTCTGCCAAGAATCCCCATTGTGCCTCTGTCTCCTCTTCATTAACTTTCAAAATTCTAATCAATAGTTAAAGTCCAACTTCTTTTTAAAACTTTTCCAATAGACCTAAGGAAGTAATTTTCTTTCCAATCTGTTGCAATATTATGATTCTGCCTCACAATCCTCTATTTTTCATAATTAGTTGTCATACTATATATTGTATATGCCAACTAATTGCTGGTATACATCAGATGTTATAATTAGTTGGATCATCTGTTTATCTAGACCAGGATAATGTCTATTTTAAATCTTTGTGCACAGTGGTTGACCCACTCAATACATTCATTTTGGCTTGAACTGAAGTAAAAACAGAATTCCACCATTTTCATGGCAAACCTACACTCTAAAGACAGCAGTGGTTCACACAATCATGGAAACATTCTAGAAATGTCAACAGAAGACTATAAACCTATGTAATATAAGAAAACAGGAAAAAAAGGCATTCCTGGTTTATTAAGTAGAAATAACATCTCACAGTTGTGACGTTCACCTTTATTGCATTAAAAAGGAATACATTTTCTCTGAACATTACTTAAGAGTAATGAAAATGTGAGTAATTCAAAGCTTGTTAAAATTTTCAAATTCATAGAACATATATATCATCCTCTAACTTCTAATAGATTCCTAGAAGAACCTTATAATTGATTTTGACTCTATGTCAAAGGGAACACTAAGCAAGAACCACCTTCATCAAGCATCAGTTATTTCATTTTCCTTTCAGTGTTGGTTAATTTTAATGCATCAACTTAACTATCCAAGAGGTGCCAATATGAAACATTATTCCTGGGTGTGTTGTAAGGCTGCTTGCAGATGAGATTAGCATTTGAATCAATGGACTGAGTAGACTGCCCTCAATGTGGGTGGGCATCCTGCAATCTGGTGAGGGTCTGAGTAGAATAGAGGGAGGAAGAAAGAGGAATTCCTCCCCTTTTTCCTGCTTCACTTTTGAATGGGACATCTCCTATCTCTCTGGCGCCCAGCATGGGGTTTACACCATCACCTCCCTGGTTATCAGACCTCAGATGTGGACGCAATCACACCACAATTTCATGTGTCTCCGCTTTCAGAGAGCAGATTGTGGATCATTCCAGCCTCCATAATCATGTGAGCCAATTCCTCACTATCTGTCTGTCTATTTATCTATCCTACTGGTTCTGTTTTTCTGGAAAACCCTTACTCTATGCTTTTCTATAGTCATGTTATACCTCTTAACCTAATGCTATCATAAGATCCCCTTGAGATTCTGCTGAAAATTATAAAATGCACCTATGAATGTTATACTAAATTAACCATACTGTTTCAATAAGCGCCCTAAAAATCCACCAAGATCCTGAGATGCATCCAAGGTCTTTTGCTGCATCCACTTGGTACAAATAAAAAAACATTTTGTTGCGACTGCTCTATTAAGCCGTGCTTATTTTTCTTCAAAAATTAATAGATATTGTAAAATCTAAGCAATAAGTACTGTCTTGAATATACATGAGTTAAACAAATAAAGTAAGTTACATGAAAAATGTCATTAATCCCATCTGTTCCAAATTTCTAAAAAATTGAGCAGGAAAGTAATTTATTGTAGAAGAAATAAACAAAAACCTGAAAAATTACCTAATTTTAAAAAGCAAAAAATGAAATTACACATTCTAAAACCATGATAAAAATATTACTGTTCAAATAGTGAACTGACCTAGATCACTGATTCAATATCTTGACAGTCTTTGATTTTTATTAAGTAATACAATCTTTAAAGACTTAACAAAGTCATATTTATAATAAAGTACCCTTCTAATATATTAAATTAGCCCAGTTACACCCTTTTAGAATCCACCAGACACACAAAAAGAATTGCAAAGTGAGAATATAAGCTAAAACACCCTTAAGTAACTAACAGCCTTGGTTTTTTTAAAGCTAAGTTTCCAACAATCTCAATTTAATACAAAACTCTCTGCTTGTCTATAATATTGTTAATGCTTTGCTACTCCATAGTTCCTAAAATATACTCAGTATGATTTAACTATGTTAAAATGTGTTCCTTAAATGTAATAAATAAAATGTTGCATTGTTTTTGTAAAATGAATTCTTTTTTCCTTTACTTTCTCTATATTATCAAACTTTCAGAGATGTGTTTCACCTCATAGTTGATAACTAAAAGGGCCCAACGGCTCAAAGTAGGTATGGGTTTGACACTTTCTGCCAGCTCGTTGCCTAATATAAAACTGAGAAGTGGCTCAAGAGTGTCAGGAATCTCAGAGACCCACATAGGAGGCTATTTTTCTTCTTAAAATATAAATGTATTAATTGAAGTTTATGAATTAACATATCTGTTAATTATAGTTCTTTCCTATAATGCTAAAAGTATTGAAAAAAAAATTCTGAGAGGTCCTACATTAAATTACAGTGGTTGGGAGTAAGAGAAAGAGAGAAGAGTATTTAGCCCATTAACAGCTGTGGGCCTACTAAGAGACTGCTTACATTCCTGACCGTATGCTGGAACTTTGAATCAACGTCTCTGGCCACCACCAGAAGTCACAGCACCCTGCTTATGCCTGAACTTTCAGGACTGTTTCCCACAACCAATCAAAAGCAGTTAAATATCACTTCCTTACTGACTGTGCGCCTATTCTAGAACTGCCCCACTCCACTTCTTCCCATCCCTTTATCTTAGCTAATGTAAGTTCTTTCAAGACAACTTTCACCCTTCTTCTTCAAAACATAAAACCATCTGCTAATTCCAGGATGGCGAATATGTTTGTTTTTTCTACCTAGACATGCTGCTGCTAGCTTGGACTTCACACTGCAGGACCTAGTCCGTTTCTGGATAGCATTTGGCTCAGTAAACCGTTTCTTTCAGAGATTTTGGCCATCAAAGTTTTTGTTTGTTTAACTCCATGTACCCAAAATATTCTGGCCTCTGGATAAACAAAATTCTTACTGCAGGATATCACTGACGTGTTACAGAAATATTATCTAGTACTCCATACTTATTCTAATAGTAAATTAAGTCATATAAACAGATAAGCTCTTAAAATAATTTCTAACACTAAAGCCACATAGTTTTTTCCCAGGAAAATTATGTTCTTAGTTGTAGCAGTTAACACTAATTTATCATAGAAGCAATGATACAAAAAGTAATAGGGGATAGAGAGGTAGATGAAAGGTGCCCTTTGCAATTCATCATTTCAGCTAATACCCCTGCACTTAAGTCTCTAAATTATTCATAAAGAACTTATTTTCTTTTCAAAACAAAATAGAATTTTGACTAAGGCCAAAAGAGTAAGAGGTGCCGAGCACTAAAGATCAAATCAAATTTTGATATATGATTTTTATGTTACCTATATATCTCCTTCTTATACCACTTAAGTTTAACCAGATGCTATAAATGAATGTCAAATAGCATCATTTCTCCCCCAATATATGGATGTAAAAGCCATTATCTTCCTACATAACTGTCCAACACATCCCCAAGTCCTTCATCCTTCGTACTGGCTCTTTCGGACGCACATGTGTGTTCTGCCCCTGGATCTCTGTTCTTGTTCTCACCTGGATAAACGTGCTCATTTTTCAAGGTCCAACACATGCCCTACATTCTCTACGTAGCTTTTTAAAAAACATATGAATTGACTGATTTCCCTTTTTCTGCTTAATCGATAAGCCCATAAAAATGTAAATTATTTGAAAGACAAAAGATCCTTTAAACATGCTAAGGGGTAAGGCACATTTTCCGAGTATATACTATGAAACTGGAGGCTCTGTGTCATCCAGTGGGCACAACACCCCTGTACAATTGGTACTACTCTTATAATTATATAGATGAGGAAATCGAATTCCAAAGAAGTTAATTTCCCCAAAGATACATGGTTAGCAAGTGTAAAAAGCCTAAATTCAAACCCAATGCCTTTTGGTTTCAAAGTATTCAATAAAACACTGTCCTAGTCCACTGCATCAACCCTTACTGACAAGGTTAACACACGGTGCAAATTACCTAAATTTACTTACTGTTTCAAAGGAAATTTTCTTTTAGACTTTTTAATCAACCATGTGATTGCCCCGATAAAATGCCTTTGATGAATATTCACTGTAAGAGTTCTAGAGTACTCTTACCAATTAAATAATACATAAAAATTACAATGTTTTACATTCATTCTATTAGAACCCATTTTTTAATATTATGATAGAGTACATGAATACTGTAGTTCTGATTCCTTGTGTTAATAAATAGTGGTTGCACAGATAACTCAAAAATAATATATTACAAATGGTTTTATAGTCCTACTTGAATGACATTCTATTTTACTTATTTCAAAAAGGATTTAAAACAGCTCCTAATTAACAGTAATTATGATCTAGTAATAATATATGGCACTCCAAGAGAGTAATAAAACCGAACAGATCAATTTCTCCAAACCTTTGAATTAGTTGAAAATTTTTGCTAAACTAGAAGACTCTTAAAGCTATAAAGTGAACAAGAAAAATAACATTTCAATTATGACTATGTCAGGTAATAACCAAGGCTAAGTCAAATTTTTTGTCATTAACATTAGGGCCATTTGCTTTAAAATATTACTAAAATATTATATGTTTGCATGATAGTGACACCTTTTGTGTGTGAGTATAATTCTAGAGGCTAATTTTATTCCATCCTTCTTTGCAAGACTTAGACCATATTGTCTTCAGAGAAAATATCAAGTCCATTTTTAATTATAAGAAGAACTTAACATAAACTTGAAGGATTTCAAGTCATTTCAGACTTTTTTGTCCCCTCATTTCCTTACATTTTCAATAAACAATGAGTTTGAATCACTATATAGTTTCCAGAAATAATCAAACACATTAAAATTTTATTACATGACAAAAGTAATCATTCACACACCCTCATAGGACTCCTTCTAACTCCTAATCATGCCAAGATAGTTTATCTTTCATTCACTCTTATTGTACTTATAAAGCTAAATTTTTATAGGTAGCATACCTATAGTTACACCTAAAGACCTAAAAAACTATGAAAAAGTCAAACAAATAAAAGTAATATACTACATTAACTTTCATTCAACACTGATAAAGACTTTAATTTAATAACTTCTTAATTTCTTCTTAGGTCTCAGACTCAAAAGCCAATACTTGCTTTACTCTATTAAAGAAAACATGTGCTAAAAAACAATGAAATTACAAGCATGAATTGAATATATAACCCTGTATGTAGACATAACAAATTTATGGATATTGACAGATACAGCTCATATTAGTTGATTTAAATCCCCCAAGTATTTCTACTAAAATTAGTTTAGGATGCATACAAAAGGACTTCTGAGTTCCCTTGCTATTTTATCACAACATTCTTTGAATGGTGAATTACGTTTTCTTTTCTTATTTCAAAGCCATTTGATAGTTTGGGGAAAATATCATAGCATTTTTTATTTTATAAACAACAAACCATGAATTAGAGTTAATCAATTTGCCTAATTAAAAAATGAGTAGTAATTAATGTATGTATTAACTGATTCCAAGTATGTCACATTTAATAGAGCAAATTCAGAGAATTCTTCCAAGTACAGCAATCAACAGCATGATTCTTTACGATGCTTAAAAAGTTTGCTAAAGCCATGATGAAGAACCTCTTCATGAATCAGTTTTAGTGTTTCCTAAACAAACCAGACTGATCTCATATATAAAAGTATATATAAAAGTATATATACTTATAATATATATACTTATATATAAAAGTATATAAAAGTCACATTGATTTCCCTATGAATGTAACAGACTAAAATCTATTGTCTCATGGAAGTATTTTTATAGATAATAATTAAAAGGTAAAAATAATAAAACACCTCATTTTCATTATGACTATCATTATAACCTCATGTGCAAATTTACTAACTTACTAATTTGATTTAACAAAGGCCCAGAATTGCAAGAGCAAGATGATTTATTTTTTCTTACTAAAGAAACTATTGTGTTTTATTTTGTTTTAGGTTGTTTTTTTTTTAAATGATGTGGGGGTCATAAGAATGAATGTAGGCATTGTGAAGAAAACATAGGGTTTAAGAAATTTCAGAATGAAAACATTTAATAGTAACCCCTTTTTCCTGAAGGCAGCGATTATAATAAGATAGAAGAGTATTTAATCATAGTCACCTGTCTCTGTCTGGAGAATAATGGTCATCCATGACACGATGTCTATCCATTCGGCTAATTGTATTATAATGGCCAGTCGTAGAGCGTGTTCCTCGAAGTCCCTGGTCCACATTCCGACTGAAACAGCAAGATCCATTAAATATATTAAAATCATAATCGTGTACGATACTGACAAATGAGGTTTATTAATAAATACAGTAGAAAAAGACAAAAACTACTATCATGTCACGTCCAAGGTTTTTGTTTTGTTTTAACTAATTAGTTGTACCTCTGGCTAATGGTATAAATGTCCACTGGAGGTTGACAGTGAAGTTAGGAGATTAGTTCTAGGACAGAGATATGACATAAAATCAAGATACTATCGATAAGGATAGCGATAGGATTATCAAAGCTATTAATACATGACTCTGAGATCTCTAGTAGTGATATTCAATGACACAAAAATACTGCCAGAAAAATTGATCAGTGTGGAGAAAATGAGTTCAGCATGTTGCTTATAGACAATATATTGCCAGATCCTATTTTAGGGATAATGATTGTTTTAAAAAACCTAAACTGAAATATTTCTAATTGATCATGATGATTTTTTAAGCTACTATTCTTGGTCTGGATCATCTATTTCCTTTTCATGATAGAATAAGCCTTTTATATAAGCTCCTAATCATATTACTCTATTGAGAAGTCGACCACATTTAAAAATTTACTTTTCAGAAAACTCAACAATTTTAGTTTCACTGACAAACTTAGTTAACTCAACATCTTCAAACATTTTAAACTATGTTTATGAAGTTAATATATTACATTTCCTTTTTAATTTCTTCAATGTCTAAACTTAAGTAAACATTTTAGGTACTTAATATCCTTATAAATTAAATAAGTTAAATTTATAAATACAAACCTCAAGTTCTCTTAGATGGTTCATACCATGCATCAAATTAAGATTATGATTAAAAATTCCAAGTCTAAAATTAATTCAATTATTCATTTATAAGAGGAGCTATAATGTTCAAATTTTAAAATTCGAAAGATTTCAAATTTCTTCAATATTCAAGTATGTAAGTTGTGAATTATGCACATATTTATTAATGGCAAGCATATATTATTTCCATGGCTCTACCTCTATTAAGCCTTTCAGTACTTACCTGGATTGATCAGAGTTTTCCACGAGGCGTAAAACCTGGAGCTACAGATTTACTAAGCCATCCTTCTCTTTAACTCTTCGCATGATGGTTCCTAATTTTAAAGTGCCATCACATGTTTATTTTTTCCTGTTCCTTAAGTTATCAATATCTCTACCATTTATGAGTATAGTAAGTTGGTCATAACTACATCTGCTCAATATTGATAAGTGATTTCAAGCTGGATCCTGTTTATAATTTTGAACTCTTCCAATAAAACAAGATCTGGGTCTTCCAAAGTCATGAAGTAAACTATATTATATTTTACTCTCATTATGTAGGTTACCCAATAGCATCTTTGTTTTTCCTGAAGTAACTTTTTCCACAAGAATTTATTATCTTTAGAGGTTATTCATGATATTTCACCTTAAGAAGGCTTGTAATACCACCCTACAAATAACATGTGTATGCTCTCTTACCTTTGTGGAGGAGGGACACTGGGTGACCATGATCTAGTCCTTCCTATAACATCCACTCGGTGAGGAGACCCTGATGGTGAACAGTGGTTGGATGACATTACTTGTTCTGGCACTGATAATGTTGAGCTTTGAAGATCTCGACCATTGTGTCGATAATCTAAAGGTGGAAAGATTAAGATGACAGTTACCTACACACTAAGTCCTTTTGTATTTTCTACTTTACTGAAAAACATAAAATGTTGGTGAAGCTGAAGCCTTTGAATATGGTAAAGGTATAGGATAATACTAAGACATAATAATACTTTGTAAACACTTAAAAAAGAATGACAGATATTCAAATACATTCCTCAACGGATTATTAAATGATTCACTATTATACTCTTTACATAGGCAGAAAGAAAAATGTAGAATCAAGGATGATTTTTCTGATGTTGAAAAATAAGGAACCCAGGGCAAATACTTTGAATTATTCAGGTTTTCTAAACACTATTCAGTAATAGAAAAGAAGAAAAAATATAGACAGTATTAACCCAAATAATGAAAGATTTCTATAAATTTCTTTTTCAAAAATACACTTCCTTTAACAGAATGGAAAAATAATAAAATGATCATATTTTTGCCATTCTAAAAATAGAAAATGAAAGAATTGAGATATATCAAAAATGACATCAAGATGAAGTTCAAAACCTGAAGGAAATTTTTTAGGAAAAAGAAAACTGGAAAAATCAGTTATTAAAGGAATCGAATACAATTGGGGAGAAAATTGTTATTATTCCCAAGCAAGAGACTATGGGAAATCTTTTTCAAAGCCATTTTATTGTGGTTTAATTCACAAACCATAAAACATGTAAATTTTTTGGCAGTTTTAGTAAATTAATATATTGTTCACCCTTAGTGCAAAAATAAAAACTAAAAGATAGCCATGGAATTTTTAAAAAGTAATAGGTACCCTGATAGCATGTTAACTGATGCAACTCTAACAAAAATTGCCAAACAAAAATTATCAATAATTGATGCAACTGTAGCATGTTTTACATGCAATAGAAATTATTTTGTTCAAGGTAAAATTAGTCATACCCTTGAAATTTGTTAGGTTAATTTACCTTCAAGAAGAAGAGAAACATTTTTATAATATTAATGAGTATAGTGTGATATATTTTTTCCCCACAATTTATTTTTTTTAAATGACTACTTACCTAAATTTTAAATCATCTGATAATTTATAATAATGAATTAGCAAATATTTTAATGCCATAAATTCAAAAGTAGCTGCAGCTGATACTTAACCAACACAACAACAATGAAAAAAAAATTCAAAATACTTATTCTAGTATTTGACATATTTGGGTATGTTGGTGATCTCAAAAAGGTTTTCTTCTCTTTCACAGTGTTAGCACAGTATGTAAAGAAGTTTTAATTATACAATAATTCCTCAAAATTACAGAGAAATCCTTATTATTTAGTGGTTTAAAACAGGAAATTAGTAAGAGTTCACTTATCCAAAATAGTCCCATATGAATATTCAATCTAACAATTGGTGCAGGTGTTCCAGCAATAAGAACGAATCAGGAATTTAAATTACCATGAGGTTCTTTTTGGTTAGATGAGAAGGCAAGTTATTTCTTTCTCATTTTATCAGTCTGTCTATCTATCTATTGGTAAATAATGATGAATTTACTCTTCCTTCTTATTATGAAATATTTCTGAAATTCTTACCTGACACCACACCAATTCCATCATCACAGTCATAGTCAGAGATTTCACTGTCACTTATTCTCTTTGATCCTATAAAGCAAACAGCAATAATTAAAATTGGTAATTACTAAGGAAAAAATAATAATCTCTTACCAACCTGAAAAACCAATGGGAGGATTTTGAATGGAACTTGCGAATAAGAAATAGAGATAGAAGAAAAGTCACATGAGTCCACAAACATATTTTTACACGTATTTCATGATGTAGGTATGTTATTCTTGAAATGTGTAAGATAAAGCTCTTAAATAGTTTAAAGCTTAGAATAATATTAAATATCAAATGATGTATGTAAGTGATGTGATATTGATTGACAAAAATGTACTGGAGAAAAAGTTAGTCAAAATAGCTAAGTTAAGTCTGTTTTAGACCAAGGCACTTGAATTTAGGTAAATTTTAAAACATAAACAACATGTTCTTCCAAAATCATTCACATGTCTTTTTCTAATAGGACTGTCTAATAAATTAAGTATACCCAATTATTTAATGTCCACACTCATGGAGAGAAAACATAATTTAAGACATCTCAAACATCCCTTTGTAACTATTAGTTTAGCTGTTTTTCTATTGCTTTGAGAAAATTTGCAATAAATCATTCCCAAACTGAAAAATACATCTAAATTGTGAATTGTGTTATGTTTTCTAAGAAATAGGCTAAGACAGAACAGTAAAAATTATTATGAATCAGGAGCTCCATATATATGTTTTATTGCAAAATAAACCCCTAACAAAATGTTAAAATGTTTATCATGCTTGGCAAAAATTGCATTGATATGAACTAAGTAGAACTTTGATGGCTAAAGCAGATTATCTTCATGTGAATTAGAAAATATATCACATATTTAAACATGCTATATTTTATTTTCAATATATATATTCTCTACATGAGTCTCAGCAATAGGCACACCTGACACGATAGAATCATTCATTAAAACATTTAATAAAAGGAGAAAACATATAATGATAAATAAAAACAGTATTGCTATTTCAAAAAATGACTTGTTTGGTCTACTTACATGTTGTTATTCATTAAATAGACTAAACTCACTTATGAGAAAATAAACGCTTTCCTGTAGGTTTATAAAACATTGAGATCTCACTTTGTCTAAGATGTTTAAAATAGCAATATTTGAACATTCTAGGAATGCCCTCCAATATTAGAAATACCCTACAAACTTTTTTTCTTGTTTTGCTTGCTATAATCCCTGCCCTCTTAGGACAGGAAGTCTTTGTTGCCAGGAACTGCATTCTTGTTTTTTTCCTTCTAATGGTTAGGTAGAAGAAAAAGATCTGAGATCACATGGTCTCACTGAATGAATTCACTATTTTCCTTCTAAATTCTTATGTCATTAAACTTTAGACCCAATCAAATCTGAGGCTGTTATAGCTCCAATTGACATGCAAATTAGAATCATCTGATGACATCCCAATAGACTGGGTATATAAGGGCTTATACAATTAGGACATACATTCTAAACAGACTCAGAAGAGAGGAGGGATAACACAGATGAAGTTATTGAGAGATTAAAGAAGAACAGTGTAATGGTGATTACTTTAATATGTCAGGTATAATACAGAGCATAAAGATTACATGATTCTAATATTGGTTAAGAATCAGATCTGCCCCTGATATAAGATAATAATGACACCAGTAAAAAATAACTAGAGGTCTGTATATGTATATGTAATTGCCATCCAAGAGAAAGAAATTCAATTGGGTAGAGAATTAAAAGAAATATTGGCCTCCAATGTCCACACAAATAGCTGAAATCAAGAGAAACTTAATTGTGAAATCATGTCTCTTTTATCTTACACCTAGCAACAGCATCATTTTAGTTTTGTCTCAATAATTTGTTTCCATTCACTCTTCTTTGAAGACCGGTGATGGGCTGAATGAAAGTATAGTAGGTATGATGTTTTCTATTTTAAGAAGTAAAGGGGTGATAATATTACATTTTACTAAGTAAATACTTGAGAATTTTAAGAGATGAATCTAGTTGATATGAGACAAAGAATGAAGTATCAAATTAAAGAAATCTCTAACTGAGCTTTTGCAGTTCAAATGTTATGAAAATAGTTAATATCAAATAATAAATTTATAAATGATTTCTGTCATGTTAAAAAAGAAGATTTTTACCTTAAGATGCTACACAACTTTAACTGAAAACAAACAATAAAGACTTAAACATCCAAATACACTTTTCAAACTAATGTTTCAGGCAAGTAATGAATAACATTACTCGTCAATGAATCAAACATAACTGTTTCATTCGGAGTCAGACTATACATACTATATACAGGTATAACCTTATTTTAGTGTATCAAACAATTAAAGGTTTCAATAACAGCTATGAAAGCACAGAGATACCTGTTAATACCCATAAAGATACCTTCAAATTCCATGTCATATCTATCATTCAAGATAATTCAATAAAGATAGGATAAATTTTACTGAAAACTTACTTTGCAACCTCCGTGTTGGGCTCTCTCCATGGAGCTGTCTTCGTGGCAGGTATGGAGAAGGATGGGGAAGTGGGAAGGAAGAGACATCATGGGTCTGAAGCTTGTACCAATGTGGCTCATCATCTAATAATGCTGTTTCTAATTCAATTAAAATCTACAAGGCCAAGAGACAAAAAACCGTTATATGCCAATAATACAGAAACACTCTTAAAATATAACAGTAATGCTATTAGATCCAAAGCAAAGTTATTCATGCTTTCACAATAAATGAGATAAATATTTATAACTTAATTATTTTAAAGTTTTAAATACCTAAGATATTTAAATTTATTTCGACTAACCACTTACTAGCGGCTGTTGAATTTGCTATGATAGAAATAACACCTATTATTAAAAGTCTCTAATAAGACTAGTGTATTTTATAATTTAAAAAGCATTTTCATTCATTAATTTAGCCTTTTCATAAACTCTAAACGGAGAGAGAAAACCAAATTAGAAGTGCCTAATGGGTGTTAAAAACCATGTTATATGTTGCCTACATTTTCTGGGGGGAAAAAACAACCTGCTAGTTTGGTCTTGTTATTCAACTTTTACAGAAAAGGATATCAAGGCTAAAAAAGGTTTAAAAGAGCTTGTCTCAGCTCACATCAGCTGGTAAGTGAAAGAGGTATAATATGAACCAAATAAAACTCTGTTCAATATATGCTGCTAAAGATTCAATAAGGAACATTTGATTTTTAAAAATGAAACATACTATAATATGCATTTTAAAATATAAATGTTTAATAAATTTTAACAGGAAACTAGTTCATAGAAATAAATAACTCCTTTTTTTTCTTTTAGAGTCAGGTACAACTACGACAGCATTTATGCTTAGGAACATGAGAACTGCTATTTAGTGATAAATCACTATTTAGCTATGGGAGGTAACGAAGCAAAATAGCTAAGTTCTTTCATCCTTCCCAAATTTTCCCTAGTCATTTTCAAAGTTATAGGCCCTGTATTCCAAATTTTGACACATGCACATATACTTATTTAATCCTCATATTAACTCCTAGCATTCCTACTTGAAGAGGAAGCTGAAAGAGAAATAGATTTAATAACTTGCTCAAGGACACAGGCTAGGAAGCAGAAGTGCCACAAATGCAGGACCCAGACAGCTGTCCTGACAACTCTGTCACCCTTCTTCCTAACTGGCTTACTACTCTTTGATTACTTCGCTACTGACATTCAGTTTAATATTTCTGTAGGTTGTTGGTTTTCCCAGGAGGTTACCATTTTATTTACTCAGGAAAACGAATCACGTTGAAAAGTGCTGAAAGCAGGTAACTTAGTGTGTTAATAGCTGAAGAACTGCCCCTCACCTTGCCCCTCTCCAATTCATTAATTCTTCACATTGCACTAAAACATTTTTCTCAAGTCCAAGGCAATCAAGCCATTCTCTTTTTAAAATCTACCACTGGTTCCCATGACCCACAGGATAAAATCCAAACTTTTTAATGTGATGGATTAAGGGACACAATCCGGTGCCAGTTTAACCTTCAAGTCTCATTTCTTACCATTTCCCTTCCAGCTTCAGTGCCGTTGACAAGACCCCTCAACTCTAGTGTCTTCTTATTCCCCCTCCAGAAATTTCACTCCCCTGGACCTTGCTACATTCCGCTTTCTCTGTGGAGCGTTCCCTGGACCACTTTTCCCTCCTTGGCATAGCAAGTATGTACATCTTCCTATTGCATTACTCTGTGACAGCATTTGCCACCCTATTTTATAATTGCCTATTCACTCATCTGGAACCCCAGTGGATTATAAATTCCTTCAAGGAAGTAACATGCGGGATTCACCTTGGAAGCATCAGAGCCAAGCATAATACAGGTATATTACAAAGCTGAAACAACATCCAGGACGAAATGACTGACCTAAAAGCAGTAAGACTGGTTCAGTAAACTAAATGATATGCACACATTATAAAACAGCAATATATATATTTGTGAAACTTTCATCATTCAACAATGAGACATAAAATACAATAAGAATAAACATGTAGCCGAAACCGGTTTGGCTCAGTGGGTAGAGCGTCGGCCTGCGGACTGAAAGGTCCCAGGTTCGATTCTGGTCAAGGGCATGTACTTGGGTTGCGGGCACATCCCCAGTGGGAGATGTGCAGGAGGCAGCTAATCCATGTTTCTCTCTCATCGATGCTTCTAGCTCTCTATCTCTCTCCCTTCCTCTCTGTAAAAAATCAATAAAAGATATTTTTTAAAAAAGAAAAGAATAAACATGTAAATATTGTCACAGAGTATTTAGAACCATTGTTTTCTGTGACATCAATAAGTTCTGTCTTAAAGCAGTAGCTAAATTGATTCCATTAAAATATAATTTTTTACTGGCAGTCATATTAAAGAATATATTAGGGGATGACACATACCTCTCCTAAGAATTCACTTTCTTCCTCTCGAACTCGAGCTTGATCCCAAAGGGTAATCTCCAGCATTCGTTCCCGAAATTCTCTCCGGTGGACAGGAGAATAAATGAATGTTTGGTTCCACTTGGGTTCCAATGTTTTCTTTACAGTTTTCGTTCTTCTTTTGTTTTTATCGCTATGAAAAAATTAGAATATATGAACTTATATAAAACTTTATTTTAAATTTGCCATACAATTATTAATGTAAAATTTCCCAGGAAAAAGGTCAAGTAAAGTTTTGCCACAAATTTATTAAAAATTGCAAATGTTGTAATCTTTAAAATTACTATTAAAATTTTTAAGTTGTATAGGTATATCACTTTTGTGTATTGACTTAATAATAGCAACATTTCAATAAGTTTGAAAATTTTTCATGATATAATTGAATACTTTATCTTTCTCAAAATCTAAATAAGACTACTGAATCTTATTCCTAAATTTTTTTTAACATATTTCCCAATTGGAAATCTTCCAAATGCTAATTAACCAAAAACTCTTCATATACGTACTATTCACTTAAACTGCCGGAGTCTCAATTGACCAAAAACTCTAGTAAATTGTGATGTTCACCACTTCACTGTGATAGTTTTCTCTCACTCCAGTCCTTCTGAAAATTTAACTAATATTTTAAAGCATCTACTTATATCCCACCCATTAAAGAATGAATTATGAAACTCTGTCAAGAGACAAAGTTCCTTCCATGAAAGACAGTAAGAAAGCATATATTTAGTGGGAGCCTTGCTATCTAATTCGAGAATGGTCTATACTGCGATCTGAAAGGGAACAGAAGCAGCAGCCTTGACTTCCTCCTAAGGAGTGAAGAAAGCTCTCAAAGAATGGCTACTTCAGAAGGGATTTCTTCTGTACTGGGTGGGAGGGAGACTAGATAATCTCTGAAGTTCTTTGCAAACCCGGCAGATATGATTAGAATTTAATAAGGCAAACTGAAGTTTAACCTAGATTTAACACTCTGGTCATGGATGTCCTCTTCCTCCATTGCAGTTCAAAGGGTCTCCCCGTCCAAAAGACAACCTAAGTTGTTAGAGAACAACTATCCTCAAGCAAACTTTGTAAAATAAAATGAGATAGCAAATAACTTCTGACAATTTTAGAAATTGTCCCCCCTAGACATATTTTCTGAGAAATTTCTATGACAACTTTCACTTCAAAATGTGTATCACAGCCCTGGCTGGTTTGGCTCAATGGCTAGAGCATCAGCCTGCAGACTGAAGGGTCCAGGTTCAATTCCGGCCAAGGGCACATGCTTCAGTTGCGGGCTTGATCCCCAGTAGGGGGCGTGCAAGAGGCAGCTAATCAATGATTCTCTCTCATCATTGATGTTTCTATCTCTCTCTCCCTTTCCCTTCCTCTCTAAAAACAATAAAGTATATTTTTTAAAAAAGAATAAATGTGTATCATAAAATGTAAGGCCTTTCTTAATTCTTTCATCCTTTTCATCTTTTTCTTGGCTGAAATTGTTCTTCAGAGGGTACTCTGGCACCCAAATCAACCTGGATAACCTAAACTAAGTAAATGAGGGCCCCAAAGTATAGAAACATATTTAATAAGATCACATTGTGCCCAGTCATTTCCAACCTGAGAGAAAGGAGCGGACCTTGAGAACACCCTGCCCTGACAGCAGGATGCAGAACAGATGCGGGGAGTATAACTGGGGCATTTACTGTTCTCTTTTTCCATGATGTTATTGAATAATCTCTTTTATTGCTCATGTGCCTGAAATTTACGGTGATTAACAGATAATTTTTGATAAGTTTTTTCTTCAATCCTAATTATTTAAATCAGGGTAGAACATCATTTATGTTGATTAGCAAGGACACGCACATGATGACACTTGAAGAAGCTGATTTTGGGCCAAATGGTAAATTTCCTTGATTACATGGGGTGATGAAATAAAAAGTACACTCATTAATTTTACAGAATTTAAATAAATAGTATCTTTGCAAGAGAAGATAGAAATTATAGAGGAATACGATGAGTAGTACCTTTTAGAACCATTTCTTGTGTTTGCCTCTGCAGTGTGTTGAAAATACAATTTATTTAAAGGAGGCAAATTTTTAGTAATTTTGATAAACAAAACATATTATTTAAGAAATAATACACACAACCAGAAATACGCAATAAAATAATATATATTATAGACATTTGATATAAATTTTAAAAACAATCCCAAAGTATCTACTGTCACTATTTTGAATCCTAAGAATGATTATGCCTATGTTAAACTTCATAAGTATCTGAAAGGTATGATAAAAATAAATGATACAGAATAAAAACACTCATTGCTATTAACGTTTCTCACTTACTTTCAAAAACATTTTTTTATTTCCTATCCCTACCTTCTGTCTGGAAGAAAGTAAATTTTAACGTAAGGATTCCTTGGCCTCCCATCTTCCCTGGACGGGAGATCCTTTGCTCCCAAAATTGTAACTATGAGTTGGTGACCGACCTTGTCAAACCATAGTTTTATCTGAAAAGCAAAAATATTCATTTATTAGCTCAAACATTTACTACCTTAACATAATTTTTATGTCCCCATCTTCATTCACCACATTCTCTTACATTAATACTGGCAGAGAATATAAATTTCACTCAGTAAATTGCATTTAGTCAAAATAAAGGGATATGCTTTAATAACTTCACTGAATAAAGGAATTAATCCAAATATGTCAGTGTGATTCATAAATTACTTGGAATTTTCTTATGCTAATTTGATTGCTTATTAACATGCACATAATAATTATACTACCTTAACTAAGGACTTTCTATGCAATGATTGCTGAGTTTTATCTTTATGCAAGAATCACTGTAGTTCATTTTGGCTCCCCTACAATAGTGAGCTCAAATAAATGCTCAAAATGAACTGAATAGATAGTAACTTGTTTATATGGCATTCATAAGAAATGTTTAAGCACATGTTTTATGTAATTCCACAGCAGAAGACATTTCAAGAATTATAATCGCCAGTAAATTACTAATAGCTTTAGTCAGTAGACTCCTTTAAGTTTGTATTTAAAACTATAATAAAGTCATGTCTTTAAGTTTTTCTTCGACATAAAGTCTCTTTTTTGTTTGTGATGTAAATGTAGCACATCCTTAGAAAATAAGGGTAGATTTTTTAATTTGAGATGTGGAAATGTGAATAATTTCCCTATGCCTTAATTAGGAATTGGAACTTCAGATCCAGCTGCAGAATTAATTTGATGTAACTATTGTCACCTCCCACACACGTACCTCACACTCCCACACCTAGCTAGCTGATTCTACTGCGTGAAGAACTATAACTGTGGCTCTGACCCACAAATTGGTTCAGAACTCACCTGATACTATCTTGAAATTGATATTGAATTAAAATTTTTAAATATGGGAATAAAATATATTTATAGAATCTGTATTTTACAGTTTATATAATTTATGGTGTATATATATATGTTAATTATTGAATTTTTCCTTTCAGCTGAATATGCACTTTGCAGTCATCTACAAAACTTAAATATACATCTAATGTCAGTCCTTCCTTCTCTTCTCTAAAGTGGACAGTCAGGTCTGGGCCAAGCTAACAGGGCTTGTTGACTCCCTCACTTTGTATTTTAGGGACTGAGAAGCTGAGCAAGAGAAGAAGAAGACAGATGGCCCAAAAGGGTATATAAAATTATTTATATGTTTTTCTTTCTTTGTCAAATAGAATCAGCCCTCTTATAGAACTACAGAAGAAATATTTAAATTTTTAAAATTGTAATTACTACTCTCTTAGTTGTGTTAAGTCCTTGTTTAATGCAGATATTATCTTGCTGCTGTGTTAAAAAAGTTTTCATAACAGAACTGTTCCGTTTAAACAGACCAGCTAATCTGCGGTTCACAGACGGCTCCTGCATCAGGGTTATCTGGTTTATTTGTGAAGAAGCTAAAAATTCCTGTGGCCCACCTCTCACCTAGTGAATCAGAATAGGGTCCAGGAATTACCATTTTAACAAAGTCCTCCAATGCCCACGGACATTACAGTTTGAGAACCATGGCCTTAGATTATGGGATCAACCTGAAAGAAAAGCCTCTAACATTTGAATGGAGAAAAAAGTTCACATATTTGCTTGCCTAACAATATCAGAACATAGATACAGGTGAGGGTAAGTGGGGAAAAGACTAAGTTGTTCTGGAAAAAGACATGAAGGGAAAACAAAGCAAAAAAGGTAAGAAATGAGTGTCTTGTGTATGACATGAACAGATGTCTGCAGGTAGCATGCATCATGGTTCCTCTAAAATGTGTGATCAAAACCAGATTAATCTCTGATATTCTCTATTGTCTATAGAAATAAAAAAAAAGCCAATTGCTTTCTTTTTCTATGATATTAAAAATTCAATATTAGATACCGTAAGGAGAAAAAAAAAAGATTTTAGCTAAAAAAATTTTCCCAATAAACTTTATACTTAAGAAACAAAGAAACAATGATGATTATTAAACTAAACTCATTTCTGTGAGTTGTTTCTTTTAAGGATTGAGACTAAAGCACTTGAAGCCATCGCCACAGGCAATACTTTTACTCCTTTGAAATCATTAAAGCGAAACATCTGAGATATATATTTCAAATGTCTGATAAAGAGCATTCTTTTTCAATTTTCTTATGCCATGGAAAATAATAGCACTTTTTAGTAATATTCATTTTTATACAAATATTAGGCATATAACTTTCATATTTTTATACTATGTAAGAGCTTATTGAATTAAACGTTACAAGTATATAAAAGGTTTAAATATATAGATATGAAACAGGCACATTTTAATTTTAATGATTTTTTATCAAAATTACACTTTTTAATAAACTCTCTTAAACTGGGCATTTGATCAATAGCTCCAGTTTTCATTTTATATCACAGGGCTTGCATTGAAGTTTTTAATATATATCCAGTTCACATGATCAAAATATAATCATTTTATTAGCTAGATTATTTTATCTTGTTTTGAAATTCTTTATCTGTGCTTTTTAAATGAATGGTTAGTAGATCTGTTGATTCTCCAAAACATAACAAATGTATTTCACAATTCTAAATATGACATACGTCTTTATATTTACTTCATTTTCATTAATAAAACTCTTGGTATTAATCTAATTGTTTTAACATGATTATCATTCCAGCTTAACCATGTAGCCATTTTTAAATTTCCTAAGCAAAACCTGAGTAGCACAAGTAAATACTTTATACTATATAATATTAACTAGAACAATTTTAATTTTAAATATTTAAACTAAACTGGTATTACTCAAAACCAGCAATAACAATAAAAAAATACATGCAGCAAAGCAAGGAAAGCATACTAGTAATACTACCTTTTAAAAAAAACTATTGATATTACTTTACCATATAAGGGTTTCCTAATGAAAAGAGGCAAACAACTTGTACCCAATTATTACAGAAAAATTAAATGAAATTACAATTACAAAATGTAAAGAAAATAAGCCCAACACTTTTTAATTGGGGATTGTGATTTTGTTCTTTCAAAGTATTATACGTTCCAAATGTTGAACCTTATATATAATAGGCATAAAATTCATATTTTCAATAAGGTACAAATTTATTTGCCAGTCTCCTCAAGGAGTTATTGTTTGGAAAATGCAAACAAAAGTAGATGTTAAGTGACATAATGAATGATTTAAAGAGACAGCAACCTTGTGTAACAAAGGCAAATATCAACAGTTAAATTAGCTTTTTCTTTCGATGGTACATATGTAAGTAGAGTCTACATTAAATCACACTTTGTATCTATGACTTTTGGTACTCAGTCCATCATATAAAATCACTAACAAAAATTGTCTCTTTAAATTTTTATTGTATTTTAATCCCCATGCAGAATCTTACAAGCTGGCTCATAAAATGATTTGAAAGTCAATAATATGACTTGGAGCAACATACCAAAACATGTTTTCCTACTATGCATTTTCCAAAAACATACAAATAAAGGTTAAAACACAGCTTTAGTTTCTATCAGGCAGACAAGGCCTTTACCTGAACCCTAGGAACAAAAGGCGTTGTTCTTCTACTAAGGCTTTGGCTCTGGTAAGCAAAATTAAAGAAAAAAGCAATAAAACAAAACCAAAAGGACAACACGCTGGAACTAAAAGACCAAAGTAAAAACAAACACGTACAACTACCACCCCTCAAATATAATTTTCCCATGACAATATATATCTAAATTAAGTACATCATGTAATGAATAAATTAATTTTGCCAAAACGCTAAAATATATAAAATCTTAGAATTTTTAAATCAGTTTTTAAGTGCAATAATAAAAACAACAGAAATTAAGACCTAATGTAAAATAACATATTCATTCTCATAAATTCTGAAAGAATAATTACAAACGGAACCCAATAGTCAAGAAATGTCAGGTTTCCCCCTTAAACACACTATATAGAAAAAAAAATCACAATCCAAATGACATGAGATAAGAATGCATTATAGAATTATTAGTGAAAAGACATTTTTACAAGGAACTGTGACGTGTCCAAAATGATATGACTAACAAAAATCTAAAAAAACATAAGTCAAGTTGGCTTAGCATTAATTGTTAAAAGAATATAACAGTAAGATAAAAGTATGCTGGAACGCACTGGATTAATTAGGTAATTCATACTTTAAGGATTTACACCATTTTCAGACATTGATTATGTACCACTTGAGATTATCATACCTATTAATGAAAATACGAATCTTATTTATTTTTATTTATATAGTTCTCTATATTTTTCCAAGCATTTACTGACTGTTTATTGCAAGTTTATTGCCTCCAACAACACTAGGTGGTTGTCAGTATTATATCCAATTTGCAGATATGGAAAGAGAAACAGAACACCACCACAAAAAAGGCTAGATGCTCAAACAAAGGTAAGATACTATAAAGGTAGAAGATAGAGCCTACCTCTGATTAAATCACTCTATTTCATATTCTTTGAGTAAAATCAAATTTCATTTCTCTTCTGACTTATTTTGTTTTCATTTGAAACTGTTTCCAACAAAAACACCACAACAATCAGAATTGTGTGCCTTGATTAAGGCATGCCCACACTTAAATCAGGAACAAAATCAGATGCGTATCTCTGGGTTTGGGAATGGATTTCAAGGCATTTAATTTTGCTTCTTTCGCCCAAATTCCATTCCATTCCTTACATTTCTCATGGATGTCTCTCTTGTCTAACTCCCCTGCTAGATGGAAGCAGTTAATAGGGACTAGGAGGACTGGTGCCCAATTTACCCATCATCAGACTTACACTTTGTAAGACATAAATCTAAGACCTAGAGGAAAGAAGACCTTAAAAATAGACTATCATTCAATCAGGAGTCATCCTCATTCTCTCTCTCCAAAAACTAAGGAGTCCCAAATCTCAGCTGACTTCCTTTTTGTGTGGAAACCCATCCAAAGGAAGAAAGAAATGTTTTGATACGGAGTGTGTTACTGACCCTTGTCTGCACAACTCAGGTGGGGAAGGGATGTATGAAATGCATATAGATTAAGGAGGTACACCAAAGTAAAGAACTAATGCCCGACCTGGTTTGGCTCAGTGGACAGAGTGTTGGCCAGAGGACTGAAGGGTCCCAGGTTCAATTCTGGTCAAGGGCACGTACCTCAGTTGCTTGATCCCTGGTCCCAAGAGGGGCGCTTGCAGGAGGCAACCAATTGATGTGTCTCTCTCACATCGATGTTTCCCTCTCTGTGTCTCTCCGTCTTCCTTCCACTCTCTCTAAACATTAACGTAAAAATATCCTCAGGTGAGGATTCAGATAAAGAAAAAAGAAAAGCACTAACAAGGTACTTTATTTAGTAGATTTTATTTTCCTTGCCCTCTCACCTGTTCTGTTTTACACCAAAAATATCAAGGTAATGGAAGTAAATATTACTTCATAAACTAAAACATTACTTTAAAAGAAACAGTACTTTAAAGTAAACTAATCTTTAAGGCCATCATTGTCAACCTTCTAAAATGATCTCAAAAGGGCAACTCATGGAATTCCGAAATCAACTGTCTAAATTCTATGGCAATTTAAATAATCTTCACCCATAAGTTCACACTTTAAACTTGGCTATAAAAACATGTTTTGATTTATTAGTTTTTTTAAGTGAGTTGAAATTCAAATTCGACAAAGCATTTTAAAGTGTGCAATCCAGAGGCATTTAGTGCATTCACAATGCTGTGCAACCACCACCTCCCTCTCCTTTCAAAGCTTTTCTATCACCCCATAAGCTATCCTTTATCTGTTACGTAACCACTCCCTGTGCCCCCATCATCCTAATTCCTGGCAACCACTAAGCCGCTTCTTCCTCAATGGATTCTGGGTATTTCACTTTGAAGTATTATGTATTTCACTGCAACTTGTAATTAACATTACTTCATTTATTTCAAACATGAAATAGCTGATATCTGTAACAATTCAGCCTCATCCAAATAAAGAATATGATTTTGTACACCACGATTTATTTTGCACTTTTAATGTCACTTTCTACTATATACTGTACTGCTATATTTAGGACACTCCTTTTAAGCAATGCTTCTGGAATAACAAGACTGTGACAATAGGGATGAAAGATAAATGCTCAAAGGAAAAAACTTTAGTTTGCAGAAAGTTTTAAAAAGTCTAGAGTTTCTAAGGAGATATAAAAGATGTATCTCTATTGTTCAGTTACTTATTCTCTTTAAAAAGGGGCATATGTAATGGATAGGTACAGCATTTACAAACTCATCACTAAAAATGGAGTCAGAAAAATATTAAAACAAAGTAACTCAGGGAAACATTGCAACCATAAAACAACCACAGGCCCTAAAGTAAAATAAGATTGTCAAAAAAATGTCAGTGTATTCCTATAGTAAACGAGAATTCTGAGCCATTTCTCACTTTTAAAAGACAGGAGGGCTATATTTTTATCTTAATTATCAAAAAGTAGCCCAAAACTGCAAATTAATTAAAAAATATTGAGAGATTATAAAAGTAATTCTCTGAAGAAGGAAACTGCTCAATATGGAAGAACACTTTTTTTTTTAAATCCACATGGGAGTGCTGACAGTGAAAAGGCTAACATATAGTCCAGGTGTCATGAACATGAACTCACACGGATTGTCTCACCACGTACATTAATGGCACTTCCCTAGCCATGCCCTAGAACAGTGATGGCGAACCTATGACATGCGTGTCAGAGGTGACACGCGAACTCATTTTTTTTGGTTGATTTTTCTTTGTTAAATGGCATTGAAATATATAAAATAAATATCAAAAATATAAATCTTTGTTTTACTATGGTTGCAAATATCAAAAAATTTCTATACGTGACACGGCACCAGAGTTAAGTTAGGGTTTTTCAAAATGCTGACACGCCGAGCTCAAAAGGTTCGCCATCACTGCCCTCGAATAACCACAAGCAGCAGCACAATTCAAGCATGGAGAGGAAATACACTGCATAATATTTTAAGAATCATCAACAACTTTGAGCATGAAAGTTTAAACAACCATTTGCATTGTATGTATATTTTATACTTGAGGATATATCAGTCCTTGAACTGACATGAATGTATTAGGAAGGACGGCTCACATATTAGGCAAATTATCTTTTTTCTCAGGCATTAGCAATGTCGTGATTTTGTAAATGAGTTATGGGCCTGGTAAACTCTCACCAAAAGCAATCATGCCCAAAGATAAGATGCAAGGATACAGAAATTGTGATGCTGCCTTGTGACTTTCTAGGGGTGTTACCAAAGGGTGATATACGTGGACACACATTTTCCAACCTCTACATCATTACAGCATACCAAAATTGCCTCCAGTTGGCAGAAATAGGATTAAATATAAAGGGAAAGACTATATCCAAAGGGTATAATGCTCATATTTTCCTGCCTGCAAAGAATAAGTATAAAATTAAGTTTCACTCTAACCGGTTTGGCTCAGTGGATAGAGCATCGGCCTGCAGACTGAAGGGTCCCAGGTTCGATTCCGGTCAAGGGCATGTACCTTAGTTGCAGGCACATCCCCAGTAGGGGGTGTGCAGGAGGCAGCTGATCGATGTTTCTCTCTCATCGATGTTTCTAACTCTCTATCCCTCTCCCTTCCTCTCTGTAAAAAATCAATAAAATATATTTTAAAAAATAAATAAATAAAATAAAATTAAGTTTCATGAGGGTAAAATTCATGTTTATCTTGTTCACTGTTGTAATCCAAGCTACTAGTATTATGGCTGAACTGGAATCAGACCTTAACATATATTTCTTAAATAGATAATTGGAGATGATTTGGCAAAATATTTTTGGGGGAAATTTGGGCAGTAGATCTCAAGAAACTTAAAATTTTCTTTTCCTTTCATATTTCAATTTTAATTCTGGAAAGTTATCGCAACAAAATATTTTGTCCTAACAAAATATGCAAGACTTGTATTAAAGGATTTCCATGGCATCATTATTTATAATAACATAAATGAGAAACAAAATATCCCATTATAACAAATTAAGTTAAAAAAGGAGTGATAAATAGGTATTAAAATCATTTTAAGCAAATTTTTTTAAGTTTAAGGAAAAACTGCACAATATTAGTAAATGAAAAAGAAGATTTCCAAATAGTATACATGAATTTGTTAGTTTTGTTTAAAAAATTATATGAATAGTTATCTTTTAGTGGAAGGACTATAAGTGATTTTTATTGTTATTTATTTATCTATACTTTCTAGATTTACCATAACAAATATTATTATATTTGTAAAGATTACCTTATTGGAACATACTTCTTCTAACTCATAAGAAAATGATAAAATGGTATGTATTTAAAATTACAATTACATGGATTTTAAACCAGCATCATTTATGAATTTAAGTACTATAACTTTATAACATTATAAATATGTATAAGTAAAACTTTTATGTTTATATTTCCCCTAAATATTTAACAGTTTATCTTATTACTGTATTCATTTTGAACCATGAGGAAAAATCGAAGAGTCTGAAATTTGTCTAAATCTTTCCTAGTCCAATTTGTAATAGGGTCTTGGGAATTTAAATGAGGTAACAAAGTGGTACTTATCATGGAAGTATATCTTCCACTCCTTCCTCCTCCACCAACTGAAGCCTACTGTGCACGCGCACACACACACACACACACACAAACACACTTACTTATATACTGGCATCATCCAGCTACCCAAAACATTACTTAAAGATGAACTATTTAAATACAGCCATAAAAAAAGAAAAACAACTAACATTTATTACCACTTCCTAAAATGGTGGGGAAAAAAGACATATATATAATTGTAACCATAAATAACAACATTCATACTGACAATATATGTAAGAGAATAAGGAGAAAGATTCTACTTATTGTGGAAAAATAAAAAAGACCATTGTCCTCAAATGAAAAGTTCACTCTGTTTATGAAAGAGGAAGGAAAAGAATAAAGAGAAGAAATTTACTTTAGTAAGACATTTACAATCTCCTAACAGTAGCTCAATTTTTTCCTTGCATAACTGTTTTTAATTGTCACCTTTTTGACCAAAATACCTCCAGAGCAGACATGTCTAATGACTTGTTCAATAAACTTTAATATACTAAGTGTGCTTATACTTTCTATATCCCCTTTAAATTAATGAAAATTTAGTAAAAATCAAACATCTCCCTTTCTCCTAAAAATATAAAAGAGGTTTTGTAGCTTATTTAGTAAAGATTTTTCCTTTTGCTCTTAAAATATTAGTCCAAGAATAGTTTAGTTTTAATGGATAATTTTTATACAAAACTCAGTGTCTGAATTTTGAGTTTCTAAATAGTTCTTAATATCCATAAAGTTTCAAGTTTAATAATTTAGTGACATTATTGTCAATACTAACCTTATTTTTCTAAAATATGGATGGATAAATTTTAATATTTTAACATTTTAAAATGGTTTAATAAAGGGAAATAAAACTGAAGAAGTTAACAAAAAAGTGAGGGCTTACATTTGCAAAGCTCTTCTAATATAGACATAAAACACATAATTGAACTTTTAACTTTCATTATAAAATTTTCGAATTAGGGATCATTTAATATAAAATCATCTGGTGTACTCAGTAGTCAATTATATATTTACTCATATACTTAATTTTGTCTGTTGACAAAAGCATCTCAAGTATCATTATATTTCAGAGCAATATTCTTACCCCACTCAAAATTTCCTTAAGGTTGAAAAGCAGGAAAAGTACATAAATAATTACTTTTATCTTACATATACCATCTTTGTATAGTGCAGAATTTTTATTTCCCTTAAAAGTTCATGACACTTTGTAGTCATTTTAGGATATTGAGCAAAAATCATTACCTTGAATTTTGGAATATTAATAAGTAAAAAACATTGTAGATATCTTCACAAATTCTTAAGCTCATTACATTACAGGAAACCTAACTCTAATAAAGAAAGCACTATGGTAAATAATTAAATTTTAATTTCAATTAATTACTAAGCACGAGAGTGTTGATGGTTAAAGGCACAATTAGATTCTAAGAAGAACTTGGTTTATCAAAAACTAGCAACATATAATAAAAACACTACTTGATATTCCAAAAAGAGAAATTAATTTAGTGATTACATACTGAAAGTTGTCCAGATAAAAACTGTGGAACATCTCGCAACATGCCGGGACTCATGGGAGAGGTAACGGAAATAGAAGGACGATCCATTTTTTGAGATTCAAATGAGCTAGAACCTGAAATGGCAATCACACATAAAGAATAACAACAATGGCTCCTCATCGGTATTTAATCATCTTCACCATCTAGCTCTTCAGTTTTATTTTTAATGTCATTCCACAGAATGTCACTCCACTTTCCTAGCCACAATGTTCCAAAGCGTTTAGAAGGTTTACTGGAGCATAAGTGAAGTTTAGTGCTCAGAAGTGATATGCATGAATTATTTGAATGGAGGGGAAGGAACAAATTGGAGAGTAAAATGGGGTGAATGGGATACTTCATTTTCTCCTGATGAATGACATTAGTAACAACATTCTCTTCTAGAACACATGAAACTTACTGGACTCCAGTTGTGCATGTGTGCTATCAGGTATTCTAGGTATATCTCTGAAATGATAGAAAAGGAAAACAAGAAATTGTTGCAACAATTAATGCAACTACTGTTTTCATCATTATCAACCTATATTCTTGGTTAAGACCATTAATTAAAAAATATTAAAATTCATACCCATTTATAGCAGATGTATAGAAATATATACTTTATTTTCTATATGCCTCACTAAACAATTGCCCATTCTAAAAAATGTCTGCATTCAACAAGTTTTATAGATACATTGTAAGTCTATTCCTTCTTTATTTTTACTTGCCGCTGTTCTAAATCAATAATATTAAAATGCAAGTAAAGTATCACCAAAACAAAAATTTAATTATTCAGGTTCTGATTGAAACTTTTTAAGTGTAATAACTCCACTGAGAAAAATGTAAACATGTTCCTTACTGGGACATACAAAATTACTATGTAACTGCATTTATACACAAAAAATGTACATTTTCTTTGAGATTTGCCAAAAGGGGTAGATATTAATGGTAAAGATCATTCAGAAAATTACATAAAAGAATATTTAAGACATTAAACAAAAATGTTTAGAGTGTCTTTTAATATGAAGAAATACATTTGATTAAAATACTAGGTTGATAACAGTACAGTTTTAACATAATAAAAAACTTTGAAAAGACAAAAAGAAAAACAGATACAATTTCATGTGCCAGATTCATTACTTTTGAAAAGGAACATTTCAAAAACTAAGTTACCAACATAAGTCATTTTCTACAGGATAAAAAGGTAACAAAATAATATAGTCCAATCTTTTCCTAAATGAATGAAAACTAGGCATTATATTCTATAGCAAGAAATAATTTCTGTAGCCTCTACCCTAGAAAGCTTTTCCATGAACATAAATTTAATAATTCCCTGTCAGTTTATAATATTTAATTGCTTTTTCTAATTATAGGTATATCTTTTACACTGGCTTAGAATATAAGCTTCTATAAAGGAAAGACTACTGTAATAATGAGCAATTCTCATAACATAGATGCAAAGGACTATATTTATTGCCAACTTCTGAAAGTTGTTGATTTAATCTATAGGTAACAAATTATAAAAACAAATGAGTATTCGGCATTTGCTTATATTTTTATCTTTCTTTGTTGAAATCTCCATTTTGGAAAAAAATAATAAATATCATGGAATATAGTTTATCCTCATTTTTGCAATATAAAGGACCATAGTTCATGAAACTTCCTTTAAAAGTAATTGTTACTACAGTCCCCTTCTATTCATGCCACCAACTATCTACTAAGTTACTAAAATAATAAAAACCATAAAAGGATAAATATTTCTTCTTTTGTAATTAACTTTACAGAGATGTCACGATTTTTGGTAAGGTGTTTTTAGTAAAAGAAATGTCCTCGAAGTAATGTATTTTGATAAAGCAATCAGACATTTTTGGATTGTGCTTCATAAATTGTTTAATGTAGTCAACTCTTTACATATGAAAAGGTGCTCAGACCCACTCACCCAATAGGCCTTGAAACAACCAGCTCCACTTGTGGCTCAGGTTTGGATTCCAGAATGATGTTATAGACTTCTTCAAATGTGGCTCCTTGCAACAGCCTTCCGTTCCATTCTAACACTTCATCACCTATGGTGTGTATCAGTAATGATCACCTTAGAGAGAAAATCTAATCCCATATGCACGCAAAACAAAGCAATCTTACACTGCAATAACCTCCACAGAGTAAAACGACCATTATGAAATAAGAAACATACTGAGAACAGCTCCAGTGGCATAAAATTTGGTGACAAGGATGATTGGTCTATTTCACCCAAAAGGCCAAGGGTCAGGGGGAAAAAAACTACATAACAATGATCTCTGTGGTCTCCAGGATTTTCTCAGTGATGTCTTGTCCATGAATGGCTGTTAGTTCTTCTTGTGAAGGGGAGCAAAGGCCGGAGTGAACTATTTCACCATCTTGGTGACATAGAAATGTTAACTCCAATAGAAATTCTAATCCTAGAAACTATCGAGATCAGTCTCCACTTTATAGGCTTCATTAGTCTGCATTCTACGTTGGCTGAGCACTCTGTCTAAATTCTCTTGTAGAAAGCTTAACATTTAGTATCTTACTGAATCCTCTCCAAGGCACTCCAGGATCTCTCCTATCCATTAGAGATAAGGAGTAACACGCTTTAGGAAATAGACATTTATCTATGAAGTCTTTTTCCTAAACTATGTTGGAATTAAAAAAAAAAAAGTTAAAGCTTATGGGAAACAAAATAGATGAATACTAGATACAGAGTAGGAATATCCATAAGCAAAATAAATAAATAAATAATTGAAAAATAAATAAATAAATCCTTTTATCTAATGGGGTTCAAGAAATAATATTACTTCCCATTAATGAATAAATTTATTTAAGTTAAATGAGCACTTTATTACTAGTCAAATCACTTCTATTTGAGGGTAACTTTTCATAACTACTCAATTGTAACAGTTAAAATGTGAACAATCAAAGATAGAAACCTACCTGGTCTAAGATGTCCTACAGTATCAGCTAAACTTCCTTTTTTCACTTTGGTAATAAATGCACAGAGCCGACCTGATTCAGTCATCTTTCCTCCTACAACCTGTTTAATAAAGAAAAGGAGTAGGAGATACTTTGTTCCAATGAACATGATTGAATATTCAAGTAAAAAATATTAGACAATTTGAAACTTTAAAAAAATATATGTTTTTATTGATTTTAGAAGGAGAGAGAGGAAAGGAGAGGAAGAGAGAGAAACATCAATGTGAGAGAGAAACATGGATTGGTTGTCTCTTGCATGCATCCCAACCTGGGATCAAACCAGCAACCTGGGCATGTGCCCTTACCTGGAATCAAACCGGCAGCCCTTTGATGCGCACTCAACCAACTGAGCCACACAGGCCAGGGAGACAATTTGCTGCTTTTAAAACTATAATTTACTATACTTAAAGTATTTTTTAAGTAACATAGTATTGTTACTAAGAACTGAGCACATATCCCAAGAGTAAGCTTTTTACATATTCCAAATGTTTTAGAACTTAATCCATTATTTGTTGAAAATGTTGCATACCTTAAAAACAACAATTTGTAATTTCTTTCTTTATTACAGAACTAGAGGACTGGTGCACAAAAATTTGTGCACTGGGGGGGGGGGGGGGGTCCCCGAGCCCGGCCTGTGCCCTTTCGCAGTCTGGGACCCCTCAGGAGATAACGACCTGCTGGCTTAGGCCTGCTCCCGGGTGGCAGAGGGCAGGCCCAAACCCTAGGTGCAGCCCCTGGTCAGGCTCAGAGCAGGGCCGATTGGGGAGTTGGGGCGCCGCCCCCTGTCATGCACAGAGCAGGGCGGATCGGGAGGTTGCGATGCCACCCTCAGTCACGCTCAGGGTAGGGCCGATTGGGGGGTTGGGGCACCGCCCCCTGTCACACTCAAGGCAGGGTCGATGGGGAGGTTGCGGCGCCACCCCCTGTCACGCACAGAGCAGGGCCAATCAGGGGTTGGGGCGCTGCCCCCTGTCACTGACAGAGCAGGGCCGATCAGGGGGGTTGGGGCTCCGTACCCTGTCACACACAGAGCAGGGCCCATCAGGGGATTGGGGAGCTCCCCCCTGTCATGCACAGAGCCGCAGGGCGATCAGAGGGTTGGGGAGCTCCCCCCTATCAGGCACAGAGCAGGGCTAATCAGGGGGTTGGGGCGCCTTCCCCTGTCACGAACAGAGCAGGGCGGATAGGGAGGTTGTGGCCCCACCCCCTGTCACTCACAGAGCCGCAGGGTGATCAGGGGGTTTGGGTGCTGCCCCATCACGCTGATCCCAGTGCCAGGAGGCCTCACTACTCCGCTGATCCCGGTGCTAGGAGGCATATTACCCTTTTACTATATAGAATAGAGGCCTGGTGCACGGGTGGGATTGGCTGGTTTGCCCTGAAGGGTGTCCTGGATCAGGGTGGGGGTCTCCACTGGGGAGCCTGGCCAGACTGGGTGAGGGGCTGAGGGCCGTTTTCAGGCTGGTGGGTGACTGAAGCTCCCAACTGCTCCTTTTTTTCTTTTTTCTTTTTTATTCTGGGCCAGCTTTAGCTCTGAGGCCTGGGCTGCTGAAAGCCGGTTTCTGGCCTTTGTTTTTCCTTCTATATTTGATACAACGTTGTGGTCAGGCTGGCTGGAGCCCAGCTGACTGAAAGCCGGTTTCTGGGGTTTTGTTTAGCTTCTATATTTGCAACATAGTTGCTTAGAGTTGCAGCTGAGAGGCGGGCAAGTCAGGCGGGGAACGTTGGAGTCTGCCGTCACTGGAGCAAGCAAGCCTCCCTGTTCGCTTCAGTGCATGGCTGCCAGCCGCCATCTTGGCTGACAGTTAATTTGCATAAGGATATGCTGATTAGCCAATGGGAAGGGTAGCGGTCGTACGCTAATTACCATGTTTCTCTTTTATTAGTGTAGATTCTTAACTTTTGTCACTTCTAAAAATATGTTATTTCAGTACTATGTAATTAATATATCTTGTTTCAGATTTCAAATATCACAATAATATAAATACTTGTTAGTTTTACTATAATTATGATAGCCTGCCTAAATTTCATTAGTAACCTTTTAGGCACATTAATAATGTGCATGATGATGATATAGTTTTCCTGAGAAAATTATTACACTTACTTAATCTCATCAGAATTAATGTGAACTGTTGACCATTGGCATCCCATTTTTTTCTATTTTTATGTTTCTATTAATAGGGTGAGGCAAAAGTAGGTTTACAATTGTTCGCATGGAAAAATATGATAAATAATCATACAAGAATAAATTGTGCTTCTTGTACTCACAACTATAAACTTACTTTTGCCCACTCCTGTATATGTTTCAGAAAATATATATAAATATTTCCAATAATGCTGTGGAGTCATAGGTGTACCTTCAAGAGTAGCCTCTTACAAAAGTAATGCTTTGATTCTCATTAACTGCAATTCAATCAATATATCAATTTTATAGCAAGCCAAGCAAACAATAGTAACTACCTTCGTTGACTAAAATAGTTTTTATCCTCTTCTAAATTGAGTGAAAGATATCTGAATTAAAATACCATTCATTTGTCTTATTCCATGTATTTATTCCCAGACTGCAATGAATTAAACTCAATTGCAGTACAGTTAATACTAACTAAGTATTCCTTTGTTTGATTCTGCAAATTAAATGTATACATATTTTGGATTTACATCCCTATGTTAATTTTTTTTAAATATTTTTATTTTTGAATTGAAAAATTTTAATAGTAATAATTTTACTGACTATATTATTGTTATCTTATAGCATGTCAGACACTCTACTAAATGTTTATATATTGCTATATTTAATCTCACTGTAACAATTCAGTAAGCATTATTATCTCCATTGTACAGATGAGGAGTCTGAAGCTAAGACCAATGTCAGGTACCCAGTCATTGCTGTAACTAGAAATCAAGCCAAGACTTCCTAACCATCCCACTACACTGCTCTGACATGATACTGGGCAGACCTGGATCTAAATCCCACCTTCATCTCCATCTTGTGACCATGGGCAAGTTATGACAATTCTCTAAGCTTACTTTTTATCTGTTGTGAGCATTAAACAAAATGATAGGTGTAAAGTGCTCAAATGAGTTGGCAGCCACCCAATAAATGTTAGTTGCCCAATTCCACTTATACCCAAAGTTTTCTAATATTTCTCACTATTTTCCTATGTTCTATGTAGCAATGGCTAACTCTAAAACATTTACTCTTTTTCTACTTCAATTTTTAATGCACCATAAAGATGTACAAAAACACATACACAAAAAAACAATAGAACTGTATTTGGTGAAACATAAATTAGTATTTATATGAAATCTCCTAAGTAAGTATTTTTGAGCTTCCAGACTTCAGACAGTATTCTCTCACAGATACACACACATACATACAGACACATATTTTGCTACACTAATTCAAAAATTATATTCCTAAGTAATGCATGTATTACATTTCTCAAGTTTGCATATTTATCATTGAATAAAACTATCACTTAAATAGATATAGCCCGGCAGGTGTGGCTCAGTGGTTGAGCTTCGACCTATGAACCAGGAGGTCATGGTTCGATTCCCAGTCATGGGCACATTCCTGGGTTGCGGGCTCAATCCCCAGTAGCGGGTGTGAGGAGGCCGCTGATCAAGGATTCTCTCTCATCATTGATGTTTCTATTTCTCCCTCTCCCTTCCTCTCTAAAATCAATAAAATTTATAAATAAATAAATAAAATATAAACACAAATATAGACATAAAGGACAAACTGTACAGGTAAAATAAGTTTTTGCACTGTATTTAGGATTCAAGTATATAACTCATTATAATTTTTTAAATTATACATGAGTATTATTGTAGAATAATGGAAACTTCTTAAATAAAACTTGAAAAATAAGAAATGGATATTGAGGGGAAATATTTGTGAATTCTTGAAAATAGAAAACTTGGTATAGGTAGAAAGAGTTAGTATATCTTTTGCTTCTCTGATAAATCTGTAAAGTAATATAGAGTCAAAACCTTACATATTTCATCACATACCTTCAAGCCAAGCATTGCTCCTGAATCTCGAGGCACACTTCCATCTTTCAGACGCTTATTTAATAAAATACGACCAATTAAGCGATCTCCATCTTTAGATGGCTGCCATGTCACAGGGTGCTGACATTGCATCAAAAAACAAAGAAAATTAATGTTCTTTTATGACAAGTGTCCCCTTATTATACAATCTCTCTAAATTCCAGATTGCCATAGTACTATGATTACACAAACCAGTTTGCATTCAAAACATTGATCAAAAAAGGCTTACTACATTATGCCAATAACCGAATTTTATTATCTCGTTTTTTCAAAGTCAAATTACTTCAAATTCTTAGTCTTTTGACACAATTCTGAAGTTATATAGTTTTACAAAATCTAAGAAATCTTGAAAATACGTTCAAACCCTAATTTAATAACATACATGCTGAAGATTAATAAAATCATAGGTAGGAAAGACAGACTGAAATTCTATAAAAGTAAACTCATTTAAAAATGAAAATTTAATCTTCCAACACTTTTGGAAAACTTTGAGAGACTTTATTACAATAAAAGTTAAAAGGTCAAATTATATAAAACACAAAAGTCAAACCTCTGATGAGGGGCTTTCTTGAAATAGGTTTCTAGATTAAATTTATAAGAAACACACATGCCCCAATAACTTTCCAATTGATTCCGGGAGAACTAGGCCTAATTCAGAGGTGGGCATAGATTACATTTCTCACTTTTTAGAGGTTCATTGATTCCTTCAGGTCTTTGATCTAGTTAGTAAGTTGATTTTTATTGGCTCATTCCATGGTATCCATTGTTAAATACAACCTTTAAAATATTAGTTTATCTCTTTCTCAGGGCAGAACCAATCCCTTTAGAAATCATGACACCATTCCATTCCATTATGAATTATATGTCAAATAACGAAGTCAATGATTTGTGTAATCACGTTTCACAGTTATCTTAAAGTAACATGCACATCTTCATGCAAAATTTAGCAGGCAAAAGACAAGTTCCAGTCAGTCACATCTACATGGTAACAAGATTTTAAAAGTCTCACTACACTAAAAGCAAAAATAATAAATACCAAAGCGGATGGCAATGGTTCTGATACTAATTAATGCTACATTGAAATGCTATGACAATAAAACAAAAGAGCAAAATGACAGTGAAAGGGAAAAAAGAAAAACAACTTTTTCTGTGCAAATAGACCCAATTATCTCCCTTTTGCCTGGGATTCAAACTATTAACAATTTTTCATCCCAAGGAAAATGTATGCAAGCAATCAAATAAGCCAATCCAAGAAATTCTTTGTATTTGTAGTTTATAATAACATTACAAACGTCTCTCATGCGACCATAGACAAAACATTCCTTTGTTCCTAATTTTTATTTCATTTACTTATTTATTTATTTTTTTTTGGTATGCCGTCAAACAACAAAAACAGCAAAGCAAGCCAGAAATTCTTTTGATTTGTTTGTTTTGGTTTTGTTTTTCTTTTCTGCACCTTGAGAAATGCTACATTGACCCTTGAAATGCCCTGTTCTTTTATTATGTTCTGTTTGAATGAGTGACAGAGAGCAAACGAAGACCGAATGAGCAGGTTCAAAGGCAGGCTCCACAATCTCAGTACCTTCTCGCTATGGCTATGCTCCTCGTTAAGGGTTGTGCTACTACAGGTGTCTACCCCCGAGTCCTTAATCTGAGGCTCGGACCATTCCAAATCCTCTTCCAAAGAGTGGCCACCAAAGCACATCCTTTCCTTTTGCCTCTCAGACCTGGTGTTAGAGTCCGACAAAACTGCCTGCTCACTAGTTTTTCTTTTTCCCTTTTGACTGTCCCCTACAGGTGTGGGATTAAAAAAAAAAAAAAAGATACAAAAAAGAAAACATGCAAAAGTGTAAATTAAAAAAGGAAAAGTGAAATGATAACAGAGATTCAATAGTAAGGCCCCACTTGTCTCACCAAAGACATTGGGGTTGCCTCACTGCTATGCCAAGACGTATGGTCCAACCAGTTGTAATCCATGTCTCCTGTGAGAGTCGGACAGACAAGAGAGTGCAGTAAAGGAGACGGCGGGAGAAAGGACAGACAAAGGCATCATCAACATTTTAAACTGTGTGATACTGTCCGCTTTCAAGGACTCTGTCTCTAATACTCACTACACATACCAAGAGGAAGCTAGGATTCCAAATGATTAAAACTTACAGAATGTAGAATATCAAGTTTATGATCTCTAGACAGACCCTAGAGAACAAAAATCCTAAAAGAAGAGAAAAGGCTAATAATAAACAGAAGTGAAAAAAAATACATATTCTGAAAAAGAAAAAGACTTATCGGTTATGTCTGTTACTCATGCTATCCTTTTCATGCTGGTTTACAGACATGAATTATTCTCCAAAGAGTAAAGAAAGTTTTAGAAGTAGTGGTTTGCCAATAACCACTATAACCAAAAGCCAAGCAATTAAATGTTGTTCCTGGAGTGTAATACAATATTAGTTTTAATGCTGAAACCTCCTAAAAATAATTAGTGGATAAAAAAAAAGAATAGCTTACACAAAAGAATAGTTGTGTATGAAAGTGACAAAAGAGATGCACTCAATTTCTATTAGTAAAAATAAAAGAAACTTTACTTTTATTATGAATTACTTATTATTGTGAAATAATTTTTCAACTTTTTCAGAAATTACATCCTCATAAAATGAAAAATTGAAATAATTTTGTCAGATAATTTGTGTAATTGACAACTAAGAATGAGTATCTACTTCCCATGCTTATATGCTCCTTCTTTGAAAAAGGATTTATGTTTAGACTCTATGTGCACATATATCTTTTTAAACTCTACTCATACTTTCACTTATTTAAAAATATTTACTAATCCCCTTCCATTCGCTATGCATTGTGCTAAGCTCTAGTGTATGGGGTTAAAAGATGAGACATACAACAGAGTGGAGATAAACACAATAAATAAGTCCTCAGTGTCACATAGGAAATTACGAGACACCGAGAGAGTATAATAATATCTAATTTAAATTTAGGGGTCAGTGAACACCTCTGAAGAAGTGATGTTTAAAGATGAGAACTGAAATATGTGGCCTGCAGGACACATAAGGAGATAGGCAGATGGAAAGCGGGGGAAAGAACATTCCAGGAATAGCATGGTCCTGTGAAAGAACTGCTAGGACACCTGTGTGCCTGAACCCAAAGGAATGAGGGCAAATATAATGCTACAGGAGACTGGTGAGGCAGCACAAACCAGCTTAGTGGGGCCTTTTTATGCCACATGAAAGGCTGTGAATTTCATTTCTTGAAGGACTTTAAGTAAAATGGTGATATAAACTGATCTACATTTTTAAAAGATGAATCTAATAGAGATTGAATTGGATGACACCAAGAGTTAAAAGGCATTTCCAATAATCCATGGGACAGGTCATTAGGGCTTTAACAAAGGTGCTGGCAACAGATGTGGTAAGAAAAGAGGAAACTGAGAGGCGCTTTGGAGGTAGAATTAAGGCTTAAGAATATTATTTGGAAAATATTTGTAAGAATGAAGACTCATGCCTGGCCGGCACGGTTTAGTGGTTGAGTGTCGACCTATGAACCTGGAGGTCATGGTTTGATTCCCGGGCAGGGCACATGCCTGGGTTGCAGGCTCGATCCCCAGTGTGGGACATGCAGGAGGCAGCCAATCGATGATGCTCTCTCATCATTGAGGTTTCTATCTCTCCCTCCCCCTTCCTCTCTGAAATCAACAAAAAATAAAATAAAAAAGACTTGAATTTGGGTCCTAAAAGACATAGAGGTTAAAAAAAAAAAAAAGAACGAAGACCCACTCCAAATAATGAATATTTAAATTGTAAATGCCACGTAAGGATTAGCAGAAGAAAAAGGAAAATTAGAATTAATCAATAATGCAAGGAGCCATTAAACAGAAATAGTTATTAGGTTTCAGATAAGAGTTTGATAAGAATCTAGTTTAACTGAGAGAACATACAGTCTAACTCTCAGTGAAACAGACCATTGTAAACCAATAGTCTCTCAACCTCTACTTCCAAATTCTGTTTAATACAATTTAATTTAACTCAGGATAGAAAAAAAGTTTATTGCATGTCTGTTATGTGCCTGATGCTGTGCTAAGTGTTATGTGTAAGATGAAACCAGCATGCTCCCTGCTTGGAAGATAAGCCTGTAAGCAAACAAGAGTATTATGATAGATATGAAAATAGTTAAATGCAAGGCACAGATGTGGAGCAGTCATGATTCCAAGAAGGTAGAGGTAATTATCATGGATGTATCCTAGAAAGGAAAATAGGCAGATTCTCACACAAGCTGGAGAAAAGGAAAGCCCAGTGCATGTATAACTTTCCCGGATGAGTTAGTCAAATATAGCAGAACAAACTGAACCACCAAGCAAAATAGAGACAGACTCATAGATAAAGAGCAGACAGACTGCTTGGGGCGGGTGGAGGGTAATGTGGGTAAAGGGACTGAAAAAAAAGAGAGAGAGAGAGAACTCAACAGAACACACCACCAAGAAATAAACCCACATGTACATGGTCAATTAATATATGCCAAAAGCGGCAAGAACATACAATGGAATAAAGACAAGTTTATTCAGCAAATGACATTGGGAAAATTGAACAGATACAGGCAAAAACTGAAACTAGACAACCTTCTTACACCATACACAAGAATAAACTCAAAGTGGATTAAAGATATAAATGTTAGACTTGAAACCATAAAACCCTTAGAAAAAAACAAAGGCAGTAAAATATCTAACATTTCTCTTAGCAATATTTTTTTCTGATATATCTCCTCGGGCAAAGGAAACAAAAGAAAAAATAAACAAATGGGACTACATCAAACTTAAGAGGTTTGCACAGCAAAGGAAAGCATCAACAAAACAAAACAAGCTACTGAATGGAAGATGTTCGCCAATGATGCATATGATAAGGGAGTTAGTATCCAAAATTTATTAAGAATTCAGGCAACGCAACAATAATAATACAAAACAATCCAATTTAAAACTGGGCAGACGACCCCATACTTCTCCAAAGAGGACACACAGATGGCCTATAGACATGTAAAATGATGCTCAATGTCACTAATCATCAGAGAAATGCAAATTAAAACCACAATAAACTATCACCTCACACCTGCTAGAATGGCTTATTAATAAAACAACAAAAAATAAATAAATAAAAAAATAAAAAAATAAAACAACAAACAAGTATTGATGAGGATGTGGAGAAAAGGGAACTCTCCTACATTGTTGGTGGGAATGCAGACTGGTGCAGTCTTTATGGAAAACAGTATGGAGTTTCCTCAAGAAATAAAAATGTAACTGTCTTATGACCCAGTGATCCAACTTCTGTGTATATATCTAAAGAAACCCAAAACACTAATTTGAAAGACTGTATCACCCCTATGTTCATTGCAGCATTATTTACAGTAGCCAAGATACAGAAGGAACCCAAATGCCCATAAATAGACAAGTGGATAAAAAAGCTGTGAGATATATATATATATATATATATATATATATATACATATATATATATATATATATTTCTAAGCCATAAAAAAGAATGAGTCTTACCAAACTATCGATAGAGTCAATGCAATCCCAATTAAAATACCAACAGCATATTTCACAGATCTAGAACAAATACCCCAAAAATTTACATGGAGCAAAAAAAAAAACCCCAAATAGCCACAGCAATCTTAAGAAAGAAGAACAAAGTTGGAGGGATCACAATACCAGATATGAAATTATACTACAAAGCTGCTGTAATCAAAACAACCTGATACTGGCACAAGAACAGGCATACAGATCAATGGAACAGAACAGATAACCCAGAAATCAAACCAAGCCATTATGCTCAATTAGTATTTGACAAAGGAAGCAACAGCATACACTGGAATAAAGACAGTCTCTTCAATACATGGTTTTGGGGAAATTGGGCATGTACAGGCAAAATAATGAAAGTAGACCACCAACTTACACCATACACAAGAATAAATTCAAAATGGATAAAAGACTTAAATGTAAGTTGAGAAACCGTAAAAATCTTAGAAGAAACCATAGACAGCAAATTCTCAGACATCTCTCATAGCAATATGTTTGCTGATACATCTCCGAAGGCAAGAAAAACAAAGAGAAAATAAACAACTGGGACTACATCAAAATAAATAGCTTCTGCACAGCAAAAGAAACAATCAACAAAATGAAATGAGAGCCCACTGCATGGGAGAACATATTTGCCAATGGTACACCTGATAAAGGGTTAATTACCAAGATATATAAGGAACTCATATAACTTAATACAAGGAAGACAAACAATCCAATTAAAAAATGGGCAGAGAGCCTAAATAGACTCTTCTCCAAAGCCGACATACAGATGGCCAAGAGACATAGGAAAAAATGCTCAAAGCCACTGATCGTCAGAGAGATGCAAATTAAAACAACAATGAGGTATTACCTCACTCCTGTCAGAATGGCTACCATCAACAAATCAACAAATGACGAATGCTGGCGAGGATGTAGAGAAAAGGGAACCCTAGTACGTTGCTGGTGGGAATACGGACTGGTGCAGCCATTATGGAAACAGTTTCCTCAAAAAATTAAATATGGAACTCCCATTTGACTCAGCGATCCCACTTCTAGGAATATATCCTAAGAAATCCAAAACACCAATCAGAAAGAATGTATGCAACCTTATGTTTATAGCAGCACAATTTACAATAGCTAAGATCTGGAAACAGCCCAAGTGCCCACGGTAGATGAGTGGATAAAAAAGCTGTGGTACATTTATACTATGGAATACTACGCAGCAGTTTAAAAAAAAAAAAAGCATCTCTTACCCTTTGAGACAGCATGGAGGGACCTGGATAGTATTATGCTAAGCGAAATAAGCCAGTCAGAGAAAGACAGAAATCACATGATCTCACTCAGATGTGGAATCTAATGAACAAAATAAACTGTTGAACAAAATAGATCCAGAAACATAGAAGTATGGAAGAGACTGTCTAGTCTCAGAGGGAAGGTACGGGGTGGGTGGGTGGGAAGAGATCAACCAAAGAACTTGTATGCACATATGCGTAACCCATGGACACAGACAATAGGGTGGTGAAGGTCTGGGGAGGAGAAGCAGATACAAGCAAAGTTCCCTGCCCTCTCCCTATTTGCCTAAAAGCAGGACATGTATTTGGAAAGGTGATCCCTCCCCCTTCTCTAACAGGAGGACAGAAGTTAACCACTGGATATAATTCCTGACCTTATAAGCACCACAGGAGTCAACATAACAAACCTTGCTAAAATTAGCCCTTCTCTTCAATTAGTTCCTACAATTTGTCACCCCTAGAAGCTGAAAGTCCTTTTCCTTTGTCCTGTCGTGTCTTTAAAAATGTATTGTTCTTGTGTTATATAAACCCAAATTCTAACCATCCCTTTGAGTTTCTCCTGGCTGAGTGCTCCTATATATGTGTGCAATGCACATGATAATAAATTTGTTTTTCTCTTGTTAATCTGTCTTTTGTCAGTCTAATTTATAGGACTCCAGACAATGAACCGAGATGCGGAGGTGGTAAAAGAGTTAAGTTACACCTCCCAGTATAACTTTAGAAATAGGATAGTTCAATGAACCAAATAAGATTATGACTAAAGTGTTATTGACCCCAAGAGATAATCTGAAAGGAATATGCATCTTTAGGGTAGTTGGCCATCCCAATTAGGAACATGAAATGAATCTCTTCCTGTATGTTACCCAGTCAAGTTTCATAGCTTTCTTCATGTAGGCCCTCCTCATGTCTTATTATTTATTTTAAATCACATTTTCTGTTTTTAGTTCGGAATGTAACTCCTTTTCATTTATATTTTCTAATTATTTTTCATACAATATTAATTTCACATCCAGCTGCCTTCTTGAATTCCTTTATTGATCTCCATTCATTCTTATAAACATGAAATCAATTATTCCTCCAACAGTGTTAGAAAATTGTGTGTGTGGAGGTGGGGGAGGACATTACAAGGGATTCACATTAGATACTCACCTATCTGGTGTGTTTTGGCATACACCAAAATAAATTAAAGAAAGATTAAGAAGTTTAAAATTTTTAAAATTAATAATAAAATCATGAGAAATTAGAGTTAAATATTCAACTAATTTGGGGATGAATAAAGATTTTCTGGAAATAAAAGGAATAGAAAAAACAACAATAAAGAATATAAAGACTTGGCTATATTATGTTCAATATTTCCCAATGACCAAAGAAAATTAGTAGATAAACATCAAAATGTGAAATGCATTTGGAACAGATGACAGTTAAATGAGCAAATAAAAAACTCATAAAATCAATAAGTCAAAAACAAATTAAGACCCAATAGGAACATGGGCAGAAGAAATAAACGGAATGATAATTCATAGAAGATATCGAACACCAATTTACGTACAAAATATTCAACCGCACAATCCAATTCAAATTAAAATGACATAGCATTTTTTGTGTTGTATTCAAATAGCAAAGATATGGTGCATCTAGCCCAAAAGCTCAAGCCTATTTGATGATGAAAGCATATGACAGGAATATAGAGTGTTATAACCTTTTTGGAAAGCAGGATGTTAATCTGAAGTAAAAGCTTAAAAAAATCAAAGCACAAATATGTATTTGTGAAATACTAAGAGATATAGGCAAAAATTATGCATAAAGATAACCATTATAATATCATTTATAATATCAACTGGAAGCAACTGCAATGCCCCAAAATAAAGGAATAGTTAGTTTGTGGTATATCCTTCCGATAGAATATTAGTGCAGCCATTTAAAACATATTTCTGAAGAATATCTAATGGCTTGAGAAAAGCGAGTGATATGATATCAATTGAAAAAAAATCCTAACACAAACATAGGGAAAAGGGAAGAAATACAACAAAATGTTAATAATGGTTACATTTGGGGAACAGGATTATGGATAACTTGTATTTCACTCTTTACACTCTGAGGAATTTTTCAGATGTTCTCTAGTAAACATATTGTTACTTTTAAAAGGAAACACAGAAGAGGTTATGCAGCTAATAGATAAAAATATGCCATCAAGTAGGGTAAGAAAATTTTCAGAAACAAAGCAAAAAAACAAACAAAACAAACAAAAACAGTTTTAAAAATCAACAGACCTACAGAGGATGTTCACATTTTATAACTGAAAATTTTCTTCACGTGATCAACACCATTAAAACACTTTTTAAATAAAAGTAGGAATATCTAACTTTTAAATGTCCACTCCCAAGTACAACCTAGAACAAAGAACTCTCATCTAATCAATTGCAGGGGGCTGTGTGTCACAATGGGGCAGCTTACCTTTCTCACTGACACTCTCACTTTCAATCTCAACATCATCACAACTTGTGTACTCGGGTGTGGAAGCGAGTTCCTCCTCCGAGCTGCTCAGTGACACCTGGCGCATTTTACCTCCTTTCTTGGATTTGTGAGGCTTTGGTGGTGGCGGTCTCACCGACTCTGACTGGTCGGAACTGAGAGAATCATTCCTGAGCATCGTTTCCATTTTTTCCCGTTTCGTTTTCCTCACAGCGGAGCTAGGGTCTAAGTGGGGTTGCTTCCTGAGGGAGTCGGTCCGCCTCATGTCTTGTCGATCAATGGGTATTGGACTCCTCCGGGGGGTAGGAGGGCTATGGTTTGTGGTCCTTTGTGGATAAGGACTTGGCCCCTGAGCCTCTCGAGTTCTTTCTATGGAATAGGATCGCTGATTTTCCAGGGCAGCTCTACGTTCAGATATAGATCTCTGCCTTGATGGACGCTCCATCCTTAGCATAGAAATCCTAGATTCTTCCAGTTCGGCATTTGCCAAAGAGACATCGCTATGTCTTCTCTCGTGCCGTGCTCTGGACACTTCGGCATGGATACGCATTTGTTCCTCATAGGGCTGTGGCTTGACTGGATAACGGGCCAAATTTGGATCACTGCGATAGCGTGCCTGGTATTCCTCCTCTCTCCTCTGTCTCTCATACTCATCTCTGCTTTCCACGTCCTCATCATCGACAATATATTCTTTGGAATGCCTATGACTTCTCCTATTGGGGTCCCTGTAATTTATGTGATCAGATTCTTCATAAAACTGAGGTTCGCGGTGAGACCGCCTGTCAGCATAATCTGATGGAGACCTCGGCATTGCGCTATCTGAAGGAGCATACTGTGAATATTCCTCTCTTTCTTCCCGTTGGTCGTATCTTCTATTCTGATCTCTGGACACTGATGGACTTCTTTTCCTAAGTAATCAGAGAAAAAAAATGATGAGAAGAGCAACGTTTAAATAATCCTATATTTCACTGATTCACAGAAAGGTGGATGGATAAATTCGAATGGTTCTTTTTGCTTCTTTGTTAAATTTCATTTCAAAGTCATGCCAAAACAAAAGTTTTACTTATATGCATTCTATATATTTAGTTCAAATAGGAAATTTAAAAGATACTTTTGATGCGGTTATTAAAAGACTGATACACTACATATGAAATGTACTTATTCAGAACTTAGATAACCATCAAATTCTGCTAATGTACAACAGTTTATTCTAATTTCCTTGCCTGGCTCCAACTTCAGCTATCTCCCAAATGTTATTCAGAAACTTTAAAAAAATCCCACCTTCCATTCTCTCCATTCTGACACCTTGGTATGAAAATTATTTAACAAAATGATGAAGTTAAACTGACTTGGCTCAAGAGTTGAATACTTTCTAACTAAAGCTAAGTGTTGGTCACTAAGTGAAATAAGCCAATCAGAGAACAAGTATCATATGATCTCACTCATAGGTGGAATCTAGTGAACAAAATAAACTGACAAACAAAATAGATCCAGAGACATAGAAGCATGGAACAGACTGACAATTTTCAGAGTAAAGGTGGGCATAGGGGGGTGGGAGGTGGGAGAGATTAACCAAAAATTTATACGCATATATGCATAACCCATGGACACAGACAATAAGGCGGTGAAGGCCAGGCAGGGCTGAGTGGGATGGAGGGGGTCAATGGAGAAAAAAGGGGGACATCTGTAATACTTTCAACAATAAAGATAAACTTTTTAAAAAATCATTTTTCATTCATCTACCTATGTAAATCACTTCTAGCATTGGTTCCTCTAAGTCTTCCTCTTATCATCATCGCTCCAACCCTTCCTTTCTGCTCTAACTTGAAATAAGCAATTTAAATAAGTACCAACAATAATGACTTATTCATCACAAAACCCCTGAAGTCAGAAAGGACTGCTATTCTTATTCCACCTTCATTAGGACGATAGGCCAGCTCGATGACATTTCTCAAGCGTCACATCTGACCCCTCATATTCCTTAGAGCCTCAGAGAAAGACACTATATATTGTATCTGCCCCGCCCCCCAACACTGATACAGCCAGATGGACCTTGCAGTCACACTCAGTATTAATGCTTTTTGTCAACAAAATATACACATTGTCCTCTTCTCTGGCACGAACTCAGAAAATGTCTACCACTAGCCATGAGAAGCAATGGAACCGGGATGCTGAATATGACAGAAGAGGTTTAGAATAACTGCTATGAAAACTGTGTCAGAGACATGAACAGGAGATAATGAAATAGTGGGATCACTTGAATTTATGGGATCGCTTGAATGTAAAGATGACCAATGTTAGACAGCACAGTTGTGAATTTCTCAGACAGTATTTTTTGACCCGAAAGCAAGAACAGAGAAAAGATGCAGGTGGAATGATATAACCCAGCAACATCATCTCTGTCCTCTAAAGTCTCCTCTGTGTCCCCCCATACCTGCAGTACAGTTTGTGGATGTCTCAATGAGGGTTCATTACAGAAAACAGAAGTTACTATGGGTTTTCCAGGTAGGAAAGGTTTTAATCTAGGAATCAGAAGCTACAAAACTGGTATCTCATTGTAGTTCTGGTTTGCATTTCCTCAACAGCTAGTGAAGTTGAGCATCTTTTCAGATAGCTATTGGTCATTTGCATGTCTTCTTGGGAGAAGTGTGCTTGGGGTCCTCTGCCCATTTTTTAGAATATGTTTTTATTGATTTCAGAAAGAGGCAAGGAGAGTGAGAGAGGGATAGAAACATGAATGATGATAGAGAATCATTGATGAGCTGCCTCCTGCATGCTCTCTACTGGGGATCGAGCCTGCAACCCAGACATGTACCCTGACCAGGAATCCAACCGTGATCTAGTTATTTCCTTTCCCTTTTTGTGCCCTGGCAGTAAACAGCACCTCAAGTGAAAGGAAGGAACTACTTTTATTTGTGGTGTAACTCAGCTCTATTATATGTTAATTTGGCTCTTGTGGTTGGGCTTCAGAAACCAACTCTTGTTTATAAAATGACTTCTTTGGCAAAATATATTTTGAGTATCAATCACTTTACAACTAAACATTTAGAACCAAAACTCTTTGCAACTTAGGGATGTCTAGTAATATACTTAACATCTAGTATTATATTTAACATCTATTATTATAGGACAGAAGTAGAATAAAAAGTAAAACAGAACACTTAAGTCCCTGAGGAATTAGCATTAATTTTTTAAAGTAAGTAGGATATAAATATAGTGAGCCTTTAATAAAACAAGGAATATATTTCATTTTATTAATAAATAAGAATATTTACTTAGATAATTCAGTTCCAGTAAAAAGAATATTAACTATTAGTCCTTAGCAAGTCATGTAAGTGCTTTTTAAAAATCATACCTTCAATAAATTGAATTCAATATTAAATCCAGCAATCACTTTATTCTAGAGATTATGAAATTTGCCTAAAACATGTGAATCATATTGTAGATATTGATTTGTACTGGATTTAAGTAAAAATAGAATAGTGGTGACAATTTCTGAAATTTCTGAAACTATTGTCAGTGTTACTTAACATGGAATTAGGTTTCTAAAAATATGGTTAAGTTACCTTACAGTATATTAAAGGTATGCTAGGAGGTAAGATTTTATTCTAAAGAATATTCTTACCAAACAATAAGGAATCTAAAATTAGTTACTCCAAAATGTTAAAATACCCTGTCAAAACAATTTTTAACAACTATATTGTGAATTATTGCATATTCTATTTTGACATATTTTTCAGGAATTGATGAAAATTCAACTACTGTATCTCTAATCTCTAGCTTCACTACTGGTCTTTATAAACAAGCCTTAGTATTTATTATTATCAGTTGGAAACTATTTTATAGGTAAAATAATATAATGATAGTTTCTAAACTTCCCTATATAATCATGAAGCATTTAACAGTATCTGACCCATAAATTATAATTCAGAAAAATGGAGCAACTCATCTAAGATATTACATCTCCCTTAATCCTTCAAAGACTATGAAAAATTAAGAGGCAGAATCCAAAATTATGCCTTTCTTTAGAATAAAATGTATTTGTGACATTATATAGTGCTTTAGTTTTTATGCCTATACATTCTATCAATCCCAATTTCTGACCAATACAATATCAGTATATATTTATATTCACTCTATATGAGCCTAACAGCTTTTCATCTTCTCTTTATTGAAACCTAGATTGTTAGAATCGTTTTCTTTTTCACTATATTATAGTCACCTTAATTGGAACCAGTTTATAGAAAATCACATATAGAAATATACTATTTCGACTTTTATCAGAAGCATTCCTGTTCATTGTTTATAACTGTTGTAATATGGACTAACCATCAATCTACGTATTTCGAAATATTCTGGCTATGTGTTCACACTTGACTAGATAGTTTGAGCAAGAAACTACCAATTAATCTCTTTAAAATTTCATGTCTAAAAATTATACTGACTGATGGGGAAACTCTAAATGAAAAGATTATTTCCCAATTAAAATCACTTTCCCAATTTCCCAAAGGCAGTCTCAATGCATATACTGTACAGTAATTCATTATATTTTTACCATAGCTTCTATTTTAATATTTACAACATTTACATGCCTATGTGCTTTCTGTTATTATGCCACCGGTATATTATCAATACTGACCATACATATACTATAATCAAGTTTCTGAAAATATAATCCAGTAAGCATGTAAAAACTTTTATAAGGACAGTAAATGATTAGATGGAAACAAGTTTTAATATCCATATGTTTTTAACTTTTAAGACCTATGTAATTTTTCAAAATCATAAGGACACTAAAAGTAGAGTGAAGGATTAAAAATTAGTAATTTCTGTAAATTCAAATTTTATATTATTACAGTTAAGTGCTATGTATATGAAAATGTCTTAGTCATAATCTTTATTACAGAGCTCATTTTAAAAACTGTCATTTTATAAATGAAAAAATAGAAACAACATTTAAAGAATCAATAATCTGAAAAAAGACCATCTTTTTTAAAGTTTTATACTGCATGGATACTGCTAAATACACTAAAATGATACCTCATTCATTCAATTACACATGCTAACCATATAGTTTAAACATAACATTGCAATCAAATGGTGAAACTTGAAGCTGTTAAGACACATTAAATCAAGGATTTAAAAGAAGTATACGATCCTGTAAACATGAAATATATAGGGTCCATTCCAATAATTCCTACAAAAAGCTTTCAACAAATCAAACCATTTATATTCATTAAAAACCATAAAAAAGATTTATCTTTTATTACATACCACAATAGTTAACACATTATTACAGTTTTACCTTTTGCTCAACCAATGCACATCTGTCGAGCACGAAGCATCATGTTGACAAAAATGCATGAACACAGGGCCAGGCGGTGCTTTCACTTAATCCTTCTAGCTCTAGCAAAATCACAGGAGCCATCCTTAATCAGATGATTTGAATGTCTCTGTTTGCTTACCATCATTTTATTTCAAAAGCCAATTACTGAAAAGTTACACATAAAACAACATTCATTCGCAGATGGAGTCATAAAATCCTCTAGGAATGGGCCTGTTAAGGAAAAGGTTATTCTTTAATGCTGTTACTATGTGACTGTATATAGCTCCAGGTCAAGGGAGAATGTACCCTGTAAGGAGGATTATGGTACTTAGCTGATTAGTGCCTCACAGTACTGGACGCCAAATGCATCCTACATCCAAGGCATTTCTAGACAATAAATATACTCAAAACAGACAGACTCAGAAATGTGTAAGCCATGTTCTCCTATATGAATGATAGTATTTTTAAAATAACAAAATTCATTGTGTTTGTTATTGATAAGTCTACTACACTGCTTTTCCTATGAAATGTATACTGATAATGAAAGACGGCGATGATTTAATAGGTCTATTCTATAAATTATTTTCAATTATTCAAGAGAATGCTTCCCCAAAGTGGTTATGAGGGCAGAAAGTAGTAGTTTCTGTAGAAATTTTATAAAAAATGTGTTTCATAAACTGAAAAGTTGGTTAGACACTGAGTTTAAATCAAGCTTTGCTTATTCTAATTTATCATTTAACCTCTCAATGCCTCTAGTCCAGTGATGAACTCATTTTTTTGGTTGATTTTTCTTTGTTAAATGGCATTGAAATATATAAAATAAATATCAAAAATATAAGTCTTTGTTTTACTATGGTTGCAAATATCAAAAAATTTCTGTATGTGACACGGCACCAGAGTTAAGTTAGGGTTTTTCAAAATGCTGACATGCCGAGCTCAAAAGGTTCGCCATCACTGCTCTAGTCAATCATTCAAAGAAAATAAAAACAGAAAAGAAGGAAACACCACAAATACCCTTTATACCTAAAGCCAATTATCTAGGTGTTACTATTACACTTCTGAAAATTGTATTTAACTATTTTAATAAACTTAAATAAAACTAAGAAAAGGCCAGTGTTGGAAGAGTGGGGAGAGTTGCAAAAGTACTGCACTGTTTTCTGGTCTCCTGAATTTCACATTTAAACGAGGGTCTAGGGATAGGTGGCAGCACCATCCTCCATCTGTGCAGAATCCATACAGAATATTTTCCTAGAATTAAGTACAGATCTTGGAGAGACTGTGAAAGGTGTGAGGACAAATAAAGGCCTTTCTCTCCTCTGGGATTCCTAAAAATGACTTAGTAGATTCTTGAAGCAGAAATGCAAAAATAATCAAGATAATTCATTTTCATAGGAATGTTAACCAATAATAAAGTCCAACCATTTACACCCCGTAGTTCATAATAAACTGAAAAAAAAAATCCCACAGAAGATGTTGATTCTTCCAAGCTTGTCAGTCCAGAAATTTCAGAAACAACATTACAGTATTAGCCAAAACTCACACTACTTATTTTTCTTATTTGTAGTATACCAAGACAAATAAACTCACAAAATACCCAAAATACTACTCTTAAGTAAACAAGCAAAAGATGTGCCTTCAAAGCATGAATCTTGAAAATATCAACCTCTTCACTCTCCGAAATACTGAATCTCTCTTGTGCTATTTTGTTAATTTGTAAGAGTGATTTGAGAACTTAAGTGGGTGTTTTCAGAGATGTAGAGAAAACTATATTGCTTGACATAGGGAGAGATGAAGAGTTAGAGGAAAACTGCTTCTTAGTAACAGAACAGCAAGAATCTTTGAAAAATAGAGCTGCAGCTCTGTCAATTAGCCTATCACTAACGTGCATGAGAATACAACTCAATCAAATTATTTCCGAGAATGACAGGCACAAAGAAAGCACTTGCTAAACAAGATTTTTCTTGGAAGAGAATTCATGGTAACAAATCAATACAGTACTGTTTGGAGCAACTACCATGACAAAACAAAAAACATACAAAAGATACTTCATTTAAAAGTTGGAATCTTCATTATACCAGTATTTGTGGCAATAGATATTTTCCTGTGTACCTCCTCCTATATGTTTATGTGCCAATAAGTACACACATAGCATTATATATATATAATTGATACAAAGCTGAAGAAACTGACATAAATTGGTTCTACATAATCTGCAATTCCTATCTGGCTCAATTAAATCAATGAAAGAAACCCAACATATCTTCCAGAATGTTCTTTCTCAGGCAGAGAAAACAGCACTTGCCATCTGCATGCCAGCATGATATGCGGGTGCTCCTTAGCTCCCTCCACCAACATCACACTGCTTCAATGAGGCATCAGTCAGCCCCACTGGCTGCAGTGTATTCTCTTCAAGACAGGCACCCTAGATTCTTTAGACTTCCAGTCCAGTAAAATACTATAAAATGGACTCATTGGCAGACTGTCTTCAAAAGTGACTGTTTTCAAAAGTGGTCTATACACACTAATATCTTGGGGTGTCACTGTTTTCACTTCATTCCCACTCTCAGAAAGTCTGCCCCGAACCCTACACACATAAAAACATTAAAACATGATGGGCATTTTAAAAACGATTTACCGAGGTAGAGAAAATAGCATTGCCCCCCAGAGAGCAAAACTTCCATAAAACACCTCCTTTTTAAGAACCTGTTGTGTTCTTGAAACCTCTTACTAGCGTGTTCCCCACACTCTTTTTAAAAATTTATCTTTATTGTTGAAAAGTATTATAGATGCCCCTTTTCCTTCTATACTGACCCCCTCCACTCCACACCCACCCACACACCCCCGGGCCTTCACACTATTGTCTGTGTCCACGGCTTATGCATATATGCATATAAATTTCTGGGTTAATCTCTCCCCACCCACCTTCACCTTCCCTCTGAGATTCATCAGTCTGTTTCATGCTTCTATGTCTCTGGATCTATTTTGTTCATCAGTTTATTTTGTTCATTAGATTCCACGTATGAGTGAGACCATACACTCTTTTGTTTAAAAAAACAACAACAGTGATGCTTACTGAAGTAAGGCCCCAAATAAGTAGAACCATAATGTCTGGAAGACACTGGCGGGGCTGAGCGTTGTTAAAGAAGGCTGTTAAATTTCACCAAGTGCTTTTGAAACACGATGTTCTCTTCTAAACACCACATTGCAAGAGGGATGTCAATGAAGAGGCTTGTTTGAGACATTGAGGATGATGAGATGCCCAGATTAGACGCTGCAGTTAGGACTTTCTTTTGAACGTATCCATGTTTTTTAATACAAATCCCGCCCCCCCCCCAAAAAAAAAATTATTCCTTTTTACCACTTTTGTAGCAAAGTTTCTTCAACAGTCTTAAAAATACCTGATAGAAAATAATATCACATTGTGAACTTAATTGCTTAACCTTTAATTTATGCCTATTCTCTTAAAATGTGTTATATAACAGGCTAAAAATAGGTGAATTTTTGGATTACTTAAAGTCTTCTGAATGAAGAAAATAGAACATGTATTTTGGAAAGAACTGTAAGGAATATCTGTTGTTTGGCCCTCTACCATCTGTCTTCCTTCTTTCTTGAAAGAGAAGGAATGGCTCCTCCATCCTCAGCTTTGTAGTTTGGATTGAACTGAGTATGTCCCTGCGTAGTAACTACCACAATGAGCAAGCTGGGCCCGTCACAGTGACTCCTACAGACAGACATCTGTCTGACGGTGCTGAGACCCAGACTCCCTGTGTTAGCAGTGAGGATTCGGGTGACCTCAGAGCTACCAGAAGTCAATTTAGGGTCATGAGTTGGAGAAATCCTCCCAAAATGGAGTAAAAATCCACTTAGTGAGAACTGAACATAGAAAGAAATTAGGTCCATGTTATATGAAATTCAGGATCAATCCTCACCTGATTCAACATGTACCTCTCGAGTTCTCAATCAGGTAAACCAATCAATTCCCTTTATGTGTTAAGCCGGTTTCAGCTGGGTTTTCTATTCCTTGCACCTGAAGTCTTCTTGACTAACACAGAGTCTGAGACACAGACTCGAAAGTCACAGGAAACTTCCTCATCAGCTGTCACGAGTTCGTGAACTCTGTGTCCACGCACAATGAAAAGTAAGAACGCTGGGACCCTTACGTACTCCACAGTCACCGCTTCGTTAAAGTATTTCCATTTTTACACTAAAAACAGTAATTTTATAAGATCAAAACGTTTTTCTGAGATCAAAAATCATAAGATTACATGTTTAGCATTAAATTTCATGTAATAATTATGGCTTGTTCCATTTAAGGCCAGAAAGTGCTAAAAAAAAATCACAATCAACATGTCTCAAGCAACATCAACACACTGCTTTTTAACAGTAATTTGCATTAGCCGGGCTGGTGTGGCTCAGTGATTGGGTGCATGTGCACCTATGAACCAGGAGGTCAGAGTTTGATTCCTGGTCAGGGCACTGCATGCCCAGTTGCGAGCTCAATCCCCAGCAGGGGGCGTGCAGGAGACAGCCGACTGATGATTCTCATCACCGATGTTTCTCTCTCTCCCTCCCTCTCTGAAGTCAATAAAAATATATTAAAAAAAAAATAGGGGAATCGAAGATGGCGGCATAGGTAAACACCGGAGACTGCCGCCGTGGACAACCACTTCAAAAATACAACTAAAAGTTGGAGCGGACATCAACCAGAACCACGGGAAGGCTGGCTGAGGAGAGTCTCTTCAACTAGAAGCAAAAACAACAGCATTCCGACGCTCAGAGGAGGCGCAGTGTGGAAAATTTAAAGGTACGGCGGTGCAGTGGTGAGGGTGCTCGCGCAAAGCGGGCTGGCGGCTGAGGGCGCGGTTGTCGTTTTCAATCAGGAGTGAGTCTCAGACTCTACAGATCCGGGCGAGTCTCTAGGGACCCAGACTCAAACGGGAGAAGCGGGACTGTCTGGCTACGGCCCCTCCGAGGTTTGCAGCGATTGCTGGGACAGAGAGGCAGAGCCCCGGGGGACGGACTGAGAGCGGCCATAGCTGCTCCCTCCCCCCACCCTGTTGAGCCCGCCCCGTCCAAACCCTGCGCACAGCCATTTGCCGATCGCCTCAGGCAAGGGCTGGACTAGCGCCTCCCCTAAGGACTGAAGTTTTCCCACAGCTGATTTCCACAGCCAGTCGGCCTGGTGGTCAAATCCCTCTAGTGTTAACTACAACAATTAAGGCTTGGCTAGAACAAGACTGCGCACAGAGACCACAAGGGGGTGCACCAAGAAAGCATAAAAGATGCGGAGACAAAAAAACATGACAGAAATGGAGGATATGGAGCTAAGAATCGCAATTTTGAGGGCTTGCCATAAATTTGTGCAGAGCCTCACGAAAACTAATGAGACCCTCGATGCTACGATAAAGAAATTAGAAAGTAAGCATACACGGACTGAAATAAAGAATATTATACCCAATAGCAGACCAGAGGAGCACAATAATCAAACCAAAGATTCGACAAAAAACACCCAATTGGAAAAGCAAAATGAAAAAAGAATCCGAAAGTGTGAAGATAGTGTAAGGAGCCTCTGGGACAGCTTTAAGCGGACTAATATCAGAGTCATTGGAGTGCCAGAAGATGAGAGACAGCAAGATATTGAAAACCTATTTCAAGAAATAATGGCAGAAAACTTCCCCCACCTGGAGAAAGAAATGGACTTACAGGTCCAAGAAGCGCAGAGAACCCCAAACAAAAGGAATCCAAAGAGGACCACACCAAGACACATCATCATTAAAATGCCAAGAGCAAAAGACAAAGAGAAAATCTTAAAAGCAGCAAGAGAAAGAGGCTCAATTACCTACAAGGGAATACCCATACGACTGTCAGCTGATTTCTCAACAGAAACTTTGCAGGCCAGAAGGGAATGGCAAGAAATATTCAAAGTGCTGAATACCAAGAACCTACAACCAAGATTACTTTATCCAGCAAAGCTATCATTCAGAATTGAAGGTCAGATAAAGAGCTTCACAGATAAGGAAAAACTAAAGGAGTTCATCACCGCCAAACCAGTATTATATGAAATGCTGAAAGGTATCCTTTAAGAAGAGGAAGAAGAAGAAAAAGGTAAAGATACAAATTATGAACAACAAATATGCATCTATCAACAAATGAATCTAAGAATCAAGTGAATAAATAACCTGATGTACAGAATGAACTGGTGACTATAATGAATCAGGGACATAGAAAGGGAATGGACTGACTATTCTTGGGGGAAAAGGGGTGTGGGAGATGCGGGAAGTGACTGGACAAAAATCAGGCACCTATGGATGAACTCAGTGGGTGGGGAGTGAGGGTGGAGGGTGGGGTGGGAGCTGGAAGGAGGGGAGTTATGAGGGGAAAAAAGAGGAACAAATGTAATAATCTGAACAATAAAGATTTAAAAAATATATATAAAATAAAAATAAATAAATAAATAAATAAATAAAAATAAAAAAATAAAAGTAATTTGCATTAAACTATCCCCCACCCTACTGCTGAGCTAATTTGAAAAAAGAGAGAAAAGATAGATGATCCGTGGAATACCACCGCTATTGCTGATAAAACTGAAATTAGAGAATTGTCCTCTATCTATGTAGAAGTGAGCATCCTATAACCAAGCCTCATAATCATACAAACATTCCTATCCAGGCACAGATAACACTGGACTAAGACTATTTTATAGCCTGTCCCTGTAAAAGACAAGGCAAGAAATGGGGAGCAGCCTGTTCTCAAGAGAAAGAGGAAAGAAAAAGAAATTACTACTTATGTTCACTTCCTTGTCCCCAAGGGTTCAGTAGAGCAGGGAGTGCAGGGAAGCCAGGAATATTATTTCCGTGCGGCTCTCTCCACATGGAGGAAACACAGAAGTAAGGAAGGAGGAGCTCCTATCCAAACCCTAGAGCAGCGGTTCTCAACCTGTGGGTCGCGACCCCTTTGGGGGTCGAACGACCCTTTCACAGGGGTCGCCTAAGACCATCGGAAAACACATAGATAATTACATACTGTTTTTGTGATTAATCACTATGCTTTAATTATGTTCAATTTGTAACAATGAAAATACATCCTGCATATCAGATATTTACATGACGATTCATAACAGTAGCAAAATTACAGTTATGAAGTAGCAACGAAAATAATTTTATGGTTGGGGGTCACCACCACATGAGGAACCGTATAAAAGGGTCGCAGCATTAGGAAGGTTGAGAACCACTGCCCTAGAACATCAAAGTCTAGAATTGTGTTAAGTTGAAGCAGCGCTCGTGAACACAGGAATTGAGGATTGAGCATTCAAAGTAACACTTTGCTTAAACTATAAATTGATGGGATTGTAATAAGGAATTACAGCTTTATAGAATTCATAGAATTGAACCACGACCAAAGGCAAAAGAGAATGTAGCAGACATTATTGGTTGCCTCCTGATATCCAATCTCTTTCCTTTCTTACAAATAGGATCCTAAATTTATTCAGGGGAACAGTGTGCCCATCCTAAAACACTTTATTTCCCACGCTGTCTTGTGGTTGGGGTGGCCATGTGACATAGTTCAGACCAATGAGATTTAGGTAGAAGTTTACCAGGTACAGCTTCCACAAAAGCTATTTCTTGCTAATGAAAAGAGATAAACTCGGCTGGCATAGACTTTTCATACTTCGGCCCTCCTCCTTTCTGACTGGAATGTGGTGCTGCTGCCCATAACTCAACAGCCTCTTTTAACCATGACTTTGAAAGCCACACACTGCAGGTAGCAGGACAGTAAGCTAACAAAGAGCGTCCATCTCTGTGGACTTCCTTGGGCAGTTGTATCATCCTTGAACTGTCTATCTCCAGATTAGGTTTTACATGAGAAAAACATACACTCCTTCTTTTTTAAACCATTGTGGTTATGAGATACATAATCACACATGTATTGCTATAGATAGCCAAAGGCAATGGTGAGGCCGGAGAGAGACTTGTAACCTGGCTGCTATTTCTATAGAAAATAAAGAAGTAAATAAAAGGCCACCATAGGTGAAAAAGGTCTGGAAATAGAAAAATACATGCATTTTGAAAAATAAAGTATAATAAGCAAAGGGGAGAGTGATTTCAAATGAAAGAAGCAGAATAGTATAACACGGATTACCCTATTCCTTATCCAGTGGTGCTCTGGAGCCAAGAGGCAGGCTACTGTCAGCATCTATCTCCTCCTAACTCTGTGTTCAGTGATGTCACATTGATGGCTTTAAACCAGTCATGTTGGAAATATTTACATCATGAATACTTGCAAATGCTACAAATCAGGGCTTTTCCCCCTTTGGAGAAGTGATCCTATATAACAAAAGCCTAATATGCAAAGTATCCAGTCATCTGGCCAACTGTTCAACCAATCAAAGTGTAATATGCTAATGATATGCTAAGGCCGCTCAACCGCTCACTATGTCGTGCACTGACCACCAGGGGGCAGACACTCCGACCGGTAGGTTAGCTTGCTGCTGGGGTTCGGCTGATCAGGACTGAGCGAGAAGGGCAGGACATGCCCTGGAGCCTTCCCGCAGTCCCTCCCCGGCTGGCCAACCTCCCACATTCCTCTCTGGCCCCAATCACACACCAGTGAGGTCCCTTGGCCTGGCCTGTGCCCTTTCGCAATCCAGAACCCCTAAGGGGATGTTAGAGAGCCGGTTTTGGCCCGATCCTGCAGGCCAGGCCGAGGGACCCCATTGGTTACCAAATTCATGCACCAGGCCTCTAGTTGTTAAATATTTACCAGCATACAATTGCTTCTACCACACTGCTAAGCTAAACTAGAGCCTGAAAAGAGTGCAATGATTAGTTAAACAGCTATCACAGACAGCTGTAGAGTTAATGATACTTTCCAAAAGAACTAAAAATAGAAAAACAAAACTCAAGTTTTAATTTAATGACACACGAAAAATCTTTGCAATTCTTTGAATATGGCATTCCACCCCCAGATCCTACACTCTTTTGTTTGAGTTGCATGTTGTGACATAGTTTAAGTGTATTTATAAAATCAGAACATTTTAGAGCTTAAAAAAACCTTGGTAAGTATGATTTTCAAAGATCCAATGGTCAGTGATGACAGCAGGCAGGGAAAGAGGATGTCAAACTGTGCATTTCAAGTTCCCCAGTGAGTCAGTCACATAGAGAAAACTGAAAGCAGTTACCACTAGATGGCACTAGATTATATAACTGAATCTACACTTTGAGGTATCCATAAAAAACTGTTCTCATTTTTCTAGACTTTTATGTTATACAAAATCCCTTTTTACATTATTTCATTTATTAGAATTATTTACATCATAATCCTTTGAAGAAATATTTCAAATGGCATAAAATAAAATACAGAAAACAATAAAGTAGAAACAGAAAATCAGGATCAAACTCAGAAGTAGTAGAGGCTAGAAATGAAAGTTGGGTCAAAATTTAGAAAGGGCTCATGTACCATGCTAACCATTTTGGACTTATATCCGATAGACAAAGGGGAGGTCATCAGATGTTTTGTGGTAGCAAGTTAACTCATGCAATAGTCTGCTGACTAACCCAAGGAGCAGGAGTTAGTGTAGTTGTAGGAAGAATAACTGGTTTATTCCAATGATCCTGGTAAGAAATTATGAAGTCCTTAACTAAGGCAGTGGGAGGAAATAAAACGAAATATATTCAGGAGGTTAAATCTGTGAAATTTTCTGACAGAGTAGATATAGGTGCTAAGGAAAAACAGCAAAACAAAAGTTGACTACTTTTTTTTTTTCTTGAAGGACTAAGTGAATAATATGTAGAATATAGGAAAATGAAAAGGTTTTAGGAAAATATATGTTCTCTTGTCCAATATTTCATAAATGATACTGAACAGTAAGAATCTGGCCATGTTTCTCCATCACTGAACAAAGAGAAGCCAACATGAGCACCTTTGTCTACTTGGATTATATTTCTATAGTGGATATAAGTGCTTCAATACATGTGTGTGATAAAGAATATTATGAACTATTGCTTTATTGTTATTACTATTATCATTGTGGTGGTAGTGGTCATCCTTTAGCTAAACTGAGGATTGACTATATACCAGGTAGTATTCTAGGCATTTTATATGTATCCACTCGTTCATCGTTCAAAATAATCCTATAAAGTAGGTATTGTTATCACCATCCTCATTTTTCAGATGTGTAATCTGAGTCCAAATTTATTTACCTTGCTTAAATGACACAGCTGGAAAATGACAGAGGAGAAATATAAAACTGCCCTCACAGCTATCAGCTTGTGGATGGCCCAGTTATGCTCTGATATGCCCCTGACAAATGTAAACAATTTTACAGAATATCAACACCAGACAAGGACTCTCTGTGACCATTATGGAACAAGGCAAAAGCAATACCGCTCCATCATCAAGTCTAAACAGAGATAAAAGCAAAGAAACTGTGCAACCAAAATGACTGATCATTCCCCTCCCCAGCTGCAAAAGTGATTGTTGCTTCTTCTCTAGTAACAACGCTAACACTTCCATTCTTCCCACCTCCTAGGTAAATATGAAGATACTCAAATTGCCCTGCTTTCTAACAGCATTCAACTCAACACAGATTCCCATTTCTTTCCATCCTCCCCCAAATTACCTAATACCTACCTAAATCTTATTGCAAGCTTCCCTTCATCCCTTGCTGAGACACTACACAATTTCACAAGGTATGTGAACTCCCTTGTTCTAAAAAAGTAATAAAACCCAACTTAGTTTGACTAGAGATGTGTTCCTAGTTGTCTTTGTCTGGAGGATATCAACAGTAGGTCTTCAGGCTCCCAGGCTTATGGTCTTAGACACTGTGCTATATGTGAACACTCCTCGTACATGAAAGGTACATGATACAGGGAAACCGTCCATCTTAGAGCCAATTAAATAGCTGGGAAAACTAACAAGTATAAAATAATGCATTTGGGTTTTTAAAAAAGTAAGTACTTGCAGTTAAGGCCTTAACCTATATGCCTAATTAATAATGATTATACATGGGAAGTTATGAAAGTTACATCGTTTTCTTATGTCTTCTGTCATAATGGAACTGCACTATAGTCATAGCTGCTTATAAAGAATAAAAACCTGATCACCACTTTAACAAAACAGAGGCAGGGTAAGTTTTAAATCTAGCTCTGTGATTAGTAGCTGTGTAACCTCAGTTCCCTGATCTATTAAGGGGATAAGAAATGAAATAAAAATTGAGTGTTCAGTGCTTACACACTTAACACAAGGTGTGGCACACAGCAAGTGCTCAATGACGAAAGGCATTATTTTGGGGTATTTGTGCTTACTGGGAATGCAGAGGCCACACAGTATAAAAAGCAAGTTTACTTGAACTCAGGAGAAATATTAAATTTAAAAATATTTTTCAGGCATATTTTCCCACATCTTTTTTTATATCCTTAGTTTACTCCTCATGCACCCTTTCTCTAAGCCCCAAACGCCTAACAAAAACAGCAGCCATGAACATGTATTGAATCCTGACTCTCTGCTAAATAGCATGCATGGTGATTTATGCTCTTTTACCTCTCGCAAACAACTCTATGAAGAAAGTTCTACTGTAATTCCCTTTGCACAAATAAGGAAAGTAAAACTTAGCTTAAGTAAAAGAAAATAAGGGAATGGCAGAGCCCAGTTTGTTTTACTCCCGAACCTGTACTCTTAGTTAAAACACTCCATGCATCTCCGCGTGCAGTTTAGTGAGCTGCCTCAGCTCGCCAGGGAATAAATATTAAAATGTTACTATTCTTCTCCAATCACTGCACTCGACGAAGTTCTGTTGAATGTACCTTCCCATCTAGACACCTAGAACAGCTCAAGGATAGCCACCTTCAACGATGTCAGCTTGACCTGTACTGTAGGAAATTCATTGTGGTAGATACTGCTAGGGTCCTGTGACATCAAATTTCCTTCCTCTCTGGGCACACACAACACTGAGCTTCTCATCCCGCTTCCAGTTGGGAGAAGCCAAGAGATGGATCCCACCCGACGAGCTCTGAAGGGGAGCCTATCATTTCTGGGCCGAGGCAGTGAAAAGCCCATGCCCAAATCTCCAGCCTCTCCTCCTCCGCCCACACGTGCTGGGCAGTGCAGCTGCAGGATGGAGCGCTGCTGTCGCTGAAACACATGGGCAGCACTGCTATGGCAAGCCTGTCACCCTTGCCCACAGTATCAAGCGATCCCACACTCTACGAGAGCAAGAGGAAACTTTCTTGTTCAAGTTCTGTAGGTTAAGCATTGAGATTTTACAGTTGCTTGTTACTGCTCTATAACCTTGCAATTATGACTAATAGACAGCCCACCCCACACATGGAAATGCAGGCTGCTCTAAACATGCATCCCTACTGCCCCTCTCTTTCAAGTATCTTTCCCTCTGTTGAAATAGGCACAAGGATGGAGAGATCAGTAACTCTACCAACTAAATAGGCAACTAACCATGAACCAGGACGCCATCATCCCCTTCCTGTCACAACCTCTAATCACTACAAGTAGCTCAAAGATTCCCTTGGGTTGTTTTTTTTATAGAGAACAGAATATTCCTTTCCAATGGAATAGAAAAAGGAGGGGAAGGCCACTGTACTCCCCACTAGGCTCCAGAGTCATTACTCAAGTTGCTCCGCTACCCCTCTTCCCTTTCCCTAGCCCTCTTTCCTGTTATACAAAGTGAAGATTCCCCTAAAGGTGACAGCTGAGGTAGCTACCCGTTTCTTGCTTTAGAAAGAAGTGTTGGGTCCCAGTTACTGTCAGGACTTTTGCTTAATGGTGTTTGCTCACGCTAGGCTCCAGTCTCTATTTCCAAAAGCAACAGGAAAAGACACACTCCGCATCCTATTACAATATTCAGAGTCTCATGTCATTCCAACCAGTCACGTGCAGTAGTTATTTAAGCTTATTCGATGATGAACATTTCTTCAAGCCACAATGATCTATTTCAACCGTTTTTATACAGAACCACTCAGACTGAACCCATTCATACAAATGCATGAATGACAAAAACATCCCTCCACGGAGCTTCTGTTTTCCCTTCTCTATAAGATGAAAGATTCAGACTAAAAACTAAGATCCCCTCTAATTCTACCCTACACTGATCCCATCCTACTGTATACTATACTGTTGTAAATTATGGTCCCGTAATACTATATACACTGTTGTAGAATTTTTACCACACTTCCCAGGTAGAGGAAATAAACCAAGATAACTTTAGTAACTAGTGTCAGACTTAAGGTGAGCTCAGCTACCCTCTGCTAAGATTCTCTTTAACTTAATTCTCCTAATTTTACATGATAATCCAAAGCTTTTCTGTGTCCCAACATTAAAACAAGTTGGAATGTTCATTTTTTTACTTTAAAATTTAAGGAGCTTTTTCCTTTATAGTTGAATAAAGGTAAACAGGATCCAAAAACTACCACCAAAATGGATATGAAATTTTATAAATATATAAACCAAACTTTTAAAAATTGATTAACAGCCGAAACCGGTTTGGCTCAGTGGATAGAGCGTCGGCCTGCGGACTGAAGGGTCCCGGGTTCGATTCCGGTCAAGGGCATGTACCTGGGTTGCGGGCACATCCCCAGTGGGAGATGTGCAGGAGGCAGCTGGTCGATGTTTCTCTCTCATCGATGTTTCTGGCTTTCTATCTCTCTCCCTTCCTCTCTGTAAAAAATCAATAAAATATTTTTTAAAAAAATTGATTAACATTAACGAATAATTAATAAACATAATAATGTAATCAGCAATTTTCATTTGTTCAAGGGTACTTAAACTTCGTACTATGGGATAGCGGTTTGCAATTTTATTTTATTTTTTTTAATCTTCACCCAAAGATATGTTTTTGTTTTGTTTTGTTTTGTTTTGTTTTGTTACAGAGAGGGAGAGGGTTGGGGGTGGGGGATGAGAGGAACATGAATCTGTTGCCTTCCGTAGGTGCCCCAACTGAGGCTCGAACCTGCAACCTAAGTATGTGCCATGATCAGGAATCAAACCTGCAACCTTTTGGTGTGTGGGACGACACTCCAACCAACTGAGCCACCCGGCCAGGGCAGGGGTTTGACAAGTTTATAAACTAATATTCTCCTGGCTATTTCGAAATACTTAGATTTTTTTTTTTTTTGGCTTTCTAGAAACATTGTTTAGACAAATAATTATATTATTTAGATTTCTTTAATGTACTCTTCCAGAGAGAGAGAAAGAGTGAGAGAGAAACACAGATTTTTCCCCCCACTTATTTATGCATTCAGTGGCTGATTCTAGCATGTGGCCTGGCCCGGGATCGAACCTGACTATTGGGACGACACTCCAACCAACTGAGCTAACCAGCCAGGGCTAAAGTTACTTTCTTAATGCTAATTTTTTAATGTATAAAATAATTTCATTAAAAAAATTAATGTAGAGTCTGATCTGGGTAAAAAAATGTTACAGGTAAAATATGTCCTAATGTTAAAAATCAAAATCAGAATGTATAGATTAAAATCTATTGTAAGCAGTGCCCAATAATTTATAGATCCCTTTTCACTCAATTTTTTTATTCCTTCATACATGTCCTCATTTCCTGCTAGCCAAAAAAGGATTGTGCTAGACATGACTGGGATTAAAAATATTAATAAAATACGTCCCTTAATGCTTTCTTAAGGTTACCCAGGCCTAGCCAGGACGATGCCTCATGCCTGTCTTAGGAGTAAGGTACAAACATTTTTGAAGCTCATCTTTAGAAGCTAATCCAATAATCAGTTAAAACTGCATCTGGCTGCGAGTCCCAGGAAATCCATCAAAGAGCATTTTGACAGGAGAGGTATTTACTGGGCTCGCACAGGAAGCCAATCCAGGGCTGGTGCGGCACTGGCGATGCCAGCAGAGCACTAGACCCTCGGGAACGCATTGCTCCACAGTTCTGCACTCTGGATACTGCAGCTCGGGCATTTCTTGAAAATGCCAGGAAGGGAAAACAGAGAAGCCAAAGAGGCTGCACTAGCAGACCACGTTCTGTTTGTCCAGAACTGAGTCACTAGGATGCCTGACGCTGCCATGAAAAAAAAAAATGAGCTTTTCATTTCACAGCTACTATAGCAGAGAAGAATCTACAGTAGAGGAATCGAGTGATACATGAGAGTATAGTAGTGGATCCTCAGTGAGATCAGAGAGAACCTACACACCTTGTGATCCATAAACTACTGTGTTTGTTTGTTTTTTCAATTAAGTGTAATTCCAAAAATAATAAATTGAATAGGGTATAATAATAATTTTACAGTAAAATTAAAAATAGTAAATATTCAGATATCTAGGTAGGACACTGAGGATCATCATCTACTGTGAAATGAAACTAAAGGCCAAAATACACCATCTCATGTAAACACACATCTTAAAATAAATCAATATATTCCAAAGCAAAACGTAAGCTTCACTAGTAAATGAAGACCTTTAAGATAAGTATTATTTTTTTTAATGTATTTTATTGATTTTTACAGAGAAGAAGGGAGAGGGATAGAGAGTTAGAAACATCAATGAGAGAGAAACATCGATCAGCTGCCTCCTGCACACTCCCTACTGGGGATATGCCCACAACCAAGGTACATGCCCTTGACTAGAATCAAACCTGGGACCCTTGAGTCCGCAGGCTGATGCTCTATCCACTGAGCCAAACCGGTTAGAGCAAGATAAGTATTACTTTAAAAATTAAATTAAATGTTGAAGAAAATGTTATATGAACAAAAAGTTGTGTAAGAGAAAAACAAATATGAAAAGAAGTGAGCAAGGTGATACACAATTGGTTGACGAAGCATTTCAACAAATCCTGTCCTCTCTATTTCAAAATAAGAAAATGGCTCAGTAGAAGATTGGGGCACTAGCCATGTCCTTGGTGACTTCATTAAAGGTAGCATATATTTGTAAGCTTGGATTTGTATATTAACAAATGACTACTTACCTGGTTTCTTATCTATGAACTTTGGTAACAGAATCAATACTCATGAATTCCCCCGAGTAAAATGTTATACAACAGGATTAAAGGACTCTGTTAGCTATTATCAACTTCTAAGAAGAGAGTCTGCAGATCTGGGTTGGAGGGGAGGGGAGACTCAACGCTTAAAGTAATAATATTAAAGTTTCTATTGATTATCTGAGTACCTACAGGGGGAAAAACTCAGCTTCAACTTCTTTGAAAAGCTTTTTAAATAGACCTGACTTAAAAATGGTAAATCAAACTATTAATGGAAGTATTCAATGTTCATTTATCATAAGTAGAATTGGTGTTTTGGTTATTTAAAAATGAATGCTTTTAGACATATCCCGATAAATTGTAAAAGTTTTTCAGCTCTCTTCTTTTCTGGCGCCCTCATTAATCTCTTCTTTTCATGAGAATTTTCCCCTAACAAATCAATCAGTTACAACTGAAAACTATGATTGTGAAGCAGACATGACAACTCCTGAATAAAACTGTCTTGGGGTGCCCTTCCAATGCAAAAATCATAGATAAAATACAGTTTGGGATTACTGTATGAGTCCAAACGTGCGTGTAATATTAAAATCAATTTTCCTGGCTCTACAAAAATATCAGTAAGAAAACTGACAACTATTTGACTGTGATTATGCATTTATTATTTCCCTTTTGACTTAACATATTACTTCATAAAGAAGAAAACTTTAAATGAATATTAAAAGAGTTGTTCTCTGAGCACCCTTCATGCCTGAATATAAACCTATTCACATCAGATGTGACAGTAAACAATTTGTAATGTAAAACTACAAAGTAAAATAAGACATTAATTTTACGAAACTCTGACAAAACAAAACAAATAACTAGGATGTTCTCTAACATTTTTCTGAAAGTTACCAAAAGTTGCCTCACTCAAAGACAATATAGAAAATTATATCAGTAACACACTTCAATTATCCAGCAGTAGATACCGGATAAGAAAAAAAATATAGGATTCTAAATATACTTTCAGATAAGAAGCCATGTACCACAGGGAAGATCCAGTACATTTCAATCCTTTGCATTAAAAATATATGACTTACCTACTAAGCCCCAAGCCTACTCTCTCAGCTCTGCTCCCTTCGAGTCGTTAACAGGAAACATAGTGGAAGGTAAAATCAGAAAGTCACAGTGATGCGGGAAGAGTCCGTGTGTCCAAAAAAGACAAAAAGATCAAACCTAGGGTGGCATCAGCTTCTTCCCCCTCAATCCAAATCCAGAGCAGTTGGCCTCTGACATTCATTGGCGAACTAAGCAGGCTCCAGGGAGCTACACTGGAAGATGATCCTTCCTCCAAGATAGCGTACGTCGCAGCCTCCGTAACAGGACTCCAATGGCACGCACTCCAGAGGAAACCTACTGACCTGCCAGTGACGTAGGGACCCCGAGGATGATGAAATGAGAAAACTTTCCCAGGTCCCTTTAACCAGGCTTATCCATCCTTCCTCCAACTGCTATGATGGGGCTGGCTGCTCTAACGGCATGCCCTGGCCACCCTCCCTCGGCGACTGCCCTCCTCAGACAGTATTACTATGCAACTAGCTAGCTCCTGAACGCTTAAAAGGTGGTGGTCCACATTAAACGAAGTACAGATGCTTGTATTTTCCTGGAAAATTGTGAAGGGAGGAATCAAAAGACGTAGTGGAGAGTGTATGCTGGAATAGTTCTGCTATGTACGAGGGAAACACTCTGGCTATGCTCCTCAGGGGATTTAGGAAGTATCCATTGACCAAGGTGGGACCAACACACTTGTGGGGAGCAAGGGGGACATGAGCATAGCTGAAGAAGAAAGAAAAAGACTGAGCCTAGAGCAGTGGTTCTCAACCTTCTCAACAGACGGTTCTCAACAGTTCCTCATGTTGTGACCCAACCATAAAATTATTTTCGTTGCTATTTCATAACTGTAATGTTGCTACTGTTATGAATCATAATGTAAATATCTGATATGCAGGATGGTCTTAGGCGACCCCTGCGAAAGGGTCGTTCAACCGCCAAAGGGGTCGCGACCCACAGGTTGAGAACCACTGGCCTAGAGAATGAATGGGCCGGCTCAGTATGTAAGCAGAAGCTAAGAATGGAATGCTGCTGGACCTCGGCCCCATTCAAGGTTGCCCTGAAAAGCAGTGATTAGGGGAAATCTTCTCAATAGGTACAGCTTCAGGGAGTACATCTGGCTATCCATTTTGGTGAAGAGAAGATAGATAGATAGATAGATAGATAGATAGATAGATAGATAGATAGATAGATAGATGTGAATAACTAGCTGATTGATTGACTGATCAGGGGCCAAACAAACAAAAAAAGCAAGATTGGAAGATCAAGGACAAGGAGCTGCAAGTCTGAAAGATCAGGGACAAAGAGTTCTAACAAAGAGGAGCGTGAATGGACCTCCCAGAGTGAGCTGAAGGTGTGTGGACCTTTGCATTGCACATTTTGTGCATCAGAGAACATCTGCTACGAACGAGGCATTAAATAATGAAGTAGACCCATAGGTTGGTCATGACATGCCAGCTGACCTGTTTCCCAATCCCACTCACCCCCACGAGTGAAATAGATCCACGGTGGCAGATATGTAAGCTGTGGACGTACCCAACAGTGTATTCTACTCTCCGCATGACTGAGAAAGCTCCCGCTCCTGATAAATGTCAGACCTCTCAGCCACAGGTCCCTCCAAGATGACGCCATCCTTCAGAGAGACCAGCTGAACATTTGGTAATAAGTTGGCTACACAGAACTGCTTCCATCCTGTAAGGGTCAATAATTCATTCAAACAGGTATAGATGGGATTACAGGTATGGGTTTGCCTTGCCGGCCCAGAGTACCTCGAAGTGCCACTGTACATGTATGTGCTCATAGAGTGTCTGCTTTACCTACAGGGGATACCACATAACAAACTTCAGACCAAGCAAAGGACATATGTCTCTGTGGCGGTAATGCAGTAAGGATATCAATCATGGAATCCACTGATCCTACCACGTACTGTGGCGTCCAGCACCTTTCAGCCTGATCAAACAGTAGAATGTCCTGCTACACATGCAGCTTAGACTCCAGGTTGCAGGAGACGCCCTACAAGGGAGGGACACTATCTTTTAGGACACAGTACACTTCTTAAGTCTCTGGCTATCAGATGTCGCTGTGTCCCCAATAGGAAGGATACACAGGTCAGGAACCAAGGGGTGCAAGTAAGAGTGACCCACTAACCACTACTGGCAGGTATCCACCTGGGAAATGTATACCACGCTGCTGCTCAGGCTCTGGAGATCCTGGCTCCCAGAGCACGGACGGCTTCTTCAGCACACGAAACTAAGCGATGGCTACAGCCTGTTCCCTCTGTGCTTCTTGCGCCAGAAAAGAATAAGCACACCGGCAGGAGTAACTGCCTCTGATCCTTGTGAGGAGGTCAGATGGCTGCTACAGAGTGGGGGCAGGAGGACACGCCTGACGTTCGGATTATCCACAGGCTAATAATCGTGTTATCTGCAAGTCATGCTGCCACTATAAATGGGAATCCATCATAAGGACATGATGACAAGGAGCTAAGACTGCAGGAATGAGGGTCAGATGCTACCCCCCAAGTAAGTCACTTAGACCTCAGAGGTGAGAGAGAGAAAGGAGTTGGTAAGTATCCGTGATGGCCACAGGGTCCATTGCAGTGTTAGGGGACAGAGTCCTCCTCGTCACAGTTTTTATAGAAATTGAGAACACAGAGTTCTGGAAGCCCTGCGCCTGAATGGGGTAAACGGAACTGTCAGAAGCAAGTGGCTCCAAATGATGCGAGGGGTACAGTCAGGGCGAGTGTACCACCTTCCAGCTGCTGGGAGCGTAGGCTGGTAGCTGCTCACCACTAACTCTGTTCACCAAAGAAATGCCTCAAATGAGGACAGCCTTTTCACCCAGGAAATTACCCCCACCCCAGGGATAGATGCTGACCACTGAGGGACTGAGACAGGAGTATATAGAAGAGAGGAACAACGCTGGGGAAAGAGTCGTGCTCCAGGCTCCCACCGCCAGGACTGGATGTAACCTGAGGCCCCATCCTTGCCGAGCTCCTCCCTGTCATGCTTCACTCATTCCCTCACAGGCTGAACTCCTGTCAGGCTCTGGTCTAAGCAACTTGCACAAGTTTTCTTTTTCTTTTTCTAACCCTTAGCGTAAGTTCTAATGAAGTGGATTTTACAGGTGCCAGGTAGCCAGAAGCAAGCAGACTTCAAGACTAATATTAATTCAATATGAAGGTTCTGATTTCTAGTCCTCAAACTTAAAAAGCGAGTCAGTCACCTGCGAGCGGCTTCTCCATTAGGGCGGAATCAAGGTGAGACCAAAGGCCTAGTTTAAGAAAGATTCCTCTGAACCCAAATTTTCCTGGTAGTAAGTTGACACGTCACAGTATAAGTTCTCCAAAGATGGACATCCTGATAGGCTTTTCCACCATCTCCCCCTTCCGTGCCTATAAAGCACTTGGCAAATTGTAGGTACTTAAAATTAGTTGAAAAATAAATGAAAAGTACTTGATAGCTGCCTTTGTTTAAAATGGGTGCTTCTTAACTTGTCACAGAAAATGATATATACTCAGTGTATTAGAAAAGGATTTAGCCCGGCTGGTGTGGCTCAGTGGTTGAGTGTCAACCTATGAACCAGGAGGTCAGGGTTTGATTCCCGGTCAGGGCACGTGCCGGGGTTGCAGGCTCGATCTCCAGTTGTGGGCATGTGTGAGGCAGCCAGTTAATGATTCTCTAGCATCATTGATGTTTCTCTCTCTCCCGCTCTTTCTCTGCCTCTCTCTGAAATCAATAATGAAAAAATATATATATATATTTTTAAAAGATTTAAAGATAAATATCACACGATCTCACTCATTTGTGGAAAATAATGAACAACATAAACTGATGAACAAAAATAGATCCAGAGAAAGAGAAGCATGGAACAGACTGTCAAACTTCAGAGGGAAGGCGGAGGGAGGGGAAGAGGGAGAAGAGACCAACCGAAGGCGGGAGATGGGGGGAAGATTTAGCAAAATTTAATCCCTACACAAGGGTCAAGGTTCCAGATTAAAATTTAAAAGATATAGCTACGTTTTGTCTACAGTGTACAAGTCTCAACAAATCACTGAAAATATAATGAAAGTCAACAGAAAACTAAGATTTTGCTTTATGTGCAAGATTTTATGAAGCCACATAAAATGAAGCTAAGCTCTATTTCTCTAACTATCCTAATCTCAAACATTTTGGGGCTTTGTTTTTGTTTATTTTTTTTACTTCAATTACAGCTGCATTAGAAGCAATGTTAGTATCCGATAAGTATAAGACATAAAGCTATTTCTTAATGCCAACCCTGAAATGTCTACAGATGTATAATCAAGTGTAACCACAAATAGGATTTAAACAAATTTGGTGAAAGCAGTCTGAGAATTTTAAGCAGATGCTGAGAGAGTTCTGAACCAGCCGTAAGATTTGATGGAGGAAGATGTCTGGCTGGTTGGGTTCACAAGGCTCACCTGCATTTCTGCAGCTACAGGCAATGAGACAGAGCACCATCAGGCTGTGAGGATTGAAAATCTTACTCCGATTCACGTGCTAGCATCTTGTTGCTGATAATGGAGACTTATGCCAAGAGAGGAAATTGTCAAGTCTAGTTTTCTCAGTGTTCAACAGTAAACATCCAAATGAAAGAGATAATTCATAAAGTAACATCATGTACGAGAGAGAAAAAAGTAATTTGTTCTTCAGAGCTAGTTTTAAAAAAAAGGCAACAATTTCAGATGTGGAAACAAGTTTTAGAGACTTTTGTATTTATTATTTCCAGAGATAAAAATTATGATGAAATTCTTTCCCAGATAGAAGTGTGTATAGGGGAGGGGATTTTTGGTACCTAATTAATTGAGAATAAATAAACTCCCAAGTGACAGCTTTGAGGACCTAGATACGCCCAGATACCCTAATTTAATATCATTAAAGACAATACAGTTTTTCCTCAGCAATCTAGAGATTTTATCCACGAAAATACTAGACCCTGCATTCTTTTTTTAATGTATATTTTTTATTGATTTCAGAGAGGAGGGAGAGAGATAGAGAGATAGAAACATCAATGATGAGAAAGAATCATTGATTGGCTGCCTTCTGCATGCCTAGACAGTGCAGGCCTGTTCTACCACTGCTACTCCTGCCTATATCAAAGGTCTTCCTTCACGGATGTTGAGAAGTTTTATACCTTGCAAGAAAAAAAGAAAGAGTGGAGGAGGAAAAGAGATGAAGAGGAGGAGAGAGAAGGGAGGGAGGAAAAACTTCTGTTCTGAGTGTATTCATTTAATACACTTATTCTGTGACTGCTGCCAGATTAATAAGTGCACCTCCCAGTGGCAGCTATGGTTAAAATTGTCCAACTTTTTAAATTAATGTTTGGCTCTTGAATCATTTCATTCCCACTGATGAATTCACTGAACTTTCCAATTTGTTGAAAAACACTTTGGCGTTATCTCTTAAATTTGAACATATGAATGGAATATATCCAAGAGAAACTCTTACATATGTACAACAGGGGATATGTTTATAGCAGCATTCTCACAACAGCAAAAATTTAGAAACAATCCAAAGACCCACAGATGGGAGAGTGGATTAAAACCTATGATACAGTCACACTATGGAATATTGTACAGCCGTCAAAATAAGTAAATTAAAATTAACTGGAAATAAAACAGTACAAATTTTTTTAGAAATATATAAAGAAAGTAAAGGAATGATGAACGTGGAACTCAATATAATTGGCATAAACTGGAGGAGTTGGGAATATGAGATGAGGTAACCAAATGGTTACATGTAAATTATTGCTAAGGTTCCAGCTCTTGTTTGGGATGGTAGGTACACGGGTGCTTATTAGGTTATTATAAATTAATTAACATTTTCCTGAGTAGCTAGTAAAAGGTTTCCCTTCTTGCCATAAGACTACACAGAATAGATGAAACAACCATTTTAAGACACTGGATGTAGTACAACGCTGAGAATCTTGAAACAGAAAATGCATATTAGATAAGTTTCACACTAGTTTTCTGATTACAAACAATCTCCCAACCATAACATGAGGAACTGAAGCCCAGGCAGAGAGCATGAATTTACTGAGCATAAGAAACAGCTGCTAAAAACTGTTAGATTAGAATTCATATCCAAAATAGAACAACAAAATACATGAAGCAAAAAAAAAGACAGACCAATATAAGAAACAGACAAATATTTAATCATCGTTGGAAGTTTTAACACTCTTTTTCTCAGTACATGATAAAAAGCAAATAAAAATTCAGAGATTAAAAAAATTTGAGAACACACACACACAAAAATTACAGACCAATATTCCTAATGACCATACATTCAAAAATCCTCAACAAAATATTAGCAAACTGAGGCAACAAACATTAAAATTATGATATACCATGACAAAATGGGATTTATTCCAGGGATGCAAAGATGGTTCAACATCTGCAAATCAATCCAAGTGATACACCACATTAATAAAGAATGAAAACTCTATGATCAACTCAGTAGATGCAGCATTTGACAAAATATAACACCCATTTGGCATAAATAGATCAATGGAATAGAATAGAGAGCCCAGAAAAAAAAAACACTATTCATTTATAACAACTAATTTATAACAAAGGAGTCAAGAATATATAAGGGGGAAAGGACAGACTCCTCACAACATAGTGTTGGGAAAACTAGGCAATCACATGCAAAAGAATGAAACTGAACCACTATTGCACCATACCCGAAAATCAACTCCACGTGGATTAAAGACTTTAACCTAAGACCTGAAACCATAAAACTGCTAAAGAAAACACATACAGTAAGCTCCTTGACATCAGTCTTTCCAATGATTTTTAATACGAAAGCAAAGGTAAAGGCAACAAAAGCAAATATAAACAAGTGGAACATCAAACTAAAAAGCTTCTGTACAACAAAAGGAGGCCACCAACAAAATAAAGACGCACGCTTTGGAGAGAAAAATATCTGAAAAATAACGTATCTGATAATGGATTAATATCCAAAATATATGAAGAGGTCATATAACTCAATAACAAAAAAAAACAAGCCAACTAAAAAATGGGCAGAGGATCTGAACAGACATTTTTTCAGAGAAGACAATAAGTGGCAGACGGGCACACAAAAAAGATTTTCAACATCATTCATCATTAGGAACATGAAAATCAAAACTACAATGAGATATCACGTCACACCTGTTAGAATAGTTATTATCAAAGAGACAAGAGATGACAACTGTTGGCAAACATGTGGATAAAAGGAAACCTTTGTGCACTGCTGGTGGGAATGTAAATTGGTTCGACCACTATGGAAAGCATTATAGAGGTTCCTCAAAAAATTAAAAATAGGCCCAGATGGGCTGGCTCAGTGGTTGAGCGTTGACCTATGAACCAGGAGGTCATGGTTCAATTCCCAGTCAGGGCACCAGGGTTGCAGGCTTGATCCCTGGTGAGAGGGAGTGCAGGAGGCAGCCGTTCAATAATTCTCTCTCATCGTTGATGTTTCTATCTCTCTCCCTTCCTCTCTGAAATCAATAAAAAAAAAAAAATTTAAGAAAAAAATTAAAAATGGAACTAACATATGAACCAGCAATTCTACTTCTAAAGAAAACAAAAACACTAGCTCAAAAAGATCTCTATAACCCCCCATGTTCACTGCAGTATATTTACAATAGCCAAGATGTGGAAACAAGCTAAGTGACTGTGGATGGATAGTGGATTAAGGAAATATGATTTATTATTAGATAGATGATTATAAAGCATGTATATATATTAAAATATTTAAATATTATTCAACCATAAACAAGAAAAAATTCTGCCATTTGCAACACCATGGATGTACCTTGAAGGCATTATGCTAAGTTAAGTAAGTCAGACAGAGAAAGACTGCTACACAAATTCATAAGTATGAGAAGAAATAGCTGGGTGACAAAGGGAGGAGAGGGTGGGGGTGAGATGGGTAAAGGTAAAGGTGTTCAAAAACTACAAACTTCCATCCAGAAGAGAAGTAAGTCCTGGGACGTAATGTCCAGCGTGTGACTATAGTTAACAATATTGTATTATATATTCGAAAGTTGCTGAGAGAGTAACTCTTCAAAGTTATCATCACAAGATAAAAAAAAATAATAACTGCAGAGATGAATGTTAACTAAACTAATTTTGGTAATCATTTTGCAATGTATACATGTATCAAATCATTATGTTGTAGTCCTACTACTATATGTCAGTATATTTCAATTTTAAAAAGAATTACTATTAAAAAAATGATTCCTAGCTCGTTTGGTTCCATGGATAGAACATCAGCCTGCGGACTGCAAAGTCCCAGGCTCAATTCCGGTCAAGGGCACATGCCCCGGTTGCAAGCTTGGCCTCCAGTAGGGGACGTGCAGAAGGCAGCCAATCAATGATGCTTTCTCATCATTGATGCCTCTATTTCTCTCCCCCTCTCCCTTCCTCTCTGAAATCAGTAAAAATATTTTTTTAAAAAATAAATTAGTAAAATGAACAGAATTATGAGCTAAAAAATGCAAGAGGCCTCTAGAAGCTGAGAGCCACCAGGAAACAGGGACCTCAGTCCACAACCCATAGTACTGGGTTCTGCCAATAATCTTTTTTTTTTATTTTTTTTTATATTTTATTGATTTTTTACAGAGAGGAAGGGAGAGGGATAGAGAGCCAGAAACATCAATGAGAGAGAAACAGTGATCAGCTGCCTCCTGCACGCCCCCCCCACTGGGGATGTGCCTGCAACCAAGGTACATGCCCTTGACCAGAATCGAACCCGGGACCCTTGAGTCCGCAGGCCGACGCTCTATCCACTGAGCCAAACCGGTTCTGGTTCTGCCAACAATCTTAATGAAGCTGGAAGTGGGTTCTTGCCAGAAAAGAGCCTAGGCTAGCTGGCATCTTGATTCAGCCTTGGAGACTCTAAGCAGAGAGCTCAGATGACCCCACCGGAACTTCTGATCTACAGAAATGCAAGATAATAAATGGGTATTGTTTTAACCCCCTACACTTGTGGTAACAGAAAACTAATATGTGATGCACTCATATTAAGTGTTTTATAAAGTAATGAATCTTCTTAACAGAATAGATATCCCAGAAAGCGAACCTCACTTATACCATTATTTAATTGTCTATAAAGGTGACAAAACAATCCAATAGGGTGCAGAAAGTCTTTAATTCTATTCAATAAATAGTGATGGAACACTGAAAATCCAGAAAAATCTAAATCTTGACCTCTATCTTCACACCATACACACAAACACTAATATGTGAGAGTGTGGTATATTCGTATCATGGAATACTACTCAGGAATAAATACAAATGAAAAAGCTATTCATACATGTAATGACATGGGTGAATGTTTAAAATTATGCTAAGTCTTTTGTGAAAGAGTATATTCTATATGATTTCAATTATATAAAGTTCTAGAACAGACAGAGTGCATTTATAGTAGGGGGGGAAAGCAGAACGATATTTGGGTTTAGAGTGGTGGTTCTCAACCTTCTGGCCCTTTAAATACAGTTCCTCATGTTGTGACCCAACCATAAAATTACTTTCATTGCTACTTCATAACTGTAATGTTGCTACTGTTATGAATCGTAATGTAAATATCTGATATGCAGGATGGTCTTAGGCGACCCCTGCGAAAGGGTCGTTCAACCGCCAAAGGGGTCGCGACCCACAGGTTGAGAACCGCTGGTTTAGAGGCTGAGGGAAGCTGGTATGGACTGGAAAGAAGCCTAAGGGCTAAGTGTGGAAACTCAGGGGTTGATGAATATATAATCCCTAAGTCAAGAAGCTCATGGTAGAGTGACTTTACCATATCACACAGCCAGTAAGTAGCCAACGCAAGACATGAACACAAGTCCTGACACTAGACAAGGTAAAGCTACCACTCCTTGTGGAAGAGTCAGGCATAAACCAATCCTTGATTGAACATGGCAGCTGTCCTTGTCATTTTCCATCACCTCTATCTCTGACATTTCAAAGGTCACACAATGAGAAGGAAAATTTAAAGGAGTTTAAGTAAGAAGTCCTGAATTTGATTTAAGCAATCAGCTAAAAATTGTGTTTCTTAGAGTCTAATGTGGGTCCCATGTCCCATTTTCTAAACCAGAGCTGTTCTACTTTTACCTGCTTTACATATTGAGTTAGTTTTTGAAGAAAGTATTCTCTGATAAAAACAAAGAGCGTAGATTACAAAACACTAGGCAAGCCCCGCTGCCATGGCTCAGTGGTTGAGCACTGACCTATGAACCAGGAGGTCATGGTTCAATTCCAGGTCAGGGCACATGCCCAAGTTGTAAATTTGATTCCCAGTATGGGGCATGCAGGAGACAGCCAATCAATGATTCTCTGTCACTATTGATGTTTCTCTCTCGCCTTTTCTCTTCCTTCCTGAAATCAATAAAAATATATTAAATAATAATAATAAGCACGAGGCAAGAAAAGAGCCTTTACATTTGAAGATACTACAATTTCAAAGTCCAATGGCTTTTTCCAGTTTGTCCACAGGGAGTGTTCACACACATTTCTGATGTACTTAAAATGTCTCAAATTCAGAAGCCAAACTCAAATCGTGAGTCAGTCCTAGGGATTCTTTTGCTGAGTATATGAATCTTTGTAATTCGTAAATGGATATGAAGACAGCCATAGCACATACAAAATGAATCCATTTTACTATTCAGTTAATAGTGCCAGAATTATACACAAAGAAGTTTACCAGTAATTGTCTTCCATGAGTTTTCTATGATCTTGTATGATCATATAAAAGTTTATAATAAAAAGGTACAGTTAACATTTACCTGTCAGTCATCAACAAAAGCAGTAACTTTATAAAAAGTTCTTTAAATAAGGAAAATACTTAAAGATTATTTATCAGTATCAGATTAAGTATCTAGACTAATAATTGTGTATATAGCTAAGGTCCATAATAAAGATTTGAATAAAAATAGTAGTTATATACATATCTGTGAATTAAGTCATTTTAATTAGAAATATATACTTAAGATAACCTTTCATGTCGATAGTATATAATTTTTATATTTATAATTATTATACATTTAACAAGGTTTATATACATGCATAATACATGCATGTTGTGTGCATCTGTGCATATGTATCAGACTACTGGGTGGCTCTAAACTTCAGAATACAGATTGTTTATAAAATATGTTCCCATCATGACATATTGATTGTGTTGCACTCCTACCAACTCCAAACAATACACACTGTGAGTACTGCATTCTCAGAGCTATGAAAAGTAAGCATGCTCTTATTTCAATGTCAAAGTAGCCAATAATGTGCCATGATAAATAACAGGTGTCTGAGCCAAAAATCCTGAACACATACTGATGGCTTCATTATAAACCAAAGCGATAGTAAACGCTGTGTAAATGATTAAGTATTCCTGACAAAAAAAACACTACCAGGCTAAATAATTAAGCAATAACCCTGTTTTATATTTCTATTTTTAAGTAATATTAATGTTTTAGAACTGTGAAAATGTTTCAGTGGAAAAGAATCCATTTACACTAGGTGATTTCAAGCTTTTCATTTCTTTTTATAATGAGAACAGCTCCATAATTTATTGTCCAATAAACGCTTTTGAGAGAGAGAAAAGTGTTATTAATAATAAAGAGTGAAAGATAGTAGGCATAAACTAGGACTAGTTCAGACAAACCGGAACTTATGGTTAACTTACTTACAATTAAAAATACCTACTACATATCCAAATATTCTTTGGTCTGCTAAGTTTTTTTACTCTTACATTTAATATGAAAGTTTGCATATCTTTTAATATAAAAGTCTGCACATATATACGAAGGGAGAGAAAGACTGTCTTTACCTATTCCGAGTAAATCAAGTTCTATTATGCCCCTGTGTGGCCAACTAGCACAGCAAATTCACTCTCACACCTTTGGTGACGAAGAAATAACTACAATCTGGAAGGAAATACGTTTTCTTCACGGTACAAGAAAGATTACTAAAAATCAGTAAATGGGGAAACTTGGGAGATATTCAGTACATTATTCCAGAAATTTTATCACAAAAGATGGTCATCATCTTTTGAATAATGTTCAAAGCAATTGATTACTCAACGCAGTGAACTATATTAAAAATATACCTCTAGCATCCCAATATTTACGTTTCCTTCCAAAGACAAGATTGCAAAACTTAGATTTCATAATGAATTTAATACTTGAGGACTTTTCTACTGGCAATAAAAGCAATTATCTTTGTATCCGGATTAATTTATTTCGGAGAAAATGAGCTTACAGTAAGAAAACTTGATAACAAGAGTTTAAATCAAAGTGGCATTTCATCAAAACCTATCAAGTGGATTGCCATAGGACACCGACATTGTGTGTGGCTTCTTCTTGCTGGACCTTCAGTTGTTTCATTTTAACTGTAAAAGAACACAGGATATTCTGCCACCTCTTTTATGCCCTACAATGGTACTCAAGATCCACAATGATAAGAGAATAAGTTAAAAACTTCCAGATTGAAACATAGGGTTTTGTACTATTTGGTTTCCAACAAAAAGCCTAAAATATTCTAATGATTTCCACTCACAAGTAAATTTCAATTATTCATTAGATAATAAAATGCTTTAACAATCTGTATTAAACTCCAGTTTAGTGATTTGTGATACATAAAATATTATAGGTGTCTTTAAAATCTTTGCTCCTTTGGAAGTTGAATCTGGAAATGCTTTTGGAGCAATTATTTTGGGAGATTTTCATGTTAATCTTCTATTGCTAATATGTCATAGAAGTAAATTGCCCTATCATCTGACAACCTGATGAAGGTTGCGTTGCAGATTTAGGGATAAGATTGGGTACCTAGAAAAGGCCTCAGGAAAACTCCCTGAAAGGGTCCTCTTTTGATAATACGTTGTCTACAACTGATACATGGTACTATTCTAGTCATTTCTCCTAGACAGCAATTCAGAAGAAAATATAACCTAATTGTCCCTATTCCTGATGTTATTTTCTATCAGTGTAAAGATGGAATTAATATCACAATACAAATACTGAATATTCCATTTCAACTAGTCCAAACAGATGAGAACTATTCATGTAATAATAACCAAACTGTTCTTTCCAGAGGTGATACTTATGTAATTGATGCTTCAGATCTCAAACGCATAATGTCCAGTCCATGAAGTTGAAAGTCTCATTACTTAGAAAATTTTAAGTTGTAAGATAACATCTTCTGATGACATACTAAGTCATTATTCTTCCATTTTTTTTCTTCAAGGATGATTTTTTTTAATCTAAATCTTACTTTCTGATTCTATGCTAACTTGAAATGTTGATGCTTATTTATATTTTTATTTATATTTATATTTTTATTTATATTTTTTTCATCTAAGCAAAATAATAATTTTAAAAGACCATTGTGTCTGATCGGAACACAAAGTAACCAAAACATTAAAATATGTGCAGGGGGGCTTTATTAACTATACGTTCTTATAAATTTATTTTTACTCTTCATACTTCTAAAATAATAGCTATTTTTAAATTAGTTTTGACTTACTTTGTAAGTAAATCAAGTACTTGATTAGTTATGAAGATCAATAGATCTACATGTGAAAGAAAAGTCATATGTTTTTAGAAGACCAAGTTAAGAACATAGGAAGTGGTTTCCCCCCCCTAAAACAGAATAAACTCTTTATTGATTAATTGTTCCAGATTATTTAGGTTAAAAAAAGTTAAATAAGACTGGTCTTACAGAATCCTTACAAACTCCACAATTTAATATTTAATTACCGCAGCATAAAATTCCAGATTGTTAATAATGAGAGCATTACAATTACAAGCATGACAACTTGTGCTAAAAGAAACTTGTGGCCAAAGCAAATGTGTAGTAATAGGGGTGCACATAATTCCCTCAAAAAATAGATATTCTCATATTTTATACCTAGTAACATTTACTTTAAAATTAATTCCATACTATGCACAATTCTTAAAATGAATATATTCCCATCCCTAATATTAATATTTTTAAACACACAAATTCTTGGCATTAAAAAAAAAAGAGAAATCAAATACAGAAAGTATTTAAAGGGATGAGTACATATCCTAAAACTCTAGTAGCTTTGGGTCAAGGAATTCTTAAGAAAGCCATACTTAAATCAATACAGATTATTTTTATCATAAATCATACACTTAAATATTCTATTGCTAAGTTAGAAAACCCACTATCTTTCTATCTGGAACTACAGATAACCTATCATAGCATTTCACATGCTGCTATGTATTTTACATTAGTCTGAAAACAAAATATTAAAAAAATAGAATTAGTTAACTGAACAGATCTGCACTGGGGAAAGATGTGAAATTTTATTAAAAGGAAACATGCTGCTCCATATTCAATGGAAAGGTCATAGATATATTTATCATCAGTAAATATTCTAAATGCCTAGAAATTTATAAAGCCTCCTTTACGTTTGTTAAATCAAAACATATACTGCTATTAGGTATTTCTTCATCTCTAAAACAGGCTGCCTCACATTGCTCAAAGACCCTAAAAGGAAGAGACCTGCAAAACCATTCAATATTCTGTGCACTATTAGTTTTCCCTCGATTTCCAGAAGGTTTCAATGCATTATCGTTTCTTTCTCAGTCTTTCCCCACACGTATTTAGTTAAAATGAGCTTTTTTTTTTCTATACTAGGTATATAACATTAGAAATTCTCAAAAGACAAGCAACTCAAAGGAGGGGAAAACTGGATGACAAAACTGCATTTTAAAAGCATTCTTCTATACGCTATCTCTTTAAACCATAAGCTAGAGAAACCATCTAAAACATATGTTCAGAATTTAACAACCTTCACCACACACACACACACACAAAAAGATCAGGTTGAAAAGCAATAGAATTTATAACGAAGCATCCTTCCAAACTAGCCGATCTAATACAAAGCATTATTAGCAGTTCCACAATAGAGCCTGTTTAAAAGTGATTATTGATCCCTGCATAGAGAAATATCTCAGACCTAGAAAACATCTTCCGCATGTTTTACAAAGAGCATGCATAACTGCTAATTCACCTTTCCCAGCAAATCACGCATGATTATTTAGCCCCATCCCCATATATGCAATATAATAACTGCCATGATCACAAAGAGAAAGATATCAGGCACTTTAAGTTAATCCTTCTATTTCTTAGAAAATGAAATCATGAAACAGGCTGCATGATTCAGAGGTCAACCTAGTTAAATTTAAGATGCTTTCTGTGCTTTGAAGTAAGCTTGCTTTCCTTCCTAAAATCAATTAAGAACACTAAATAAAATTGTCTATTTCAGATAAAAAGACAACACCCTGATGATGCTCACATTTTAATACAGAACAATTTGTACAGACATGTAAGATTAGTATTCTGAAAATACCAACACTAAAAGAAAATACAGTTTAGCTTTACTTACCTTGTATTATTCAGCGTTTGTCCAAAAAGCTCATTTTGTAAAATATTTGGTGGGGATGAAAAAACCCCATGAAAATGAGATAAAACAGAATTGCAGACCTGGCGCAATGTCTCAAATTGCATTTTCTTTCTTTTCTTTCTTTTTTTTTTTTCCTCTCTCTCTCTCTTCTCTTTATTTTTCCTTACCACCTGTCTTTAAAGTCATCTATTTGCACACGCTGTCAAATAAAAACATGCCAATCAAGTTCCATATTTCTCCTGAGCTCTGTAAAAACTGTGCTTAAATGAGCAGAGGTTGATAGTTAATTGTACAGTCATTATTCTTCTAATTCAGTCGGAGAAGATTCAGTGCCCGAGCAGCTTTCGGCTTTCTCCTGACTGTAGCAAGAATTCTAAACAGCAGTGAGCTTTTTGGGCTTCCCCAGCTGAAGTGTGAAGCTGAGCTGCCTTCATGTACTCTACTCATATTTCTCTAAGCCTATTAAAATCACGCAATGAATAGATGCTGCCGTCAGGAGTTGCAGCACATCTGGCTGCCAGCAATCAAGTCGAAGTCATAAAAATGGGGGCCAGGTCTCGTCTCAACGCTACCACCAGGTAAAAGGAAGAGAGGTGATGCATTCTGCAACCCTCCCCTCCTTCCCTGGGAAAGAAATAACTCCGGCAACAGAGTATATGGGTCCCTTCAATGTTCAAGCTGCTGCATAGGGCCAGAGCGTTCTCAAAATAAGTGCTATCTCCTTTGATACCATGAAGCAATAAAAAGATGAGAGACCACGGAGCTTTTCCTGCCTGCATTTACAATGCCATACTGCTTCTAAAGAAACATGTGGGAATTGTCTTCATGTCTTATTTAATTTTAAAATGTCTCCATTTATGTATTTTTTTAAGAAAAGTTAATCATGTCCCTTTTTAAAGGCTATACATAGTGACTACCTGATTATTCATGTAATTTTAGGGGGGGAGGACCCTATCAATTAAAAATCACGTAAGCAGCACACATAAATATCAACATTCCCGCAAATCACAAAACACAGCTAACGCCAGTGAGACTTTATCGAATATTATTCATTGATTTCAATAATGGTGGTCATAGCTTTCTTCAGAAAAGGCTGTTTCCTGGAGGCTCCAGTAGTCTAAGAAGACCCCAGATCACCCTCCCTTCTCAATGAGTAGTTCTGGTTTAGAAAAAATCTTGGATTATTCTATATCCAGGTGCATCCATCTTTCTACCAAAAAAAAAAAAAAAAAGTTCTAGAGGTGTGTAATCCAAATTTTAAAAATCAACACACTTATACAGATGATTAATGTTTCTTGATCTTTAATTGCTCCTAAACCATTTCATTTATTTAACAGATGCATCCTTTTTAACCCCTTCTCTTTTACCTCAACTTTTTAAAAAATATATTTCTTTGATTTCAGAGAGAAAGGAGAGAGAGAGAGACATAGAAACATCAATGATGAAAGAGGATCATTGATTGGCTACCTCCTGCACGCCCCTTACTGGGGATGAAGCCCACAACCAGGCATGTGCCCTTGGCCAGAACTGAACCCAAGACCCTTCAGTCTGCAGGCTAATGCTCTATCCACTGAGCCAAGCCAGCTAGGGCTTTACCTCAACTTTTAGCCCTAACTCCCTCTATTCCCTTCTGTACACATACCACTATCAATAAATAGGCATGTAAATACACTAAGAAGGTTTTTTTTTAACTGGTGAATTCTTTTTTGACATGAGTAAACATGTCGCAAAAGAACAATACAAAATAAGCATGTAATAATACACATTTTTTAAATGACACAAAAATAAATATTCTATAACATAAAATTTTAAACAACTAATTTTTTTATAAACTAAGATGTCCTATTATGGGGTTTGTCCTCAATTAAAAGTGCTCCTATTTTGCTTATTATTTAAGCAATAACTTTTATAGATGCACACTAATCTAGTTATGAAATATATATACACACATAAAGTATTTTTTCGTTTACAAAGTACTTCTAAATCTATTTTTTAATATCCAGAAAACATGAGTGGGAGGTAATGTTGCTAATTTTTTAAAATTTGTTTTTAATTTTTATTGAATTTATTGGCTAATAAAATTATATAGGTTTTATGTGTACAATCCTATAATACATCTTCTGCATACAGTATTGAGTGTTCACCACCCAAAGTCACCTCCTTCCATCCCCACTTACCTCCCTTTCACCCTCTTCTACCCCTCCTTCCCTCTGTTAATCACCATACAGTTGTCTGTGTCTACAAGTTTTTTTGTGGTTTTTTTTCTCTTAATCCCTTCACCTTTTTTACCCAGCCTCCAACCTCCCTCCCCCGTGACAGCTGTTGGTCTGTTTGCTGTATCTATGAATCTGTTTCTATTTTGTTTGTTTATTTTGTTCGTTAGATTCCACATATAAGTGAAATCATATTGAAGCTGTAGGGGACTGAAGGTCACACAGCTGGTAAAATATCTGAACGAAGATCTTCAACTATGGATTCCATTTCAAATGCTCCTTACCTATCTTTCTCTCTACTGCCTACATACACACACGGGCACATACACACACACATAAATACACACATCGATATGTGAACAGACCAGTCTCTGTAGATGAACTGAAAAACCAGTGATCAATCAAGGATATTTCGGTTAGAGCAAACATCTCAAAATTTCTCACATTTCTGAAAGATCAATTTCTATAACTTGAAACATATACATTTTTAAAATTCTTAATTTCAAAGCTCATACTATTTGTGATAAAACATATAAATATATGCCCCCTATGGGTAGATTCAATTTTTATAAATAATCAAAAGCCCTTTTAAAGCAAGTCTATTAAATAAGAGGTTGATTACACAGCAAAATATTCTTTGTTTTTAAAGAGAAAATTTCTTCTGTGTTTCAAAATAGGATCTGAAGGCAAGGTCAGGAATACTTTCAAAAATGGTCTAAGCAATGGAAACATCACTGGAATGAGCATTAAAATAACTCCTTTGAAAGAGCAAACAATGTAGCTACTGCCTTTCTCTAGATCTCACTACCAACAGGCACTACTGGTCAACTTCCTCTTCGTACCCTCAATATCCCACAAGTGATTTCTTCAGCTTTCACCTGCTCCTCTTCATCCCTAAGGGCTCAAATGTCACTTTCTTGAGCACACTTAAATTTTACAGTTTTAAAGATGTCTGGCTTTATTTTGAATTTTTAAGAGTACCAAATCTTTTCTATCATAATGCTCCATACATGTAAACATCTAAACATAGCTGATCAATTAATGAAACCATATGGTATACAATATGTATAATCTATAACAAAATCCATGAAATGCTAAAGAAATTTTTCATCTTATTAAAATACAGATCTGTAGTTTTACCTACATAATTGAAATAACTGCTCTACTCTTCCATTGCATTATTCTTGTTCCACTGACTATCTGTAGCATCTGACTCATTAAAATCTTGGGCTTAGCCCTAGCCGGAGTGGCTCAGTGGATAGAGCGTCAGCCTGTGGAATGAAAGGTCCCAGGTTCGATTCCGGTCAATGGCACATGCCCAGGTGGCAGGCTCAATCCCCAGTAGGGGGTGTGCAGGAGGCAGCCAATCAATGATTCTCTATCATCATTGATGTTTCTCTCTCTCTCTCCCTCTCCCTTCCTCTCTGAAATCAATCAAAATATATTTTAAAAAGAAATCTTGGGCTTAGAAGAATTATGGTCCAGAGAACCAGGTGAATTATTACATATTTTGCAAATGAAAGTCTGGCATTATAATATTTCCCTAAGCCAAAACTACAGACCCACTCATCTCAGGGATAACAAATAAGCAAAAAAATAAAAGGCAGATGACAAAACTTCCAAAAAGGGATGGGGGAAGGGCATTCAATAAAGATACCTATATCCATTAGCAACGGTATATAGACGCTTCAACTCAGTGTGGCCGCACAGTATATCCAGGTACAGAAGAAAGACTAGCCCAGACCCAAAAGGCACACTATAAATCTAAAGATTTCAAATAAAAATCACAAAAGTTTAGTTCAAAATACCTACAGCAGTTTTCATGAACATGTTTTTTTCACAATTTTTATTTAAAATGTTTAATGTTGACATTATTGCAGGTGTCCTCCTCTTCTCCTCCTTTGCTCACTCCCACTCACCCCTGCCTCCCCCTCCCTTGGCCTTTACCACACTATTGTCCACGTTCATGAGGTGTGCATATAACCCCTTCACCTTCTTTATCCAGTCACCTCATCCCCTCCCCTCGGGCACCAGCCACTCTGTTCCATGTGTCCATGCTTCTGGTTCCATTTTGTTCACATATTAGTGAGATCATACGATATTTGTTTTAAAAGCATGTTGATCTCAAGTTGTTTTCTGCTGCACAAAAATAGTATTTCCTGGGGCTTGAACTCTATCTCGCTTTGACCATTGCTACAGAACAGATACCTTACAGTTTCTACCATCTAGTTCAGAAAGGAATAGAGAAAGCTCCACAAATGTATGAATCCACACCACCATCGTTATCATCTGACTCCTCTTTCTAGACCAGAAATGTGAGGGCTAATCCTATGGAGTTATTGGTGTGAGCTGCATTATGAGACGTATCACAGGGTTGCTTCAACAGTCCAGTGCCAGAGCAACTCTTTTTTTAATTTATCTTTATTGTTCAAAGTATTACAGATATCCCCTAACTCTCCCCCCTCCTCCCCGCTCCCTCCCCAGGCCTTCACCACACTATTGTCTGTGTCCAAGAGTTATGCATATATGCATATAAGTTCTTTGGTTAATATCTTCCTGCCCCCCTTCCCTCTGAGATTCATCAGTCTGTTGCATGCTTCCATGTCTCTGCATCTCTTTTGTTCATCAGTTTATTTTGTTCATTAGATTCCACATATGAGTGAGATCAGGTGACACTTACCTTTCTCTGACTGGCTTATTTCACTTAGCATCATACTCTCCAGGTCCCTCCATGCTGTCTCAAAGGGTAACTCATCAAAGCAGTTCCTATACCTACAAACCGGCAACAGCAGAAATATCTTTCCCATTGGATGCAAGAGTTAGGTTATTGAGTACCAGTCCTAGATTTACGCTCAAGAACAAAATGTCCAGAGTGACTCTCTGACGCACAGAGATTCCATGGTCTAGATCAGTGGTTCTCAACCTTCCTAATGCCGCGACCCTTTAATACAGTTCCTCATGTTGTGGTGACCCCCAATTTCATTGTTACAAATTGAACATAATTAAAGCATAGTGATTAATCACAAAAACAATATGTCATTATATATGTGTTTTCCGATGGTCTTAGGCAACCCCTGTGAAAGGGTCGCGACCCACAGGTTGAGAACCGCTGGTTTAGAGGAAAGAGAACCAAGATCTCTGAAAACACAATTTGCCAAGTCTCTCCAGTCTTGTGACTGAGTATATGCTCCCTTGATAACTATCAAGCGAGTCCCTGAAAGCAACACCACAATTTCGGGAGCTATATGAATATGAATAAGATCCAACTCCATCTCTAATAGCTACATTCACCAAGAACCACAGTATAAGGGATATTTATAGCCTTGAGACTCCAAGCACTCACACCTAAGCTTGCAAAATGTCCTCACAAGGCACCTCCGCTACCTAATAACTTCCAAGTGTCCCTAGATTCTTCGGTAGAGAAATACAGACTGCACATTGTTATCTTAAGAAAATTGAAAAGAATAATCATTGGCACAACTATAAACGTGTTTAGCAAAATATGGGAACAATAAAATACTCTGCAATAATACTGGCCACCAAGAGTTCCCATCTGCAATTTCTTTCTTTCAAGCAATTTCCTTCTAGTCATTACACATGAAAAAGTGGGGAAATGAAGGCACTAAAAACATAGCAAAATATTATTTCACTATATGTGGATGCAGGGAGATCAATTGGAAAGCTAATACAGTAGTTAAAAAAAGACATTGGTTGGCTTGGATTAAAGTGATCACAATAAGATGGAGATAAAGGAGCATTAAAACAGTAGATGTTGAATCAACAAGACATAATGATTGATTTGCAACAGGGGTGGGAGGTGGTGTAAGAAGGTCAAGAGAGAAGTCAAAAATGACTCTCAGATTTCTCTCTTAAGTAACCAAGCATATAGTCTTAAAACCTGCTGAGACAGAGAATGCTAAAGGAGGAGCACATTAAGGGAGAAGGAAGGGGAAGATGATGAGTTGTAGAATTTAAGTAGCATGCAAGATAGCTAAAAAGACAGATGAGTATGCAGTTGAGTGTGTCACTCTGGAGTTCAGAAGAGAGTTCTCAGCTGAAGATATTAAGAAGCATCAGCATAGTAGTAATAATTTTAACCAAGAGAGTACATGAAATCACCCCAAAAAGAAAGTTCAAAATGGAGAAGGGGAGCGGGGTGGGGGGTGCATTATAAGACAAAGCACCAGGGAACTATTTCCACATAAAGCCATCAGGTAAAGAAGACATGAGTGAAGGAGAGCAAAGAGGAGCAGCCACAGAAGTAGATGGGAAGTCAGGAGAGTATGGTAGCCTAGAAGCCAATAAAAGACAGTGTTTAAGAAAAATGACCAATTCCATGTTACATATTCTGTCATCTGGAATTTGAATAATTACTGCTTGTGACCCTGTGCTTCAAAACAATTCTGAAAATTCTCAGGCTCTTTCAGCCTAAAATCACTCATTCTATAGGACCCGCCAATAAGGACTGGGAGCAGATATCTTCTAACTTCCCTTCATCAACCTTCTCCCCTTTTTAGTCTTGGATCACCAAAGTAGGACACCTTATGCAAATAAAGTCATGCAAATTTACATGTATTCTGATTCAGTCCTATCAACTTAAAAAATGTAGTTACATATGCCTGCCCCATAAAAATGGACACAGAGCCCTGGCCAGTGTGACTCAGTGGTTAGAACATCATGATTTATCTAGAAGATATTTCTTTCTTTAATGCCCGATCACACATATCCAATCTAACAGAAGTAATTTCTAATAACTCCACCTTCTAAATGAGGCATAAATCCACATTTCCATCTTGTTACTACAATTCTAGTTCAAACTACCAACAACTCTCTCCTAGATTACTTCAATAGACTCTTAACTTCTCTCAGCATCAATTCTTACCCCTACAAACCATTCTCTACACAACAGAATCCTTCCTTATATAATAAAAGGGTAATATGCAAATTGACCCTAACAGCAGAACGACTGGTGGCTATGATGCGCACTGACCACCAGGGGGCAGATGCTCAACACAGGAGCTTCCCCCTGAGGTCAGTGGGCTCCCAAAGGGGGAGCACCGCTCAGCCAGAAGCTGGGCTTATGGCTGGCGAGCACAGGTGGCAGCGGGAGCTTCTCCTGCCTCCATTGCACCACTAAGGCCGTCAGTGGGACATCCCCCGAGGACTCCATGTTAAACAATGGTATCCTAGCACATTTAGAATAGAATAGTAACTCCTTCATTTTACAGAAAGGAAGTAAGATGCATTTTTTGGCCCAGGTGGTTGGTGATGGAGTTAGAATGAGCATGCACATCTCCTTCCTCTCAGGCCAGTCCTCCTTACATAATACTACCACGTCTTCAACATTCAGCAACTCCTTATGGATGCTCTCATTTAAAATGCAAACTAACTTCACAGTTCATAAGTGTCCCAGAATGTAAAAGAGGAAGTATGCTGTGAAAATACAAATGAGAAGGTCAATGTAGACTTTGGAAATAAACATAATTTCCAAATCCCATATATTTTGAGAGAATAAACACTGGATCAAAATATATTTAGGGGAAATACTAAAATGAGAAAGATCAAACTTTTATAATCCTCCCTACTCATATGGCTCTGATTCTTATTAAGCAAAGTCAACCAGAAAAAAACAGGTTTCGTACTACTTTCTAGGCAGGGATTTGAATCATGCCTCAAAACTTTGAATCATGTCAAATAATTTATATAAATGAATTTCAGATATATATCACAGAAGTTAAAAAGTTATTTTACATCACAACAATTTTGAGTCCATATATCCCATAGTCTTACAGTCTTAGTTGTATGAAAAATACAAACTTTTTCTGAGAGATATAACTAAAATTGGTCAATCTTGCTCTATCAACACAAATCAGTTCTCATGCACAGAAAAAGGAGACTAACATTAAAGAGATTGGATAAATAGAAGTTTCAAGAAGAATTTGAAAATATTATTGAGGAAAAATACGTTGAAAACTAATATCCTAGAAACAGACAAACAAAAAAACTGCTCAGGTGGAACTATAATAAAAAAAGAACTGAAAAGAAAAAAAAGTGGCAGGGGATTGTATCAGTAGAGAGGGGGAGGGTACCGTTAAGTTTAATTTTCCAGTTCAAGCACTGTGTAATTAGGTAAGCACAGTGAGAACTGTTCCACCAATAACCTTCAAACCAACCTTGAAAGATCTTCTTTCCAGACAAAATGCTCCAAATCACACCTTCCAACTTCCAACTGTGTCAAATAAAACATGTGGGTATATGTCACAGAAATAAAAATACTCGATTATACGTAGCAACAATGTTTATTCTCTACACGATTTGTTTTTGCTGCATTTTTTTTTTTAATTAGAGAAGCCTTGGATTACTAAAGAAGAAATCCACATGACTCTCTATTAATGTTCCTAACAAAAAACTGTATCCCAAATCTTAGGACAAAAGCAATTCGTTATACATTGAGCTATCTTGAGATGTCGGAAACTAAGTCATTCCTCAGGATTTCTAGTGATAAAAGAGATCACACAAAATTAAAATGAAAACGAGAAATACGCACTACTACCATTACCAAGTGATGCATACATATATACACACATAGGAATGAGTATATATCACTAAAAATAAAATGAGACAATTTCTATAAATGTCTTACAAATTTAAAAAAACTCCTCTTGAGTTTTAAATCAAATCTCTCAATGGCTACAGCACCTTTGTAGGTAAATGCTACCGTCAAAAGATGCCAGGACCATTTCAAGAAAAACCTTATCCCAATCCACCACCTATTCAACATTTTGCTACCTATTTCTCCTAGAAACCAAAGGTAGTAAAGATCATTTGCTTACCATGACGAAATAAACCACATGGACAAACTCAAGGGCATACCCAGAAATCAAGTGAAAAATAAGCAAGGAAGCTGAGAGTTCCGTATAGGTTAGTCTGTCTTATATAACCCTGCCCAGATACAACTAAATACTCTATTGGTGATGGAATAGGAGACAACTAAAAATTTCTAATCTGGCAATTCTAAGAAAATGCAGTCTAGTGACCTCAGGGAGGTCCCTAAGACTCTCACAAGAATCTGCAAGGTCAAACCTATATTCATTATAACACTAAAATGTTACTTCCCTTTTGAACTCCCATTCTCTCATGGGTATACAGCGGAGTTTCCGGGGGTTACATCATGTATGCTATCCCAAGAAATTGAATAGAGGAGATAAAAGAATCCAGCTGTCTTCCACTAGCTCATACATTAAAGGGATTTGCAAAAAAGAGTAAAATCATGCCAATTTTCTCACTAAGTTTTCCTTTCCTTTTTGAAATATGTTCTATTAGTTTCCTCTTCCTGCAAAACAAGTCACCACAATCTTGATGGCTTAAAAAAACATACAAATCCCACTTTTCATCTTACAGCTTCTGTATTCCAAGCATGGTTTAAAGCAGGGGTCCTCAAACTACGGCCCGCAGGCCACATGCAAATAAAAATACTGTATTTGTTCCCATTTTGTTTTTTTACTTCAAAATAAGATATGTGCAGTGTGCATAGGAATTTGTTCATAGTTTTTTTTAAAACTATAGTCCGGCCCTCCAACGGTCTGAGGGACAGTGAACTGGCCCCCTGTTTAAGAAGTTTGAGGACCCCTGGTTTAAGGGATATAACCAAGGTGGTGGCCAGGCCACATTTTTTTCTAGAGCTCCAGATCCTTTTCCAAGCTCCAGTGATTGTTGGCAGAATTCAGTTCCTTCTGGCTCTAAGACTGAGGTCCCGTTTACCTGCTGGCTGGCAGCCAGGAATGTTCTCGGCTCCTAGAAACGCCCCCGCAGTTTCCTGCAATAAGGTTCGCTCACACACCTTTCCAACATGGAAGCTTACTTCAAAGCCAGCAGAAGCCTCTCCTGCTTCCGACTAAGACATAGACTCACACAATGTAATGCAAACACAGAAGGGGAATTTATATTTGTATTTGTAAATGTTTAACTATTCCCATCGTCTAGTCTACTAGCTAGAAGAAAGTCATAGGTTCCATACATACTTGAGGTCAGAGTAAAACTCATTGCAGGTCAACGTAGAATTCTATCCACTCGATATGATTAGTGAAAATGCACTGGGTTTATTGTTGTTTTGAAATTAATTAAGATATATTTTAATTCTTTTCTGTTTTTATTTCTAATGTAGTAAATATCCATAAACATTATCCATATAAACAAAATCTCTATGTGGTCCTCAATCATTTTTAAGATTGCAAAGCAGTCCCAAGACCAAAAAGTTTGAGAACCACTGCTCTAATCTCAGCTGCCTTTTGTATTTGCTTCCTCTTATATTTGACACATGATAAAAGATGAGTAATTTACTTTCTGCAAGTAGCTTTCTCATTTTAAAACCAGTAAGCAGTAGTCATGCACCCTATATAGAGTGAAATTTAAAACTGAAGAAATTATTCAAGTTATTCAGCTTTCCATAACATTTAGCTTGAAATTTCGAAGTATAATCCTTTATATTTGTAAATGTTTAACTATTCCCCACCCGATCCCATACTTTCACAACTTCTGAGCATTGCAGGAGCTATATTCTTAAGTAGATAAAAATAGGAGGGTACTCTGCAAAGCTAGGTCAGGGAGTGCTTATCTATAGTAACATGCAGAAAGGCAGAGAATATAAGCACAGATGCTACAGTGTAAATGAGTACAAAAAATGTCTAAGGCTCCACCATGACAAACCATTATTCATGTTATTATGGATTCATAAATTTAGATGCCTAAATCCTTGAACAATTAAAGTTATCAAATAAGAAAGTGTAACATTATCTGCATTTGAAGCTTTGATTTCAATTCTAGTGAGATATGCTAAACCTTATATGAGCCTTAAAAAGACTATTCTTGCTCGTTAAGCTTCAGTACTCAGCAAGACAAATCTAGTGTCTGGTCCCTTTGAGCTCCCAAAGGGCAGTTCCCAATTGTTTCATCCCAGGCCTGTCCTATCCCATCAGCCATAAAAGATGAAAATATGCAGTGAACAAAATGCAAGTAGGCATTTACCTCAAATCAGTTTCATTTGTTACCACTTTATTCACTTTACTAAAAAATCTAAAACACAGTTTTTACGCTCACCAACCCTCACCCTTGTCCACCTCAGTATGACAGTCCAATTTTGTAGCTTTACCCATGACCTCTTTGACCAATATCAGAACTGCTTCACTTGGTATATATCGGGAGAGCAAAAGGGTAAGGGGAGAGGTGAGTGAGATGCCCTAAAAGTCAGTCTCTAACATTAATATTGCCATAAAAGTCAGACTAGAAGCAACATACTCCCATAGTCCACTGTACAGACTCACACATACACTTCTGCTACCAATAAATCTGTAAAAATCAGTGGGAAAGGATTATGTGAGCATATATGCTAATATTAGTGAAATAACCTGTTATAATTTATTAAATTTTATACTTTTAATGTATGCATGACTTGAGTTATCCAAGATGCACAGTAGTGTTGGAATAGATTAAGGAGTCTCAAAAATAGTAATTTCAGTGTTAACCAATGATTTTATCAGCAAAAACTTAAAAAAGAATGCAGCTGGCTAGCAAAACCATCACCATTGGCTAACAAATTACCCCATCTTACTGTGTTTCTAGCTTCACTTTCCTTCTAATGCTACTACTAAAGCATTTTTCTTGATATAATTATTAATACCCAAACACAACTATATATAGTTTTATAAGGGAATATATGACACTCAAAAGAAGCTTGTTGATAAAAAATAATTTATAGACGCTTTCAAGAAATAGTAGTAAATAGAGTCTCAGTCAATCAAATGTCACTATTAGGAGAATGGATATTGGGTTATAATATTTGAAGTATGACTGAAAAGCAACTAAAGGAGGTCTTCAAATAACCTCCTTTCATTCAGTTCGTTTCACTCAACATTGTTTCATTATAGCATTGAGGAGATGCTGTAGGAACTTAACTCTTTTTATATCAACTAGCCTATGGTAAAACTGGTTTCATTATGTTTTGTTCCCCTTAAAGTTGCAGAACTTACTGACAACATTAAGAGAGGACTCACTGTACTTCAAGTGATCAATATATTAAACTCATACTCTAAAAAGAATTAACTTCCTTAGATTCTGAATAAGAAAGACAAACCGAGAGGACAGCAGACTAAAAGGTGAAACTTCCATAAGGCAAAGGAAAATAACTATGATCAAGTGTCTCTACATGAAAAGTAAAAAGTCGCCAAATCCAGACAGAGACACAGAGGAATGTCACTGAAATTATTTCAAAGATACAGGTAGCTGATATAAAGGTGAGTTGAAATTGAAAGAAAATATAGTTCTAAACATAGATCATGTATGGAACATGCAAAAGGTTAAACTGGAAAGAACTATTCTATCAAACTATCCCATTCTGTTAAAGCACTTAAAATGCCCATCATCATTGCGGATGTCTTAAAAAACGACAGAATTCTAGAGACAAATCTTATATGTAACCACCAATGATTTAGTTATCTTAATCTAGGAGGCAGACAAAAATACAGTACTGGATTCTATAAATAAATTCAATTGTTGTAAACACAGCACAGTTGTAATAGGTAAAAGATAAGGGAAAGACCTGGTTATCTAATTGTCAGCTCAGTGATTCAATTTATTTCAATATTCAATGAGCACTCATGGACATGGACAGCAGTGCGGTGATTGCCGAAAAGATGGGTGTAGGGGAAGGTGGCAGAGGGTACAGGGAAGATAAATGGTGATGGAAAAAGGTTTGACATGGGACATGAACACACAATACAATGTACAGGTGATGTGTTGTGTGTCTGTGCATCTGAAACTTGTGTGATTTTGTTAACCAGTGTCACCCAATAAATTTAATAAAAAGGAAAAAAATGTTCAATGAATACCTGCTATTTCTAGAACCTAAACTAGGCATGTACAGAAACAAAGATGTAAAGGACAGTATGTCCTCCAGTTGTTCAAAATTTAGTAAGAGGGAAAGAAACATTGACAACGAGTACACTAAAAGGGCAGACAGTGGTGAATGCTGAAAGATGTAAATATAAATAAAGGAATTATATACATAAAGGTATCCTTTATCAGCAAAAAATGTAATTCTTGCTGGAAAATAAGAAGGCTTCCTGTAAGTAGGGATACTTCAGTTGGACTTTGAAGGAAAAGTAAAATTTAGGACCAGCCAGCGTGGCTCAGTGGTTTAGCATCGACCTATGAACCTGGAGGTCACGGTTCGATTCCTGGTCAGGGCACATGCCTGGGTTGCGGGCTCGATCCCCAGTGGGGGGCATGCAGGAAGCAGCCGATCAATGCTGGGAAGGCCTCAAAAGTGAGCAAGTAAATGACTTCAGCATATCTATACTTAAAATCATAATTCTGGAAACAACATAGAATATGAAGGAAAGCAAATGAACTGGGAAGCAGGAAGCCAGAAAGAAAGCTAGACATGGTTAATTTATAAACAGGGAAGTGACAATATCCACATTGGAAAGGAAGGGTGGAATACAAGAGATATAACAGAGATGGAACTGGCCAAAAACTTAAGTAAATACTAACTGAATATGAAAATCAAGATTAGAAAATAAATACCTAAGTATCTTAATTTAGGAAGCAGAACAAATGATGTTGCTATCAGCAAGACTAGGGAATGACAAAGAAGCTGCTACTTGGGAATAAATAGGTACTTCAACTCAGAATATTTTAATTTTGAAGTATTTGTGGGGGGAAAGGTAAGACTGTACACCTTCAGATGTAAATGCAAGTCTGGTACACGGAGATCTCAGAATTAGAGATAAACAATTGAGAATATATATCATATTTCAAGAGGAAAAGCAATGTTACACAAGAAGTCCTGTTTTTTTACAATCTCGAGTACCAACTTAATCCACTTATTGGTCTAAAACCACCTCTGCAATTATATAATCACAGAATTACTGGTAAAGTTCTGCTTTTAGGGTGCAACTTCGCCATCTGGTGGCAAAAATAATGAATACAGGTTTATATATAATCATTTCAAAAGTTGAAAGGATCCCTTGTCATTTGACTTAGAGTGTAATTTCCAACGGTGTATTATGGGGAAAGGATCTTTCATTCTCCCTTTCTATCATAATTACTATTTCTCTTCTCCTTTTCACTCTGGCCACTAATATATTCAAGCTAATAAACTAGAAGAAGTATTATTGTTAAAAACAAATCTTCCCACTCATAATCCAATACATACCACAATGTAGATTGCAGTTAAATAACTATGAAATTAAATGTATTAGTAAAGTTCATGTTGCCAAGTTTCTTGCTTTCAGCAACTAATAGTTGAGTTTGCTTAAGTAACGGAAATGGGATTTTTGAAACTAGATATAAGCGTTGAACAGATTGGTCAAAAGAACAATACAGAACATCTATAAATATACCCTAACATATAATAACCAATACACATAACTAAAAAGGCATCTCAAATCAGTAGGAAGAAAAGACTGCTCACTCGATAAATATAGTGGAACAAGAGCTAAGCATGTGTAACTATAATAAATGGGAAGTAAATAAGTAGTTTATAATAATTAAAACATATTTAAATAAGCAATGTTTAAATGCTTAGGTATTTACTATATATCATAATAAAGGAGCCAGATGCTTGCAGCTATATGAATGTATTCAACCTGCCACCAGGTAGCTGGTTCCACCTCTGTCCCCCACTAAATAAATGTGGAATTATGTTGCCTCTAAGAACCACAAAATTTCACTCTGTTATGCCTCTCTAACTGCCACTAAGCTATGAAAGGCCAGGGGTGTTTCCCTTGCTAATGTATTTCGAGATGCCTTTGTGCCTTGCTCCTACTCTGCAGTATTGACATCCCTTAGAAGCTAGTTAGAAATCCAGACTGCCGGGTCCTCCCTCAGACCTACCAAATTCAAACCTATATTTTAATAAGATCGCCATGCTATGCATGTAATTTAAAGGCACTCATGGTAGACATTGTAAGGGTAAGCAAATTGCATATAAAAAATGATTATTTCAAAAGTATTTTGAAATTAAAAAAACACTTGAAAATCTCTAACAATATTTTGCATTTAAGTTGATAATAAACATTTGCCATTTTTATGAATAAAGGAACTAAGTAAATATTCATTAACTCAAAGCTAAGGTCTTGGGTCATGTTGGTATTTATTAACTCAATTAATTCTAACAGGCTATGAGGAAAGCGCCTGTAGAACTAAAAAGTCAGAAATAGGTCAAAACTTCTGTAGCAGGTAGTTACAAATTACACTAAAGCTCCTTAAAATTAGGAAACATAACATACTTTTCTATTTCTCAGTCATAGTTCTAGGTCCATAAAGATTTAAATTTAATTGAACTGAAGCTTCTCTTGTGAGGGCACTAGAATGGTTTTTGAATGGTACTGAAGAAACAAATGACTAATAATACTTTAAACTGGAGTTATATTCCTTATCAGTAGCTCCATTTCACTGTTCAACTTAAATGCTCCTAGAAGACCCATTCTGGTAAGAAGGAAGAAAGAGAGAAATTAAGGCAAAAACAGATGGAGAAAGGGAGAGTTGTGGAGAGAGGAGGGTTGGAGGCAGAGAGGAAGAGGAGGAGGAGGAATTGGGAAGAGGATGGGGAATAAGTAAACAGGTTTAACTGAAACGATCTAAATAGTAACAAAAAAAACTGAGTAAAGAAAGGAGAAATTTCAACAGCATTAAAATAACTACTGCCCAGCCAGTGTGGCTCAGTTGATTGAACGTAATCTCATGTGCCAGGAAGTCGCCAGTTAGATTCCAGGCCAGGGCACATGCCCCGGTTGCAGGCTCGACTGCCAGTGTGGGGCATGTAGGAGGCAGCCGAGGACTGATTCTCTCACATCATTGATGTTTCTATCTCTCTCTCCCTTTCCCTTCCTCTCTTTTTAAAATCAATAAAAACTATGAGGACGGGGGGGGGGGGGGGGGGGGGGGGCGGTTTTGAGGGCAGAGGGTGGGAGGGGAACCAGGCAGAGAGGAGCTATGGGGGGGGAAAAAGAGGAACAACTGTAATAATCTGAACAATAAAGATTTAATTAAAATAAATAAATAAAATAAAATAAATAAAAACTTATTTTAAAATAATAACCCTATATAATAAAAGCCTAATATGCTAAGTGTCCGGTTGTCCGCTTGTCTGTTCAACCAATCAAAGTGTAATATGCTAATAATATGCTAAGGCAGCTCAACCACTCACTCTGACGTGCACTGACCACCAGAAGGCAGACGCTCCAACCGGTATGTTAGCTTGCTGCTGGGGTGTGGCCGATCAGGACTGAGCGAGAGGGCCAGACATGCCCTGGAACCCTCCTACGCCGGTCCCTCCCTGGCTGGCCAACCTCCCACATCCCTCCCTGGCCCCAATCATGCACCAGTGAGGTCCCTCGGCCTGGCCTGTGCCCTCTTGCAATCTAGGACCCCTTGGGGGATGTGGGAGAGCCAGTTTCCCATAGGCCAGGCTGAGGGACCCCACTGATGCACGAATTTGTGCACAAGACCTCTAGTAAATAAAATAAATAACTACTTACTCTCTAAGGCAGGAGTTGGCAAACTTTTCTGTAAAGGGTCAGAGAGTAAATATTTTAGGTTATGAGAGCCATATGGCCTCATAACTAATACTCAACTCTGGAGTTGTAGCTGAGTCTAAGTAGCCATAGACAATAAGTAAATAAATAGTTGTGGCTATGTCTCAATAAAACTTTATTTACAAAAACACGGGGGGCAAGCCAGATAGAGCCCCAGGAACATAGTTTGTAGACCTCCTGCTCCAGGGGAAAGAATTCAAAGGGTTTATAGATACCTGCCTAATAAACTACTATAGAATCTGCATTTAAAAATAATAAAACAAATGCTCTTTTTGTTTATAGTGAGGGGACTGAATTATTCTGAAAAAAAAAAATGAATCTTCCAAAAGTTTATATAAATTATAACCAATTCCATTTTCTAGGCATAACTTCCAAATTTGATATTAAACTCTAACTTCTTCCCTGACTAGTAGTATTTCTTATAAACAAGAGGAGCTATTGGTTTGACTTATATGAGCTTCAGAAAGAAAGGACACGGCCCAGCTGGTGTGGCTCAGTGACTGAGCATTGACCTATGAACCAGGAGGTCACAGTTGGATTCCCCGTCAGGGCACATGCCCAGGTTGCAGGCTCAATCCCCAGTGTGGGGCGTGCAGGAGGCAGCCGATCAATGATTCTCTCTCATCGTTGATGTTTCTAATCCTCTCTCCCACTCCCTTCCTCTCTGAAATCAATAAAAATATATTTAGAAAAAGAAAGAAAGGGCATAATTATAGAATACATTGAGTCATTAAAGTATGCTTCTATTAGTAATGGCAGCCAGAGGCAGCAGGCAAAAAGAAAAAAAGTAACTACATCTTGCTTCCCCACAGTGGGTCAAATTGTACTGTTTATTCAGGCTAGTACTCTGTCAAAGAAACAAGCATTAACAGATAATATTGGAGAATATATATTTGTTCTTAATCATTCTTCAAAGGTTAGTGCTATATTTCTAGTTCCCTACAATGATGAATTAATTACTCATAAATTTGTTGGACTTATTTTTAACACCCACAACTTCCTAATGATATGCATTCTAAAGCTTTAAAAACTATTATGTGACCCAGTATTTTAGTATTTCCTTTTATTCTTCCTAAACCTACCTTTCTAACCTCCAAAGGAGACGATCTAATGTAGCTATCTATTTTGAAGAATGAGCCAATGTTATCTATTTTATTAAGTCATTCGTTTAAAATCCTACCTCCATTGGTTAACATCATTTTCTTCATCTAAGCTCATATACCTGGGCCATTATGGCTGCCACTTTACAGATACTGCTACTGTCCCAACCAACACTGCTTCATCATTCACCATTCCCTACATAGAAGCTTCTTGTTATTATATTTGTAAATACTCTGCCTGAGTGCTTTCTCGGGCAACAGAAACATGCTTGGCCAGAGCGTTAACAAGCCCCGACCTCCTCCCCGGGAACAGACCTAGGCCAGTAACAACAGAGAATTATGGATAAATACCCCAGCCTCCTAGCCCATCATGTGTTATAACTCTGAGGTCGTGATACCCCGTCTCCTAGAAGTCCCAGTAAGACTGAGACACAATCGCCAAAAGAAGTAATCTGCTCTCAGATGCACCCAGTATTGTGTTCTTTCTCTTAATTGGATCATTTTCCACTCCCCTACTGGTGGTTTCTGAGATTGCCACCCAAATAAACTATCTGCCCTCAAACCTTTGTGTGCTTAAGTTCTCAATCTAAGATGATCCTCTTACCCTAAAATTCTTGGCTTCCTGAGATTCTGCACTGAGATGTGTTCATAGTACTCCAGCCATGAAATCACCATGGTCTTTTCCAAAGACAGAATTACATTGTCTGTTTCACTTTTGCCAAAAACAAAACAAAATTGGTGGATCATCATTTTATTATTCTTCCAAGACATTAGCAACACATCTGTGTGACGGCTTTAGGCACCATCTGAAGGGACTCCCACTTATCTTACCTGTTTTAACACTGTTCAGAACCCACCACCCTGTAAGTACAATTCAGATTTGTTTTTCCACAAGTGCATAACTTCATATTTGTTCACCCAGAAACATCCCTGCCACTTCTGAATAATGCATACAGTATAAACCAGATTTTTCTTTAAAATTTTAATTCAAAAATAGAAATATGGACTAGAAAAATAATCCTCCCTTGGAAATCTTTTCATTCTTCTCCTTCCAAAGGTAGGAAATATAAGAACCATAAACAGTATTGTTAAAAGTCTAACACTTTTGTCAAGGAAAAGGCATTAAAACTGAGCCAAAATAGTAATAACAGAGTTAGGCCATAGATATATCAGATTCATAAAACCCTTTTACCTGTGTTTACCTGCTTGGAAAACCACCGCATCCTTCAGCCCAGGGTAGAACCTTTAGAAATAACGTTAACCTTCCCCATTCTCTTCCCCACTTCCAGCCAGTCCTATCGATCCAGCCTCTTCCTCATTCTCATTGCTCTTATCCCAGTTTCTTCCCTCTGACAGTAACCTCCCATCTAAGTTCCCTTGTTTTATTTCACTTTTTTCTGGAAAACCTGATAACCTCACACTCCCTCGTCAAACCTAACACTGTTCAAACCTGTCATAGCTAAAGTCCTACACATCACTTCCATCACTTTTATACAAAACATATGGACATTGACATTACATTTGGACAACTGGTTGCCTACACATTTCATGTATTTGTATTTCTGTTTGAAATAAAGATTAGAAGTCATGTTTACCTAAAGATGAAGCAAAATGTTTACCTGTCTGAAGCTATGTCACTGGCAATTTGGTGCTTCACTCCTGACCCATTTTTAATAGAATCCTGTCTGGTGAGCCCATGAGATCGACTTTTCTCCACGGCAGGTACAGATAAGTCACCTGAGGGTCCTTGGAACTGGGCCTGCTCGTGCAGTTTTGCTTTCTTCTCCTGAGGCGCCTCCTCATTCCGCAGTCCTCGGAGAGCCTTTTGATCAGGTTGCTGTGGGGTATTAGGTCCACTATTATAGAACCAGGCTCCTGACTTGGTGAGGATTTCTTGTTGTTTTCGGCACAAATTGCATACCCACATAACCTGCACATGAATACAGAGGGAAAAGAAGTGAGTGTTTCCAAAAGTTACAAACAAACAAAGAGAGACAACTCGAGTCCACAAAAAAAGTCTATGGTAATTCTTTCTGAAGTTAACATGTAATCCAGATTAACAGCTGCCATTAATTAAACTGCATGTCCTTTCTTTAAAGTTTGCCAGAATCTATACTAATAAAAGGGTAATATGCTAATTAGACCAGACATCTTCCAGACAAAGCCACAGTGGCAGGGGCCAAGGCAGAGGCGGTTAGGGGCGATCAGGCCAGCAGGGGAGAGCAGTTAGGCGGTGATCAGACCAGCAGGGGAGGGCAGTTAGAGGGCGATCAGGCCAGCAGGCAGGCGAGCGGTTAGGAGCCAGAGGTCCTGGATTGCGAGAGGGATATCTGACTGCCGGTTAGGCCTGATCCCTCCCGGATTAGAGAGGGTGCAGGCCAGGCTGAGGGACCGTCCCCCAACCCCGTGCACGAATTTCGTGCACCGGGCCTCTAGTAATTATATAAAATAGATAATGGTTACTGGAAGTAGAAATACCAAACAAATTAATAGTTGTTTATTGTATTCTTTACTTTTTATTTAAATTAGAAGCAAAGTGCAGTACATAGAAAATGGATTTTCAGGCTCCATAGATTTGGGCTTAAATACCAAATCAAAGATTAGAAACTTTGCAAACTTCAACAAGGTACTAAATATTCATATCGATAAAAGTTACTTTCCTAACTGATAAAATATGGATCTAAGGATGATAATACTAACTCTCCTGTGTTGTTTTGAGGATTGAAGATTAAAAATAATTTATATAAAATATACAGATGATGTATCATAGAATGGTACACTTAAAACCTATATAATTTTATTAACCAATGTCACTCCAATAAATTTAAGAAAATAAAAGAAAATAAAAAATAAGTGTCTAACACAATGCCTAATATATGTTGGACATTCAGTAGATTACTATATTAGTATATTAAGTTAATCTTCTATCACCAATTATATTATAGGCTTCCTAAGGAGGTTTTATTTCTTTTAAGTAGCTCTGAATAGCTAAATAAAGCTAGGAACATTGTTGATCTTCAATAAAAACCTATTAATTGCTCATAGTTTCTAGTCGGACACTTTTTAGGTGCACAGTTCAACAGTGTTAAGTACATTCACATTGTTGTGAAACAGAATTCCAAAACTTGTTCAGTTTGCAACACTCAAAATCTATACCGTTTTATAGCATATCCCCTTTTCTCCCAAACTCAATACCCTGATAACCACCATTCTACACTTGATTTTTTGATATAATTATGTTTTTCAGATTCCAGGAATCCAGGAATATCATAAATAACATCTGTGTGACCAGAAAATCTTCACCCTCTTGAGAAAAATATTTTTCAATTAATCAGAAAAAAATAAAATCATATATTCATAAAATAAAAGGTGAGTTCATATTTCAAATGAGTGACTCTGATGCTTTATTTATGTCAAATACTGAATCTTACACAACTCTCCATATTGCTGAACAATTTCCTTATGGTTTAAATAAATTATGATAATATAGATCATTAAAAGAAAAATTCAACATAGTGTTTTCAACTGATACAAGGATATTTTTGTAAAATACCATTTAAATTTTTTTAATTGCCCATTATTCCAGTTCATATTGTTTGTGTAATTCCATATAATACAACATTTTATTTAAGCACTTTTATGATTTTGTTCTCTTGAATTGTAAATACATTTCTTTTTTCCCATACTAAAACTTAAAGCCTATTGCAGGCAAGATTGATATCTTCTTATGCATAATAAGACCTATAAATCATAGAACAGTAAGACCTATAATTACTAACTTGAATTTATGTGAAGTCCTTCTGGGGGATACATAATCAAATATTTGATGCTATTACATTACAATTTATGTTTCTTAGATTCTTGAAAGAATTACTTATCAAAATGTCAATGTATTTGACTATTTTATTTTTTGTAACTAAATAAGAAAGTGTTTTACAGGAAAATACCAAAATATTGCTCAATTTTTTTAAAAAATACCTCATACTTCAGATTTCTTTTGGTTTGAGTATACATGAAATATAAATATATCTAACCCATTAATGATTTCAAAACACAAATTTCAACCAAAATCTTCAGCCTTTCAATGCCATCTTGTGACAAATTTAGGTACTGCAGATCTTTTTTAAAAGTGAAAGGCACATTAAATACAGAGCCACAAAATAATGTTCCAATAAATTAGGTTTGGATTTCAACTTTTCTGCTTATTTTAAGCAATTACTATTCATGATAATACATGCTATATGATTCCGTGATATGAATTTATCTAGAATAAGTAACACTCAATATTCAAGAGTAACAACCTTTCCTGCCTGGTAATTGACAATGAAAAAGAAATGATGAAAGTTTGGGAGGCAGACAATTAGCCAATCACGATCATCTGCAGAAACAACCTATTGCTGCTTGATGATTTATCACAAGGTAAGCCGGTAACGCAACCTCTTCTCGAGCAGGTTCTCAGAGAATACCCTGGAACAGCAGCATCAGCGCCACCTGGGAACTCATTAGACGTGCAAACCTATTGAATCAGAACTTGGGGTGGGACCCAGAAATATGTTTTGGTTTGCTTGTTTGTTTGTTCGTTTGTTGTGGGTTTGGGAGGGGGGGTTGCCAAATCCTACAGATAATCCTGATGCTTGATGAAGAACTGGTTAGGGCAGAGATTCCCAGCTCAGGGTAAAATGAGTTACAACGGTGTTCCTCAGAGTAGCTAGATAGGCCAATGGAGGTCATGATCAGCTCTGCCAATTTACCTCAGTGGGAACTAGGTAAGTCTAGGATTCCTGTGTAGTCCAAAATGAGAATAAGAACTGGAAATGCTATGGGCTTTGTTTTCCTCATCTGTTAACACCCAGGGGACAGTAATGTAAAATCAATGAGTATAAGGCATGATATATGATTCATATTAAAGACTCTCTACATATTAATACTTATTCTTCCCATGTGCTCTGGGCTATCCATATTGGGTGCTCTTTTCCTCATATCCTAACACCCAATTACCTTTATTTCCTTCTTTCCTGTCTCCTCCCGCTCTTGGATTAATAGTTTATTCATCTTTAAAGCTTAGGAAGCCTAAATCTACTCCCAGCAGTACAAGGGACTGACAATTTCACTTGAAACCCTTACACACACAGCAACTTAACTTACAAAGCGACAATACTGAGCCATGTCTCACAAATACAAGCACATACACATGCTATGAGATGACTTTTCACTAACCGGCTATGCAACAGTTAATGCCTATCAGAGGTAAATTATGCATCAACAGAATAAAATTTAGCTTATGTGGGAATAAAATAGCAGGAATTTTATTAATGGAACTCTTTATTTAACCAGTTAAATTAACCACCAAATACATCTTATGATGAGTGCTGTAAAAAATATCTTAGAAGTTTTATATGCCTATAAATCACCATGGTTACAGCCTATTAGTTTTGCTTGTCCTCATATATATCAAAAATGCCTAGGCCAGTGATGGCGAACCTTTTGAGCTCCGCGTGTCAGCATTTTGAAAAACCCTAACTTAACTCTGGTGCTGTGTCACATATAGAAACTTTTTGTTATTTGCAACCAAATATATTACTATATATTTGCAATCAAATATATTACTATATTTGATATAGTAAAACAAAGACATATTTTTTATATTTAATTTATATATTTAAATGCCATTTAACAAAGAAAAATCAACCAAAAAAATGAGTTTGCGTGCCACCTCTGACACGCGTGTCATAGGTTCGCCATCACTGGCCTAGGCCCTACAATTACAAAGTCATATAGAATTCAAAATTATAAGGTATTGTACACTGACATAAATATGCCAAGTTTTTCAAAGTAATACAGCAGTAGAAGAGATGGAATACTCATGACCCACATGTTAGCTACTGTGGCTCCGAGGCTCCTTCCTTGTCGGGGAGAAGGTGCCGTGGAAGCATGAGATCACCCCTTTCCACTCCTTGGCCAAAAAATAAGGTTTCTGCTCCACTCTACCGAACTCAGTCTCATTCTACTGGGGCAAACGGCGCTGGGCAGAAGGACCTTGGTTTGGGTCCCTGACCTGGAAGGGTTGGTAATATATGGACCAGATCCACACCCAGAGAAAGAAGTCCTGAGAGCTTCCGGTTTCTGGTAAAATGGCCGATTCTTCTGCTCTGAGTGGGAGTTGTGGGATGGGAGGCTGGAGGGGTCAGAACAGGAATCGAGTCTTCAGGGAAGGCGACCATAGCCTATCCCCTCCGAAGTTGATGTTACTTAAGGAAATCGGTTTAAAAGTGCCAAGTTTTTAATAAAGAGTGGGACAAAAGGAGGTTTATAGTTGTCTATATGGGAAGCAATGCAATAATTAATCAATAGTAATACAAGAATAAACTGTTTCATGTAGTCACAACTGTAGAGCAAAATTAACTGAAGCCAGTAATCTAAAGAAATAGAACAAAATACCAATGGTAGGAGGGCCTGAGGGAAATATCAGAAACGAGTGAACAGAGCCAGTTTAGAGAGTCAACATGAACAATCTCTGTAACTTCTGGAAAAAAGGGCACTACTGCCTGTGACTGAACTCCAGCGAGCTGTTCACAGCACGTTAGCAGTAAGCTAGTTCCTTCGAAAGCCAACAGGTAACAGTGTCGTAAGCACTGAAGGAGTCACTCCCTTTAGGAGTGTGCTTCACAAAAGAGCTATCAAGTGAGGAACTAAGCCTGGTTTCAACCTAAAGTAGAGAATTGAGATGCTTAGATCACTGAGTATCAATTTCCATGACTTTACAATAAATGACCAATTAAATTAGAAAAATGAGACTAGCCCATAATTGAGTTGCAATTTCAACAGCTTCATAACACGCTTCATATGATGGGTCCATCTCCCACGCTGTGGCAATTTCAGATGCCAAACATCAAATCAAAGACAGGGCATTATAATAAAAATGAAAGACAGTTCAGCTGAAAATACCATCATTTATTGTATCACCATGCAGTCAACTGTACTAAAAATTTTAGATAGCAGCACCACTATTTATCAAAACAACAACACAGTTAAAAAAAAAAACTGCAACTTACGCTTAAAATCTCAAAAAAAATTATAGAGAATAAAAAATTATAGTGAGCTCTACCACTTTGCACAAACTTCAGTCTTTACCCCTCTTTCTGCATTCCCAAACTCTATTTTTAATCGCTACATATCAGTTTGTTTTATGCCATGATACAAATCTTAACATTTAACATTTTTTCTGCTAAAATAGGCATTGCTTGTATAGAAAGATTTTTCTTTCTACACTCAGAATTATAGTTTATAAATTAAAAATTTTTAATTAAATTAAAACAGGAACAAAATGAAAGAAGATGAGCTGAGTATAAGCCTCAGGTCCACGGTGTCCCCAGGAGGAAAAGCAGGCACCACTGGCTGAGAGCAGAGCTCTTTTAGGATCACAGAACTAAACATGCTCCATGTCAAATGAGAATCTGGAGTCAAGTTCACTTCCTGATGCCCAGGGCTTTCTTTATTAATAAAAGGGGTTGGGAAATACTGTAGGGAAGCTTTCTCCAGCTACAGAGTCCACAGAGCTGTGAGTCTGCGTAAGTGGGACGCAGTCCTCTAACACAATACTGAACAAAGCCAGCCATGAACATGCAAGATCATTCATTTACAATATCACTAATATATTAATTTCCAATATCACTCAATATCGAGATGGAGGCAAGATCCCAGCTCACTACTGAAGAACTGGTCCTGGATTGGAGAACCCAGACACTGCATGAAGGCAATCACAACAAGTTCATAAGAAAAGGATACATGCTCAAAGGTAAAGGAAGGGAGAGAGAGGAGAAAAAAAACTACAGCAGAAACTTTTAAAAAACTCTTCCCGTAAAAAAAAAAAAAGTGGGGGGAAGGGGGAAGAGTCTAGATGGTTTCACATTTGACTCCTACCAAACACTGAGAGAACAAATAATCTAAAACTTATTCAACTAATCTGGGGCGGCCAAGGCGGCGGCGGGGGGTGGCGTGGGGGGGGCGTTCCCCAACTAGAAAGATTTTAATGGCAAAATCAGAAAAAGGCAGTGAATTCGTTTCCTATGGCTGAAGTAACAAAATTACCACAAACTGGTGGTTTAAAACAACAGAAATGTATTCTCTAACAGTTATGGAGACCAGAAGTCCCAATCTGAATTCAGTATCCCTGAGCCAAACCCAAGGTGTCAACAGGGCCACACTCCTTCAGGGGGTTCTAGGGAAAACCAGTTCCTTGCCTCTTCTGGCAGTCAGCTTCCGGTGGCTACCTCCGTGCCTTGGCTTGTGGCAGCATCAATCCAAACTTCATAAAAAGCATCTTCAAATTCCTCCATGTTACATCTTCATATCACCTTCTCCTGTGCGTGTGCGTGTGTGTAAAATCTCCCTCTGACACCCTCTTACAAGGATACAAATAATTACAGTTAGGGCCCACCCAGATAATCTCCCCATCTTAAGATCCTTATTAAATTACATCTGCAAGAATGCTTTTTTTTTCTCCTGCCATATAAAATTACTCACAGGTTCAAGGATTAGGACATGGATATTTTTTGAGGGGTCATTTTCAGCCCTCCATAGACAATATACATTTAAATACACAGTGTCTCCCCTCAAAAAATACACACACTTTGAATAATTATTCATTCCAAGGGGTTAAATCTGAAAAGAAAGAAACATCAATTGAGCTATCAGGCTGCTGAAGTGTGTATACATTTTGGGGGGACATCCTGTATATGAGAAAGAAATGAACGAGAGAAAAAACCTATCATGACAAAGGGAGGATTGCAACAAACGCAAAAATAGTTCAATATTGGAAAATATGTTAATGTAATTCACCACATTAATAGATTAAAATAGAAAAATGTGATCATATCAATAGTACAGAAAAACTATTCAAGCATTCATAAAATGCAAGTTCATTCATGTGAAAATAAAATCTAGCAAACAAGAAACAGAAAAGCAAGGCTTAAGCCTGATAAAGGGTACCTACAAAAATTCTATATCCTATTTTATACTTAAGAATAAAAGGGAAGAGCCTTTTGTTCAAGGTCAGGAACAAAGAAAAATAAAATAATTTCAGGAATAAATTAAGAATCCCTTGTATCACCACTTCTATTCAACATTGTCCTGGAAACACTGGGTTAGTAAATATCCCACAAGACAAGAAAAAAGATAAAACTGTCTATCCTTAACACCATTTGATAATGATAGAAAATCAAAAAAAATCTACAAATATTAAAAGTTATAAGGGGCTTGACGAGTTTTGTAGATCAAAAATAAACAGACGAGCCAGTGTGGCTCAGTTGGTTGAGCATAGTCCCATGCACCAGGAGGTCGCAGATTCAATTCCTGGTCAGGGACACATGCCCAGATTGCAGGCTCGATCCCCAATAGGGAGCATGCAAGAGGCAGCCGTAGATGTTTCTCTCTCATTGATGTTTCCATCTCTCTCTCTCCCTGTCTTCCTCTCTCTGAAATCAATTTTAAAAGTAAATAAATCAACAGGCTGAAATAAACAGCATTTCTGTACACCACTAATAACCAACTACAAATATTTAATTAAAAATTTTAAATATCTGTTACCAAGAAGCATAATATACAAAAGTCTAAAAGAAGACTAACATAAGTGGAAAGATATACTCTCTCCTGGGATGAAAAGACAAAATACCACGAGAATGTCAGTCTATCCAAATTAAACCTACAAAGTTCAATATGATTTTAATCAGAACTCTATTACTGTTTTTCGTGGCATTTATCAAGCTAATTCTAAAATGAATATGAAAGAGCCAGGATAAGAAAAGACTCTAGATAATGCTGAAGAGAAATAACAATTTGAGGTGGACTTGCTCTACTTACTATAAAGTAGCAGAAATTAAGATAGTGTGGTATTAACAGGGAGATGGTAAATGGAACATGGAGCGTAAGAAAGGTTCTAGATACAGACTCTCACATATGTCAGTGTTAACAGCACAAATCAGTGGAGAAAAATGCACTGTTGAATTAATATAACTGAGACAAATGGTTTTCCATGCTGGGGAGGGAGGAGGATTCATACCTCACACCACATAAAAAATCCATACCAATTCTATTAAACACTAAAACATGAAAGTCAAAACTAAGAATCTTTTAGAACAAATGTCAGGCAAATTTTCTTAGGTCAGGAAAACAAAAGATTTCCTAACTCAAATATAAAAAGCACAAAGTATATAAAAGGATCAATTCTACTGTATCAAGATGTTTAAACATTTGAACAGTACAATAGTAAGAGAGAATAAACAAAGTAAAAAAGAGAAAGCACGATCGGGGAGAGATTTTATTGCAATGTTTACAATTAACAAAGAATATGCATTCAGAATATATGCAGAACTAGCATATTTCAATAAGAAAAAAACAAACATCACAGTAGAATAATAGGTCAAAGAATGAATATACAATTCCACTGAGAAACCCAAATGGACAATAAACAAATAAAAAGGTGCTGAACATCATCAGTCATAAAATGCAAATTTAAAACAATGAGTTACTATTCACACCCATCTGTTTGGCAACATTTTAAGTCTGACAATATGAAGCATTAGAGAGGAAGTAAAGGGACCAATACAAATATTCCCCTCAGGATTGTAAATTATTTTCAACCAGTTTGGAGAGCCATTCTACAATATGTAGTGAAACTAGAAATGGCTACCTATATAGTCTATGACCCAGAAACCTTAGAGAAATTCTCACGTAGGCACAAGAAGACATGAACAGGTATATTTATTGAGTACTATGTCCCTTAGAAAAACAATTTAGATAACTTAAATCAACATGAAAATGAATGAACTATAGCATATTCATGCAAAAGAATTATATTCAGCAGTAATGAAAAAGATATTTAGATAAATCTTAATTTTGAGATAATTCTCAAAATATGGTTAAAGAAGTTTCAGAAAAATAAATACAGTATGTTCTATAATATAAAGTCAAAAACTCTTGCAAAATAATACTACATATGGTTTAGCAGCATATATGTATGAAGTTAAACTGTACAAATAAAAAAGTGTGGAATGATAAGTATTAAAGATAATTGCTGTATCTCTAAAAAACATGGAAAAGTTTTAAGACTTGTATAACTGGTTGGTGCTATTCTCTAAATGTCTCGATATATTTTAAATATTTCCAAATGAACAAGAGGGAAAAGAAAAAGTGGGAGGAGATTAGAATATAAAACTAGGAATATATAAGTCCACCTCAATTTTAAAAGTGACTAGTGACTGATGGTTAATTAGACTAGTGAAAATATTTGCTGATACTCATAATTATACTGAAGGGTTAATGTTTATTTAACATAAACATATTAGTTAACTGAGAAGTAATTAGTGAATTTTCATACAAATATAATTTTTTTAAAATACAATACAGCATACTTCCAAGGGAAGGGGGGTTGCGTTTATGAAGTGGTATGTGAACAGTAGCCAGGCAATTATATCAAAGGTAACCAGTTATCTGTACATATTTTGTAGTGTTGGTTTTCTTTTCTTTTCATCAAAGCATGTGATGTTTTGGAAACTCCCTGTTCTCCATTAAATGTTATCAAAAAACTAAAGTGGGTGCCAAAGTAAATTAATCATGGAAATGAATTTAATTGTATAGGGTTGTTATCAGTAGAAGGAATTCATAATAAATATTTGGATCTCAAAATATTATTTTAATTCACAATTGCGTTTTAAGTTTAAGTGTCTCTAAGTGGTTTTTAAAGAAAAGACAACTTTTAAGGCAGTAGGTGTATTCAGCAAGAAACGTGAACATTTCTGCAGTTACCACATTGCCCCACTAGTCTGTGCTCTAGCACTTTGGTCAAACTGGGCCCAAAGGCTTTGTATTTTGCACCTAAATCTTTTTTTCCCTAAAAAATAAAGGAAATTTCAGTTAAAATTATAAGTTTAATAAAATCTTAAAATGAGTTGAAAGAGTATCGTTATTCACATTACAAAATGTGATACTAATTAGAATAATTATTTTCCATTGCATATTAACTGATTAAAGATTCAATAGAGTAAATATGAATTTACTATCACTTGACAGTTTTCTTTTTCATCATTTAAAAGAACTTGAAGTTTACGATGTATAATTATAGAATTACAAAATAATTTAAATAAATTTAAAGTAAAATTAAGCAAGTTCAATTTTTCTTAAAATAGAAAGCATATTCCTAGATTTCATTTAAAACAAAAAGCATATTCACCAGGTCAGTTTGGCTCATCAGTTAGAGCTTCGGCCCGACCAAAGGGTCAGGGGTTCAATTCTGCCCACGGGCATGTACCTCGGTTGCAGGTTCATCCTGGCCCCTGCCGGGGCATGTGTGGGAGGCAACCAATCAATGTGTCTCTCTCAAGTCGATGTTTCTCTCTCTCTCTCTCTCTCTTTCTGTCTTCCACGCCCTCCCTCCCGCCCCCTTATCTCCCTCCTTTCCCTAACTCTCTATTCCTAAAGAGGACATCTTACAAAAAAAACAAAGGCCAGAACATAATTATATGACAGTAAAGAGGTGGTAAAGAAAATGATGCTTTATCCAAATTGAAGAGAATCGGAAGTGTAAAACCAGAAGCAACACAGAGGAAATCCTACCAAAAACATGGAGATATGGAAATCATTAGAACACTCTTAGGAAAGAGAAATTTTAAGGAAGGGGTATTTTTTCAGAGAAAAGGTTCTAAGTATAAAGTTTCATTTACCTGTTTACCCGATTCTCGCTAATAATTATTTAAAACATTAAGGTTAATGGACAAGACTACAGTGGGGCCTTGACTTACAAGTGTCCCGACTAACGAGTTTTTCAAGATACGAGCCGTCTCTCTCGGCCAATTTCTTGCTTTGAGTTGCGAGCTAAAATTCGGGTTACGAGCCAGCTTCAGATACCCCACCGCTAGTTGGCACAGTGAACGTCACAGTGAACGCCACAACATCAGCCCAGCATCACGTGTCTCACTCGTTCACTTTTTGATTTGACATACGAGTAATTTGAGTTACGAGCTCCGTCATGGAACGAATTAAACTCGTAACTCAAGGCCCCACTGTAGTTGGAATCTTCCATGGTTTCTTGCAAGTAAATTTTCAGAAGCCATGGACCCCACATGGACTTCCCTTTTGCAAATTGTTCTTCTTGCTCCTGTAACTACTAAAAGGCAATAACATCACTAACCATACACAGGAGTCTGACCTACATTATAGCAGATTCCATATAAAACAAGCCCAACTTGGCCCACCCAAGAGAGATTCACTATTCTACAAAAGTAAACTATCGCAATATCACATCATAAAATTAAAAGCACAGCATATACCAAAGCTTCCGTGACTTTGTATTTTGTTCATCTCAAGCTTAACATGACCAAAACTGAATTCCAGTCCTTTACCTTAAAACTGCGCCATCCAGTGTTTCTTACTCATAGCAGTAGTTAAGGACAGCACTCCAACTTCCCAGTTTGCCTCCGAACAAAAATCATGGAATAATCTTTTTCTCCCATAATCCCACATATATTCCACCAGAACATTTTTTTTTTGGTTCCACTTTAAAAATATATTCACAGAGATGACATCTCACCACCTCCACCACAAACTACCCTGGTCTGCGTCACCATCATCACCTGCCTAAATTATTGCAACAACCTCATAACTGGTCTCCCAGGCTCCATCCTTCCTCATTCTAATCTATTCTCCTCATTCATCTATCGCAACAAAGCAGTGACAATAAACCTTTTGATGTGTCTTCAAATATAAGTCACATCATGTCACTTTTTTTGGTCAGAACCTTTAATACTTCCCATTTTGCTCCGAATAAAAGCCAAAGTCCTTACAATGACCCCGAAGGTCCTCTGCAATCTTACTCTCACCTTGTTTCTCACTATCTTGACCCACTTGCCCTGCTCCAGCCACACTGACTTCCTTGCTCTTCTTCCAACAGGTCCTGCCTGCTCCTAACACAGGACCTCTGTACCCACTATTACCTCAGTCTGGACGGCTTTGACCCTAAATATCTGCAATGCTAATTCCCTCAACTCTTTCAGGTCGTAGTTCAACTGTCACTTTTCAAGGCCATATATAAACTAAAATAGCAACACCACTCAAAATTAAGTATTTTAATTTTCCCCAGGACACTTGCACCTTCTATTATTTGTTTACCTCATTTGTTATGTGCTTCTCTTAATTAGAATATGTCTATTTTAGTTCACTGCTATATTCCAAGTGCCTAGAAAAGACCAAGTTGTGTCCAAGGAATGAGTGAATTAATATAGTAACCATTAGAAATAAGTATATTACAATGAATAATCATTATATAAATCTGCTTGCTTAGCAAATTTCTACCATCCAAACACCATAAGTTTCATAAAGTTATCTCTAAAAAAGTAACCTTTAAGAACTTTCCAAATTCAATTATTATAAAATATACTTTTCTGATAAAAATATTTACTTAAAATTCAAAATGCTGAAATAAATTATTTTAAATTTGTTTTATATACACTAAAATTTCTTAAAGATTTAAATGAAAGTAAAATATAGATAGCGTATCTCAGAGGTTTCCAAACTGGTTCAATAAAGGTTCTACTTGTGATGTATGCTAATTGATTTTAGAATCTTACTAGGTCTTTTACGGGGGTGAGGGACCCACATTTTTTTTTTCTGTTTTAGAGGTGATAAATATGTTGCTACTACCACTGCTACTAACAACAACAATAAATAGCATTTTTTAGTTCCTCCTGTTACAGGCACGCTTCTAATTCTTATGTATTTATTATCTCATTTAATCCACACTAAATTCCTCTCCATTTATAAAGGAAGAAACTGGTGACAGAGGTTAAGTCACATAGACAAGGTCTTCAGCTGTAAAGCAATGTAGTCAGAATTCAAACCTTGGTCTTTTATAACCTAGGGACATAAAATTTTTCATTTGAACTCTGTCTTAAACCTCATGTGGCAGATGATTTTGGTACTCAGTGTCAAATCTCCTTGGCTTACATCTGGTTTCAGCCATAGCTGTGCTGGACAGTGGTAGCAACAACTGAACCCAAAAGAACTTCACACCCACCGGAATGGATGTAATTTTTTTTTTTTTTTTTTAAGGAAAATAACAAGTGTTAGCAAGGATGTGAGATACTGTAACACTTATACACTGATGATTGATATATAACATGGTACAATCACTGTGGAAAACTTTGACAGTTCTTCAAAAACTTAAACATAGAATTACTATATAACCCAGCAATTCCACTACTAAGAAATACCCAAGATAATTACATAGGCTACTTTCAGTGCGTTCCTAGTGAACGCTAACTTTTGATTATTCGTGTCTCTAATTTTTCGACATCACAATGCATTCTAATATGATGCTGTTAAGTTAAAATTAGCCTCACTTGGTACCATCCACACCTAAATAAGCATACCCCCAATCCCAAGAAGCACAATGTGCAGGCTTTTTAAAAAGGCACACGTACGGCTCAGCAAATTCTCTCATGATAAACCTAAAAATAAATTCCACACAAAGGCCAGCTCCCCGTGCACATCCTGCCCAGCAGACACACGTCCCTGAGGAATCACTACCTATTCACTGAAAGCCCAGGTCAGTTACTCTGGCTGTGGCTAGAGCTAACCTAGCGCTATTCTTAGAAATCCAATTTGGTCAGCTACCAGGTTAATTACACTCAGAGAGGCTCTTAGACAACCTGGACCCAGGGAGTCCGTTGCAATAAAGCACTGCAGGGTTCCAGACAGGCGCACGCCTTTATCGTCTATGCACATTTTAATCTGTTCCACCATCCGATAAAATAGAACATCCCTCATAGAAGGCATCAGTGGGAGGAAAAGGGGGTCATAGGTAATGCTTTCAACAATAAAGATTTAATTTTAAAAAAAAAAAAACATTAAAAAAGGGACAGACCCTAAGGTATATGATTATGGCACTTAAAGACCTCGTCTGTTATATAAAGAAATAGACTCTGAGCCAGGAGGCTTAAGGAAAGTTTTGTATTTTGTTACTGGAGACAATCAGTCCCTGAGACACAGATAAAGAAAACCTTTGGAATGCACAGAGGAGTGAGGAATCCATAATAAAGACATGATTGTTACACTCTCTAACTAACCAGTTCGTCTTAATTTCTAATTTCTCATAATACCAAATGATTGGACCAAAATTGGGAAACCGATGTTAAGAGAGGAAGCATCGCCTGGCCAGATGCAGCCAGTTTTATCTAGGTTCATTTGATATGCGAGACTTTAACAAGTTTAAAATGTTTTAATAATATTGAAGCTTAAATCAAAGTAACAGATTTAAAATCTTCCCACTTCAATTTTGGTTTTATGATGCTGTTATTAAAAATATTAAAATAATGCCGAACCGGTTTGGCTCAGTGGATGGAGCCACTGAGGTTTGGCCTGCGGACTCAGGGGTCCCGGGTTGGATTCCGGTCAAGGGCATGTACTTTCTTTGCGGGCACATCCCCACTCGGGGGCGTGCAGGAGGCAGCTGATCAATCTCTCTCGTCGATGTTTCTGGCTCTCTATCCCTCTCCCTTCTTCTCTGTGAAAAATCAATAAAATATATTAAAAATATATATATATTAAAATAATTAACTCACTTTATGTTTTTTTATTATTTCACCTGCTCATGTTGGGTTGAGGGCAGGGAAAATTTAGTAATATCAAAGAATGTCTATTTCATTCAATTACAATAAAAGAAACAGAATAGTAGAAGTAGTTAAACTTGTGATTTTATTATAGGAGTTGGCCCTGACAGAGCTGTTACATTCAGTTTCTAGGACAATTTTATTAAGGCCATATACATGTTATTATGTGATTAAATAAAAATGCAAAAGCAAATACTCTACTGTTGTTTAGACAGTATTTACAAAAATGCAGCTACTGCCTAGATGAAATGGAACAACCAAAGATACTATATCAAAAAAGCTCTTTTAAGTATATGCTAAATTGCAACACTATATGAGAATAGCAATGGGCAGGAACATAGGCACAGGATATGGAAACTGGATAATGTGCTTAAATCAGAAAAAGCACCAGACTGCAGTGGAAACAAAGAGCGCCTTGCTCTGAATATCATCGCTGCAGCTGCAACCCAACAGGTAGCCTTTATGCTTCTAAAACGTGAGAAATCCTGCAGGACATTCATCATCCTTCCACACCTTTTACTTCACTAGCATTACCATTAGTAACATTTTTTTTTTTTTACAATAAAGGTTAATAACCTGCCAACAATGAGTGAAATTTTTATCTATTATTGTCTCAAGAGATGCTGGGTAAGAGAACTAATAATTGTTGTAAAAAGAGAAAAAGGAATAATTTAAGATCCTCGTTAAAGTGGTCCTTTTATAAACAGATAATATTGTCTCTAGACAGTGAGATGTCATTTTGTTCCCAAAACTGTAATTTCATTATGCTCTCACTAGACAGAGTAAGTCAGTATTTACTAAAAGATAAACAGCCAGCTACATGTTCTAACCTATGGCAAATAATTTGGCATGGAAGGTTAGTTTACTTATTTGTTCCACGCATCCTAAAAACTCCAACATACCCATATTAATCTACTGTTTGCAACCGGCGTTAATTTATGTGTAATATGTGAGCAGATGTGTTAATTGACCCTAATACTTCAAACATCATATACAGGCAAAGGCAGACAGCTAGTATCAACAAAATGACCTACTCCACTTCTGTATTTGCAAAGAACGACTCTAGATGTTTGTCTGGTTTCCCTGGCGCGCACTGCAAATCCACCAATGTTTCCATTAAGCATGCTTTTGACTATAAGTAACGGAAAGTCTGACTACTAATGGCAGAAACGGATTGGGTTGGGTATTCTTCTCACATTGGGGAAAGGTGTTGCATGGTGTTGGATCAGTGGCTCAACAATGTCATGACTAATGACTCAAATACTCCTGGCTTTTCCCTCATCTTCACAAATGGCCTCTGAAGCTCAAGACAACGCTTTTGCATTAAAAGGTAGTTCCAGCCCTGGACGGTGCGGCTCAGTTGGCTGGGCAACGTCCCATGAACTGAAAGGTTGCCAGTTCAATTCCCAGTCAGGGCACATACCCAGGTTGCTGGCTTGATCCCCAGTGGGGTACATGCAGGAGGCAGGCGATCGAGGTTTCACTCTCACATAGATGTTTCTCTCTCCCACTCTCCCTCTCTCTCTAAAAATCAATAAAAAAAATCATTTTTTTAAAAAAAGGTAGTTCCAGCTACATCTTTCTTTTTTATCATAACTTCCGAGAAGCCCTTATGAATTTCCTCCATCTCTCATTTGCTAGAACTCTGTCACAAAGCCATTTCCAATTGCAAAGAAAGCTAAAAATTTCACATTTTTCAAGTCCCTCTATTGGAAATTATGAGAAGTAGAAAATGTCTGTTAAGACAGCCATTCAGCAGGATCTAGAACAGTTTCCTCATTCAACTACTCAACATTCTGTACATATATTTTACATGTAACACAGTCACCCCTTCCCAAAGGGAGATAATTCCAAAGTCTCATCTATATATATATATGAAAGCCTAAGCAACCGTTACCACCAGACAACCAGCGGGTAGCTATAATGCGCACTGACCACCAGGGGGCAGACACTCAACGCAGGAGCTGCCCCCTGGTGGTCAGTGCGCTCCCACAGCCAACCTCCCGCTGGCTGGCCAACCTCCTGTGGTCCCTCCCCTCAGCTGGCCGGCCATGATCTGCCCCTATTGCCAGCCAGGCCAAGGGACTCCACCTGTGCACAAATTCGTGCACCAAGCTTCTAGTCTAGTTATAGAATCTAGCTCTGAATCCAGGACCTCAGAGGTAGAGCAAATCCTTCCATCATGGTTGAGTGTGTATCTTTGTGATCCAATGTACTGAAAGACAAATTATCTGTTCCTAACACACCCAAAACAAATATGGAGAAACAAGAGGGAACTGCAACAAAAACTCTCGTTCAGAAACAGGAAGGAGACGTATATAGTGGGCAACAGTCCATGGCACACAGTAACCCCTACATGAACAATGGCGTCATTTCCTTGGCTATCCTGTCAGTCTCAGATTCAGCTATAATAGAAGGTGTGAGTGTCCTGGTTGTTGTCATTCATATTCCCCGATTCTGCCCTTTGGAAAGATGTCCCTGGGCCATTATCCTCCCTGGCTATATAAGACAATGACATTGGCAGATGTATCTTTCTTGCATTCTGTATAGCTTTCATCTCCACTCCTAGTATGCACATCATTCTGCTAATATAAGGGCAGGGTGTTGCCTTAGGAGTTGAATAGTCATAGATAGAATGTTTGTTATCCAGGCTTGGGGTTTCATTTGCCAATAGCCACAGCGGGCTATTTAAATTTAAATTAATTAAAATTAAATAAAATTAAAAATTCGATTCCTCTCCACACTAGCCACACATTTCAAGTGCTCAATAGCTTCATGAGACTGGAGCCTACTGTATTAGATGGTGAAGATATAAAACATCTTTTTAAATATATTTTTATTGATTTCAGAGAGGAAGGGAGAGGGAGGGATAGAAACATCAATGATGAGAGAGAATCAATGATCTGCTGCCTCCTGCACACTTCCCCCTCTGCCCTCCACCCCCCACCCCCACCCCCAGGATCAAGCCCAAAACCTGGGCATGTGCTCTTGACCAGAATCAAACCTGGGATCCTTCAGTCCGCAGGCTGACGCTCTATCCACTGAGCCAAACCGACTAGGGCAAGACATAAAACATTTTCATCACTATGGAAAGTTCTATTGAACAGTACTGCATAAAGAGTGTCATAAAAAGACCTATGGAATTTTATTTACAACGTTCCAAATCCACATAAAATTAGCATCATTTCATGTTAGTCAATCCTTGGTATAAAATATAGACTGTTACATTACAAAATCTTGTCAGTAAATGAAAATCATAGCCGAATTATTATTAAGTACCTAGTATCTGGGATAGGTGTCAGAATTCATTATAAAAACTACAGACACAGAAATAGCTATAGGAAAAAAAAGAGAAATAAATATAAGTAGACTGAAAAAAAAAAAAGGCTTTGAATTACATGAATGGCACTACTTTAGAGTTAGCTAGCAAGGTTGGCCAGCAGAAGGTTGGTAGGTGCTCTAGAGCAGCGGTCGCCAACTGGTGGTCCGTGAGGTCCGAAAGGTTGGTGACCGCTGCTCTAGAGCATCTGCCCTTGATTGAGGAGGATGCACAGTCTAGGACATGTCTACAGCAATTAACCTTCAAAACTGCCTCAAAATTCTGATTGATTTTTTTCACCTGTAGGAATTCTAACAAAGAAAACTAACCAAGCAATCCCGAAGATCTTTTGCTCAGCGACTTCATTCTAAAACCACATCAATATTTGCCACCACCTACATTATCCTCAAACTAGTAACTGAAGACTGAGGAGAATAAAAAAGCTCCAATTGATATTAAAAAAAAAAAAAGAAAAAAAGAAAAAAGGAGTCACTGTTCAGAAGACCTCAGCTAAATGGTGTCCTCTTTGGGTGTTATGCCAATTTGAATTTGGCAAAACTTTTAGACCTCAAGTTTAGTTTGACTCATCAGAAAGAATCAGAATTTTTTTTAAAAAGAAAAGAATAACCCCTGCAATTTTTTTCTCAGAACCGTCTGCAGACCTCCTACTCACTGCTGTAATCAATATCTCACGTTTATTATAAAATACTGTAACACACACCAAGGAGATCTATAAAAATGTAAAGGAGAAAAAGCTGAACTTTTTTTTTAAGAATCAGAATAGAAAGATTTTATCTGTGTTTGCGGGAAGTCACCAGTCCCTAGAGCAAATCCAAATCAGACCTCTAAGGACAAATATGGGCGGAATTTTAAAACCTAGGCTGGAGTCCTCTAAATCTAAGTATTTTAATATTATAATTGTCTAATACTTAATATGAGGATGTACGATAGACATCTTACCAATTTCTATAACACATTAAGAAAAAGAAAAATATATTAAATGCTTATACTCAACTGTATATAGATACTTCAGAAAAATCCATCTTCAATGTTATTGTGACTCATTCATTATTACAAATAGTGAATTTTTATACTAGCTTCTTTTAAAAACTCTGACCAGTACAATGATGACTTTAGGAAAATATAAGATTAAAAGAATTCTTAACACAATGAAAAGTGCTATAAGATCTCTAAAATACTAAATTCTAAAGAAGCAGGCCTCTTTAAGAATCAAATAATCCATTTTTTATCTGTAACAGAATAAAATGTTTTTCAGTAAAATTAGCTAGCATGCTTAAAATATCTTATTGTATAGTGATTATCATGCACTACAACTTAAAAGTATATAAATTAAATATAGCTATAAAATTAAAATTAGCAATAACAACAGTAAGAAAAAAATAATATTAGACAGAAAAAAGACTCTAACCACTTTGTCCTCCTGGTGTGAATATCCACGAAAGCAAGTTAGAAAGGACAGAAAAGACAAAACAAAAAGAAATAATTAATTCCATTCTTAAAACAAATAAGAGTTTTTTAAAGTTTGTTAGTGAAATAAAAATTCTAAAAAAGTCTAATTAAATGTTTACTAAAATCTAAACTTTTTAAGAGAAAAAACTTAAAAGCACACTATATACTAGAATGTATTAAGACATATAAATGAGAATAATTTCTATAAAAGCAATTAAATACCCAAACATCTGAAAAAGGAGAATGCTCTTTCCACAAATGAAATCCTAATTAAATATTCAATTAACTCAAAGAGAAACTAAAACATGTTAAGGTAAAAGACTTTATGTACAAAACCATGTAACACTGCATCACTGTTTACCTTTAATTTCGTCACATATTAGCAAAAGTAGTAGACAAAGGGTATTTTTGTGCAAATTATGCATAATGTTTCTAAAAGTCATCTCTGTCCCATTAATTTAGGAGTCTCCTAGCTTTATAACAAAAAGAACGAAAATATAAAGTCATTAAAGATAATATATTACTGATTAAAATTGATAATTTTGAGTCATAGTTTCCCAAAATTATAAATGAAGAAATAAATATTATAAATGTGGAAAATAAAATAATAAGAAACAGGATTTGGTCAAAAGAACATTTTAGATATAATAAAATTAAACTCAATTATTGTATTTCCCTTTATTATCTATAATAATAAAAGCATAATATGCTAATTAGACCGGACAGCCAGATGGCCAAAGAGCAGAACGACCTTCCAGATGAAGCCAGGGCTGCGAGGGCGGAGGCAGCTGGGGCTGCGAGGGCCGAGCCTCTTGCTCGAATTTCATGCATTGGGCCTCTAGTTTAAATATAACAATACTACAGTAAAAGTGATGATAAAAGTAATAATAATGACCTGATATATCACAAAAACATAAGTTAAAAGTCAAAATCATCTGTTTTGTGGTTCTCTTTCTCTACAATATGGGTGGCAGTATAATACTTGTGACTAAGAGGAAAAACTTGGCAATTAAAAAGGCCTATCTTAAAATTCCACCTTTTAAACAACACACCTAGCTGTATATCTTGTGCAATTTCGTTAAGCTCTCTAAGCCTGTACTTCCATATATGCAAAACTCTATAGGGTTTATGAGAATTAAATAAAATAGCATGAAAAACCCTCAACACAGTGTCTGGCATATATCTCTATATCTTCTATAGGACATTGCATAGAAGAGATAGGACTGCATTCTTTACATTATTGTGTTCTTGGCTGCTTTGTTACAAATGTTAGACCTAAAGATTATATACTAACTATTATACACAGTCAAGGACATCAATCTATTGACAACAATTTAGTCCAACAAAAATCATTTTCAGAGCATCTATTGTATATGGATCAGGCTCTACATTAGAAATCTCAGGTGTAAAAAATGAGTAGGATGGTTTCTGCCCTCAAGGAATTAAATGCAATTAGAAATAATCATTGCAGAACAAAGAGATATTCGGAAAGCAAGGAAATAACAAAGCATTATAGAGACCCAGATAAAAGAGGATATAGCCAAAACCGGTTTGGCTCAGTGAATAGAGCGTCGGCCTGCGGACTGAGGGGTCCCGGGTTCGATTCCGGTCAAGGGCATGTACCTGGGTTGCGGGCACATCCCCAGTGGGGGATGTGCAGGAGGCAGCTGATCGATGTTTCTAACTCTCTATCTCTCTCCCTTCCTCTCTGTAAAAAATCAATAAAATATATATAAAAAAAAAAAAAAAAAAAAGAGGATATACCAGAACTTGGGGAAAGGATGAAGAGAAAGTTTCTAAGATATAAGTAGGCCCTGGCCGAGTAGCTCCATTGGCTAAAGTGTCGTCCAGATGCACCAAGCCTGTGGGTTCGATCTCAGGTGAGGACACTTACAAGACGCAACCAATGAATGAATGAATGAGTGGACCAACAACTCCCTCCCTCCCTTCTTCCCTCGATCTAAATTAAATAAATAAGTACATAAGAAAGTAAATATTTAAATAGAAAATAAAAAGAAGAACGAAGAGAATGTTACCAAGACCAGTGAGGGAGAACATTTTATGCAAAGAATATGGCATATGTAAAAAGCACAAAAGCACAAAGAACACTGGCATGTTTGGAATATATAGCTGGAATAACTAGATTATAAATGATACGTTGGAACTAAAATCTTTATTAACTATATATTTATACTGACAAAATCTCAGAAGCATACCACTTTGATAAAAATAACTCACATGGCAGAATTTTTTTTAAACTGAAGGTATAACTAATAAATTTGCTAATAGTTAATTCCTTTTAACAGAATAAAACTAGTTTAATTTTAGCTATAACATATACATGAAAAACTTAACTATAATATATACATGAAATAATACTGCCATCACAACCTTTATCATCTTTCAATAGAAAAATAAGCATAAAATCTACAATATGATTTATAAATAAGGCTGGTTAGCTACCATTTACTGACTGTTCACTATGCTACAATGTGCAAACTAATTGGAAGGAGACGAGGCTGGAAGCAGAGAGAACAACTAGGAATTGTTACAATATTTGGGGTAAGAGACAAATATCAGAGTGGTATGAACTATATGTTAAGAGCAAGAGGAATGGAGAGAAGTGATCAGAAGATACTGAGAAGTAAGGCTCCTTAAGAGTTGACTGAGAAGAGGAAGAAGTGGAGAAGTACTTCCAGAACCTGGCTTAGGTAACTGGGAGGAGGAGAGGACAATGCCTTGGGGAGAATGAAATTGAGGTGTCTGTTAGCAGAGATTTTTGGTAGGCAGCTATATAGGTTGATCTGGAGGCTCAAAAATAATCCAGCTAGTAAAACAGTATCTGTAAATTATCAGCCCATATGTAGTATTTGAAGCCCTAAGAGTGAACAAAATCTCTCAAGGAAATTATTAAAGGAAAAGGGAAGAATGAGGATGATGACCCTGCTCCTTGAACTGGCAAACCTTCAGAAGAAAAGAAATTCACAACAAAAGGATGGATATGTCTTCTAATCAGTTTTCAGTAATACAATTGTCAGAAGTTTCATTGTATTTGCAAGAGTGGTATTAAACTTACTAATAACCAAAGTGGAATTGAGTTGCTTGAAAATGAAAGGTAATGTATAAATATAAAATAGTACCAAGGACCTTAAGACAAAGACTGATTAAAATCTCATGGAAATACAAATAATAACCTAGTGTGGAGGAATATTTTTATTTGAAACATATGGGTCATTTGAATTTTAACGGTACTTTCTTTAAAAGTGAATTTCAACCTGAATCATCTGGATATTTCCTCCAACATTACATTTAGTCTCTGTGTGAAAAAAATAAATGTTCAATTCAAAGATTAATATTGCTTCAATTTACATACATATTCATTATGGCAGACACAGTTTATGTATGCAATAAGGAATACACTAACCCAATATACAAGTGTGATTAATTAAATAAGAAAATATATGTGATAGCATCTTACATGATACCAGACATATACAGTAAGTAAAAAGAAATCTAATGCCATAAAAATTATTGCAAAACACTTCTGTAGCACTCGCTATGTGCCAAGTATACATCTAAGTGTTTCACATAAAATTAATTAATTTCATCTTCACCAATAAGCTGTGAGATAGGCACTGCTATTATTGCTATTTACAGATGCAGAAACTGAGGCCGAGATTAAGCATCTTGGACAAGTCACACAACTAGTAAATGCTGAAGATGGGATTCAAACTTAAACTCACTTCAGAACTTGTGCTGATGTGGCTCCAGCACAAACTTGCAAGGTGAAAATGTATCCCTTTATGCTCAGTTTCATCCATTCTTTTGCCTCCTTCCACAATACTAATACTCACTAGGAGGTATAAAGTTTCCTAAGATTCTGTGGGTTGGACTCAGAGTCACTACATTATTCTGCACATCAATGAGAGGAAACAATTCTCTCTTCCTTTTAAAATCTACAGCTATTTTCTAATCATCTCACACATTCTAGCTTACTCAGTTGAAAGGCTTAAAATTAAGGGTCCGCCTGATGAAACCTTTTACTTAATAATAGTCCTGTAAATTATATAATTCTGAATTTTCCTAACTTTACCTATTCCTCAAATTCCTATAGTTTCCTAAAACAGTGGTGTCCTCAACACTCCCATGTTATATAAATGTGGGAACAGTTAAAAACCAAAACTTAACACACAATATGCTAGACATAGTAACAGCAGAGACTTAATGAAGCTTCTCAATTTCTTCTTAAAAATTGTTCAAGTGGTACATTATTTGGCTATATCAATGTACTTTTCAGGGACTTCAAGAATTCATGAGTAAACAAGTATTAATTTTAAAATCATAAAATGTTAAACTAAAAAAAAAAACACATATAAATTGTTAGATTAATGCCTTCATTTTACAGATTTTAACACAGAAGCCACTAAGACATGACGTGACACATCAAACAAAAGTCACACAATACCATGGCAGGAACTAGACCTGCTTCTCCTAATTTCCTCAACTAACGCCACCCTCTTCCGAAGACTGCCCCATTTTTTCCCAATATACCAGGATGTAGCAATTCTCTGAGAAAAGAATTTCTAAAAGAAAATCCATACGATATGCTTGCCTTTGATGCAGGGGGAATGACTGCATGTTGCACTAGCTAGAGATTTGGGGTAAACACAGTGACTTGAAATTTTAAAAAAGGAAAGGAACTGCCTACAATATTTTAAAAAAACTACTCTAATCATTATTTTATCTCTCAATGCACAATTTAAATATTAGTCATTAAAACCACTCATATAAATGATACTGAATGACTCATTTACAAAGGAGCATGTCATTATCATCATTCCATTCTTCCCACCTGGTATACTAAAAACACATATACCAATAATTTTAAAGGACTCACTTAAGCAGCACTTTTATAATCATTATGAAGTTATGATTCATTCTGCTTCAAGTCTGATAATTCATGATAGAAAATCTCGTGTTACATTTATAAATTAAACAATTCTGAAAATTGTATGTTCTTTATATTTTAAAATTAGATTAACCATTAAGTAGATGGTAAAATATTTTTGCACCAAAAAGTAAAGGAAACAAAAACTTAATTTGCCACACACTGAAGCTTAAAATAATCCTCATTGTAAATTATTATAATGAATTTCCTACTAGAGTCATCATTTTATGATTACAAAGTAATTTCTCCTTTATAAAGTCATCATTTTTTAATCTGGCTAAATATATAGCTCTTATTAAGGGGGTTTCATCTTGGAAATAAATGGAAGCAATATGTCATAAAATCTTGTATTGGAATTTCTATATGTCTCATACTTTATTTCTTTGTATCCTAAATACACTAAAAAGAATTAATTCATTTTTAAGGATGGCTCCACATATAAGTGTCTCAAAATTAAAACAACAGATTATTTTATCTTGATTCTTGAAAGGTTACTAACCTGATTTTTAAATAGCTTTATAATTACATTGTGAGCCATAAAATATTGGCATTCCCATTATTCTACTTCATTAAAATAGTGTGACCGAATTTAACTGGGCTTGATCCTTTAGGGCGATGATAAATCAAAGAGATGTATTCAGCACCTACTGAAAGCAGAAGCCTTCTTCTATTGCATCAGGCAGCTGGATGACGATCCAATTTGAAGAGAGAAATTGAACTCAATACTCTTTTCACTTAGAATATAGACAACCTTTATACCTATCACTCAAAGGGACACTATCCCAAGTAAATTATGACACTCTTATGACAGGTTTCTTACCTCAATGAAAATGAAGAAAAACTAACTTAAAAATCCAGGTTATCTTTCTTGAGCTAAACTCTATAGACTATTTTTTATGTTTTACTCCCTTGACACATTCCTCAGATCATAGAAAAAAATATGAGTAAAGTGGGGCACATTCCTTCTTCTATTAACCATCTCCTTCAGACTAATCCATAACATACAGAATTTTATAGTAGATTAAATTGCAACAGATCTTCAAGGGGTATTCCAATTTTTCACTGTACTTTTTATTGACAAAAACGGTGCTCAGCATAAAGGGACCTGTGTTAGAAATCAAGAAATATATTTTCAAGCAAACTGTAATCAGATGTCATGAGAGATTTCTGCTTCTGACCTAAATGGCGTAACAAGGACTAGATTTCTCCACCTGCTTACAACAAACAACAGCAAAACAAACAAACAAAAAAAACAAACAGACAAAATTCATGAAAGAATGGTCTAATGTTGGATATAAGGCAACAAAAGACAGTGATACATGGGAAATATGCAAGATAAACTCTACAATTGTCCCAGCTTACTACTTTGAAAGACTTTTCAGGTAGAACAGGACAGAGGAACTGAAGTGCAGCTTAGCAGACATCCTGACTTGAATGGATTAAAACTGAGAGTCTGAGGAAGGCAACACAGCGAGATGTCACAGGGGAAGCTACCAGAGAAAAGAAAGCTACACTGAGAGAGAACTCACTTGAGATATCTACAGAGGGTCCCTTCAAGAAGTCAGCTGAGTATGATCGGTGAGCATGCATGTGAGAAAACATCTAGCAGTGGGAATGGGGTGGAATCATTTAAAAGGGTTAAAGAGAACAGTGGATGATCCCACCAGCGAGACTGGAAAAACTCATAATTCATGGGCATTTGTTAAAGTACTCATGAAAGCCTTATCTTAGTAGCAGAGAATAATTAGTGCTACACTGAGCACTGCTCCATATCCAACTAACAAATCATAACAGAAATACACAAAAGTGTCAAATGTTTCCACATAACTGCATCCCAGACAAAGTTAAAGAAGAGTTATAGTAACACAAAAACATCCAGCACCCAACAAAGTAAAATTTACAATGCCTGGCATCCAACATGAGATATCAAGCATGCAGAGAGTCAGGGAAATGCATAATGTGATGAAAATAATCAAAACCAACACAAAACTGCCAGAGATGCTAGAATTAGCAAAGGAGAACATCAACAGAATTATGAGAGTATATTCTCTATTTCAAAAAGTTAAGTTGATAATGAAAGATATAAAAAAGCCCCAACTGAAATTCTAGATATAAAAACTAAAATGTCTAAGATGAAAAATACACTACATGGTAACATAAAATTTGGCATTGCTGGAGAAAAGATTAGAAAGCTTGAAGGCATAGCAATACAAAACTTCAGAGAGGAAGGAAGAGGGAGAGAGAGATAGAAACATCAATGATGAGAGAGAATCATTGATTGGCTGCCTCCTGCAAGCCCTCTCCTGGGGATGGAGCCCAAAACCCAGTCATGTGCCCTTGACTGGAATCAAACCTGGGATCCTTCAGTCCGCAGGCCAATGCTCTATCCACTGAGCCAAACCAGCTAGGGTGCTAATATAATTCTTAATAGTGAAAGACAATGCTTTTTCCCTAAGATCAAGAACAAGACAGGATATGTCTGCTGCATGCTTCAATGTCTGTGAATCTGGAGTGGGGTGGAGGAGGTCAACAGGGGTGAGAAAAGAGACATCTGTAATACTTTCAACAAAAAAGTTTTTTTTTAAAAGATACACTTTTTAAAAAAAAAAATGGCAGGATATGTCTGCTCTCGCCACTTCTATTCAGAATTGTACAGGCATTTCTAGCCCATACAACTAGTCAAGAAAAAGAAATATAATCGGTAAAACAAAAATATAATCAGTAAATCAGTATAATTTTTCAGATCAGTGAAAAATTAATAGAAATAAAACAATGAGAAAACAAAACAAAACAATGAGAAAGGGGGAGCAATGGGAAAATGGATAAATGAAATCACACAGGGGAACAAAATTACCACTATTATATCTATGTAATTAAAGATATCAGCTTCCTATTTAAAAGCCATCTAAATAAAGAACTGATTAATAAGATACTAGTGAGGAGATAAAAGCAAATGCTAAAGAACTTACTGAGACAAGTATTTTTTTAAAAACTGCTTTTGCTGATTTCAACAAACATTCTTTGGGTAGCATTAACATTTTTCTAAAGAGGATGGAGAAACTCCAAAAATCTAGTATAAGTGTGAAAAACGTCCTTAACATTTCTTCTTGAAGTTCCATAGTCTAATGTTTATTTCATTAATGTTAAGACAGAAATAAAAAGGTAACGTAGCTTGAAAAGCTTTCCAACTATGAAACACAGAATCTCAAAGCTAAAAGCAGCCTCTTCCTCTCAGAAGGAAGAGCATATGTGCAAACTTGATAAACTTGTGTGGCAATGGAAAAGCTAGAGTTAGTTCTGTGACTTTAAAAAGGAACTTTAGGCCGAAACCGGTTTGGCTCAGTGGATAGAGCGTCAGCCTGCGGACTGAAAGGTCCCAGGTTCGATTCCGGTCAAGGGCATGTACCTGGGTTACGGGCACATCCCCAGTGGGAGATGTGCAGGGGGCAGCTGATCGATGTCTCTCTCTCTCATCGATGTTTCTAACTCTCTATCTCTCTCCCTTCCTCTCTGTAAAAAATCAATAAAAAAATATATTTTAAAAAAATAAGTAAAAAAAATAAATAAAAAGGAACTTTAGTCTCCCTGGATCTGAGTTTTCTGGACCTGCAAAGTAAAGAAACTAGATCTCTAAATTCTATTAATCATCTTAAAGAGTCTAGGATTCTACGATTTTAAACCAAATCATAAGCTAAAGGAGATAAAAAAAAATAAAGCAAATATATTTTTTACGCAAAAAAAATTAAGTTTTTTTAACTAAAATGAAGGCACTGGCTAATCTGAATATTAATTTCAGTTGTCTTCTGCACTTGCTCACAATAAGCTTAACTGTAAGAGAATTATTACGTATGATTTTCATTTCTGTACCTTGTTTGAGCGTAAAGACACTCGACCTCCGCAACGAGCACAGAACTTGGTTTGGCAATATGAACAGTTATGGCCACATCCATCCGCAAACTTTGTTTTGTGGCAGATACCACAGGTGGGAGCATCGCCCTTCTGTTCTTGCTGCTGCGGTGATTCCTCTCCCATCTTCTTTACCTGCTCCTTATACATTTCGAACTGCTGATGAAGTTTTCTGCAAAGAAAACAAGTGAGGACAAATTAGTTTCCTGATGGTCTCAAAACAAAAACTACCATTACAATCTGTGGACAGAATTTCATATAAAAAAAAATCCATAGAGCTCTAGCTGGTTTTGCTCAGTGGATAGAGCATCGGCCTGTGGACTGAAAGGTCCCGGGTTCGATTCCGCTCAAGAGCACATGCCCAGGTTGTGGGCTCGATCCCCAGTAGGGGGCATGCAGGAGGCAGCCAATCAATGATTCTCTCTCCTCACTGATGTTTCTATCTCTCCCTCTCCCTCTCCCTTCCTCTCTGAAATCAATAAAAATAAAAAAATAAATTTAAAAAATCCATAGAGTGAGAATAAAAGAATAAAAATTTAATTTTCTGATAATGGAATAACATCTTATATGGCACTTCATATCATAAGTGTTGCAACTAATTCTGCCTTCTGATATACATATTAATGTAAGGCCCAATTAATTCAATATATGTCTATGGAGATATTTCTTCTATTATAATTGTAAAATTTCTACCGACTATTTGCAATATATTTTCAACCATACTCTCTAAAATATTTACATTATTTTGCAAAGTTTAATTTCAAAATAAAGGCAGTTAATTTGACTTACACAGTGAAACCAAAACCTATGCAATTCAAATCATTCAGACAAGATCTGAATTGGAGTGATCTTAAGAATCCAGACAGAGGGGAATACACTGGATGAGTGCTCTCACTAATTGTTTAAATCTGTTCAACCGTCTGGACATTAGTTGGCTATAAAAACACTGTGAAATATTAGGATCCTATAAAATAAGGTGGGGCAAATAAAAGGCCAAGTTTTAAAAATAAAATGAAAGAATAAGAAAAATGTATCTAGGGAAGGTATTATTTACTCCAGTTAAAAATAAGTAGTGATAGCCCTCCTGGTGTGGCTCAGTGCTTGAGCATCGACCTATGAACCAGGCAGTCACAGTTCAACTTCCAGTCAGGGCACATGCGGGGGACGGCGGGCTCGATCCCCAGTGGGGTAGCTGGCCAATAAGTCTCTCTCATCATTGATGTTTCTATCTCTCTCTCCCTCACCCTTCCTATCTGAAATCAACAAAAATATATATTTTAAAAATAAAAATAACAAATAAATAGTGATATAACTTTCACTTCCATTGTTTTTATAAGGAAAATTGAAAATGTTTTAAAACTATAATTAGTTCCGCTTAGGATTTACAAAATTATAAATAATGTTACTCCCATTCTAAAAATTGACCAAAGGCTAAACTACAAAATCACAACTTTTCTTGAGCCCATCAGAGAGTTGAAAAGGCAAACATATAAGTTTAATTCCAAAGAGTGACAAGCCCCTCCAAAGAGTAACAAGGGCACACTGTTTCACCTTTGGCACTGGAGTAAGAGGTAGCCACCATGTAGGCAGGCAAGAGGATATCAGTTAAAACCTGAACAAATTATTAACGGCCAAGTGTGGGCTAACATGACAATTTGGAATGGTTAGGGGTGAGTTCACACTCACAAGCACTTTGCCACAGGCTTCCGCTGGTTACTCATGAGTAATATTGGGAGCAGAACATATTAACAAAGAATCCTTTAGGGGGTGCACATATGTGAGTGTAGAAGAGATGGCTAGCGGTTTCTTGGTGCTCCTGCATCCATCCTAATTAAGCACAACGCAACAGTAATCCACTATTAACAGAATTTGAAGACTGGTGCACTAAAGGTAATGATTAAAACAACAACATCCAAACCTATGTGAACTCCTGACTTGCTTGGTGATTTAATCCCCAACATTAATGGTCTGACAGAAAAGGCATGCCCACTTTAAAGCATAAACACAATTCAAACCCATGAGACTCTGGGGGAAATAACAAGGATTAAAAAACCCATTGTCAAGTGATAAAATAGCCAATATAATTAGATTCAGAGATGACAAGGATGACGAAATTATCAGAGACAGACTTTTATATAATTAAAATTGTTAAGGTAGGCCCTGGCCGGGTAGCTCAGTTGATTAGAGCATCCTCTTGATATGCCAAGTTTGTGGGTTCAATCTCCGGTCAGGGTACATACAAGCATCAACCAATGAATGCATAAATAAGTAGAACAACAAATCCATCTCTCTCTCTCTCTCTTTCTCTCTCTCTCTCCCCCTCTCTCTCATCAATAAATTTTAAAATTGTTAAGGTGAAAGATATATAGAAAAACATAATGCATAAACAGATGGAGTATTAAAGCAGAAACTGTAAGAGTCAAGCGGAAATGCTAAAAATATAAAACATGCCACAAAATAAGAATACTGAGTTACACCATAAACGCTATGGATATCGTTTGGATTACCATGAGAAGAGAAAGAAGGAAGGTCGAGAGGCTCATGAATGTTCAAAGGCAAAAAAAGATGACTGGTCTGAAGGCTAAGCTCTACTGTAAACAGCGCCATGCTGAGAAAATACAAATGAAAAAGACTATCAAGATGCATAAAAAGAGAAACACCAAACAAAAGAATGATGAAAAGACTCCACAAGGAGCAGTACCTGCCTAGCTACTGGACAGAGAGGGACAGTCCCAAGCTAAAGTGCTTTCCAATATGATTAAACAAAAACAAAGAGAGGAAAGGAAGCTGGAAAATGGGAAGTCCCTCTGCCCAAAGTTCAGGCTCAGGGAGAAACAGAGGTATTAAAAGTTATTTGAACAAGAAAGAGAAAGAAAAAGGCGTGGAGGAGGATGGTTACTAAAGTGCTTTGTTGGAGATGGCTTTACTCAAAAACCACCTAAATATGGACGATTCATTAGGCCAATGGGCTTACGTTTCAAGAAGGCCCATGTAACACATCCTGAACTAAAAGCCATCTTTTGCCTGCCAATACTTGGTGTAAAGAAGAATCCATCATCCCCACTTTATACAACTTCGGGCGTTGCTACCAAAGGTCCTGTCAACGAGGTGTACGTGAGCAAGTTAGGCCTTGCAATAACAAGAGACAAGATTACTGGAGAAAAATATGCCCAGGTTACCAACAATCCTGAAAATGCTGGATGCATAAATGCAGTCTTACTGCTTTGACAACACTTTCATTCAAGTAACGCCTTGTAATTATTGAAGACTATGCACCAATCAGAACTCCTATACGGTGATGTCTCTGCGTACTATCACACAGCTTACATGTCCCCAGTCATCCAGAGAACGATTTATTCTATTGTAAAGAATATTAAAATGGCCCTAGCTGGTTTTGCTCAGTGATTAGAGCAGGGGTCCTCAAACTACGGCCTGTGGGCCACATGCAAATACAAATATTATATTTGTTCCCGTTTTGTTTTTTTACTTCAAAATAAGATATGTGCAGTGTGCATAGGAATTTGTTCATAGTTTTTTTTTAAACTATAGTCCGGCCCTCCAACAGTCTGAGGGACAGTGAACTGGCCCCCTGTTTAAAAAGTTTGAGGACCCCTGGATTAGAGTGTCAGTCCAAGGACTGAAGGGTCCCAGGTTCGATTCTGAGCAAGGGCACATACCTAGGTTGCAGGCTCAATATGGGTCGGGGTGCCTGTGGGAGACAATCAATTGATGTGTCTTTCTCACATCAATGTTTCTCTCTGTCTCTCCCCTTACCTTCAACTCTCTAAAGATCAATGACATGGCTATTTGAATTTATTGGTTTATGTGAAAAAGAAAGTATGCTTTGTGATTAAGTAGATAATAAGGGCTCATTCACAGAGCCCTACTTTAATTTACCTACTGATTTAAGGTTAGCACTATGAAACTAATTTCTTTAAAGTCAATTTTTCTCTTAGGTATAATTTATGCATGGTAAAATTCACCCCTTTCAGATAATACACTTCAGTGAATTTTGCAAAACATATGCAGTTATATATATCTTCCTCGGGTGAGAATTAACATAACAAAACAAAACAAAAAAAGAAAAAAAGATATTGATTCTCTACAAATCAATCTATTGATTCAATGACATCACAAAATCTCAGCATAATTTTTCAAAGAAATTGACAAGCTAATTCTAAAATTTATATGGAAAAGTATAATTCCTAGAATAGGCAAAATAGTTTGAAAAAGAAGGCTAAAACAATAACTGATTTCAAGACTTACTGTAAAAGCTACACAAGTAATCAAATCAATATGGCATTGGCAAAGGAGAAACACATATCCCAATGAAAAATAATAGAGTCCAAAAATAGTCCAATATTTAAATGGTCATCGATTTTTTTAAAAAAGTTCCAAGGTAATTAATTAGAGAAAAAAAGAAAGTCTTTTAAGCAATGGGAAATTCATGTGTAAAAAAGTAATTAGAAATTCATGTGTGAAAAAGTGAACTTCAATTCCTACCTCACATCTTATATTAAAACTAACTCAATATATTACAGAACTATAATCAATGGACTACAGAAATGAATGTAATGACTGAAACTATAAAATTTCTAGAAGACAATATTGAGGAAAATTGTGCCCTTGGGTAAATAAATACTTCTTTAATGGGATGTAAAAAGTATGAGCCAGAAAGCAACCATTTGTAAAATGTAAATGAATGAACATGGTTGTGTCACAATGAAACATTATTTATAAACACAAATTTGAATTTCATGTCACTTTATAGTCACAGAATATTATCAATAAATTTTTTCAAATATTTTAAAATGTAAAAACCATTTTTAACTCGCCAGTTATTTTAAAAACAAAAACAAAAAAACAACAACAGTAGGCCAGATTTGGCCCATGGGCAATAATTTTATTTTTTATTGATTTCAGAGAAGGAAGGCAGAGGGAGAGAAAGAGAGAGAGAAACATCGATGAGAGAGAATCATTGATCTGCTGCCTCCTGCAGGCCCCTTGCCCTGACTGGGAAACGAACCATGACCTCCTGGTTCATAGGTCGACACTCAACCATTGAGCCATGCCACCTGGGCACAAATATCCTGGTCTGACAATCGGCTGTTAATTTTGAACATTGTGTCCTTTGTTAAACAAAAATTAACAAAATTAAATCTTTAATTTTTATGTAGTCAAATACATCAATTTCTCCCTTCATGGTTTGTGATTTCAGTAGCTGGCTCTAAAAAGAATCCTTACATATCTTTAAGTTGGTCAAAAAGAATTCTACAGTTTCTCCTACTTGCTTTAAAATCTTGCCTCTCACATTTAGGCTTTTAATTGATCTGATGTTTATTTTTGTATGTGATATGATGTAAGAATTTCAATCTCCTTTATATAGAGATTCCATTTCCCCAGGACCATTAAATACTCTATCCTTTCTTCTTCTGATTTATGATGGCAATCTGTCACATACTAAATTTCCACGTGTGCCTGGGTCTACTTATGGACCCTGTATTCCATTTCATTGTTTTTGTGTTTGTTCCTACTCCAGAACAACACTGTCAGAACCAAACTCCAAAGGCAATGAAAGGTCTAAAACAGTGGTTCTCAACCTGTGGGTCACGACCCATTTGGGGGCCGAACGACCCTTTCACAGGGGTCGCCTAAGACCATCAGAAAACACATATATAATTACATGTTGTTTTGTGATTAATCACTATGCTTTAATTATGTTCAATTTGTAACCATGAAAATACATCCTGCATATCAGATATTTACATTACGATTCATAACAGTAGCAAAATTACAGTTATGAAGTAGCAAAGAAAATAATTTTATGGTTGGGGGTCACCACAACATGAGGAACTGTATTAAAGGGTCATGGCATTAGCAAGGTTGAGAACCACGAGTCTAAAAGATCTTAAGTATGTAAACTTGAATATATAACCTTCCAGTGATGTAAATCAGGGGTCAACTAACGTTTTCTGTAAAGGTCCAAAAATAGATATTTTCGGCCTTGTGGACACAGGGTTTCTGTCACAACTAGTCAAATCTGCTGGTGGGATGCGAGTGCAGTCATAGAACACATGCAAACAAATGAACTTGGCTGTGTTCCAATAAACCTTTATTTATAGAAACAGGCAGCAGGCAGGATTGGAACCACAGGCCATATTCTGCAAATCAATCTTGATATAAATAAAGGAGTCAAAGATATACTCATACTTAATTTAAAACTTTTATTACAAATGAATGTTTAAAAGACATATACCAAAACAAAGAAAAAAAAAAACAGAAAAAAATTTTTAAAAACACAGAATAATTTGGAAAAATGGCTTTTTCCCCTTTCTTATTCCTACATCAATGTCTCTGTAATCACTAAGGCAACTCATTGAACTCAATTTTTTCCAAAATAAATTTTTTTCACCTTTGAGTTCTTTGAGAAAACTAAACTTCCAATCTGTTAATTCATGGTAATCCTGTTGTCCCAGTAATTTTATACCCAGCCACATAGGTTTTTGTTGCTGTTATTTTCTCATTTATCTGATAAGTATGTGCTTTCATGATCTCCATAAACTAGTAATATACATTACTACTTTTGTAAAATAATCTTTAAAGGTTTGTTTACTACAACTTCCAGCACCAGCCATTGAGAATTTCTACAGCACAGGATATACATTCCCAGTGGAGGTCTAAAACCACAGGTAATACCAAACCCTACATATACTAAGTTTTTGCTGATACATATCTATGATAAAGTTTAATTCATAAACCAGACACAGTGAGAGGTTAAAAACAACTAATAATAAAACCATCATAACACACCGTAATAAAAGTTATGTGAATGTGGTGTCTCTATCTCTCTCTCTCTCTCTTCTCCAATAATTGTTATTTTTTTTAGTCAAAACCTATTCCTGAATCTGTGTACCCACCCCTTACTTACAGTAAATGGCTTGGTGTCACTCATTCGGGGGACCCCTCACTAAAGTCTTCCCATAGGCTCAATGCTTTCTGACACAACATGGGAACATATTTTTTTTTCTTCTTTTTAATATGTTTTTATTGATTTCAGAGAGGAAGGGAGAGGGAGAGAAAGTTAGAAACATCAATGATGAAAGAGAATCATTGATCAGCTACCTCCTGCATGCCACCCCCGCCTTACTGGGGATCGAGCCTGCCACCCAGGCATGTCCCCTGACTGGAATGGAACCATGACCTCCTGGTTCATAGGTTGACGCTCAACCACTGAGCCATGCCAGCTGGGCATGGGAACATATTTTCTGTTCGTGTCTTCCACCCACAAATTTGATGAGTTTTCCATCTTAACTAGTAAACATTTATCACATATTGTAGCCATAACTTTTTCAGTTTGAAGTGCAACAGCAAAACTAACACAAATTTCTTTTTCCGTCTTCACAATTTAGCAGATTTGTTCTTACTGTAGATCTTAGCAACCTCAGCATATGAATTTTTTTTTTTTTTTTTTGCTTTCCTTACTAAATCTAGAACTTCCACATTTTAAAGAAGCATTTTTTGGCTTCTCTTTAGCTATCCAAATTGCCAACATATACTTTTTTTTAAATATGCTTTTTTAAATTGATTTTTAGAAAGAAAGGGAGAGGGATAGACAGAAACATTGATGGGGATCGAGCCAGCAACCTAAGTATGTGCTCTGACCAGAAATCGAACCAGGTTCCTCTTGGTTCATGGGTCTATGCTCAACCACTGAGCCACACCTGCTGGGCCAGCATCAATGCTCTTGAACTTTGTTAAGTAAATAAGGGTTACTTGAACACCAGCACTGTTCTTCTGATAACTGAGATGGTTACTAAAGTGATTAAATGGGTGGGTAACATACACAGCGTGGATACACTCAACAAAGAGATGATTCACATCCTGGGCAGGACAGAGTGAACAGCATGAGATTTCATCACACTACTCAAAATGGTACACAATTTAAAATTTATGACTTGTTTATTTCTAGAATTTTCCACTTAATATTTTCAGACCAGAAAGCAAAAACTTGGATAAGGCGGACAACTGTAATCTCTATAGGTGTAGGTATGATTGTTTAAGGTCTTTTTTCTTCTCCAAGCAGTACTTTGTAAATCAAACCAAAGAAATTGAGGGCTTCTCATAATAAGATAGATTTTATAAACACTAAAAAGAAAGCAATGTCATTTCATTAGAGGGATGATTTCAGAAAAATAAAGAGCTACGTATATTCCAGAATATATAGTACTTGGGCTTTGTAACTTGTTTCACAACTGCACTATCAACTGATTGGACCAGCAAGCACCAATAAGAAACACATAGCTTATAATAAAACATTTTTGTCCATATCATTCTCAATCTTCAGAAAAAGAAAAAGTAGAACTTTTTAAGTAAAATTAAATTAACAATAGTCTCAAAGACCCTTCAGTTTCCATGCCATTAGCCTTCAAAACAATGAAATCAACCCTTTGGAGATCCATCAACTCTCCCTTATCCTATATAATAAAAGGGTAATATGCAGAATGATCAGTTGCTATGACGCACACTGACCATCAGGGGGCAGACGCTCAGCGCAGGAGCTGCCCCCCCCAAGTAGTCAGTGCCCCCGCCCCCCACCTCCGCTCAGCCACAAGCTGGGCTGATGCTGGCGAGCGCAGTGGCAGTGGCGGGAGCCTCTCCCGCCTCCACGACAGCACTAAGGATGTCCGACTGCAACTTACGAGTGGGCCTAAGCCGCAGTCAGACATCCCCTGTGGGCTCCTGGACTGCTAAAGGGTGCAGGCTGGGCTGAGAGACCCCCTCACCGCCCCCCTCACAAAATGCATGAATGTTGTGCACCAGGCCTCTAGTGAATTAATAACAGGCTTCCCATGCATTTAAAATTTTTACCTCTGATCCTAGACTCAGCTCTATTACAAGTTAGCATGATTAAGTACAGAAAGAAATCCATGAAACACCCAATCTTATCATCAACCGGTACAAGCAGTCTTTCCAAAACTATGACCAAAAACCTAAATATTTAGTCTTCTGGAAAAGATGGGAGAAAAAAACTGCCCAGAGTCTTAATGAAAAAGACAGCAACGCCATGATAACAATTAGCACGTCAGTGAAAGCCTCCAAATGTTGACCCTCAAATTCATGTTTCCCCACTAAAAAGACACAAACAATTTTGCCTAGACTGTTGGAAATCCACTTCATCAGGAGAGTTTAAATAGGAGTGTCTTAAGAATCCGCTAAAGCTAATGCTCTTTGGAGAGAAACAGCTAACCAATGACTCTTGTGTCAAGCAGATGACAAACCAAAGGAGACAGCTTCCACCTAAGAACAGAAGAATGCTTTCTGATAGCTCTGCTTCTCCTTTTAAAAATTATTGTTTACGGTTCCTCTTTTTTTACTAGATTCTGACACATCTGATGATCACTAATGGTTTCTCAGTATGCCCTAAATATATTTTCATTGTTATCACATTTTTAATCAACCTATTAGTCCTTCACTGTTACCTAAGAGAATGTAAGTCTCCCTGTAATCCCCAATAAAATTTAACACGTGTTCCCTGAAAAAAAATTCAACAAATTTCCTTCCTTCTGAGAGACACTTATGTATTCAAATGTTCTTCATATTATTAAACCTAGTCTTCCGTCTTATAAAATTAGACTTTGATGCCAAGTCATTACAACAGTTTCAGTAGAAACGTCAGTACCAGGAGTGAGGGCTGATATTGGAGTTACCCTCGCTATAGCAGCATTCTTTTGGCAAATCTTCATCTTATGGCATCCTGAAATTTCCATCTCATTGCAATAAATGAGAACCAAATGTAAAATAACTGTGATAGATGTTACTACTGCTCGTTACATAAAGTTGCCACTCTTCATGAGCACATGGAAAGACTTTTTTTTTTTTTAATATATTTTATTGATTTTTTACAGAGAGGAAGGGAGAGAGATAGAGAGTCAGAAACATCGATGAGAGAGAAACATCAATCAGCCGCCTCCTGCACATTTCCCACTGGGAATGTGCCCGCAACCCAGGTACATGCCCTTGACCGGAAAGAACCTGGGACCTTTCAGTCCGCAGGCCGACGCTCTATCCACTGAGCCAAACCGGTTTTGGCTGGAAAGACTTTTTAGATGTCCTTGCAGTTATTTAAGAGCCTTGTGACAAGTTTTGGGCAATGATCTGTGAGCAAAAGTGGCTCAGGTCACTTCCTGCTTTCTACAACTAAGAATAAGTGTGAGTACTCCATTCTCTCTCTTCCTCTGATGCAACAATCCTGGTGGTTATGTGCTTCAGCTGGCTTACGAACAAGATGGGAAGCAGCTTACGTCTCTGAGTTGCCACTTGAAAGAGAAGCACTCTATATTTTACAAATAAGTCTCCGTTGTTATTATTATATCATAAAAAGATAAAACATGCCCTAATCGGTTTGCCTCAGTGGATAAATCGTCGGCCTGCGGACTGAAGGGTCCCAGGTTCGATTCCGGTCAAGGGCATGTACTTTGGTTGAGGACACATCCCCAGTAGGGGGTGTGCAGGAGGCAGCTGATCGATGTTTCTCTCTCATCGATGTTTCTAACTCTCTATCCCTCTCCCTTCCTCTCTGTAAAAAAATCAATAAAATATATATTTTTAAAAAAGATAAAACATGTAAATCAGTTGTAAGGAAATATTTATTTTGAGTTCCTATTACATCCGGCATTCTGTTGGATACCCGGTCTGGACTTCAACTAGCTTATATACAGCAACAGTTCTGATTTTAGAACTACATACCAACTATTAGTTTTACAACATAGTTTTACTTCACAACATAGTTTTACTTCAATTGAAACTGAAAAGGTGACATTTTAAATAAAATGCATACAAAGTAACATAAAATGGATGAGGCGACAACTAGACAAAAAGACGTTTATCTTCTAGTTTGTACTTAAATGCAAAAAGTGAATGTTTTTCTATTTCATCTTAGGGCTCCTGGTAGTCATTCTCATTCTCTTCTCAAGTTCATGTCCTTTTCAATCTGTCCACTCCTACAACCAAACCATCTTCTCGGTAAACATAACTCCTACTTTAAAAAGTGCAGAGGCTGGATGGTAAGAGCATTTCTGGGTAAAATGGATGTTTTCATGGGGAGACTGGAATTTAAATATGTGCAGTCTTTCTCACATTCTCAGAGTTACTTCCAATTCACAACATAAATAATGACTTGTACAAAGTTAAAAAGATGTAAGTGTGAACAACTTCTCAAAGAATAAATAAAATGAATGGAATGGACCTTTTTTTAATGTTTCAGGTCAATGTGAGAATAAGTTGCTGCTTTCCCAAATTATGGTACAACGTAATTTGAAATGTTCAATGAAAAGAGGACTCAGCAGTCAAGTAAGTTAGTAAACACTATAAGCCGTGGGCAAACTACGGCCCGCGGGCCGGATCCGGCCCGTTTGAAATGAATAAAACTAAAAAAAAAAAAAGACCGTACCCTTTTATGTAATGATGTTTACTTTGAATTTATATTAGTTCACACAAACACTCCATCCATGCTTTTGTTCCGGCCCTCCGGTCCAGTTTAAGAACCCATTGTGGCCCTCGAGTCAAAAAGTTTGCCCACCCCTGTTCTAACACCTTTGGAGCACATTTAAAAACGAAGACGTTATACAATAAAGAAAACTGCTTAATCTTTTGTAAAAGAATCTTTCCGAAACTATTTGACCACAGATTGCCTTTGGGAACTAATAACTCTTAATGTCCTCTCGGGGGTAAAAACATACTTTGAAATATATTGCATGATTAGAGATATTTTGTTGGATAAATATATTTCACATTATTTATACTAAAGCTGAGGGGTGAGTTACCTCTTTGTTTTTACCTCCCTATAAATTATCCTTGTATTCTTTTTAGATTTCTATGGGCTAATTAAAGGACAAAGTACCAAACTCATAATCTAACAATTTTCATTTCTACGGGGTAATATTCCAAGGGCAGCATTTTAATATAGACTCTTTAGTATGTTACACTATCAGAGATAATATTTAGTCTATGCAGATCAGCTTACTTACGTCTGGGGCTCCTTTTCATTTTGTTGTTTTTGCTGGGGCTGAAGCACGTTATTTACCAGTTCAGTGATCCCACTAAAGGGAAACCACCTGTTTGAATAAGCAAATAGTGTGACTGAATAACCAAAGGAATAACAAGGTAGGCCAAATGCTTTCTTACCCATCATAATAAAAATACACAGGCACAGAAGCTACAGCCAATGGACATGGGAGCTCCAGCTAGCACCCAGGCAGTCGGAAGGTAGGGAAATTAAGTTTGAACACTGAACCAGACCACAAGCAGGCAGCGAAAAACTACTACATCCAGTCAGTGTGTGGATGAAGTAAGAAACTGCAGGCAGCTGTCTTACCAGCCAGAGAGTCGGGAAGCAGAAGACACGCCAGCTGCAGCCTCTCCAGTATTAGTGTAAGCTAATACCATCCCAGGTGCCGGAAGCAGATATGGCAAAGGTACAGAAGTCAAGCCCACTGCACTCTTAGGACATTTACTTACTGTGTCGGCTGGGGCTTGTGCTCTTCTTTGACCCTAAAAAGATAAGTTTGCGCAACTGAGTGCACTGTACTAGGCAGACATTTCTATCTACAGGTTTGTGGTCGTATAAAAAAAAAATGAAAACTGAGGTTTGTTACATGGAAAAGCTTAGTGCTTTGCCAAACATTGGAATTACCCATTTGAATTAATTTGGCACCAAAAAAATAAAACAGAAGTGGAAGCGTTTGTTCTTAATAGAGGACTAATATTAAAACTCTACTGCTGTTCTAAATGATTTCATGATTTAGTCCTCACATTTTCTGCATATTTTATTGATATTGATGCTTTTAAAATAATTATTTTAAGGTACCGCATTAAACACAGTTACATTTGCTTTACTGAAGGTAAACTGATTTCCTCTTTATTTTTAAAATTTCTTCATTAATGTGAATTGAAGGCATAAAATTTTAAATAAAACGTAAAGTTCTATAAATGTATTTTTAAAGCCTTGCAAATGACTGTATTTGCTGCTTAAAGGGGCAGTTAAAGGAACTGGAGGAGAGGGGAATGTATCCAATCTACCTAAACATAGCTACTAAAATAAGTACATATATTAAATTTAAAATATTCATAAGCTAAAGTAAATTATTCATATAACTATAACAAACTAAAAACGCATTTCAACCATAATCAACTCAGTGCTTCCCTGGAATAGCACTGGATGTTTAAAGGGTAGAGAAAGATCAGACACAAGTGCAGTGATGCCTCTGAAATTTGGCTTCCCACACTCTGCTTAGGACTGGTCCTGAGAGGCAAACCCAGGACTCAATTGTGAGTTGATTATCTTTCACTTTCCCAAAGAAAGACTAAGAATTGGTAACTAAAACTGGACACCAATAGCTAGGACTTTCTTTAGGAAGTTATATTAATACTCTTAATTAAATTCTCTTTAAATCATATTGATTTTCTTTTCCAGTGTGTTCTTATTTTTAATGCTATAAGCAATAATGAAAAGGTATACCCTTATACACCTTAGTATCCCAATAAATAAATATAACTGATAAATTATATATCTCTATATTGACAAAAAAAATCCTCTGTAATCTGCATATACTTCAAAAAGTGTAACAGGTTGCCGAAACCGGTTTGGCTCAGTGGATAGAGTGTCGGCCTGCGGACTGAAAGGTCCCAGGTTCGATTCCAGTCAAGGGCATGTACCTGCACATCCCCAGTAGGAGATGTGAGGGAGGCAGCTGATTGATGTTTCTCTCTCATCAATGTTTCTAACTCTCTCTCTCCCTTCCTCTCTGTAAAAAAATCAATAAAATATATATATATTTTTAAAAAGTATAACAGGTTTAGCCTAAAGCTAAAGCCACATCATTTAGTATGTATATAATTACATAATTAGTATAAAAGGTTATATTTAACACTAAATATCATATTTAGCAAACAAGCAAACTAGTGACATTGGATTCTATCTAGAAAAGTTATCATCGTATTTCTTTGAGACTAAAACAAAAAATTTCTTAACATTTTAAAACAAATGACAAAGAAAGATTATCATACCAGCTCATCAAACTAGAGAACAATTCAAGATTACCCTTCACCAAATAATATGTATGTTAAAAACAACAAATATTGAAATAAATGTATAAATTAGAAATATGTATTTTTAAAAAATCCTGAGTGGTACTCTGAAAGGAATCATGTTGTTCTTAATTAATGACAAAAGTTTTTATCATAAATAGATATTAATCTACAAATCAGTTTCCCATTCCAAATCTTTACTTGAAAAAATTAATAGATGTAAAAATTTTAATTACCAATTCAGGAATTATTTCTGGGATTTATGAAATATCTATTTATAAGGTATATGAACATGTGTATCGGCTTCCCAAATATGTATCATAATATGGCACTATAAACATTTATCCTGTCTTTAAATACAATCACAAGTATAAAATTATTCTCCGTTTTACCAACATTTTAGATAAAATCAAACCTCAAAGTATCTGACCATAGTTAAAATTCATATTGAGATAATAACTTGGGAACTGGTAATATGAAAAAGTAATTATATATTTCTTTGACAATACACTAACATTATTAGCAATGAACTTCGACATTTCTGCATTTCAAAAAAAGTATGAGATGTCCAGTTTCCAGTCTAATATATGAAGACTTTGGAAATCTTTACTCGTATCCTCACAAGAAAAAAAAAAGCTGAACAAACTGAAAATCAGTAATTCTTAAAGCCGTAAGAATGTAGGTTCACAGGGCAAAGTCATGCCCTGAAAACTAGAGAAACAGAGCAGGGAACTTTTAAAACTCCAAGGTATCCCAGTCTTGGGCACTTCCATAAATTTTACCTCCAAGAGCCCTACCAGTTGCTCACAGAAAAGAGCACATAAAAATCTCCTCCGGCATCCAGCAGATGGAAGGGGAAGTGACCTCTTTGAAAGACTCCCAAGGCTCTCTACTCTCCTAACAATCCAGGAGCCGTCAAGGGAGACTATTTTACCAGAGCCTAACCAACTGGGTTTGACCAAAATCAAACAAGCCAAGTAAGGTGACTACCCAATCACATGCCCCTCTAACCTTCAATGTGGGAGAAGGAAAACACCAACCTACAAATGAAGGATTATATAACTGTACACCTGAAACCTATACAATTTGATGAACCAATGTCGCCCCAAGAAATTCAATTTATAAATAAATAAATAAGAAAATAATACAGTAATTAATAAATAATAATACAAGAATAAACTCTGTGTTTCATATACAACTATAAGCCTACTTTTGCCCTATGTTGTATATAGTGTAAGGGTGATCAAATATTTTAATAATTTGTTATTATCTACTTTGTAAAAACTGTTTATGTAAAAAAATAAAACAAATGACATACTTAATGTCTGGATATAAGAAATCAAAACGATATGAATTGCCATAGCATCAGGCATTTTTGGAACTACTATTAATTTCTGAAGACCTACAGAGATAATATATTTCGTAAAAATATAAAAATTGCTCACAAAGGAGATAGTCACTACTTTTTACAACTGAGAAAACCAAGTAAATCATGAAACTAGTTTTCCATAGTAGCTTCCAAAAATTAACAGTTCAATGGACAAGGCAACAAAATCAATCCACCTTAGAAAGGCACATTTTGAAATTCCTTGGCATCATCGCTATAAATCATATAGTCTTCAACCAGAAGAGATGTTAAGATATCTGGAGATTAGCTCTAAGTTGTTATTTGTAATGCAAAAGATTAAAAAATGCATCAAAATATTATTAGTATATCTATTAGAGTGGCAAGATTGTGGGTGATTTTATTCTTCCTGTATTTTCCAAATTTTCTGTAATGTAATTGCAGTTTCTCATAATTAAATATGTAAAATATTTTAAAGACACCATCTGATTTAAAAAAGAAGAAACCACCCAGTGTACTCCATGCTTACAGGCAGTTTAAAGATTAAACAATCTTTCACATATAGATATAAAATCCATTTTCAAAGTCCCCAAAAAGGGATTTACAATAAGCAACACCCTTTTCAGCTATACAAGTCCTTTCTGCCCTCGTCACAATAACTCAGAGTTGCTCAAAGAACAGAAATAGCCCTTATGTCTATGTGCTCTGATCCTTCGATATCTTTTGGCAGTTCTCTGTGGGTGTCATTCGAGGAGAAATGCTGATGACATTGGATGTACGGATCTTGTTTGAGAAACCTCATTTGTTCTATCTTCTCTTCTCTGCTACCAAAATGGAGCACTGACCACAGGCAGCTGGCCAAGCAGCCAGGTGAACTGCTTTAGTCACGCAGGCATTTGCACATGCCTAAGACACTTTATATCCTCTTATGATAAAATTACTCAAAACATAAAGAAAGGAAATAGCAGCAATAAATCATGCTGGCACAGCGCAGGCTATTTATTCTGAACAGGATGGTTGACAAAGAAACCTGCTGTCACAACATATGAGAGAACTCAAAATAATGAGGCTTTCAGGAAAAAACGTACTAGTCAAGGGAATAAAGGAAGACACTACCCATATTCCATCTTCAAGACACTCTCAGAGAAAGTGAGGATGGGGGATTTGATTTGACATACTGGAGGTTAAGAAAGCAACAACATGATCTCCCAAATTAATTGTATAGGGAATAGTCCAGGCTCTGAGGTCAAGCAGACTAGGGTTCGAGTACTGCTAGCCCCAGTGTTCACTGTTTTGCAAGGTATGTAACCATTTTATTTTCATTGCCACCTCATCGAGTGGTTGTTAGGATTAAAGGGAGTAATGGATGAAAATACATGGCATATGTTTTATTACTCTCTAAACTTTCCTATATGTTTGGAATGTTATAAAAACACATGGTGCAATGAGCGGCCCATAGTGGGCTCTCGATAAATGTTGATTCACGCCTTTGTTGCAGTCATGAATATTGAACCAGAGGTGCTTTTCTATCTTAAAATAAAGAAGAAGAAAAAGAAGAAACTAGATAGAGGAGGTCACCAAACTTGGACCTCTACCTCCAGCCAGATGAAATAAACATCGTGCACAAGGGTATAAGGAGTTTTCTCAAAGCCTAAAATAATCATAAACAGATACAGGGCACCTATCATAACAGATAGATAGGTAGGTGACACGGCGGGAGAAGATTCTGCAAAATGATCAAGTCAATACAGACCAGTGATGGCGAACCTATGACACGGGTGTCAGAGGTGACACGCAACTCATTTTTTTGGTTGATTTTTCTTTGTTAAATGGCATTTAAATATATAAATTAAATATCAAAAATATAAGTCTTTGTTTTACTATGGTTGCACATATCAAAAAATTTCTATATGTGACACAGCACCAGAGTTAAGTTAGGGTTTTTCAAAATGCTGACACGCCGAGCTCAAAAGGTTCGCCATCCCTGGAATAGACAACGTTAAGGCTAATTGCAAAAGTCAGCTTCTAAGAACCCCTGTAGTTTAAATGACTAAAACTTACAAAGCCATAGTGGTTCAAACAAAAAAAAAACTCAGAGAAGAGGTTGTTTCACAAATCAGTGGAAGGAAAAAAAAGGGATGTTTGGTTGATGTTATCATAGAAACTAACTCATAGAAACGTGAAATTATATTCTTACTTAACATCAGGGTTCAGAATTTTTATTGCTGTAAAGGGCCATCTAATAAATATTTTATACTTTTCAGGCTATTTAGTCTCTGTTGCAACTATTCAACTCGGTCATTTTAGCACAAAAACAACCAGCCATAGACAATACATAAACAGATAAACATGGCTGAGTTCCAATAGCTTTATTTATAATTACCGAAAACTGCCTTTCATATCACAAAGCATTGTTATTCTCTGCCTTTTTTAACCATTTAAAATTATCAAACCATTCGTAGCTCACAAGCTATACAAAAATTCGGCCAGATTTGAGACAGATATGAACTGTGTGTTGTAGCTTGACAAATCCTGCTTCGCACTGTAAAAAAAGAAAGAAAGAAAACTCAAAGTACTAAATGTGAAAGATAAAACTAACATAAGAAAATAAAGAAAAACATCTTATTGACATCTTGGAATGAAGAAAGATTTCTAACATCACATGGAGGTTAAAAAAAGTGTGCATCTGACTACATTAAAATTAAAAATTTCTGTTTAATGAAAGACAATATAGGGCACCTAGCATAACAGAAAGATAGGTAACACAGTGGGAGAAGATTCTGCAAAATTAAAAAGGTTTAATGTCTAGACAAGAGGTTCTCAACCTGTGGATCGCGACCCCTTTGGGGGTCGAACGACCCTTTCACAGGGGTCGCCTAAGACCATCAGAAAACACTTATATAATTACATATTGTTTTTGTGATTCATCACTATGCTTTCATTATGTTCAATTTGTAACAATGAAAATACATCCTGCATATCAGATATTTACATTACGATTCATAACAGTAGCAAAATTACAGTTATGAAGTAGCAACGAAAATAATTTTATGGTTGGGGGTCACCACAACATGAGGAACTGTATTAAAGGGTCGTGGCATTAGGAAGGTTGAGAACCACTGATCTAGACTATTCAAAGAATTCCTACAAATCAAGAAAAAAAGGAATCTAATTATATTGAATACTGATTAATGCAATTTTAAATAACAATGGGAAGACTGTAGTCATATAATAGCATAAAAGTTGACAGAATTCTTTATGTAAGTAAAAAAGTACCTTAAAGTTTATAAAATGCTATCCCATACATTAATTCATTTAATCTTCACAATGTAATCTTCACAATGTAATTCCATCTTCCACAAAGATGGAATTATTTTGAATAAAGCCCAATCTAACATATTGAGAACTAAAGTTCATATGGTTTAAATTATATTTCCAAGATCACAGTTTTAATGAGAGATAAAATGGCTTAAAAATAAAAAAAATTTAAAAAGCAAAAAACAGAGAAAGGAAGATGGTGGCGTAGGTAAACGCCTGTACTCGCTGCCTCCCACGACCACATCAAAATTACAACTAAAATACAGAACTATCATCCAGAACCACTGGAAAGGTGGCTAAATGGAAGTCCTACAAGTAGAGAAGTAAAGAAGAAAGCACACTGAGATGGGTAGGAGGTGCAGAGGGGCGATACGGGCTGGTCTGGCACCCACATGGGCTGCTTTTTTAATCTGGAGGAAGATCATCTCTGCAGAGGCCACCCAGAGGAGCAAGGGGTCTCAGCCACACACCAGACCCCCAGCCCAGGATCCCAGAGGTGGGAAAAGAAGTCCCCATGAGCAGTAAGAACTACAGGCTGTGAAAACCAGTGCAGATTGAGGCTCAGTGACACAGAGGCTGCTGGAGACCCAGCTGTTCCCCTTAAAAGGCTGGTGCTCAAACTGAACTTACAAGGTCCTGCTTCCTCTGAGCTCCAGCACCAGGGCGAGGCTCTGGGGGACCCAGACACATCTGAGGAGGAACTGGATTGTCTGGCATCAGGGCATGAACTGGGGGGCGGCTTTGTCCCAAAGGTTCTCGCAAGGATCATTGTTCCTATGCTGGGACCTCTCCGGTCCAAGGGCTGACTGGCAGCTTTCTGTTAGCTCCACCCTGATGATTCCCTGAGACCTCGCCTCATCCAATTTACAACCCCACCCAAGCTGTGCACAGCAGCTTTTACATATGAATGGCCTTTCCCTGTTCAGGCTAAAATCTCTCAACAAGCTGCAGCTGGGTCAGGGAGGCCCAAACCTATCAATAAAAGGCCCAAGACCTGGCACCAGCACTAGCCTGCCTTGCTTCATAGCTGGGCCTCATCTAGGCACTTCCAAACCTGATACAAAGAGGAGGAATCTTCAGATCTCTCTGGAGCTCCTGCTGGCTGGCCCCAGGCAGTGACTGACTTTGCACCTCCCTGGAGATCCAAGAGCCAGTGTACCCAGTGGTCAGTGTCAGACCATACCAGATTACAACTCTACACATCCATAAGCAACACACTCAAGGGGAAGACTCAGTGAGCACCAAAGCCCCACTGAAGCAAGTCCTACTCCATAGGGGTGTCTCTTGCACAGCAGTTCTCCCACTGTAGTCACAGCTGGTCCTCACAGCCAATTGGCCTGGAGGACAATTCCTCCCAGTGACACCAACAGCAAGCAAGTCTCAACTACAACAAGATTGTGCTCAGAGCCCACAAAGGGGTGCACCTAGAGCTCCCAGCTCAGGTGACTGGGGAGGCTGAGCCACTGGGCCCTATAGAACACCTACTACACAAGGCCACTCTACCAACTCAAGGAGACATAGCAGCTCTACCTAATACATATAAACAAACACAGGGAAGCAGCCAAAATGCAAAGACAAAGAAACATGTCACAAATGAAAGAAATGGAAGAAAGCGAACTACTGGATATAGAGTTCAAAACCACGGTTATAAGGTTACTTGAGAATCTTCTGGAAACCTCCAAAACAATGGAAAAGGACCAGTCAGAAATTAAGCATACACTGACTGAAATAAAGAATAATATACAGGGATTCAACAGTAGAGTAGAGAATTCTGAGAATCAAATTAACAATTTAAAATATGAAGAAGCGAAAAACACCCAGCCAGAAGAGCAAAGAGAAAAAAGAATCCAAAAATATGAAGATGGTATAAGGAGCCTCTGGGAAAACTTCAAGTGTACCAACGTTCACATCATGGGGGTGCCAGAAGAAGAGAGAGAGCAAGATATTGAAACCCATTTGAAGAAATAATGACAGAAAATTTCCTCTACCTGGTCAAAGAAATAGACTTACAAGTCCAGGAAGCATAGAGAGTCCCAAACAAAAGGAACCCAAAAAGGACCACAACAAGACACATCATAATTAAAATGCCAAGGGCTAAATACAAAGAGAGAATCTTAATAGCAGCAAGAGAAAAGGGAATGCCCATACAACTGTCAGCTGATTTCTCAACAGAAACTATGCAGGCCAGAAGGGAGTGGCAAGAAATATTCAAAGTGATGAATAGCAAGGATCTATAACCAAGATTACTCTACCCAGCAAAGATAGCATTTAGAATTGAAGGTCAGATAAAGAGCTTCACTGACAAGAAAAAGCTAAAGGAGTTCATCACCACCAAACCAGTATTATATGAAATGTTGAAGGGTAGTCTTTAAGAAGAGGAAGAAGAAGAAAAAGAAAAAGATCAGAAATATGAACAACAAAATGGCAACAAATACATACCTATCAACAATTGAATCTAAAAATCAAAATAAACAAATAAGAAATCTAATCAACAGCATAAACTGGTGAATAAAATAGAATCAGAGGCATGGAAATGGAACAGAGGAAAGGGGGTGAGGAGGTGGGAAGAGATTAAACAAAGATCTGATATGCATAGACATTACCTATGGACACAGACAATAGGGTGGGGAAGACCTGGGGCAGGGCAGGAATGGAAAGAGGTGAAAATGGGGGAGGGGGGAAAGAGGGACATCAGTAATAATCTCAACAATAAAGATTTTTTTAAAAATAGTCAAACGTGAGGTGCCTTTATATATATGCCGATGTATATTGGGTCAACCCGTAGGTTTCATATCATAATTCTATGTGTAAAGGAGTACAAAGAAGAGTAAATCGGAAGAGGAGGGATTATTAGGGCCAGAAGGCAAGCATAAATATTGAGCAGAGAAAAGGAAATGACCATTAAGTGGCCAGAGAGGCAGGAGGTGTGGGACCCACTGAGCTGACAAAGGAAGCGGAGAATGGAAGATAAACACAGCTTGAGCCAGGAAAACAAGCAGAACCTGAAGCAGGAGGCTAAATGGAGCCAGAGCCAGAAGGGAAAGCAGACACGGGCACACAAGAGCAAGCAAGGCCAACATAAAATAGCGTGCTATGCCAGAAAGGAAAAAAGGCTCATGGCTTTTGGCTGCCTCGGGCATGAGAGCTGAAAGGCAGGGAGCTGTGCTAGTATGTGTGTTCTCGGGGACTATCAGAGAACTAGAACTTTATATGCAACTACAACTCACTGTAGTTTTTTTAAAAAATGGGGTCTTTGTTTATTATGCTCTATGAATTAGCACTTCTTTCCTACCAATTATTTTGACCTGTTTTTATTAAAATGCTCTACCAAGTAAATGAACATATGTTCTTTATCTATTTGATAATTTTCCGCTGCCAGAATTTAGAATCAAATTTAACGTCTGCCACATTGTTTTCTAGTTCTTTGCAGATCCAAATGGTTTCCTAATTTCTTTAATACGTCATGCATACTATATCGTGAAAATACGTTATTTTAGTTGAAAAATACATTAAGATTTATATTACAAGAAGCTAACTTTTTAGTTATCTTTTTCCTTATCCTTTCTAATAAAAAAAAATTATTTCCAAGATAGCTCAATAAGTTTTTTATGTAATTACTACAAAGTAATTATCATTTGGCAATGTTTAAGCTACATCTTTGAAAAGTGACTAAATGGTTTTTCTTTTCTTTTTTCTTTTCTTAGAAAAGAATAAGATTCAGTAATTATGTAACAAATTTAAAAATGAAAGTTCAAATTGAGGTTAGATTTAAATTTATCAGAATCTATCAGACATTTACGTATATGATCAGAACTAATTCACCATCCAATAATTCATCACCAAAACCTATTCAATCCAGTTCATCATTAGGCAAATGTACCACCAAACAATTTTTTTAAAAAGGCCTTTGATATTAGCTGTCCTATTAATTGGTGAACACCTAAATTGATTGGGAAAGTATCAGCCAAAGTTAAATTTCAGTAACAAATTAAGAGAATAAAAATACCAACTTAGATAATTAACATTTCATTAAATTTATATAGCACTCATACTCTACAATTTTGAAATCTAAAAATTTTCCCTAGTTAATTGGCTTATTAAAGTAAGAAATCACAAAGACTTCGGGTTTTTTTATTGCAAAATAGTTAACATATAACACTGTGAAAGTTTAAGGTACACAACTTGTTGATTTTATACATTTATAGTGCATTATGATTACAACCTTAGCATTAGCTCATGCTTCTATCCCGTCACACTGCCATTCCTTTTTTGTGTAGAGAACATTTACCATCCAGTCTCTTAGCAACTTTAGGTATGTAATACAGTATTATTCATAACTCACTGTGCTGTGCTAACGAACTTATTCATCTTCTAGTTGCAAGGCTGCACACTGTAACACTTCCCCAATTACCCACGCCCAAGCCCAGGTAACCATCATTCTACTCTGTTTCTACGAGTTCAGCTTTTTGCATTCCACACATAAGTGGCATTATACAGTATTCTTTCTCTGATTTATCTCAGCATAATGCCCTCAAGGTCCATCTATATCAGTGGTTCCCAAACTTATTTGGCCTACCGCCCCCTTTCCAGAAAAAAATATTACTCAGCGCCCCCTGGAAATTAATTTTTTTTTAAATTTTAATAGCAATTAAACAGAAAGATATGCCCTATCCGGTTTGGCTCAGTGGATAGAGCGTCGGCCTGTGGACTCAAGGGTCCCAGGTTCAATTCCGGTCAGGGGCATGTACCTTGGTTGCGGGCACATCCCCAGTGGGGAGAGTGCAGGAGGCGGCTGGTCGATGTTTCTCTCTCATCGATGTTTCTAACTCTCTATCCCTTTCCCTTCCTCTCTGTAAAAAATCAATAAAATATATTTAAAAAAAAAAAAGAAAGAAAGATATATGTATTAATGTTTCTACCTTTTTCGTAAAATATAGTAAAGAAAGGTATAAATGAGAAACATTGAAGTTTGAAATTATGAAACTATTTATTGAACTCAGAATAGAAAGGTAATACAAAAAAAGTTAAAACAAATGCACCTGTGGCCATCACCGCCCCCCTGGATCGCTGCAGCGCCCACCAGGGGGCGGTAGCGCCCACTTTGGGAATCACTGATCTATATTGTCACAAATGGTAGATTTTTCTTTTCTCAAGGGTAATACTCTGCTGTGTGTGTGTGTGTTTGTGTGTGTGTGTTTGTGTGTATATATGTATGTGTATCTTCCTTACGCAGTCATCCATTGATGGACCCACAGATTTGTCCCATATCTTGGCTATTTGAATAATACTGCAATAAAACTGAGAGTGCATATACGTCTTCAATATCCTGCTTGCATTCCCACTATCACTGCACAAGGTTCCCTTTTCCTGCACATCCAGGCCAACACATGCTGTCTCCTGTCTTTTTTATGTTAGTCATTTTAACAGCTGTGAGGGGATGGCTCACTGTGGCTTTGATTTGCATGTCCCTGATGATTAAAGATGTTAAGCATCTTTTCATGGACCTGTTGGCCATTTGTAGGCCTTTTTGGAAAAAATGTCTATTTCATTCCTCTACCCATATTTTAATGAAATTGTTCGTATTTTTGTAATTGGATTTTTAAGCCGCCTTAATCACTCCAGTTGTTCTATTCATTTGCATTAATAAGCTTGGTTTTATCTAGATTAAATTTTTGAAAAAATTTTTAAGGCTAAAAAATATTTTGAAAAGAATCTTTTGTCTTTATCTGCTTCATTTTCCTTGTTACTATTTAAGATTCTTAAGATTATTTTAAAATCAAATTTCTTTTAAAATATAGATAAGTATGCCCGACTGGCATGCTCATGGTTGAGCGTCAACCTATGAACCAGAATGTCATGGGTAGATTCCTGGTCAGATTACGTGCCCAGGTTGGGGGCTTGATCCCCAGTGTAGGCCATGCTGGAGGCAGCCAATCGATGATTCTCACTGATGTTTGTTTCTCTCTCTCCCTCTCCCTTCCTCTCTCTGAAATCAATAAAAATATATATCTATCGAGGATTTGGGGTATTTATCATAAAGGAGAATACTGCATGATCATATTTTGTGGTAAATCCTTATCTACATCAAGGATGAGAAATTTTTAAGTGGAAATACTGAAGTAGAGAAACTGCAAAGATATAAGGATTTTGGCTTATCAGCAGTCTTCTTACCTCGTCTCCTTGATTCTCATTCAGTGTAGTTGATATAGGTGATATAGTTTTAACTTATAAAGAGTACGGCTGGAATTCTGGATCCTCACTGGGGTGACAATATCATTAGAACAAGAACACATTCTACAGAGAAGCTACCTTTTTTAAGGTATAAAAAACTTTAGACTCACCGACAATTTTTTAGAGACACTCCAATCTTATATTTTAATTTTACACATTATTGGAAGAGTAACCTGCCCACGGCTGCGCATTCAGTTAGGGGAGCATTACGAACAGAGCACAGATTACCCACACTCGGTACTCCTACATACCTAAATACAATACCTAAATTGACTTGTGTACACTTTTATAATTGTGGCCTGTTAGGTCTGAATTATAGCTTAAAAAAGTGTTGAAAAAAGCAAAAGCGTATGAAGCCAGATATTGTTACAGTCATTATATAGGGAAATAGTTAATGTAGAATGTGAACGCCACCAGGGGAAGAAATTATGGAGGTGTTTTATTTGATGGCTTCATTCACTGCATGTCCCATATTTCTAGAGCCGTGCTGGGACACAGTATGTGATAAAATAAATATTTGTTAAAATCATGATGTTTTAAAATATAATGTCTAACACCAATATACGATTTATGCTTCCTCTTTTCATTTTGCCTAAAGGTGGGAAAAGAAGAAGAAAATCAGAAGGAACACACGTGGACATTTTTCCTGACTGAGAATGCCAAAGAGAAATAGGAATAATAAAGTACTCAGAGTTAACAGTCTAATAGTGAGTTAATAGTCTAATAGTGGATGGACTATTTAACACAGGCAGTTAAGAGCCTTGAAAGGCTTTTGACAACACACTGGCTAGCAGTTTGATGTTAATCTAGTTTTGTCCTAGTCAGGAGACAGAATAGAGATAATATTAAGTACTGTTTGTAATCATTAAGGATCAGTAATATGGGTGAAAGGGAGAGAGAAAAGAGCTATCATTTTTTGAGAATCTACTATCAACTACTGAGATAAGCACTGTGTTAGTTATTTCATTTAATCCTCACCAACCTTTTAATGTAAGGTAGCATTTCTATCTTTATTTGTATTCCCCGTACCCCTGATCCAAAGTGAATCTGTATAGACTGTCTCCAATTTTCAAATAGATTATATTCCAAAATTATCTTTCTTAAATTGATTGTTTGTAACCTAAAATGCATATTCCTCTAGAAGTATTTTCAGGTCCCTATGCTGACCCACAAAAGCTAAATTATAGCTTAAAAAACTATAGCTGAAATACTATAATGTTCTAATGAATGAACAAATAAGAAATCCTGCTAAAAAATATACATTACTTGTTGGGTTAGTTTTTTGTTTTGTTTTGTTTTGTTTTGTTTTGTTTTGTCTCACCCTGGGAACCTAACCTTTATCAACATCATTTTTTCCTGCAGAGATATGTATCTGATGAATGAAGAAAAAAGTATTGAGAATGTGTCCAACGGCCTGGTAGTGGCTTGTCAACAACATAAAAAAAAATATAACTTGGAGAATATTACTCTGAGTTTCATGGGTTACTTTATCTAAACAGAGCATATACTGGCTAAGCTAATAAATAAAAATTTCCTATGAAGAAGAAAGAGGCAGATATAAACCCATATAACACAGATCAAGTCCTGGCTCTTCCAGTATGATTCTGGATGTCAACTAACATATTTAAATCTGTTTCCTCGTCTGTAAAATAAGAATAAAATTACTTTCCCTGCTCTAGGGGACTAAAATAAACCTAATACCACATATTCTCATAACATGAAAATTGACCACCTTGATCATAAACTTCTACGAAATTACCTTTTTTAAAATCCTCATTAAAGATATGTTTTATTGATTTTGACAGGGAGAGGGAGGTGAGGGGAGGGGAGGGGAGGGGAGGGGAGGGGAGGGGAGGGGAGGAGAGGAGAGGAGAGGAGAGGAGAGGAGAGGAGAGGAGAGGAGAGGAGAGGGAAACATTGAGGGGCTGCCTCATGCTCATGCACATGCCCTAACCAGGGATCGAACCCGCAACCTAGGTATGTGCCCTAACCAGGAATCAAAACCACAACCTTTTGGTATACGGAACGATGCTCCAACCAACTAAACCTCCTCAGCCAGGGCTGATGTTAGCTTTTTTTGGCAAGTAACCAAAATACATCACATAACCAACCAGAGTCACAGGTTACTACTGTATTGCTAAACATCTCCCATACCCATCGTTTGACAGAAAAAAATATGCCACAGAAGACCAACCTTCGCATTTCCTCATTAGTTGAAAGGTTAAAGAAAGAACCATGGCAAAGACTATAATCAAGCAGCAATATGAAACTACTCTGCAACTACTAAGTACATTATTAAAAATAATAATTATTTCTTTTTACTGACTGCTTGCCATTTCAGTCATGTTAAGTACTACCCTCTGAAGAAAGTACTATTATTTCCATTTTATATAACAAGGCTGAAGCAAAAGAAATTAAGTAATTTAATTAAGATCAGATGCTTACAAACCACGCTTAGCATCCACATCCCAATATCTTAAATCACTGCAATAGAGCAGAGAATTTGGAGAACTAATATTTAGTAAAAATATTAGGCTTACGAAAACTGTCACATCCTCAAGAATATCCCTAAATAAAAAGAGCTGATATGCTAATTAGGCCGAACAGCAGAACAATCGTCCAGACGACCTTCCAGACAAAGCTGGGGCTGCCTGAGCCCCAGGCCTCGCAGCCACTGTAGCTCAGGGCTGCCTGAGTCCCGGGCCTCACAGCCGCAAGAGCCGTCCTGCCCCACCGCGCCCCAGAGCCACTGCTTGCAGGCCCAGGGGTGGGACCAACGGGTGCTCAATGCACCTCATGGTGACCAGTCATTTGGTCGTTCTAATCGTCATGGACACTGGCTTTTTATATATATAGATTTCTACATTGTATTAATTTTTTTAATATATTTTATTGATTTTTTTACAGAAAGGAAGGGAAAGGAATAGAGAGTTAGAAACATCGATGAGAGAGAAATATCGATCAGCTGCCTCCTGCACACTTTCCACTGGGGATGTGCCCACAACCAAGGTATATGCCCTTGACCAGAATCAAACCTGGCACCCTTGAGTCCACAGGCTGATGCTCTATTCACTGAGCCAAACCGGTTAGGGCTGTATTAATTCTTTCTTACTGCTTTTTCTTAGGTACAGGCAGACTTTTAAGCCTCCTCTACCATAAAGCACATCTACAGAAATATAATATATATAAACTTTAAGTTTTTCTTATGTAAAATTTCTCTTCAATCCCATTCCCACCAAAGTGCTCTTATGTGCTTCTACTGTGGCAAGTCAAGAGAGCTACCTCCTAAAACTTCACAAAAATAGAGATCAGGATATTCTCTGCAGTTCCATTCCCAGAAAAAAAGTTTGGATCACACACAATTGGTCTTCCCAATAAAACACAATTCTGAGGAAACTGAAGCCAGAGGTGGCCCAAACTGCTGTTTTATTATTGGCCTTTGCTCTTTTGCTAAGGTATCTACTTGTGTCAACTGTATCATAAGTGTCAAGTACTGAAGACAGACTGAAGACAGATGGACTGGGCTTTTAATCTACTGCTTACTATTTTTAATTACTTGACCTCTGAGTGTCGTCTATAAAATAAGCATGGTAGCACCTCACTCCCAGGTTTCCTTGGGCTGAAAGGTAATAAAATGCTACACGCACAGCACCTAACACAATGGCTGCTGCTCTATACGTTTTAGCCCCTTCCTGAACTTTGGTTCTTAGGCCTTTTCACATTCTCTCCTTCCGTCTAAGCTTATAGTATTCAGAAGATTGTTAAAGTCCTACTCATGCTGTCGCATTTAGCTGCATGAAAGCCCAACTCATTGCCCCTTGCTAATGAACCACATTGTTGCCTCACTGTTTGGCAAGAATTGAAAATGCGGAAGCCGACCAGATGGCCTAGGTTCACCACTGGCTCCTGGAGCCTCGTCAAGTAATGTTGAATTCTGGCGACACTCTGCAGGTACTCAAAGTAGATCACCTCAATGATGGCGTTAAACATTACAATATTAAAGTACTAGGCACGTATTTGAGCCTGATGTGCCACTTACGGAATGAATAATCACATTTATGAACAAGGCTCTTGGTAGTTTCTAATACCAGGGTCAAGAGGTTAGAATATGAGTGCAGATAAGGCTTTCTAAAAGTGCAGCTCATTGCTAGACTATTTGAAATAACCATAGTGAGCTAGTAGGCTGATAGGCTGAACATCAAGGGAAAAGAAAGCAATTCTACGATCCCTCCACACCTACTCTTACTCCTACCAGCCTAATCTCTCACAATTTTGCTAGGGTAAAATTTCATTGGGAGAAAGGAGTCCTGACACTCAGAGCTAATGGGGGAAATAGTTGTTCCAGATCTGTCCACAGTTTACAGTGGTTCCTGGCTGGTCCACACTTTGCAAATGATGTCCAAAAGAAAGATGTGATGATGCTGAAACAAACCCAGGCCCTTGCCCTGATTGAGAATCAAACAGTGACCTCTTGGTGGACGGGTGAACGATCAACCACTGAGCAACACCCGCCGGGTCCATAAACTTTGTAAATTTATCCAACTTAGCCTTTTTCTACTCCATACAAATTTTTATCATCAGCAGTTTTAACACATCGTAGCAGATTCCACTTCAGTCGTACTGAATTGGTGTTTTCTCAAATTCTTTAAAAATGTTCTTGCTTCTTGTTGTTCCACAGACTATTCATAGAAGCTTATCCTTCATCACTTCCAATTCAGTACCGACTCTTCAAATGAACAACAGAGCAGTTCCAAGAATCTCTCTCAACTCAGCAGGAAAACCACTCAAAATCATTTGCCTCATTTTTTAATTGACTGTAAGATGTTGCTCCTAATGGCCTCAGCTCTTTGAGAAACGATTCTCATTGAAAGGTGTAATAGTTTTAAACAAGTTTATTTTCTCTAGACACATTTTTTCAGCTGCTGCAAAATAAATGTGCTTTAATTAATTCACAAGGTGAGTGGACTGGCTAACAAATGAGCCATTTGGGAATTTTCTTTGATTAAAGTACTTTCATTTTTTCACTTTGAAAAAAAATTCTACCCTAATACATATTCCATTTTAAATTTTCTCATTTTTCCCTAGATGGGAATATTGTGATGGGTGCTTAGTATGGTAATGTCAACATATATTGTATTATTTCAGCACAACTACAGTGTCAACACATAAATAGAATGCATTATCATCTAATTTGACAACAGAATAAACCACACTCCACTATGCTATGAAAGCACACATTTGAAATCCACTTTTCTCTTCTTGTTTTGACATGATGAGTATGCATCGGTAAGTAAAAAATAAATAGAACTAAATGTCACAGTACACTGGGACACATGGCACTCAAAATGCTGTGGAGTTTTAACCGCATCAAACAATCTGTGATCAAGCAGCATGCAAAGAGAAAAAGAGTGCCACACACAGCTCTCTGTCCCAAATACTCAACTCTGCCACACAGCACAAAAACAGCCACAGACAAGACACAAACAGAGGATCATGGCAGCTCCAATGGAACGTTATAAACACTGGAATTTGAATTCCATATAGTTGTCGTGAGTTATAAAATATTCTTTTGACTTTTTAACCACTTGAAAATGTAAAAACCACTCTTATCTCACAGGTCATGCAAAAAAAAAAAGAGAGAGAGAGGGAGCAGATTTGGCCCATGGTCAGTAACTTGCCAACCCCTACCTAAAATCCACCAAATGGAGAGATATGAAAACCAGAATATCCTAGAAAACTTTTTCCTTCACTCCTGGGACCACATTTCAGACGTAGTGAATCATAACTCTGTGATGTAGTCACTGGGAAGTGGATTTGAATGAAGCAGAAAATCATATTTGTGGACAATGAAGAGCCAAAAAATGAAAGATGATCTGACTGAGACCATAACAAAGCTAATTCCTGCAACCACATGAGGCTGAGCATTGCACCATAACTTAATGAAGAATAACTAGAAATTAACACTAGAAGTACCTAATAGTTATAGCTGCATAGTACTGTGCTTTATTGTATCTAGTTATGCCTACATTTACATTAGCTAATTATTGAACATTGCAGAGTGTGTCACTTCTATGCCTCTTGTCTTTAGCCTCAGTTAGGGAGTCCTGCTCAGTATTGTTAAAGAGAGAATAGAAAATAAGTAATTTTTAACTGCAAATACTATGGCTATGTACTATATTGGGCATTTGATATGTTTTTACTCAATTCTCAATGTCCTACAAGGTAAATTACCTTACATTACATTCCCTCAAGGTAAATAACTTATTAAAGGACAAACTAGTAGCTGCAAGAAACATCCCAAACCAACTTTACTTCCAAAACCTAGTGTTTACCTACTTCTAATAAAGCAATCAACATTATAGTAAATATTCTGTTGTTCAAAGTGTGATAAACTTTTTCTTAAAGTTTTTAAATAATTTAAAGTGACATTAAATGTTGATCCTAAATGTATCTTCTGTAGCAGATACAATTTTAAAGGCACAACCATAGAACAGAAAATGTTATAATTAACAGAAATTGGACATGTACTATTCAAACCCCTTAAATTTTATATTTCATTAATCATGAAAAATCTAAAGTAAAAGTCACTTGCTTCTTCATAATGCAACAAGTGAGTAAAAATTAAATGTTCTTCTAATAACAGAATTATAGACATTAAAAGTGGGAAAAGTCAGAGATAATCCAGCCCAGACTCTTATTTTACAAATGAAGGAAGGTATGAAACTTAAAGGCCACAGAACTGATGGAAGAGGTAGGATTGTTGCTACCTCTTGTTTTCACTTTTATTAAAGTATAAAAACTGACTTTTCAGTATGGTAGTAAATTGAGGTAGCTAACCAAAAATGACTTGAATTTCTCTTTTGTTACAATATAATAATCACTAGAGGCCCAATGCACGAAATTCTTGCAAGGGTATCAGCCCTCGCAGCCCCTCGCAGCCCCTTGTGTGCAGGCCCTCACAGCCTCGGCCAGCCCTCACAGCCCCAGCTTCATCCGGAAGGTCATCTGGAAGGATGTCCGGACAGTCGTTCTGCTGTTCCATCTAATTAGCATATTAGCTCTTTATTATATAGGATGTCTATAGGGTCTATAGTGATGTCTTCTTTTCAATTCCTGATATTGGTTAGCGGTACCTTTTCTCTCTTTTTTTATCAGTGATATCAGGTGTTTACCAGTTGTTATTAATCTTTCTTTATTGATATTCTCTTACGTTCATTTTTCTTTTCATTGATTCCTCTCGTCTTTATTATTTCCTTCCTATTATTTCCTTCCTTCTGTTTTCTTTGGGCTTAATTTTCTGAGATTTTTATCTTACTTCCTTGAGATGAATGCATTAGATCATTTTCACCCATTCTTCTTTTATGATATATGGCCAGAAATCTATCAATTACCTTCAAAGGAACTTAGCTGCATCATACAAACTTTGGCAAGTTGTGTTTTCATTATTATTCAGGTAAAAGTAATTCTTTGTAATTTCTTCTTTAATCCTTGGGTTATTTGGAAGTAGATTTCTTGATTTCTAAATATATGGGAATTTTCTAATTATCTTATGTTACTGATTTCCAGTAGTATTCACAGAACATACTCTGTATATTTCTATTATCTGATTTTTGTTCAGAACTGCTTTATGACCTAGTATATGGTCAATTTTGGTGTTCTTTGTGCACTTCAGAAGAACATATATATTCTGCAGGTGTTGGGCACAGTACTATAGATGTTTAAGGTATAGCATATTAATCATTACTAATTTTTTGTCTGTTTGATCCATTGAGTGCCTGAGAAATCCATTACTTGAATCTCTTGTGAGTTTGTTGCTATGGTCTTTGTTTCACTTAGTTTCAGTTATATGATCTTGTCTCCAGTATGTCTGGGTATTTCTGTGTGGATGTAAACATTTTATGAAAAAACTGTAAAAATTATTTAAGGCCTAAGATGATGTTATCTTCCTCCAGAAAGAATTGACTTTTGCTTAAACAAGTGGCTACAGTCATTAACAATCCCGGATATCCTTAATCCAATCAATGATTCTAGACTAGGTTTTATTTATAAGCAGACCATTCTTTTTGTTTGTTTGTTGTTGTTTTTGTTAATCCTCACCCAAGTATGTTTTTCCATTGATTTTTAGGGAGGGTAGAAGAGAGAAAGAAAGACAGAGAGAAACATTGATGTGAGAGAAACACACTGATTGGTTGCCTCCTGCATGAGCCGCGGTCAGGGCCAGGGCCGGGGAAGAGCCTGCAACCAAGGTACCTGCCCTTGATGGGAATCAAACCCGGGACCCTTTGGTCCACAGGCCAATGCTCTATCCACTGAGCCTAACCGGCTAGGGCCATTGTATTTTTGATTCACCTGCTCCTAAGGCATAGCACTCCAGGATCCTAACCCCAAGGCTAGGGGATGAAGCAGGAAATCTCCTTTCTTGGTGGACCCTGAACTCAAACTGCTGCTCCCTTAGCCCCATCCCATGAGTGTGTCAAACGCACTTTTCGGTTTCTCAGCCTCTCCACCACCTCTACTGGGAACAGAAGTTTCTCCTAAGGGAAAAAAGCCTCACATGCCCAGCTCACCTCTTTGGGCTTCCTTCTTCTCCAGGATTTTGTCCCCATCGTCTTCACTGATGGGTTAGCTCTCTGATACCTTCACACAGATGATTTTTATATGTGATCCATCTTTTCTAGTTGTTCTCAGTGGGAGAGTTAGTCCAAATTGCCTAATCCACCATCACCAGAAGTGCACTCTCAATTCCTCTTATCTGTAAAATGAGGATAATAATGACATCTTCCTCAAACATATTATTAAAAGAGATCAGAGTGCCTATGACACATTAAGAGCTCAAGAATGTCTGGCTATGGATGCCAGTTACCTTTTGCTAATCTAAAACTAGGCTCAGTTAATAGATTCTTGTGATTTTTGCCTGCCTAGTATCCACTGTATTTAACACCTCCAAATTCCTTTGACAAATTAGCCCTCAACTATTGAGTAATCTTGATGGAGCTGTCCACCAAGGTGCCGTGTCCTCCTCCTCTGATGAAGGATGGGCAACTAATCAAAGCTAGGGCAGATCAGCCTTTCTATTGGTAATGTGACCCTTAAGAAGAAAAGAGTTAGGCTGATCCATACAAACAGCAAGTAGCACCATAAACAGGGCATCCATTAGTGTCTGCAAACTAGCTATCCAGAGCTAATAATTTCTCTCTTTTCCAGGGACTAGTTACTCCACTTTCTGATGACTATCCAATGCTCCTATCATAAATATATTTTCTTCTTAACTTAACCAGGGTCCATTTTTTGTTGCTTAAAACTAAAATACTTAATTGATACCCCAATGAAGAACTATCTCACTTTCAAAGGTTTTCTGTGGGTCCCTGTGACGTAATCTTTCTGTTAACCAGAAAAAAATAAATAAAGCACCTTTATTTATTTATTTTACATCACTTAGAAAGTTGCAAAAATGCTTCTCTCTAGTATGACTAAAGAAGCAGTATTTTGTAACTTCTTTCTGTGCTGGTTCTTTATTGGCTCTCAGGTCCACGCCTGCCCTCCCATGCTCTCCTTTTATTTCAGAGGGAGTTAGAAGTCTATATAGACTACATTTCCCATACTACCTTAATAGCTGGTTTCCTTATGTTCTGCCACAGGGAAACACTGGTAAAAAAATTAGATGGCAGGAGAAGATAAACCATTTTATTTCCTTCCTTCTGTTTCTTATTCCAACAGAGACAGCAGCAGTATTCCAGGAACCTCAGCAGAAGTTTGATCATGGACTCTGGCTCCAGCAGCAACAGCTGCACCAGATAACTATCGTACAAATGCTGGTTACTGCGACAGCAGTGCAGTTCCAGTAGGGGTAGCAGTGGGTGACCACAGGCGCTAGCATCCTCTGAGATGAGTCCAACATCATCAACAAGACTACAGGCTTTTTCATCACTAGATGCACTGGCTCCTGAGCTCTCTGCAAAGCAGACGGAGCTCCAGGAGCAACAGCAATAGTTCAGCAATCGTAGCATCACAGTACTTATGGGCTCTGTTTAACACCATTTCATTTTTAGTCCTAGAAGTGGTAGTGGTTTCCTGCAATCGGTGATCTTCCAGTAAATTCATCACCCACTTTTTGCTACTCCAGACCAACCAATTCTTTTGGTAATTAATTCCCAATATTAAATTCCCCTTGTATGAAATATTTACAGTGGCTCTTGTTTTCCTAATTACACCACTTTTCAGTGTCTTGGGCCTCTTCTTTTTCTATTTTTCCAATTTTTTTGTTTCTTTTGTCCACTCATTTTTTTCACTCCATTTTTCTATCCTCTCTCTCCATTTTTTTTCTTCCTTCTTGACCTACTTCTTAAGTATACCAATAGTATCTATGTCATTTTTTTATTATAATGACATGGCAAAAGAGGTTGGAACGTTTTCAATTTAATTAATCAGTAGTTCAAGTACAAAAACAATATTTTCCTCAGAGACTATAATTTCATTAAAATCTTTTTTATAACCACAAATGTCAATATCTAAAAAATACTTTTGTAAACACTACCACAGTTCACCACTTGAGTGGTAACATCATCTAAGCCCCAAAACTCAAAGTAACAACTTGAATTAAACTGCAAATTATAAATCATAGCCTTAGGATATATTTCATGTATCATTTTAAAAGTATGATCATCTATATATATAAAAGACTAAGCGACTGGCCGACTGGCCAGTAGCTATGATGTGCACTGACCACCAGGGGGCAGACACTCAACGCAGGAGCTGCCGAGCGACAGCAACTTTGCAGAGTGCCCTCTTGCACTCCAGGACCCCATGGGGAATGTCAGACTTCTGGTTTCAGCTTGATCTCCACAAGCCAGGCCGAGAGACCCACCTGCTAGAGGGACCTCACTCACTCCACAGACCCCCTTTGAGCCCTGGCACCGCCCCAGATGTGGCGAGCCGGGGAGGGACTGCAGGAGGTTGGCTCTAGGGCATGTCAGGCCCATCTTGCCCAGTTCCAACTCGCCGGCCACCTTCTAATTAATTTCCTTTCAATGTGCACGAATCCATGCACCAGGCCTCTAGTTATCCCATAATAAATAAGGAATGCTTGGTACATGTTTTAGAAGGTAACAGTAAGACAATGTCAAGATATTTTAACTCATCTAAGAGTTTTTTTTTAAAATCTACTAGTTTGGGAGACAACCAAGATGGCGGCATAAGGTATATACCTGTACTTGCCGTCCCCCACAACCACATTAAAACTACAACTAAAAGACAAAACAGCTATCATCCAGAACCACGGGAAAGCTGGCTGAGTGGAATTTCTACAACTAGAAGGAAAGAAAAAAGCACATTGAGGCTGGGTAGGAGGTGCAGAGGCACCAAGAGCAGAGGTACGAAGGCACACGAACCGGGCTGCACCTGGGTGCGAGGTTTTTTTCAATCGGGAGATACAAGCCCCCAACTGCACTGAACTCATTTCCGGCGAGACTCTAGGGACCCAGACTCCTATGGGGAGAAACTGGACTGTTTGGCATCGGGTCAGAAAGCGAGGGTGGCTTTCTTGCAGAACTGCTCGCAGGGATCATTGTTACTGTGAGGGCACGGGACTCGGGGACTCGGGGATGGGGAGACCTGGAGATGGCTGATGGACAGGTATCGATGTTTGCTCTGCCCTGGTGATTCTCTGAGACCCCGCCCCACCCAATTTAAAACCCCACCCAAGCTGTGGAATCACCTGTCCTTTTGCAGCCTAACCTAACAAACTGCAGCTGGGTCAGAGAGCTCCAAAATTTCCAAACCCCAAACATAGAGGAGAAATCTGCAGATCTCGTGGTAGCTCCTGCTGGGTGTATCACACAGTGGTTGAATTTGTACCTCCTTGGAGATCAAGGAGCCAGTGTACCCAGTGGTCAGATACCAGATTTCAACTCCTCACATCCATAAGTGACACACTCAAGAGGCAGACTCAATGAGCACCAAAGCCCCACTGAAGCAAGTCCTGCCCCATAAGGGTGTCTCCAGCACAGCAGTTCTTCCACTATAGACACAGCAGGCCCTTGCAATCAATTGGCCTTGAGGTCATTTCCTCCCAGGGATACCAACAGCAATCAAGACTTAACTATAACAAGACGGTGCACCCAGCCCACAAAGGGGTGAATCAAGAGTGTCCACCTCAGGTGATTGGAGAGGCTGAGCTACTGAGCCCAATAGGACACCTACCACACAAAGCCACTCTATCAACACAGGGAAGCAGCCAAAATGTGGAGACAAAGAAACATGTCACAAATGAAAGAAATGGAGGAAAGCAAATTACTGGATTTAGAGTTCAAAACCACAGTTATAAGGTTACTCAAGAATCTTCTACAAACCTCCAAGGAACTTAGTGAGACCTTCAAGGATCTTAATGAGAATACCAAAAAAATGGAAAAGGACCAATCAGAAATTAAGCATACACTGACTGAAATAAAGAATAATATACAGAGATCCAACAGAAGACTAGAGGATCCCAAGAATCAAGTCAAAGATTTGAAATACGAGGAAGCAAAAAACACCCATCCGGAAAAGCAAAAAGAAAAAAGAATCCAAAAATATGAAGATAGTGTAAGAATCCTCTGGAACAACTTCAAACGTACCAACATCCGAATTATGGGGGTGCCAGAAGAAGAGAGAGAGCAAGATACTGAAAGCCTATTAGAAGAAATCATGACAGAAAACTTCCCCTACCTGATGAAAGAAATAGACTTACAAGTCCAGAAGCCAAGAGAAACCCAAATAAGAGGAATCCAAATAGGACCACACCAAGACACATCATAATAAAAATGCCAAGGGCAAAAGACAAAGAGCAAGTCTTAAAAGCAGCAAGAGAAAAACAGTTAGTTACCTACAAGGGTGTACCCATACGACTGTCAGCTGATTTCTCAACAGAAACCATGCAGGCCAGAAGGGAGTGGCAAGAAATATTCAAAGTGATGAATAGCAAGAACCTACAACCAAGATTACTCTACCCAGCAAAGCTATCATGTAGAATTGAAGGTCAGATAAAGAGCTTCACAGACAAGAAAAGGCTAAAGGAGTTCATCACCACAAAACCAGTATTATATGAAATGCTGAAGGGTATTCTTTAAGAAGAGGAAGAAGAAAAAGGTAAAGACAAAAATTATGAACAACAAAGGGACAACAAATAAATATCAACAAGTGAATCTAAAAATTAAGTCAATAAAAAAATCTGATGAACAGAATAAACTAATGAATATAATAGAAGCAGGGGCATAGAAAGGGAGTGGACTGACAATTCTCAGGGGGAAGAGGGTGTGAAGGGTGCGGGAAGAGATTAGACAAAAATCTTATACCTATGGATGAGGACAGTGGCGGGAGGTAAGGGCATGGGGTGGGGTGGGGTGGGAACTGGGTGGAGGGGAGCTATAGGGGGGAAAAAAGAGGAACATCTGTAATAATCTGAACAATAAAGTTTTAGGTAAAAAAAATAATAAAATCTACTAGTTTGTCTAGAAGACACAAATTCATCTGTTCACTTGAGATCACAAACCAAATTTAGCATCTGTTCAAAACTGAACTCTTGTTTAAACCAGAAACCTGGTATCTCTCTTCCCCACTCTAAAACACTCTCCATCACCACTTCCCCCCACCCCACATCAATACACTCAATCCTCTCAAGGGCATGGCTCAGTGACTGAGTGTTAACCTGTGAACCAGGAGGTAATGGTTCAATTCCCAGTCATGGAACATGCCCAGGTTGTGGGCTCAGTCCCCAGGGAAGAGGCATGCAAGAGGCAGCCGATTAATAATTCTCTCTCATCATTGATGTTTCTAGCTCTTTCTCTCTTTCCCTTTCTCTCTGAAATCAATAAAAATACATATATTTTTTAAAAATACACTCAATCATGTACACTTAAATTGCCATTACATAAAGAATAAAACTGAACTCTTTGCCACATCATATAAGGAAGTCCCTGCCTAATTTGGCTGGCTCCTGCCTACTGGGGTCCATCCTCAATTTATCTACTTTCCTTATTCAACACACAGAGATAAGGAAAATAACCACTGGTCACAGAATTATTCAATCCTAATTCATCATACACACATGTGCATGCACAAAGTCCCTTTCAGTCCTTGGGCGATACCCCCTATGAAAGTTCCCCACCACATACTTTCTTATCTCCTGTCCTCCCTCTTCTTCCAGAGAAGTGGTTAAAATCAAAGTTAAGGACATCTTCCCTAGGCAAAGAATAGGTAGCAAGTGAGTTAATATTCAATACAAAATTAAAGGTGGAACCTGCACTGTTTGGCAGGGAATACATTAACAAAGAATGGATACTACAGATTCAAGACATGCCCCCTTTCTCCTATGTGGTGAAGAATAAACCATCTCTCATGTTCTCTCTCTCTCTCTCTCTCTCTCTCTCTCTCTCTCTCTTTCTCCTCACATCCTCATTTCTGGCTACAACAAAGTGATTAATCCAAGTTTATCCTTAGGGTCAGCTTTTACACTACTTTTTGAGGTGTTTTTTTTAATTTGTTGGGGTGACACTAGTTAACAAAATTATACAGGTTTCAGGTGCACAATTCCACAACCCATCATCTGTACACTGTATTGTGTGTTCACCACCCAAACCAAGTCTCCTTCCATTACCATTTACCCCCTTATACCTTTCTCCACCTCCCTCCAATCCCCAATCCCCACACTGTTGTCCATGTCCATGAGTTTATTCTGGTTTTCTTTTCTTTTTTTCTCAATCTCTCCACACACATACATACCCAGTCCCTCAACCCCACCCCCAGCTGTCATCCTGCTCTCTGTCTATGGGTCTATCTCTAGTTTGCTTGATAGAGTATTTCTAATACCATACTAAAATTCCCTGACATTATACCCCTTCGTATCTCACATCAGTACCTTGAAATGCTTTAAACAATGTCTTTAACTCCTTCATTAATTCATTACTGAGCCCCTACTATGAATCAGGCACTGTGCTAACTTTAAAAAGGCATAGAGAGATACATCATCACACACAATTCCTGTCCCCAGTCTCCCCATAAACATAACTTATTAATAACTAGCTTAACCTGTAAATAAATATCTGCTCAAAAGTTATAACTTTATTTGATTAGCCACTTGGAAAATTTAAAATTATTTTTTTATTATTTGCCATTTGAGAAATAATGATTATTCTTTCTCTAATGCGCTACAAATTGAGGAGAGAAGATTAAACAGTAGTAGAGTAGTAGATGCCCAAGGAAGTTATACATAAATGGGGAAATGTATCAAGTGGCAAACTAGGATGAACACAAGATAGATTCCACCAAGTTTATTACTATTTCACTGGGGCCCCACCCTCTTTAGCATTAGACCTGGCATAGAATAGAAACTGCACTGTCATTAGAAACATCATCTTTGGGCCACAAGAATCACAACCCTGTTTTCAAAAGATTAGTAAAGTTTTTTTCTATTTTATTGAGACTATTATAAAGGAGCTATATCTTAAGAGGGTCTGTCAATGAAGTGATCACTCTTCTCCATTCAAACCCCAGGAAAATATTGGTGAAATTTAATTACAATATCAACCTAGTGTTCCTTAACCTTTCTTTTAAGGAGATAGAGTAAAACTCTTGCTCATATTTTAATATTATTCAAGTGAAGTTATACTCTGAATAAATTCCATAAAGACAAACCACAAGCAACTAAACCAAAACTTGTGGGAAGACCTATGCAACAGAGTGGAGAAAAAATATTTTTAACAAATAATATTGGAGATTTTTTTCTTTAGGATAAAACTGTACATTTATTTAATAAAATACTGTGATAAGCTACTGCAGAATGGAATGGAAGCTCCAAGGGAATAGATGGAAAGAAAAAAATAAAAAAACCATAGCTAACATGATATGCATAAAAATTAGTAAAATTGGAGACTGGAGAAGAAATAGAGAAAAGAGAGCACAAAAAGAAGGTAAGGCTAATAATATGCCCATAAATTCTAAGCCACGTGGGTAAAAATGCTCTGAGAATTTTTAGAATGGAAAAGTATAATTATATTTGAATTATCCACCTCATTATCATTATCCCTAAATCTCCAGAGAAATGGTATTAAGACAGCTGCCTACTATAAGTGAAATTTTAGAATTCAGAAAATAGGGCTGTGTCCCACATGTGGCCTGACACCAGGACAGAAATAAAAGCAAAATATAAAACAAAAAAAATAAATAGTGAAATGTTTAAATTGATTTTTGTTCAAGTGTTAAAAATAAGAATGGAGGAGAACCCATTTAATTGAATATGCATGGCATGTGACAGGTGATAAGGTAGATGATTGAAAATATATATTCATGGAAAAAAATGTATGATATCCTTTTAAGTAAAAAAAATTTATAATAAAGTACTAAGCAGAATATAAAATTATATACAGGGTAGGCAAAAGTAGATTTACAGTTGTTTTTATGGAAAATACAATAATCTATATATATAAAAGCCCAGCAACCGGACCAGCAGCATGACCAAAGAGACCAGAATGACCAATGGCTATGATAAGCACTGTGGCAACCAACCAGTCTGATCTGGGCCCCTATTGCCCCCCCCTCACCAGCCCTGCCCCTGATTGGCCCCCAACACCCTGATCGGGAGTGAGGCCGGCTAGCCTACAGCCCATGGCCCCTCCCCTTGGCTGGCCCCACCCCTTATCTCCCCCCCACCCCAACAGGGCATAGGGCAGGCCGGCTAACTGCCCACGGCCGCTCCCCGCCCACCAGCCCGGCTGATGGGCCCCCATCAGGATGGGCTGGGCGGACTTCACCTGTGCAGGAATTTGTTCACAGGGCCTCTAGTCCTATATAATAAAAGGCTAATATGCAAATCGACCAAATGGCAGAACGACCGGTCACTATGACGTGCACTGACCACCAGGGGGCAGACACTCAATGCAGGAGCTGCCCCCTGGTTGTCAGTGCGCTCCCACAGGGGGAGCACCGCTCAGCCAGGAGCCAGGCTCACAGCTGGCAAGCACAGCGATGGTGACTCTAAAGATGGTCAACTGCCGGCTTAGGCCTGCTTCCTATCAGTCAGACATCCCCCGAGGGCTCCTGGACAGCGAGAGGACATATGCCAGCCTGAGGGACATCCCCCCCAGTGCACATATTTCATGCACTAGGCCTCTAGTTAATAAAGAATGATACAAGACTAAACTCAGTGGAAAAAGGAAGATAGCGGCATAGGTAAATGCCTGCCTCCTACAACCACATCAAAATTACAACTAAAATACAGAACAACCATCATCCGGAACCACCGGAAAACTGGCTGAATGGAAGTCCTACAACTAGAGAAGTAAAGAAGAAAGCACACTGAGACCGTTAGGAGGTGCAGAGGTGCGGAACAGGCTAGTCTGGCACCCACGTGGGCTGCTTTTTAATAGGGAGGGAGATTGTCTCTGCAGAGGCCATCCAAGGAGTAAGAGAACCCAGCCCCACACCAGACCCCCAGCCAGGGTCCCAGAGCTGGGAACAGAAGTCCCTAAGGGCAGTAAGAACTACAGGCTGTAAAAACCAGTGCAGATTGGGGCTCAGTGACACAGAGACTGCTGGAGACCCAGCTGCTCCTCTTAAAAGGCCAGCAACATGAACTGAACTTACAAGGTACCGCTTCCTCTAAGCTCCAGCACCTGGGTGAGGCTCTGGGGGACAGAGACACATACGAGGAGAAATTGGACTGTCTGGTATCTGGGCATGAACTCGGGGGGGGGGGGGTTTCTCCTAGAAGAGGTGTTCATAGGGATCATTGTTCCTATGCTGGGACCTCCCCACCAGTCCTGGGGCTGACTGGCAGCCATTTCTGCTTGCTCTGCCCTGGTGATTCTCTGAGACCCTACCTCATCCAATTTATAACCCCACCCAAGCTGTACACAGCAGCTTTTGCATATGAATGGCCTGTCTTTGCTCAAGCTAAAATCTCTCAACAAGCTGCAGCTGGGTCAGGGAGCCCCAAACTTATCAATAAAAGGCCCAAGACCCAGCACCAGCACTAGCCTGCCTTGCTTCATAGCTGGGCCACATTTGGGCACTTCCAAACCCGATACAAAGAGGAGGAATCTGCAGATCTCTCTGGAGTCCTGTTGGCTGGCCCCAGGCAGTTACTGACTTTGCACCTCCCTGGAGATCCAAGAGCCAGTGTACCCAGTGGTCAGTGTCAGACCATACCAGATTACAACTCTACACATCCATAAGCAACACACTCAAGGGGAAGACTCAGTGAACACCAAAGCCCCACTTAAGCAAGTCCTGCTCCATAGGGGTGTCTCCTGCACAGTTGTCCCACTGTAGTCACAGCTGGTCCTCACAGCCAATTGGCCTAGTCACACCAACAGCAATCAAGTCTCAACTACAAGACTGTGCTTACAGCCCACAAAGGGGTGAACCTAGAGCTCCCAGCTCAGGTGACTGGGGAGGCTGAGCCATGGGTGCTATAGAACACCTACTACACAAGGCCACTCTACCAACTCAAGGAGATGTAGAAGCTCTACCCAATACATAGAAACAAACACAAAGAAACAGCCAAAATGTGGAGACAAAGAAACATGTCACAAATGAAAGAAGTGGAAGAAAGCAAACTACTGGATAAAGAATTCAAAACTTACCCAAGAATTTTCTAGTAACCTCCAAAAAATGGGAAAGGACCAGTCAGATAAGCATACACTGACTGAAATAAAGAATAATGGTATATAGGGATTCAACAGTAGAGTAGAAGATTCTGAGAATCAAATTAATGATTTAAAATATGAGGAAGCAAAACACACTCAACCAGAAAAGCAAAGAGAAAAAAGAATCCAAAATATGAAGATAGTGTAAGGAGCCTCTGGGTCAACTTCAAGTGTGCCAACATTCACATTATGGGGGTGCCAGAAGAAGAGAGAGAGCAAGATATTGAAACCTATTTGATGAAATAATGACATAAAACTTCCCCTACTCGTGAAAAAAATAGACTTACAAGTCCAGAAAGCAGAGTCACAAACAAGAGGAACCCAAAGAGGACCACACCAAGACACATCATAATTAAAATGCCAAGGACTAAAGACAGAGAGAGAATCTTAAAAGCAGCAAGAAAAAAGCAGTTAGTTAACTACAAGAGAATGTCCATATGACTGTCAGCTGATTTCTCAACAGAAACTATGCAGACCAGAAGGGAGTGGCAAGAAATATTCAAAGTGATGTATAGAAGTACCTACAACCAAGATTATTTCATCCAGCAAAGCTATCATTCAGAATTGCAGGTCAGATAAAGACCTTCACAGACAAGAAAAAGCTGAAGGAGGCCATCACCACCAAACCAGTATTATATGAAAAGTTGAAGGGTATTCTTTAAGAAGAGGAGGAAGAAGAAAAAGATAAAAAATATGAACAACAAAATGGCAACAAATACATACCTAGCAACAACTGAATCTAAAAATCAAAATAAATAAGAAATCTAATGAACAGAATAAACTGGTGAATAAAATAGAACCAGAGACATGGAAATGGAACAGACTGACAATTCTCAGAGGGAAGGGGGGTGGGGGGGAGGGAGTGGGAAGAAATTAAACAAAGATCTTATATGCATATATGCATTACCTCTGGACACAGACAATAGTGTGATGAGGGCGTGGGGCAAGGTGAGAACTAAGTAGAGGAGGGCAATGTGGGGACAAAGAGGGACATCGGTGATCATCTCAACAATAAAAATTTAAAAAAACAACAAAAAACAGGAAGGGGGGTGAAGAGGGGGAAGATCCAACTACTTATAAAGCTACCTTAATTGATTAGATTTAGACTACAGAAATACCCCTATATTCTAACAAGACAAAAAACAAGATTAATAAAAGGGAAATTTTTACTAGAACTACCATCTTACATTGCTACAAAAGCCAGCCCAACTCTAAATAATAATCTTTCTGACTCTAGTATCTTTAGACAAAGGTAAAAGACAAGTAGCAAAGCCCTAAAAACAAGAACGGAGATTAGAGTGCTGCGTGTAGGCCTGGAATCAGGAGTTCTAAACTGAGGATTAAGCATTGCTTCTAACAGTCTAGTAAAGGTTCCAGGAAAGAGAACCAGAATAGAAACTGACTCTAAAGTGGAAGGCTATACCAGAGATTATTCATGAATCACAGAAATGAATGGAAATTGTGAGTAAAAGCCAGGATAAAACCAAGAAATGTGAACTGGAAAGGGTGGGAAATAGAGAGTGTTTGAAAACACTGGAAATAGTGAAACATATGGTAAATTGTGAGACAGTAAATTGTGAGCTATGGCATGGTTATATAAATTCCCGCTGCAAAATCTGGTGGCAGATTGGAAGCATGTGTTCCAAAACAATTCCAAAAGATTCCTATTGAAGCTGAAGAAAACGAATAATGAGAGTTTCGTATCCTTATCATTATCTAAGTCTCTTCAAAAGGTGTTTTTAGCATAAGTTTTTATATTAAGTCAATGAATTGTTTATTCCATACATATCCCTCTCCCCTACTTCAATGCTAGAGAAACAGTGAAAACGTTATTATAGCTCAAAGAAAAGATTTATGAAAGAGGTGGAAGATGAAGCTGGAAAGACAGGTTGGGAAAGGACTGTGAAGGACCTTGTAAGCAAAAATAAGTAGTTTGAATTTTACCAAGCAATAGGAAGTCTAAAGAGGCCTTTATACTAGGGGATGGTTTAAATTTGATTTTAAGATGGTACAAGCAATACAAGGAAAGCCCAGTATAGAGACAGAAGACCACAGAATGGCAACACCAGTGGAAACAGACTGGTGACAATTCTTACACTAGTTAGACTTTTTGACACTAACTCAAAAGAATTTATTGACATAATAGACCCTATCACAGCGGTTCTCAACCTGTGGGTCACGACCCCTTTGGGGGTCAAACGACCCTTTCACAGGGGTCACCTAAGACCATCGAAAACATATATATAATTACAGATTGTTTTTGTGATTAAGCACTATGCTTTAATTATGTTCAACTTGTAACAATGAAATTGGGGGTCACCACAACATGAGGAACTGTATTAAAGGGTCGCGGCATTGGGAAGGTTGAGAACCACTGCCCTATCATACTCTTATTTCTAAACTCTTCACTCTAATCAAATATGCCAATGAGATAAATTCAAATTTTTTAACATGATATACAAAGATAGGTGATTATAAATATTTAACAAAATCATTGTGAAATTAATATGCCAATCATTATACACATTAAATATAAATTTCTTTATTTCCAAATAAACTATAGATAAATGATGGAGCTGGGACCCTAACCCAGATCTCTAAATCTTGGTTTTTATCACCATCCAAGACTGAACATGAATGAAACAACATTTTTCTGCATAAAGGGACATTCCATATTTCATGTAGCACGTAAATATAAGTTAATGCAAAATTATAAAAATAAAGCCTATTTGTATCTAACCCTCAAAAACATTTTCCCTGCTGCTTAAAATTGTTTTCAACTTCATTGTTTTGCACACATGAATACCTTCATTGTGTGACCGGAAGTCAAGAGTATCAATTTTTATGTTGACGCTACTTTTCACTAAAATTCATAAAAACTGCAAAGCAAATAAAACAACATTTTAAAGGGAGACTTTTAAATAACTATTCTAGAGATTGCCAAATTTTCGAATGCCAATCCTGTCAATCTTATAATTTTTTTTTTAATATATTTTTATTGATTTTTTGCAGAGAGGAAGGGAGAGAGATAGAGGGTTAGAAACATCGATGAGAGAGAAACATCGACCAGCTGACTCTTGCACATCTCCCACTGGGGATGTGCCCGAAACCCAGGTACATGCCCTTGACCGGAATCGAACCTGGGACCTTTCAGTCCGCAGGCCGACGCTCTATCCACTGAGCCAAACCGGTTTTGGCGCAATCTTATAATTTTTTTTAATGTATTTCTGACTCTCCAAAAATGGTAGAATTGCACTTTCTCTACCCTGAGGTAGACATAATCATGTTAGTTAATCTGGCCACTGAAATGTGAGCGGAAGTTGTATACACATTCTGAGAGGAAATGTTAAGAGACAGCTTGCTATTTACCACAGTCCCTCTTTTCATCTGCTCTCAGTGCCCCAGATAGCTTCTCCATCAGCCTGTGATCCAGACTAAGGACAACGTGGAGTAGAGATCCCAAGTGAGCCAGAGAAAACAGAATAAACCTATGTTGTTCCATGCTCCTGATAGTTGGGGATGGCACAGCCTACTGTAAATGTATAAATGTATTGCCTCTCAGCGCCAAACCCACCCTTCTTTGTCCTGCTTTGTGACATTGGATCTGGACTATTTCCTCTTTACCAGTTGGCACCATGTTACGCTTTGTCAGTAGAGGGAGCCAGAGGGACATTAACTGAATAAGGGGCCAGTTGCTCTCTGTTTCTGGGTGCTTTGTAGCTTCTCTGGGATGCTTGGCTGCCAGGAGTGTACAGGACACCTGGTGGCACTCACCCTCCCAGCAGGGTTCACCGGCACCCCAATGGGGGCATTTTTCCGACAGCTTCAGCAGCACTCTAGCAGGCAGAATCCCAACAAGTCTCGCTGACACCCCACTGGGTGGCTCCCCAGTGAACTTCCTGAGCACTCCAGCCAGCTTCTCAGAAGCCCCACTGACACCCACACACACACATACCCCCCCCCCCCCCACATGATGTCCTGCTGATTTGCCCCAGACTGTGACAGCTATGAGCCACAGCCACACCCTCCCACAGGGGCTGAGTCTCAGCCTTAGCCGTGGGGGCAGGGGGCTCTCCCCCAAGTTTGTTCCTTGCTTGTGTACTGGGCCTCGACCCTAAAAGAGGTGGCTGCTTAGTGCTATAGGTTAATCCTTTATATTAAAATGTTTCTGTTCAAATTACTATTTCAGTTTGTCTCCTGACTGGACTCTGATATCTAGTGGATCCTATCACATAACACTACATAGTGCCTTGGACTCTTTTTCTACTTTACTTCACAGCTACTTTTAATGTTTTAAATACCTAAGACAATTTGTATTTTAAATACTGACATAAAGTTTAAGTCATAATACATACTATACCTTTTCATTAAGTCAGACTTCTAGTCTAATAACTATAAGAAAGTAAAATAGGCACCCTTATTGTAGAGTAAGAAATGGCTCTTCAACCAAACATTCCAAGAAAAACCATATTCTTGTCAAAAGGTTAAATCCAAATCTTTATTTACTCGTACTGCAATATAAAGTACATGCTGTGTCTTTTTTAAATGATAATGAAAATACTGCATTTGGAAAGATTTCAAGAATTCTTCATATATTAGTCTTGTGACAATATTATTTATTCCTCTATAAAAATAAATACAATTATTAACGAAAATGACTAGTTAGGAAAAGCACTGATGTGCAGAACCCAGAACAATTCACACTGCTGATCCCCAGACCCCCAACCCTACCTCCCCCACCCACCCCCCAGTTAGAACAACATTTTAATTCAGGAATAAATTGTTAAATAAATAAAAAGTGAAGAGCGGATTGGCAGTAATTTGAGGGCAATAAAGTATTATGAACCCATGGAAAAGTGCATTGCAAAGTATTATTTCAGAGATGTCACTCTGGAATTTGTATCTCTGAATGCAAAATACATTTTTAAAAAATAAGAGGACAATCTCTAGTTTAATTTTTTAATATACTTTTATTGACTTCAGAGAGGAAGGGAGAGGGAGAGAGAGAGACACAACATCAATGATGAGAATCACTGAATGGCTTCCTCCTGCATGCCCCCTACTGGGGATTGAGCCCGCAACTTGGGCATGTGCCCAGACCAGGAATTAAACCGTGACCTCCTGGTTCATAGGTCGATGCTCAACCACGGAGCCACTGCGGCCAGGGCAACAATCTCTACTTTATAAAAAACACATACCCAAGTGGCACTCACTTGAGAAATGTACAGAGGATAATGGCCCCCTCAAAGATGTTCACATTCTAATGCCAGGAACGTGTACATCTGTATTCTTACACAGCAAAAAAGGATTCCACAGAAGTGATTAAGTGGGGAAGAGTATTCTGGAATATCTAGTGGGCCCAATCTATCATATGAATCCTTAAAAGAGAAAAATCTTTCCCAGCTGTGGGCAGAGAGATGCCCACAGAAGTAGGGTCGGAGAGATGGCATCAGGAGAACTCAACACCCCACAGATATAGGAGGCCACGAGCAAGCACTAGGGAGAGGCAGGCCGCTAGGAGGTTAGAACAGCATTCAAGGAAATGGGAAATCTCAATCACATAACCTCAGAGAAGTGAATTCTTTCAACAACCTAAATGATCAAGGAGACATCCTCCCCCTCTAGCTTCCAGAGAGAAACACAGCCAATTCCTTTGATTTTAAGGCAGAAAGACCCTTGTCAGATTCTGACCTACAGAGCTGTAAGATAATAAATTCATGTTGTTTTAAGGCACTAAGTTTGTTAGTAGTAGAAAATTAATACAAGAAATACTTTTGGAAGATCTGGGTCTTTATTAAAGAAAGTAACAATGTCCTTTCAACAGGCATTGAAAAATTGGGGGTTCATAAAAGTATTTATTGATGATAAACTAGATTGATATTCTCTAGTTTAAATAGCCATCAATGGTATTTATTATGAACTAGGAATTCTAATGGGTTTACAAATGCAAACTCAATTAATCATCATAACAGCTTCTGAAGTGGGTGTTATTATCCCCATTTTACAGACAAACACACTGAGGTACACAGCTACCAAGTAACAGCTGGGATTCAAACCCACATTTGTCTGATTCAAGTCCAAGCCCTTAAGCACTAGGCTCTTAACTGTTTTCCAGAAGACTTAACAGCAATGTGACGGGGAAGAAATGGGTTTTGGAGTTAGAAAGATCTAGGTACTGATCTGTGTTCTGGTACTTAGAAGCTTTGTGACCTAGATCTTAGCACTTGGTAAACACTGAACAAATGTTAGTTCCTTCCTTCAATTCCAGACATATATTCAAATTCGAAGAAAAGCCTGTGTGGACAAGTCTTAAGATAAAAACTGAATACTACTCTCAAAGAATTTCCACTTCTTTCTTCCAGTTCCACAGTATGCCTTCTCAGAGCTCAGCTAAGACAACTATGGTACCACAACAAGACTGTCCCTAGAGGTATCATGGCTCTCATTATTATATCAAAAATAGAACGGAATTCACTGTAAGAGCATTACTAGAAAGTAAGGGGAAGATATTGTAAGAAACTAAACATGAGATACAGGTAGAGCAAAGAATCTCTGATTTAAGGCAATCTTAGCCATAGGTTACCTCAGATGAAACAGTTGATTACATGCACCTTCTGGTTCATTTCTTTGGCTTAACTTTGTTACCGTGTTAACTTGTTTTTGTTAACATACTCAAAGAGTGGCACTGCCCATTATGCTAATATTCTTTATGCTAATATTCTTTTTTTAATTTATTTTTATTGATTTTAGAGAGGAAGGGAGGAGGAGAGATAGAAACATCATTGATGAGAGAGAATCATTGATTGGCTGCCTCCTGCACACCCCATACCGGGGATTGAGCCCGCAATCCGGGCATGTGCCCTTGACCGGAATTGAACCTGGGACCCTTCAGTCCGAAGGCTGACTCTCAATCCACTGAGCCAAACCGGCTAGGGCTATGCTAATATTCTTTATACCCTTTATTAGCCACATATCAACTGAACCTGGTCAAAGATGCTTTGTCCTCAAAGGTGCATACCCTTCTGTACTAGTTGATCATTTAAATGTCTGTGCTCAAGTCCCCTTGATTTTAAAATTCTGGGTGTGTTTTTTTAACATACCTAGAAGATGATCCAATTCCACATATTCTCTCTGAAGATCCACTGAGCTTTCCACCCCTGCAATACCACCATTGCCATTGCTCAAGGAAATTTCTGTTGGTGATGGTTTCTAAAATGTTAACAACTATTTCAAATAGAAAAATATTCCACAGCATAGCAAAAAAAAATAGGGTGGACTATCACTAGGAAAAGGTGGCTTAAACTCTCACATCCTTGAACAAATGTTTATTAAATGAAATGTTTTTTAATGGAAAAATCATATTTATTAAATATATTTTGTTTCAGTGATTTCATTTGTTGCCCACTGCTTGATATTAAATTAACAGCATACACCATATGTCATAGCCAATAGCTCTCATGTCCAAGAGAAGTAAACAATGAAACTTCTTTACCATTAAATCCCAAAGGTAATCATTTCCTGAGATATTAGCTGCTATCCACTCTGTTAGGCAATGCCAGATTTAATCATTCATTCGAAAAAACATTTATATCCACTTACAATGGACCACCCACTGGGAACACAGTCCTTTAGGATTAAATCCAAATTGAAAGAACAGCATCTTAACAGTATTTTAAGCTCTGATCCTTGCCTTCTCTCCAATCTCTTCTACTGACTCCTTTCTGTTTAAACCTTCTGCTGCAGACTTTCTGAACCACTTCAAGTGAGTTTCTTGACCATGCACTGACTCTCTTTTACAAATGAAAGGTAAAGTTTGGGGGCTGGAGACAGGAGTTTTAATATTAGTCTGACAATACAGATGAGGAAACATGGGCTCAGAGGGTTTAATAACATAACTAGTACTTAGTTATCAATTGGTAAAGTTTGAGGTCAAAGTCCATCTGGTCCATCACCTTTGCCTCTGTTACCTCCCTCTTCATCATGCAGTTTAATCAGTTCTTTGTCAATATGTATCGTCAACAAGAAGGTATTAATTGTCCTAGTTACCTTAAAATATAGAACATATATAAAGAATTTACTAGGTCCTTTCTCATAAAATGTCAATTAAAATCTTAGAATGCATTTTAAATCCTTAAAAACTATAGGTTTTCAATTTTTGGCAATGGCCATGGTTATTGATATATATAATAATTTTTATTTAAAAGTCTGCATAATTAAATTACATCATGTATCTGACATGCCACCTTCTTAAGTCTTCATTTAGCTATAAGAAGAAAACATGGTAGTTCTTTTTAAATATTAGAATGAGGAAGGTCATTCTAAGTATACCGCCAATCGCAAGCCACAAAACAAAAAGTAATCAATTCAAATACATTTTTTAAAAATCCTGACCAGTGAAACAAGGCACAAACAAGACTGTAAAACAAAAGACATATAAAGAGCTTCTCCAGATCACTAAAAATGAGCAATAGAAAAAGAGACAGAAAAGGCTCTACACGAATGTAAAAGGTCCGCCCTGATAAGAAAACTGCAATTAAATCAACAATGGCGTATTTTTCACCAAAATATTGGCAAAGATTACCACACACTGAATTAGCAATGATGTTGGGAAGTCTCCCTAGTATATGTCACTTACGTATACTTCCTCTGTGAAAGTAAATTTGGGAATATTTATTAAAATTTAAAATGTGCTGAACTTTTGACCAAATAATTCCATTTCTAAAAATTTATCCCCGTGATATATTCATACATATGGGAAAATGATCTATGAATAAAACGTATTTAACATAGTGTTTTTTCTAATGGCAAAATAATTAGAATCAACTTATCCAAAAATATGTACTAGTTAAAGAAATTACAGAACATTTGTAAAATGGGATATTACGCAGCCATTAAAATAAATGAGGCAACCAGATATTAATGGGTGTGGAAATTATCTACTAAAAAGTAAACTTTCAGGACACATTTGTGTTTTTTGTTTACATACATATATCCATACATGCATGTGCACACACAAACACAAAATATTTGATAAATACACATATCTACTCTTCTACACAGAATTTTTTGGCAGACTATACAATATCCTGGCAACAGTAGTTGTCTCTGACTAGGGGAAATAATTAGAAATTTTGTAAGAAACTTTGTACTATGTCCTGCATATATACAGTATATATATAAACATACATACACACACATATTACCTAATAAATAAAGAAGTTTACAAACTAACTTTGGAAAGCACTTTTAAAATTGAAGTACTAAAAAAAAAAATGTAGAACTGCTCATCTGTTTTAAATATAAGCTAAATTATTACCTTGTTCTATCAGGAAAATTTTTACTTATTATCTTCCTTTATTTGGGAAGGAAATTATCCCCTTGACATTAACAGAAAACCTAAACTGAGATCAAAGAAAAGATAATTTACACATCAAGAAACATAATTTCACCCTGACCGGTTTGGCTCAGTGGATAGAGCGTTGGCCTGTGGACTGAAGGGTCCCGGGTTCGATTCCAGTCAAGGGCATGTACCTTGGTTGCGGGCACATCCCCAGTAGGGGGTGTGCAGGAGGCAGCTGATCGATGTTTCTCTCTCATCGATGTTTCTAACTCTCTATCCCTCTCCCTTCCTCTCTGTAGAAAACCAATAAAATATATTTTTTTAAAAAAAAATAAACATAATTTCTAATTTGTTGCAAAAACACCTCATCTGAAAGACTGTGATATGCACATAGTAGAAATTCAATAAATATTTACTGAATGAATACCTTTCTATTGATTTCAGTGGGTTTGTGTTCCTCTATTTTTTTTTTCACCCCCCCCCCCCCCCAAAAAAAAGCCTCACTGGAAAATAAGAAAATAGAAACTTTTAAATTATGTTTTTCTTAAAAATAAATAAATAAATAAATTCTCCATTTTCCCAACAAAACTGGTAAACTACCTCAATAACTTACCACAAGTCAAATCAACATTACTTATTAGGTAACTACTATGCACAGGTCTTTAAGGATGCTGTAAAACACAAACTCCAATAAGTTTATTCTTGCCCTCAAGAAGTTTAGAGTCATGAAAAATCACTTAAAAGGCTTAAAAACATTAATCAGTAAAAGGACACTGTAGAATTTGAGAGAATTATCCAAACTAAAAATATTAATGGAACTCATATGAGAGTAAAAAAAGGAGTATTGATCTATTTAGGGATCTATAGATATATAAAAATGCTTCCAAAATTCTAGTATCTCACTCACATGTAAAATGGTATTATTTGATGGTGATAGAACTTCCTAGGTATGTGGATGTTCAGCTAGACTTGGAAGACATTGCTAAGAATTAAATATAAATAGTTTTCATTCTTCCGGCGCCCAAGGCAATAGATTACTATAGTGGTCTCACCTCTCCCATTAAAAATCTCTCAGGCCTGAACCTCTTAATATACAAATATTTATATGTAAATTATATGTATCTTAATATTGTTGATCTATATACCAACTATTAGTAAAGCTCAATTTCTTTTTTAAATAAAAATAGAAATGTAAATGTAAGTTTAAATATTTCTTCCTATACTCCCATATATCATCTTATAATGCATACCCAACTTTGGATAAATACTTAACATAACATAGAAACTCACAGATCATGCAAAAATATTTTCAAATAGTTCTAATTTTTCACACATCCAACTTTTTCTAACATAGTTGTTAAAAGATAGCAGGTATGAATCTGATTTTCAGTTTATTTCTCTCTGTCCATGACCTTCTTTCAGAATAGATGTTAACATGAAATTAAATGGATATCACTATAGAGAAACAAAGGATATAGTATAGTCACAGCCAGATATTTGTCCCTTCAAAGTTAATGTGAATAATAGCCATTGAAGAATACTAGTATTTTTTCTTATATATAGCATGTGAAATTTAATATCCTATATTGATAATATATTACTTAATAAATTGTCAAATTCTTGAAAATGCTTTGTCTCTTGTTATTATAATTATATATAAAGTCTATTCTTTTTCTCATTTTCCTGGCCTACTGTTATTTTATTACAAAAGACAAAAGCACTTTTAAAGAACATATATAATTACATTTGAAATATATTCTGTTTTAACCTCCAAATAAGTTATTGTTAAAGTGAAAACAAAAATAATTCTGAAGCCATGTAGGTCATTTTGAGCTATGACCTCTTCCAAGACTAAGTTAGGTAGAAATGCACATATATATATTTAAAATAAATATGAATATACTTTTATCAATGTAAATTCATAGACTGAATACATTTAGATAATATATGTTGCTCCCTAAATTGTAAAGATATGAATGCACAATTGTATTTTATGTAGGTTTATGTGTACCTACCTAAATAGCCAACCCTTTCACAACTTTTTTCTAGTATAATATATTGTTTTGAGTAATTCTTAATTCAATATTCAAAAGTTCATTTAAAGTTCTATACATTAGAACAATAAATAAATTTGAAATTATAGTGAGTTTCCCAATAAGTGCTATTATTTAGCATTCTATAATGAAATAAAAAATACATTCTACATTTAAATATGTGGGTCAAATAAATAAAACTATTTTATTTGAGCATCATTTTGGGAACACTAATTTTATAGCAATATAATAAAAATATATATTAATATGTCTAAATGCCCAGCTCTAAGTCATCCAAAGCTTGGAATTATCAGTATATGTAGCAGAGTGAAGTCAGGAACATGCTCAAAAAAAGCTTTTACAAATAATGCTTTATTCTTCTATTAGTTGAAATAAGCTACTTAAATCTCTTCATCTTTTTCATTTCCAAGCCTACTAATAAATCACAGTCCCAAAAAGTAGTTCAACCCAGAAATGATCTTTGAAGAAGCAATTCTTCTTTATTTCAGTTAATATGTGAGAAATACATTTGCTCTTAGTCCTTAAGTATCTTTTGATAAACAGGATTTTTCTCAAAAATGTACAAATACTTGATGCATTTATCATAAATTATTTAAAGTAATATTTTTCATTAAATACTGTAATTATAACAGCAGAAAATTATTTCTTTGTAAGTGTATTAAAGACTACTGAAGGCCTGGCAGTGTGGCTCAGTGGTTGAGGGACGACCTATGAACCAGGAGGTCACGGATGGATTCCGGTCAGAGCACATGGCTGGGTTGCGGGCTCCATCCCCAGGGTGGGGGGGGTGCGGGAGGCAGCCGGTCAATGATTCTCTCTCATCACATGTGTTTCTATCTCTCTCTCCCTCTCCATTCCTTTCTGAAATCAGTAAGAAATGCATTTTTTTTAAAAATAAAATCATAGGGAAGAGAAAAATACATGTTTTTAAAAGACTACTGAATTCAACAACCTGTTTTTTAGAATTTACATGATTAGAGGTTAGTGCTTTCGTTCCTGCATAGAGGAATTCTACACTTTCCGCGGTGTGTTCCTGTGGAGAACATGGGAAAGTAAATGTGATAGCACACAAAAGAGCGGCCCGCTTCGGCATAGAAACTGTACTAAGTTCATCCGTTAGTGAAAATGCCAGTAAAAAGAAAAAAGTTGAGTTTGGAAAAAAAAAACATAAAAAGGTTACACATCCTCTGCACAATCTCCTTCTCGCAGTTACGGAGAAATCAAATCACCGCAAAGCATTTAAAAGCAAACCTGTAGAAACAGATCGCTTGGCTGTTAGACTAACAAGCGAGCGGCGCCCAGCTCCGGCTGGACAGCTCCCGGTGCTGAAGTTGCCGCCGCGAACCGACGCCTGGCCGCCGCCGCGGTCCCTCTGCCCCCGCGGCCAGACCCCGGCAGCCGAGGCTGTGAGTGGGAAGCACCCCAAACTGCAGTCGTGGGAGGAACGGGAGTCTCTTTAGACTTAAGAGTCTCGTAAGGATTAAGCAGATTTCCTAGTTGCAAACAGGAAGCGCAGCCGAGCGCAGGGTGCTGGAGCCGGCCGCGGGGGAGGGGTTGAAGATGGCGACGGCCGCACACCCACCCGAGGCGCCCCGCGCACAGGCCCCTCGCCCGCGCCGCCGCCCTCCTGCCCTCGGCGACCGTGGGCCACTCGGCTCTTCCCAGTGCGGGGGGCCGAGCCGCCCTGCGGCAGCGCGGGACTGGGCCCCCGGCGCCCGCGTCCCCGCCCGCCTCCGCGGGGCCAGCCCGGGCACCTGTGCACGGCCATATTGGATCCGTCGCCCCGGTCCCGGCTCCGCGCGGGGGCGGCGGCCAGGAAGGCGCGCGGAGCCGAGTTCAGCCCCGACCCGGGCCGGCCCCGGAGCCGAGGCGGCCCGCGGGGAACTCAGGCAGGACGCTCGGGAAGATGACCACGTCCCCCGGCTCGCCGCCCTCGCCTCCGCCGGCCTCGGCGCCCTCCCTCTCTCCCTCCCTCCCCGACACACCATCCCGCGCTCACACCCCGCCAGCAGCCCGGCCGGCGGCAGCCTCGTGGCCCGGGCGCCGCGGGCGGGAGGGAGGGCGGCGATCCCGGACGCGCGGGGCGGCCGCGGGGCAGCCGCCGTGGGGGCGGAGGGCAGGGAGGGAGGCGGGAAGATGGAGCTGGGTCCTTACTTGAGCACCGACTGCTCCTTCTCCTCTTCTTTCTTCTGCCGGTCCATGACGGCCAGGATGATCTTCCTCTCCTCCTCCGTGAGGTGGCTGAGGTCGGGCATCTCGGGCTGCGGAGGCGGCTGGGAGGCCGCCGGGGGTGGCAGCCGGGCGGCCCCGCGGCCCGACCGGAGCCGACATGTTTGGCGGAGCCTGACCGCCCTAGGGACGCGGGGAGGCCACTCCGCTGGCGGCGGCGGCACCCGCGCGGGCGGCTGGGGCAGCCTCCGGCGCCGGGACAAATACATACAAATCAATGGCCTTCAATCCGAGGCGACAGCCCCCCGCCCCCGAGAAAGCAAGAGCGGGGGGAGGGGAGGGGAGGGCGGGCGCAGGGGGGGGGGAGGCTGGGGAGCGCGCTCCGGGAAGCGTCTCTCCAGCCTCCGGGGGCGCAGGGCTGGCAAGTGAGCGGCTCGGGTGAGAGGAGCGCGGGAGGCGAGGCCGGGCCGGACGCGGCGTGCGCGGGGCGGCGGGGAGGGCGAGGAGTAAGGCGGCGGGGACTCGGGGTGGGGTGACTGGAGGGAGCGGGCGCGAGGGCGGCGCGCGAGTGTGTCCGGCCGCGGCGGGGGCGGGGGGCGCGCGCCCCTCGGGGGGGAGAGCGGCAGCCGCGAGCCAGCCGCCCGGGGGTCCCCGCCACTCGCCCCGAGGGCCGGGAGGCAGGCAGCGTCCCGCGAGCCGCAGGGGCCCGAGGCGGGAGCGGAGGATGGAGGGGGCGCAGGGGCTGGTTTCCCGGGGCGGGGGGGGGGGGGGGGGGGGACGCGGGGCCGGGGACCCTCGGGGCTAGAGCGGAGAAGCGAAAGCGGAGGAGGGACGACCAGGGCTAGCGCCCGACAGTCCCGGGGCCCAGCGAACTCGGACGCTTCGCAGGGTCGGGTGCCTCTCCGCCCACATCACGCGCGGCCCGAGGTTCCTCCGCTGCCACCGCCCCCTAAGTCCGTGGAGTCGGCGCCGGGGGCCGCTCGCTCCCTACGCCGCCGCCGTCCGCGCCGCCTCCTCCCTCCGCCTCCCGGCTCCTCCCGCGGGGCCCGCGTCACCTCCCGGCAGCCAGGCCCAGGCCCCACGGGCGCCCCGCGGGAGGCAGCAACCCCTCCCGAGTGCGATCTGCGGCTGGGGCCCGGCAGGAAGAGGCGGGGAGGGGAGGGGTGGGGCTGAGGGCCGGGGTGTGCAGAAAGTGAAGCGGGAGGGGGAGTTGGGGGGGGGGGTGTGAGCTAGGTGGGGGCGCCCAGTGGGTCAAGTCAGGAGGTAAAGGAGTGGGGACCAGGGGGGGATAGCAGGTCCGGAGATGGGGTGTAACGGGGAAGTAAGGGCGCTCACAGTTTTTGGAAAAGCGGGAACAGTGGGGGAGGAGAGCGCCCTGGTGTGGGGCTGGAGGTTAGAGTGTGAGCTGAGCGCGTGGAGGGGCTGCTGGGGTGTCGTGGGGGGTCCTGGAGGGAAGGAGGGAGAGCGCAGCTCGGGGAGGTCCTGGATGTCAGGGTTGGAAGTTGCATGGGGTTACTTGGGTGGAGAGCAAAGGAAGTGTGAGCGAGCTGGAAGCTCAGGTGATGTCAAAGACCTGGTGCCCGGCGAGGGGAGGGGGGAGGTGAAGAAGTTCTGGAAACCGGGGGGGGGGGGGGGGGGGGGGGGGGGGGCGGGGGGAGATGGGGGAGATTCCCGGAGAGGTACTGAGGGGAAGACTTAGAGAGCGTGGGGAAGTGGGGAGATGAGATTGGAGAGTTAGGATTTGCCCGGGAGAGGTGTGAGGACATGGTAGGCTGTGAGGGTACAAGGACTGAAGATCAGGGCGGGCTGAGTGTGAGCTGGCGCTTGGGCCAAGGGCTTAGGTCTTTTTAGGCGAGCCCAGTCTAGAGAGGAGACCGAAGCTAGGGGACCGGGTTAGAGTCTGGTTTTCAAAGCACAGAGATGGATGGGTTCGGGAAAGAGGTCGAGGGCATCTGGAAAAGCAGCTCCTGGAGAAGGTAGTGGGACTGGGTGCCGCCCCACCACCCTCTGGATGGGGCAGGGCAGGGAGCAGGCTGAGGAGGGTAGAGGTGAGGCTGGGGCCGACCTGGCTGGGGATGGGTGGCCAGGCACCACCCTTCTCCTGGGTGTTCTCAGTAAGCGCAGTGGATGACAGAGTTGGGGGTTAGTATCTGTACACACCCCTACCCCGCCTTCCACACTCGCCTGTTACAGTGCCAGGCCAGATTATGGTCTGATGAGTAATGTAAGCCCTTTGGGGTTTATATTATATTTACCTTCTTGATGTGTAGTCAGTTCTGTCCCTCCTCCTCTGTTCCCCAGGTACCATCTGACTACTAGTAGATCCCAATTTAAGAGAGCTGGGAACAGACAAAGCAGCCCTAGAGTCTCTTGTGATTTCTAAGCTTAAATTTCTATGTTTCTTTTCTCCCCTGCCTTATAACTGGGAAGAGGGAAAAGTTTATTTAAGTGCTTATTTTATTTTATTATTACTCACCGGATTCAAATCAAACTCTTATACTCCACATAATTCCATTTTCATCTCTTTGGAGCTGCGCATATTAGATGATACCATATGAATCTCAATTTAATTTTGTTTTAGAGTTAGAAAATTTTTTAAAATATGTGTTTATTGATTTTAGAGAGGGAGAGAAAGGGAGAGAGGTATAGAGAGAAACATCACTCAGCTGCCCTGACCAGAAATCGAAATGGCAACCTTTTGGTTCATGGGATGACACTCAACCAACTGAGCCACATCCACCAGGGTAGAGTTAGAAAATTTTTATAAATCTCTAATCCAACCTCATCATCCTATTGGAAATTGTGTACTAAAATCAGCCAGGCAGCACTGCATCTAGAACCTAGATTTTTTAAAAAATATATTTGTGTTGATTTCAGAGAGGAAAGAAGAGGGAGAGAGATAGAAACATCAATAATGAGAGCGAATCATCGATGGGCTGCCTCCTACACGGCCTGCACTGGGGACTGAGCCCGCAACCCAGGCATGTGCCCGGATCAAGAATTGAACCGTGACCTCCTGGTTGACACTCAACCACTGAGCCACACCAGCCAGGTAGAACCTAGATATTTTTCACTCCAGCTTGAAACCTTAGGGGTTTTCAACCCTAGCTGCACATTAAAATTACCTGGATTTAAAAAATTTTTACCTGGGTCACTTTTTTAAAATACCACCTGGATCCAACCCTAGATCAAAGCTCAGGTTAGGACCCTTGTCATGGCTATATTCTTAAAATTTCCAAGTGACTACCGTATAGTGAAGGTTGAGAACTACACTATGCGCATTGCAGAATAGATCATGGAGGAGAAACTGGGAAGTGGAAAAGAAGTACAAAGAACACTTCTAGGGAGGCTGAGCTTTTTTTTTTTTTTTTAACCTAAAATTGAAATGTCGAGTTTTCTAATAGTCACACTTTCCTTCCCACTAATATTCAATGACAAGTACCAGTAAGTCCACATACCTATGACTTTAGCCTACGAAACCCTTTGTGCCTCTAAAATATCTAAGAGCTCCTTTAAAAGGGAGGAGAGCAGCACTAAAAATAACCAGAAGGATAGGTGGACTATTCGACCTTATTCAACTATTTCTGAGCCAGACTTAAAGTCACACCACCTCCATTCCCCAGCCGACTATCAACCCAAGCAGAAACAGAAGTCAGAATACACATCCCACTCTGAGGCTGAAACTCTGAGATGAAAATAGCATCGTTATTTTGAGTACATAAAATGTGAACTGAAAAGCGGTTGTGCAAATTGGACAACTTTGGCTTCCTTTACAGCAGAGAGTCATATCCTGGGCCCTGCACTGTTTTCTACCAGCCGCATCGCCTGGCGTGCCTGCAGCTGTCTGTTTGCACCCCTACTGGCTCTCACTTGTCTGGAGAAAGTGCCAGCATTTGAAATGCCATGTGCATGAGCAGGTACTACTGGGACATCTGACTTCTTATAGGACTGAGGCAGAAATGAGTAAGCTTACTACTATTGCTGTGTTTCCTTTTTACATTTCTTTACTACAACTATTTGTGTCTTTCCTGTTAAAGGGTATCCTTAGCCAAACCGGTTTGGCTCAGTAGATAGAGCGTCGGCCTGTGGACTGAGGAGTCCCGGGTTCGATTCCAGTCAAGGGCATGTACCTTGGTTGCGGGCACATTCCCAGTGGGAGGGGTGCAGGAGGCGGCTGGTCAATGTTTCTCTCTCATCGATGTTTCTAGCTCTCTATCCCTCTCCCTTCATCTCTGTAAAAAAAAAATCAATAAGATATATTTTCAAAAAAAAAAAAAAAATAAAGGGAATCCTTAGGAGTAAGTAATCTTAAAATCGTCATACACCTTCTCAAAATAAAAACTTACATATCACATAGATAGAATATCACATAGAGTGCTGACCCTATACTGAAAGGTCTTGGGTTCAATTCCCTATCGAGATACATGCTTGGGTTGCCGGTTCAGTCCTTATTTGGGGTGCATACCAGAGGCAACCAATCTCTCTCTCTCAAATCAATAAACATAGCCTCCTCAGGTGAGGATTAAAATATATATATAATATCACAGAATTTTAAAAGGGCTATTTTTCAAAGTAGTAGGCCCAATTTAATATAAGATTGCTATGCTCAGAACTAAAGAAAGTAAAGTATCTTCAAAACATCTTTTTTTTAATATATTTTAGTGATTTCAGAGAGGAAGGAAGAGGGAGTGAGAGATAGAAACATCAATGATGAGAGAGAATCATTGATCAGCTGCCGCCCCACACTGGGGATCGAGCCCACAACCCGGGCCTGCAATCCGCCATGTGCCCTGACCAGGAATCAAACCGAGATCTCTTGGTTCATAGGTGGATGTTCAACCACTGAGCAACACCGGCTGGGCCAAAATATCTATCTTTAGACCTTATTACAGTAGGGACCTTAGAAATGTATTGTTTGTTCTGGTTGGCTATTTTACCTAAAATGTTTATCACATCTCTCTGTATCCTGTATGGCATTATGGTTTTACGTGGGCATGTCCCTCAAATATATGAACACATTTGAACTTAAAACTGCATTGTTCTTATTTAACTTTGTAAGTAACTGGCCATCTTCATTGAATTCTCAAGGTCTTGACGGGCCATAGACTAATTCTAAAATACAAGTCCTTCAGTTTCTATAGGAGCACCAGCTTCCGAAGCCTGTGAGTCTGTAGACTTTCGCTTTTACAAGAGTAAGGGCTACTTACTGGTAATTTCTTAAGTTATAAGAGGCATATCTAAACTAAAATAGTCACATCACCCGCTGACCAGTGGTTCTCAGTGGTCAGAGCATCACTGGCGCACTGAAGGGTCTCGAGTTTGATTCTCAGTCAAGGGCACGTACCTGGGTTGCAGGTTCCACCCCCAGCCCTGGTCAGGGTTTGGACAGGAGGCAGCCAAAAGATGTGTCTCTCCCACATCGATTGGAGAGAAACCAATCGATGTTTCTCTCTCTTTCTCTCTCTGTCTCCCTCTTTCTCTCTCTCCCTTCTCCCTCCCTTCCACTCTCTCTAAAAAGCAGTGGAAAAAATATCCTCAGGTGAGGATTACAAATTTTTTTAAATAGTCACATCACTAGAATTTACTGAGGACCGACCCAGTACTCTGCTTAGATATCTGGCTGGCCCCCAATGCTTGGAATCATACAGCTCTTCTGCACACGAATATGCATAGATGGTTGGCATTCCTACAGTTTTTCCAAACAGATCTCTCTGCTTCTTTCCTTGCAGCTCTATAGTCTTTTCCCAACACCGCATAAAGAGCGACTGTCTAGAACATTCTTCAGTAGGATATTCACTTGGCTCACTCTTCAAATTTTTGCTCAGTTATCCATCCTATTTAATTACTCCAGACTGCCCCCACCCACTCCCTGGTCACTCCAATCTCCTTTACCTTACCCAACCTTTTCCTTTTTCCCATCGCACTTACCACTTATTATGTTTATCATTGATCATCACCTTCCCCCTGCTAGAATATAAGCAGGTGGACAGAGCAGGATTTTTACTAATGTTCCCCCAAGCAACTAAAACAGAATATATCAACATAATAGGGGTTCCAACAAATACTTGTTGAACGAATTTCTGGGGAGAGGATTCCATGTCATCATCATTGGTTAGGCAGGAGAAAGAGAAAACTCATACTGGAAAGGGAAACCGGCACAGAGAATTAAAGTCTAAACTCTCACTTGGGATTCAGCTCTTGCCTACCTCTAGCCTTCTCTCCAACCCAGACTACCCACACATCTCCCTCTTCAACCACTGAACGTGTAGTTTCTTATCGCTCTGATTTTCTATCCCCTCCGTTTAGATCACCTCACCTACTCTCACATAACTCAGTCAGTCCCCTTCTTTGTCTTCACCATATGCTCCTCCTCCCTTTCTCCTTTTACCTGTTTGCCATAGTCACTGTGCATATATTGCTGACAGATAGCATGCATCACCCAGCATTGTAGCCAATTATTTCATTGTCCCCTCAACTAGATCAAGAAATCTTTAAGGGCAGGTCAAAGAATAGGCCTTTTAACCCAGTTTCCCCAGGGCCAATCAAATTGTCATATATTATAGGGACTCAATAGATATATGCTGCACGGTTACATGAACAGTCACAAAATCATGAGAAAATTACTGTTATTGGAGTGTGAAGAGAGGGAAGCAGGGAGCTGTAGCAAGAAATAAAGCTGGAGAAATAGGTTGTGGCAAAATTATGTTACGAGCTTATATGCTGTGCTGAAGAATTTGAACTTGTCCTCTAGTCACTAGACAGGCAGTGGAGGTTTGCTTAGCCAGAGAACAGACACAATCAGCTGTGATATTCAGGACACTATCCTGCCTTTGGTTCCTCATCCATATCCAAAACACCTGCTAAAGGAATTACTGAAAGGACACAGATGTGCATGGTGTAGGCTTGAAGACAGAAATAGCAGAATGTTTTACTTCCTGTCTTCAGAATTCTATTTTGCTCAGTAGGTTATAATAGCATGATAATGAGGTCAAGGTCATGGTTTAGATCCCTAGGTGAGTCACCATGCAATGGCCACAGCTGACTGTTAATCTTTGCCAGTTGTCAGATGATAACATGTTATTTCTTAACAAGGAACTGGGTGGAAGAATATGACTGGTTCATCAGAAGTTAATCAGTGTTATTGGAAAAGCAACTCAAAGTGCTTAGCTATGGCTATAGGACCATACTGTCATTTTAAATTAAAATAACAATATTTTATTAGTGATAACAAAAGAGCACAGCATTGGAGAAAGTATACATTGTTTGTTCCTAGAAAATAAGCTAGAGGTTTAATTATTGGGATTTGAAGCCAAGAAGTAATGAAAAATTTAGTGGATGTTACTGTAGATAAGCTTTATTAATTACCTTTTGTGTATTTAGCAATATAGGAGGTTATTTCTTAATTATTATGTCATAAAAACCATAGAGCCATTTATATTAAAAGAGTCTGGGAAAATCATATTCTAATCATCTTTAATTTATATCATTATAAAGTTATTTCTATTTTTGTTCCCTCCTAGCAATCAATGAACACATCTTTAAAATGAAATAGGACAATATTAGAAGTTTGGACATATAGGCATAACTGATGTTACTAATTACATCTTCATGTTAATTAAGTTGTTTGGGCATAGTTCTGTGGACTAAAAGGTTTCCTGGTTAGGCATAGGGCACGGCAGTTTCTGCTGAATCCTCAGTGCGGAGGGGGGGGGAGGGGGGGGGGGGAGCCTGCAAGAAGTAGCCAATCAGTGTTCTGCTCTCACTTCGAGATTCCTTTTTATTTCTCTCCCTCCCTCTCTCTTTAAAAATCAATAAAAAATATTTGAAAACAAAAAAAGTTAATTTTATGGTATCAGAAATAAATTAAAAACCACTAATGAACAAATGGGTTAAATATCAATAAAATAGCAACAGCTGCTAATGTCATAAAAGATAATCAACCAGGCATTATGTGTTTCCTGGTGAAAGAACAAAACACAACCTGTGAAGTTCTCTTGCCAAAAAAATAAATAAAAACTTATTTGAACATCTAGATCCACCTACCAATTTATGGGAAATACTGAGGACAAAGGACCACATCAAACTGCACCATGGGACTGCCATCTATGGAGCACTCTACAGAACATTCTATGGGACAAGTCCCAATTTTTCCAACAAATATATTGCAAGGAAAAATTAAAGAGATGGAAGAATCTATACTCTAAATGAAACTTAAAAGACATTCACTAAACACAAGGATTCGTGGACCTCATTTAGACCTTAATTTTTTAAAGAAAAAAAGACTGGGAAAAAATTTATAAGAGAACTGGAAATTTGGACAGTAACTAGGTACTTGATGATAATCAGAAATTATTGTTTTCTTTGGTTAATAATGATATTGTGATGATGCTAAAACAAAGAATCCTTAGTAACATACAGAAATACCTATGGATGAGATTATGTAATGTCTGAGATTTAATTTACTTCAAAACACTAAGAGGTATGAATGGGGCAAAATTGGTCATAGTAAAAGTTCTTCATAATGAAAGGTTTTAGAAAGAGAATAAGTTTCTGACTTCCACTCTGGCTGCCTTTCTCTAAATTAGGAAATCAGCAAACTCAACCCTTTATCAAGCATTCATTATTTGATAGCTCTGTTAGCTGCTGTCACATTTTTTACCACCTCCTCATACCATCCTATGAAGAATTAGTATCATTTTATTCACGTGAGGGGTATTTTGAACAAAGGGAGAGATTGAATTTCAAGGCAAATTTTCAGATCTAGCTCTCCTGGTTCCTTGTCCAATATTCATGCCACAATACACAATTGCTTTAAGTAGTTATATGAATATATTCTGTTTCCCTGACTAAATATGAGTACACTTTTACTTTGGTGTCTGGCATTTAATAGCTATCATAATATAGTTATATTTAACCCAACCTGCTCCCTAATAACTATCATACTTAAAATGCGAAAAAACAATTATAATAGAAACTGGTGTTTAGTTTCCTAGTTACTGTTCCAGTTTGCTTGACGCTCTCCCATTTGCCCAGGGCAGTCATTTAATCTGTTGATCATGTGTAATTATTAATTGCAACTCCTTTCACTCTCAAAAGTACCCCAGTTTGCACCTCAAATTTTATGGTCATGCTATTTTTAGTGTAATATGAATTAGGCTCAATTGCACAATATGCAACAGGTATAGGAAATCTATAAAATTCAAACAGTATGTTCCTAGAGTAAAGGTTCACGTCATAACCATCCTGTTTGACCATACTACATGCTAGACATTTAATAAATTTTGTTGAGCCCAGCCAGCGTGCCTCAGTAGTTGAGCATCAACCGGGAGGTCACAGTTCGATTTCAGCTTGGGGCACATGCCCGGCTTGTAGGCTCGATCCCTGGTGGGGAGCAGCCGATCAATGATTCTCTCTCATCATTGATGTTTCTATTTCTCTCTCCCTCTCCCTTTGTCTCTCTGAAATCAATGAAAAAAATATTTAAAAATAAATTTGGTTGAAATAGAGTTAATGAATTCTTCATTAGAAAAGAGTAAATTACTCTTGATCCCAGCTGGAATCCAGAATTAACTAAATGGAATACCAAGAATATCAAGCCCATCTTCTAGTGTAGATTCATGGCAAAAATGGATCAAACTGCCTAAGATTTGTGAGACAAGCACAATACTCAATATAGACATTATTTACATAGGCTGACAAAGTGCAAGAAGAAAAAGTCATAGCAAGCTTCCCACCTGTAAGAAAAGGTAATCGTTGTTTACTGAAAGCATGTGGGAAGTGACTGCAGAAGTCTCAGCCAAAAATCTAATCACTGAGGAATAGCCTGCAATCCAAGATTTCGCACAAAATTGTGGCTGCCAGCAACAAAGGGGGGGCCTATCTTCTATAATGTGAACTGGCTGCTGTATATACTTCAAATGTCGCCCTCTGCCTACGAGGATTGTTTTAGTCTTATCTAGATGGTGCCTGATCCAATTGCTTTCATCCATGTTCTTTACCCTGCCAGAAAGAGTGAAATTCAAGAAACCACATCCTAGATCTGATGAAAGGAGATGCAAAGCTTACTATCAGCTGTATAGTGATGGTACTGCATCCCTAATTACTTCACTATCTCTGATGAGCGTCATGTAACACTAAACTGAAAGGGAGATAGAAGAGTCCTGTCATTTCCCACGAAGAAAAGGTGAAGAAAAGATTAGCAAAAGATGCCAAGAATAATCCAAATTCAGTAGAGTCTTTATTTAGTCAAAGGAGATTTACGTCATCCAAATGCCAGAGAGAGGAGAATAAGTTTATCATGTTATTGGCTGGATATTTTGTGGGCTACCTAGTATATGCAGAGAAAGTGTCACCATGCTAGTAATTTTGGGAAAGTCATTCAACGTTGAGGGCTTTGGTTTTCCTCTTGTAAAGTAAAAATCCTCTACAAGGTGACCAGTAAGATTCTCTATACTTTTCAAATGTAATAAATCTGTGAAATAACTACCGTTATCTAATACTCACTTCTGAAACATTCAAACAGCAAGCATGTATTGGGAACTATTGAGAAGAACATAACTGTGTAAGAAATAATGTCTATCTCAAAAAGTTCAGTCTAGTAATAGAGACATACAAATACTTATAATCCGTTGTGGTACATGCTACAAGAGATGTATCTATAAAATTCAGTGGGAGTGCAAAGAGAATAAGCCTAACTCTTATGAGAAACCATAGTAAGAAAAAAAATTTTTTGGATATATTTTTATTGATTTCAGAGAGGGAAAGAGAGAAACACCAATGATGAGAGAGAATCATTGATCAGCTGCCTCCTGCACGCCCCCCACGGGGGATCCAGCAGGCAACTCCGGCATGTTCCTTGACTGGGAATCGAACCATGACCTCCTGAGTCATAGGTGGATGCTCAACCACTGAGCCACACCCAGACAGGCTCGGTCTAAATTTTTTTATTTCCTTTGGATCTTCCAAAGTGTTTTCCCTCAAGTGACATCAGAGGAAACATATTCTACTCATTTATTTCACAATTGTCCCCTTTACCTATTGTTTGTCTATTAAAATCCAACATGCTCTTGAAAACAGGACTTATTGACAGTCTTCATCCTTTGCAAGTGGAAGTGATGACAGACCCACCATTTTGACAAATATTTTGCTACTTATATACAAAATATTTTATTAATGAAAACCAAACATTATGTGTTTTACTGAAATGTTGTAACTTGAAATTTGGGTATCTAATATATATCTAATAAAGGTTTCACAGTGCAACTGTTGCTTATAGATGTGCAGCTGCCTGGCATTTTAATTTTTAATTCACATTTTTAATTCAAATATAACTGATCTGAAAAATTCTTGAATCACTTCAAAAGAAGAAAGCAAGTCCATCTGTCTAATTATGACACAATATTTTATTTATAAATGGAGGTCATTAGCACACATCTAATGCCTTTTTCTCTGTTAAATGTAATAATGCTAAGTGAAATGAGCTTTATAAAGTTAAATTCACCAGAGCAACATAGCAAAGTATAGAGGTAAGAATTATTAACGTGTTAAGAAAAAACTCATTTCTAAAAACTGATTCAATAAACAATAAGTATGCAAATAACCACTGCAGTTTCTCTTTTTCAAACCTTAAAAACATGCATTCCTAGGAGTGTTTCTAATGCTTGTTCTGTCTTCCCCACTGGATAATGAACTGCTTGAAGGTACCTGAAAAGCCTTATTATTATTCACCTATCATCTAACATAGTGCCTTCTATCCCACTGAATACCTATTGAATTGAATTTAAAATCACTAAGCCCTGCCAATAAGTCAACAATTGATAAGCAATGCTTTGACTCTAAAATCCTAACACTTGTAAGAAAAATGTGATTTTCTTCATTTAAAATGTTGAGAAATGTTTGCCCAGCTGGTTTGGCTCAGTGGTTGACCTATGAACCAGGAGATCAGCAGTTTGATTCCTGGTCAGGGCACATCCCCAGTTGGGGACATGCAAGAGGCAGCTGATCAATGATTCTCTCTCATCATTGATGTTTCTCTCTCTCTCTCTCTCTCTCTCTCTCTCTCTCAATGAAAATATATTTTAAAAATAAATAAATAAATAAAATGTTGAGGAATATTTATTTCCTTTTAGCTTTATTGGTAACATAAGTATTGAAAACTTTTAAATATATCTGGTTAAGTGAACTGATGAAACGTCACTTTTCCAAATTCTAGGTCACCTTCATTTTAATTTTAATTTCTTTTAATTTAATTTCCTTTTTGAAAAATATGTTTTTATTGATTTTAGAGAGAGAAGAAGGGAGAAGGATAGAGAGAAACATCCATGAGAGAGAAACACATTGATTGGCTGCCTTCTGCACGCCCCACCCCCCACTAGAGATCGAGCCTGCAACACGGCAACCCAGGCATGTACCCTGACCAGGAATCAAATCAGTAATCGCTTGGTTCATGGTTCAACACTCAACCACTGACCCAAATTATCTGGGCTTTATTATTTATAGAAAAAGGAAAAAGTGATTAAACTCTTTTCTAGCTCAGAGTATAGAAGGTCATAATTTTCTGCTACAGGGTTACTTTTTATCCTTCTTCATTCCGTATGTGTTTCTAGGAAAGAACTACTCAATTGTTACTGAGCATGAGTTATAATGATATGATTAAAGTCATTTTGTAATGATGATTATAATAACCCTTTATATCATTTGCCCACAGACTCAATATGTTGGCAGTTCTATCTTCAGACAGAAATGTTTGGAGAACTCATTGTATGAATTGTAAAAATCCAATAATCCACTATGGATAAGATAGGCTATATCTCAGGCAAGAAGTGCATGAGAAGACTGGTTAGTCTGAAACATTTAAATCGGGCTTCTAAATCCTGGTCCAAGAATAACATAAAATGGCTCTTTTGTAATGGCAAATGAGATGCCTGTCATATAGAGCCAGGGAGTTGAAAGGGAAGGAACCATATTTGTAAAATTGATCTAATCTTTTAAGGTTGCTGTATGATTATAATTATCTTATCAAAAACGTACTTTTTTGTGATTTTCTTTAATGTTTTGTTCTATCTTAATATTTAGAAAAGTTTTCAAAGTGGCCACCTATTTATTCTGTTCTAAGGAGAACCAAGGGTGGACCTATTGTTCATGTTTGGACCAGGGTTTGTCACCCAGCATAATTCAAAGTGGGAGAATAAAAGCCTTCACAAGGGAAGATGAAAATGGAGGTGAGAGAATTAGGGTCATTTACTTGGCTTTTCCTCCTAGAGATTTTCCTTCCAGAATTTTCACTGAATGAACTTCAGATGGTTTTGTGTTTCAGCTTTTGTAAGAAAAGGACATGGAGTTGTGACACAGCATATGATATTTCTACCAAGTTTATAAGATTACTCTTAAACACATCAACTTGTGTGGTTTCCCTAAGAGACAGAGATAGTGACATAATGAGGAAAATCTCAGCAAAACAAGACTAAAGACCTGGGAAGATCTTTGGCTATTTCCATCGTCACCAATTTAATTATAGATCCCCATGGTGCCTGATGATTACTTCTACTCCACATTATGATGTGCTGGGCTGGTACAAAGATAATTCCCTAATGGTTTCAAGTATTTAGTAATAATTGGAAGTATGAGATTTAATAGAGTTGAAATAACAGTGAGCGATAGAAAAATAAGATATAAAAATTCAATTAGAAGAAAGCTTAGAGGAGTTAAAAATAAAAGAAAAATAGCATTGAGATCGGGGAATTGTGGGTTGGGTCTTTACAAATATAGTTGAGAAAAAATGATATAAGAAATGGCTGGAGTGAAAAAAATCTTAATGCATATAAAATGTTCCTGCATTTGAAGGGAAGAGAAGATTATACTCAGGAGGTACGTAAAGGATGGAGAAATAAGGTTCTCATTAGCTTCAACCAACCAATTAACTATGTTGCCCAGAGCATTTTTATCAATTCTTCTAAGCCTGTAGGCTAGAAAAAATGAGAACTACCTTTGATTCTTTTCCCTACTGGGTGCCATATGCTGTATCTGTACTATCCCTAAATCCTATTTTAACCATTTTATCTCCTTTCACTTTTTTCTTTCCTTCTTCACTGTTATTACCCTAATACAGGCCACCCTACTTCAATCTATATTGTATACTTGAGGCCCGATGCACAAAATTCATGCAAGGGGCTCAGCTCTCGCAGCCTCAGCCAGCCCTCGCAGCCCTGGCTTCGTCTGGAAGGTCATCTGGACAGTCATCTGGAATGTTGTCCAGACGGTCATTTGGCTGTTTGGTCTAATTAGCATATTAGCTCTTTATTATATAGGATGGCTATCAGATTAATATTTCTAATAATTATTCTTATCATATCATTACTCAGCCTCTCAAGAATCTTCATTGCCTTGAGTATCAAGGCCAATGTTCTCTTTCTGAGAAATAAGAGTCCTCCACAGTTCAGCTCTATTCTACTTGTATAAATTTTATTTCCCAGTACTGCCTAAAACATACACTCATTTCAGATAGGGACATCTATCTAGGCATTTCCTCCACAAGCCAAGCACATTTGCTTTAATGCCTGTGCAAGTGTCAGTATATTACTGAAATGACCTTGCTGCTTTCCTCTCTAAATTATCTCGCATTCAGTTCAGTTCAAATCTCATCCAAAATGAGGTCTTTTCCAGTTACTCTAGCTCTTACAACACAGATGCCTTCTATTACTGAAATAATTCTATCCTTTGAGTGAGTGCAGATAAAAACTATTTCGTTTTTTAATGCTTTACTGGGAAGATAGTAAGCTACTTAGGTCATATTTTTAACTCCTTTTTTCTCCAAAAGTGTATAAAATGAATGAGGCCTTTGTTTATTCTTAATGCTTTGACTCATGGAAAAACTTAAATTTAAATATTATGGGGAGCATTTGAGATCTTGCTCCCCTAGTTCGTTTGACTTAAATACCCTGTTTTTTTTAAATCCTCACCAGAGGATAATTTTCTAGAAAGAATGGAAGGGAGGAGGGGAAAAGAAAGAGAAATATCAAGAGAGACACACATTGGTTGGTTGCCTCCCACATGCACCCTGACCAGTGCTGGGGAACCTGCAACCAAGGTACATGCTCAATTTTGTTTCTGAAAAATTTATATCATGTGATTAAATAAGAGTATTATCCTGCCTAAGCAGAGGAAGGGAGTGGGAGTGAGATAAACTACACTCCAAAAGTCAAATATTTCCTCTAAAACTGTTCTTTAAAGACAGATTGTGAACAGAAATATTAAATCCTAATGTACAAAAGAGGAAAGGGAAATGTGCAAATAACCAATGTTTTCTTAAAGACCAAATTGGCTTGTAATTTTTATGAAGCAATAATTTGTCATTAATAACCTACCAATTCATTATCTATATATATATGAAAGCCTAATATGCAAAGTGTCCCCTCAGGAGTTTGACTGACCGAGAGCAGCTGCTAGGGACCCTACATGTGCATGAATTTCGTGCACTGGGCCTCTAGTTATAAATAAAGCTGAGAATTTGATGAAAAATTTCAAATAACTACACTAATTGTTATTAGTATATTTCTTTCTTAATATCTTCTCAGATTTTAACACATTTTAAATTAAAACGCTTTTGTCTTCAAAATATTAATATACTTTCCATAATCATATACCTGGAAATATAAATTTGTTGATTCCTTAAGAACCTTAAGTAGACTGAAAAACTTTTACTGCCGTATTTCCATATGAAAATTTCCAGATGATATATATTTTTTTCATATCATTTTATTTAGCAAATGTCAGCAAGCATTTAAAACAAGCATTTCCTGCCCTGGCTGTTGTGGCTCAGTTAGTTGGGCATTATCCCATGCACCAAAAGGTTGCCAGTTGCATTCCTGGTCAGGGCACATGCCTGGGTTGGCTGCCAATCAATGTTCTACTCTCACATCAATGTTTCCCCTCTCTTTTCCTCTCTCTCTCTATAAATCAATTTAAAAAAATGTTTTTAAAACAAGCATTTCTTTTTAAAACAAGTTAATATTATAAAATTTACTTGGCTCTGTTATTCAAAAACGATGATTCCTTGAAATATCATTCTTATAAGAGAATTTATAAGTGAAAAAGGGAGACTTTTTAGTATTAGCCTGCTTGATGCAAATTTATTGTATGAACATTTAGATTTACTCTGTCTTCTGTGTTTTCCCCCTCTTTTTTTGTGCTTAAGTCTGAATATTCTGACCTTTCTTCCAATTTGTTAAATCAAAAATAAGTAAGATATGTACATATACTATATTGTTCTAAATCAATAATTTTATGCACTCTCAAAATAAATATATAAATGAGTGAGTAAACATTCTGTGTATCGCATACACTTAACAAATGTTATTTAAGATTATGAACCCCTATATAACATCAGAGGAAACTGAAACTCGGGGAGATCAAACCATTTTCAAGGTTACACAGCTAGTGGATGATGCAACCAAGATTTAAACTCAGAGTCCATAGCCTCACTTACTTTAATTATCATGCTACGGCCGCTGCTATGGCTGGAAAGCTAGTAGGACACTGCAGATTTCTGATGATTTACCACATTTTTACCAATGACTCTGTTATCTCGTAGGTGTCTATGTGTATGTATATTTTAAGAACTCCATCAGAGTGGGGTTCTTTTCAACCTAATCCACCCTACCTACACCACCCTTCATTGTGCTCAAAATACCTCATTCCCAATAGAAAGCCAAATTCTCATCTGTCATTCTGTATATTCAATCAGTGGGAGCTCCCCACCCAGAAGAGATGAGTAGTGAAACTAACAGTTCTCAAGCAAGCAGTCTGTGATTCCAGAATTAACCTCATGCTGCTGCCACCCCAAAGTCCTTGGGCTGAGATGTGGCTCTGGCGGAGGAAATGAATGAATCACCAGTTGGTCTTTTTAATTAGTCTTTAGCTATTTGGAGCAGCACCACTTTAAATAAAGAAATTTAAAGAAAAAAAATAAAAGAAATGGTGATTTCTTTCTTTGCTGATAAAACCAGAAGGTATTAATATTAACTAACTGAGAAAGAAGAGAGGAAAGACGTTAGATGATTCTCCAGGAACAATTCTGCTTAACGAAAAAGCACAGACAGCAGGAAACCAGACAGCAGACTCTAAAGAAAGTGTAATTATTATTTTGTTCGACCATCCACTTCCCATCAAACACATAAACACAAATATTATCGTTTTTACTGTAAGTTCAATGATTTCATTCTGTGCCTCTAGCCGTCAGCTCTTTTTCCAGTATATTCCTTCCCTAAAGTACCTATTCGCTCAGCTTTGATGATCAGTCACATCTACAAATCACACCTGAGTTTTCATGTCTTGTGTCTTACATTTGTAACTACTTCTTAAAACTATCTGCATGCTTATCCTGCCATCAAATATATTTAAAAAGTAAACATAATTCCACTTCCATCTAGGCTATAGAGAGCTGGAAGAAACATTATCTCCACCCTAATAAAAAGAAAAGGCAGGGTGATCAACATCATCATACTTTTCCTTAAACCCACAAACAAGCTGCTATCACAGGACAACAACGTACGTTGGAATCCAAGGGAAGACAGAGAGCCTTCCAAGGAGAGATGGGCTGAGAGCATTGGCTCACTCGTGGCAGAGCACAGGAGGCCAAAACTCCGAGTGCCAGATAAGCAGGTAAGAATAATACAACTAATTTTATGAAAATGAATTACGTGTGGGTTTGTGAGAGAGTTTAGGATGACTGGACGCTGCAAACACCAGGGGAGAGAAATCACACCTACTTGCAGGCCCTTCTCCATGAATATCCACTGAGGGTGGATATCAGGTACTCAGCATAGATGTCGTGCAGAGAACACGGCCATTCCATGGGGACAGGGAACAGTTACAAGTGAACATCAGGGACATTTTCAGGAGGACTACAAACAGCCTAAATATCAAGAAGGACGGAGGCGGCAAGAGGGGGAACATGAGTTCTCATTCATTGGCCTTGGAGAGGAAGGGTGTTAGGTATCCATCATAGTGTGGCTCCCTTTCAACAATTTCCTAATGTGAGACTTGGCAGCTGTGAATACCATGGTGGGAAGATGTGGAGGAAGCAGTGTGAAATCAAGACTGGGAAACAGTAGAGAACGAAGAAAAAGTGTGGCAGTTTTGTGTTTTGTTTTTTAATGTCTTTTATTGACCTCAGAGAGGAAGGGAGGAGAGAGATAGAAACATCAATGATGAGAAAGAACTATTGATAGGCTGCCTTCTGCATGCCCCATACCAGGGATCGAGCCTGAAACCTGGGCATGTGCCCTGACTGAACCGTGACTTCCTGGTTTTTAGGTTGACTCTCAGCCACGGAGCCATGCCGGCTGGGTGTGGGACAGCTTTTGAATGTGGTTGTTCCCTTCTCAAAAGAAGCTTATCCATCACCCTACCCATCCCACCAGCTCTCCCAGGCTTGTATGTGCACATGGTTTCTGTCTACACCCCGGTGCCAAGTGTATGTTCAGGAGATTCTCATCTTATTGCCTGTAATACAAATCATCTTTTTCACTCATTTGTGAATTCCTCCCTGAGTTTTCATCCCACCACAGCGCATGGGGGTATGGTACTAAATACATAGCCTAGGAGAGTATCCTCAGGTTTGTCTTATCTGGTGGATGGCTGTCCCTGAGCCAGCTGCCATCTAGTACTGACACTTGACACGGGTCTCCCATTTCTGAGATAGCACAGTGTCATATGCCCTGTTTTCATCTTTTCACTTAGAGATCTGATTCTACCACAAAGTCACTTCATGTTCATCTCTCCCACATCCCCAAGTCAAACTTTTTTGTGCTGTCTATGATAACCTCTGGATTTAGAAGCTTTATTTAAAAACAACAAAAACTGTCGAATCTCAGAGGGAAGGCGAGAGTGGGTGGGTGGGTGGGTGGGTGGGTGGGTGGGAAGAGATCAACCAAAGAACTTGTATGCATATATGCATAACCCGTGGACACAGACAATAGGGTGGTGGAGGCCAGGGGTTGGGGGGCAGGGATAGGCTATAAGCGGTCAATGGGAGAAGAAAGGGGACATATGTAATACTTACAACAATAAAGATTTTTTTAAGTATTCATGCCAATATAACAACAAAAACACATAAGATAAATATGTAAGGTGATGGATATATTAATTAATTAGATGGAGGAAATCCTTTCACAATGTGTATCAAATCACCATGACATGCATTTAAGTACCTTACAATTTTGTCAATTATACCCCAATAAAGCTGAAATTTGAAAGAAAAAAACGGTATCTGTAGGGGAATGGAACAGTTGTGATAGAAAGATAGAGAATAAATATTTGGTCATGTGTTTCCTTGGTTTAACTTCTGACATTGGGAAAATCTGATTTGAAGGAAAATGTACTTATGCTTATGCTTCATTTTTACATTGGATTTCAGTGTGTGATTTTTAAAAAATCTTTATTGTTGAAAATGTTACATAGGTTCTCTTTTCCCCCCATTAACCTCTTCCAGCCTGCTCTCATTCTCCTCCCTGCCCCAGGCCCTCACCACCCATTGTCTGTGTCCACGGGTCATGTATATATGCATACAAGTTCATTGGTCAGTCTCTTCCCCCCCACCCTCCCCTGCCTTCCCTCTGAGGTTCAATAGTCTGTTCATGCTTCTATGACTTTGGGTCTATTTTTGATCATCAGTTTATTTGGTTCATGAGATTCCGCATATGAGTGAGATCATGTGATACTTGTCTTTCTCTGACTGACTTATTTCGCTTAGCAAGATCACTTTACATAGGGGTGCCTAATTAAGACAGGAAGGCCCTACATTGGGGCATAGGCTAGGGCCTGGATGTAGACATGGAAAAGTGCAGTAATTCATTAAGGCTCCAAATAGCAGATAGCTCCAAAATTTGGGGATGAGGTCAGGAAAAGGTTAGCTCCCATATTGAAACTAACAAAAATTGGAAAAGACTGCATCTGCAGAAATGACTCACTTCAAGTGGTTTGTAAACATGTACCAAATGAAGCCACTGTCTCTTAGTTTGATTAACAAAGTCATGGGTTTCTCAGAGAACTGTAGCCTACTCAGTGATAATGCCTCAGACTCTTGTGCTGTCATAACCCGAGTACTGGGAGTCTGCCTCGGACCTAAGAAAAGGCAGGCAGAAAGCAAGCTGACATTCGTCTTATCCAGCTCCCTAGAGGGAAGGACACTTTGACTTCAGAGGACCAATGTCAATTACTTCGTTGGAATCTACCTAGAATAGAACATGGGCAAGCTACACTTAGTTTTATAAAAATAGCCAGTAATTACATCTAACTATTTTTGTTGTCATCATTTGCACTGAGTGTTGCAGGAGGCAGAACGAACCAGGAAGAAGAGTGGATGAAAATGTCATGGACAAGGAAAATAATGCGTATTTAGTGCCAGATAGGAAAATAAATTGCTCAGTGGAAGTTTCAAAAGAGCTGCAGCTCAGGAGTGAGTGAACAGAAAGAAAGACCCGGAGAAAGGCAAGGCTGACCTGCTGATAAGAGAAAGTTGGGATGAGGCATAATCACAAGGGAGTGCATTTATAGATAAATGCTGAATCTGAATGCTTGAATGAGAAGGAAAATTGGGAGAAGATGTCCCATGTAGAGCTTGCCATAGTAAGCATTTTTTCCCCTCAAATTAAGCTGATATTTTGTATTGTTAAGCAATTGAGTCAGGGTAAGCATTTCTAACCAGTCAAAGGAGAAGACAGGGAATAGGAAACGATTAGTTGGATGTATCAAATCAGCCATCAAGACATACTGCATAAATGCTTCTAAAAACTTTGTTACTTAATATAAGATCTGAAATAAAGCCAGTGTTTCCCAAATTTTAGTCTTTGGGTACTACCTTTATTAACTTTAACATATCCTCAAACCACCTATACTCTTATCTTAATGTAAATTAATTCTGATCTTCATATAACTCAATGTAATTCTTTAAAATAGTTTAGCCTTTTTTTTCACACTTCAGCTTCATCGTAAGCAATAATAAATATGACATCATGAGTTTGCTAAGCTAGTTTGAGGTTTTTATAACATAATAGTAAATGTACAACCTTAAAAATAAAAGCTATCCATCTGTGTGACAGTGGAAATCAACCTGTGTACTACTGCTGATACACAGAACCCATTCTGGGAAACCCTAAGATATATATTGATTGTTTCCAGTAAAGTTTGTCTTTTTTTTTAATCCTCACTCGAGGATATTTTTATTTGTTTGTTTGTTTGTTTGTTTTTGTTGATTTTAGAAAGAGGATGAGAGAGAGAAAAACATTGATGTGAGAAACATTAATCGGTTGCCTCCCACACACACCCTGACCAGGGATCAAACCTACAACCTGGGTATGTGCCCTAACCCGGAATCGAACCTTCAACCTTTTGGTGTATAGGATGATGCTCCAACCAACTGAGCCACACCAGTCAGAGCCCCAGTAATGTTGTAGTTTGCTGTATAAAAAGGAAAGTGCTAAATGCACTCACTTTTTTTTTAGGCTCCTTCTTACTTTTTGAGAGAGAGAAAAGCAGGAAAAAATGAAGCATCATTAACTTTCTCCTACATGGGTGGCTCAGAGGCTTATTTTTAAGTTATTGAGATGACTGGATTGCTCAAAGGGTAAGCTGGGGTAGCCATTTGTGAATAGGGCTTTACATCCTTAACAGAAGAGTAAGGGCTTCCCTGGTGTGTAAGGAACTGTTGCAGAGAAATGTAAATAGAGCAATGTTCCATATTCAGATACTCTGAATATGCTTTTATCCAGGCTACAACCTATCAAAGAGAACAGCTGTATATGGAAAGAACAGAGAACCTATTGAAAGACAGAAACTCTTTGGGGAAAATCAACTAATATTTATATATACTAGTAAGTTCCCTGATACTGTGAGTAGAGAGGGTCAAGTAAATACCCATACTATCTGGACTTGCCACACACACTGTTACTGAATTTCTACCAAAATGCAATACCAACAACTTGTTTTCCAAAGTGGATTTACCACAACTGGTAAGAGAGAGAGGTTGAAGCAAACAGCCAGTGGGGGCATCTGGGCAGGTAGAAATTCTGCCCACTGTGAATTCTGAAATTGGCATCCTTTCCGAAAGCAGCCTCTTGTGAGTTAGACTAGAATAAACGAGTTCCCCCTCAACCTGAACAATTTTGTAGGAAATAAAAAAATAATAACTTCTCAACCTGCCAATCCAAAAATGTATGGAGCTCTGCCAAGAAAATCATTCATATGTGAGGCCCAGGTTAGTCAGAGGCTGTCTTGTCTTTCTTTGAAAATTTAGTAAGAACAATAGGTACTAAACACAAACTTAATCTCTCGTCCAATTTTCCAAAGGCTGGCCCTGCATGTCGGACAGCATTGTGAGGGCATCCCACTCCTCATTTCAGAGCTGTGTCTAACATCTTACTGCTGGAGGCTTTGCCTTGATATTCAGTAAAAGATATTCACACATGGAGCTGTTTAAGAAACGAAATGAGTGTATGTTGTAGGTAAAATATCTTGAACCACAGCTGAGATTGGTCTGTGCTGTGTGCCTTCACTTGGTAAGAAGCTTGGCATCTTGGCCCTAACCGGTTTGGCTCAGTGGATAGAGCATCGGCCTGCGGACTGAAGGGCCCCAGGTTCGATTCCAGTTAAGGGCATGTACCTTGGTTGCGGGCACATCCTCAGTAGGGAGTGTGCAGGAAGCAGCTGAATCGATGTTTCTCTCTCATCGATGTTTCTAATTCTCTATTTCTCTGCTTCTCCTTTCCTCTCTGTGAAAAATCAATAAAATATGTTAAAAAAAAAAAAAAAGAAGCTTGGCATCTTGTCACAGAACCACCTGCCTATCTTCCAAGGACTATGGGGACCTCCTTGTTGTCTTTTGCTCACTTGGCTTTCCGTTAACAATCTCTGCTAATGAGATTCTGAGAGCACAATGTAGAAGTTGAGGTAGCAGAATCCAGAAGCAGCTTCTAATTATACAGTTCTGAAAACAAAAAGCCTTTAGCGTTAGATAAGCTCTCTCTTGAGCACGTTAGTCCATAAGCTTTATTTCTTTTTACTTTTCTTTTTAATAGTCGTGCTGTGCAAATCACACAAATGCATTTGATGCTGTAAAACTCTTAGAAGAAAACACAGTGGTAAATCTTCATGACCTTGGACTAGCCAATGGATTTGGCACCAAAAGCCTGAGCAACAAAAGAAAAAAAAAACGATACATTGGACTTCATCAAAATTAAAAATTTTCATGCATCAAAGGACATTATCAAAAAACTGAAAAGAGAACCCATATAACTGAGAATATTTCCAAATCACATATCCAAAAGAGGACTTGTACCCAGAATATATATATATTTTTAAATATATTTTATTGATTTTTTTACAGAGAGGAAGGGAGAGGGATAGAGAGTTAGAAACATCGATGGGAGAGAAACATCGATCAGCCGCCTCCTGCACATCTCCTACTGGGGATGTGCCCGCAACCCAGGTACATGCCCTTGACCGGAATCGAACCTGGGACCTTTCAGTCCGCAGGCCGACGCTCTATCCACTGAGCCAAACCTGTTTCGGCCAGAATATATTTTTTTTTAAAAAAATCTTACAACTCAATGACAGAAAGATTAACAACCCAATTTTAAAAATGGGCAAAGGACTTGTAGACATTTCTCCAAAAAAAAGATATGCAAATGGCAAGAAGCATATGAAAAGATGCTCAACATCATTGATCATTAAGGAAATAAAAGTCAAAAACCACAATGAGATGCCACTTTATATTCACTAGGATGGCTATCTTAAAAAAAAAAACAATTAGTGGTAAGGATATGAACAAATTCCAAATCTTGTACGTTGCTGGTGAGTACCTAAAATAATGCAGCTGCTGTCAAAAGCAGTGTGGTGATTCCTCAAAAAACTAAACATAAAATCACCATATGACCCAGGAATTCCACTCCAAGATGCATAGCTCAAAGAATTTAAACAGATACTGGAATATTTGTGCATAAATATCTGTAGCAACACTATTCACAATAGCCTAATGGTGGAAACAGCCCAAAGGTTCATCAGTGAATTAATGGATACACAAAATGTGGCATATGAATACAATGGAATATTATTCAGCCAAAAAATAAATAAAGTACTGAATCAAGCCATGATGTGGACGAACCTTGAAAACACTATTCTAAATGAAAGAAGCCAGACACAGATCACATATTGTATGATTCCATTTATATGAAATATCCAGAATAGGTAAGTCTATTAAGGCAAAAGCAGATAGGTGGTTGTTCTTGGCTAGAGGGAGAAAATGGGTATAGGGGTGTTTTTTTTTTGAGGTGATAACAATGTTTTGAGCCCTAGCTGGTTTGGCTCAGTGGATACCTAGAGTGTCGGCCTGCAGACTGAAGGGTCCTGGGTTCAATTCCAATCAAGGGTACATGCTGGGGTTGCGGGCTCAATCCTCAGTAGGGGGCGTGCAGGAGGCAGCCAATCAATGAGTCTCTCTCATCATTGATGTTTATATCTCCCTCTCGCTTCATCTCTGAAATCAATAAAAATATATTTTAAAAAAATGTTTTGGAACTTGATTGAAGTGGTGGTTGCACAACATTATAAATATACCAAATACCACTGAATTGTATGTACTTTAAACTGGTTAATTTTATGTTATGTCAACTTAACCTCAATTTAAAACAAAAAGCAGCTGATGATTGTTATTGAATGATTTGACATGCAAATTTGAAGCCAGAATCAACCAAATACATTTTATCAATGACTTTTGTTGATGGAAATAGTCCATTGAGTTGAAATAATTTTCCAAAGAATCACAGAAGGCTATCTTTACAGGGAAATCCTTTTTATGACTGTGAATGCTCAAAGGTTAGCTGATAGCTGTTAAATAGCAGTATAAATTATTTAGTTTTGTTTCCTCATAACTGATGGAGAATGGGTTCCGAACAAGTGACATTAATTTGAACACAACGGCCGATCTGAAGTGACTGGAGATCATGGGTAACTTGATAGTGTCAGGTGATGGAGCTGATAGATATGTGGCATTGCAGCTGACAGCTTAGAAACTATAGAAGCACATCTACCATTCTGTGGAGTACTAATTAGGACCGGGGAGTCGACAAGGAAATGCTGTACAAAAGTTGTACATCATTCTACACGAACAGACAAGTCTGCTAAGAGAGCATGTTCTATTCCTGGAGATACAAAATTTGGGTAGAAAAACTAAGAATTCTTACATGGAAGACGTGCTTTTTACTTTATGGAAGTCAGTTTCATTAACTTCCGCAGAAAATGCCTTAATACGAGCCACCAGAACTCCTGAGTAAAAGGGATTAACTTTAGCCCAGGCTGGCTTGTTCAGTGGTTAGAGCAGCAGCCTGAGGACTAAAGGGTCAAGGGTTTGATTCCTGGTCAAGGGCATTACCTCGGTTATTCCATCCCCTGCCCTGGTTGGATCAGGGCAAGTGTGGGGGGCAACCAGTACTCACATCGATGTTTTTTTCTTTCTCCCCTCCGCCTTCCTCGCTTTCACTCTCTCTAAAAATCAATGGAGGGTAAGGATTTAAAAAGGGGGAGGGGCAGACTGGGGGATTAACTTTAAATTTGCCCTTTCCTGGTCTGCAATTGGCCTCATTTCCCAAACTGGTTAAAAGTTATTATCACCCTAAACATGATTCTTGAACCGTGTTACATACACATCTGGATAACATGCTCATGTTTGCATAACTGCAAACTATCATCTCTCTTCCATCCTTTGGAAAAGTCCAGCTTACTTACTGACTTGAAATCAAAAGTCTATAATGATTACTACAGATGAAACAATCTCACCCAAAATAGACAAGAAATAAAATGGAAAGTATTAATTTATCCTTTGGCACGGGGAGTGGTTCTCAGAATGAACTCAAACCAAGTCTTATATCACTTAGGATGTTTCTTAGCTATAAGTATTCAGAAAATCAAACGTACAGTGACTTAAACCAATAGGGAGGTATCTGTCTCATGATTAGAAGGCAGGAGACAGGAGGTAGGATCTCCTGCTGAATGATGTCATCAAAGGCCATGGACTTTTCTATCTTTCCACTCCACCATACTTGGAAAAGGGATGGGGGCTTGTGTAGGGAGAAGGAAGTTGGCACCAACCACATCTGTCCCTTTATTATGAAAGAAAAGCTTTCCATGAAACCTCACAGGAGACTTCTGCTTATGCCACTTCAGCCAGAGCCAATACGGTTCACATGGCCACCCCTAACTGGAAGGGAGGTAGAAAGAAAAGATTTAGCATTTCTAGCCTCTCAAGTGAAGAACAGGGAATGGAGAAGAGGTTGGGGAATGGGTTTTAGGCTTGTCATATTTCAACGATTGCCACACTTTTCCTTGTACAAACATTAAAGAAATAAATAACTGATTTTATGCATAATAAACAAGAACATGGGCAATGTATGACTCTTATCTTTCTGCTAACTGATTACTATGAGTTATTATTAAAATGGTTATTATTAAATGGAAGTATGATGTTGCGTGAGTTTTCATTTCATCTCGGAAAATAAAATACTGATATTCTACCTTAAATGATTTGTTGTGTGTTTTTTTTTTAAATACATATTTTATTGACCTCAGAGAGGAAGGGAGAGGAAGAGAGAGACAGAAACATCAGTGATGAGAGAGAATCATTGATCAGCTGCCTCCCACAAGTCCCACGCTGGGGATCAAGCCTGCAACCTGAGCATGTGCCCTGACTGGGAATCGAACCATGACCTTTTGGGTGGATGCTCAACCACTGAGCCACACCGGCTGGGCTGTGGCCTTTCTTTTCTGGTTCTGATAGATCTTCATGCATACTGACCCATTTGGCTTTACTACGCTTAAGAGAAAGACAATGGAGGCAAGGAGAAGGGGGGAAGATGGAAAACTAGCTACATGATCATTTACTCACCCAAATTTAGAACTTTAAGGGGTCCTGGGTCAGGATATTTAGCAAGGTGCTTCTCCACTACTCTTCCTCCCTTTCAATGCCTAATTAAACTCATACACTTACACACACACATTCACACACACACTGATATAAACAGCTACCACCATCATAGGGAAAGGAAGCAATTATCTAATCCTTGGCCTGGGCAAAGGAAGGTGGTGACTCAATACCCAAAGCCAGGAAAAGAGGGAAATTGTTATTTCCCTAAGGAATACAAATCTCTTTTAAGTTATCGCACCTGAAAAATTAGATGTATGCAGCAATATCAAGGAGCACTGGTCAGATTTACGATGACATAAAATTCATCCAATTTACAAAAAATATCCAGCTTCCTCCTTGTTATCCACAGAACCTATCGTACCCAACCAGGCAAAATAAGCTTAACCTTGACAAATTTTCTCCCTGCAGCAAATGCTTGCATCAACTGGCAGATTTTTCTGGCTATGGATTTATAATGACTTTCTTAATTTTGAAGAACAGATTAAATAACTACATAAGGATCTGAATATTACCATCCACAAATCTTTCTGCTAACTGATGCCTATGAGTTATTATTAAATGGTTTTTCCATGTTTCAAAGCATTTCCTGTGCTGGTGCATCTTTGCGATACTACATATTGCCTCTGACGAATGATTCAAAAATAAAATATGAGCTTCAAAGAAAATAAAGCCAACTATGTGGTAAAATGGATTTTAAGGAAGATTTTAATAATATCGGAGAGGTAAGAACTTTAAATTACATTTCCCAAGGCTAAGAGATAGTAGCAGCTTTTAAGGTTTTCAGATAAATGTTAAAATAAGTTTTACCAAAAGTACAAAAGTCTTTATAAAGTGCAATGTTTATAGGCTTAACATTTGAGTTTTAATAACTTGTATTGCATCTGTGATAGAAATAATCGATGAATATCACTTAAAGGCAAAATACATTCTCTTCTCCTGGGTTGAAATGGACTTCTATTCTACTAGCCAAAGGGCATAGTTTAACCATTTGTATGGCAATCATTTCTTTCATTTATCACAGCATCTGAAGAAAGAACATGCTGTGTACAGCTGGGTAATGTAGCTGTCCTAGACTTTATTAAATTGGCTTTTACATGCTACTTACAGATTTCTATTGTATCTATGATCTTAGACATAAAGGTTGAGAGATATACAGGGTCTTCATATACTTCTGCAGATCTCTGGCTATATTAATCCCCTTTGGCAAACTCTTGTAGCACAATGTTTTACACTTGGAAAGTACATTCTAATCATTTCTGTTTATCTTCTCAATATCCGTAGGATGGAGTAAGCTCTGGATAGAGAAAGTATTGGCTAATATTGAAGGCAGAGGAGTCTGCTGGTCTTTCATAGAGATTTTATAACAATAAGAGGTTGATAAAACAGAAGATCATTTTTTCACAAATGCCATAATAAAGGAGGACAGCCAAAGAGGCAGAACTAAGAACCTAATATTGGAACCAGAGAAAGAGACCTACTAGCTTCCAAACTCAGAGAAGATAATCCCCCATAATTGGTGAGCTTGCTGTGCGGGGTGCTGAAATAAGTCTTTTACATACTTTATTGTCCCTGAAATCTCACAACAGTCCTGCCATTTTCAGATAAGGAGAGGAGGATTATGAAAATTGCTCAATAAAGGTTAGGTCCCTTCACTGCTATCCTCCATTATAATGATTCTAACAAATAATAACCACTCATTCAGTCATTCTTGATTTTCTGCTACAAATATTTTTTTAATATATTTTATTGATTTTTTACAGAGAGGAAGGGAGAGAGATAGAGAGTTAGAAACATCGATGAGAGAGAAACATCGATCAGCTGCCTCCTGCACATCTTCTACTGGGGATATGCCCGCAACCAAGGTACAACCCCTTGACCGAAATCAAACCTGGGACCTTTCAGTCCGCAGGCCGACGCTCTATCCACTGAGCCAAACCGGTTTCGGCCTGCTACAAATATTTAATGTACAACTATTTAGTGCTAGGTATTGTGCTAGCCATTGGGCAAACCAAAATAAATAAGAACAACGTACACCCTATCCTCACAAGGTTAACTTTCCTAGTTTAATGTGGCACAGAGTCTGTTTAAGAAATGATACTAGCATACATTTGCATAACATGTGTTATATACCAGGTGCTATTCTAAGTTTGTGACATATATTGATTGATTTAATTCTCCTAACAACCCTACCACTTTACAGATGAGGGAACTCAGGCAGGGACAGAAGTCAAGTAATTTACCTAAGGTTACACTCCTTGTGATTTTCAAAGTCAGGATCTGAACACATGCTACCTGGTGTAGATTCACTGCTGAAGACAGAATTTGAGTATTTTTAAATGGAGAACAGTTATGAATCAATTCATATATTAAAATTATGTTAATATTTTCTTTATGAACACAATTCAACTTGGGGCTGAGGTCTCCTTTACTTATTGTCATCATTGCCAATATTAGCACTCTTCTATTGGAGGGGCAGTCCCTAAGCTTCCTAAAATTGTCTTGCAAATGTTTATTTGTAAGACCACAATTGACTCTTGGAATATACTTTCTAACAGAACAAGTTCCCAAACCAGCTCATAAGAATCATTTTAAGCCTTAATATAGCTAGAATAGGAATAATGTTGAAGAGATTAATCCATTTATTCAACAAACTCACTTGAGCATCTATGGTACAACAGATTCTGTTTATATGCTGAGAAACCAACAATAAGCAACAGAAAGTTCCTTGTAGTCTAGTTGGAAATAAGGGACTGAGGATAAAAAGTTGTGACAAGAAAGTTTTCTTTCCTCTTTTACCTTTACCCATTTCATTTCTCTGCCCCAAGAGAAAACAGTAACTGGGCAGAGAATATAGAATAGTGAAGTTTACTAGAGTAGAAATGTGATAAGCTTTCCTTCCCGTCCCTTCTCTCCTTCCCAGACACTGACTGCAGTATCTCCATCCTTTGTGCTCCATGGACCCCCGTTTCTTTCTTTATTTTTTTTAATATATTTTATTGATTTTTTTACAGAGAAGAAGGAAGAGGGACAGAGAGTTAGAAACATCGATGAGAGAGATTGATCAGCTGCCTCCTGCACGCCCCCTACTGGGGATGTGCCCGCAACCAAGGTACATGCCCTTGACTGGAATCGAACCTGGGACCCTTGAGTCCGCAGGCCGACGCTCTATCCACTGAGCCAAACCGGTTAGGCTGACCCCTGTTTCTTGACCAACTGGGACTAACCAGTGGTTCGGTAGCAGAAATGTGGGGGGTGCAGGAATTGGGGGATGAGAAAAAATGGTCTTGAGAAGAGAAAGACAGGGTCCCAAAGGAATAGAGAGAGGGGAATGTTTAGCCCCAATAGGAGGATAAAAGTCCCCATCCAAACCAGAAGACGAGGTGGTTCATAAGCAAGCTATCCAGATCCATAGATTTTACAGAGCTTACCATTTTGTTGTAGGGATCCCACTGAACTGTTTTTCGAAAGAAAAATAATTCCCAGAAAGGCAACATTTACTTAAGAAAAACCAACAAATGAGAATCCTTTCTAATGTAACTTCCAAAAGGTAATTTCCTAATGTATTAATTGGCCGAGAGCTAAGATACTTGTTCTTGCAAACAAACAAGACTATTGCTAACTTCAGCAGAAAAGCAATTTGCTGAAAATGTATAGGATAGACCACAGATTGGATGGGAAGGCTGGACTCCACGGCTGGAAATCTGATAGGAGCCAGGAAAGGTGAGGGAGCAGGAACCCGGCCGAAGTCCCAGTGCAGGAATGGTCAGTTTGGGAAGTCACAATGGATGTGACCGCCACTGCTGTCCTTGCCTGCTGCTCAATGCACCGACATGTGTCAATTCAAAACTGTCCCTGCATAATAGCTCCACTAACCGCAGATTCAAAGCACTGGGCAGGAGCATCCAATTGGCTTTCCCCACAGGGAAGGGGAGAGGGAGTGTCTGGCTATCCCTTCCCCAAATCACACAGTACGGATTCCATCAAAATAGACACTAGGCCAGTGATGGCGAACCTATGACACGCGTGTCAGCGGTGACACTCGAACTCATTTTTTTGGTTGATTTTTCTTTGTTAAATGGTATTTAAATATATAAAATAAATATCAAAAATATAAGTCTTTGTTTTACTGTGGTTCCAAATATCAAAACATTTCTATATGTGACACGGCACCAGAGTTAAGTCAGGGTTTTTCAAAATGCTGACACGCCGAGCTCAAAAGGTTCGCCATCACTGCACTAGGCAGTCAGTAAAACGACAAATGCTCAATGCACATTACTTATGATAATTGACTAAAGTGGCTTTTTTTTTTTTTTAATAAAAGAGTAGAATGTCAGCCAAGACTTTCAGACATGTTTGTTAGGGCCGCAGAGAAGCTCTGCCTAAGAGTTACCGCCATTGGCCAACTCAGAGTAACAAACACCACCCAGTGTTCGTTATTTGCTCTATCTTTAACTTTGATTCATTCTGGTTTACAATGAATAAACTCAATTTCTATTATAAATGATTAAGGGTAGACCAAAGCAAGCATCTTCCTCAAGATTGCTGTTTGCCTAGGGTGTGGCATTGTCTCATTAGAAACCCTCAGCTCTGTGAAAGTGTAGGTTTACCCATCTTAATATACCCATTTTAAATAATGAATCGCAGTGAGAATGTCACATATTATGGCATTATTGGTTATTATGGAATATGGACAGATATGAAGTAATTACTTTCTTCTGCCTCATTTAAGCAAAACATGATTAGTAAAATTATTTTTAGATATATATTTATATCCTCTAGAAAATATTTCACATTTTTCCTCATAAACTGAATGATAGTAATTTGAATGGCCATGATGGATGAATAAGAAATTTCTCATTACAATAGAAATTGAGTTTATTAATTGTAAATCAGAATGAATAATGCTATTCAAAGTTTCACCTTGAATCTAATTAATAAGATTGCTTTTTATAAATTAATTTCTTGACCTATTTCCTTATAGAATTGAGACTAGATTCAAATATATTTATTCTAGTTAATTAGTTATGATATTTGAGCTTGAAACTTGTATACTTGGGTTCTATGTACTGTGTCAGCAAGTGGACATAAATCCAAATGAACTTTTAAATTAAAATTACAAATACTGAGACACGTGTATTACCGTCTTACCAAACTCAATATTTGGGCTTATATTTCCTACAAATCCTAATTGGGTTTTTTTTGTTTTTTTTTTAATATATTTTATTGATTTTCCACAGAGAGGAAGGGAGAGAGACAGAGAGTCAGAAACATCGATGAGAGAGAAACATTGATCAGCCGCCTCCTGCACATCCCCCACCGGGGATATGCCCGCAACTCAGGTACATGCCCTCGACCGGAATCGAACCCGGGACCTCTCAGTCCGCAGGCCGATACTCCATCCACTGAGCCAAACCGGTTTTGGCAAATCCTAATTGTTTAAGAAAACTTTTTTACAAATCTAATGTGATGTTTTGATTAAGAAATCCTTGGGGTAATAAATTTCTTCATGAGGAAGTTCAAGGTGTTAAAGCCATCAAGTGAGGCTTCCTGAAAGTGTCAGTGAAATTAATATTTCAGGGCAATATATTTTTTAATATTTCAGGACAAAATATTTTAAGAAGGCACTTTTCTTAAATAGGGATATTCTGTATTCTTAGGCTTATGGAGGAAAAGGAATTAGGAGAAAAGGATTTAAGTTATGAAAATATATAGTAAATATTCTACCACGAAGCACAGTCTGGGTTTTTCTTACGTCAACAAACATTTAATGAGCACCCACTATGTGCCAACTGCTAAGTGTTGAGCTTGGCTCCTTTCTCTCCCATGGTCACTTCCAATTCGATGACAATTAATATCACTAAGACCAATATTAAGTTAATATCACTTAAAGTGACTATCACTTAAGACCCATGTTTTAAATAGCACTTTGCAAATGAAATGCACTTTCACTTACATTAAATTCAGGATAAGGAAAAAATCACTGTGCACTTATTAAATGACCTGAGATTTCCTACACAGAAATACAAAAAGATATTGAATCATAATGACAATGGGTATGAAAGTAAGTAGCTGTGGAAGTCACAGGAACGTAGCTGAGATCTCCTTCAAGAGAACTGGCTGTGGGGCGCATAGTTGACTAAGAACTCCCGCAAGTAACCCACCCTGGGGATCCCGCCAAGGCTACACTTGCTTCAGCTGCTCCCAGCCAATGACTGAACACAAAAGGGGTCTTAGAGCTGGCCCATCCCTGTAGGATTTAGGTCTTCTCTAATAGGCAAGTTCGGCTAGAGCTTTCTTAAAACTGCATTGTACTTGCCCTCGCCGGCAGGTAGGGGAGGCCAGGGGGAGGTCAGTGGGGGGGAAAAAAAAGAGACATAAGCACTACTATTTGTAATACCTTAAACAAAAATTAAAAATAATAAAAAATTTAAAAATAATAAAATATAATAATAAAAGAAGGAAAAAAACAAACAAAAAACTGCACTGTAGTCTCAGGCTCTTCTACCCAATCCTTCTCCTTCCCCTCTCTGCTGTCACAGGTGTCAAGCCTACGATACAGCTGGAAGGCTCCCTCCTCTTTATCCTTCACAGACAATTCCCTCCAATACATCTCTTGCTTGTCTAATCCTGTTTTGGTGTCTGTTTCTCAGACCCAGGTGAAAATAGGAATGGTTCTGAAAAATAGGTAGTCAAGTTGGAGTTTGGAGATAGGCTCACTCACGGCCCGACTGACAAAAGATGGCCCCATCCTGAGTGGTCCCATTGCTGAAGATTTCAGTGGTGCTGACCTCGCAAGGTGTTCTGATGCTGGGAACTACCCTCACGGCTGTGATGATGCAAGCATGTTAAAGATACAAGGGGCACAGTGCCTAAAAAGACAGCAGAGTCGCTGGTTATTAAGTTGTACCAGTGCCCTGGAGAGGAATAACGAGAAACAGAGGGCCATTAATAATTCAAGGCCAAGTGTGAGAGCTAGGGACCAGAGTCTTTGCTGGCTTACAAAGGAGTCCTTACCTCCTTCAGTAAAAGTGCCAAGTTGAAGAACAGACATAGGATTTGATAATGAGAGTTGCAGAGCTCCTGGGACATTTAAATACTCGGCCAAGGTAGGTCTGTGTTGCTCAAAACAGGGCACTGGGAGGGAAAACATAGGATTTTGAGATGTGGGGTGGGAGATCTCCAAGGATGTTCCAAGGATTTGGGAACTGCAAGCCTCTCTGAACCCGTAGAACTTGGAGAGGTGGTCCCCGCCTTGCTAGTAAGAGCTAGCACAGCTCCCAATGGGAAGATAACACAAAGGCTTTGCCCTGCAAGATAGGGAGCTCTCCCCACCTACACTCTGGGCTGCAGGGCCAGAAACTAAAGTTAAATTCCAGCATTTCTTGGCTGAGGTTATGTTGGGCCTGACAAGAGAGGAAAGACATTAACACAAAGGAGCTGTGGGATTAGCTAGTCACTAGTGCACACTGGCAGGAGCCAGGTGACTACTGATAGAATGGAATTCTGAGGGTGCTTGATCAAGGGGGCAGGAATGTAATACTGAAAAAAGGAGGAATGTATCCAATTGGGACACTTATGTCATGGGCTTTAGCACTCTGGCAAACACCCTAGGGCAGTGGCCGGCAAACTGAGGCTCGCGAGCCACACGCGGCTCTTTGGCCCCTTGAGTGTGGCTCTTCCACAAAATACCGACTTCTGCACATGGGCCACAAAGGTTCAATCGCATTGTACGTGCGTGCCCGCACGTGGTATTTTGTGGAAGAGCCACACTCAAGGGGCCAAAGAGCCGCATGTGGCTCGCGAGCCGGTTTGCCGACCACTGCCCTAGGGGATGGGGCAAACTCACTGCTAGGGTGGCTCTTAGAAACCTGGAGAAAGTGCTGGTCAATGTTGAGCAAAATGGAACATACCTGTGCTGCCCTGGCAGCCTGTAGAGGAAGAAATGAAGAGCTGAGGGAAGATGGTATGCTGGATGGATATATTATGCCAGGCCGGAAGACTACCAGATTATGTCCCATGGGGAAGCCTAAAAGATACATCATTCATCAAGGTCAAGAGGAACATGCTAGTGAGTGAAGCGTTCACACCCAAAAATTCAGTGCTGGCTTTCCTCTGGAGGCCAGAGCTAATGGTAAGGGAGCAGCCACAGAGCTGGGCTCTTTAAATTCCAGGTGATCATGCCATTGCTCCCGCTCCCAAATACATGCCAGTAATAGAAGCCATGTGGTAGTGTTTAACCCTTAGAAGCCAGGAGGCTGTCATGATCAGCGAGATTGGAGAAGCAGCTAAATAGCCTTAGTCTTCGGGGAGTTGTGGAACTAGTTACAGCATGGTGTCCTTGACGTAAAATAAAATAGATGGACATCCAATGAGGATACACCATGACATCTACAACCTAAAAAGGGCAAGAATGGGGAGTAGGGGTTCGAGTGTAGTTACAATAAAAAGGCACAATTGCCCTGGCTGGTGCAACTCAATGGTTAGAGCACTGGCCTGTGCACTAAGGGGTCTCAGGTTCAATCCCAGTCAGGAGCACATACCTGGCTTGCAGGTTCGATCCCCAGCCCTGATTGGGGCACATGCAGGAGGCAACCAATCAATGTGTCTCTCTCACAAAGATCTCTCACGCTCTCCTCCTTCCCTTCCTCCCTTCCACTCTCTCTAAAAGTCAATGGAAAAAATATCCTCTGGTGAGGATTAACAGAAAATAAAATAAATAATAAAAAGGCACAATCCCTTGTTCAGTTACCAGACCCAGGCCAATTTTCATATGTGGGACCACTGAGTGAAGAAGTGGCTCAGTCCCTGGGAGAAAGGCTTTTGCAAACCCACAAGTACATGCCATAATGGTTGCTCAAAAGGACCTATGTCCACTTACTTAGGAACTGCACTCGGGAAAGGGGACTACCCAGATATTTCAAAGGCTATTGAACCCAGGGTCTAAGTTGACATTTGATTCCCAAAGACCTGAGGAGTCATCATGACACTGTTATAATGGCAGTGTGGGGGGTCATTTAATAAATGGAGATCTAAAGTTGGACTTACAGTAGGTCCACTAGGCCCATGGACGTACCTCAGTTCCCCAATGTGTAACTGGGAATGGTAAAGTTGGAATCACCACCATACTGGGTCCTTGACCTGTGGAGTCACAGCTGTAATAGTGAAGAAAAACAAGTAAAAATCATCTAAATTCCACCCCAAGATATTAAAGGAAAAACAATATTGCACTGAGGTGGATAGGATAGGGGAGATTAGTGTAAGGACCTAAAAGATGGGGGTAGGGAGCAGATGTGTTCTTTTTCATACCTCCATTTAATTTGCCAGTCTGACCTCTGTACAAACCAGATGGATTCTAGAAGATGACTGTCACGTAGGCCACTGTAAATGGTTGAAAGTAGGAGCCCCGATCAGTTGCTATGCTAGATGTAGTATCGTTGCTAGGCCTCAAGTACATGGTATACAGCCTCTGATTTGGCAAATGCCTTTTCCATTCTGGTTAGAAAAGGGTATCAGACACAGTTCACATTTGAATGAAATGAACAATATATATTTAATTTTGCCCTAGGGCTGCTAACTCCCCTGTACTCTCTCATACTCCAAAGAGAACTGTACTGATTGGACATCTCCCAGAACATGATATTTATCCATTACACGGATGACATCCTGCTGATTGGACCAAACAAGCAAGAGATGGTTGGTGTGCTGGAAGCACTGGTAATACACAGGTCAATCCCATGAAGGTTCAGCCATTGCCTTTTTTCAGGGGTGCAGCGATCAGGGGCGTGCCCGCTATCTGTCCCAAAATATAGCTGCTGCATTGGAAGGAAGCCTGGTAGGCCCCTTCGAGTTCTGCAGGCAACACATTTCACACCTAGGAATACTTATTGTTCTGCCTTGTGTTGAATAATATGGAAGGCTACCAGTGTTGCCTGAGGCCCAAAGCAGGAAATAGCTCTGCAGCAGGTCCAGGCTGTGTTGCAAGCAGCCCTGCAGCTCGGGCCACAAGATCAGCAGACCTGACGGTGCAGGAAGCATCCGTGGTGGGAAAAGATGCAGTGTGGAATTTATGGCAAGCCCCAGTGGGACAATGACATCATAAGACTAGGATTCCAGAGCATAGCCCCACCATCTGTGGCAGAGAATTATCATTTTTTAGAAATAGCATGTTTCTGAGCTCTGGTAGACACAGCATGCTTGACCATGAGTACCAGGTAACCATGTGTCCAGAACTGCTCATTATAAACTAAGCTTAGTCAGAGCCACCAAGACATAAAGTTGTATGAGCTCAGCAGCAGTCCATTATAGGACAAAAATGGAACATCTGACATTGAGCCCAATCAAGACCAAGGGCACAAATAAGCTGTATGAGCAGGTAGCACAGACCTCCATGCACCTACCATAGTTGCATCAGTGCCATTCCTCCCACTTGCACCTACAGCAGTAGGGGAGGGAAGGTACAACCAACTGAAGGAGGACAATGCCCAAGCTTAGTTTACCAATGGGTAGGTTGGCATTGTTCAAATTGTGGGTATGAGATGCCAATGGACCGTGGTTGCATTATAGGCATGTAAAGGGGCAGTCTTTTTTTTTTTTTTTAATATATTTTATTGATTTTTTACAGAGAGGAAGGGAGAGAGATAGAGAGTTAGAAACATCGATGAGAGAGAAACATCGATCAGCTGCCTCCTACACACCCCCTACTGGGGATGTGCCCGCAACCCAGGTACATGCCCTTGACCGGAATCGAATCTGGGACCTTTCAGTCCGCAGGCCGATGCTCTATCCACTGAGCCAAACCGGTTTCAGCTAAAGGGGCAGTCTTGAAAGGCAGTGGTGAGGGAAAAATCTTCCCAATGGGCAGATCTGTAAGCATCTTTAGGTGAGATTCCTAAGCAGTGGTCAATGGCTGGCCCTCTGGTCAGGGTGTGAAAGAAAAATGGCTACATCAGAGGCAAGGTCTGGCTGGGGTAAAGGTACATGGGTGGATATGAGGGAGTGGGTAAATTTTTTTTAAAAAACATGCTCATGTCCACCAGAAAGTGTCTACCATAGAAGAGGCACTGAATAACCAAGTGGACACCATGATTCCATCAATTGACATTAGCCAGCCTGGAAGACACAATGGGCTCATAGATGGAATGGCTTCTGGCAGAGTAAGAGGCTATGAATGAGCCCAACAGATGAACTCCCACTTACTAAAGCTGACCTACTTATTGTATCTTGAATGTCCAACCTGTCAGCAACAGAGACTAATGCTGTGCCCACAGTATGGCACTATTCCTTAGAAGAACAGACCACTTGGTGTCAACTTGACTACATTGGATCCCTTTGATCCTGGAAAGGCCAGCAATTCATCCTTCACAGGGACACCTATTCTGGTATCCCCACATCCCAGAGCCACAAAGCCTCAGCAGCACCACTATCTGGCTATTAATGGAATGACTAATTCACAGGCATCAATTCCATTCAGCAGTGTTCACCCAGGGGACCTACTTCATAGCAAATGAGGAGAGGGCCCAACCAGAGGAGCCACTGGTCATATTACATACATGCAATCCAAAAGTATATAGTCTCATAGATCACGAAAAGGCCTACCAAAGACCAGCTCAGATGCAACAGGCTATGGGGATGCCGTGTATACCTAGAATCACAAACCTTTATATGAGTCCAAGAACCCAGAGAGGAATGACTCCAATTATCATCACTGCCAGTGATCGACTGAAGTACTCTGCTTTCCATTCCTGAAACTCTGGGCTCTGCAGCACTGAAAGTATTCGTCACCAAAGCAGGCACACTCTTGCTAGAGAACACAGCAAAAGTTCTACTGAACCACCCACTATGACTGTCATCAAGGCACTTGGTAATTATTCTTTTTAAATATATTTTATTGATTTCAGAAAAGGGAGAGGGAGAGAGATAGAAACATCAATGATGAGAATCATTGACTGGTTGCCTCCTGCACATCTCCAACCTGGGTCAAGCCCACAACCCTGCCATGTGCCTTTGACCGGAATTGAACTTGGGACCCTTCAGTCCATAAGCCAACGCTCTATCCACTGAGCCAAACCAGCTAGGGCAAGGCACTTTGTACTTCTTATGTCCAGGGACCAGCAGGCTAGTAGAGCAGTCACCCTCCTCGATGGTATAATTGACTTTGATCAGGAGTGGGGGGACTGGAGAAATATGTACAGAACACAGGTGGTCCATTTGGTGCCTATTGGTATTCCTTTGCTCCACTACAACTGTGAATAGATAGAAGTAGTAACCAGGCTGAGAAGGGTATGATTTCCAAGGGTTCAGATACCTCAGGGACAAAGGTTTGGGTCACACCATTAGCTAAGCCAGCAAGACCTGCTAAGGAGACAGGATGATGGAAGACAGAGTCGATGAATACTAGTTTTGGCTCTTCAGTGACAGGGTATACCAATCATCAGACCAAACTCTTTCTTCTGAGAGGTACATGGAAATCATAGAAGAATAGCTCCCCAAACTTATAAGAAATGGATCTGGATGGTGCAACCATAGAAATTGTCTGCTCAGAATTCCTACAAGAGAACTGGCTGCAGAAGCAAAGCGAACTGAGTCCAGGCTGCACCCCTTTGGATTCACCACTGCATTCACTGCAAGGCCGTGCTTCCCTGGGGCTGCGTCCTGCCACTGACTGAGCACAGTGAGGGTACTGGTGCCGGCCCATTCTCGCACATCGGAATCTGTTGACAAGCTACTTTGGTCTGAGGACATCCCACCAGCCTGGAACACACTTTTTTAGAACTGCATGGCAGTCTGAGGCTCTTCCAACCCAGGCCCCCTTCCTTCCTGCTCTCCTGTCATAGAAGTCAAGCCTAGGGTACAGACGGCAGCTCTCCATGTCAACTCTTGCTCCCTCCTCTTCATCCTTCAATTCCCTTTAACAAACTTCTTGGATGTCTTATCTCGTTTAGGCATATTTTTAAAGGACTCAAACACACGCTCATGTTATGGATCAGTATTTGCATACATCCTCATGTTTATGGATCAGCATTTGCATATTTTCTTTGAAACCACACCCAAACTAATAGCAGTATAGGTTTACAAGAGAACTTGGTTCACCTTGAAAGTTAAGTAATTTGAAGCCTACAAAAGAGCATAAGGATTAAAAGATCTCTTAGCCTTATGAAAGATGATGAAATATTTAAGATATCCAAGGAAGCATAAAAAAATAATAGAATGAACACAGAGCTTAAGACATAAACCTTGCCATGAGCTGAAGTCTCTTGTGTATCCCACCTTAACTGCATCCTCCTCCCACTCTCCACATTTTGATCTTTATATCCCTGTGCATTTCTTCATATTTATACTAGAAATATATGTATCCTTAAATAACATTTTTCCTTTGGATTTTTAAATGTCTTCTCCACTTAAAACTCCCTAAAATTTAGGTTTATATATACACACGTATATACTAGAGGCTTGGTGCACGAAATTCATGCACAGTGGGGGCGGGGGGGGGAGGAGGAGGGGTGTCCCTCAACCCAGCCTGCACTCTTTCCAATACGGGATCCCTCAGGGGATGTCCAACTGCCAGTTTAGGCCCAATCCCGCAGTCGGACATCCCTCTCGCAATCCATGACCACTCCTAACCACTCACCTGCCTGCCTGATTGCCCCTAACCACTCACCTGCCTGCCTGATTGCCCCTAACCACTCTACCTGCCTGCCTGATCGCCCCTAACCACTCTACCTGCTTGATCGCCCCTAACTGCCTCTGCCTGCCAGCCTGATCACCCCTAACCACCTTTGCCTGGCGGCCTGATCGCCACCAACTTCCCCCCCACCCGCCAGCCTGATCACCCCCAACTGCCCTCCCCTGCCAGCCTGATTGCCCCCAACTGCCCTCCCCTGCCAGCCTGATCCCCCTAACTGCTCTCCCCTGCCAGCCTGATTGCCCCTAACCGCCTCTGCCTCAGCCCCACCACCATGGCTTTGTCCAGAAGGACGTCTGGAAGGACGTCTATTACTCTTTTATTAGTATAGATACCTAAAATAAGAGTTTATTAAGCTGATGATTTAAAAACACAAAAACCCAACATGTCACACAGAACTATTGATGTCTTAGTGAGACTGAAGAGAAATAATTTAGCAGGAATAGATCAAAGTTACAATTCTGAGAAAAAGGATGTTTTATTATTGTGACTTGACCATAATTATAATTATTATCATTTAAGAAAGTTACATAAATGCAGGCTGATCTTGAAAGCTTCAAAAAGCCAAATATAAAGTACAGAAAATAAATTAAATTGAAAAATGTACTAATTCTTCTACGTTATGCAAAATCCTAACAAGAAACGTTGCAATAATTATTCAAAGTAATATTAAAGATAATACGGAGATGTTTGGTCTTAAATGTAAATTTAAATGCACAGTGTCTACAGTAATAGATCAAAAAAATAAAATTATATTTGCAATTTCTAACAGAAAAAATAAGTTAGTTTGCAAATACTCTGTATTCTTCAAGGAAATAAGAAAGCAGATCAAGGATCAAATGTTGCATAGTTTTATCAACCAGGCCACCTTTGACGATAATTTTTTAGGTTAGCTAAAATGAGCAATGGTAAAGCTCTACAAATATAACTAACCCATCTGTTATACTAGAGCTAGTACAGCTGCCCCCTTGAACAACGTGGGGGTTGGGGTGCTGAACCCATGAGCAGTCCACATATAACTTTGGTCAGCTCTCCACATTCACGGATTCCCAACCTCAAGCAGAAAATACTGTTTTGATCTAAGGTTGGCTGAACGCATGGATGTACAACCCAGGGAATATGAAGAAACAACTGTATGTTAATTGAAAAAAATCTGCATGTAAGTGGATCCGGCCAGTTCTAACCCACATTGTTCAAGGATTAACTGTATTTTTATTTGTAGAGTTTACAAATCAAAATGTAACAAATAATTATAAGCCAGTATTGGCAGGAATACCAAATATTATTTCACAACTGCCACTACGTGCTTCTTCTTCTCAGACACAATCGGCACAGATCCAGGCTTGCTATGCTTGAGACGATTCACTTCCCTGAAAATAAGACAAAATATATAAAATATAAGCAAGTTTATGATAAACTTAAACAAATAGAACTTTCTCAGAAAAATCACAAAACATTTTCTTTCACTGGAAAACCACTTATTGAAAAAAAAGGTTTTCACATGGATTAGTAAAAAATAGCTAAAAAATAAACTTTTGTTATCCTAATTACTTGCTACTTCTCTTATTACTAATCAGTGTCCTTTATAAGTTAAAAAATGTGCAGAATTGTTAAAATATTTAAACTCAAGCCCAGTATCTACCCAAAGACAGAAAAATAATCTTTTGTTTAGTACAATTTTTTAAAAAAAGAGCTCCATTGTAGAATTTCTATAATACTTTGCATGAATTCAAGAACTGCAAAGAGAAGAATATTCCACGGGAAATAGTGATGAGTTCTGTGTTAGAGTCAAAAAGTTAGATTCCAGACGTTATGATAAAGCATATTAGAAAAAAATTTTATTTATGAAATGTGCACTATGAGTTCTTGGCATTCTTTATCTTTGAAAATACACAATATCTCTTAATTCTAGCTACATTAGAAATAATTTTTAAAGACACTGTCTCTTTATAACAGTCCTCTAGTATGAGCAAAAGAATTTTCTTAGTTTGATAAAAGTCATTTTCATTATCTGCCCTTTAAACATATTCTCAAAAATAGGTATTAGAAATTCTCACAATCTTAAATGATTGTTGCTCCCCCTTTTTATTAGGGAAAAAAAAATTTCTAATGCACATGAACTGTTCCCTTGAAAGGCAGGTTTTTGTTTGTTTTTCACGATATTGGGGGTGGGGGGTGAATTAGAAAAAGTCAAATGCCCCAGAACATACTTCCGTCGGCGAGCTTCTTTCATGATGCGCTGTTCTTGAATCTGGCTGTAGATCGATTTCGGTAGATGGCGGTGACGAGCAATACGTTTTATATGAGGATGATATTGAAATTTCTCCTTCAACTTCTGGTTATAATCTTTGGCTGTCTTTTCTCGTGATGTAAGCTGAAAAAAATGCATTTTGATATTTTAATAAATGGTGTGTTCTTTGTTTTGCTTCAGTATAACAAAGCTGGGGGGATCCAAAAATTTCCCCCAAAACTACACTTTTATGATATGCAACCAAAACTGCCAATTGCAAGGTTATGTGAATAGTAATTCTCGAGCACTGAATTTCCTTTTAGACTGCATGCCTACAATGTAGACAAATGCCATCAAGTGAAAACAGCAGTTTAGGGATCAGGATTATGGGGACCACTGAGCTAGACATACAACGAACCACTTATATTAATCACGCGGGTGTTTTTTCCTGTAGAAACAACTACTGAACAGAAAGGAATAAGTGTTCCATTCTGTGATAACTAGTCTTTGTTTAACAATATTAAGGATGATAAGATTTAGAGGAACATTTAATAATGAATTGAAACCTAGAGTATAATACTTAGCAATCATTAAACCTAAAATAGAATTGTCTTTAATTACTGCTTATCATCTTGTGATTTTCCTACCAGTGCTAGGCAGAAAATAACTCACCCTTAACCTTTCCTTCTTAAACTTAATGTGTTTGTGATATAAATACTCTGTATGTTTCTTAGATGAAACATGAGACATTTAGAAAAACATCAAAACCAAACAAAAATAGCCATAACCCTATAACCCAGAGGTAGCTAGCCAATGGTATTTTTATATTTTCATTGAATCTTTTTTAAAGTCTGGAGCTTTCTGTATTTTTTTAAAGTTATGTGTTTCACTGTGTCTTTAATGTTAAAAGACCTCAAAGGGACCTGCAGCCTTTAATCTGCCAGGTCACCATCAGAAGAAATAGGTGTCTAAGTTGTGCGCTTCCAGTCCCTAAGTCTTCTCTCCCTACCTCAAGGGAGACACAAAGAATCAAGAAGGCTCAAACATTATCAAACACCTGATTTGACAAAGGCCTCTGAAGATGCCTTTAACATGAAAAAAGGTAAATCTCTATACAGCCTTGTCTGTTTTGGTGACAGCATTTCTTTTTATTATGATTATGCCAATGTGATCAAAATGCCTAAAGCATTTCAAAAAAATTCTCTTTACAATATGATATCCAATAAAATTAGAAACTAGCTTTACTTGACAATGAAAGAGAGTGGGGTCTCTTACCACACCCAATTTTTCAGAAGCATTAGCTTTCCATAGACGAATGTTCATTTCATCAGATCCACACATAATGTACTTGCTGTCAGAAGTCCATTTTACACAGATAACATGTTGCATTCTCTTAGTGTGATATACTTCCCTGTAGAAGAGGAATTAAGTTAAAACCCCTAGGATTTTGGTACAGATTTTCTTGAACCACTGCCTAGCAAGTATCAGAATACCATTTTTGAGTCCTAAGAGAATACTAGTATAAGAGAAATTCAAATTCATTTGAACCAAACAAGATTCTATGCTAAGTGCTGGAGAATTGAAAATGTTTCCTGTCTTCAAGAAGTTACAGTGCAATAAGAAAAATATAAACAAACTAAGTAAAACTAGACGCTCAGAAAAGTTCATAAAATAATGGAAGTCATATAACACAAATAAAATATGTTGAAGCTGAAAAATGTTTTAACAATAAGAAATGGATTGTTGTTTAATAAGCCTCCACCACCCTCCAAATCAATTCTGGACAATCTTCATACTTTTTTTATTTCTCAGGAAAACAAAATAAATGCAATGGATTCAAAGAGCACATTCTGCTATGTTGATTCTAATACACGATTTATGTTTTGGTCAAATTGTTTAAAAAGCTTAATTAACTGAAGTGAGAGTTGATTTGACATGTGTGAAAAGGGAGGGCTATAGAAGTGTCCGATGAGTTGAGGTAAGAATAATTCAATGAACAGAGCTGTCAAATATCATACCTATTTGGAAAGGCTGTGAAATATGCTAAGTGAATTCACAGAAGATCCTATATTGGGAAGTGTGAAGAAGAGCATTAAATAGCAAAAGACAAGGTCAGAAAAAATAAAAAGATGAGACTTCTGGAGAAATAAATTTTCCACATATGGATTAAAAATTATTCAAAATGCAGACTACTTGAGCGGAAAGAAAGAAGCTCAGCAAACTGCCCAGTAAGAGAAAACATATACATGGTGACCAAATCAAATAGAGTTCACATCTATAAAGGTATCCCTGAAGTACACTCACAAAACTAGTCTTTTACACTGTTTTTAACAGATAGGCTTTGAGCTCTTGAATGAACATGTACATAAACCATAATAAAATTACTTCTAAAAATGGGGAAATGGTTAGAAAGAACATCCTATTAAAATGAAAATAGATTAGATTGCTTTTTTTAATCCTCTCAATGCTCTGCTTTTACAAGATTCAATTCTTATAGCCTCTATATTTTTTTAAAAAAAGTTTTTATTGATTTTAGAGAGAGGAAGGAAGAGGGGGGAGAGAGAGAGAAACACTGATCGGCTGCCTACTGCACACACCTTACTGGAGATCGAGCCCGAAACACAGGAATGTGCCCTGACTTGAATCAAACCAGCAACCTTTGGGTGCATAGGTCAACGCTCAACAAACTGAGCCACATCGGCCAGGGATAATCTCTACATATTTAACAGGCTGTTCCCCTTCCCCCCACCGCCACGTAATGAATGTAAATATTAGGAAATTCAATCACACTTCGGTAAACATTAAAACCAACTTGTTCACCCAACCAGCATAGCTCAGTGGTTGATCATCGACCTATGAACCAGGAGGCCATGGTTCAATTCCCAGTCAGGGCACATGCCCAAGTGGCAGGCTCGATCCCCAGTGTGGGGCATGCAGGAGGCAGCTGATCAATGATTCTCTCTCATCATTGATGTTTCTGTCTCTCCCTCTCTTTGAATTCAATAAAAACATATTTAAAACATCCACAAAAACCTTAAAATGGCATCTAAGTTCTTATCTATCAAATATCTAAGTTCTTACCTAAAACTTATCTAAGTTCTTTACTATCAAATCAAAAACTTTTTAAAGTTTAATATTTTGGTATAAAGATGGAGACATATCATTTTACGCATCTGTTCAAACCCATACAATGTGCAACACCAAGAGTAAACTCGAAGGTAAACTATAGATTTGAGGTAACTAATGTGTCAAGGTAGACTCACCTTGGTAATAAATATACCATTCTGGTGAATCATGTTGATAATGGGGGAGGCCGTGCATATATGAAGTAAGGGGTATGTGGAAATTCTCTGTACCACCCTCTCAATTTTGTTATAAACCTAAAACTGCTCTAAAAAATAGTTTTTATTTGTAAAAGTTTACTATAAAACATTTAAAAATAATTCTAAAATTTTATATCAAATTATATACATAAATATCCTGTTTAATGAAAGAAACTGCCAGCAGGCTGATGTTTCGCTCATAGATGATGCAGTGAAAGTTGTTGCTCCAAAGCACAATACCAGGGTGTGAGCCCGATCATATAACACAACCAACCTTTCAACAAAGATAAACAATGACCAAGACAAGAAAAAATAAATAAAAATAGGTGGCTTATTGGTGGCAACATACCTGCTTCTACTTTTGTCCACAGGAAAGATTCGAATAGATTTATCAAAACTAGCGGACACAAACTCTTTCCCGGTGGGAGAATAATCCACGTCCAGCACCGCAGACACGTGATCCATGTGCACCATCACAGGAGTGTCCAGTGCACGCATATCGAAAGTATATAAGCTGTAAAAGGATTTCAATTATTTGATACAAACTTCTACAAAGCAGCATATGCAGTACTAAGAGACACTAGTGAAAGTAAGACTTCTAGCTAAATAATGCACACCTAAATAAACAGCTCAATTCTTCACACAGCAGGTAAGGGATAGGAAAAAATATCAGTAGTTTTTATTATTCCTTAAGATTACACTTACACACTTTTATCCTTATAAACATAAATCTTGTAGAAAATGTAGGAATTTCAAAGAAGTACAGAGTACCAAACTCACCTTTAATTCTACCACCATGAGAAAGTCAGCACAGTATATTTCTAATCTTTTCACTATGCAAATTAAATGTATACTTTTAATACAATTGAGGTAATAATAATAAAGCTCTGTATTCTGATATTTCAAGTAGCATATTATGAGCATTTATTCGTTAAGCAATCTTTGAAAATATTTTAATGGTTGCCTATCTAAATAAATTAATTTACAATTTGTTTAAATTCATTTATTAATAATTCTTAAATGAAATTCTAATATTTGAATTTTGAGACTTAATCTTTGATTGAATGAGATTATTTCAATTAAATCTGGACTGATTCCTGCAAGTAGGATTATTAAGTCCAAAGGCATGAGCATTTTTAAGGCTTTTGAGATGACATATCATTTCTAACAAAGTTGCACCAATTTATTCTCCAATCAGTGATATATATGAGTGAGCACAGCTTTTTAAGGAGTATACTAAAATTAGAAAACTATACTTTGTGCAAAACTGGTAAAAATAATAACTCCATGACTGTCAAAGTTTAAAAATTCTTAATGACTAGCTAAGAGAATAATGAGTACTTCAAATAAGCCAATATGTACAATGGACAATAGTCACACAGTATCACTGTGACCAAGTTCCTAAGATGCTAAGATTAGAGAGCAAAAGTTTGAGGAGAAATAGGATATTTACATAATTATGTCCCCAAAGTTATCTCCCCAAAGATATGTATTAATTACAAAATGAAAAAGAGTAACTTCATAATGGAGAAATCTGGCAGATACCACTTTAAGTGATCAAGATAAACATCACCAATACTAAGACATATTGACATCATATAACACTGATTCAATTCCCCAAGAATACCACAGTTTTGTATTCTGTACTCATCTTGACAAAATAGCCAATTAGAACACACTTTAGAAACCTTAATAAAGTTGGGTACACAAGACATGCTTTCATCGCCTTTAACTAAAACCAGGCCATTTAATTTCAAAATGTCAATAAAGGCCAAAGGGGCTTCATTTAATTTGCTTTGGTACTGCTAGTTAATGAGAGTCCAAGTGAGCTTCTTTTTAGTACAGAAAGTCAAAATACATGTTTTTAGTTGGTACCAGTGAAACATGTAATAATTCCTACTTCTGAGCTTTCACAAATAGTAGAAAAAATAAAGAATTTAAATGCAGAAGATCTAAAGTTCAGCCCAATGACGAGCTTCCACGTTCACACACACACACACACACGCACACACGCACACACGCACGCACGCACACACGCACGAAGAATTTACCATATGCATTGCACTACATACATGTCCTACCCACTCTGCAGAGATACTACAAAGATACAATAAAAGAGCCAATGTGAAATGCTTCAAGTTTTAAAGCAGTATACAAGGAATTATAAAATTCCATCTAGATGAACCTTTACATGGAGTCACAGAATAACATATCTGAAAATACTAAGGTAAAGACTAAAATTGTATTTTTCCTTTTGTCTTACTGAAGTAACAGTGACAGCTGATAACATGACTATATGAGTACCAGCTATCTGAAGAGCTACAAATTTTACAGGCATATAATTTTAGTTTCTATTAAAACATGTATGGTTCAATCACTCAGAGATCAGCCAACTTTTTCTGTAAAGGGACTGATAGACATTTTCGGTTTTGTGGGCTACACAGTCTCTGTTGCAACTACTTGACTTAGGCATGATAGCACAAAAGCAGCCATATTCAGTACATAAAGGATGTGGCTATCTATATATATAAAAGCCTAAGCGACCATGACAACTGGACGACTGGTCGCTGTGATGATGCACTGACCACCAGGGGGCAGACACTCAACGCAGGAGCTTCCCTCTGGTGGTCAGTGTGCTCCCACAGGCACCTCCTTCCCCCTTCCCCCCACCCAACCCCGTGACTGGCCAACCTCCCATGGTCCCTGCCCCCAGCCAGCCCTGCCCAGATTGCTGGCTAACCTCCTGCAGTCTCTTCCCCCCTCCCGCCCCCCCTCCCCAAGCCACCTGGCCCTGATCAGCCCCATTGGCCCCGATCACTGGCCAGGCTGAGGGACCCCACCCATGCACAAATTTGTGCACCGGGTCTCTAGTATTCCTACAAAACTTTATAAAATAGGCAGCAGATAAAATTTGGTCCACAGGTCTTAGTTTATTATCCTTTTCTGCATCATTTTGAAAACTGCAATTACTTTCTACGAAGCTCTTCTCCAATTTGGTTAATATATATATATATAGAGAGAGAGAGAGAGAGAGAGAGAGAGAGAGAAAGAGACAGAGAAAGGAATACTAAGTAGGAAACATATTTTATTAGTAAGACATACAAATGAGCCATTTCTGATAGAAATAAGTAAGTTTTTTAAAAAGGAAAACTTACTTGTAATCTTCATTTGCTGCAGTAAAAATGAAGGCTTCCATAGGGTTCCAACAAATTGTATTTGTTCTCATATCTAAGATGACCTGAGAAAGGAAGCATACCCTAACCTATTACTATGAAATCAATTCCCTCCAAAATGAATACATGTCCCAATTTCATCTCCTTCCCTTTTTTCATTAATTTAAGCAAACATTTACATTAATTAGTAAATACCTATTATGTAGGTACTCAAGTTGGTGCAACAGGAAAAGAAATCAACCAATAATTGCTTCCTGAACACACAGGCAGAGATGTAAATATTGAAAAATATACAAATGTTTAATAAATAGTCTCTTGACCTCAAATAACTTATATTTTAATCGGGAAAATGAGACATGATTGAAGCTAACCTATGAAGAACCGTATATTATAGAGCTTGTCCACAGGAACATTTTGGGTAGGAAAATCTTTTGCTGTGTGTGACTGCCCACTGTAGGATGTTTAGCCTCTCAGGCACCTGCCCACTAAATGCCACTACCAGTCTCTAAAATGCCCCTCCCACATTTCAAAAAATATATCTGGTGGGCAAGTACCATCTGATTGAGAACTATACACTTAGGAGAGAAAAGATGAGAGAAATACTGGGAGTCTAGTAGCTAGAACAAGGAAACAATAAAAAATAGCATCTCTGCATCCATCAAGGTGACCTGCATGTGACAAATCCTATTTATATGTCCTTACTAACTGAAACAAATACATAAATGGAATATATACTGAGACCAGATTTTGGACAGTTTTGAAAGCCAGGCAACAGCTCTTGTCTTAAACCTAAAAGTAACGGAACACCATCCAAACATTGAGAATACAAGGGCAGAGGGGGCAGAAACTACTACTTATTTAACTAGTACTTCAAGTTAGCCTCTGCTAACTGCTTAAAGTATCATGTTTTATTCTCACCAATGTGCTGTGTTGTTACTAATATCACCATACTACAGAAGAAACACAGATTAAGTTACTGTTTAAAGTCTAAAACACAAGTTCATGTAGGATCTTCCCACTACAATACATGAATGAGAGAAATGATCAAAGTGGTACTTTGGAAAGGTTACCACACTTATCAAGTTCAAACGTCAATGAATATACTCTACTTCTTATATTTCTACATTTACTACATGTTATAAAAATGACTAAGGAACAACAAAAATATTAAAAGCATTTTTCTACATGTGGACTATGACGATGAACTCATGGTACATCAATGATGTCTATCCCTTCCTGTGTGCTCACAATTCTTATACTGGCACTCTTCTCTTTACTGACAATATTTCTCTCCCGTTAGAGTTAGCCTGAGGTTCTATTAGCTTCGGTATCTAACTCCTGGAATGACTACTTTGCACCATTGGGAAATCTGTCACCTTGAACAGGATAATGTTTGTCTAAATAAAATGCCAAACTAGTACCTGTCAGCCTGTAACTAAACAAATAAAGCTGGTTATGTAAATTAGTTATAAAACTTTCTGGAATAAAATACTGTGTCATATGGTAATCATGGGGCCTGAAATAAAGAGATGCAATACTTTCAATTAAAGAACTTTCAACTTAATAAGTATTAAGTAGATGCCTAAAATGTATTGGTATTATGGGAGACACAAAGACAACTAGGTTACAGTCCCTAGTGGAAATAAGGGTCTCTAAAAAGTATAGGGAGCTGAGAGAATGCCACTTTGGGTTCTAATAACATCTCAATGAAAAAGAATTTTTTAAAACACCAAACATACATTTACTCCTTATTTTGTAGCTCAATTTACCAAGGCTCGCATTAACAATCGTGTAAAACTGAAGACAAGCTGAAACTTACCTTCTTCAGAGGAGTAGCTTGCCTCATATCATATAGTACTATATTCCTGTCAGAAGCACAACTTCCCAAGAGAAATGTCTAAAAATAAGTACAACAATCACTAGTTAAAAGCCAGGCTTGGCAGCAAACCATGTCCATTCAGTGAACAAATCATTCAATTACACTTAATGTTTATGTTTAGGATACAAAGTTATAACATTAAAGTCCACTTTAAGAGGATATGATGAATCACTCATAATCTCAGCAACCTAAATATTTTCATTGTAAAAATCCACGTGTATATTTTAGATGCCAGTGATAACATATATATAATTCTGTATTCTGTTTTATAACAGAACACATTTTATTTATCCATGATTCACTTAGACCTGTTTCTATTTTTCAGTATTATAAATGACACTTCAATAAACGCTTTTACACACTTAGCTTTTCTAAGGATAAAATTTCAGTAGAGGCATTACTGAATCAAAAAGCATTAAAAAAATTTATGGCTAATCGCTTTCAGAGAGTTGTACCAATATACACTGCAATGTGGAAATATGTCAATGTTACGGTAACTGCAACACTAGGCAATGTCATTTAAGAGTTAATATGTGCATGACACTATTTTCTAATTATGTAAATTATTACTTTATTAGTAGTTAAACATGTCCTCAGGTATATTAGCTCTCTGTATAAATTAGGCCTATCTTTTGTTTAACTGTTTCACGATGTTTCAAATATTCACTTGTAAGTCAGTTATAAATGTGCAAGGTACTTACACAACCCTTGGCATTTGGTGAAAATAAGCCCTTTAGCTACCAATGGAGCCCCGAACCCCACCCTTTGTAGCACCATTCCTCCTCACTCAGGGTTCCTGATGCCAAGAACTCTTGGCTTCTGCCTACTAATTGCTTCATAGAGCAAGTGTTAAGAAGAACAAGACTTATTTACTAAATATCTGTAAGGCCAGCTCCTACTGCATGTGTGTACAAAGTTCAAATAAAACACATCATGACCTCCAAAACACTCCTTTTACATCACTTCCTCTCTGAGACTTTCTCCTAGTTAGTGACTCCTCTCAACCTTTCTTGGTGTCTCATTATGTCTTCTCAAGGTCTGACCAGGTTCCACTGATAAATAGAGACTCTGATCTGAGCAAAGCAGAAATTCTACCTGGAGTGAAAACTGACTTGCACACTGTAAATGGGGTAATGCTTAGTATAAACTTTTGGCTTTAGTAGAATTCTAGGCTTCAATATTTTAACTGAGACTTTATTAATAACCGGAGGAGACAAATGCACTCCATTTGTTCACAGCAACATGCCCTTTCCATTAAGTTTAATACAGGATAAGAGGTATGCACATCATTTGCTTTTACCACCAGGTCAGTTCATGAGGTTAAAAAAATAAAATAAAATTAAAAAAACCCACACACAGCTGAACAGAGTTATTATACAGACAAATTTGAAAAACATGGTCATGGTCGTAGGTCATGTCTAATAATTATAATTTTAGAAGTGTCATCAGTTCTTCTGACACAGATGTTCACCAAAACACAGAAGCAAAAGATCCTCCCTCAGAGAATCAATACCTGCCTGTTCCTTTTTTAAAAAAAAAAGTAGTAACATCACCATCTTCAACTTGGATAGCACCTCTTAAAAATATTCACATACATTATCACATTTTATATTGACAACAAACCTGTGAAGTACACTGGAAGATGGAATTAATCTTATTTTAAAAATATACAAATGTAGAGAAAACCCTGGATTGTACAAGGTCAAAGGCAGGTGCAAAGGTATGTCGGCACTAGGTACACCCTGGGGCAGGGAGAGGGTCTCTGACTGACTTCTCAGCAGCACCACAAGGCAAGCTCACACCACAGGGCAGCATCTCAGGCCATTTGTATGCCTTGCTACTCTGACTTGGCCTTTCTACCCTTCTTTTGTCAACTGTGGGTCTCTGAGAGTGTACTAGTAAAACTTGCATATCAGGACTTTCTCTCACACTATCTGATACTCTCTTAATAACTTCAAAAATCAGCTTACAAAGAAAGCAATTTCCTTGTCCTTCTATAGGAAAAACCATCTCTACCGATGCACCTATTGTTATATATTCAGAAAAGGCTCCATGAAAGCTCTGGAGTCCAAGGGCTAGTTTAGCCTTCAGGGGAATTTGCCCAGCTCATTGTGTAATAAACTAGTTTATTACAATGACTGCCCACTGTAGGATGTTTAGCCTCTCAGGCACCTGCCCACTAAATGCCACTAGCAGTTATAAATATAACTCTCTCTCCCGTTAGAGTTAGCCTGCTAGTGGCATTTAGTGGGCAGGTGCCCACTAAATATTATTTAAATATATTTATTTAAATATAAATATAATTATATAACAGCCCATTGTTATACTAAACTAGTCTCCTTTCCTAAATTTGGACCTGACAGTAAGTGACAGCCAATCCCCAACTCTTCCCTTAGGCCTGGAAGGAATCAGGAAACACAATTCATACTTTTAGAAAAGAAAAACATAACTAATTATCATGCAGCACAATATCTAACATATTATTATGAAGCATTGGTGCTTATTTAATTACAAATAATTAAAGAAAACAATGCTCAATTCTCCTCCTTCTAACCTCTAAGAGAGTTAATAAAAATTAACATCAACAAATCAACCAACGACAAGTGCTGGAGAGGATGTGGAGAACAAGGGACCCTCGTGCACTGCTGGTGGGAATGCAGACTGGTGCAGCCACTGTGGAAAACAGTATGGAGTTTCCTCAAAAAATTAAAAATGGAACTCCCACTTGACCCAGCAATCCCACTTCCAGGAATATATCCCAAGAAACCAGAAACACCAATCAGAAAGGATATATACACCCCTATGTTCACAGCAGCACAATTCACCATAGCTAAGATTTGGAAACAGCCTAAGTGCCCATCAGCAGACGAGTGGATTAAAAAACTGTGGTACAGCTACACAATGGAATACTACGCTGCTGTAAAAAAGAAGGAACTCTTACCATTTGCAACAGCATAGATGGACCTAGAGAGCATTATGCTAAGTGAAATAAGCCAGTCAGAGAAAGATAAATATCACATGATCTCATTCATTTGTGGAATATAGTGAACAACATAAACCAATTAACAAAAATAGATTCAGAGACAGAGAAGCAGCAAACTGACTGTCAAACCTCAGAGGGAAGGCAGGGGAGGAGGGTGGGATAAGACATAAACCAAAGGACTTGTATGCATGCATATAAGCATTACCAATGGACACAGACACTAGGGGGATGAGGGCATGTGCTGGGGGGCGTGGGAGTGGCTGGGGAGAGGTCAATGGAGGAAAAAAAATATTTTGTAATAGCTATGTACGGGCGGGGGGGTGAGGGGGTACTTGAAATATCAGGGGGACCACTCTGTAAAATACATGATTGTCTAACCATAAAAAAATAATTAAGTAAAAAATAATTCACATTTTCCTAAAGGTACAATGATGTAATCTGTGGTAGATAAGTGTTGAAGGTCTAAGAAAACTGAATTGTCACAGTACAGCACTTGCTTGAATTCGAACCCCATGAACACACCTCCTCTAACGGTGCTAAATACTATTATCTGGGTCTAAACTGCAGACAAATGTGTTGAGATCTGATCAAAGGTGTTAGAACTCAGATATAATCTGGAAAGTTGACCAAATGCCAGAAACATAATCAAAACTCAGAAAATATTATATCACATGTTTAAAAGTTTCCTACACAGAGTTGAAATTATTAAGGAAACAATAAGCAAAAAATATTTCAAAAAAGAAACATTACCTCAATTGGATTAAATTTGACACTACTTATACTGTCAAATCCCCAGGTCATTGAACATATAGGACTGGTTTTCTGTTCATCCCAAATGTCTACTTGCTGTCCACATGTGGCAAAAATTCCTTCTTTCCAGTGATGATCAATTCCTGTATACACTGTCTTTAAAAGCAAAGAGATTGTCACAGATAGGTTGTGTCTACAGAATAATTTTTAAAATATATTTATCTACCCTCTCATTTTTTTTTTTTTTTTTTTTAGAAAAATCCCTGTTCACCAAGAAACTTCTTTGAAGCCCTTACTTAAAGGAAAAGACAGTACCATAAGGAGTGATGTGTCTTTATCACACATTCTGGGAATAAAGAAAAAAGTTAACATGGGATGCATTTAGTTAAGTTTGAAAATATATCACTGGAGCAATTTTAAAATCATCACTGGGTGTTGAAGGGTCTAATGAAATAGAAAGGCAATTTCTAAAAAACTTCATTCCACATAAAGTACTGACTCCTAGGACAGAAACACAGATACCAACAACCAGATTAAAATTTAGAGAGAAAAATGAAATCAGTGAGGGTGGGTACTAATATTGTTAACAGCAATACAATCTCATAAATTTGATATTATCCACTTAAAATATGTGATAAATTTATTCAGGTCCAGATTAAAGTCTGCCTTTGTATTTCATGGCAAAAATCGCTTGAAAGCAAATTAAAGGGAAATATTTATCCAATACTTTAAGCTTTTAAGAACTTAGCAGCATCTGCAGATTTCTAATTATTTTCTATTCATGAAAACAAGGCCTACAAATGTTCCCACAATTTTAGAATTGACCATACCACAGAAGTAGGAGTAAGACTAAATATTTCAAAAATCTTTTGGAATTTAGAGGAAAAGCATTTTACAACTATGAAACCAATTTTGTTTCAGGCATTGACAACTAGAGGCCCAATGCACGACAGTCGTGCACTGGGAGGTGGAGGGTCCCTCAGCCCGGCCTGCACCCTCTCCAGTCTGGGACCCCTCAGGGATGTCCGCCTGCCGGCTTAGGCCCGCTCCCCTCTCAGTGTACTATAATGAACACTGAAGAACTGTTCATATTCTTTAACTGCAAAAGACCACAATCCATTAGATATTGCTCAAAATAGGTTACTTATTACAGCCTAAAGTCTTTAATTTCTTATTTACATCTTTTTTGGAAATAAAACTATGAAATAATTTGAAAAAGGAAAAATTATATTAGACAAAGTATGGGTCAACTTATTTTTGTACCTTTCCTAATATTGTATGCAATGGCTCTTCCTCTTCTCCAAAGCCTGGTCCATCCATTTTCCACTGCTTCACAGTTTTGTCATCACCAACCTAAAAATATTTATTATGGTGATGATAATGAACATTTATAACTTTTAGACTTGCCAACATATACATCAAACTATAAACATCTCCAGTTTTAAAAATAACATACAATATTCGGCCACTATTGTAATTACTGATGCATTTATATCACCTTGTTGTACTAAATAAAGATGTGTAACAAATACAAATAGCACATAAAATTAAAAATTAAATATTATGAGTAGAGCAAAATAAAATGAGAGGAACAAAGTTAGGTCACATATAAATGCAAGAATGCATACTGCAATAGGATGGCATTTCAAATTACAGAGAAAAATAGATTCTAATAAAATGATATTAGATATCAGGGTGACCATTTAAAAATTTGAACTAATCTGATGCCTGATATACAAAGAAAATTCCACATACTTTATTTATTATGTTTTTATCTATTTTTATTTTTTTTTTAATTTTTGTATATATTTTATTGATTTTTTACAGAGAGGAAGGGAGAGGGATAGAGAGTTAGAAACATCGATCAGCTGCCTCCTGCACACCCCCCACTGGGGATGTGCCCACAACCAAGGTACATGCCCTTGACCGGAATCGAACCCAGAACCCCCCAGTCCCCAGGTCGATGCTCTATCCAATGACCCAAACCGGCCAGGGCTGTTTTTATCTATTTTTAGAGAGGGGGAAGGGAGAGAGATAGAGAGATAGAAACATTGATTAGAGAGAAACATGGACCAGATGCCACCAGCCCACAACCTGGGCATGTGCCTTGACCAGGAATTGATCCCGTGACTTCTTGGTTCACAGACTGATGCTCAACCACTGAGCCACAATGAGCTGGGCAAATTGCACATACTTTTAAATGTGAAAAATGAAAACACGTAAAAATCTAGAGAGAAGACCTTTTTGTAATCTTGGCATGAATCAAGTCCTTCTATGCCTGACACAAAACTCCAGAAACTATTATGTTAGTGGTTTTCAAACTGGACTACAGATCTCTGAAGGACCCTGAGAATTTTTCAGAGATCCATGAGGTCAAAACTATTTTCATAATGTTAGTTAAGTCATCATTTGCTTTATCACTGTGCTCATAAATATACAGATGGTAAAGAAATATTGATGGTAGAAATGTTGGCACCTTAGCCTAGACCAAGACAAGAAATTATGGTAACTTAGACTTGGGTGTGTGGCAGATAATGTTCAAGATATTAGGTGAAACAAGTTATAAAACAAAATGCATAATATGACCTGGTTTGGGTGAAAAAATTCTGGAAAAGGATAATGGTGATTATTGCACAGTGATATGACATACTTAAGTCCACTGAAATGTACATTTAAAAATGGTTACAATGGTAAACTTTATGTTATGTATATCTTACCTCCCCTCATACGCAATGATTTATTTCTTCAATGATTTTCAACTGACACAATACAATTTACTCATCCCTAGCACTGAAAATCCTCCAGAATAAAATAAACTACCTTTCTAGCCTCACCTTGCATTAATCCTACTTCTCCGTGTTCTATAGGATATTAGTTCACTATTATATTAGGTAATTTATTAAAAAGTCAAAAAGCATTGGGAAGGGTGGATTACATAAAGAAAACTAGTACTTTTCAAGGTTTTAGTAAGTTATTTTGTATTGTGAAACTCCAAAAGAGCCTTGGAAGGAATAAATGAACTTAGAAAATACTCAATTAGATCAGTCTTATACATGTTGAAAAGAGTTAATAACGTAACTGTATTATACTTACAGTAAAAAAAGAACTCCCACAAAAACGCGTACATATTCCTCGTACAAAACCTTCATGTGCCTGTATTGTACGGATACAGTTTCGTTTGGTCAAGTTCCAAATTCTGACCTATGATAAAATATACCAGGAAATTTCAATAAATTGTAATTTCAAAAAAATGTTCAGGCACAGGACAATTTTCCAAGAAAAAATAAATTAAATTAAACACTGAAAAAAGCTATGAATCATTCTATCAGATAGCTAAAACCAAAATACTCAGATTATAATAATGCAATAATTAATGGTAAGTATACTGAAGGCTGAACATTCCATCTGTTAAATACTCTGTTGATTCTAGTTTAAAGTGTTTCAAAGCTTTCTTTACCAGAGTGAAAAGTAATTAAGTGTTGAATCATTAAAAACATCCTGTTATTAATAGAACTCACACGGAAATATCTTTATTATAAACATGTTTTATTATTTACTATGAAATTAAGACTTAACCTACTACATTTTTTAATTTCTTGGGTTTAGATAAAAAACTACTGAAATTACTAATTCAATCCTGAGACTTAAAAGAAAACAAAATATATAAAAATTAAATAAAACCAATGAAAACCCACAGTAACTCAAAATTAAAGGAAGAAATTTGTAACATTTTTAGCTTAAAGTAACGTTTAGAGTGACACTTGCCTCTCCATCACATGCCCCAGAAAGGACAGTAGCCAGGCTCTTTGGGTGCTTTGCCAAGCAATTGACTCCATCTCGGTGACCATCCAGAGAAGCAAGGAATGGTTTTGCAAATACCCGTTCCAGTTTGGTAGCATTTAAAGCTCTTACGTATTCTCGTGGGACCTCAAAAGGATGCAAGGTAGGATCATAGTTTCTTGGAACTGAAATAAGAATGACTCCTCTTAATAAAACAAATCACATTTAATATTTCCGCGGTCTTCCTCAGCTAAGCATTCAATTTGTTATGCAATAAGCCATTGTTAGGGACACTGTTCTATGTCTGGCACTGTGAAGAATACAAAAGTGGAAGACCTTTTGTCCAGAAACCTTTCCAAAATTGCCAAAAAATCATGGAATGCATTTATTTTGCAAAATAATTACACCCTATATATACACATAATTTTCCCTTTTATATGTCCTACTACACCTTCAACTGGTTGTAAGCTTTCAGGGGCAGGGCTTCCACTACATCCTTCACTTGTACTCTTCACCTGTACGCACAAAACAAGTGCATGATAAATGTTTGCCCGACTGAATGCTAAGCAACTTGTGGGGCAGGGAACATTAATAATCTCCTGTGTTAATCACTGTAGTGTCAGGCATACACTGTTGTGATTATGATTATAGCTATTTATTGAGCACTTTCCATGTTTGTGTCAGGCACTGTTGCAAATACCTTATATTAACTCATTTAATCTCCACAACACCCTATGGGTTAGGTTCTATTACTATTTCCCACTTTATATATAGACTAGAGGCCTGGTGCACAAAATTTGTGCACTGGAGGGTGGGGGTCCCTCATCCTAGCCTGCCCCCTCTCACAGTCCGGGAGCCCTCAGTGGATGTCCTACTGATGGCTTAGGCCCGCTCCCCCAAGCCACAGTCTGGCAGCAGAGGCTCGGAGCAGGCACCCCGTGTGTGTGTGTGTGTGTGTGTGTGTGTCTGTCCACTGGGGGCCTGCCCTCAGCCACACCACGGAGGCTTGGAGCAGGCGCCCCTCTGTGTTGATCTCTCAGGCTTCTGGCCGTGCCTGAGTGTTGTTCTCTCCCTTGAGCAGCGGCCAGGGCAGGTGGGAAGCTCGGCTTCCTCCATCGCTGGGGCAACCCAAGCCTCCAGCTCCGTGGCTGCCGCCATCTTTGTTGGATTAATTTGCATACTTGCCCTGATTGGCTGGTAGGTGCAGCGGAGTGACACCAATTTGCATGTTTCTCTTTTATTAGTGTAGATGGAGAAACTGAGGCACAGAGAGATAACTTGCCTATGAAGTGATGGAGTCAGGATTCAAACCAAGGAAGTCTGGCTCCAGAATCAATGTTCTTAACTATTGTGCTATGCTGCCAAACAGGCTGTTTCAGTTAATAATTATGCTTAGGAAATCATTTGAAGCCCACAGGTCTAAAAAACCCTCAGTGTCTAAAGTAGATGTATCTTTGGGAGGGGAGAGGGAGTAAGGGAGAGGATGAGGGAAAAGAGGAGGGGGAGACAGAGAGAAAGAGAGAGATGTGAGAAGCATCCATCAGTTGCCTCCCACATGCAACCGGACCAGGGATCAAAACTGCAATTTGGTTATGTGCCCTGACCAGGAATCGAACCTTTTGGTGCATGGAACAACGTTCCAACCTACTGCACCACACTGGCCAAGGCTGCTGTCACTTCTTTTTGACTCCCTGATAATAATGGTCTGTGGATAAACACAGAGATTCTACACAAGATAAACACACAGGGTGATCTGGTCATAAATTCCCAAATGGGCAGGTCATGGTGTGTAGCCACACCCCAGGCATAACTTCTTTAGTAAAAGGTTCATCTTTGCGTTAAGCAAGACCAGTCCATTGCTTCTGTGCATCTAGGTTAACAAACCTTTGAAATAAGCATAAACTACCATCAAGAGAGCACAAAATCTTGTTCAAACTCATAAAAAACTGCAAAACTGTCATTCTCCGGAGCATCTGCAATTTTGCTTCCTGGCAATTGCCAGTTTGGCTCAAATAAATTCTTATAAAAATTCTCTACAGGTGTGGAAGTTTCTTACATCACCAGTGCTGATCCCAACATTCAATCAGGCTTAAAGATCAGTCATTCTTACGTATTCCGTCTTCCACATTTGAAGATGAAATGTGCCAAAACTTAAAGTCCTACTCAAACTCTCTCAGAAATACTTCTTATTCATTCTTCCCTCTCTTTTCCTACCTCTAGTAACTTAGTTTTGGCCCTTATTACTTTATACTTGAACTACTGTAATATCATCTCGACTCTATTTGGTGGCAGTTTACACTATTGCCAGATTAATCATTTTAAAACACGGCCTTTACATGTTGCTCCCATGCTCAAAACTTTCAAAGCTCCCTACAGTGGTAGTCTTCAAACTCATTAGTAACAGAGTTTTTAAGCAGATCTCTCCCTCTCAACCATATACACTGAGTGGTCAGATTATTATGACCAGCCAGATTATTATGACCACCCCATCAGTACAATGAAGTGAATTAGTTATGCAAATAATAATAATACTAAAAATAATAATAAAACCTTGAGAGTATTTGCTTAGGAAGTTTTCAATATTCAGTATTTTTGGAAGTGTCAATGAAGTACTGATGGGGTGGTCATAATAATCTGGCCAGTCATAATAATCTGGCCACTCAGTGTATATGTATACTAGAGGCCCAGTGCACGAAATTCATGCATGGGGGTAGGAGGGAGGTCACTCAGCCCGGCCTGCACCCTATCCAATCCAGGACCCCTGCCTGCCTGATCGCACCTAACTGCCTCTGCCTGCCAGCCTGATCCCCCTAACTGCTCTCTGCTGCCGGACTGATCACCCTATCTGCTCTCCCCTGCTGACCTGATCCTCCTAACTGCTCTCCCCTGCCCACCCCAGGTCAATGAATAAAAATACTCAAATAAGGATATGGATGCTGCACAAAATTTGCAAGGAAATAACAGCTAAACAAGAATGAAAGGATAAAGAAAGGTAACAAATGTCTTCCTTATGCTTTACAGAGCTCCAATACATTTATTTTTCCATTTTGCTGTTAACACTTCTATCATGAAGTATAAAAAATAGGAAGATATATCCTATCCTATATAATAAAAGCCTAATATGCTAAGTATCCGGTTGTCTGTTCAACCAATCAAAGCATAATATGCTAATGATATGCTAAGGCCGCTCAACAACTCGCTCTGACATGCACTGACCACCAGGGGGCAGGCAGTTGACCTGTCGACCAGTCACTATGACGTGCACGGACCACCAGGGGGCAGAAGCTCTGGCCACTAGGTTAGCTTGTGGCTGAGGTCGAGCCAATCAGGACTGAGTGAGATGGGCTGGACACACCCTGGAGCTGTCTCACAGTCCCTCCCCGGCCCTGAATGTGCACTGGTGGGGTCCCTTGGCCTGGCTGAGGGACCCCCCCCGCCCCGCCCCCGCCTAGTGCACAAATTTTGTGCACCAGGCCTCTAATAGAAAATAAGTAAGAACTTCAACAAGATCAGATAACTAATCACCTCCTAACACTGAGATTCCATGACTAGCCAGTCATTCACTCATTCCTGCATTAAGATAATGCCTAAAATGCACTCAGACTGGTAAGAGCAAATATAAACTACTTGTGAGAAAGGCAAAAGTAGAGAGAAAGATGAAACCAGGTTCAAGAAACAGAAATGATGTCAAATCCAAGTGACATACCCTAATGCATATCAGAAACATTCCTGTCTTGTTCCTTAACCTGTAAGCATCTTGTGAATATTTCCTTCTTAGCAATGCTCATATGTATACTGACAGCCTCTATCTCATTACTCAACCAAAATAATGAAATATTGCCCCAGCCTCAATTTCCATCACTTCTCCCTTACACAAACTCTGATAACATGACCCCCAAGTTCATTTTTGCCTTAAGGCCTTTGAACTTATTATCTTCACTTATAATAGTCTGTTGATATTTGATGGCCCCTTGTCACTTAGCTATCATGAGCAACAATAATTCATAAACATTCAGCATGTTAATGGGGGAAGAGCCCAGGACGGATAAACAAAAACTCATTAATTTCATTAACCATTTCCAATTCCAGGAGTTGTTCCTAGGAGAAAACGGATGGCTTTGTTTCACCTGTATCTCTTCCTACATCCAGACGTAGGTAATTTTCAGTAACAAAGTGGCCAGGAGTTAGAGCAGCAGTAAGGGTTGAAGAAACCTTAATTTAATTGTTAAATCCTTCAATCCACGACTGTGGCTCATTCAAGTTGCACTTTCCAACAGCTGGAACCTGAGAACCGTCTTGGAGCAGCGCGGGGGGGGGGGGGGGGGGGGGGGGAGGAGCGGAAGCATTCTTCAAGGAGCTAACTTTCGCACTGACTACAGGCCAAGTTCTTTTTAAAAAGGACTTCAGGAGAGTTATCTGCCGCCCAGTCCCGCCACTGGCCGATCGGTAAAGACTCCGCCTTGGCGAAAGCGGAGCAGGGAGAGAAAGAGACCACAGCGCCCGGCTCCCGCCAGCCCTCCTCCGCCGAAGCGAGGCCACACCCAGGCCGCGGGCTCCCTGCGAACCGGGCTCACCTCTCTGCAAGTCCAACTTGGTTTCGCGGACGTAGTTGTCCGGGTTCCGGCTCAGCATCTTCACCTTCATCTTGGCTGCCGGCGGCTCTCCCACTCCACGAGCCTTTCCCCTCCGGGTCCCGGGTCCCGGGTCCCGCCCCTCCCCTAGCACATGCTACTTCCGCTTCTTCTCGACGGCTTCCGGTCACGTGACTCCCGCGGCTCGGACTCCGCCTCCTCGGCTGGGCCCCGCGGCGCTCCGTAGCTCCCCGCAGAGGTGGGTCCGGGGCGGTGCTGAGCGCTCCGGTCCGCGTCCTCCAGCCCCGACTGGCAGCAGCTGTGGGCGAGGCGGGGCGGGGACTCGCCCGAGGCGGCGCCCCACCTCCCGCGCACTTTCCCCCGGCGCGACTCGCGGCTGCGCCCCTGTCATGCCCCTGTTGCTGCCCGGTCCCTCGGCTTCGTGCGTCCGAGTCCGCGCGCCGGTCCCGGAAGTGGGCTAGCCTAGCACCCCGCTCTTCCCGCTTCTGGGGGGGAGGGGCCCGTCGCTACGGTGGCGGCCACCGCATCTCGTCCCACCTCGGCGGCCCTAGGCGCCGTGGTATCTGCAGGCCCCGAGCCAATGACGGGCCAGGACCAGCCGGCGCCCGGGTCGTCGGTGTTGAGCACGGTGTTCCGCCACGTCCGGTACGAGAACCTGGTGGCGGGTGTGAGCGGCGGGGTCCTGTCCAACCTCGCGCTGCACCCGCTGGACCTGGTGAAGATACGTTTCGCCGGTAAGACCCCGCGCCGACCCCGGGCTCCTCATCCTCGTTGTCGCCCCCAAACGGGATGAAAAGGGTGCAGGAGGGAGGCCCGGGTCCCCCCTGCGCCTTCCGGACCAAGAGGCGAGCGTTGAAGCTGCGCTCGGTCCGGGCTCAGCGGGGACTAGAGTGGAAGCCGGGGGCCTGGTAAAGAGATGCGGCCGCCGCCGTCGCCGGGGTCCCCGAGAGTCAGGGGTGAGGAGCGCAGGTGGAAAAGCCAGAGGCAGGTCCCCACCGGTGTGCAAGGTGGGGCTCCACGCCTGGTTTGTAAAATGAAGGGGTTGGCACGTTGCGGGCACAGCCTCGGAAGCACAGGGCGGCCACGTGGGTGGCGGCCCCGCGGAGAGCAGGATGCAGGTGCGTGGTGTGCGCTCACCTCCAGCAGGTATGGTGCAAGGTCCTGAGAAGGAATAGGTAGGTAGAATCCAAGTGCTTTTTTTCTTAATCCTCAGGGGAGGATGTGTTTATTGATTTTAGATAGAGAGGGAGGGAGAGGAGGAAACACCCACGTGAGAGAGAAACAGGGGGTTGTTCTCCCCTCTAACTCGGAGGAAGAGGGGAGGCCTCGCGGGAGTGCGGGAAGAGTCCAGAGCCTTATTCGCGGAGTCGGTAGGTACAGGAGAGTAGTGATGTATTTTCAGGGGGTTTCTGGTTAGGATGACATGTCCAGCACCCAGTCAGGCTTTCCCCTGCCACTGTGGTTCTAGGAGTGTTCACTGGGGCATGGTCACCCCTTCTGCCAATGCGAAGAGTTGACAGGAGGGGAGATGCTACAGAAGGGGCTCAGGGCTTTGGGTTTGCATCGTAAAAGAGGAGGTCTCTAGGTATAACTGGATTTCCTGGTATGTGTAATCCTGGAAATCTCCTTGAAGAAATGTGTTTCAAACTAGGGTGCAGATGAGAGCTTGCTTGTTCTTTGGTTCAATTGTTGAGTGATTCTGGAGGGCAGTTCTGAAGGTCCTGTAACGTAGAGTCGTGGAACTCTCCTGCCCTGGTTTCCATGAGGCTTCAGGAGATTGATTAGTTAGAAGGTAGTTCAGGGTCCCAGCAGGGGCAGAAAAGGGATCCCCTGGGAATTATTTTAGGACTAGAGGCCCGATGCACGCAATGTTTTTCTCTCCCTTCCTCTCTGAAATCCGTAAAAAAATATTTTTAAAGATATATAGATTGCTGATAGCCATATGTATCTGTATCTGCAAAGGTCCCATTAGATCTTAAGGTTCCTCTAGAACAATGGTTCTCAACCTGTGGGTCGCGACCCCTTTGGGGGTCGAATGACCCTTTCACAGGGGTCGCCTAAGACCATTAGAAAACACATATATAATTACATATTGTTTTTGTGATTAATCACTATGCTTTAATTATGTTCAATTTGTAACAATGAAAATACATCCTGCATATCAGATATCTACATTATGATTCATAACAGTAGCAAAATTACAGTTATGAAGTAGCAACGAGATAATTTTATGGTTGGGGGTCACCACAACATGAGGAACTGTATTAAAGGGTGCGGCATTAGGAAGGTTGAGAACCACTGCTCTAGAAGGACTAATATTTTGAAAGTTGGGCAGGAAGTAAGGAGCCATTCTATGAAGGAAAAATCAGTGAAAATTATGGAGTATTATCCTTTGGAGAAAACCCACAGAGGCATATAATTTCCACGGAGTATATGAGGCATGCACAAATAAATTATGACATAACATTCATTGAGCAATTTACTGGGAGCAAGACAGTGAACTGTGCATTATCTCATTGATTGCTCTGAACAACCCTGTGAATTTATTTTCCACATTATACAGATGAGGATAATAGAAGTTGACCAACTTGCCCAAGCCACAGTTTGTAAAGATAGAGCTGGGGTTTGAACCCAGGCAGTGTAATCTAAAACCCTCTGGCACTTAACCACTCACCATACTACTACATCTAGGAATCCCTGGTACACAGTGGCTTGTATATGAAGAAAAGAATTTTGGATTTGGCTAAGGCCGCTGGCCTATCTGACTTGGTGTCTACCGCAAATTTTTGTCTAGTAACAGGAGAGATGTCAGTGGAGATAATGATTGAGGAATAGCGTGGTTTGCCTAGTGAGTTTAAGAGTGTGTGATAAGCATTCCATGCCTGAGGAAAGGGAATTCTTGGACCTGAGAAGATTGGTAATCTTGATGAAATGGGGAGAGTAATGGGAGACCTGTAGGGCTGAGGTGACAGATAAGGCCATTGAAATTGGGTGGGAGGACAAAATTAAAGACCTAGGACAGTGGTCGGCAAACTCATTAGTCATCAGAGCCAAATATCAACAGTACAACAATTGAAATTTCTTTTGAGAGCCAAATTTTTTAAACTTAAACTATATAGGTAGGTACATTGTTATTAACCTACCTATATAATTTAAGTACTGTTGATATTTGGTGCCCCCTCGTGCTGCCTATCCCGTGGCCCGCCTGCGCCGCATCTCCTGTCCCCACTTCTTCTAACGCCACTTCTTCAAAATAGACTCGCTCAGGCCAAAAACCGACCTCTGCAAATGGGCCACGAAGTTTCAGTCGCACTGTACATGCATGCCCGCACGTGGTATTTTGTGGAAGAGCCACACTCAAGGGGCCAAAGAGCCGCATGTGGCTCGCAAGCTGTGGTTTGCCAACCACTGACCTAGGAGACATAGCAGGGCTTTGTAATAATAAAGCCCCCAGTATGGCTGTGAAATGGTGATAGAAAAGAGGAAACTTTGGCAAAATGGACAAGTGAAATCAAAATAGTTGGTTGGCCATCAACATTAATTCTGTAGATTTTATGTTTTTGTAAAATTAAACCCTTATAATAAAATTATAGTATCTAGTGACGGGTGTTAGTCTTGAATGTACCATTAAATCAAATCTGGACTATTTCCATTGAGTCAAATGCAAGTTAAAACTCAAAGATGTCTAGACTAGTAGAAAAATTAGAAATTATTTCATATAAGAAATGACAAGAGGAACTAGTTTAGCTTGATGGGAAGATGGGGGAGTAGGGGAGGAGCCTAATGTATTTAGAAAACTGTCATGTGGGAAAGGGAGCTGCCTTATTATATGTTGATCTAAAGGGCAGATCAGAAGTTGGATAGAAATTACAGGGAAGCAGATTTTGGCCTGGCAAATTGGTGGTGCTCAGAAATGAAAGTGGTTCAGGGGCTGGATGATAGAGGTTAGAAGATATTTTTGCATTGGGAGAGAGGCTGGGTAAGGTGATTGTTGAGATCTCTTCTAACTTTAAGATATACATTCATCCCTTGGTATCTGCAGGGGATTGGTTCCAGAATTTCTCCCCCTCTCCCCTCCCATCTCCACCCCATGGATACCGAATTCTCCAGATGCTCAAGTCCCTTATATAAAATGATGTAGTATTTGCATATAACTTATGCACAGCCTCCCTAAATCATCTCTAGGTTATTGATAATACTGGTTGTTATACTGTATTGTTTACAGAATAATGACAAGAAAAAAGTCTGTGCATCTTCAGTACAGATGCAACCATTGTAGGCTTAATCACATAGGACATGTCAGCAACAACATAACTCTTTTTTTTCTTAAATATTTTTTATCCTGGTTGGTTGAATCTATGGGTGCAGAAGTTGGGCTGTAATTTTAAATCATCAGGAATGATGAGAGAGCCCCAACAAAGAAGAATGTAAATGAGGTATAAAAATAGTAATTTTCTAAGATACCCTGAAAACCTAATCAAGGAACCAAAGTGCAGAGTTCAGTAACAAGAATAGTACACAGTTGAGTTTTGATATAGTATTACAAGAGCCAGTAGCATAAATAAACCAATACTTATTGAATGATTGCTACGTGCCAGGAAGGATTTTAAGGGCTTTATATGTAATCCTTTGTAATTTTCAGAGTTAGGTTCTATTATTTTTCTCATTTTATGGATGAGAAAACTCAGTTACGGAGTTATCAAATAACTTACTCAGGGTCACACAGTAAGTGTTAGAATTGGGATTCAAACCCAGTGAGTCTGACTCCATAGCATATGCTGTTAGTTAGAAACCATAAGTGGGGTAGTTTGGTATAGCTAAAGGGTAAAATGCTAAAGGTGGAAATGAAAATGATTCCAGAAAGTTAAGAAGCTGTCAGATTGACACATCTTTTATGCCATGAAAAATGGAAGCCAGGTCTGGGGTTAGGAATAGATCAGGACTAGAGATGTAGGAACTAGCACGGGGACAGCATTTGAAGCTACTTAGTAGTTGAGAGACTATCCCTGTTGAGTGGAAAGGCTGCTGATAAAAATCAGCATTTGAAAGATGGGCAGAAGACAAGGAGGCAAAGGAAATTTAGTGGCCAAAAAGAGAAATAAGGAAATAAGAGGACAAGCAGGAGAGTGTAGTGTGAAACTAGACTAAAGAAGTATTGTAGGAGGTAAAACAATGACAGGTGCGGCTGAATGGGTTAGTTTATTTTTGAGTAATATTTTTGATCATTTGAATCCTTAATCTTGGATATCTGTACAAAGCTTGTGTTGAAACCTATTTACTTAAGAGACTTATTGGTTATTTAAGAGCTGCTACTCCAACACTTCCTACAACATTATTTGAATGCTCAGTATGCCCTCAATAAAAACATGAATAAATTCATGAATGTGTTTTTCAAAATATTAAATAATCCTGGAAAATAATTTCCTCTACCTAAATAGGTTTGTCTTCTGAATTTATCTCCTTTATATGAATGTGTGACATCTATGTTTATATGTGATTCAGAACTTGAACTTTGCTCTCACCTGACTTTGTGTATCTTTTACTGCAGTGAGTGATGGATTGGAACTGAGACCGAAATATAAAGGAATTGTGCATTGCTTGACTACCATTTGGAAACTTGAAGGATTACGGGGACTTTACCAAGGAGTCACCCCAAATGTGTGGGGTGCAGGTTTATCCTGGGGACTCTACTTTTTCTTGTGAGTAGATCTATATCAGTTAATAAAGCAAGATGGGTCACTAATCAGTTTCTTTGAATTAAAAGGGTCAGAAAGAATAGAATGGCTTATTTCATTCTCTGTTAGCTCTGGCTAACAGAGGCATTTGGTCTGGAAGAAAGTTCTTAACAGGAAGAAGGCAAAGAGATGAAATGGAGAAACACTCTATAGTAGCCATTTCTGTGAGATGAATTCAGGAAAATGGCTTACCAAAATACATTATGATTCATGAAGCTGGAAGAGCAGAAGAGAACAGATCTTGGGACTCCTGTAGGAACATACACCACAGGAAAATCCCTGCTGAAAACAGAAAGCAAAAGCCAGTGTTTAGCTGAAAGAGTTTGAGGCATGTTCCTTCTTACCTCTCATTTGACCTACTTCATCATCTACCCAGCTCATTCATTTCCTTTATCCTTAACCTGTAAGATATCATCACATGTGAAATAACTGCTATTGCATGCTTGCTGATGAAGCCACAGCAAGCGCCTGTGGCAGCACATGCAGCCTGTTGAGTATGAGAGCGTGGGCACAAAGCATCATCTCCCTGCAAAATAAAATTCAGCTTTAGTATTGTTTAAGTATTTTTTATTTTCAGTTCTAAGACATACTTAGAAGAGTGAAACTATATGTATAAAATTCATGCTATTAGGAATTTCAGAGTTGTGTAGGTTCTCCAAAAAGAGTTTCTAAGAACAAGCCATATAAGGTTTATCTGTTGAAACAGTATACTTGTTTCACATTAGAATGGTATTGTTAACACTTGGAGAGATTTATTTCGCTGAAATCTTTTTTCAAGAGAAAGTGGAAATCGGAGTTAGAGAAAATAGGCTGACTTGACTCCCCTGCTCAGGAACATATTAGTGGCTTTCTATTTTCTGCCAAATAAAGCCCAAATGTCAGCCTGCCACTCACATGTGGCTCAGTTTTCCCTGTCTCCCCAGTCACTTTTATTATGACTTTTGCTCATGCTCATCTATTTCCCTATTGTGACTATACCTGTCTCCATACTCAGCGAATGCCACTTTCTACACAAAGCTTTCTGTGATCTCAGTAATAGTTTCTCAATTTCTTAGGATACTGTCTGTGTTATCTTTTATTATGATTATTTATGTGCTGCCGCCTATGGTCCTTGTTAGTCTGTTAGGAAGGATCCATTAAGAGTTTATCTACTAGACTTGCCAACCACAGCACCTGAACACAGATGTTTAGCACATATTTGTTAGGTGCCTTTTGTCGTCTCTTTTACCTTGTCTGCCCAGTCACTGACCACCTTGTACCTTCCCCCTCCTGGTTTTCCCTGTCATTTTTATTAATTAAAGAGTGTATCATTAAAATATTATATATATATATATATTGCTACTCATATATATTTGGGGAAAGGAGAGGCATAATCTTAACAGTAAACCATTCCAGTAAATTCATTCTTGAAAAAGGTCGCATTTTGTGGCTGCATTGTTCATTGACTTACTTTTGAGGCATTATTGTTAAGTTACATGCCATTTTATTTTATTATTTATTACTAGGGGCCCAGTGCACGAAGATTTGTGCAAGGGGGGTGGGTCCCTCAGCCCGACCTGCACCCTCTCCAATCTGGGAGCCCTCTCCAATCCAGGAGTTTCTGTCTTTGCAATCATATGAGCAAATTGTCTGAGACCCCCAACCCAGTTTGGTTTGTTGCTCACAGAATAATAGAGGCTTTTTTTTTTTTTCTTTGCTTCATTGGTGGAGATTTCCTGGAAGTTTTAGGATATCTTCCCTTTAATTTTTCCTAGACACTCTGATTTTACTTATGTCTCTCACCTTTGCTTTCCCTCCATCCCCCACAGCAACAGTAACTTGCTCCAGGCTCACTTTGCTCTAGTGAGGTGGTTCTCAACTTTCTGGACCTTTAAATACAGTTCCTCATGTTGTGACCCAACCACAAAATTATTTTCATTGCTACTTCATAACTGTAATGTTGCTACTGTTATGCATCGTAATATAAATATCTGATATGCAGGATGGTCTTAGGCGACCCCTGTGAAAGGGTCGTTCGACCCCCAAAAGGGTCGCGACCCACAGGCTGAGAACTGCTGCTCTAGTGTCTAGGACCGTGGTCAGCAAACTGCGGCTCGCAAGCCACATGCGGCTCTTTGGCCCCTTGAGTGTGGCTCTTCCTAAGCCTTAGGAGTACCCTAATGAAGTTAATAACAATGTACCTACCTATATAGTTTAAGTTTAAAAAATTTGGCTCTCAAAAGAAATTTCAATTGCTGTTCTGTTGATATTTGGCTCTGTTGACTAATGAGTTTGCCAACCACTGGTATAAGAGATCCATCTGCCACCAGAACTACGATTCCCAGCATTCCTGGTGCTCCCCGTGCTCTGCGCTTCCGCTTCTGGTCCTGGGGCTGCCACCAGAACTACTATTCCCAGAATTCCTGGTGCTCCCCGCGCTCTTGGTTTTCCCTTCCTGCTCTGTCTCCATCCCATGGCCTCCCACTCTGCCAAGTCCTCCAAGCCACCAGCTCTCCCTCTCTGCTCTCTGTCTGGCAGCTTGGGGAGCCAATTCCCCAAGCCGCTCCACTCTCCACCAGCTCTCCTGCTCTGCTCTCTGCCCGGCACCTATGCATGCAAATTAACCTGCCATCTTTGTCAGGCTGGTGAGTGTAGCAGAGGGACCGTCAATTTACGTGTTTCTCTTTTATTATATAGGACTAGAGGCCTGGTGCACAAAAATTTGTGCACTCGGGGGGGAAGGGGGGGTCCCTCAGCCCGGCCTGTGCCCTCTCGCAGTCTGGGACCCCTCAGGAGATAACGACCTGCTGGCTTAGGCCTGCTCCTGGGTGGCAGAGGGCAGGCCCAATCCCTAGGTGCAGCCCCTGGTCAGGCTCAGAGCAGGGCTGATTGGGGAGTTGGGGCGCCGCCCCCTGTCATGCACAGAGCAGGGCGGATTGGGAGGTTGCGATGCCACCCTCAGTCATGCTCAGGGTAGGGCTGATTGGGGGGTTGGGGCACCGCCCCTGTCACACTCAAGGCAGGGTCAATGGGGAGGTTGCAGTGCCACCCCCTGTGATGCACAGAGCAGGGCCAATCAGGGGGTTTGGGCGCTGCCCCCTGTCACTCACAGAGCAGGGCCCATCAGGGGGTTGGGGAGCTCCCCCCTCTCATGCACAGAGCAGGGCCCATCAGGGGGTTGGGGAGCTCCCCCCGTCACGCACAGAGTAGGGCCGATAGGGGAGTTAGGGCACCGCCCCCTGTCACACACAGAACAGGGTGGATCAGGGGGTTGGGGCGCTGCACCCTGTCACACTCAGGGCAGGGCCGATGGGGAGGTTATGGCTCTACCCCATCACACACAGAGCAAGGCCCGTGGAGCGGGGGGGGGGATTGGGGTGCCAGCTCCTGTCACACACAGAGCAGGGCCGATCAGGGGATTGGGGAGCTCCCCCCTATCAGGCACAGAGCAGGGCCGATCAGGGAGGTCGTGGCCCCGCCCCCTGTCACACACAGAGCCGCAGGGCGATCGGGGGGTTTGGGTGCTGCCCCCGTCACGCTGATCTGGTGCCAGGAGGCCTCGCTGCTCCGCTGATCCCGGTACTGGGAGGCATATTACCCTTTTACTATATAGGATAGAGGCCTGGTGCACGGGTGGGGGCTGGCTGGTTTGCCCTGAAGGGTGTCCTGGATCAGGGTGGGGGTCCCCACTGGGGTGGCTGGCCAGCCTGGATGAGGGGATGATGGCTGTTTGCAGCTGGTCACACATCCTTCAGGGTGGGGATCCCCACTGGGATGCCTGGCCAGTCTGGGTGAGGGGCTGAGGGCTGCTTTCAGGCTGACTGAAGCTCCCAACCTGTCCTTTTTTTCTTTTTTTTTTCTTCTGGGCCAGCTTTAGCTCTGGCTCTAGCTCTGAGGCTTCCGCTGGTTTGTTTGCCGTTCTATAATCGAAACAATGTATAACTTCAGCTCTGAGATCCCAGCCGGCTATATTTGTTAGAATGTTTCAAACTGCCAGCTCAGAGGCCGGCAGCGCAGGCGGGGAACGTTGGAATCTGTAGTCACGGGAGCAAGCAAGCCTCATGTTCGCTTCCAGCTGCCTGGCTGCCGGCCGCCATCTTGGCTGACAGTTAATTTGCATAAGGATACACTGATTAGCCAATGGGAAGGGTAGCGGTCGTACGCCAATTACCATTTTTCTCTTTTATTAGTGTAGATTATTATTTTGTTGTTGTTAATCCTCACCTGGGGATATTTTTTCCATTGATTTCTAGCAGAGTGGAAGGGCGGGGGAGAGACAGAGAGAGAAACATCGATATGAGAGAGACACATTGATTGGTTGCCTTTCACAAGGCCCTGGGATGGAGCCTGCAACCGAGGTATATGCTTTTGATTTGAATCGAACCCAGGACCCTTCAGTTCATGGGCCAGTGCTCCAACCACTGAGCAAACTGACTAGGGCCACACCACTTTCAAACAGATTTTACTGCTTTATGACACCTACTGAAATATTTATTAAATTGCTTATGTTTTATTCTTTTAGTTACAATGCCATCAAATCATACAGGACAGAAGGAAGAGCTGAAAGGTTAGAGGCAACAGAATACCTTGTCTCAGCTGCCCAAGCTGGTAAGACAGTGTGAAATTTAAAATGTCATGTTTTCACTATTATTTTATTTGCCTTTTTACCTTTGAACATCAGAGTTTAAATGTGCTTATCTAACTATACTAATCAGTGATCACATGAAATTTCTTAAAAAGCAGGTATTCTTATTGATTACTCTGGATCAGCCGTTCTCAACCTGTGAGTCACGACCCCTTTGGTGGTCGAACGACCCTTTCACAAGGGTCACCTAAGACCAGCCTGCATATCAGATATTTACATTATGATTCATAACAGTAACAAAATTACAGTTATGAAGTAGCAACGAAAATAATTTTGTGGTTGGGTCACAACATGAGGAACTGTATTTGAAGGGCCAGAAGGTTGAGAACCACTGCTCTGGATAAATTTCAAAGGTTTTACTTGTCACAGGGTAGTAAAACTTAGAAAAAGTATAAATCTCTAATAGTTTAAAATGATTCCATATAGTGTTTCTTTAGTTAAAGGATAATTTCACTTTTCAAATTATATAATTTAGTAGCCTTTTTTAATTGCCTCATGTGTGTATAATACCTGTATGCTGAGTAATCATATTCTAATTTGCTTTTAGGAGCCATGACTCTCTGCATTACAAACCCATTATGGGTAGCAAAAACTCGCCTTATGTTACAGTACGATAGTGTTGTTAATGCCAACCATCGGCAATATAAAGGAATGTTTGATACACTTCTGAAAATATATAAGTATGAAGGTGTGCGTGGATTGTATAAGGTAATGAATTATTATCAATACATTTTTAATAATTGACCATTGCAATTTCCCTTGGCTCTACTGTCCCAAGTTCTGAATGAGCTGTAGTCAGTTCTAAAAAGAAGCCAAACTTAGGCATGAAACAATTTAATGGGAAGTGAAATATAGTTTACAGTATTGGAATTGTACTTTAAGCTGTGTGTCCCCATTACCTAAGATGTATTATCATAACGGGTGGGTGTGAGAATGAGAACTGTCTAAAACGTTGTCGAGTAACCATTTCACATAAGTCACACATTGAGGTCACCCATTCCTTACTCCCCTCCCTGGAAGCTGTGGGGTTTGGGAATTAGCTTAGTTTAGCTTTTTTTGGTTGGTTGTTTTTAATTTTGTTTTAGGGGTTTGTTCCTGGGCTGTTTGGAACATCACATGGTGCCCTTCAGTTTATGGCATATGAATTGTTGAAGTTGAAATACAATCAGCACATCAATAGATTACCAGAAGCCCAGTTGGTAAGATGATTCCTGAAAAAATGTAATATTTACTTTTATGGGCATATAATAGATGGAAATGTTGTCGTGTTTACTTTGGAAGTATTGTTGTGATGATGAGTACTGACTCTGCCACTAATTTAACTTGTAGTTAAATATTTTATAGGCTAATGACACATAAATGTTAAGTATAGAATCCCTTAGCCCTAGCCGGTTTGGCTCAGTGGATAGAGCGTCGGCCGAGGACTGAAGGGTCCCAAATTTGATTCAGGTCAAGGGCACATGCCCGGTTGCAGGCTGGATTCCCAGTAGGGGGCGTATAGGATGCAGTCAATAAATGATTCTCTCATCATTGATGTTTATCTCTCTCTCTCTCTCTCCCTTCCTCTCTGAAAGCAATAAAAAAATAGATTAAAAAAAATAGAAACCCTTAATTGCTCAAAACTTGTGTTAAGAGGGGAAATAGAATACTATTTTTCACTTCAGATCTATTTAAATGTTTGTTTTCCTGTATAATTTGTATGTTTATGTTTTTAAAGAAATCCTGTCCAAAGAAAGACACTTGTTTTGTGTTGTCATTTTAGAGCACAGTAGAATATATATCTGTTGCAGCACTATCCAAAATATTTGCTGTAGCAGCAACGTACCCATATCAAGTTGTGAGGGCTCGTCTTCAGGATCAGCACATGTCTTACAAGGGTGTGTTGGATGTTATCACAAGGACGTGGAGGTAAGAGCATGTGATGTATCAAAAGGGCTCTTAGGAGGTACCTTGCAAATCAAACTGTCCAGTTGACATAGTTTTATAGCAAAGGCCAGTGTGCTGTGGTGAGCACGTGGCTGGTGGCCCCTGCTTCCCCACTTCCCATTTACTGCATATAGGAGCATGGACTTAATCTCTATAAGGCTTGATTTGTAAAATTAGAACATCTAGGCTGACAAGGTGATTATAAAAATCAGAAGAGATCTGTGAAAGTGCTTTGACAAATTAATAAAACAAAATTTAGATGTTATAAAATATTTGAATGGCCTATATTCAAGGAAGTCTTAAAAGACTTGGTTTAATACAATTAAGAAGGCCCCACACCTGCTATGGGCACCATAACTTTTGCAAAAATAATAGGTCCTCGAATAACCTTGTTTCATTATAATGTCAATGAGATGCCATAGGACCTTAATTCTTGTTTATATCAATTAGCCTATGGTAAAATTGGTTTTGTTATATGTCATTTCACTTAAAGTCGCAGAACCTATTGACTACATTAAATGAGGGCTTATTGCACTAGTCTCCATGTATGGGAGAAATGCTTGTTCTTTGGCATGGGAATAGTTAGACTGTTATAGACATCCTCATATTCACCTTCTCAAAGGCCAGAGCAGAATATTTAACATGTTTAAATTCAATTTAGTATATATTTATCAAGAATCTAAGTGACAAGATCCAAGGCCATATTCCTACTTTAGGCAGTAAGGACATAAAGTTTTATTTTGGTATATGCTATATTTACTGTTGTCTTGCATTTATATAATATATGAGGTTTTTAATGCCTATATTAGGTCAGTTAATACTCCTACATGTTATACCTTTAAAGGCATTTGAAAGATGGTTATTGTTAAAGCACATTTCAGTGAAGTTTTGAGGTGTCCCTGTCCTCTCTTCCTCAGCCAGCCCATAAAAGGAATGTAAGCCCCTACAAATGGCTCACAAACTACATTATTGCAGGGTGTTGAAAACATGGGTTTATATCGCAGTGAGGTTTGATCGCTGGCTCCATGCCCCAGGTCAGTTAAACTTTTTATCTGCAGCCTCCCTATATCAGAAACTAAGCCTGTATCTATTTTTCCCTCTAAAGGAAAGAAGGCATCGGTGGATTTTACAAAGGAATTGCTCCCAATTTGATTAGAGTGACTCCAGCCTGCTGTATTACCTTTGTGGTATATGAAAACGTGTCACATTTTTTATTTGACCTTAGAGAAGAGAAGTAAGCAAAAAGAAGATAAGTGCAGCAGTATGCTCCTTTGTGTTTGAAATGTAAAGCTCATAAACAAATTGGTCTGTAATCATTAGAAGTCAAGAAACCACTAATCTTCACAATGTTTTTCTGCTTTATGCCTTCCCCGTGTATGTGGGACTTGGCTACCTCTGCCTGAACTGTCTGCCATTATCACAACAGTAAAGCTGACATCAAGTGGAGAGTTTCACATATTTCTCCACTGTTCAAGTAGAAGCTGTTTTGCAGCATTTGCTAAATGGATTAGATGAATGTCCTTTTTCTAAACTCATTTGCCTGGATTAGCTTTAAAATTGACCTCTGTAATAGCAAGAAAATAGCTTCTTGTAAGAATGTCATCACTGTTTCATGAGTAGATTAAACTGAGGATTTGATGGGAAGGATATTGCCCAAATCCAGACCATTTCAGAATTGAGAAATTTTGATGAGAAAAACAAAATTGCTGTACATGCGCTTTAGTTCAGTTGGAATATATGAACTAGAGAAATTTGACAAGTTATGTACTTCTCCCAATTTGAGAAATATCTGACATCTGTTGTCATTCCATCACTGATTTTATTTCCAGAGGTTCTTAATTTAAAATGTAATCCTGGATCCCACTATTTTTTGGCATGGGTACCTACTGTATTTTAAATTTTAAAAATCAACTGGAATCCAGATGTGTCAGCCCTTATTTAGCATATAAATCACTTACTGGAGTTGCAAATAGATCAACTTATATAGATACTGGAATCACTGGGATGTGTTTGTTGACACACTGCATATAGCTGAGAAACTTTAATTTCCTACTTCAGTTTTGTATAAATGGGTCCAGATCTCAAATAAATGACTAATCTACATTGGTTATTTAAATTCAGGTTCAAGTACAAATTACATTAATGGTCATTATTGGTTTTACTTTATGAGTCATTGTAAATATCTATAAATATAAAGTTCTGCCCCAAAAGGATGCCAGAATAATGCTAATATTTTTATTTATCATAAACACCCATGACAGCTATTGCACTACCATCTATTTGTTGTAAATAAAATATTGTGGTTTTGAAAGCCATATTTAAATAGTTCTTTGAAAATAAGTCTATTTTTTTATATTTTGAAAATGGCATTGTTTTAAAAATAAAGGTGAAATGATAAGTACCTAATTACATGTACTATAATTTCTTGTAACATGCCCAGGAATACTTTATAAATTAAATGTGATATATTTTTTCATACTCTGATTATACTATAATTCATATGAAATCCTGACATTGGTCACTATATGGAAAGACAAGCTACAGTTGGGTATTTGGAGTTTTAGAGGTAGTGTCATTATTTGAATGCCTCCTATGTACCCCAAATTAATAAACTTAGTTTCTGTCCTTTAAGATCATATATGCTTGCAGAATAAATAAATGAACAGTAAATAACTATGTTCTTAGTTAAGAATATGCAAGAAGATTTTTACAAAGCCCTATAAGAGTTCTGAGACAAGAACTCATTTCCCTTCAACAAATAGTTACAGCGCTCCTGCCCTGTACCAGGTGTGTTACCATGCATTGAGGATATAGCAGTAAATAAGCCAGACAACTTTCCTGCCCTCAGGGAACTTTCATTTTATTATGAGTGCTAAAAACATACAAATATAAGCATCATAAAATTTCAGGTATTAAGTGCTATAATAAAACTAAAGCAGGATTATAAATAGTGTTGCTTTGTTAAGATGATTGGGGCCAGGAAAGTTCTCTTTGAGGATGTAATTGAAACATCCTATATAATAAAAGCATAATATGGTGGAATGACCAGTCATCGGAGGGTGGGGCTGGCGAGCAGAAGGCGCCAGGCCAACCAAGGCGCATGCCAGCAGGCAGAGGGAGGGGATGGGGTTGGGGGAGAGGTGCCAGCGACCAGCAGCAGCGAAGGAGCTGGGGGGGGGGGGGGGGCCATGCCAGCTGGCGCCATCCCCTGATCAGCCGCCTGGTCGCCTCCCGCAGAGGGAGGCCAGCAGCAGCAGCAGCAGCTAGGTGATGAGGGCAGCACCGTCCCCTGATTGGCCCGCCTGATTGCCTCCCACAGAGGGAGGCCAGACTGCGGCTTAGGCCGCAGTAGCACAATAGGACATCCCCTGAGGGCCCCTGGACTGTGAGAGGGTGCAGACCGGGCTGAGGGACCCCCCACCCTGAGTTCACGAATTTTATATATATGTAAAAGGCTAATATGCAAAGTGTCCCCTTGGGAGTTTGACTGGGAGACCAGGAGTTCGATTGCTTGCTATGACATGTGCTGACCACCATGGGGTGGCGCAGAATGAAGGAAGGCCCTGGCCAGCAGCCGGAAGGCCCCGATCGGCCCTGATCACTGTCCAGGCCTAGGGACCCTACCCGAGCACAAATTTCGTGCACTGGCCTCTAGTTTTTACGTAACTGAGGAAGTAAGCCACAATGAGAGGAAACACACTAATAGAAAATAGGAAGTTCAAAGCCTCTGAGGCAGGAATTAACTTGGGGAGAGGGAATGAGTGGCCAGAAGATGTTGGACAGGTGGCCATTACAGTATCGTGGAAAAGTGCAGGTTCAGGAGCCAGACTGGCTTCAAATTTCAGCTTTCCCTTAGGCCAGTGGTTGGCAAACTCCTTAGTCAACAGAGCCAAAAATCAACAGTACGATTGAAATTTTGAGAGCCAAATTTTTTAAACTTAAACTATATAGGTAGGTACATTGTTATTAACTTAATTAGGGTTCCTCCTAAGCTGGCCTTGCTAAAAAACGTCCTCAATCTGATTGAGGTACATTCGCTGAGGTCGACCCCTTCCAACTCTCCCATCCACACTCGTCTTGTATACTTGTTTCAGATAGACGAGTGTGGATGGGAGAGTTGGAAGGGGTCGACCTCAGCGAATGTACCTCAAAACAGTGTACCTCCCCCACGCTGCATTGCCCCGGCCCGCCCGCCTGCGCCTCGTCTCCCGTTACCCGACCAACCGACACCCCCCACTTCTTCTAACGCCACTTCTTCAAAATGGACTCGCCCAGGCCGAAAACCAACTTCTGTGCATGGGCCACGAAGTTTCAATCACTGTACGTGCGCGCCCGCACGTGGTTTTGTGGAAGAGCCACACTCAAGGGGTCAAAAAGCCGCATGTGGCTCACAAGCCGCAGTTTGCCGACCACTGCCTTAGGCAAATAATTGTACTTCTGTTCGTCTCAAGTTTTCTCATCTGTAAAATGTGTCTTAAATCAGTTCCTTCATAGCAACACCTGAGCTGGGGATTCTTGGGCAGGTGACTTACTTATTGAGGGAGCGCTCTTAGGGAAAATCTGTAATGGAATAAAGAAATCAGGATCCGGTCGGGGAAAAAGAGGTTTCCGAATTCCAGCACAGCCTGACCCTATAGTGTATTCTGCAGTATGGACTGGATCCCATAGGTTGTCCTGCCCAGAGTTGAGGGGCTGAGCTATTATGTTCCCACATCAGGCAGTCATTACTACCTGCAGTGGGGGGAGGAAGAGCAGGCGGGTAGCTAGGTGCCTCTGCTCAGCTAAGGGCAATTCTCCAAATAAGGTGGAGGTATGAGTTGTTAGCCAACACCTGCTGCCGCTGGGCTATGGGTGCACCAGCCCTGTAAAAGGGGTCTGGGTGGGCCATCAACAGAATCTACCACAAATGAGGATATTAAAAATACATAGGCATAATTATGCTCAATTAATATTTGGCAAAGGAGGCAAGAGCACACAATGGAGTAAAGACAGTCTCTTCAATAAATGATGTTGGGAAAATTGGACAGATAAATGCAAAAAAAAAATGAAACTAGACCACCAATTTACACCATACACAAGAATAAACTCAAAATGGATAAACGACTTAAATCAGCGGTTCTCAACCTGTGGGTCGCGACCCCTTTGGCGCTCGAACGACCCTTTCACAGGGGTCGCCTAAGACCATCCTGCATATCAGATATTTACATTATGATTCATAACAGTAGCAACATTACAGTTATGAAGTAGCAACAAAAATAATTTTATGGTTGGGTCACAACATGAGGAACTGTATTTAAAGGGCCAGAAGGTTGAGAACCACTGACTTAAATGTAAGTCGTGAAACCATAAGAATCTTAGAGAAATCATAGGCACCAAAATCTCAGGCATCTCTTTGTAGCAATGTTGACCAATACATCTCCCAACAGTTCTCAACCTGTGGGTTGCGACCATCGGAAAACATATAGCATATCAGATATTTACATGACGATTCATAACAGTAGCAACATTACAGTTATGAAGTAGCAGTGAAAATAATTTCATGGTTGGGGGTCACGAACAACATGAGGAACTGTATTAAAGGGTCGTGGCATTAGGAAAGTTGAGAACCACTGTTAGGGCAAAGGAAATTAGGGAGAAAATAAATAAATGGTACTATATCAAAAGTTTCTGCACCGCAAAAGAAACTATTAACAAAATGAAAAGAGAGCCCATTGCATGGGAGGACATATTTGCCAATGATATATCTGATAAAGGGTGAATTTCCAGAATATATAAGAAACTCATACAACTTGACAAAAGGAAGACAATCCAATTAAAAAATGGGCAAAGGACATAAATAGATACTTTTCCAAAGTGGATATACAAATGGCCAAGAGACATGAAAAAATGCTCAAAGTCACTAATCATCAGAGATATGCAATTTAAAATGACAATGAGGTACCATCTCACACCTGTCAGAATGGCTACCATCAACAAATCAACAAAGGACAAATGCTGGCGAGGGAACCCTCGTGCACTGCTTGTGGGAATGCAGACTGGTGCAGCCACTGTGGAAAGGAGTATAGAGTTTCCTCAAAAAATTAAAAATGGAACTTTCATTTGACCCAGTGATCCCACTTCTAGGAATGCATTCTAAGAAACCCAAAACACCAATCAGCAATTTACAATAGCTAAGATTTGGAAATAGCCCAAGTGCCCAACAGTAGATGACTGGATAAAAAAGCTGTAGTACATTTACCCAATGGATACTACAAGGCAGTAAAAAAAGAAGGATCTCTTACCATTTGCAACAGCAGGGAGGAGGGTATGATGCTAAGTGAAATAAGCCAGTCAGAGAAAGACAAGTATCACATGATCTCACTCATATGTGGAATCTAATGAACAAAATAAACTTTTGAACAAAATAGATCCAGAGACACAGAAGCACAGAACAGAAGCATGACAAATTTCAGGAGGAAGGCGGGGTGGGTGGGGAGAGGTAACCAGGGAATTTATACGCATATGTGCATAGCGCATGGACTCAGACAATAGTGTGTTGTTAAGGCCTCAAAGGGGCGGGGGGGGGGGGGGGGCGGAGGGCGGGGTAGAGAGGGTCAATGGAGGGAAAAACAACACTTTCAACAATAAAGATTAAAAAAAATTGGGGAAAGTACGTAGGTTTAGGGTTACTGACAGGATTAAATGGATTAATCCAAGTGCTGGGCTGGTAAACATTAGCAGGGGCCAGACCTTGTAGGCCATGGTAAGGGGTTTAGGTTGCATGAGAGATCATTCTGGTGTCTGTGTGGAGAAACTACCAGGAGACAGGCAAGAAGCAGGGTACTAGTTAGGCTAGCTAGGAATCTGGTGGTAGTGTGGACCTGGTTGATGGCATTGGAGGTAGTTTATAACCTGGAGGGACGAGAATAGGATTTATGGAGGAGAAAATATTTAAGCTGGGCCTTGACATATTTCAAAGGGAACCTTGGAACCATGGGAAAGAAGCACAGGTGACATGTCTTGAGCAGTGAGTTGACACCGAGGTAATGAAATGGAAGACAAAGCTGAAAGATTGGAACCCAAACATGAGAACTCTCAGAGCTTTATTAAACCTGTTTGGGTTTCTTGATGGATAAAGAAAAGTGAGAAAAATGAATGGAACAGAGAGATATATCTACATTTTAGGGGTGACAAAGGAAGGCTAATCAGATAGGAGGAGCACCCTCAGAAAGAAGGGGTTATCAACCATGTACATGTTTCATATAAGCTTAAGCTTTAACCACCCAGAAAAAGGATTGTAAGTCACATTATATGAGATTCTGGGTCAGTTCTCACCCCTAGCACACGTACCTCTGTAGTTTCAATTGGGTGAACCATTAAATGTCCTTTACGTTGTAAAGCAGGCTCAGTTGGGTTTTTCCATTGCTTATTGCAACTGAAAGCTTCCTATCTGACAGAGAATCAGGGGCAGGGACCCTACAGTCGGCCACTTCCCCATCCATCATGATGCTGGACAGCTCTTGATTCTGTGGGAATTGATGTCACCTTTACTCAAAGTGAGACTTTGGGATCCTTACATATGTTGTGTAGGTGCTTTAGAATGTTTTTAGTTTTATAGGAAAACATTATGTTACTTAATATTTATGAAAATTAAAAATTATTCAACTCACCACGAAAAGCATAAAAGAAGATTGACCAGTAGACTTAGAAAAATAGCTGAAATATGCTTATGGTAAAAAGACCCAACTGTACAAAAGTCGGGTGATTGGGAAGTTCTCCCTAGGTATTTTCTGAGATCGAATATTACAGGACTGTATGTTTATATTAAATTTTAATATATGTTCAGTATGAGATGAGGCTGGTTCTACTAAAGGCTAGGAAGTGATCAAATCAGTTCACATTCAACATGTCAAAAGAAAAAGCAACAAGCTGCTTTTGTTAAGTGATTCACATTAACCTCTTCCCCACCCAGGGTCTAAACCAGGGGTGGGCAAACTTTTTGACTCAAGGGCCACAATGGGTTCTTAAACTGGACCGGAGGGCCGGAACAAAAGCATGGATGGAGTGTTTGTGTGAACTAATATAAATTCAAACTAAACATCATTACATAAAAGGGTATGGTCTTTTTTTTTTTTTAGTTTTATTCATTTCAAACGGGCCGGATCTAGCCCACGGCTAGTCTAAACTAATTCAGAAATAGACAAGAGCTAAGTGGAGCATGGAATATGATCTTTATTAACAATAAAGCTGAAATCAGAGAATGAGGCTTATCTACCATATACATAAAAGCCTAAGCGACCAAACAACCAGAACGACAGGTCAACTGGTCGCTATGACACACACTGACCACCAGGGGGCAGATGCTCAACACAGGAGCTGCCCCCTGGTGGTCAGTGCGCTCCCACAGTGGGAGTGCTGCTCAGCTGACTGACCCATCCTGGTAGCCCACCAGCCCTGCGGCAGCCACTCCCTCCGTCAGTAGTCCTACAGGTCTAATCTCCAGAGAATGGGCCAGGCACCAACAGACCAGCACCACCTGCACGATCCGGACAGCGCCTCCAGCCTCCTGGAAGTTGGCCTCAGGCACCACAGCCACATCCCCTCCCTAGACACTCCTCAAGGAAGAAAGGATATAACAGTGGCCGCCAGGTGGCTCCTGACAACCAGCGTGAACATCAGCAGGATGGATCCGGATCCCGGGCTGGCAAGGGCATCCCACCACCTGCCCGGAGGGCCGATCACATCCCCCCTCCACCCCCACGACCCCACCTGTGCACGAATTCGTGCACCAGGCCTCTAGTGTCTGTATAAAAGTAGGTTTCCTTATACCAAGCCCCAGAATCACACAGGCATACCCATCCAGCCACAGACAACAATGGACCACGATGATTTTACAGCCTGCCCTTGTAAAACAGGGCAAGGAGGAGCGGGAGCGAGGGCGGGGGGGGGGGGGGGCGGGGGGGAATGCATGCTCTCCGTGAGCATCTTATTCCCAAGGAGAGAAGAAAGAGTGCTACTCATGCTCACTTCCTTGTCCCAAACTCACCAAGGAATCACAGCTCTAGGAATCTAGGTACAACCAGGAGAGAGAACACAGTAAGTTTAACAGAAGCTAAAATAATTGTTAAAGTAGGATAGAGTAATAGACATATGTTAAGAGAACTCTAACTGGTACCCTAGGGCTGAGGGAGAGTCCCCAGGGAGGACAAGCATGGAAGAGGCCCCCTCTGGCATTCAGACGCCATTGAAGAAGGTGTGGTTGCAGGCCACTGGCTGGTGCGAAAGTTTGCTGGTTTGCCGGGCCGGAGCTGGTTCAGAATCACCTGATAAGCAGGAAATGTGCCTCTGGGACACAAGCAAGGCAAGGCTGGTGAGCAGGCTGCAGAGGAAATTAGGACTTTCTGCAGGTGCAAAGCCAGCTGCAGAGGAAGTTAGGACTTTCTGCAGGTGCAAAGCCAGGAACAGACCTTTTCCACATTGGAAAGGCCTCGGGAACAGCGCTGTAGGAGGCTGGCAAGCTAAGACAGGTGCGGCAGGGGGGGGGGGGGGGGGGGCTTGCCGGGGAGTTTGAGGCACTGCTAAAAGCAGGAGGCCGACCTGCCGCAAGGTGATCACCAGGCCTCCAGGGCCAGGCTGTGAGGTAGTCGAGGGCATTTGCCTTCTGGGTATGTGAACAGAGCAAAGCTCCATCAGATGTCCACACACTGACACACACACCACCGACAGTGTATGCAGCAAGAGCAAGAAGAAAATCATTTCAGGACACTGAAACCTCCAGTATCCTCTACTTAACGTGCTCATTCCAAAGGAGAAACGCCTAGAGCCCAGGCCATCATCCCAGAGCAGGAGGAATTTGGAGCTGGTAAGAGGCTCAATCGACTCCTTTGACTACTCATCTTCCACCTGCACCCTTCTACAAGGTTTGAATTCCTGTACAACAGCAAAGCAATGATCTGTATTTTAGCCTCGCAAGATGCAACTATCCTTCTGACAGGTGAAGTTCTTGCCCTTCTCCCAAATGAGAAGACACAAGGCCCCAACAGTCATTGAATCCATGTTGCCGGCTATGTTGATTACCACTCAAATTCAGTCGTGGTCCCAGCGAAGATTCTGTTAACTAAACACTATGGTACTTTGTAAGTGGACGTCCACCAACTTTAACACATAAAATACAAATGGGAAGGAGGGGAAAGAAGAAAAGAGTCAGCATATATCAATAAACATGTCATATAACGAGAAAATATGCAAAGCTTCCACAGGCCTGTCTTTTTAATTGGCCACAAGGAAAGTTGATATCTATAACCTTCACCTTCAACTCCCCATCCCATATTTTCCTTGCCCCAGAGCCAGAACTCACAGCTCTGGGTGCTTTACCTGGTGGAGTGATCCAAACCTTTCTTCTCCAGGGGTCTGAATCCTCAATCATCCTGCCTTTTTCTGGTTCCTGTAAAACCACTAACCTTTACCGTTGGCATGAAGTTTTAGGAAAAACCTTATAATAAATTTCCAGAATTTAGAATCATTTGCTGGTTCAGGCAAACCAGCAAACTCCCCTGTCACCACTCAATGGCCCGCAACTGCGTCTTCCCAGACAGCGTTTTCTAGCATGGTCCTCGTTGCTTCCGCCATAGCAGCAACCAATTTCCCTTGGTAATTGGGATCAATCATTCCAACCAGTAGATTAACCTGTTTTTCGCCTGTTGGTTCAGTGGTATAAGGAGTGCAAATGGCCAGGCGGCAGTCTGTGGTAGGCAGAATTCTAAGATGAACCCCACGATTCCTGCCCTCTGGTGTACACACCCTGTATCATTTCTCCATGTGCATTGTTGGGGCCTGCAAATATAATTGGATATCACCTCCATGATTATGTCTTATGGCAAAAGGGATTTTGCAGGTGTCATTAAGGTCCCTAATCAGTTAAATAAAATCCAGATGGAGATTATCCTGGGTGAGTCTGACTTACCTAATCAGGCAAGTCTTTCAAGAGTTCGTTCCCTTGCCAGTTTAGAAGAAACACAGCCCTGTTGTGAGAGGAGTGTCCACATGGCAAGTACCCGAGAGCAACCTCTAGGTCCAACGCCGCCTGCAGCTCCTACCTACTGCTCCGGCCTCATTGTGCCTATCGCGGGCTCGCGCCTAATCAGTCCCAATCAGGAGAGGCTTGCGCTGTCACAGCAGCACTGGCCAGCCATGAGCCCAGTGTCTGGCGCCCTCCCAAGGGGAGTGGCCTGCGGGATCTGGCTGAAACTGGCTCTCCGACATCCCCCAAAGGGTCCCGGATTTCATTTTGAGAGGGTGCAGGCCAAGCTGAGGGACCCCAGTGGTGCACGATTGAGCTGGGGAGGGACCCCAGGAGGGCTCCAGGGAGTGTCTGGCCCATCTTGTTCAGTTCCAATCTGCCAGACCCCAGCAACAAGCTAACCTACCGGTCAGAGCATCTGCCCCCTGGTGATCAGTGCACGTCATAGCAGTGGTTGAGCAGCCTTAGCATATCATTAGCATATTATACTTTGGTTGTTCTGCTGTTCGATCTATTTGCATATTACCCTTTTATTATATAGGATGAACTCATGCATTTAAACATATTTGATGTGTTGGCAAACCATTGTTATTATCTTTATTAATGCCTAAATAATGTCATCTTTGCCAGTGGGAACCAATTCAAGTTGGCTCTTAGATCCTTGTGAATTGTCTTTGTTTTCCAGTATGCCAAGATGTTCCAGGCTCATATTGGCAATAATAATAAAGGCTTATCTGCCCCAGAGCTGAAATCCCCCCAAAATTCATGGAGCCTTAGTTCCTTTTAGTAGGAAATGGTATGTAGAAATCACAATCTGGGCATTACTTAATTGGTCATTATTTCTAGGCTTTTTAGTAAACAAAGCTAGAGCTTGTTGTTATGTTTTATAACTTTATTAAGATGAAGTACTTTATGAATTCATATTGATACTTAGAACTCAAGCACAGGATTTACTTAACTTTATCACTCTGGTACCTGGGCTTCCTTCATCATAATTCTTTCTGAACACAACTGGAATTGGTAGATCTTCCTTTGAATTATACTGCCCCCTTCAACAACTTTCATGGCAATCAACATATCACCTTTCATTTATTGTTCTTTTTTATATGTATCTTATCCTCCCTTCCAAATGGTAAGCAATTTGAAGCCAGAAGACACATCTTTTTACTTTGTTCAATAGGTAAATTCCTAAAGTGCTAGTATATTTCCTGACACATAAATTCCTTCTTCTTTATTTCTCTCAAAATATGGGACAGTACTATACATAACTTTGTTATGTTTTTCTGGTGTGTTCCATTTTATTTTTTATATACTTGTTTGTTTATTTATTTTAATTTATACTTATTGTTGAAAATATTACAGATGTCTCCCATTGACCCCCTCCACCCCACTCCCGCCCCCTTAAAATGAATACATACAAATTTAGGTTTATACTCAACTTTTCAGATATAAAGTACTAGACAGTCTAATTTTATTAGGAATTAAGATAAAGATATTAAAATTATTTGAAATAAGTTTTATTTCACAGATATAAAACAATTTTGAACATTTACAACTTATACAAAGACTGGTAGCTTTTATATTTTAAAAAAGTGCTATACTAAGAGAATGGGAAAAATTAAAGACCACAATGACATTCTAAATTATAGGTTCCAGGAACGGGAATATGAAGAAAGTACACAGTCTATTCAACTACAAAATCCTCAGACCATCTGAGTGAAGGAAAATGAATAATACTGGACTTGTGTGAAATCACACTTTGGTCTGTAAACACATTTAGCTTTGTTTTTCTTTCAGATGTCTACCTAAAAATTATATAAAATGTCACTAAAATTAGCCAGTCAAAGGTATACTAAAAAGAGGTAGGGAATGAAGATGAAAGAGTTTATTTTGGCAGTTCTTCAATAATGATGCGAGACACTGAATTCCATCCAGTAGAGGCATCTCCTTTGGGGTAATCTGAACAAGTACCCACCCAGATAGCAACATCCACTAACCTGGCACCGATTCCTTCACAGAGTCCTTCCACTGCAAAAGAGAGATGAGAGGAACATCTTGAGAGGACAAAAACCTTTAGCTAGGTAATAAATCCATTTAATGTACAGTGAATTAAAAATTCTAATACTTCATATGTGTTTTGTAAAAATAAATTCTGTTTTTCTTAGCACATAAATACTTTTAAAATACAAATATATACCCATTCTATGATATAAGCATAACAGGCATTTTTCTTACAGGTTTTAACCATAAAACCAGAATTTGTTTAGTTTCGTTACAGAGATGACTTAACACAAAAAAGCAACTCATTTGATTAAACAAAGGAAGGATTTACTTTTAAAAGTCAATACTTTCGCCGAAACCGGTTTGGCTCAGTGGATAGAGCGTCGGCCTGCGGACTGAAGGGTCCCAGGTTCGATTCCGGTCAAGGGCATGTACTTGGGTTGCAGGCACATCCCCAGTAGGAGATGTGCAGGAGGCAGCTGATCGATGTTTCTCTCTCATCGATGTTTCTAACTCTGTATCTCTCTCCCTTCCTCTCTGTAAAAAATCAATAAAATATATCTAAAAAAAAAAAAAAAAAAAGTCAATACTTTGGTTTAATTTACAAGTATTTTTTATTTTTAAAAATTTTTTTATTGAATTTATTGTGGTGACATTGGTTAATAAAGTTATGTAGGTTTCAAGTGTACAAATCTATAATGCATTGTATTATATATTGTATATATTCTATATATTGTACTGTGTGTTCACCATCCAAAGTCCAGTTTCCTTCCGTCACCATTTATGCCCTTTTAATCCTCTTCTACCTCCCCCCGCCACCCCGCCTCTTACCCTCTTGTAATCACCATACTGTTGTCTGTGTCTATGAATTGTTGGGGTTTTTTTTGTTCAATTCCTTCACCAACCAACCTTCCTTCTGACAGCTGTCAGCCTGTACTTTTATCGATGGGTCTGTTTCTATTTTGTTTGTTAGCCTATTTTGTCCATTAGATTCCACATGTAAGTGATATCATATGGTACTTGTCTTTCTCTGACTGGCTTATTTCACTTAGTATAATGCTCTCCAGGTCCATCCATGCTGTTTCTAGGGGTAAGATTTCCTTCTTTTACAGCTGCATAATATTCCATTGTATAAATGTACCACAGCTTTTTTATCCACTCATCTACTGATGGGCTATTGTGAATAACACTGCCATGAACATAGGGATGCATGCATTCTTTCGAATCAGTGCATCAGGTTTCTTTGGGTATATTCCCAGAAGTGGAATCACTGGGTCATAATAAGGAGTTCCACTTTTAATTTTTTGAGGAAACTCCATACTGTTTTCCATAGCGGCTGCACCAGTCCACATTCCCACCAGCAGTTTGTCTTAATGCAGAAACTTAGGAATAACAAATCACTTCTGACATCCCACCCAACTGATTACAACATATGAGGTTTCACACCATGGTTGAGAAATGCATTATGGGCTAACAATGTGCTGTCCTAGTTACCCAACATGACCGTGGACTCAAAAAGAATCTTTGTCTCTAAAGACCTGAGACGCACGCTGCGATGTCACTAGTCTACATACCAGAAGAGGTGCGATGGATGTTAATTGTTGAATTCAGTTCAGGGCTTCCTTGGTCCAAATAAATGATGGCTTCAATGGGAAGAGGCCCTGAACATTCAGCTCCGTTGAACGTGAAATACCAACGCTGGCAGCACGCGCTTCTGCACTTCAGCCGGAGCGAGCCACTGAACAGGACTCGGAGCGCGCTGTTCGAGCGCATCTTCGTGAATGTGCACTCCTGCCACACACACAGACATGGGGGGCCGTTAGCATTCCCAAGCTTATTCAAAAAGATGCTTTCAAACTGGACTGTGACTCTCAACTACCCTTTACCCCAAGCTACATTTAAAAAGTCTAACCTTTGTAGAGGGAAGATTTTCTGCAAGACAGGAAAGGGACTCTGAGATGAAGAACTCTTTACAAAATCAAGTTATGGCATCCTTAGAATTATTCACCCCACTGAAGGTCTTTCATTTTTACCAAAAACAGCTAGTCTTCAGAATTGAGACCAAAGCAACCTCTATATTTACTTTATTTTTTTTTATTATTCCAAAAATATTTCCTGAGCCCTATCTGCTGGATACTATAGATACAGCAGTACACAAGACAGATTCTCTGCCCTCATGGAACTCACATTCTAGACTAGTACTGTGCATATATATTTATTCTTGACCTATTTCTATTTGATCAGCAGCATACAGTATCACAGGTTCAAGCCTAGATGGGGTTTTTAGCCTTTAACTGTGTGACACAATGATAAGGCTCACATTTTTCCCCCCTCTAATTGGTCTTTGCAAAATTCATCAGTCAATTGGTTCATGGCCCTATCTTTTACCTGCAGAAGGCTCCCAAACCTTTCTGGCCACTGATAAAAGGAACTTGAAAACACATTAATAATTCAGAGACCATAGGGAGAGCTTTTGAAGAGAACTCAACTACAACTTAAGAACTGGTCAATGTCCAGTTTAAAGAAGTAGGCAATATTTAAACAAAATGTTTTTTTAAGAAATCACAAATGAAACTAAAAATGGTCACAGTCACCAAAACCATGGAAGAACTTTTTTTTTTTTTTTTTGCTATTCCATATTTTATTTTTTTATTTTTTTTAATAATTTTTATTTCTTAAAGTATTACAAAGAGTATTACATATGTCTCCTTTTTTCCCCCCCTTGACATTCCCCCGGCCCCTACCCCCCGCCCCCCCCGCCCCGTGTCTTGTGTCCATTGGTTAATCTTATATGCATGCATATAAGTCCTTCAGTTGGACTCTTAATCCCCCCCCCAACCCTCCCCATGGAAGAACTTTTATGGAAATTCTATCACATGAAAATCAAATCAAGACAGTGGCAAAGTTTTTTATAGACAACACTAGAGGCCCGGTGCATGAATTCGTGCACCAGTGGGGTCCCTTGGCCTGGCCTGTGGAGTTGGGCCAAAACCGGCTCTCCAACATCCCCTGAGGGGTCCCAGATTGCAAGAGGGTGCAGGTCAGGCCGAGGGATCCCTCCGGTGCATGATCAGGCCAGGGAGAGACGCGGGAGGTTGGCCAGCCAGGGAGGGACCAAGGGAAGGCTCCAAGGCATGTCCGACCTGTCTCACTCAGTCCCTATCGGCCACACCCCAGCAGCAAGTTAACCTACCAGTCAGAGTGTCTGCCCCCTGGTGGCCAGTGCATGTCATAGCAAACAGTTGAGCGGCCTTAGCATATCATTAGCATGTTATGCTTTGATTGGTTGAACGGCTAACTGGTCAACCAGATGACCGGACACTTAGCATATTAGACTTTTATTATATAGGATAGCAGACATTTAACAGCTGAGATAAGGATCGGGGCTAACACATAAAGATTAAAACCTTAGAGTTGTATGAAAATAAAGTCTCTTCTATCTGCCTAGTGATAGTAGTGGTTAATATCATGAAGTAATATATTGTCAATATGGAACCATGTACAGAGTTAGTTAACAAAGGAAGAAAGGCTTAGAAATAGCACCAACTTCTTCAACTCTATGAATCCCAGTGGACTTGCCAGTTACTTTAGGAAAGCAAACACTGATCAAAGTGACTGAGTCATTAATCTAAACGCATTGCCAGCCAGGCTATTGTGAGTAGCTTGGCCCCTCAGTGTTGCAGAATAATGTACAATGGTCACTGTAGTCCATCTCTGGTCCATCCCACTTCTCTCAGGCTGAGCAATGTTAAGCTAGGCCTCTACCCAGATTAAGGGCAAATACCAAGGGCCTTGCCACGGCCAGATGATTCCCATCATCTGGTAAACTTCTTAGAAATTCTTCCCACCGCTATGTCTGGAGCCACAGCAGGATTTTTTCGACAAACTTAAATTTACTTCAGGATAGATTGGCAAGTTGCTTACTGTCCAATCTTGTGAACAAAGACATGCATGCTCTCCCTTTTTGTTTGCATTTTAAAAAATAGAGTAAGTTATTTGAGGTTTTTAGGGTTAAATATCTTAGAAATATCTTTATAAAATTAACTCTGAGATGTTACCAATTTTTCTCATTAATTTTAAGTTAAAGTTACATGGTATCTCCTTAATTTTAAAAAATATTTTGGTAAAAATAAATAACACAAAATCTCACCTAAAATTAACACTCACCTATGAAAACCCTTAAAAAAATTTTGTGTGTGTGTTGTTGTTGTTTTGTTAATCCTCATCTGAGGATATTTTTTCCATTGATTTTTAAAAATATATTTTTTATTGATTTCAGAGAGGAAGGGAGAGGGAGAGAGAGAGATAGAAACATCAGTGATGAGAGAGAATCATTGATTGCCTCCTGCATGCCCCCCTACTGGGGATCAAGCCCACAACCCGGGCATGTGCCCTAGGCTGGAATCGAACCCAAGACCTTTCAGACCGCAGGCCGACACTCTATCCACTGAGCCCAACCAGCTAGGGCTCCATTGATATTTAGTAAAAGGCGAAAGATTTATATGGTCTGAAGAGAAACCACAGCATTCCATTGATATTTAGAGAAAATATAAGGGAGGGAGGTAAGAAGAGGGAGGAGGAGGGAGGGGGAGGGAGGGAAAGAGAGAGAGAGAGAAACACTGATGTGAGAGAGACACATCTATTGGTTGCCTCCTGCACCCACCTGAACCATGGCTGGGGAGCAAACCTTCATCCCAGGCATGCGTGCCCTGGACTGTGAATCGAACCTGCAACCCTGAGGTGTGTGGGCCGATGCTCTGACCACTGAACAACACCAGCCAGGGATGAAAACCTTTAAGTTTTGCTTCAACTTTAGAATAATTCTGATTTTACTTACCGCAATTTTTCCAAGATCGATGCCATAATTCAGCGAATTCCACGAGCACTGCTTGTAGTTGGGTGTCCAGGACTCCTCGAAGGTTTCCCGCAGGCACTCCCCCTTTTCTCCTTTGAATCCATCCCGACCTGGGATCCCAGGGGTACCAGGAATGCCATTGGCCCCAGGGCTCCCATCTCGACCAGGTACACCCGCAGGCCCTTGTAAGCACATTCCATTATACTAGATCGGTGGGAAGAGGAAAGGAAGAGAAGCTCTCACCACTCAAGATTCAAAGACTCGATCTGATTAGAACCGCATTTATTCTGAGTCCTTGGAGGCCAGAATCCTTTCATACCCCTTGCTCATGTTCTAGACGAGTTATTATAGAGAACTGACTTTAAAGTTATTTCTAACATACTGTGATTTCTTTAAATTGCACAGACTTCACATTTTTTACGTGGCGGATGTGTCACGGGTAACCCTTCTGAGCACCACCCCACTCCTCCTCCCTGAGAGGCAGCAAATGACCTTATTGAAGGTGACTACTAGCCTCCAACAGGTGGCAGTGATCTCTCAAACATCTTAAGGATTCTTTGTTTTCCTTGGCGGGGAGGGCAGTGGTATGTCATGCAGAAGTTAAGCGCATGGATTCTAGAGCCTGGTTCTCTGGATTTTAATCCTGACTCCACCACCACTAGCTCTGTGAGATAGAGCAAGCTGCTTGACCCACAGATTGAGAACCGCTGGTGTAGACTGTCACAATCCACAATTCTATACAAATATACTATCATTCTATATCAATATATTGTCCAATCAGAACAAAACACCAGGTTCCTTATATGTTAAAATAACTTCAAAGCTTATCTTTTAAGTTCCCCCTCTGGGAATAGACATGGTCGTATTCTAAAATCCAATAACCATATGTCTCTAATGTTTGCAAATCAATTTGCTTTCCACACCACCAACTTGATTTTTGTTTTGACAGATGATTTTTGTGACGTTGACGAGTGCTCTTTTTCTGATTGCAATGGGAAAAGGACACTGCTACTTATTTACTGCCAGAGAAATAGTAAGAAAAGCAACAAAACTGCAAAAGTATTAGAAAACATGCTAAAGTATAAAATAGTCTAAAACAGTGTAGTTAATTGTAGACAATTTTCATTACAGTAATTTCATTCACTGACACTAGCAGATACACGTAATGTTTGGACGCAGATTTCTAGTGAAAGAGGAGAAGCAATAAGATTCCTGGTATTCTTTGATTTCTTGGTTGCCACAACTTGGACGGAGAGATTGCTCTTAGCATCGACAAGGAGTAGAGGCTAGGGATGATGCTAAAAATGCTACAATGCACAGGGCAGTCCCCACAACAAAGAATCATCTGCCCCCAAATGTCTACTCTGCCACGGTGGAGAATTTTATCCATCTTTTAATCTAAAAATTGCATTTCCGAGACCACATCATTTTATTGAATTAGGTTTCACAGGTACCACATCAGTCTTCTTGCACTTTAAAATGCTAACTCAGCCCACCTTTAGCACCTACCAGGGCGGGGTAAGATAAACATCTGTGCAATGAGTCCCTGTTTCTTTCACTGGACTGGCCACCAGGGGGCAGAACTTGCTGGAAGCTTGAAAGAAATGCTTTGAAAGATCCTGTACAAAGAAGTTGCTTTATAGAGTCTGTTGAAACTTTCTATGTGGACCTCTCTCCCCTCGCTCCCTCCCCTTCTCCCCCTCCAGCAAAACCAAACCCAAGCTACAGGATGCACCTGAGCCTGGCTGCGTAGTAAGCTTTTCCAAGTCGGGCTAGAGTTGTGGGAAACCACAGGTTCTGTAAGTCTTGGGAGGGAAAGAAAAAAATTGCTAGCTTGATGGGGGAAAGGGTTATGTTGTAGATCATAACTACAAATTCACAAAATGCAAACTCCACAGGAACCACATTCAGTTGGTACAGTTTAAAGCAATTTGGGCATTTAACATGGAACGGCAGCGCTGGACACAATTCTGCTTTGGGGACAAAATTACACGGCACATCACCAGAAAGTGCCGTGTGAAATGGCAGGGATTTTTTTCCAGGGCTTTTGAATCTGGTTGACAGCTAGCTGCCTGGGAGCTTGGCTTATTAGCTGCATTTACAAGGGCAGCTTAACATATACAAAACAGGTTCGTTTTGTTTTTAAATTAAAAATGTCCCCTCTCGTGTCTTGCAATGCCTGTATACCATCCTTGTTTGCGATTAAGATTGATTTAAGGATTGACCATATTAAGTGCCAAGGACTATGGTAGTTGTGACAGGATCACTCTTGCACTCCCCCTGTTTGTTGACTTTTGGAGGGAAAAAGCCTTAAGCAAACACACGTTCCCATAGATGAGCCCTTCAGAAAGCACTTGGGCTACTTATTTGCTCTCCTGGAAACGGTCTTCTCCCTCCGCGCAACTGTGATGCTGGTACCTGGTGACCACAGGGGCAGACCGGGGGTGTCCGAAAGCGCTGGCGGCCTATCTGTCCAAACAGAACCACGAAGCGGGTCCTTGGAGGGTTAGTGCTGGGCCCTTCATTTCCCCTTCCGGCCATAAACCCTCAGAACCACCCCGGGCCCGGCGGGCTGTGGTCTCCAACCAAGTAAATTGCAGCCCATGCGCCCTGGGAGGATGACCCAAGATGATTAATGGTCTTCAAGTTACAAAGCCCTGGAGGGAGGCTCTGCACGGGTTTTTGCTCTCTCCGGCCGGCAGACGTGGCCACCAGTCCCCACAAAGGCCACGTTGCCTGTCCCGGCCCAGCCCACCCAGGGAATCAGTAGGCCGGGGGTCTCCAAGCAGCTCCCGGGCCAACGTGCTCACCTCCCCACGCTCCTCACCCTCCTCTCGGGGCTGCTCTAAGCCTGGCCATCCTCACAATGGGGTGAAGGCCCGGGGGCTCAGAGGCCAGACATTATTGGGCAGATCCCTGTACTTTGGGGCATCCCACCCGTTGCATCTCCGCTCAAACATGACCCCCCCCTTCTGGTCTCCCCTGAGCGCCCCAGGTCACCAGCCACCACACGTAGCCCAGGTCCTTCCCTGCACGTAGACTCGGACAAAGCAGGACACCCAGGCGCACGCGGTAAGACACACACACACACACACACACACACACACACACACACTCACACACTCAGACCGCCTCCTCTCCGTCCCCCGTCCCCCGCACTCACCAGGTCCACCACCTCCCGCTGCCGCAGCAGCGCCTTCTGCTTCACCTTGGGGGTGTCATTGGCGCTCGCCGGCGCCGGCAGCTGCAGCAGCAGGAGCAGCAGGAGCAGCAGGAGCGGCAGGAGGCCGAGGCGCCCCGGCCTGGGGGCGGCGGCGGGGCCCTGGGGGCGCATGGCGCGCGGCGGCCCCGGACACGCGGAGCGGGAGCTGGAGGAGCCCGGGAGCTCGGACGTGATCAGAGTCTGGCCCCGCGGCGCTCCGAGGCGGGCGCAGGCTGCATCAATGCGCCTTTCACCCGCGCGCCTCCCCGCTCCCTCCCCACCCCTGGACACCCAGAGTTTCCATCCGGTCATAGGCCAGAGCCCCCACCCCGAGCCCCACGCGGGGCGGGCCAAGAGCCGGGCCCGCCTTCTCCCGCGGCCGGCTCAGCCCGCTGGGACCCCCGCGGGGCTGGACAGATCGCGGGGAGAAGCCTCCTGCAAAGTGGGGGTGAGGCGGCCATCGTCTGGGTGCCACGAGTGGAGACTTCGAGGGCGGGCGTGGAGATATTACCGCCTAAATGATCATTGGAGAGGCACGTGCCTTCACTTGGGTTCAGGGACCGCCTTCAAGGGTTGTCAAAGCCGGCATCTTCTGCAAGATCCTTTTTGGGGGATGACTTTTTTTGGTGGGGAGGAGAACCATGAGTATCATCAAGTTTTCCCTGGGCCCCCTGAGCCAAATGATTAAGAACCGCTGTTTAATAATGAATGCTAACACTTGCTAAGCTCCAGGAACTACTAGTATGCAGTCTTTCACTACGCATACTCCGTGTCTATTGAGACAATGTGTGTGGGGGGGGCGGGGGGGGGGGCGGGGGACCTCCTCTACGTGCCCCATTCACAGATGAGGAAAATGATGCTCAGGGCAGTTAAGCAGCACTCGGTGGTAGAAGTTCACTTTCGAGAAATCACTGTTGATTTCTGATTGATGTATTTTCTAACCTTCTCTGACCCCCTTTCATCTGTCCTTTATCCATTCTGGAAGAAAGCATTCTGGGGAACCCAGGCCCCCCACCAGGTAGGGTCAGGAGCTTCTTTCTACACCACTGGCTGGCAGCGGGCAGGGCAGAAGTCTTGCCACACCCCTAACAACATGAAAGTTCCTGTTGGCAACGCTGCTGAGGTCAAATTCAACTCAGCACGGTTCTCTATGGAGACCCAGCCAGGTTTCTGGGACTTATAGTGGATATTCAAGAGAAGGAACAGTTTGGCAGGGGACAGTTCTAGAAAAGCACACTCCTGGGCCAGTATGTAACCACAGGTAAATTTCATTCCTGTTTATTTGAAGAGGCAAATATCCAAATGGGTGCTAGAGCCAGAGCTGGCTACATAATTTGCCCAGCCCAATGCAAAATGAAAATGCACGGTCCTTTGTTAAGAAATTATTAAGAATTTCAAGACTTTGTCAACAGAGCAATACACCAAGCGTGGGACCCTTCTAACTGCAGCTGCACAGGTCGCTCACGCATGAAACCAGCCACATACTAAACAACGTCCCGGCTGATACCCTCTCGCAGCCAAACCACTCTGGGGGCAGCAGTCCACCGGCCGGAGAGGAGAGGAGGCACCACCAGAGAGTCTGTCTGGCCAATCTGGCCAATCGTAGTTCCTGCTCCTGCTCCTGTCACCAGTGACTTCAGATGGGCCCTCTCTGTGTAAATTTGGGAAACAGATTGGGGTTTCAGCAAAGAGCTATTTCCTGTGTTAACATTCATGCATTTTAAAACTACACATTCACATAATCAATTTCTCTGCAAGATAAGTAAATAAGATATCATTATCTACATTTCAGAAGATGATATATAACAATGTATATGTGCACACATTTACAGCTATACAGAGGGCTTTCACATATCCTGTCTCCCAGGTCCTAAAAATTATACAAAAGTACTCCCCCTCTGGGTTGGATTAACTTCACTGTCTGTGCTTACTTCTCTCCCTCTGTGGTTTGCCAAGCCATTTATCCTACCGCCTCTGGAATGTACCATCTTAGTCCAGTTGAGTTTGCTCCGTCTAAAACATAGGCCCATTTTACCATTATAGATTTTAGTTCTAGTTAGTGATTATGGATTAGTTTAGGATCCTGGATCTTATTTCCAGTGGTCTTTCCCAAAGATTTCCAAATGTTCTGCATATTTTCTGTTCCAATATTTTATTTTTTTTCCTATTGAACTATTAATGCTTTCTTATCTGTCATAAAACTCCAGGCTGACAAATCTCAGAGGGAAGGGTAGGGGGTGTAGAAAGAGATCAACAAAGAATTTATATGCATATATGCATAACCCATGAACACAGGTAATAGTGTGGTGAAGGCCTGGTGGGGAGGAGTGGGGTGGAGGAAGTCAATGGGGGTGAAAAGGGGACATCAATGAATCAATGAGTGTGACACTTACTGAAATGAAGGCAGAAGAACCTATGTATTAGTCAAGGTCTAATTGAGTAAGGTAAACCATGCTAGATATTTAGACCAGAGGAGATTGAATACAGGAGATTGGTTACCCAGATGTTTGGAAGTCAGGATGCTGAAGTAAACCAGATGATTACTGAAAAAAGCAGCTACCACCACTAGAGCTGGGACCGAAAAGAGAAGAGGTGTCTCTAGAGGAAGTCCTAGAAGCTAGAGCTTGGAGAAAGTCCCATCTCCATCTCAGTGCACAGTTGGTTCTCAGACTTCTGGTTGGTGCAGCAAATACACAGTATTTAGACTGCCAAGGAGTCCTGGGGAAGCTGGAGGCAAAAGCTGTAGCTATCCTCTGCTTAGTGACTTTCTACATACTTTTACCTGATACGTGTAAAGTGCTCTCTCTCTATATATATATTTGCTATTATTATAATAACTAGAGGCCTGGTGCATGAAATTCATGCACGGGTAGGGTTCCTAGGCCTGGCCGGTGATCAGGGCTGATCAGGGTCCCCACTTACTCGCCTCCTCCTTCCCTTGTCACCCACACACAGCCACCACCCATTTCCCCACCTCCCGGCCTCCCTGCCTCCTCCTTCCCTTGCTCCCTCAGTACCCCACAACTGCCGCCATGTTCCACGCCGCCCACTAGTGGTCAGCTCATGTCATAGCGAGCGATCGAACTCCCGGTCTCCCGGTGGAATTCCTGAGGGGATAATTTGCATATTAGCCTTTTATTATATAGGATAATAAAAGTAAGGGCTTCTATGTAAAGTTAAAGGAAGCCATGATTTAATAGATGACAATTAACCTCTACATCAGCTGTATCATTCAAGGTCTGATTAGGAGACAGAAACCACTCTGGGTATTTCCAACAGAAGGAATTTGATGTAGGATATTGACTCCAAAGGCTAGCTCAGTAGGGGACAATGAAGCAGCCCAATATTGTCCATAGTTGTAAGCTGCTACCCTCTTTAAGCCAGAGAGAGATAAGGTGACCCGTCAAAGTGGGAATCATGTTGAGCTTATCCAATGGAAGCTGCAGCCATGAAAAGAGATGAAGCCACTGCCAGAGAAGGAAGATGAGGAATACCCCGGCTTCTTCTCCCCTCTTCCCACCCTCCAATCTCCAAAGGCAGCTAGAGGCACCTGAACAAAAGCCTGGGAACAGCCTGGGGAGGTGAGTCAGCCTCCTGTGATGCAGAGCAGAGCAGTAGAAGCCCAAACAATGGATCTGAGGGCAAAAGGTACCGATGAGTCCTGCTATGGGGGGCCTGAATTTCTCCCTCTACTAGCTCCTGTTCACACACAGTCAGCTCTAGAATCCAACAGTGCAGTGGTTTCATCTGCATTCCTAAATGCCTAACTCAGCAGCCTGTTCACAGCAGTACTAAATGGTTACTCTATCCACATCCTGCACGAATAAACAGTCAGTATACAGCACACTTGCCATCTCACGAGTGAGTGGGATTTTTATAGTTCTAAGGAAAAGAACAGTGAATGGGAAATTATAGAACCTAAATATCATTCATGAAAGATGAGTGAAAGTCCCTCGATGCGACCATGGTAAGTGCATTTTACATGCATCCCATTAGAGTTGTGCTTATTATACAGCTAGAAGCTGACCCTTCGCAGGGCTTGAGGATGAGCACTGGTCTGTGTTAGACCTGGAAGAGTTACTAGTGCACTTCCTTTCTTCTGAATCATTGCAGCTACATGCTTGCTACTTGGGTAGTCTCTCATTTCCCCTAGAATTTTTCGTCCTTTTTCTTAAGTTACCCAATACTGTGCTCTGTCTTTCCCCCTTCATTATGCCCTGTGTACAGAGGTTTTGCAATCAGCATCCTCTGAACAGACTCTGCATTGTAAGAAGTCCTCAGAAAATTGTTCACCATGGCGATCTGTTTTGAAAATGGTCAAGATTAAAGACATTTCTGGGCAGTTCAGATGGCTTTTTGCAGTCTGCATGTCTCTTCCAAGGCACAAAGAAAGGCCTGTTTTATGATAAAGGAAAGCCAAAGTAAGCAGGATATTTGGATTACATCTTAAAACATTTAGGTTTACGAAATATATCCAGCTCTCCTGTCTCCCTAAACCAGCTCCTCCTCAGTTTTAGATGTGATTATTTTGTTGATATAAACTCAGGCCATTGCAATAGAAGTTGAAACAGACCAATAATATTAATCTCCTCCCTCACCTAACAGAGTTTTTATTAAGTGACAAAGCCAGCTGAATGCAACGACACCTCTCCCCAAACTGTCCAATAGAGAATGTTAAACGGTGACAAAATGGGACTTGACTGGTGACGGGAGGGAGAAAAAGATCAAGAGGTTTAGATACAAAACAAGAAATGGGTAAATGTCCAAAGAAAAAAGCAAGAGCTGATGGAATAATTCATTGTAATTATGGCTTAAAATTAAGTCTAGGCAAACTCCCTTCCCATGTTCCTTACCATGATTTGAAAATATCCCTTTGAGAATATTATTAGATACGTTGGCAGTATTATCAGAAACACCCTCTCACTACCTTTACCTTCTAGCTCTTGGCTAGATTAATTATTCCTATTTTTTTAAAAATATATTTTATTGATTTTTTACAGAGAGGAAGGGAGAGAGATAGAGAGTTAGAAACATCGATGAGAGAGAAACATCGATCAGCTGCCTCCTGCACATCTCCCACTGGAGATGTGCCCGTAACCCAGGTACATGCCCTTGACTGGAATCGAACCCAGGACCCCCCAGTCCGCAAGCCGAGGCTCTATCCGCTGAGTCAAACCGGTTTCGGCTAATTATTCCTATTTTTATGGACACTGTTGACCCCCTAATTTATTTATGGAGTCTACAGAATGCATGCTTTGCAATTTATAGATGACCCAAAGCTCAGAGATACAGCTCAAGCTGTTTGCACCAAAGCCAGGTGGGAAAGATCTACTTGGTAGCAGTTTCTGAGAAACAGATGAGGGTGGGTAGGTCTTGGATGTGTGTGTGTGGTGGGGGTCGGGGGGCGGGGGTTGTCGAGGAGAACAGGGGGGATACTGAATTAGTCACTGGCTAAATGAAAACCAAAAAATGGTTTTCAGGACGCACAGAGGAAAGGCCAGGTGACACAGCAAGAAGGTGAGACCAGGTGACATCTGCAAGCCAAGGGGAGAGACCGCAGAAGAAAACAAACCTGCCGACACCTCGATCTCAGACGTCTCTCCTTGAGCGCGGTGGGAAAATGAACTTGTGCTGTGTGAGCCACCAGCCTGTGGTTTTGTTATGGCAGCCCAAGCAGACTGACAGGTCCACAACCCAGAGCTGAAGCCGCGACCGCTTGAGACAGACTTGCACTCAGAGGACTCGGGATGGCCATGTGTTTCGCTCCCCTTGGAGAAGTGATGAGGGATGGCTTCTGTGAGCATGAGCATCACCTGAAGGGCATCTCAAACCCTGATTGCTGGCCCCTCCTGCAGAGCTCCTCAGTCAATAGGTCTGGGGAGGGGCCTGGGCATCTGCATTTCTCACCCGCTCTGGGGCTGCTGGTCCAGGCACCCCATCTTAGAAGCTGAAATGGAGACATTTAAAAACTATTTTTTTAATGAATTCATTTTTAAAATAGTAACAACTAGCCTCATCATATGTTAGCAAAAAGAACCTATTTTCATGAAAACAGCTATATTTTATAAAACAAAGAAGTTAAGGAGAGTGGCATTGTTTTGCCTTTTTGCAAATCTCCTTACAGCTGGAGTCTCATATTTGCTTCTAGCTTCAATCTGCTGGCATCTCACCCATCAGGCAGCCTCTGGGAAACTCCACTGTGCACCTGCGAGAGAATGAGAGTGAAACAGGCAAATAGCATCACGATCATTATGAACAGAGCATTAATGTCACATTTGCCCTGAAAGCATCTCAGGCACCCCACTAGGGTCCCTAGTCCACACTTTGAGAACAGATCATTTATGGGGTGGGCAGAAGGGAGCCCCAAGGAAAGAGGCAGAGACGTAGAAGGAAATCCAGAAGAACCTTGCAACAGGATCCACCCAGCTGGTTCACACTCAGTTTCCCTCTTACCACACGCACGTGAGCATGCACGTGCCAGTGCAGTGGAGACGTTAAAACCACAGCCGGAGAGAGCAAACATCCCTAGGACGAGACGAGAAGTCTCACCCTGTTCAAGTGCGCGTTGGTTTTCCAGATTCTCAGACCCTTCGCTCTGCTCCTCAGCCTGGGAGCCTGGCACTCCGTCCTCCCGTGAATCTTTGGTGACCTCCTGGGCTTTGCAGCTGGTGATTTTCTTGGAACCAGGGGCTGTTGTTCCTCCTCTCTCCATGTCTTAACCTTTGTCCACAGCATGCATGTCCTCCTCCTGACCCCCCCCCCCCCGCCCCCCTCCCAACGAGGCCTTCAGAACTGTTCAGCTAGAGACAGTCCTTACTCCTGGTCTGCTATTTCCCTCAGCTTCCCACTCTATTTCTTAAGTATCGGACTTTATTAGAAGGTGCCTTTGAAACCTACCTTTATTTTAAAGTCATTCCTTTCCTGTTCAAGAAGAGGTAGACTTTGGATTTCAGAACACAGCTGGGCAGTAAATATTTATTAAAGGAATAAATAAAATATAAACTACCACTCCTCCAGAGGCAGAAACATGCAATGACCCTGTGGTGTGTCCCCTTCCAGGATGGAGAAAATTCTTCCCAGTGTTCTCCCTGCACGCTTCCCTCCTGCCCGATTGGGCAGGATTGGCGCACATGTCTGTTGCCTAAAACAAATCACTTGGCAAGAGACATTAGCCCCCTGGGGCCAGAAAGAAACGGTGCCTTGCCCTAACTGGTTTGGCTCAGTGGATAGAGCCTCGGCCTGCAGACTGAAAGGTCCCAGGTTCGATTCCGGTCAACCTTGGTTGCGGGCACATCCCCAGTGGGGAGTGTGCAGGAGGCAGCTGATTGATGTTTCTCTCTCATCGATGTTTCTAACTCTCTATCCTTCTCCCTTCCTCTCTGTGAAAAATCAATAAAATAAAAAAAAAGAAACGGTGCCTCCCCTGAAGGACAGGGCTCCTGGGAGGACAGTGAACACTGTCTGAGTTCTATTCGTAAGGAAGGATGAACGGCAGACATAGTTGGGTAATTATTGGGTAGCCAACCGAGAGCGTCTGCCACAAAATAAATAAAAATAAAATAAGTAAATAAAATAACACCCTCAGAGTGCCAATTTTACCCTTTCCCCATTCCTGGAAAGTCCTTGGTTTGTTTATCCAACCTACCATCCCTTATTTCAGTTCTGAGTGTCTTTTGGAAATCAGAGGCCTCCAGGAGATAAAGCATCAGGGGAAGTAAACCCTAGGTTCAAAGGATGGATCACAAAGTCCCATTCATAGATATTAATTAACCCATAAGCCCTACTCCCTCCTTGTAGCAGCAGTTTTTCTAAGTACACAAAGGCTAGTCAGAGAACCCAGTCTGTTTTCAGGGAAGTAGCCCCAGTGTGGCTACAACGGAGTGCTCCTGAGAAGATCCATTTTTACCAGTGTTTTATGCAAAGTGTTTCATGCAAAGCTTACACAAATTTCTCTGCTTCACCAGTCTCTTGTCTGTAATGTTTGCTTCCTGCCTTCCCAGGGATACTAATCTCAATGGAATGTGCTTTTTTTCCCCTCTTGGGTGATCATTTGTGGGGTCCCCCTTACTGAGGAGTCTTGTGTAAGTCTGGGAAGTGTCACTGACAAGCTGGGTTTTCTGGCCATTTTTCCACAGGCATTTTATCTCTAGATAATTCCTCAGGCAAAACCCAGGCTCCGTCATAAAGCTTATGTTCTTTCCCAGACTCAATACAGTCTTCAGGGTCCTGAAGGACTGGTCTATTGGCAGAAACTCAAGTATTAGGTGTTTGTTTCCAAATTGCTATTACTGATTGCTACCATATCTCTCATGTCATCATCCCCCCCAAGAGAGACAGCCGGTCCAGGTGTCCCTGCTGGATGCAACAGTGTCTAGGAAAGAAGAGGACTCTCTTGTGGTATCTTTATGTTAAAAGGAAGAGAATCTTTTCCAGCAGCTCCTCGCCCTTTCATATCTCATTGGCCAAAAGGGGGTCACATACTCAAACCTAAAATAATCCTTAACCAGGGGAAGGAGGTGACCATGACAGATTTAAGCAAATCCAGAAGAAACTCCAAGTAGAATAGAATTGCTCCTTTAAGAAAGTGGGGTTCTGGAATGCAAAAGAATTGGAGAACGCATGCTGAGTCGGTAACCACTTCTGGTTGAGGACACAGATGTGTATAACAGGATGTTAAAAATAACTGTTTTTTTCTCCCAGAACTTGGATGAACCCAGACCATACCCACACATTCGACAGAGACACGCTAGACCTGCCTATACAATCTTTTGACCCCTCCCAGGTCTGGCCATCACTCACTCACGTAGGATATGTGCCCTTTGTGTACTCATTGATTTCTTGTTTTCTTTTGCTGAGCATGTTTTTGAGATCCATTTATTACTGCCATTAGTTCGTTTCCTGTTATCACTGAGTCCATAGCTTGTCTATATTTATCTGAGAAGATCACACCCCTAACAACATTTACAGTTTAGGGTGAGGGAGTGTATCAGTTCTTTTCTAGAGAGCAGGGTTTGACCTCAGGGGCTGGAGCTTTGGGATGACCCCCAAAGCCAGGAATGTGCTAAGAGAAGGCACCAGTGAGCACCCCCTGATGTGTCCATGGTGGAGGAGGCCCAGGTTCACATAGAGTTTTCCTGGGGGCTCCTTGGGGATTCCCTACGAAGCTGAGGAAGTGCAGATTTCCCACCCTTTATAACTTACGACCAGACTGCTTTTGTTCTGCATTTCTTGGACTTCGCATCAGAAGCAAGAATCCAAGTTACAGCACGGGCTGCTGCAAAGATATTTTCCCCTTCTACCAGACAGAGTCCTGGAAAACAGAAGGCAGGGGAGACAGGGAGGCTCCCCTCCTGCTGAGCCCCACAGGGTGCATTGTTAGCAAATTCTTGGCCTTGAAGTTAGGAGTCCAGTCCAGTATATCTAACTCAATTCCAATTTTCTGTTGGAATTATAGTAATCCTAGACCTCAGCACACCCAGAACTATGAGCCAAACATTGAATTCCCCAATATACTTAACTCATGTGGTTATGAGTCATTTTTAATATGTTCAACAGATATGCTGGCTTCCAAGCTGCATGTCCAAAGTAAGGGTTTTAATTGTTTTTCTTAGTGATTTGCTCATGTCTGCATACCAGCCGTCAGGCTTGGCTGACCAGAGCCATCTTGAAATATTTAACTTAGAATTCGGTATAGGACTAAAATGGCAAATATTTCTAAGATCTCTATCCAGAGATACAGATCACTCATCAAAGTTAAGTTCCAAACCAAGTTACAGTAGGAGGTAAAACCAGCTATGTATTTTACACATTCCTGTTCTATATGGAATGAATGAAATTTTACATGGCATGTAGGACATGTTTATGCATGCAGAAACAAGTATAGTGTGTCTTTTACAAAACTGAAAAAAGAAAGAAAATATTTACCTGGTGGGTAATAATTTTTAAAATTCTAGAATAACATTGAAGATACTGAGGTTCATAAAGCTGCCTATCTTCATATTGATGTATACCTTAGACTGTAATATGCCTTCATTTACTTGAAATGTCAAATTAAGCAAGTAATAGAAGGTTGTAAAACACGCTGTTTTTTCTTACCACTTTGAGCAGTCCTCCCCCCCCCCCCCCCCCCCACACACACATATACACACAAAGTTTTGGAAGTGGGAGGGAAATAACATATGCTCATTTTGAAATTAAATAATATAGAAATTCATAAAGCAGAAAGTGAAAGATTTCCCTGTTATTAAACCTGACTGCAATCTCACGCCTCTAAAATAATTATTGTCCATAGTTTTGTACATATATTGTTAGTCATTAAACATACGCAAATGGCAGTATTTGAATATACATTAAACAGGATTATTGTATGCATATGTGACGTTGTGACTTATAAGAAATATATATTTGGTCTTTGTCCCCATTTCTGGCACAGAGCTCCTAAAACTCTTTGAATTTCAAAAGTGAGGACAGCAATAAAGATGTCTTAGATATTTCTAGGTCCTTTCCATGACCCAAGTACCGTCTGGCCCTCTTCCTGCCTCGTACCCTGGCTTAGCCACTTAGAACTTCTTCCTACCTAAGATGTGCCCTTTTGGGGATTGTTTCTCTAAAACCTTGAAACCTTCAAAATTTGGAACTAGTTTGGGTCTCAGGAATTCCACCCCCACCCCAGCTTTTTTCCTCTTTGCAACTTCTCTGGCTGCCTGGGTGGGTGAGGAACCAGGACACATTCGGGCACTCACATCCCTTGACCCCTCTGCTCTTAGTAGAATCCGATGGCTGATTTGCCTTCTGTGTATCTTCTGTGGTGAGGTGGCTGTTAAGGTCTTTGTCTCATTTTTTTAAGCAGGTTGAGTGTTTTCTTAGGGTTGCCTTTTAAGAGTACTTCGTATATTTTTCATAACAATCCTATACCAGATGTGTCTTTTCGAAATATGTTCTCCAAGGCTGTGGCTTGTCTTCTCGTTCCTTTGATGTTTTCTTTCATAGTGCAGAAGTGTTTAATTCTACTGAAGTATAGCTTATCAATTATGGATCTTGCCTGTGGTGTTGTATCTAAAAACACACCACCAAACTCCAGGATATCTAGGTTTTCTCCCATATTATCTCCTAGGAGTTTTACCGTTTTGTATTCTACATTCAGGCGTATGATCAATTTTGAGTTAATTTTTGTGAAGGGTGTAATGTCTGTGTCTGGATTCATCTTTTTGCATGTGAATGCCCAGTTGTTCCAGCACCACTTGTTGAAGTCTAGGAGTTTCTTTCCATCTTTACTTTTACCCAATCAACTGTGATTAGTAACACAGGGTTGAGAACAAAACACAACCTGTCCTTTTCCATTTGATTTATCAATACATTTACCAAAAATCGCTGTGGCTTGCCTGAGTAATTTCCTGTTTCGTTTTACCTCCCCTAATGTTTGAGACTCTATGCTATTTGTGTGTGTGTGTGTGTGTTTGAGAGTCTCTACTATATGATACCTATGTCTGTAAGCAATTGAGAGGTTGACACAAGAGTCAAGTAGATGAAGATAAAACTCCCACTTTTGCTTATGTTGAACCTGGTGCTGGAGAACGTGGCTTTATGGTGAGAGCCAGACAGGCTTGCTTGTGCTCTTTTTCTCTGAATCTTCCCAAATTTAGACCTTAGAACAAGTCACCCAAGGGCAAACTTGGTTTTGTTGAACAGAGCCAGTTACCTGAGTGTGCACGATGGAGGCTTCATGGGGGAATTTCTTAGAAGTTCTAAGTGGTGTCCCAAAAGAGCGCTCTCTCTCTCTCTCTCTCTCTCTCTCTCTCTCTCAAATAAAAAGAAAAACTTAGGATGCCAAGTACACTCTTTAGTTTGCCTTAGTAAATAGGCCTTTATAACTAGAAAATGGCCAAACAGGTTCTTACATTGTCCTTGGTCTCTTCAGGGTGTCCGGAGTAGCCAGACTCTGCCCTGCCTCCCAAGTGCCCAAGCAGCCTCCTCCTTGTTCGGGGGGGCAGGGGGGGGGGGAGGGGTTGTCCACCCGTTTCCTGGTCTTCGAATTCATCAAGAAAACGTCTGGACCGCTCTGTGTCTCTGGGACAGGCCTGGAAAGCCCTGCCCGGAGTCTGAGGACTCCCGACAAAGAGGCAGTGATGCCCATCAGTGGGGAAACACAGTCCTCCTGTTTTGTTTTACTGCACGTTTTCTTTGCCCACAGCCTGCCAACAGGTCAGCTCTGGGAACACAGCGGCCATTCTTCTTCCCTTGGAGTCCGTGTGAATGGAGGTGGCAGTTAAGACGCTGAAAGGGCCAGAGCCAGGGTCTGTCAGTGGTCGACTTTATTTACAGGCTCCGGAGGTCTTTTTTAAATGAGTTTTCAGGAGGCCACTGGACTGGCTATTGGGAAGGACTACCACCACCAGAGGCTCATATTTTGCTGGTGAATTTTTCCAGATAAGGTCTGGAGACTACATATTCAGATTTATATCTTTCTTGATAGTGAAATTAATTAGATGCCAGGATAGGCCCCTAAGGAACGAAACCCACAAACTAGACAGCTTTAAATTAGCATTCCAGGAAATAAGAGGGAGAAGATACTAAAATTCAGATATTTTATTTCGAGTTTAGGAAAATATTTTTCTTCTTGTTTCTTTTTAGATTTATTTGTTGGTTTTAGAGAGAGAGGAAGGGAAAAAGAGAGAGACAGAAACATCAATTTGTTGTTTCACCCATTTATGCATGCATTAGTTGTTTCTTGTATGTGCCCTGATCAGCTGGAGATCAAACCCAAAACTTGGCATATCAGGACAACAGTCTAACCAACTGAGCTACCCCGGCCAGGGTAAGAAAATCATTTTTAAAATCTATATTGATTTTGTGCTTCTCTTCTCAATATATTCTAAGTGTAATTATATATTTATAAATAGGCTGAGCAGAGTCTTTGCGCTTAGGTATGTTAAAACCAGTATAAGTGAAACCAAATAAGTAGAAAATAAAGGTATAAAGGAAGATGAATGATATCATGCTTTTGGAAATGATTTATTTGGAAAACTTTCTCTTAAGATATTTCTATTGAAACTTAAGTAGGTTCACCCTCCCTCATCCCCTCCTTTTGTGGTGGAAAATTCGAAAACCTATTCTTAGAAGTTTTTCCTTCTAAAGCTGGAAAATAAAAGCCACAGATTTGTCTGCTGTAATTTGCTCATTTTCTCATTTATTTTCATTCCAGTTAGGATTTACTACTTCAGTCCTTCCTTTTCATTTTCTCACACTTCACTTCCCACTCCCTTTTGTTTCTGCTCCTTCTATAATGCCCACAGCAAACTTGACTGTCACTTTGCACTACTGTTCAGCTCTGGGTCCCAATGTCTTTGGATAATTTTGGATTAGCCTTTTCATATTTTCTTCTCTTTCCTCCTTGTTGACACACTGCCATGGTGCGTTAATGAAATTTGATTCTTTTGCACATGATGGATCACAGTGGCTTCTGCTAAAACCTTCAGCATCTGTAATTTTAAGTCTTTCATCTATGCTATGGGCAGGGAGGTATTAACGATTATGCTCTCCATGCAGAAAAGGAACAGCAGACCTTCTTGTGGTTATTCAAAATTATGTCTTTCATTTCCTGAGAGTAGCAGTGCCTGCCTTGGCAACGTTAAAACTTTCCAGCAGTGGTAACTGGAAACACACACCAGGGGTACATTTCTGAGATGATGAGAGTAAGAAAGCACTAAAACTGTGATTTTGATGATGGGTGGCACTTCCAAGGTGTTTTTGGTCTAGTTTTTTGAGGAAAGTCTAGGGAAGATTTCTTCAGTACCGTGAAGAGCTTAGCAGTAATGGATCCCAATGGGTGTACTGAGTCCTTTTGAAAGATGGCATTTCATAAAATTCTATTGAGGGTTTGTGGCCACCTTCCAAATTGAAATGGTGCTTTATTTTTTTTATTTTTTTTATTTTATTTTATTTTATTTTTTCGCTTAAAGTATTACAAAGGGTATTACATAAGTGTCCTTTTTTCCCCCCCGCCCTTGACAAACCCCTACCCTCCCTTACCCCCCAGTGTCTTATGTCCATTAGTTATGCTTATATGCATGCATACAAGTCCTTCGGTTGATCTCTTACTCCCCTCCCTCCTGCCCCCCAACTCTCTCTGGCCTTCCCACTGCAGTTTGACAATCAGTTTGAGGCAGCTCTGCCTCTGTATCTATTATTGTTCAAAAGTTTGTAATGGTCTTTATTATCCATGAATGAGTGAGATCATGTGGTATTTTTCCTTCATTGACTGGCTTGAAATGGTGCTTTGTCACATCTTTACTGCTGTTGAGTGTAGCTGCACAATGCTGATGCCAGCCTTGTTATTATAAATGTAAGTATGTTGCCCTGGCCATTGTTGCTCAGTGGTTGAAGTGTCAGCTCGCACACCAAAGGGTCTCAGTTTGACTCCTGGTCAAGGGCATGTACATGGGTTGCACGTTCACTCCTGCCCTCAGTAGGGTGCATGCAGGAGGCCACCAGTCGATGTGTCTCTCTCATACCAATGTTTCTCTCTCTCTTCTCCTCCTCCCACTTCCCCCTCCCTCCTTTCCACACTCTCTGAAAAGCAAAGGGGAAAATATCCTCAGGTGAGGATTAACAAAATTAAATAAATAAATAAATGTAAATATATTATGTAATTTAGGTCAAATTTCTTGGTTAAAAAATGCTTTAAAATCTGTATAAAAATTAATGTTATCACCTCTGAAATAGCAGATTCTTTTTGCATCGAAGACTCTGGTCCCATGCAAAAGAAAAACTGTTCTTTTCTTTTGAATTAAATGGTATTTTTGAAGGTTGCTACTAAAAGTAAACACGTTTAAATCCAAGCTTACTGATTATAAATAGTATGCCCATGGTTGAGAAATCATTTAGAATATAGGTGGGTATAGATACAAATTTTTATTCTAAATAGACAACAAATCAAATCAAGCAATGTATTAAATGATACATCATGATCAATTTGAGCTATTCAAAGAATTAAAGAATGGCATTAGATTAAAACATTTACTTTAGTAGATTAAAACATTGCTGGCCAATTGCTCACTAAGCCCATTTCTCTTCCCTCCCAGGCACCCAGTAGGTGGCGGCTGGACTTGGTAACCCTGGGACATTTGCTGAGTGGCCTCAGACCCAGCACTGGCACTGAGCTTGAATCTTTATCAATCTGGTGAACACGACTTACCCCTACCTGGTGTCTCACTGGGAACCTGCCTAACACCCCATTGACCTCAATGGGTAGGTCTTCCAGATAGAAAATCAATAAGGAAATGACGGTGTTAAATGACACACTAGAGCAGATGGATTTAATTGATATCTTCAGAGCATTTCACCCCAAAGCAGCAGAATATACATTCTCTTCAAGCGCACATGGAACATTTTCTAGGATAGACCACATGTTAGGAGACAAAACAAGTCTCAATAAATTTTAAGAGATTGAAATCATATCAATTATCTTCTCTGCCTTAATGTTATGAAACTAGACACCAATTGAAAGAAAAAAAAAAAACATGAAAAAACACAAATACCTGGAGGCTAAATAACATGTTACTAAACAATAAATTAGTTAACAATGAGATCAAGGCAGAAATCAAAAGGAAGATACAAATAAATGGAAGCATATAGTGTGTTCATGGATAGGAAGAATTAACATCATTAAAATGTTCATACTACCCAACCTAAGCTATAGATGCAACACAATTCCTATCAAGAGACCAATGGAATATTTTGCAAAACTAGAACAAATTCCAAAAGTTTATATGGAACCTCAAAAAGACCCCAAATAACCACGGCAGTCTTGAGAAAGAAGAACCAAGTTGGAGGAATCATGCTACCTGATATCAAACTATATTACAAGGCCATAGTAATCAAAACAGCTTGGTACTGGCATAAAAACAGATATATGGACCAATGGAACAGAATAGAGAGTCCAGAAAGAAACCCACGCATTTATGGTCAATTAATATTTGACAGAGGAGGCAAGAACATACAATGGGGTAAAGATAGTGTATTTAATAAATGGTGTTGGGGAAATTGGATGGATACATGCAAAAAAATGAATCACCTTTTCCCACCATAGACAAGAATAAACTCAATATGGATTAAAGACTTGTAAGACTCAAAACCATACAAATCCTAGAAAAAAACATGGGCAGTAAAATCTTGGATATTTCTTGTAACAATATTTTTTCTTCTATATCACCTCGGGCACAGGAAATAAAAGCAAAAATAAACAAATTGGGCTACATCAAACCAAACAGTTTTTGTACAGCAAAGGAAACTAAGAAAAGAAAAAGACAACTCACTGAATGGGAGACTATATTCACCAATGATACATCTGATAAGGGGTTGATATCCAACATTTATAAAGAACTTGTATAACTCAACACCAAAAAAACAAACAATCCAATTAAAAAATGGGCAAAGGATCTGAATAGACACTTTTTCAAAGAGGCTATACAGATGTCAAATAGACATATGAAAAGATGCTCAATGGCACTAGTTATCAGATAAATGCAAATTAAAACCACAATGAGATATCACCTCACGCTTGTCAGAATGGCTGTCATCAATAAATCAACAAACAACAAGTGTTGGCAAGGATGTGGAAAGTGAACCCGCATGCACTGTTAGTGGGAATGCAGATTGGTGCAGCCATTGTGGAAAACAGTATGGAGTTTCCTCAAAAAATTAAAAATGGAACTGCCTTATGGTATTTCAGGAAAATGGAAACAAACAAATAAAACTGGGTTAACAATACTTTGAATCAATAACCAGAAGTGGAACTGCAGGGTCCTTCTTTGTTTCTGGTTATAGCCTTTGTTTTAAAGTCTGTTCTGCCTGGTATAAGTATTGCTAACCCAGCTTTATTTGTTTGTTTCCATTTTCCTGAAATATCATTTTCCAACCCTTTGTGTGCCTTTTGATCTGAAGTGAGTCTCTTGCAGACAGCATATGTAAGGGTCTTGTTTTCTTATCCTTTCAGCTACCAAATATCTTTTGATTGAAACTTTTAATCCACTTACATGTAACGTTATTATTGATAGATATATATCCAAAGAAACCCAAAAAACTAATTTGAAAAGGCATATGCATTCCTATGTTCATTGCATCATTATTTACAATAGCCAATGTATGGAAACAAACTAAGTGTCCATATCAAAAGAAATAGTGTATATATATATATATATATATATATATATATATATATATACACACACACACAATGGAATATGACTCAGTAAAAAAAAGGGAAATCTTGCCATCTGCAACAACATAGAAGATACTGTGCTGAGTGAAATAAGTCAGACAGAAAAAGACAAATGTCACATGATTCCACTTATATATGTAAGCTATAAAACAAAATAAATGAACAAAGAAAACAAAAACAAACAGAACAAATTGATGGTTGCTAAAGGGGAGGAGGGTTCGGAGGGTGGGTGGAAAAGGTTAAAGGATTAAGATAGTTACAAAATAGTCATAGAGATGTACAGTATAGCAGAGGGAATATAGTAAATAATAATGTAATGACTATGTATGGTGTCAGATGGATACCAGATTTATCGGGGTGATCACTTCATAAGATATATAAATGTCTGATCACTACACCTGAAACTAATATAATATTGCATGTGAACTGTAATTGAAAAATAAAAAATTATTTAAAAAGAAAATAATAGAATAAAAAGGAAGTTCTGGCTTATTAGTCATTGAGCTACTGATCTGAAAGATTATGCCACTTCCTGGGCCAGGACCACACTACATAACATGGAACACTCTACAATCTCTTATATAAAGAAAATTTTATTCCTGAAAAGATCACATAAACAAAGTTTTTGTATACAAAGTTAACAAATGTGGAAAAGTTAATATTTACAACATTTTCCATACAGTACATGATAATTTTCTTTGTATGCTTTAACAGAATGGTAAATAGAGAAAAAACCAAAAGCAACAGAAAATCTGTTTGAGGAATAATACTTAATTAGAAACAAAATTAAGAATATTCTTTAGTATTTTAAAGTATATTATATGAAATTTAATTTAATCAGGACTACATTTTTCCATTTGATTGGCACTAATATTGCTAACATACTTTTTCATGTTCAGCAAAATCCCATTTAGCTGCAGAAATGAATTCTACATAATACCTGAAAAAGATACTGAACAAATACAAACATTCTGTAGTATTCTAAATGTTAAAAGACAAAAGTTAAAACAAAAGTATAAGCAACTGTAGTGGTCATAATAACACAATCCTGGGTGGGCATGAAACATTAAAAGAAGAAAATCAATTGCACCTGGCTTAATTTATAGAAGAGTAACAGTCCATCTACTAATCCTGCAGGACATTTTATTTTAAAAATGCACAAGGATCAGCAAGCAACGTAATATAAACAACATTAGACACTCTTTCAACAAGCACCTTATTTCAGTTGTGTAACAGAGCTGTAAAACTCCTAAAACAATGAGACATAAAATTCACATACTGAAGACGGTAAGGTACAGTAAGTGGATTTTTTAGTTGAATTCCCATTATGATACCTCTGGTGTGCCAACTCTTTATATACTACAAAAGAATACTATTTTTCAATTTTCTTAGCAATTCAGTGTAAAAGCTACCAAAGTAGTGTGAAAATAAGATATCAGATAACATAATAAAATATTTGAGTAGATTTTCCAGGATATCTAAAAAAAGTTCAAATACATATAAACTTATTTTCAAATATATAAAAAAGATGTAAAGATAAGTTTTAAATACTTCAGCAAAGAAAAATCTTGATTTTATTTCATAAAAGTAAAATAGCATTGTACACCTTAAAATACTTTTAACAAGAGCAGAATCTTCATAAATAAAAAAAGGAAGATTCCTCTAACTCCCTCCTCCCACACAATTTAAAAAATATTATTAACCTGCACTTTTCTGTTTTCCAGATATATTGTTGTCATTAACCTTTATGAGAAATGAATCATATTATTCTCAGCATTTCTTGTTTCCAGTGTAACAGCAGGCAATGCAACTTTACGTACAAAAGAGACTATAATAGTGGTTCTTATAAGACGGTGCACTGGCCGCCTCCAGTGTAACACACTTACGCTTCTAAGTGATGGGAGAACCTGGTTTTCAAGTATCTGAGTGACTGCCAGCGCCCTGCTCTTTCCTAACTCCTGAAGCCGAGTGACTGAGCAGTGATGTGGAGCCTTTCAGGCTGCTTGGCTCTGAAGGACAGGGAACCTGCAAGTTGTTGCTCGGCGCCAGGCCAGTTTCAGTAACATCAGTTTTTGGAGCCACCCTAGGTAAAGAACAGAAATTGACATACATACATTCCAAGCACAGATGTGATGCCAGGTGTCCTTATAACTGCTACTCACTTTCATGAGTTTTACTTCCAGCCAGTGTCCACTTTATCACAGGATAATTTACTAAAACTGTACGTCTACTCTAACACCTCAAAACACAAATACTTTATTTTCAAATAATTTTTGCTAACTTTGGAAACTGACAAGCACCACCCATGCATGGGCTGAGCACGGTGTCTCCTGGGGGAATACAATGAATAAGACAGGCTTCCTGCCCTCAGATTAGCAAACATTTTATTGATTTTCTACCATGGGTCAGACTATGTAAGCAGTTGGGAATACAACGGTAAGACCTCAGCTCTGCCTTTTAAGGAGTTTACAAATCTAGTGGAGGATGAAAGCATGTATCTAATTACAATCCAGGGATGCAAAAGCTGTTACAGCAACACAGAGAAGGTGCATTTGGCCTAGCTTGGAAGGGTGAGGTAAGACAACCTTGAGACCTTCAAGTAGTTGTCAGCATTCTGGCTAATTTCATGTATAGCTGTGTTTGGATCACCTATGACTATATGGAAAATTCCATTAAAGATAATGTCAATATCCTTTCATGCTCAGAAAATAAAAACATCTTATAATCATCTTTGTCTACCAGGGATAGGGAACATCCAGCCGGAGAGCGGTATAAAGCCCGCAAAATCATTTGGTCTGGACTTGCCAAGGCATTAGGGGTGAGTTAATTAAATGTTTGACCAAATACAGCAGCCTAATTTTTAAGTGGATAATTTTGTATGGCCCCCTAATGATGTTATAAATATCCAATGGCCCTTGGCAGAAAAAAGGTTCCCCAGCCCTGGAGACTCTAAACTGGCAGATACCTTTTAGACACTACCACAAAGCAGTACTAATAAAAACTTAGCCTGAAGATGGTATGACGGGGTACGTGGAAGTTACACTCACCTCTTCCCAAGACCAAACTGGAATTTCAACTAAAATATAGAACAACCTTAATAAACTTAGCCTATATTTCTGATAAATCATAACATTTACCTAAATATACATGCAACTCTTAACAACTACCAGAGAAATGAACGTGACTGTTCTACTTGAACAGCATCCATGAAGGCCCTTCTCCAAGCTAAGACTTAAACTACAAAATAGAATATTCATAGGCTGAACTACAACTTCTTAAATCCAAACTTCCTTGGATTAGTGTATAAACATGTCATCTCATAGAATGCTCTCTTTCCAAACATGTTACCCTTTAATAAAAAATGTATAATGCAGTATTCAAAATAGTCATGACTTAAGATAACAAAAGCAAAGCTCACCTTCCTTCACTCTGTGCACTTTCAGATACACTGCTCTTGTCGTTCCCGTTGCCTGCCCGGCCTTTCCTGTCAGCCTGTTCCCCACAGAGTTTGGAGCTGGATACTGCTGGGGAGGCAGGTTCCCCACAGTCCTGTTCTCTTGGTTTGGGGGTGTTCACTCCGTCTTCTCTCACTTCCCTCACTGATGTTTCTGGAGAGGTTTGAATTTCTGTCAAAGTTTCTTGTCCTAAGTAATCGTGGTTAGCGATCGCTACTGCAGAAGTGCCATGATTTGCTGAAGTTCCTGTGCTGGTTCCCATGGATTTGGAAATGACCTTCAGCTTATGTGAACTTGGTTTGTAGTGCTTTTTGTGTTTAACTTTAGAATTGTGCTTTAAGAAAAACTCACATGACTCCTGCAGTACTCTTCGACTTTCACTGATTGGACTGTAAGAAAAGAGAGGATTTACTTAAAAATGGTAAGCGTTATTGTAGAAGCCATAAAGCATATCACATAGCTGTGCTAAAAGTTCTTATTCAGTACAGTTGAAAATTATATTCGATTTATATTACTTACAAAATATGGGATCATAACTATTATGAGATGTAAGTGGATTGCCATGATGTGAAATCTTTTATGCATACCCTGTTAGTTGCCTTTGTCAGTATACATAGTAGACTGGTAAGGAATTAAATAGGCAACATCAAAGAATGAGGGCAAGGAAACACAAACCAGCCTAAAGTAGAGGCTTAACTGTATGTGTATCATATGTAAGTGTATCAAATGTTAAAGTAAACCAGAAGAGAGAGGACACAGAATATGATGAGTGGTCTTTGCTTAAATTCAACTGTTTTCTTTCTAATATTAAAATTAGCAAGTTATACTGAAGTTAGTGTGGGTATATAAATATGGAAAAGACATATAATAATAGTGCAAAAAATTTAAAGTCCAGTTAAATGCAGTTCTTCAGATTTCAAAAACTTATTTGTGAAAGAGTCTACAGTTCTTAAATTTTTACCACAAAAAAGTTCATTAATCAAACCAACAGGGGATGGTTTAAAAAGCTCTCTTGTGCACTACTGATAGTACATATACAATGTACATAAATAACTGAAGTGAACTATTCACTCAGAAATGTAAATCTATATATTGTTATAGAATATTCCTTAAGTTTGAATTTTTACCATCTTAGGCAAGGTAATAAGTGAAATTTTAAGTCAACACTATGTGTAATAAAATTTAAAGGTAAATAATAACCATAATACATCACATCCGAATCATACTTTATAGATTTCCTTACATATACTTGATCCCATTTAATATTTTATCATTGATAAAAAAGGATAAAACTATTACAAGTGCTATCCCCAAAATAATGAATCCAATGAAAGCAGTAATAATATATTATAAGCCATGGAAAGAAAATGCACATTTTATAAATCTCTCATTCATATTTCAACAGAATAGTACATGTCAGACTATTATAATGAATGCCAGGGGAAAGTATTTCTCTCCACGTAGATTTCCAAACTTGAAACAACTGATATAATAAAGTTCCAGTGCAATGATGATTTAAATGTTCCCTGGTATTTGAGCTATTTATTTTTAAGATAGTGTCAGATAATTCAATAGGTTCTTACTCTCTCTTGCGGTTACGTTTAAAAAACCCAGCCCATTCTGTGCATGTCTTTTTGCTTCCAACCCAGAAGACGGCAGAGATGCCAACAATTAATGTCATCAGGTATTTTATCATAAATAAAGCCAATTCTGGTCGAGTTTCTGCTTTTGCCTGTAAAAAAATGGTGAATAATAAAAATTTCAGTGATAAATTTTAAGTGAAGTCTATATAGTCAATGTAAAACAAACAAAAAATATAAATCTTGTCTGATTTTTATACTATTTTATAAATAATTTACATAATAAAGTGTTTTAAGTGTAATACATTCTTTACCTAAGTTCTGAACAAATAACTATATATATATATATATATATATATATATATATATATAAAAATATATAGCCAGAAAGGGAAAAATACTTAAATATATTTAGGAAGGATGTCCTTCCTAATCTTGGCTTGATTTCCTGAACTTTATCCCCTTAGAAGTATAATGGCCAAATATTTGCCTCTAAATATTTATATTTTTCCTTCACTTTAATCTACCACAAAAACACACACATTTAAAGTCCTTATAACAACATATTATTTTAGAATCTTTACACATTGTTGGTGTTTATGTTATAAAATCTTGATTTGTTAGAGCAAAATAAATATCATTAAAGTGAAAATTTCATAAAAATTAATCTATACTTTTTTTCTAAGTATAAACTTTAATATTATTTTTTAGATGTTACACAAGTATCAAAATATTATACATTCCATATTATATCTTGCTCTTTTCACTTACTAATATTTCTTGGAGACCATTCTCTATCAGTAGAAATAGAGCTTCTCATTTATTTTTAAAGGCTGTTCTATTGCGTGAACATAATTTATTCAAGTACTCCTATTAATGGATATTTAGGTTATTTTCAACCTATTGCCATTGCAAATACTGTTGCAGTGACTATCTTTGTATGAAGGCAATCACTCACATTTGTGAGCAGATTCGTCAATAAATTCCCATAAGGGTATGATCGAAGAATATGTGCATTTTAAATGATAGATACTGTCAAACTGCTTTCCACAGAAGGTTGAACTGATTAAATAACGAAGTCTGAGAATGTGTATTTTGCCACAGTTTCACCCACATAGTGGCTATAAAACCTTCAGATGTTTGCCATGTCATAAGTAGGCACATAATTTCATTATAATTTTGTTATTGTTAATCCTCACCCAAGGATTTTTTTCCCCACTGATTTTTAGAGAATAGAAAGGAGGGAAGGGGAGAGGGGGGTGGGGAGGGTGGGGGAGAGAGAGGGGGGGGGAGAGAGAGAGAGAGAGAGAGAGAGAGGAACATTGATTGATGTGAGAGAGACACATCGATTGGTTGTGTTTTGCATGCGCCCCAGCAGGCCAGAGATCGAACCTGTAACCTAGGTACAGCCCTTGACTGGGAATTGGACCAGCATCCCTTCAGTGCTTGGGCCGATGCTCTAGCTACTGAGAACACTGGCCAGAATTTATTATAATTTTAATTTGCAATTCTCTTACATTTTGCACATGTCAGAGGATTAATTTTCTGTGAATCCTCTACATTTTTATACCAGATTGTTGGGTTTTTCTTATTGATTTAAAGAAACTCTTTATAAATCAAGGAAATTAGCCCTTCAACTGTGTTGTGATGTGTGAATAAATTTTCCCAGTTGATTTTCTGACTTTGATTATGGTGGGGGTTTTTGCCATACACAAAATTTTTTTTAATGTAGTCAAATTTAGCTATTATTTCTTTTAAAGTTCCTGAATTTTATATCATATTTATTAAGTCTCCATTTTAAGTTTAGAATTTTTTCATTGTATCTTCTAGTACTTTATAGTTTCTTTCTTTACATGAAACATAATTTTTAAAAATCATAGATTTTAAACTATTTTAGTAGTATTTAATAATTGTATTTTCCTCCTAGTTTGCCAAAAATTCTGAGAATATAGAAAACATTTACTGTGTCAGGGTAACTTTAAGACATAGCTCCTTTATTAAATATATAGTAAAAACAGCCTACTGATAACAGGCTGTGGACAGTATGTTTAAAGCAAGTAAAACTATTATTTTCATCCATCAGTATTTCAATAGGTTCCACTATGTTAAAATGTAGTAACTCTCTAGGATATAAATTATTATGTAAAACTAGAGGCCTGGTGCACAAAAATTTGTGCAGTCAGACATCCCTCTGGCAGCCCAGGAGCCCTCGGGGGATGTCCATTTGCCAGCGGGGACCAGGCCTAAGCTGCAGTCGGACATCCTTAGCACTGCTGAGGAGGTGGGAGAGGCTCCCGCCAACACTGATGTGCTGGCAGCCATCAGCCTGGGTTGTGGCTGAGCAGAGCTCCCCCTGTGGGAGTGCACTGACCACCAGGGGGCAGCTCCTGCATTGGGCGTCTGCCCCCTGGTGGTCAGTGTGTGTCATAGTGACCAGTCATTCCCAGTCGTTGTGCTGTTAGGGTCAATTTGCATATTACCCTTTTATTATATGCCTGGTGCATGGGTGGGGGCTGGCTGGTTTGCCCTGAAGTGTGTCCCAGATCAGGGTGGGGGTCCCCTGGGGTTCCTGGCCAGCCTGGGTGAGGGGCTGAGGGCCGTTTTCAGACTGGCCACACCCCCTTCAGGGTGGGGGTCCCCACTGGGGTGCCTGGCCAGCCTGGGTGAGGGGCTGATGGCTGTTTGCAGGCTGGCCCTCCCAGTGGAGGCTGGCTGGAAGCAGGTATCTGGGATTTACTTATCTTCTATAATTGAAACTTTGTTGCCTTTAGTGGAGGCCACAGCCAGCCAGGACAGGCGGGAAGCTTGGCTTCCTCCATCGCCGGGGCAAGCAAGCCTCCTGCTTGCTCCAGCTCTGTGGCTGCCAGCCGCCATCTTGGTTGGGTTAATTTGCATATAGTCGCTCTGATTGGCTGGTGGGCGTGGCTTGGGCGTAGCGAAGCTACAGTCAATTTGCATGTTTCTCTTTTATTAGATTAGATAATCTGCCCACACATTGCTTGATTTGATACACTATGATGATAGTACTCATAATCAATATAACATATATTACCAGGTACAAATATTCAAGAAAAATGTATAAAATCATTTAAAACAAAATTTTTTCATTAAAAACCTCAACTAAAATGATTTAAATTTTTTCCTATTTTCAGAAATTTACTTCTTTAACCTTAACTCCACCTTTATACTAATAAACATCAGGAGCATATGAAACACATTTCATTTCAACTGTACTTTTGTCATTTCTTAACTGTACTGTCAGTTAAGAAATGACAGTATGGTTTAGGCGAAAATCAAGTTTTGTTTCCATAAGCAAATAGTCTGCAAAAAAGTATAAGATAACCCAATCAAATTAAATATACCCAAATAAAATTTTCCCCTATTAACTAAAGAATTTAAAACAACTCTCAATTCAGAAGTTACTTCTCTTTTTTCCCCAAGACCTGTTGTTCTGAGTCTTTTCTTCATTTCTATTAATCTGCCTTCGCAACCCTATGTAATTTCTAAAAGAACAGCGAAAGGAGACACTTTATTATCACAACAAGCTGAAAAACCTAAGACACTTATCCCAGTTTCAACTGATGTAGAGGGAATCAATCCTACGTCTACTGGATTTCTCACCTGAAATTTTAATTTATGCTCATAATTAATTCAAGTATATTTCCAGGAAACATTTCTATGCTGAAATTGAATCATGAAACAATACAAATGATAGCTTTTACCTGATAAGGACATGGGATATGGTACTGCCGACAATGGTCAGAGACCCAAGTTATCTCCCAGGTAATCCTGTTCACTTGCTCATAGACATAACATCCAAGAAGTGTCACTAATGGCACGAGATACAGGCCACTGAAGACTCCGATTCGAATCATAAATTTCTTTAGTTTTTCTTGGTTACGGCCATCATGCTGTATCACTTGTCGAACGTGATTTAAGGAAATGATCCCAGCTAAAAGCAGAGACAGCCCGACAAACACACAAAGGCACAGTGGCAAGAGTACAAAGTAGCGAGAAGCATCCAGGTCATAAAGGCCAACAAAGCAAACTCCACTAATGTTGTCTCCCTCAACCTTATTCATTGCAAGAAGCATAACAGTCAGAAAACCTGGTGTTCCCCAGGCAACAGCATGAAACCACACTGCTTTTTGTTCAATGGCTTCACAACTCCATTTTCTTCCTGCAGCTAAGAACCAAGTAATGGTAAGAATCACCCACCACACTGTGCCGGCCATTGTGAAAAAATACAAAAACATAAACACAATGGTGCAAGCCTTATTTTGAGAGCCTAGAACTACCGTCTCACCAACTTCTAGCTTCTCATCTGCTTTATTGCAGGCTGTGCTATTGCCTAGCAAGAATCCAATAAAATACATAAGAGACACAATGCTGTAACAGACAGAGTAATATATAATTGGTCTCTCTGGGTATCTGAATCTTTTAACATCAATTAAAAAAGTAAGGAATGTGAACAGAGTTGCACACAGACAAAATATTGAAACTATTCCGATAAAGCTTTTTGCAAACTCTAGCTCTTCGTTTTTAAAATACATGTTGGGGCACGGAGGTGCACACTGGTCAATTCCCAGGAATTTATAGCCTTGTCCCCCAGAAGTCTTAAGATGCCTTGGACACCATATTCCAATGTCTCTTTGGACTTGTTCTGTTTTCTTCTGACGACCAAGATTCTCTGTGTGTGGATCAAGTGTTACAGGAAATGTCTCGTCACAATACTGTAATCTGTAAAAATTATAAAAATTAAATATATAGTCAAAATTTTTATTGAGTCACTATTTTAATGTTATGCTTTCCAATTATAAAATAGTTCCTTATGCATTCATAATTGATGGGAAGACACACAAACCTATAGGATTACAGGTTAGTTGGGTAGAAAGTTTTGAAGGTGACTAAAAGTTTGTGGTTGTTAATGAGGCCCTAACAAACTAACATATATTAAATACAAGGAAAATGAACATACAAATTCCCTTACTTGGAAAACAATCAATTAATAATCTAAAAATAATGTCTGCTCTCAAGACTAAATATTTAAGAAAAAAATTATCTTGCTTGGTACTCTCCAAGAAAAATAAAAAGTACAGGCATTTCTGTTTAAACGCATATAAAATATAAGTCTTGGAAAAATAAATTTTTATTATCTAATGCCCACAAGCAAAGTAGATAAACCACCTAAGTAAGGTGATGGCTGAAATAAGATCCTTTCCTGGACTGGTGTGAAAGTTCAAGTGACCTGTAAGTTATTAAAGGAGGGCGAGATGATCCCCAAGAGGCAGGCTGAGGACCAGCTTAACTCACATTGCCAGTTTTTTTTGGTTTGGCCGTTTGCCTCCCTTGTACAGGCATACCTGAGTGACACATGGGAGTATTTTTGTGTCACAATCAGATTTTTGTACATGATTCCTTGTTGGTGTAAATGTCTCTGTGAAAGGAGATTTCCTAGATGTAGGGTATGAGCATCTTCAACTTTACTATATACAGTTGACCCTTGAACAATATAGGTTTGAACTGCATGTGTCCACTTATATGCAGGTGTGGGTTTTTTTTTTTTTTCAGTAAATAGTTTAAGTGTATTTTCTCTTCCTTATGATTTTCTTGACATCTTTTGTCTAGCTTGCTTTATTGTAAGAATACAGTATATAATACATATAACATACAGAACATCTGTTAACCGTTTATGTTATTGGTAAGACTTCTGGTCAACAGTAGGCTATTAGTAGTTAAGTTTTTGGGGAGTCAAAAGTTATACACCGATTTTCGACTGCATGGGAGGGCAGCAACCCTAACCCCTGAGTTGTTCAAGGGCAACCGTATTACTCAATTGTTCTTGAAAATAATTATGAATTTAGCAGAAATGTATGAGTTCCATAAAGTTTCTCCAGTTCACAGATAAACAGAAAGCTTCCTTCCCAGATTTATTATATGAGTTCTCATTGTATCAGTATAATATTTCAAATTACAAGCTACCATTGTCCAGAGAAAAGGGAACAAAAATAATTAATAAAGACTAATGTGCGAAAAGGTCAGTGACTTGATAATGAGGTTCATTTCCCCCAGGTAAGGTCAAAGGCACTATTACATGTTCTCAAAGAACTATGTACCTCGCCTTTGTTATATCTAAGCACAGTTATAAATTTACATTTCTTGTATAATTATTTGATTACTCTCCATTCCTTCCACCCCATGGTAAGTTCCCTGAGAATAAGAACCAAGTCTGTTTTTTTCTCACCATTGTGTCCATGACACTTATCACCACAGTGCCTGGTATATGTTAAGGTGTAATAAATATTTGTTGAATCAAATAACAAAAGCCTGTCACTAACATTCTGGAAAGCTAACACCAATATTAAAACATCATTATCATTAGTTGTTTTCGGTTGAAAACATAATTTACCTGTCACATTTAAGTTCCTCAGGCCACTGGATCCCAAAAGTGTCAATTAAGTTTTTGCAATCAGAATATACTTTTTCACAAAATTTACGACAAGGTGGATCCACATGAATTTGGTCTGTGCAGGTTGGTACAAAAGCTTTGCAAAGGAAAGTTTCAACATTTGGTGAACAATTCAGATTTGCAAGAGGAAGAAAGTGCTATTAAGAAAAACAGCAAGATAAGGTTAGAAAAATTTTTAATAACAAATGGAGAAATTAGTTCATTTACTGTTTAAAGTATATACATTTTCACTTATACTCCCAAAGAATACTTAAATATCACTCTCAATACAATCAAGTTTTGGGATCATTTTGTTTAGTCTGTTAGACTTAGGAACCTTCAGACACAATGCAATATTATTTTATTCAATTAATACATTTTTAAGAAGATGTGCTAAATCAAAGCAAATCAAAAGCATGAATTGTTAGGTGAAATAAATTATACAAACATTCAATTTATAAGTATATGCGGAAATACCCTAATACTGACTGAGTATTCTGGAGAATAAAGCATTTGGGGGACAGAGGGAACAGCATGAAAAAGATGTGAGGATCACGAGAACATGGTGCATTCAGGGCAAGAAGTTCAGGGTGACAGTAATAGAAGGTCAAAGAGGTGGAATCAAGGGCAGACTAAAGAGAGAGATGAGACTGGAGAAGTATGCTGGACCTCTCACAGGGAGCACGAATGGCATGCTAAGTTGTTTGGATTTTAAAATAAAGGAATGAAATATTATTGGAGAATTTTAAGCAGGAAGTAACTCTGGGGTCTCACAGCTGAGTGTGAATCCTAGGTCCACACTTACTGGCTGTGTATCTTTGGCAAGTTACTTAACTTCTGTGTTTTAGTTTCTTCGTTTGTAAAATGGCAATAATAATAGTAACTGTCTCATAAGATTGTTGTGACTACTACATTAATAAACATAAGCATTCAACAAATGTTAGTTATTGTGATGGTTACACTTTAGGGCATAGAGATGGGTCCTGGATAAACATGATATATTGACCACATGTGTTTATCTTTCTTCCCTTGTTCCCTCAGTAAAATGACAATAAAGAAAGTAAAGATACTAATCCATTAAGTGAACAGGAGATGCTACATTAATGTATTTGAGTTTTCCAAAGAAAAGAAACATCTAAAAAGAAAGTCCCAAAACTTTGAGTGACAGAAAGCTATTAGAAGAGTGTGAGGTGACTTAATCAGACATGGGGGTGGATTACAAAGTACGAGTGGAGGGACTCACATGAGAATGAACTGATTTTGCCCTTAAGAAACAGAGGGTCTCAGTTCTTCCAGGCACCAAGTAGCATAAAAGGTAAAAACTGAGGGCTGTTTACAAATCAGTTCCTCTCTCTGTTATCCCCCCACACCCATCCAACAGTCAGATGCCCACTAAAATCTATCAGGGTTATTTCCAGGAGAAATGGAGCTACGGATGTTCTTAGACTTGAGCTACCTGGCACAGATCTGGGCAGAGATACAGCACAGGTGAAAAGAGGTTGAACTGACTAAAAGACTAGGGAAACATGAAGCCCTCATCCTTTTCCTTTCCTGTTTCCAAAAGGTTGGCAGACAGGCAAATACCACCATGCCTGATCTTTAAAAAAAAACTCAACAGTCTTGGACAAGAGGAAAAAACCTCTAGCTAGTGACCATGAAAAAGCTTGACCTCACCTTACTATTGAAGCCCACCAGTAACAAGCCCCATTATTGCACATGGAGATTTCAATGCACACAAATTTAAATGGGCAGCCAAGAATCATCAGGCATTTGAGTAAAACCTTATGAGAGACAGACACCAAAACAAGCAAGCAGATAAAGGGAAATTTGGAGGGAAGAGATTATGCGGGGGACAGAAGAAAACAAAACAAAATAAATCACAAAATAAACAAAAATGTTAATGTTAAATGAGAAGTTATTGCATTCATTAAAAAGAATAGGATGCTATGGAAAATTAAAATAATAAGATGGCTGAAATAAAGAACTCTATGGAAGGATTAGAAGACAAAGCGGAGGAAAGAGATGGACAATTATCAACAATGATTTTGAGATTCTACCATTCAATAATAACTAAAATAGTCCTGTTGGTTATAGTTTCAATGCTCAGAGAAATAAATTATAGGCTCCTTTAAGGGAATGGTGAGTCCCTGGAAGAAATCTGTGGTAGTTAACTATTAGTACCAGCAGGGACAAAGAAGAAGAGGGCAATTAAGAAGACCACTGATACCTCCACCTGAAAAATAGCCAGAGCCAAACAAACTATGATAGATAATGAGAACCACAATAAGTGGAGCATTTTATGTAACCCTGGACTGGGAATGATGCCAGCACTGTCATTCTGGTTACAGCTCTGCCATTCATTTCCAGTGCCACCTTTGGAAGATAATTTTGTCTTTGAGTCTCTGAGCATCCATTAGTGATATGAGAGCGAGGAACCACTAGATGATCTCTAAGGACACTTTGTGGCTCAAAAAGTGTATGAAGAGGGTAACAAAGCACTGAGCAACAGGGCTGGATTTAAATTTCAAAACAACTGTAGGTACTACAAAGAAATGTTCCCCTTGGTAGGTAACTCTGTCTTGTACTGAGCTCTAGAGGGAACATCTATCACTTCTGTCTGCCCAGCAGTCCTGTTTTGGGGAATCCCAAAGTAGGTGGGATGCTACAGAAGCTTAAGGAGGGATGATGCAGGGAGCAATCTGACAACAGAACCAGCTTGGCCATTTGGATGCTCCGGGTATTGTGATATTTTGGGAGAGGGTTGTACAAAAGAACAGATTATTTGAGGCAACTGCAGGGGGGAGGCAATAATGCCCACAATGTCAAAATAAGTGTCGAGGGACAATGGCATTGACATTGGGACAGACTGGTCCTGAGACATGATTCTAGCTGTGTCCTCGTTCCCTTCGCTCCTCCCTATATTCTGAACCTGGTTCTTCAGCCTCCCCATTGATTCGACAAGCTATCCAATATTTGTTCATTTTCTGCTTATGTTAGTCAAAGTTGGTTTCTATTGTTTGCAACCAAGACAGACTGGTACAGCAATTATATATGTGATCTCAGTAAGAGGAATGGAACTGGTTTTCTAGACTTAAACTGAGACTAAAAGCAGTGAATATTCTGTCAGTATTTAGAGATGGAAATCTGACAGCCCATGGTATATACTAGAAAAACCTGATTGAGTTAGCCTTGTAATCCTACAGATTCCAACAACATCTAAGAATGCTGTGCCCAGGGAAGGCAAGGCTGAGTGAAGAGCATGAACTTTCAAGGACTACGGCCTGAGTGCGCTAGTGGCACTGCTTGGCTGAGGAAGAGAGTGACAAACTGGCAATCCGAAGTCTTGGCTGGAGGTGTGGAGTGAAACACAAGGATTAAAAGGACTTAATGCTTAAGAAGTTGAAAACCAAATGGAGTATGATCCTGCAGGTTGCCAAATTGTATCAGTTAAATGTATTTCCTTTTCACATAAACCTAGTGGTACTGTGATAAGGAAACAGTGGGGCCCTTATCTGAAGCGGGGATACATGACAAGGTTCAGAATACTCGCCGTGCTCTGAACCCAAAGCCATCACAGCAGACCCTAATCCCACGGCTGCTGAGGCATCTGAAAGATGGACTTTGCAAGAAGGACATAAACAGCCTCCTACCCCATGTCCACCACGCTCCAATGTCTCAACTTGTAAGTACAGTACAGTTCTACCCCAGATTGTCCTGGAAGGGTCAAATCAAGATGGAATCTGGAAAAAAGAATTATATATTCCTTACAAAACACTATTATTCATTTGTGTTGCTTCTGAACGTGATGGGTTCAGGAGGAAAGACCACAATTTTAGAGGGGGCTAAGTTACACGGCTAAGGGTATGTTAATTCTAGATCCAATGTGCCAGCTTCAGAAACGAGTTTTTTGGATGTTAGATGATAAATAGGCTTTTGACAGGGGCTCGTTGGGACCCCAAAACCAACCCACTGTAATTTCCTAAGTCCATGGGTGTATGCTTCAAATACTATGTTTAGCAACAGCACAATTGCTATCTGGATAAATATTATCATGGTAGAAGGGGCCAAGTGAAAACCATTAGAGGAGTCCTGCTAACATGACAGAAAATCAAGAGCAATACTGCAGACCAGGGGACTTTCACGGATTGGTGACACTATCAAAAACACATTCAGGGGCAGTAATTCTTAGCACCTGCCCATTTAAATTCTCTAGTACAATTGGATACGTTATTAATAGATGGTCGTAAGCCACCTTAATCAAATGGCAAAAGTGCTTTTCCAAATTGGTCTCTTTACTGTAGCAAATCAGTACAATCCTGGCACCTCATATGCAGCTCTAAACTGACCAATGCTATTTTCTCCAAAAGCAATTTGCTTTCATCCAGGAGGGACAGCAGCACAATTTGCCAACTGGCCTTAGGGCAGAGGCTCAAACAGTGAACCAGCAGCAGCAGCAGCATACCTGGGGAACTTGTTAGAAATGCAAATGCTCCATCCCACCCAGATGCAGGAATTCTGGGGGTGGGGTCAGGGATCTGTTTTAACAAATCCTTCAGATGATCCTGATGCACATCAAAGCTTGAGAAGCAATGCCTTAGAGCAGCGGTTCTCAACCTATGGGTCGCAACCCCTTTGGGGGTCGAACGACCCTTTCACAGGGGTCGCCTAAGACCATCGGAAAATACATATGTAATTACATATTGTTTCTGTGATTAATCACTATGCTTTAATTATGTTCAATTTGTAACAATGAAAAGACATCCTGCATATCAGATATTTACATTACAATTCATAACAGTAGCAAAATTACAGTTATGAAGTAGCAACGAAAGTGATTTTATGGTTGGGGGTCACCACAACATGAGGAACTGTATTAAAGGGTCGCGGCGTTAGGAAGGTGGAGAACCACTGCCTTAGAGGAACATCAGCTCTCCTGCTCTGTGCCTCAGTTTCATTGTCAGAGGCTCTAACCATATCACTGTTTGAAAGGACATTATACTGGCCCATTATACAGTCAAACCTCAATTCTTAACCATCTCCCATCTTGAATAATTCGGTTCTCAACCAAGTTGTTCACTGAAAAAATGTCTCGGCTGACAAACAACACTTCAGTTCTCCACCCGACAAGCCTCTCATGCTGGTACTTATATGATCAGTCCCGCATCTCTCAGGTGAGTATGAATCAGTTTACCACTAAACCTTATGTTGTTTTTTTGCTGCTTATTTTTTTTTTTAATATATTTTATTGATGTTTTACAGAGAGGAAGGGAGAGGGACAGAGAGTTAGAAACATCGATGAGAGAGAAACATCGATCAGCTGCCTCCTGCACGCCCGCCCTGGGGATGTGCCAGCAACCAAGGTACATGCCCTTGACCAGAATCGAACCCGGGACCCCTCAGTCCGCAGGCCGATGCTCTATCCACTGAACCAAACCGGTTCGGGCTTTGCTGCTTATTATTACTAAATACACACAGTAAGTCCCTGTGGGTCCTACAAAGGTTAGTGATAGCAGCAAAGTTAAAAGAAAAGTTGTGAGGACAACGATAAAACTTAAAAAAGAAATAGTTGCTAAGTATGACAGAGCTGTTCATGTGTCTGATCTGGCTACCAAGTACAGCAAAACTGACAATCAGTACAATTTTAAAACATAAAGAGGTCATCAAGAGTGCTGATGTTGCGAAGGGTGTGAAACAATAACATAAGCAATTGAGAAAGGTTAAAGCAGGGAATCCTTTGGGGGTCTGGAGCAGATTAATTCAATGTTATTTCCAATGGGGAAAAATGATTCCGTTTTTTAACATATCACTTCTTGAACAGCCTTTCGGAACAAATTAAGTTGAAGAACTGAGATTCCACTGTATTTAGGACATAGAGCTGATGAGGCCGTAGACATGTGCCAATGAGGAGATTAACCCACATAAATAAAAGGGACCTTCCACCTTGGTTTTGCTAATACTTCCTGGTACAGACTGGATACAACTATGGGACACTTAGACCAATTAACCCAAACTACCTTTCATGAGTGGCGTGTTACCTAACTCACCTACGCATGACATCAGGTGTACTCAGATAGCATTCCTTCTTCAAGTGGCCTGCTCGGAATTAAAGCAGTGCGAGCACATTCCTCATACTCTTAGAATGACTACCTCTGCCATGCTACCACCTTTTCCTTAAAACACACCAACTAGTTCCCCCATACTGTGATAACATGATAACGGAAGGAACCATAGTACGGGCCTGGGGTTTGTGGCAATGTAAGATCCTGAAAGAAAATCTGGGTTAGAATTCTAATAGAGAGATCAAAAGAAGAAAGATATTTTGATGTTTTAAAAATATATGAAACTAAGCCTAAACAGAGTGGTTCTGCAGCGGTGTCTTGGCTGTGCCTTGCCTCCGTTAGTGCTAAAGTCACAAGATATATAAACATTCCTCACTTTTCTGAAGCATGAATGAGAACCGCACTGGTACACGGAAGCAGCCACTTTACCAGTGAACAAGGCCAATTGACTACACGCATCTGATTCTCACTTCAGGATTTATGCTTTCTACTCATGGTGACATACACAGTAACTCTCAAGAAATATTAAAAGCTTATTTCTTACTTTAAAATGGCACCAAAAAGAAAGATAATTTCTAGTGATGGAAATTAAAATAGAGAGAAAGTGACTGGGGAAAAAATAATTGATTTGCTTTAGCTAGACAACAGACTCATTAAGGATCTAAAGGGGTCCTTACACCTCACAGAACAAATACTGTTGAAGTGGTTACAAGGATAGTAAATCGTTTGAGAACATCAATGAGCTACTGTACAATAAAGTGGTAAAAACTCTGCCACTTATTTTCATGAATGTGACCAATCTCAGGCAAGTCAGCTTCTTTAACAAATGCAAAGCGGAGCCTGCAATACAAGAGAATAAGAAACAAAAAATTGCATTATTTCCATATTGGAAAGTTCCTATTTTTAAAATATTTCTTAGCAGAGAGCATTACAAATTTTTAATTATTTACCCAAGAGAGCTGTAATTTTCTTTGGAAATTAGACAAATATACACAGGAACTGGTTGGCACTACCAAAAAAAAAAAATCTGTCCACTGAAGTGTCAATTTTTTTCATTTAAAACTTGTATCTAGCAAAACTAATCCTGGGGAAGCTACACAGTCAGGTACACAATCAGTAAACAGTAATGAATGAATACATGAAAAATATACAAACGAGAGTAAGAAGGCTTCATTATCCACATGCCACAACCTCAAGAAAAGGAAAGAGTCACAACACAACAGCCGCCCCATGGTCTGAAAGAACCATGTCCCTTTGTGGCCAGGTTCTCCCGAGGGTGTAACTAACAATGTCCTAGACCCAGAATATCAGGGATGGCTCTGTAGGAACCTGGTGCCTATCAGCCTCCCAGAAGAAATTCCGTCCTCTGTCTACATACAGACCAACCCTGATTCTGCAGACTCAGAAATAGTCAATGTGCTTTCCCTACTACTGCAACACAATATCACAGAGGAAAGTATGCTTGTGGTTTCTACACTTAAAACACAACAGTAGCCACCACACACACAACTGACTTTTCAATACCTATTTCATTTTAAAGAACTCAATAGCTTACTTTCAGAATAGTTACCGCCATTTTCAGAAAGCCTTCCCTGAAAAATAAATAGGTTAGTCACACTAAACATTTTCTTGCCTGTGTATGGGGATATATAAGTAGAGAAGGAGGAAAGGAATGGGTCCACTAGACTCTTCTACAAGCAGAAAAATGAAAATGCTTAAAAACCACTGCCCAATGGAAATAGATTTTTTTGTAAGTTTGTGTACAGTTTTTCTCCCTTTATTTTTAACTAGAGGCCCGGTGCACAAAATTCACACCCTGGAGGGGGGGTGTCCCTCAGCCCGGCCTGCGCCCTCTCGAAGTCCGGGATGTTGAGCATCTGCCCCCTGGTGGTCAGTGTATATCATAGCAACCAGTCCTTCTGCCATTACGGTCCCTTAGGCTTTTATTACATACACTAGAGGCCCGGTGCACAAAATCATGCACAGGTAGGGTCCCTAGGCCTAGCCTGCAATCAGGGCCATCTTCTGCCCGTTCGCCAGTCCCCAGGCCTGCCCCACCGCCGACACCCATCCCGGTTCCCCGTGGTTCCCTGTTTGCCATCTGGAGATTGGAGCCTGAGGGCCGGGGCGAGGGACCAAGAGGTCTGCCTTCCACCCGCTCACCAGTCCCTAGTCCTGCCCAGCTGCCGACACCCATCTCGGCTCCCTGTTGGCCATCCGGCAATCGGAGCCTGTGGGCTGGGGGGAGGGATTGAGAGGTGGTCAATGCACCTCATAGCGACTGGTTGATTGTTTATTGTGGTCGTGACGCCGTTATGGTCGCTGGCCTTTTATTATATAGGACTGCACAGAAACATTTTAGTAGTGCATATTAACAGGTGACAAGGAAAGGGGTTGTTTTTTTACCCCCTTTGGCTCACTTCCCTTTAGACTTTTCAAAAGTGGAATGACCACATGCTGTTCCAAACATAATACATGACTTTGCTTTTGCCTAGACCTCAATGAAGGCAATTCAAAAAGAAAAATAAATGTTCCTGTTTCCATTTTCCCTAGCTCAGCTTCAGCTCTCTTCGGATGAAATCAGTCTCTCAAGGGACATCAACCTAACAATTTCAGAAACAATGCTCTAGATATGAAACAAAAAGGAACACAATGGAAAACCAGCAGCCATTTGTTTTTCCACCTGGGAGAATTAGATTGTACAACATCCTTTTTAAGAAGCCAAGTTACTATTCAGAATTATAAATTAACTCTTTGTAATACAAATGAATTTAGCTTCAGTAAACAAAATAAGGGGAAAAAAACGATTTCAAGCAATCTCTGAAATAAAACTAAAAAAAAACAGGATATCCCAGTGAGAGCCTTTTGTTTCTGATAAATTTGACTTAAAATTTATGTGTAAAGTAAATAACACATAACTCAGGTAACATATTAACAAGAATGCATAATAATGCTTATTTATATATGCTATACATGTATAATCCTTATAGAACTTTAATCCTTATGGTACTTTCTAGTACTTTTAAGTACTTTAAAACAGGGTTCAGCGAACCATAGACTGTGGACCAAAAAAACTCTGTTTTTGTAAATAAAATTTTACTGAAATACATCTACACTCATTTGTTTACATATTGTCTATGGCTGCTTTCTACTATAGTTGTAGAGTTGAATAGCTGTGTCAGAAACTGTATGGCTTGCAAAGCCAAAATATTTTTTATTATTTGGGTCTTTACGGAAAGTTTGCATTCCCTGCTCCAAACTAGTAGATCTCAAAATTTAACATCCATAAGAAACTCCAGCACAGCTTGTTAAAATACAGTTTCTTGGGCTCTATCTTCATAGATCATGATTCAGTAGGTTGGGATGGGGTCCATGAGCTTGCATTTCTAACAAGTTCACAGGTTGCTGGTCTATGAACTAAACTTTGAGAACCACTGTTCTAAACCATCTCATATAATCACAGACTTGCAGTGACTATAACTACTATAAGGTCTATAAAACAGGATAGCCATCATACAAAATGAAAACTGAGGCATAAAAGAGTGAGATAGATCTCTAGAATTATATGAAATTCCTGAAAGCTAAGAGAGCCCAACATCGGATATTTCTTCAGCCCCTCATCCTAATATTGATTCCTAGCGAACACTGGAAATGCAGCAGGAACCAGGAGGAACCAAAGGCAGTTGGGCTGGAGGCATAAAACCCATCTATTCTTTAGAAAAGCCATAAACCACTTTAAAAGTCAAGATAAATGCAGTTAATAACTTAATAGTTGTCTGGACTACAAATAAGTATTAAAATGCAATGTTTGGGGAAAAAACATGACACATATAGTTTATAATACAATGGTCCAATCAAAAGATGAATTCCTTCACTCCATATAAATGCAAATGGTTAAAAATAAAATTTTAAAAATAAATTCTAACACCTATGTGTCAAGCTAACATGGGAAAAAGTACAGAAGATGTTAATTCATATATTTTATGAGAACTAGGCTCAGGCTGAAAGTGGATGATACACAAACCACTTAAAAATATTAGAATGTGTTTTACTTAGACATTGCAGAAGATAAAGGTGGAAGGTAAAGATTTGGGGGGAAATTCTCTTTGCTGATTTATTAGAATAGGAAACACCACCTTTTTCTTTATTCAGGCTTTATTGAGCATCTACCATGCTTAGAGGCACTGTATTGGGCATTAGGGATAGAAATGAATAAATATCATCTCTACAAGCTTCAATCTAGTGAGAGAGCCATTTAAATAATTGCAACACAGCCTGGTAAGTATGAGAACAGTCGTATATAGGGGGTGGGGCAAAATTAGGTTTACAGTTGTGAATATGCAAAACAGAGTTTATTCTTGTATTATTATTTATTAATTATTGTATTATTTTCCCTATGAACAACGGTAACCTTACCTTCCCCAACTTGTATTAAACATGATTAGAGTGTGAAGAGTGAGCTGATTACATAAGTTTGGGAGGAAGGTGAAAGAAGGCTTCACTAAGCACAGCTATCGCTTTAATTCAGATCTGAGGAAACCGAGCCGGTGAAGAGAGGCAGTGGATACAATACTACGTACAAAGGTACAGAAGTGAACGAGAATAATGTGGATTTGAGTTCTATAAATAGGATAGTTTGGCTGAAGTAGAGAGTATACAATGGAAGGGACAAGATGGGAGATAAGAAGAGCCACACTAGAGTCAGGTCTTTATTTCTCCAGCTTCAGGGAAATAGTGAGGAATTTAACCCCAAAGTGGATTGTGTGGATTTACATTTTAGTAAACTCACTTTAGTACCACAGAGAGGAGTGACTGCAGGCTAAAGATTTTATTTTTGATCTAAAAATTCTAACTAGCCCTGATCGGTGTGACTTAGTTGACTGGAGTGTCATCCCATTACACCAAGAGGTGGTGGGTTCAGTTTCCAACCAGGCCATATGCCCAGATTGTGGGTTAGATCCCTGATAGGGGCTCATGCAGGAGGCAACTGACTAGTGTCTGTCTGTCTCTCCCTCTCTCTCTCTCTCTCTCTCTTCCTCTCTAAAATCAATTTTTAAAAATTGGTTTACAAGTAAAAATTCTAGTAAGACTTTGTATTTAACACACAGATGAGAGGGGGGGAAAGGTAGAGCCAAAGGTTTAAAAAAAAATGCTTCCCAGTTTAATGTTTATCTAAATGAAATTTGCAAAGCAGCAGCAAAGAATAATTAACATATCATAGTCTGAATCTTAGAAAATATTTTATTTTTTATTATGACCAAGGGTTAAAAAAAAGGTTAAAGATGCCATTATGGTCCATGTTGACAGAGAAGATAGTGTCATATAGTGCTCAGACCTTGAACACTATAACTTCTTTGGGCTTCAGTTTCTTCACCTACACAATGAAGGATTCAGTTGTTCTTAACCTGGCCTATAACCAGAAGTATATTTCAATATAATTGTTTCCCTTTGTAACCCTACTCATTTTATTTAAATTTTAAAACTTCTCTTATTCTGAGAGGGGATCAACAGCACAAAAGAGGTTAAGAAACTCTGCATGATATCTACAGTTAACTTACAACTTTCAAATTATAGAATTTTGGAAATTCAATACAGGAACTAAAAGAGAATGCCACTGGCTGAGGACAAATAAGGATGAGCAATAAGAAAGGTACAGTACCATGGACCGAAGAAATCATATATAGGAATTTAAAGTCAGACTCAGGTTGACAGTTTGCCTTCCCATTTCCCTTTCTTCTTTGTCGGCTTAAGTTAATGCTGTATGGTTTTCTTCTTTTATGTCCTAACCTACTGAAGTATGATTTGTGTAATAGAATTTAATAGCAAAGACTATAAGGAAACTTAGTGCACAAGGAAGATTATATAATGAAGATATCCTCAAATAAAGGAAGTAAGAACAAAACATGTTTTCTTGATAATGTCCAGACACAAAATTACCTGGAAAAGAAGCTAGGTAAGTAAAATAAACAAACAAACAACACTTTTCTATTTTTTACTGCAAAAATAATTGATTTTAAAAGGATGTGTAGAACAGAAGCTAATTCTTATTATCTTAGAATTACAGGTATTTATTATTATTAGCAGGATGCTTCTCTCCCTTAGGAATTCTAAATGGTCTATATTTATATGGCTGATGGTTAGCAGTCAAACTTAAAATGTATGTAGCTACGACACAGAAAGAGAACCAGGTTTTTAAAATTTTTAAGAACTTTATAAGACATGAGTTACAAAACATGTACTCTCATCAGAGAAACTGTGAATGAATGACATAACTATTCCTTGAAGGTGTCCCCACTACACACTTTACTTTAATCAGATTAAACCATCAAAATAGTTCTGATTAATCAATGAAAGTCTCACTGCATCATTTGCTCAGTGTTTAAAATCACATCTCGCACTGGTGGAAAGACCACTGAAAGACTGCAATAGTACCATCTGTAATGCCCATGTAACGCACATCGACGCTGGTATTTAACAGCCCTCCTATTTCAGACCTGAGTCTACAATGAGTAGTGCAACAACTATTCAACTAACTTACAATGGAAGACTTTTGAAGCTGTAAAATCAAGTTTGGTCAGTTTTTAAAGTCGTGTCTACTTTAAAATTATAGGGGTTTCATCCTTTAGCAACAATGTAAGGGGAAAAGAAGCGCTTACCATCCTTGGAAAGTTTTTCTGGAGAAAAACTACAGGAACATTTGTCATCTTTCCTTCATGAGACTTATCAACCTAACCGATCTGTCCCTGTCTGTATAGGTACCTCTTGCTTCCCACACCTCCGCAGCAACCTGCATATCTCTAAGCCAAAGGCAGGGAACTGAGGCACCTCAGGCGATCTTTAGTATCACTCTGCTCTGCCCCTGACATGTGATTTCTTTTAAAAAGTATCCTGCAAAGAATATTTCAGTGCCTTAAAAAAGCCACTTTTTTTTTTTTTTTTTAGCAAAACACTATCTACAGCCCCCAAATCTTCCAATTATCGATCTGCTTCAGAAAACGGTGCCACGTGAACATTACAACTACCTATGAAAATATATGTACTCTAAGCCCTGATACGCCAAGGGTGTGGGTTCAATCACCAGTCAGGGCACGTACAAGAATCAACCAATGAATGCATAAGTGAGTAGAACAACACATCGATCTCTCTCTCTCCCCCTTTCTCTCTCTCTAAAATCAATAAATTAAAAATAACAGTAAAAAAAAAAAGAAAAGAAAATATATGTAGTCCAGACAATATAGATTGCATATTCAATGAATTAGGAAAAATTCAGAATTCACATTATTAGAGGAACTACCATAAATGATTCAGAAAAGCAAAATATTTGCCGGGTGCAAGACATTTCTAAATCATTCATAACTCTACATCAAACGAACCCCATATTAAGCAAGTCCCCAAAACAGGGCCACGAATGTACACAAAACATACATTTGTATCGTAATTAAATCTTCAAAAGGATTTCTTCCAACTATGACTTGTATACAACTGAAAGAATCCCTTATTGTCTTTTAAAAAAAAAAAAAGTCACCGTCATAGTTTATTCCAGGACAGAGCAATAAACTACTTTCCTATAAAGGTACAAAGAACGACCCACCTCCATTTTCACAGCAGCAGTGCTCTGATCATAATGGCCCATCAGGTTGGGGAAAAACGTCATGTTGTAGGCCATCTTCGTGCACCTGGGGACCGTCACCGGCTCACAGGTGAAAAGGCTGTGCCCTCTCACGAGGGGCAGGAAAACGCAGAGCCACAGCATCCTACACATTCCCATCCTCTTCAGATCCCCGCTTCCACCACCTGGCTGGGGCTCATCGCTCTTCTCATGCTCCGATTTCCGTCCGACGATGAAGCGTTCAAATGCCTCACTTCATTATCTGACCATGTTGAAAGCAGCTCCTCTCCTGGAAATGAGTTCCGAGGCAATTACTATAAAAACAAAACAAACAAACAAAACGAGAGGGAGTATCAGGGACATCTGTCAGGAACTCAAATGCCGACGTCCAAGTGCAGACAGAGCTAAGGCGGTCCCCGCGGGTAGGAAGGCACCGACCACTGGGAAAACCACGGAAAATTCCGTCCTTTACAGACACCCTCCCACCCGCGGAGGAAATCGCTTCTCCGGGGAACCGCGACCACACGCGGTCTGTGCGGATGGGAACACGGGTGCGCGGGGGGCGCGGGGCGAGTGAGATGGAGAAGAAAGTAACGCGGGGCGTCGGGATCCCTTGCAAAGGACGCAGAGAACAACAATGAAGTCCAAGGGGTTCTAATCCAAGGGCCCCGCTGGACATCTCACTACGGGAGAACTGGGTCCCGGGACAATCTTGAAGCCCGAAGGGGGTTTCACCTTCTCCCAAGGCTCCAAGGGCCCGTCTCGGGGCAGGGTTCCGGGGAGCCGATCCCTTCCTGTCTGAGAAAGGGGAGACCTGCAGGACCCCCACCGACAGCCGGGGGAGCGGGGTTCCCCCAAAAGGGAAGTAGGCCGACCTGGCCCCGGAGGGCGACGGCGCCTCCGTGGGAGGGCGGCTCCGGGCGCTGACTCACCCATGGCCGCGCCCCCACCCGGACGCACGCCCGGCCCCGGCTCCCAGCGCGGGCGGGGTCCCGCCGCGCACCCACCCGGCACCTGCCCGGGCCTGCGGCGGCCACGGCGGCCACGGCGGCCCGGCCCGCGGGGGCCCCGCACCCCCGCACCGCCTTTCAGGAGCGGCCCGGCTTCCGCGGGAACTTCGGCCAGGGCGCCCCCACCGCGCGTCCCGCCGCCGCCGTCCCGCACCTGCGGCTCCGCGCGCCCCCCCCGCCCCGCACCCTCGGGGCCGCCCGGCCGTCGGGAGCCCGCGGCGCCTCACCTCGGGCCACGCGCCCCCGCGGCTCTCCCTCCCGTCCCCGTGCAGCCCGCCGTCCAGCCGCGACCGGAGGCGGCCCGGGGTGTCGGCGGCGACTGCGGCCGCCCGGGAGCCGCACGGGGAGCGAGAGCTGAGCGATCCCGCGAGACTGCGCCGCCGGGGCCGCGGGCAGGTCCGGGCTCGCGGCGGCGGCGGGGTGCGGGCTGGCCCTCCGCCCGCGCTCCGCCCAGGAGGCGCCTCCCGGGCCGGACTGCGCGGGGGTGAACGGTGTCCGGGTGGCGTCGGGGGGGCCCGGCGGCCGGTGGGGCTCAGGGGCAGGGATGTCCCCCCACCTTGCGGTCTGTTATCCTGTCCAGAGAGGTTCTGTCCCAGAAGGATTTGTTGAGCCTTGGTGATCCCCCAAATAAAGCTTCCTTTTAAAAGAACACACTTCGTTTGGATTTCAGGAGCCAAGAGTTTTTTTAAAAAATTTTTTCAATTACAGTTGGCATTCAATATTACTTTATATTAATTTCAGGTGTACAACGGTGTGGGTAGACAGTCATATACTTTACAAGGTGATCCCCCAATATTTCCATTATCCACCTGGCATTATACATAGTTATTACAATAGTATTGATTGTATTCCCTATGCTGTACTTTACATCCCCGTGACTATTTTGTAATTACTAATTTGTACATCGTAATCCCTTCACCTTTTTCACTCGGTCAGTCCCCCAGTTCCCCTCCCCTCTGGCAAACCGTCAGGTTGTTCTCTGTGTCTGTTTCTGTTTAGTTTGTTAGTTTACTTTTTCTTTAGATCCGCATATAAATGAAATCATATGGTAACTGACTTTGACTGACTTATCACTTAGCCTGACACCCTGTAGGTCAGTGGTTCTCAACCTTCCTAATGCTGGGACCCTTTAATACAGTTCTTCATGTTGTGGTGACCCCCAACCATAAAATTATTTTCGTTGCTACTTCATAACTGTAATTTTGCTACTGTTATGAATTGTAATGTAAATATCTGATATGCAGGATGTCTTTTCATTGTTAGAAATTGAACATAATGAAAGCATAGTGATTAATCACAAAAACAATATGTAATTATATATGTGTTTTCCGATGGTCTTAGGCGACCCCTGTGAAAGGGTCGTTCGACCCCCAAAGGGGTCTGGACCCACAGGTTGAGAACCACTGCTTTAGGTCCATCCATGCTGTCACAAATAGTGAGATTTCATTCCTTTATATGGCTGAGTAATATTCCATTCTACACATGTACCATCACTTTTTATCCACTCTTCTATGGATGGGGACTTGGGTTGCTTCTATATCTCAGGAGCCAAGATTTTTAAACAGGGCCAATTTGCTCTATAAAGTCAAGTGCTCAAGTGAGATTAGTTGGGAACTGAGTAATTTCCTGGATAACTATACTAAAAAAACAAAACAAAAAAAAAGCTTTCATTAGTTCAGAAAGTCTGGGCATCACCCTGAGGCACAGGTGGCAGTGGGACTCCAACCATGGCAGGTCCTACAGTTTTATTGATTCAAAATCATAATAGGAAGTTGAATGCTTTAGAAGTTAACCTAGTTTTTAGTACCAACTATCAGACACACAATCTCATGTGCTCAACCTAGTCACCCCTCCTTCCCTGACAACCAGGACTTTTTACTATTCCCATAGTTTTGTCTGTTCCAGAATGTCATATAGTTGGAATCATACAGATGTGGCCAATCACATAGACTTGTCTTTTTCCACCTAGTAATATTCTTCCATGCCTTCTCATGGCTTGATAGCGCCTCTCTCTTTAGTGCTGAAAACTATTCCGTTGTCTGGATGTACCACTGTTGATGTATCCAACCACCCACTGAAGGACATCTTGGTTGATTCCAAGTTTGGGCAATTATGAATAAAACTACTATAAATATCTGTGTGCAGGTTTCATGTGGAAAAGTTTTCAACTTTTTTTGGAGTAAATTCCAAGGAGTACAGTTACTGGATCCTATGGTAACAGTATGTTTAGTTCTATAAGAAACTGCCAAACTGTCATCCCAAGTGGCTATACCATTTTGCATCCCCACCAGCAATGCTTGAGAGTTCTGGCTGCCTCATATCCTCGCCAGCATTTAGTGTTGGCAGTGTTCCAGATTTTGGCCATTCTAATAGGCATGTGGTGGTATCTTGTTGTTTTAATTTGTATTGCCCTGATGACATATGATGTGAGCATCCTTTCATGTGCCTATGTACCATCTATATGTCTTCTTTGATGAGGTGTCTGTTAAGGTCTTTGGCTTATTTGTTAGTCACATTGTTTATTTTCTTATGGTTGAGTTTTAAGAGTCCTTTGCATATTTTGAATAGCAATCTTTTATCAGATATATCTTTTGCAAATATTTTTCTCTCAGTCTGTGGTTTATCTCCTAATTTTCCTGACATTATCTTTTGCAGAGCAGTTTTACATTTTAATGAAGTCCAGCTTATCAATTATTTCTTTGTTGATTGTACCTTAGGTACTGTATCTAAAAAGTTAACACCAAACCCAAAAATTCTAGATTTTCTCCTATTTTACCTCCCAAGAGTTTTATGTTTTACATTCATGTCTATGAGCAATTTTGAGTTAATTTTTATGAAGAGTGTAAGATTTGTAACCAGATTCATTTCTTGTGTGGGGTGTCCAGTTGTTCCAGCACTGTTTGTTGAAAAGACAATATTGCCTTTGCAACTTTGTTAAAGATGAGTTGACTTTATTTATATGGGTCTATTTCTGAGCTCTCTATTCTGTTCCATTGATCTATATGACTATTCTTTTGCCAATAACAGAGTGACTTAATTAGTGCAGTTTTATAGTGAGTTTGCAATCAGGTAGTATCTGTCTCTAACTTTGTTTTTCAATATTGTGTTGGCTATTCTGGGTTTTTCCCTTCTCTATATAAACTTCAGACTCAATTTGTTGATATCCACAAAAATAACTGGGGTTTTGATTGAGTTTATACATCAAGTTGGGAAGCACTGACATCTTGACAATATTGAATCTTCCTATCCACAAAAAATATAAATATATCACCATTTATTTAGTTCCTCTTTGATTTCTTTCAACAGAGTTTTATAGTTTTCTTCATGTAGATCTTATATACATTTTGTTAGATTTATACTTAAGTATTTCATTTTGGAGGGTGTTAATGTAAATGGTACTGTGAGGGTTTGTTTGGTGCTTTTCCCCCCCAATTGGTATGATGTTTTTAATTTCAAATTCCACTTGTTCCTTACTGGTACATAGGAAAGGGATCGACTTTTATGTTAACCTTGTATTCTGCAACCTTGCTATAATCACATAAGTTCCAGGAGTTTTTTTTTAGTTTATTCTTTCAGATTTTCTACATAGATAATCATGTCATCTGCAAACAAACAATTTTATTGCTTCCTTCCCAAGCTGTATACCTCTAATTTCCTTTTCTTGTCTTATTGCATTAGCTAGGACTTCCTTCCTGGTCTTTCAGGAAGGTAATCTCACAAAAGTGTGGGGGTTCCTGAAGACTGAGTTCCCATGGAGTTTTTAACTGTCAGACTTGTCCACACAGCCCCAGCAATTTGATAATTACAGGTCAGATTTTCTTACCCCCTGTTGGTCCCTTTGGAGGTTTCTACTCATGGGTTACTGTTCCAGCAAGTTGTAATTCTTTGTATCTTCCTGTCTGTATTTCCAGTTTTGGAAGCAGTAATCTCTGAGAGATCTAAGAATTTTTACTTTTGAGAGAAAAAAAATGGCGGAGGCTTAGACGGACGTGTTGGTCCTTCATCCCGGAGCAGATAGGGGCGAGCAGCTGAAACGGGTAACAACCAGCCCGATCAAGCTGGGGAGGTTCAGCTGAGAGACAGTCTGCAGCCAGGAAAGACAGAGAACTCCTGAAAAATGCGGATGGTTAGAGATTGAGGCTGAAACTTCCCCCTGGGCGCCAGCGCAGCGGCGAGACCGCGCCATCTTGGGAGGCGGTTATCGGCATCCAGAGATCGGCTACTAACCCAGCGGCTACTAACCCGGAGGCGGCGACTTGCGGGCGGCGCGACTGCGGGAGCCCAGAGGAGGCCTGCGCCCCTCCACGGAGGGGCGGACACTCCTGGGCGGCCAGCAGAGGCACAGCGACCACGCCATCTTGGGAAACAGAGCTGCTTGAGACTAGGATCCTGGCCTCAGCACCACCCAGTCTGATCTCAGACGCATACCAGGACCCTGCAGCCACTGGGGACAGAGACCTGTGACCACAGCTACAGACCTGCAGACACGGAAAGTTCGGAGATCCCTGCTGCAGATCCGTGAGTAGCGGAGCCCATCCCCCCTTCCCCCAGGATCGCGGGCAGTGCCAGAGTAACTAACTGATAGACCTACCCCTTGCCGGGGCCTCAGCGCTGCAGAAACTTTGGCCTGAAAGTGCGCGAGCACCTTAGAACTGATCCTATGCGCACTTCGGGCTTCAGAGCCCTGGGCTGGGAGCAAAAACGCGCACAGCACCAGGAACTAATCCTGTGCGCACTGCTGGCATCAGAGCCCTGGGCTGGGAGCAAAAACGCGCACAGCACCAGGAACTAATCCTGTGCGCACTGCTGGCATCAGAGCCCTGGGCTGGGAGCAAAAACGCGCACAGCACCAGGAACTAATCCTGTGCGCACTGCTGGCATCAGAGCCCTGGGCTGGGAGCAAAAACGCGCACAGCACCAGGAACTAATCCTGCGCGCACTGCTGGCATCAGAGCCCTGGGCTGGGAGCAATCGCGCGAACGGGAGTTTGTCCGCCTAGCACAGGCCCAGAAACCCCGTTTCTCAGGGCAGGAGGCAGCACCAAGCACCAGTGACTTGACTGTGTTTCTTATCACCTGCGCCTGAGATCCTGATTTCCTGTGCATTCATACTAAGAGCCAGTGAATCCAATTCCTGGTGCAAGGGCACACAGGGACCCTGATTCTCAAGGTGAGGTTGCGCGAAGCAACAGAGACTCTGATACTGAACTCTTGGGGAACTCTGACTCCTGGCGCAAGCTAGGGGGCTCTGCTCTGGTGCTAAACACGCGTCAGGGGGGCCTCTATTTCAGCACAGTGCAGGCAGGGTCCCTAATTCTAAGGGCACGCGCGAGGCCACATTGAGTGTTGGCAACACTGACACAGAGCGAGCCTGGTTCCCACCAACCAACAACAACCACACATCTTAGTGTCAGAGCTCTTCAGTGACACTAGGGTGGTGGGAGCCTCCCACTGCGCACGGCCCAGGCCCACGCAACTCAACCTTTGAACCATCAGGAGATAATCAGAATGAAGAGACGACACAATACCCAGAGGAAAGACAATGAAGAATCACCAAGAAAGGAAATTAATGAAGCTGAAGCGTGCAACATGACAGAAAAAGAATTCAGAATGATGGTTGTACAATTCATTCACCGGATGGATGAGAAAATCAACAACCTATGCAAGAATCAGGAAGAAATGAAAAGTGATATAGCTACAATCAAAAACACCATGGAAAGTTTCAACAGCAGACTAGAAGAAGCAGAAGACCGAATTAGTGAGTTAGAAGATAAGGCAGAGAAACAAGCTCAATCTGAACAGCAACTGGAGAAAAGAATTAAAAAACAGGAGGAGAGCCTAAGGGAGCTTCAGGACAACATGAAACGAAGTAACATACGCATAATAGGGCTGCAAGAAGGACAAGAAGAGCAGCAAGGATTAGAAAATCTATTTGAAGAAATAATGACAGAAAACTTCCCAGATATGGGGAAGAAAAAAGTTACACAAATACAGAGAGTCCCAGGCAAGATGAACCCCAAAAGACCGACACCAAGACACGTCATAATAACGATGGCAAATGTACAAGACAAAGAGAGAATCTTAAAGGCTGCAAGAGAGAAACAGAGAGTTACCTACAAAGGGTCCCCCATCAGATTATCAAACGATTTCTCAACAGAAACACATCAGGCCAGAAAAGAATGGACGGAAATCTACAAAGTGATGCAAAGCAAAGGACTGAATCCAAGAATACTCTATCCAGCAAGGCTATCATTCAAAATTGAAGGGGAAATAAGAAGCTTCACAGACAAAAAAAGGCTAAGGGAGTTCATCACCACCAAGCCAGCAATGCAAGAAATGCTAAAGGGACTGGTGTAAAAAGAAGAAATAAAAAGCCCAGAAAGAAAGCAGCCACAAAAAAATAGAAATGGCTACAAACAAGTACCTTTCAATAATAACTTTAAATGTAAATGGACTAAATGGTCCAATCAAAAGATATCGAGTGGCTGAATGGATAAAAAAACATGACCCATACATTTGCTGTCTACAAGAGACCCACCTCATTAGAAGGGACTCACACAGACTGAAAGTGAAGGGATGGAAAAATATCTTTCAGGCAAATGGAAATGAAAAAAAAGCTGGGGTAGCAATACTTATATCCGACAAAATAGACCTCAAAGTGAAGGCCATAACCAGAGATAAGGAAGGCCACTTCATAATACTAAAGGGATCAATACAACAAGAGGATATAACCCTGATAAACATATATGCACCCAATGCAGGAGCACCCACATACATAAGAAAACTCCTGGAAGGTATCAGGGGAGAGATCGACAACAATACAATCATAGTAGGGGACTTTAATACACCACTAACATCACTGGATAAATCCGCTAGACAAAAACTCAGCAAAGAAACAGCAATCCTAAATGACTCACTAGATCAGATGGACTTAATTGACATCTTCAGAACACTTCACCCCACAGCTGCGGAATATACATTCCTCTCAGGTGCTCATGGGACATATTCAAAAATAGACCACATATTGGGTCACAAGCAAAGTCTCCACAAATTCAAGAAGATTGAAATCATAAAAAGCATCTTCTCAGACCACGATGGCATAATGTTAGAAATAAACCACAATAAAAACAACCCAAAATACTCAAACACTTGGAAGCTGAATAGCATGTTATTAAATATTGATTGGGTTACCGATGACATCAAAGAAGAAATTAAAAACATCCTGGACACTAATGACAATGAAAACACAACAATCCAAAACCTCTGGGACACAATGAAAGCAGTCCTGAGAGGGAAGTTTATAGCTCTACAGGCCTACCTCAAAAAACAAGAAAAAATGGTAGTTAATCATCTAACTCTACAACTCAAAGAATTAGAAAGAGAGCAACAAGAAAAGCCCAGAGTGAGCAGAAGGAAGGAGATAATAAAGATTAGAGCAGAAATCAATGAAATAGAGACCAAAAAAACAATACAGAAAATCAATGAAACCAAGAGCTGGTTCTTTGAAAGGATAAACAAGATTGACAAACCCCTAGCCAGGCTCACCAAGAAGCAAAGAGAGAGGTCCCAAATAAACCAAATCAGAAATGATAGAGGCGAAATAACAACAAACCCCAAAGAAATACAAATGATTGTTAAACAATACTACGGACAACTCTACTCCAACAAACTAGACAACCTGGAGGAAATGGACAAATTCCTAGAAAAATACAACATTCCAAAACTCAATCAGGAAGAATCTAAAAATCTCAATAGGCCAATAACGATGGAAGAAATTGAAGCAGTCATCAAAAAGCTTCCAGCAAACAAAAGCCCAGGACCAGACGGCTTCTCAGGGGAGTTTTACCAAACTTTTAAGGAAGAACTGAAACCTATCCTCCTCAGATTACTACAAAAAGTCCAAGAGGATGGAACACTTCCAAACACATTTTATGAAGCTAGCATCACCCTAATACCAAAACCAGGTAAAGACAACACAATGAAAGAGAATTACAGGCCAATATCCCTCATGAACATAGATGCCAAAATCCTCAACAAAATCTTAGCAAATCGGATCCAGCAGTACATCAGAAGGATCATACACCATGACCAAGTAGGATTTATCCCAGGGATGCAAGGATGGTACAACATCCGTAAATCAATAAACGTGATACATCACATAAACAAATTGAAAGAAAAAAACCACATGGTCATATCAATTGATGCAGAAAAAGCATTTGACAAAATCCAACACCCATTTTTGATAAAAACTCTCAGCAAGGTGGGAATAGAAGGGTCATACCTCAACATAATAAAAGCCATATATGACAGGCCCACAGCCAACATCATACTCAATGGACAAAAACTAACACCATTTCCCCTAAGAACAGGAACAAGACAGGGATGTCCACTCTCTCCACTCCTGTTCAACATAGTCCTGGAAGTATTAGCCATTGCAATTAGACAAGAAGAAGAAATAAAAGGCATCCAAATTGGAAAAGAGGAAGTAAAACTGTCCTTATTTGCAGATGACATGATATTATACATACAGAACCCTAGAGACTCCATCAAAAAACTACTAGACTTAATACATGAATTTGGCAATGTAGCAGGATACAAAATTAACCCCAAGAAATCCGAGGCATTTCTATATACCAATAGTGAACTTTCAGAAAGAGAGATTATAAAAACAATCCCATTTACCATCGCACCCCAAAAATTAAGATACCTAGGAATAAACTTAACTAAAGAGGTAAAAGACCTCTACTCAGAAAACTACAGGACGTTGAAAAAAGAGATAGAGGAAGACATAAACAGATGGAAGAACATACCATGTTCTTGGATTGGTAGAATCAACATCATTAAAATGTCCATATTACCCAAAGCAATCTATACATTCAACGCACTTCCCATTAAAATACCAATGGCCTTCTTCAAGGATCTAGAACGAACTCTCCAAAAATTCATCTGGAATAAAAAAAGACCCCGAATAGCTGCAGCGATCCTGAGAAAAAACAAAGTAGGTGGGATCTCAATGCCAGATATCAAGCTGTATTACAAAGCCACTGTTCTCAAAACTGCCTGGTACTGGCACAAGAACAGACATATAGATCAGTGGAATAGAATAGAGAGTCCAGAAATTAGCCCGAACCAATATGCTCAATTAATTTTTGACAAAGGAGGCATGAACATACAATGGAGCCAAGATAGTCTCTTCAATAAATGGTGTTGGGAAAATTGGACAGATATATGCAAGAAAATGAAACTAGACCACCAACTTACACCATACACAAGAATAAACTCAAAATGGATAAAGGACTTAAATGTACGACAGGAAACCATAAAAATTCTAGAAGAATACAAAGGCAGCAAAATCTCAGACATATGCCAAAACAATTTCTTCACTGATACAGCTCCTAGGGCAGTTGAAACTAAAGAGAAACTGAACAAATGGGACTACATCAAAATAAAAAGCTTCTGCACAGCAAAAGAAACCATCAACAAAACAACAAGAAAACCCACCTCGTGGGAAAACATATTTGCCAACGTCATATCTGATAAGGGCTTAATCTCCAAAATTTATAGGGAACTCATACAACTTAACAAAAAGAAGATAAACAATCCAATCAAAAAATGGGCAAAGGATCTAAATAGACACCTTTCAAAAGAGGACATTCAGAAAGCCAAGAGACATATGAAAACATGCTCAAAGTCACTAATCATCCGAGAGATGCAAATCAAAACAACAATGAGGTACCATCTCACACCTGTCAGAATGGCCATCATCAACAAATCAACAAACGACAAGTGCTGGAGAGGATGTGGAGAAAAAGGAACACTTGTGCACTGCTGGTGGGAATGCAGACTGGTGCAGCCACTATGGAAGGCAGTATGGAGGTTCCTCAAAAAATTGGAAATGGAACTCCCATTTGACCCTGTGATCCCACTTCTAGGAATATATCCCAAGAAACCAGAAACACCAATCAGAAAGGATATATGCACCCCGATGTTCATAGCAGCACAATTCACCATAGCTAAGATCTGGAAACAGCCTAAGTGCCCATCAGTAGATGAATGGATTAGAAAGCTGTGGTACATCTACACGATGGAATACTATGCTGCTGTTAAAAAGAAGGAACTCCTACCATTTGCAACAGCATGGATGGAACTGGAGAGCATTATGCTAAGTGAAATAAGCCAGTCAATGAAGGAAAAATACCACATGATCTCACTCATTCATGGATAATAAAGACCATTACAAACTTTTGAACAATAATAGATACAGAGGCAGAGCTGCCTCAAACTGATTGTCAAACTGCAGTGGGAAGGCCAGGGAGGGTTGGGGGGGAGGAGGGAGGGGATTAAGAGATCAACCGAAGGACTTGTATGCATCCATATAACCATAACTAATGGACATAAGACACTGGGGGGTAAGGGAGGGCAGGGGTCTGTCAAGGGCGGGGGGGAAAAAAGGACACTTATGTAATACACTTTGTAATACTTTTAGCGAAAAATAAAAAAAATAAAAAAATAATAATAATAAAAAAATAAATAAAAAAAAAAAAAAAAAAAAAGAATTTTTACTTTTCAGCTTATGCCACTTTTTACTTGTTAGGATAGAATGATGGCTTCTAAGCTCTGTCAGACCAGAAACCCCAATTTTCCATTTTCTAAAATAAATGTTACTTTAAGTATTTGATTGACAATTCCAGTTGCTACTGTCTTAGAAGAACAAAGTTTCTCCAAGTTAAAATTAAGTTTAAAAATTTTAATAACTCAGGAAAGTTATATAATTTGGCATTATTCTTAATAAAGCACTGATTGCATTAAAACCTTGATTATAACAACATCTCATGGAGTACATATATCATTTTTAAATTGTGTAAGTTTTTATTTTATTGCTTATCCAAAAATCTCCAGCTTATCAACAGGCTAATTAATTTAAAATAATAATTATTTTTTTCATCTTTGATAGTTGGCCCATAATCACTAAAATATAACCTTTATGCATTTAAAAATTTTATCTTAGAATAAAGGTAGGAGGACAGAACACATTTTATTTAACAGTTTATTAGCTTGATTTATGACGTTTAACTATGTAGACAAATGGTATGGGGTCCTCCTTGGTCTGCTTGCCTGGAGTCTGCAGATATATGTGGGTAAACCTTGTGAGCCCTGACCTGCGGGCCAGGCATTAGTGGCTGGGGGAACACACAGCGGGAGGAAGCTGAGCGGAGCAGAGGCACAGAAAAGAACAGAGGGAGAGAGAGCAACTTGGGGTGCATGACCTCCTCCCTCCTGACATTCTCTCCCAAACTCTTTTTGCCTAGCCCTTGAGAGCTCTACCCATGAGTCCAGTCCCTCCGAGTGACATGTGTGGATTTTATGGCTTATTTACTTCATTCAGGGGAGTCTCTGAACACAGCATAGAGGATATCCTTTATTTAAAAACTTTCACTGGAAGTACATTACCTGTCGCTCTCAAGCCTGCTCTGCATGCTAATTGCTGCCGTGTTTGCAGCATAGCAATTAAACTTTGGCTGTGGTTGTATCCATTATAGTTGGCCAAGAATAATACACCTTCTAATTACTACCTCCAGTATTACTGGAAAATAAAAGTTTCATTAGTAACATGACACTGCAGGAAAGAGCCACATATTTTAATGACAGCTTGATGTATAAGATGGCCTCTTTGGAGCTCTGGTATTGTCATCTGCAAATAGATTCATAATGCTAAACACGCGCGCGCGCACACACACACACACACACACACACACACCAGGTTCAGCTTTACTAATGCTTTCAGTTACATTTCGTGCTTATGAGTTTACCCTTCTCGGTTTTGTTTTTAGTGGCTGCAGTATCTACCATCTGGTCATCTTTAATATTTAATATCTTATCCTTTTTTTTCCAGCAGAGCAGCCCCATTAAGTCAAATATTAGAAATGTATTTTCCCTAAAGCTTTTAGCAACTAGGAAAAGGCTTCTGGCCTCAAATTTAGTGGTTTTTATAATAACTCCGTCAGGTTCATCAGTTGTGTAACAAATAAACCACACTGGAATGGGGTGGCAATAGTGAGGAAGGCTGTGTGTCTTTCGCTCAGTTTTGCTGTGAGTCAAAAACTGCTATGAAATAGAAAGTCCATTTTAAAAGTAAAGGAAAAGAAAGAGCTCCATCAAAACTTCCCAGAACAAGACTGACATTTTGCCTTTGAGAGCCCGATGGGTAACTTAAGGAAGTGGGAGGAGTTAGGGGTCCCTATCAGGACCCTTGAGAAGCTATAGGTAAAAAGGAGTTGAGATTGCTGTCAAATAGTTAGACAGGGTGAAGTAAAAGGAAGGTCTGTAAGCAGAGACACAGGTATTTATACTACTCTGCCTAGTAGTCAAGTCCTGAGCAGTGAGATAGGGTTTGCGCAATAGGGGTACCCACTAATTCCTACTATTCTGGGTGGGTGCCGGGGGAGGGAGAGTGAGGAGTGCTGTACCAGGGCTCCAAGAGGTGTCGGGGAAAAAAACCCACAATAGTAGAGAAATAAATGATGCTGCCTGCTCTGTGGAGAAATTAGACAAGGCAGACTAAATTCTAGAAAAGTGTGTTCGCCTTGGTCAGGTTTAATCCAGTTTGGCAATTGGAGTTCCCATTTAAGAGCTCTTAGCAGAGAGCTATACTATATCTAGTATAGAGTGGGACAAAAGTAGATTTGCAGTTGTTGGTATGGAAAATAATACAATAATGAATAAAAATACAAGAATAAATTCTGTTTCACATACGTAAAATTGTAAACTTATTTTCGCCCCACCCTGTATACCGCCAGACTGCAGAAAATGTTGGAATGGATACATCTCTTGGCTTTTTTCCTGTTGGACTGGTTTAACTATGGTTGGCAGTTCATTGTCCTCAACAAGAAAAACAGCAGGGAAACTGTATCAGGCAGGAAAGAAACCAACACATCCTCGACATTAGGCATGATGATCAGATCTGCTTTTGTAATCTTATTAGCATTTGATTCCCTGCTTAACCCTTTGGCATAAGCCCATCTCATATATTTTTCTAAACCTAATTTAAGTACATTTTTCTAGATAGGATAGAAACTCTCATCCTGGAAAATGGGTTCTCTTTTGGAAGTGTTTTTGTTTTTTTTTAATTGCGTCCATGTTTTTGGTAATGAGCCTTTTAAAACATTTCTATTGATCATGGCTTTTCGCTTCAAGTACAATAGGGAAATTCCTTAGAAACAGGACGTAGGAAAGTCTCCTCTGAAGTGAGAGAAGGCTGGAAAATGACTGCGTTATCTCGGTATCTGGTGACATCTCTGGCCTTTGTAAAGAGAGCCTGGTGAAAGGCATTGTGGGAAAACTTACAACTACCAGGTTTTGTGAAGATAAGTATAGTGTCTGCGGGCAATCTTCCTCATTATGTCAGACAGCAAGAGGCAGTGTCGTGTGACAAACAAGGGCTGTGGCTGTAGACGTCCTGTGTTCAAAATCTGGGCTGGACATTTATTAAACTCTGCACCTTGGGTAAGTTCCTTCAGTTCTCTACCAGGGTTTCTCCGTCTGTCAGATCAGTTCAATAATAATAATAATACACTTATCACAGGTTGCTGTGAGGCTTAAGAATTAATTTACATAAACATTAAAACTATTGCCTGGCCAGTAGTAAGATGCCAAATTCATGTTGGCTACTAAGCTCTGAAAAAGTCCCTGGAGGCCTTCTGGAACACGGGGGGCGGGGGTCTGGTGGCATGACCTGATTGGACATCAGACACTTCCTATGTCTTCCCTTCACCTCAGGCAGTGTTTTTGAGATTCACACAGCAACCATTTACTATTGCCCCTGCATTTACAGGTTAACTGGGTGGTTTTTCTGGTCTCGGCTATGTGTTTTCTTCTGCATCTGTGGTCAGCTGCAGGTCAGCCAGGTGGCCGTGCTTCCAGAGGTTGGCTGGCTGGCTGTGGGCTGTGGCGCGTCTCCTCTCCACGTTGTCTGGCGTTCTCCAGCAGGCGAGTCTAGCTAGGGTTTCTTCACAAGGGTATCAGTGTTCCTAGAAGAAGGGTGAAACTACGCAAGGCATTTTGAGACCTAGACTCAGAACTGGCATAAGATTGCTTCTGTTGCATTCTTTTGGATAAAGCGGTCACAAGGCTAACCCAGATTCAAGGAGAGGGAAAATGTCTGCTCTCCATGGGAGGAACTTCAAGGTCATCTTACAAAGGGAAGTGAAGGGGAGGGAAGAACTGCAGCCATTTTTGTAAACAATCTTCTACACTACCCAGTTTAACAGTTTCTTTGACAGCATTTCCGGCAGGGGGTCTTGTAGCTGGAACTCCTTCAAAGATGGACAGGTCACTGTTTTATAAGACAGCTCTCACGGTTGGAGTGTTCTTTATTGTCAGGCCTCCAAAAGACATGGACTCTCATAGAATCTTTGAATCATAGAATTGAAGGTCATCCAGCCAATAAACTTTTTGAAGCCAGATTCCTGTACAGGAAGCCACAGGAAGTCTGCAATTTCCACCGATTTGTCCCAGTTCTACCTTTTGGAGCAAAACAACACATTATGCTTTTAAGAGATTCCAACCAAGGCCTACTTGGGCATTGCATAATAGGCACAGACTCCATTCTAGCCCCCATTTATTCATTTTTCCCTTCGTTTATTCATGCATTCTATATCAATTAAGTAGATTCCAGGGGCCAAACACTCATCTAAGATGAGTAAGAACATGGTGTTTCAAAGTCACTTAGATTTAACTCTAAGTTTCATTTTTACCGTCTGCCAACTGTGTGAGTTTGGAAAGTTATTTAACTTCTCTAATTCTCAGTGTCCTCATCTGAAAAATGGGTATAAAATTATCCCCATTATATAACCAGACCAAAAATGGGTATATAATTACTTCACAGAGTGGCTGTGATCATTAAATGAGATAATAAATGTAAAGTGTCTGACCTTTAGCAGGCACTCAATTCATGGTAGCTGTGACTATTACTAATATTATCAAGGGATAATTCTCACCCTGGATATGTTTCCTGGAATCTCACAATCCCTTGGGGTCTTGAATTATTCTCCATGTCTTGGCAATGCTTCCCTCTTTAGAATGAGTAATATTCTACATAGACTATAGAGTGTAGTGTAGCAGTTTGAACAACTGGCCTTTGCAGTCAGACATAATCTGGGTTTGAATCCTGGCTCAGCCATTTACTAACTCTGTGACTTAGAGTCTCAGTTCAGAAATCTGCAAAATGAGAATAATAATTCATAGGTCTGATATGAGGATTATCTGAGAGAATGTACACAAAACCCTTAGTGTGGGGCCTGATGCTTAGTAAGTCCCTCCACTGCCCACTCTCAACCAAATGGAAGCTGCGAATATTATTTAACACCTTTCATGATAGGCAGCATGGCGTCAGGGAAAGAATCAGAAGAAAACTTGGGTCAAGTCACTCCAGTTCTTCCAGTCTTCACTCAGTGTGGAAGGAGGGGGTGGATTCTATGGTCCCCCAGATAGCTCCATAGCCCGTGATTCTCTTACCCCTTTTACCAGAAGTAGAAGTTTGTAGGAGTATTGGAGTGACTGTAGAGGGGGCAAGAAAAAGGAAATTCCGGAGCCATTTTCCTTTTCATTATGATCAACAAAGACCTCAATGGGAAAGCAGAATATCAGCAATACCTGAGCCCACTGCCCCCTCCCTCCAGGGACTGTCCCACCCAAAGGGGGAGAATCGAAGATGGCGGCATAGGTAAACACCGGAGACTGCCGCCGTGGACAACCACTTCAAAAATACAACTAAAAGTCGGAGCGGACATCAACCAGAACCACGGGAAGGCTGGCTGAGGAGAGTCTCTTCAACTAGAAGCAAAAACAACAGCATTCCGACGCTCAGCGGAGGCGCAGTGTGGAAAATTTAAAGGTACGGCGGTGTGGTGGTGAGGGTGTGCGCGCAAAGCGGGCTGGCGGCTGAGGGCGCGATTGTCGTTTTCAATCAGGAGCGAATCTCAGACTCTGGGCTACAGATCCGGGCGAGTCTCTAGGGACCCAGACTCAAACGGGAGAAGCGGGACTGTCTGGCTACGGCCCCTCCGAGGTTTGCAGCGATTGCTGGGACAGAGAGGCAGAGCCCCTGGGGACGGACTGAGAGCGGCCATAGCTGCTCCCTCCCCCCCGCCCTGTTGAGCCCGCCCCGCCCAAACCCTGCGCACAACCATTTGCCGACCGCCTCAGGCAAGGGCTGGACTAGCACCTCCCCTGAGGACTGAAGTTTTCCCACAGCTGATTTCCACCGCCAGTCGGCCGGGTGGTCAAATCCCTCTAGTGTTAACTACAACAATTAAGGCTTCGCTAGAACAAGACTGCGCACAGAGACCACAAGGGGGTGCACCAAGAAAGCATAAAAGATGCGGAGACAAAAAAAACATGACAGAAATGGAGGATATGGAGCTAAGAATCGCAATTTTGAGGGCTTGCCATAAATTCGTGCAGAGCCTCACGAAAACTAATGAGACCCTCGATGCTACGATAAAGAAATTAGAAAGTAAGCATACACGGACTGAAATAAAGAATATTATACCCAATAGCAGACCAGAGGAGTGCAAGAATCAAACCAAAGATTCGACAAAAAACACCCAATTGGAAAAGCATAATGAAAAAAGAATCCGAAAGTGTGAAGATAGTGTAAGGAGCCTCTGGGACAGCTTTAAGCGGACTAATATCAGAGTCATTGGAGTCCCAGAAGATGAGAGACAGCAAGATATTGAAAACCTATTTCAAGAAATAATGGCAGAAAACTTCCCCCACCTGGAGAAAGAAATGGACTTACAGGTCCAAGAAGCGCAGAGAACCCCAAACAAAAGGAATCCAAAGAGGACCACACCAAGACACATCATCATTAAAATGCCAAGAGCAAAAGACAAAGAGAAAATCTTAAAAGCAGCAAGAGAAAGAGGCTCAATTACCTACAAGGGAATACCCATACGACTGTCAGCTGATTTCTCAACAGAAACTTTGCAGGCCAGAAGGGAATGGCAAGAAATATTCAAAGTGCTGAATACCAAGAACCTACAACCAAGATTACTTTATCCAGCAAAGCTATCATTCAGAATTGAAGGTCAGATAAAGAGCTTCACAGATAAGGAAAAACTAAAGGAGTTCATCACCGCCAAACCAGTATTATATGAAATGCTGAAAGGTATCCTTTAAGAAGGGGAAGAAGAAGAAAAAGGTAAAGATACAAATTATGAACAACAAATATGCATCTATCAACAAATGAATCTAAGAATCAAGTGAATAAATAACCTGATGTACAGAATGAACTGGTGACTATAATGAATCAGGGACATAGAAAGGGAATGGACTGACTATTCTTGGGGGGGAAAGGGGAATGGGAGATTCGGGAAGAGACTGGACAAAAATCATGTACCCATGGATGAACTCAGTGGGTGGGGAGTGAGGGTGGAGGGTGGGGTGGGAGCTGGAAGGAGGGGAGTTATGGGGGGAAAAAAGAGGAACAAATGTAATAATCTGAACAATAAAGATAAAAAAAAAAAAAAGAAAAAAAAAAAAAGAAAAAGGAAATTCCAAGCCCTTCCAAGATTAAATGATCCTATATTGTGAGAGTCTCGGGTCCCCAAGACTGTGCCAGGCCACCCTCTCCCTGACAATCAAGGATGAAGGCATAGAAAGCCAAAGTTAGAGAGAAACTGCCCTCTTTTGTCCAGGCATCATGCCAGCAGTTTCTTATGGTGCTTAGAATACAGGACGGCACAGCAGCTGTAGCTCAGGGGGCCGGCAACCAGGTAGAGTCTGTTTTGGAAAGCAGTAATAGCACTGTCAAACATTACAGGGAAATGCGTAACAAGCATCACTGCCTTTCCTACATTTCCCTTTCTGTCCTCAGGAAAGGAGTTTGACTACCTCTTCATCTGCATCTTCTCATGGGCTTTCTTGGGATTTTCTTCATTCCAGCCTCGTAGGTATAGCCAGTGTGAAATCACTTCAAGTTGAAAGACAGCACTAACTAATGACCAGTCCCTGGCTTAAATATAGTGCAGAGGTAGAAAGAAGACTGTAACCCATTACTTACTTCCATTGAATAGTACCTTCGAATGCATTAAAAATATTAATCTCAGTCTTGGCAAAGGATGTCCTTAAAGATAACCCTCCCAAGACACAAAGGTCTAGATCTAATATGAAAGGGAGAAGGTGGCAGAACAACGGTGGGCCTGTGATTTTTTTTTTAACTCAATGGAGAGAGCTCCCACTAGTGTTAATAGCACACCCACAGGAAAAATCCACAGTAGTGTGTGACTTTGGCTGCTTAGGTGAAAGGCCTGAGGTGCCTGTGGATATGTCGTCACGTAATGCTAACAGCAGCCACTGCAGCCGCGTGCAGGTTAACTTAGTTATTGCCGGGTTAGGATCCATTAAGGACTCAACATTCCTTTTATATTTACCCTTCCCTCAAAAGGCTCCCTTGTAAGTTACCTAAGAAATGTACCGTATTTAACAATATAGTGGAGCAATGAAAAAAAAGTTTTACCCTCATGATAGAATTACGTTACTCCCAGGTGTGTCTCATTAGCAGTTTCTGACTGTAACCAAGCTATGATGCTCCTTCAACGCCATTGCAAGGATAGTTATGTCTTGTGCAAGTCTTGTCCTTCTCAATTGGAATGTTGTCCTCTAAGCAGCTGACAATATGTGGGCCATATCAATGTTATTTGTGTTAAAAAAAAAATGAGTATCCAGATGCTAGTCTGCCCGCCCCCTAACCCACCGGAAGAGCAGAAGAGATTGTGAGACAGAGAGCTAGTTTGAGCGCACAAAATATTTCATAATTTTGCAATAACCCTTGCAATGTATTAGAACTACTGTAAAACATTTATAAATCTTTCTTATCTTTAAGAATATGATAAGGAACAGCCAGGCATAAACATACAGTGCAATTTGTTACGGTTGAAGCCTCTGGCATGTCATAATGATATCAGAAAAATCACCCCTGTGAACAAAACAGTAGATGGCAAGTTCTTAACCCCTAAGCTATGGTGGAAAGGAAATTAAAAAGAGTTAGAATTTAACCAAAAGTAGAGTGATTATTATCTAGACCAAAACTAGAGTGGTTATTAACTAGAGTTAGTGCCGACACAAAATAATTTAAGAACAAAAGATATAGCTTTTCCAATGATAGGCATTATTACTCACATAATTTTTAAAAATTACAAACTTCTGAAGTTATAGATCTGCCCTTGAACTTGCCTCTCACTCTACATTTCTGTTTACCAACCTAAAACCAGATTTCTTAGGAAGGCCAAAACAAGTTATTAGGTGAAGTCTATGATTAATCAGTTGATTTTAGTCCAAATAACAATGATAGCACACACCTACTCTACTAAACACATTCAAATTAATACTACTATTCACTAATGGTTAAAGGAACTTGAGATACAGAGGAGGTGAAGGGCCTAGAGTGTGAACTCTCCTATTATTTGCTCAAGAGAACCTTTCCAAAAAGGAAAAAATTTGACCACAGATCGCCTACCTACTCAGACTCCTCCCACCAACTGTGGGTCAGGAAAGAAAAAGTGAAGAAGGGTAAGGCAGGACTTCCAAGATAATGGGGTAGGGAGCTCAGGGAGCCCTAACCCCAGCAAACCAGCAATATGATCAGTGATTGGATCCCTAGTTGCTCATAGCAACAACCCGGTTATTAATATACCCTGTATTTGCTAATTTTTAAATTTATGAAAAATGGTCACAAGAAAAGAAACCAGATACAGTATTCTATATACAGAATGATTTCAAATATATGCACCTGTGTGCACACACATACATATCAAAAGAAATATGGCAGGAAAGATAACAATTGTACAGTGCTTATTTCTCAGTTTGAGACTTTAGGTGATTTATTTTTTCTTCTTTATAATTATCTCTATTTTCAATTTGTCAGTGTGCCCAGCACTGCTTTGTAAATTAAAACAGACATTGTATGTTATTTTGAAATGCCTATAAAAAACTAACAAATGCTTTTATTACTTTCACGTTTGTTATCGTCGTCTAAAGTAGTGGTCCTCACAGAGTGGTCCCTGCACCAGCAGCACCAGCATCACCTGGGGAACCTGTTAGAATGACCAGCCCCAGCCCGGGACTCTCTGAGTCAGAAACTCCAGGGGTGGGACCCAGCCAATCTGTGTTTGAAGAAGCCCTCTGGGTGGTTTTGATGCACACTGAAGTTTGAGAACCACTGGTCTAAAAACAACTTTCATTGCCCTTACCTGTCAATCCCCCTAAAGTTCCATAAGTGGGGTTCAAAATGTCAGTCATATAAAAAGCAGGTTTGCATAATTGTGGGATTAATGAACTGATAGGGGTGAGCCTGCTGAGGAGAATGAAAACTTATCACAGTTCTGCTCTGTCTGAGTTCATTGTGGGGCACGTGAGGCTGGGGTTTTATGATAAATATATTGATCTGCAGAATATATACCCTCCATATTGAAATCCCTGATGCCTTTAATAGATGGAAGGCTAGATTAATTTATCTCTAACTCAATGTTCATGGAGACCACTTAACACCTGTGATTTTCACAGGATGGGAGGAAGCTTGCCATTATTATTATTATTATTATTATTAATTCCTACTTATACTTGCCTGATGGCTTCCAGTAGAGTTCAAGTTCGATTTTCCTTCTGTAATTCTTCCTTCTCTCCTCCACTCCTGTAAAGATGGTGGATTTCAATATTTTATGGAAAAAACTATTACCTCCTGGATGGGGAGGTCCCTTTCTTAGTTTTCCCCAGGCAGCCCCCCCACTAAATGGAGGGCCCCAACCTTTTGTGAGCAGGGACAGTTACTTAGGCCTCTTTCCATTCTTATCACAAGGTCTGGCAGACAGCAAGAGCTCAGAGCATACTGGTTGAATGAAGGAAGGAAAGAATGACTATTATAACTCAAGAAACGCATTTATTTATTCAGCATCAAAATGTTTTACATAGCAAATTTTAATACAAGATACGCATCCCTGAAACCTTGTCTACATTAATTTTAATATGTAAGAAGTACATGTACTTAAAATATAATGTGGTGTGCCGCTTACATTTCGTTCATCTTAACCTCATCAATTTTTCAGGAACTTCCAGCAGATGGCACCGATAAATACTGTCATGGGACTGAATTTGGGAATTGGTGGATATTTTTCAACATGAACTAGAAAAAAAAAAGTGAATAAAACTTTTTTAGTTCAACTGGTAATAACTTGGCATTTATTCAGTATTTCACAGTTCACAAAATGCTTTTATATCTTTGCCTCAATTCTGTCTCAAACACTGTCAGTGTATTGAGCAAGTTTATAATGCACTTCAGATGTTTGTTGACATATTATTTAGTCACAGTAGCAGGAGCCAAAGAGCCTTTATTCTCTGAGTAATCACTGTTATAACTTGAGGTGTGTATTAATCATCTCAGGTTACCATACTAAATGCCATAGCCTGGGTGGCTTAAACAGCACAAATTCAGTTCTCACAGTTCTGGAGATTGGCAAGTCCAAGATCAAGGTGCCGGCTGATCTGGTTTCTGGTAAGAGCTCTCTTCCTGGCTTGCAGACAGTCACATTCTTGTTGTTTACTCACATGGCTTCTTCTCAGTGTGTATGCATGGAGAGAGAGAGAGAGAGAGCGAGAGAGCTCTCATGTCTCGTTATATAAGGGCGCTAATCCCATCATGAGGGCCCCACCATCATGTTACTAGAAGCAACTTGGTGTGGGAGGAAGAGCAAATGATTTGGAGCCAAATAGACCTCAGTTCAAATCCTAACTCAGTTCATATCTGAATCTTAGTACCTGTGTGGCTTTTACAAACTCTTAGAATCGAACCTGGGACCTTTCAGTCCGCAGGCCGATGCTCTATCCACCGAGCCAAACCGGTTTCGGCTCCAGGGAGCTTTTATAGTGTTGGATGAGGGGACAGCATGCAGAGATGTGCATCATCCCCACAGGAAATTTCTAGGACACCTGGGATTTCCATCTGGTTTCTGGTAATTGGTCTAGACAGGTCACCCCACATCCCTCTCATCTCATCTCAAAGCATCTTCAGGCCTGCCGGCCTCCCTCAGCTACTGTTGAGGCCTGCGTAATGGAGTGGGAAGGGCTTGGGGACATACATTTGGATGCTCTTCCACACGACTCGAGGGTCAGAGGCCATCTCACACAGTTGTGTCAAGCTGCCACTAGTGTTACGGATATCTCACCACACAGGTCTGGGGAGGTCCCATGAGGCTGTCACTTCCGGGTCTTCACCAAGGAGCAAAGCCGGGAACCTCTGCATGTGGATCCCCCCTTCTATCTGAGGTTTCCCTGGAGGATCTGGTGATCAGTCTTAGGGTACGGGAACCTGCTTAGGGACCTACAATATCCATTTGCTCCTCACTTCCTTTCTCTTCCTGCTTTCATCGCCCAGTCCAAAGGATGCTTATCTCATCTGAAATTTAAAAAAAAAAAATTGCTCTTGCATCATCAAGGACTATGCTCAATTAATATTTATGATATCAATGTTATACTGAGATCTTTAAGGATGGTGACAGGGACTGCTGCTTACAGCCTTCCCACTTTAATAACAGAGTATGCTCTACAAAAGATTGTATTTTCTGGGCTCCTTTGCTGCTAAGCATGTCCCATGTGACTAAATACTGGCAAGTCCTCTATAATAAAAGCCTAATATGCGAAGTATCCGGCCATTCAACCATTCGACCAGTCACTATGACATGCACTGACCACCAGGGGGAAGATGCTCTAACCAGTAGGTTAGCTTGCTGCTGGGGCCTGCTGATCAGGACTGGGCGAGATGGGCTGGACACGCCCTGGAGCCCTCCCTCGGCCCCTCCCTGGCCCCAATGGTGCACTGGTAGGGTCCCTTGGCCTGGCCTGCACCCTCTCGCAATCCAGGACCCCTGCGGGGGGTGTTGGAGAGCTAATTTTGGCTGCATCTCCACAGGCCAGGCCAAGGGATCCCACTGGTGCATGAATCCGTGCACTGGACCTCTAGTGACATATAAGCATAAGTGTTTTGTGGGACTTCTGTGATGGCTGTGCAATCTGACTTAGCAGGAAGGATGCTCTGTCTTTTCCTAGTTCCTCTTGCCTCAGACGTGGAGATGATAGTTACAGCTCTAGCAACCATCTTGTACCAGGAGGTAATTTTGTGGCTGCAAGCTAGTACTAGGAGGGAACGGAAGTGCAGATGGAGTTTGAGTATCTGAGGACAATACCAGCTCTACCCTACCAGCCTTCTTTTATAGGAAAGAGAAATAAATTTCTATATGTAAGCCTTTTTATGTTCTGTTTTACGAAGCCTAACTAATCTAACAAGGTTAACAAGGGTGTTTTTGAAAACCCTTTTCTCACAAGCTATTTTCTCTGCCATGCATTTCCAAGATCTACAGTGAAACCCAAAGCTAAAGTCAGACTCCTTTCGTTTCTTTGCAATGATATTGTAACAACCCTTTTCTAAGAGCCACCAGGAGGACATCCTGCTGCTGCCTGAAAGAGTAGAGAGGAAAAGGCCAATATTAGCAGTTCAAAATGCTATCTTTACACATGAAATTTACCCAAGCAGTCACTACCATGCCTTGGATAAAAGCCTGGAGTTTAGAGCTTTAAAGATCTAAGAGAAGCCCTACCGAAAAATAAAACATTACCAATACATTTGATGTATTTGAAGGCATATGGTCAGGAGTTTGTTTGAAAACAGTGGCTGTGGATCACATAGTCTGAACTGCCTCTCCCAGCTGTTACTCAACACCTGAGTGTTCTCCCCTCAACATCTGTATCATATTTCTTTCTATCTCCTACTGAATTTCACAGTGTGCCACTAGTTAACTTTTGCTTACTGGTCTGGAGCGTGTCAGGATGCCCCTTTAATGAATGGCACAAGTCATCAACTTCATGAATAACTAACTGCTCCTCTGTGTTGACAACATGGCAAATTCTTCCATCTTAAGGAACTAATGGTTATTCAACCATGGTTAACTAAATTAAGTGTCTGAAATAGGTATATATCAGAGGCATGTATGTCTTTCTTAATTTTATTTTTTCTGCAAGGTTGTGATTAATTTGGTTACCTAATTTGGTGGTTTAAGATACTGAGTTAGCTCAGTAATCTAGATAATTAATTCCAACAAAAGTTTAATTTATATTAGACTACATTCAAATAAGAGTAAAGGTATTTATGTATCATCTTCAAGAATATATCCTCCGGCCCAACCGGCGTGGCTCATTGGTTGAGCACTGAACTATGAACTAGGAAGTCACAGTTAAATTCCCAGTCAGGGCAAATGCCTAGGTTGCAGGCTTGATCCCCAGTGGGGGGTATAGGAGGCAGCCCATCAAGGATTCTTCTCTCATCATTGATGTTTCTATCTCTCTCTCCCTCTTCCTTCTTCTCTGAAATCAATAAAAAAATATATTTTTTAAAAAAGAACATACCCTACTTTTGAAAAATTACTTCTTTTACTGAACATTCATAAGACATAAGTTCAAGCTTTACAGTAAATAAACTGACTTTTTTTTTTTTTTATCAGACATCATGGGCACAACCGTACTGTCCAGGAGGCCATGTGACATATCTTTTCAGGATAGTCTTGATTTTTTGTTGAATTCGTATGTTTATACTCCACCTATTCCACAATGAATATAATATCGCTCACAAGAACATACACAACAATAACAATAAAATTAAAACACAGAATCAGGATAAAAAATAAAGAGGAAATTCGAAGTCAGCTCAAAGAAAATAGAAGAACACAAACCCCAGGAGCCCGAGCCAGTGACTGCTGTTTCCCATGTGTCTCTGAGCTTCCGGAAAGCCGAAGCAAAAGAGAAAGCCCAGTGTCACATAATTCTCATCACTGAAGAAAGGAAGCGGACAGCTTCCTCCGGATGGGGCATGCTTTGTCCTGGCACCCGATTCTCAAAGAAATTTATCATCTGGGACTCCATGGGGCCTGAGTTGCCCAGTGGGAAAAAACTCCTCTAGGTAATTCACAGAGTAGCAATTGCTGTGACTCGCTTTGTTTTACTTGAAACCAAAGCGGAGGAAATAACTCTTCATCAAAATGCAGCGAATGGCCTCCCACATTGGCGTTCTAAGGAACAATGTTCTGAAGGAAATGACTAGGAATGTCATTTAAAAAAAAAAAATCACGTTCAAACAAGTTTGGGAACCACTGAGTTCATCAAAGTCCAGCAGGTTTTTTTGTTGTTCTTGTAGGATTTCTTGGAAACTTTGATATATTGTTGTGCATATGGGGGTAGGGGGAAGGTGGGACTATATGATGCAGTTTTTATTTTACCACGGAAGCTTTTCTTCTGAGGTTCACCTAGGAATAATCCCAGAATCCTCTGACACATAGTTTGGAAAGGCTGAGCCTGATGGAAACTGATGGAAACACAATGATGAGAGAGCAGTGCAGGTGCTTTTGTGGTTAAAAGCATATGCACTGGTGTTGGGCAGAGCTGGGTACAAATCCTGCCTCTGAAATTTACCAGTTGCATTACACACACTCACTGAGCTCCCATTTGCTATTCCATAAAATGTTGCCTGGCCCTAACTGGTTTGGCTCAGTGGATAGAGCGTTGGCCTGCAGACTGAGGGGTCCCAGGTTCGATTCCGGTCAAGGGCATGTACCTTGGTTGTGGGCACATCCCCAGTAGGGAATGTGCGAGGCAGCTGGTCGATGTTTCTCTCTCATCAATGTTTCTAACTCTCTATCCCTCTGTCTTCTCTCTGTAAAAAAAAAAATCAATAAAATATATATTTTTTAAAAATGTTGTCTGGGTCCAGGCTCTCTCTGCCTCTCTGCTTTGGCATTCTGAACGCAGAGGCCTCTGCCTTCATGCTGGTTGCCTCCTGGTTGCAAAATGGCTGCTGCACCATCACCCTCACATCAGCATTTCAGTCATGAAAAAGGAGGAAAGGGATATAAATGACTTTTGAATAGCCAATCCACAGTGTCAGCCATAAGGGGATAGTAAGAGTCTCTCCCTCAGATAATCATTTTGAGAATTAAGTGAGAGAATGAATGTAGAGTACTTACATAGTGCCTGGTACTAGCTAGTGATCATAAGTATCAGTCATTAATATTCATAGTAGCCTTGGACTCCATGTGATACAACTGTGAAGAGCACATCCTTCAGCCAATGACCATGAATCCTACCATTTCTCTGTAGGGCTTAACAGAAGCAAAAGATCAGACGTACACTACCTATTCTGACAAGATTCTGGAACGCTGGCAGGGAGAGATGCTATTCAAGAGCAGATGCTGTTGCTGAAACTGGTTTGGCTCAGTGGATAGAGTGTCGGCCTGCGGACTGAAAGGTCCCAGGTTCGATTCCGGTCAAGGGCATGTACCTGGGTTGCGGGCACATCCCCAGTAGGAGATGTGCAGGAGGCAGCTGATCGATGTTTCTCTCTCATCGATGTTTCTAACTCTCTATCTCTCTCCCTTCCTCTCTGTAGAAAATCAATAAAATATATTTAAAAAAAAAAAGCAGATGCTGTAGAAAGCAGACCAGCTGGAGAAAAGCTGGCATCCCCAGGGAGAGACTTATTCCGTCTCTAAACGGAGGCATGGGGTAGGGTTCCTAGGCTAGAATTAGATTAGAGAACAATTTTTATGACAAACCTTGGCCAAATCCAATAAACTTCTGTATCACAGAATATAGACAAGATAATTTTGGAAAGTCTCAATTGTCAGGCCATGGATACAATGAGTAACTGTCATTAAAAATAACATCTTGAAACATTCCTTAACAAACCTATATATTGAATAGTTACAATAAATTTAATATTATCTTGTGGCTGTGTGGAACTGATTAATATCTGTTGAGTCTTTCGGGGAACAAGTGGAATAAATATAATATATATTAGGGAAAGTTCATTGGCAATTAGAAGGAAAAGAAAAAGCATGACAAAAAATAACTTGGGATTAAACATTGTCATAGGTAATGAAATCCAGGCTACGATGGTGATGAGGAGGAGGACGGCAATGACATTGATGATCATGGCTGAGGCTTCATCAACACCTACTATGTGCCAGGCACTGTTCTAAGTGCTTTGCAGACCATATGCCATCAATTCTAAATGGGTACTATTCCCTCGGAGTGACTACTCTGTGTCCAGCACCAGCACTTTGTCCTGACATCAAATCTAGGATGTCAATTTGCACTTTTCTCATTCTCATTCCACAGATGAGGAAATTGAGCCTTAGCACGGTAGCTATTTCCTTGTACCTGAGGAGCTGGGATTTGAACAGCCATCCATCCGCCTCCTGAGCCTACGCCCTGAGACCACACTCTATGCTATAAAATATATACTTGTATGTACATAAAATTTCATAGGAAAATTTTAACCTCTTTTCTTTTAAAAAAGATGAATTAGAGATTTATTTCTTGTGAACAAATTGCCCGCGGTAATTGCTCTGCTGAGAGGTGAAGTCTGGATAATATCTATATCCTTTAGCAAGGGGGAGGGGAGGCAAGGCCACGGTGAGTCATTCCCTGTGCTGGGCCAGCTCCTCATTCTTTGGTGCTGAGAGGAAAAAGATCTGACCCAGAATCACCAAACTGTGACTCTCCACTCAACCGATTTCCAACAAAACAATCATCTGGGCCATGTTCCACATCACCTGATTTATCTCCAACATCAGATCATGCTCTTTCTTTCCACTTCTCTCCCCAAACCCACTCTTACTCCTCTGCCCTTTGAATTCTTTGTTCCTTCCTCCCTCAGCCTGTCCAGGGGTTTTTCTGGCATCTCAAGTTCATTGCCAGAGAAGGTCACATTGAGCCCTCAAAGACGTAACACAGAGCGTGAGTCATGTTCTTGCAAGCAGGGCTTTCATTGTTTCCTGATGGCCTGGGTGGCACCATCTCCCTTCACAGCTTTCATTTCAGGATGTTTAGAGAGCGATCTCAGAGCTATGTCCACTTAGGTGGACGAAACAGGAGTCTGGAGGAGCAGCTGCAGTATCTGGGGTAAGTTACCTTTTGCCAAAATGAAAGAACAAAAGTTTGGTATCTGTTCTACTTAGTATTTCAAATACCATTTTGTTCTTTAAAGTTGTATACTTCTGCTCTAGCTGGTTTGGCTCAGTGGATAGAGCATCGGCCTGCAGACCCAAGGATCCCCAGTTTGATTCCGGTCAAGAGTACATACCGTGGTTGCAGGCTCCTCCCTGGCCTGGGCCCTGGTCACGCAGGAGGCAATCCATCAATGTGTTTCTCTCACATAGATATTTCTCGCTGTCTTTCCCTTTCTCTAAAAATCAATGAAAAATATCCCTGGGTGAGGATTAAAAAAAAAGTTGTATACTTCCTACTGTCTGGGGCCCATGGCAGGCTGCCTCAGGATATCCCACAATTACTTCAAGCTAAAATCTCCTGAGAAGGAGCAGGAATGAAAGGAGCTCTCTGACTCTCCTCTGTCCCCCGAAAGCAGGCAATAAATCTCATGTGATAGGTGCCCTCCCCACTCGTGAGGGCTGAGAGACGGCAACCTTATCACAGAGTTAGAAAATCCAGAGTCGAAAAAGCCTGTATAAATAAACCTTGTAACGTCATTACTAATTTACTACCTGAGCCCAAACCTTGCTTAGATTCCCTTCTAATGAGCACTAACTTTCTTTGTCCTGTCGATTGCTCAACAAAGTATTGTTTCTTTGGCTGAAAAGTATAAAAAAGGTGCCTAGTTCAATCATTTCTTTGAGCCTCATTTTATGATCTGGTATCATATTTTGATTCTCCCGTGTGCATGTATTAAATTGGTTTTTTCTCTGGTTAATCTAGTCTTGTGTCAGTTTGAGTATTTTATTATTAGCCCAACCAACCATAAGAACTAAAGAAGGGAGTGAGGAATTGTCTTCCTCCAAACACCATTGATAGGCACCATGGGAGAACAAGCCAATAAAAGTACATGAAAAGCCTGGTCAGCAGTTGAATATTGACCCTGGAACCAAGAGGTTGCAGGTTTTATTCCTGGTCAGGGCACATGCCCTAGTTGTGGGCTCAATCCCCAGTAGGGGGTGTGCAGGAGGCAGCTGTTTGATGATGTTCCTCTCTGTCATCGATGTTACTTTCTCTCAATTCCTCTCCCTTCTCTCTTAAAAAAAAAATAAATAAATAAATCCTATATAATAAAAGGCTAAAATGCAAATCGACCAAACAGTAGAATGACCGGTCGCTATGATGCGCACTGACCACCAGGGGGCAGATGCTTAATGCAGGAGCTGCCCCCTGGTGGTCAGTGTGCTCCCACAGTGGGGAGTGCTGCTCAGCCAGAAGCCGGGCTCACAACTGGCGAAGTGGTGGTGGCAGGAGCCTCTCCTGCCTCCATGGTGGTCAGACATTCCCCGAGGGTTCCCAGACTGTGAGAGGGCGCAGGCTGGGCTGAGGGACGCCCCCCCAGTGCACAATTTTTGTGCACCAGGCCTCTAGTAAAAACATTTTTTTCAAAAGTACATGAAGAATAAAATCCAACTAATTTATGATATCTAAAAACACCTCAGAAAACATTTGTTAGTTAGTTTAAAATATGGATTCTACAGTATGCTGTTACAAGATTTAATAATAAAAAATAATAACCATAAAGCCCAGAATGTTCTGAGCTGTGATTATGGAGCTGTGCTTTGCAACCCTTCTATATTATCCATCACAGAGCAAACGGAGATTTGCCCTCATCCTATCTTCCGTCTAGCCAGACATTCCAAATCTGCCTTCACTTCCATTCTAAGCAGACAGTCTATATAAGGTTTGCCCCTCTTTCTCTGAAGCAGTATTACTTGAATCTGTTAAAAAAAATTATCTAATATAAAAGGGTGGGAGAGCACAAATATTTACAACAAACTTATTCCATGCCAGGCAATTTCACATTTTACAAATGTTATCTCACTTAATCTTCAATAGAAGCCTATTAAGACCTCCCTCATCTTCCTTTTGATAAGGGGAGGAAATGTAGGCCAACATCTTTAAGTAATTCACCGCAAGTCATACAACCAGTTCATGGTGAGCCAGGATTTGAACCAAGTCTATCCAGCTCCAAAGCCTGTGCTCTTTCTCCTCTATTGGTGGCTCTCAAGCCTGGCTTTAGACCACTATCACCTGGGGAGCTTCTAGGAACATACTGACACCTGAGCCCCAATCTAACCCACTTACAGGATCTCTGAGATTTTTAAAGCTCCCAGGTTATTCTAATGTGTAGTAAAGGTTGAAAAATCTGTGCTCTCTGCTAAGCTGAACGTTAAATGTCAAGGTTGGAGAATGAACAAACTGTTACAGAGCCAAAAGTCTGTATGTCTGTGACAACTTGTGTAGTATTAGTTATTTTAACATTTATTCCAAAAGAGCTTTATTTCCCATTTGATTTGCTGCTGCGTGAAATGCAATCAGCATTGTTTTCTCCACCTTGAACTCAGGGTAGGAACTGAAGCGATTTCCTCCAGGTGGCCTCGGGAGTAGACGGACAGCTTGGTGGGGGAGTTAGAGAATTCCCAGCCTTTTGTGCAATCCCGGGAGCCCCGCGGCTTCTCCTGACCACTGCCCAGTGTGGCCCAGCACCAGGCGCAAGTGCGCCTTAAAGGCGGGACCAGGCAGGAGTGGCTTCCCAGTGACAAGTAGAACCTTATTTCAATGCCCCTGTTTCTGACAGACTTACTCAAAACTCAGGAAATGATGCCCCGGCTTGTAACAAAAATGTCATAATAAGGACGAGAGAGATGCCCTGACGGTTTGGCTCAGTGGATAGAGCATCAGCCTTCGGACTGAAGGGTCCCAGGTTCGATTCCGGTCAAGAGCATGTACCTTGGTTGCGGGCACATCCCCAGTTGGGGGTGTGCAGGAGGCAGCTGATCGATGTTTCTCTCTCATCGATATTTCTAACTCTCTATCCCTCTCCCTTCCTCTCTGTAAAAAATCAATAAGATATATTTTAAAAAAAAGATCACTAGTAATTTAAAAAAAAAAAAAAAAAGGACAAGAGAGCTAACGAGTCCTACCAACCGTGGGTGCAGAGAGATGGAGGCTGGTTGCAGAAGACCCCATGATGCCACGTGTGAATCCTCTGAGGCAGGAAGGTACTGACGTTTCTCTTATGTCATCTTTCCTTCTCGGGATCTTCCGAAGGAGTGCGGCTATAGAAGCCAAAGATCCTTGAGGAGGGACCGCTCTGCAGCCTGCAGATATCAGGCAGGGAGAGCCTAGAGGAGGGACTGCGTACTATAGGGAAGGGGAGAGAGATGAGAAGACTCATTCTAAGGAGCAGAGAACACTAGGCCAGCATCCAGTTCCTAGCCTTTCCCCCCAGTTCCTGTGACTGCCCTTCACTCCGCAGGGACCAAGAAGAGACAAACAGCATTTGGAAGAGCTTGGTCTTCAACGTTTGTCTTCTAAACCAAAGCAGTGAGTCCGAGGAAGAGGTGAGCCAGGCGGCAGCAGGCTGGGGAGGAAATGCCTGGAGCAGGCAGGGTCTCCTAATCGCCCTCCAGTCATCTCAGTGGGATCATCTGCTCTGCCTCCTGTGCAGCCAGGTGTGCTGTCAGAAGAAGGTCCGGGCGGCTGTCTTCCCTTCTCTCAGGAGGGGTTGGGCCGGAGCCCAGGGCTAGAGAGGCCTAGCGACCAGGGTGGCAGCCGAGTGAGAGCCATCCGCCCTGTCCCCCGGGTCAAGAAAACGTGCCTCCCCTACCTGTTCCCACGTGGTAAGTTGTCCCCACTCCCAATAGCTCAACATAAAACAGCCCAACGACTCGAAGCATCTTAATTTCCCCGAGAGAAAATGAGTATTTGCAACTGGCAGCAATGTCATAGGCCATAAAAGCTAAATAAAACGGGCTATCAACAAACACTTTGAAATACATCTTTGTAATTGGAAAAAAAGAACACTTTTTGGTTTGTTTGTTTTTATAAGAGGAGTCAGTTAGACTCAACAACAAAACAGAAAACGGGGAGTCCATTTTGGGGTGGACCTACCTAGTCTTTCCCCCCAGTAGTTTCCGGTCCTGTACGACTTCCCCACCCCTCCGTCTGGCTTGGGTGTTTTAAAGGTGCAGTCCCGAGAGGGAGGGGTCCAGCGATCCCCCAGACACCTTCGTAGGATTGAAGTGAGACAGCAAGGGGACTAGAGGTTCTTTCCCGGGTGAGCCCCCATAGGACAGGGGGGCAGAATAGTCCACAGATGCTACTGAGCCCAGCCTGGCTCAGAGCTGTGGAATCAGCCCACAGGCCCCCTAGCTGCACCCAAGCACAGAGGGTCTTAGTAGCACAGCGTTGCTTTCCTGCACCCAGCATGCCTTAGGTGCCGCAGAATGTTACCAAGAGAATGTAGGAGAATCACTGGGTCAGAAGGGACCTTGCAGCCTCGAAGGGAAAATGGAGCAGCCCCCATGCCCCCTCATGTATACTCCTCACCCCAGCGTGTGGCACACCTGGTGTGCCGCTGCAACTCCTAGGAAAGGTGGGATCCCTGAGTAGACCGAGATTACATTTCTTTCACCTGGACCAATGAAGACGACATTGCCATCAAAACTAGAACTTGGCCCTAACCCAGAGGTTCTCAACCTGTGGGTCGCTACCCCTTTGGCGGTCGAATGACCTTTTCACAGGGGTCGCGCCTAAGACCATCCTGCATATCAGATATTCACATTACGATTCATAACAGTAGCAACATTACAGTTATGAAGTAGCAACGAAAATAATTTTACGGTTGGGTCACAACATGAGGAACTGTATTTAAAGGACCAGAAGGTTGAGAACCACTGCCCTAACCAGTTTGGCTCAGTGGATAGAGCGTCGGCCTGCGGACTCAAGGGTCTCAGGTTTGATTCTGGTCAAGGGCATGTACCTCATCCCCAGTAGGGAGTGTGCCGGAGGCAGCTGATCGATGTTTCTCTCTCATCGATGTTTCTAGCTCTCTATCCCTCTCCCTTCCTCTCTGTAAAAAAGTCAATAAAATATATTTAAAAACAAACAAACAAACAAAACCTAGAACTTGGAAAGAAAATTGTTACATTTCTTGAATGCCTGTTTGCAGGCTGATCTTTTACCAGCTGCGGTGTTAGGCACAGGCCTCACCAGTTTCCATGTGAACTCAGAATCTGCCGCTGTGTGTGATCATTATGATGCCCAGCTGTCCAGTGGCTTCTCTGCCTCTCTCTGCCTCTCCCTGCCGTGGGAAACATACCTTTAGTGGAATTCAGAGGCCCGTGGGTAAAGACAGAAAAATACAGTCTGCTCTTTACCTCCTCACATTTTTTTATACAAATGAGAACACAGTTTCACATCCTATAATTTGTGTCTATATTATGGTGAAAACATCTGTGTTAGGAATTATTACACTCCCAGGAATCGATCTTCATAATCTTTCCATAAGCCTGGAGAATGCTTTGCTTCTTTTTCTCGCTCCAAATTCTTTAAAATCACAGCACGACCAATCGCAGCATCCTGGGCTTACAGCTTCCTTGTCCTAACGCTAGTAGTTGTGTGGAAGCTTTAAAATGGTCCTTCTTTCCTGAGTTACCGCCTGGAATATCTGATCTCTCCTCATCCAATGATTTCTCTGGGTCTAAATAGCTCTGCTTCCTTTGGTGCTAGGTCTTCTGGCCAAGAGGCAGATTCCCACAGCTCCGCATCAGTGGTTCAAGTTCCTAGAAACCTGTGCACAGAGTGCACAGGCCCTCAGCTGGCGGATTGTTGCCTGGAAAGTTGAGATTGCAGGCCAGGTGATAGCAGAGTCCTGGGTTCAAAAACTGGCTAATTATATGACCTTACCCAGGCTATGCAACAACTCTTTTTTAAAAATTTATTTTATTTTTTTCAATTATATATGACTTTGTATTTGTTTCAGGTGTGCAGCCTAATGGTTAGACAATCATATACTTTGCAGTGTTCTCCCTGATGTTCCCAGTGCCCAAATGGCACCATTATGCAACAACTCTTAACTTTCCTCACCTATAATAATTTCCCACAATGTCTCTGACAATGAGATAATGTATATACAATGCTTGGGACTTAGTAGGCATTCAACAATAAAGAATTCCTTGCTTCTTTTTCTAAGCTAATATGGCTGGGTTTGTGTATTTACTAGTAAGTGTTGGTATTTTACAAAGACTAACGTCAACTCTTTTAAGCCATTTTATTATAGTCAGTAATAAAGTACTTATATTCGTATTTATTCATCTGCTGATCCCCTATAATGTATTTGTCACGTTATATTATAGCTGTCTGATTATGCTATGGGATCATGCAGAGTTGGAACTCTGTCTAAAATTCTCCCCCTATCCCCAGAACTTAAAAAGCACACGCAGTAAATGTTTAATAAATGAACAAAGAAATTAATGGATCCCTAATTAAGCATTTAGGTCACGGACTTAGCTAATGCCTTATGTCCCATGAGTGCTTTTAATCGAATACACATTTTCTGAGCAGATAGAATGCTCAACATCGTGTGTTCCGTGCAGTTAAGAGCCTTCTTACAATAAAGTGCAGTATCATAATCATGTCATAGACAAGCACAAGAATGTCTATACCATGCAAATAACTATAACATGGATAGAGAGAGCGCGAGCTGGGGACTGAGGGGAGAGAGATGGTTAAGAGGATTAAGACATTTCCACTGAGGACTGAGGTACACGGGCTGACCTCAGGAGAGGCGTGAGATCCCAGCAGCAGTGGAGAGAGGATGCTCCAGCGGGGATTTGTGCCAAAGGCAGACAGTGCGATGGGCAGTCGGAGGGCTGCAAGTGGTCTGGTCTGAAGGACAAAATATGTGCAAGTTGGCCAGAGCTGTAAGCAGGGAGGTCTTGGAGGGCCAGCCAGACCGAGAAATTGATTCTCTTCGATTATTTTTCGTGATAGTTGACATAGGATGTTATATTAATTTTCCAGTGTCAAACATAGGGATGCGACATTTATCTACCTTACAAAATGATCACCACAATCAGTCTGTAAGCATCTATCACTGTACGTCGTTATTACAATGTTATTGACTCCATTTCCTACGCTGCACAGCACACGCCCATGACTTATTTTGTGATTGGAAGCTTGTGCTTAATTCTCTTCCCCCTTTTCCACCCAGAAATGGATTCTTAAATCAGGCAATGGGTGCTATTGAAGATTTAGAACAGGGTAGCTTCAGATTTAATGAATGTTTAGCAAGTGCCCTTATTTTACAGATTATGCAAAGGAGGCTCAGACGGATGAAATGGTTTGGTCCCTGATACTTCCAGCACAGGATGGGGACGCCTCTGGAAGGCTTACTCTGCAGCAGGGTAGGCTGGACTGGAGGGAGAGAGATGGAAGCTAAGGGGGTTTTCTTTTCTTTTCTTTTTTTAAAAAATATATTTTATTGATTTTTTACAGAGAAGAAGAGAGAGGGATAGAGAGTTAGAAACATTGATGAGAGAGATTGATCAGCTGCCCCCTGCATGCCCCCTACTGGGGATGTGCCCTCAACCAAGGTACATGCCCTTGACCGGAATCGAACCTGGGACCCCTCAGTCTGCAGGCCAATGCTCTATCCACTGAGCCAAACCGGTTCGGCGAAGGGGGTTTTCTTAAAGTCACCTCGTGGGCCACTGCCACAAACACAGCAACCCCACACAGAAGGTTATCTGTCCTTTACCCAGTGAGAAGATTCAAACACAGTTTCCGATCTGATGTAGACACTGACCCAAGGCAATGGGAGGAGCGAGGTTGTGAAGCAGATATTTAGAAGCCAGACTGATTGAAGTCTACATTTTGAAGGCAGCGAGTGCTCTGGTCAGATTTGCGTTTCAGAAAGGCAATTTTGTCAGCAGTGTGGAGTCTGGGTTAGAGGCAGGTTGGGAGGCAGGGAGGTAAGGAGACTTCTGCAGAAATCCAGGAGGTGTGGTGACCACGTGAAGGTGGTGGTTGTGAGACACTGAGCGCAAAAGGCAGGTGGGGATACAGTTGGAAAGTGTAGGAGGCAGGATTTGAAAACAGAGTTTCTGTTTTGAGCCGTTTGATGAAGAATGGGCCATGGACTGTGAGATGCAAGACCCATTGATGAGGACAAATGTATAGGGCTAGGGAGTGGTATTAGGAAGGGAGAGATGAAGGAAAAGGGTGGGAGAGAAAGGATGTTACAGCAATATGAGCAGAAGAGTCAGGAGGAGGAGCTGCTCAGGAGGAGTAGCTGAGGTGGGGAGAGGCAGCTCTGTTTGGGGAACTTTATTGTCTCCTGCCCCTCTCCTACCGGTTTAGATTTCAACGTTGTCATCAGGGTTAATCATGTGGTGCCATCAGAATGATTCTCTTTGCTGCTCCGATTGTTCCAGGGGGAGCAGGAAAAAGATGGCAATTACTGCTCCGTAATTTCCTCTCAGGAAAAGCTGTAGCTCCTTCTAAATGAATCATAACATTTCATTGACAGAGAAAAAAAAATTGAACAGAATGAAAACAATCTTCCTTTGAAGACAAGAATAAACAAAGTCACTGACTGTAATCACTTCCGTCTCAGCTGTTACCACCAAAGGAGAAAATGGCCAGAAGATCGTTGGTCCAGGAATAATAGGTGACCAACTGACCTTCCATGGTTTTAGCACTGAAAACCCCACATCCCACAATCCTTCAAGGGTCACCCTCCCCAGGAATAAGAGGGTCATAGAGGTGACGGTTAGCAGGGCTTACCCAGGAAGGGCGAACAGAAGCGTGGTCGGGGAGGTGGGGCAGGGCTGGGCAGCAGGAAAAGGGTGAGTATGCAGTCCTTCCCCTGTGTACCCAAGGACTGCTTGGGGCATTGGCAGAATGGAGAGGTCCCATGGTTTCCCTCACCTGTACATCTTAGCAGCAATTCTGAGGGATGCAAGTCCAATCCTTCGAATCCTGTAGAAGTCTCTCTTCTTTCTGATCTTCATTAAAGAAGATCACAGAGGGTCAGCGTCACCCCTCTGGGTGGGGGGAGGGGAAAGGGAGCCTGAGCCAGACACAACCCCCCCCCCCCAAGAGCTCCCTAGCTCTCTCTAGTTACTGCCGCCACCCTCTTAGACTTGGCCTCAGTGTTGTGCCAGGCTCCGTGACAACCCCCCACCCCACCCCACCCCACGTGGCCGAGTCTCCCAGCCATGCCAGCCCTTCTTGCCAGGAGAGGTACCATGTTATATGGTGGGGAAAGCACTGGATTTTCAGACCAACTTCTCTCACTTGCATCTGCTCCATCACTTCCTGGTTGAGTGGACCATAAATACGTTTATAGCTGAACTTGGCGCTAACAGTGTTCTCTTTACCTACCTCACAAGGCTTTTTGGAGGAGTCATAGGGATCACTTATGTGAAAGGTCTTGGCTTAAAAGTGAAAAAAAAAAAAAATCTAAGCATCTCTACATACACATGTACGGTCTCAGTAAAGATTCTTTGTAACGGCCCACATGTTTGAAATTGATGACTTTATTGACACGAACGTTGCCATAGAAAGTGTTATGCTAATAGGGTAGTAAGAATCAGTTCCCATATCACATCCACATGAAAAAACTGCCAAATTTCCAGTAACATTCCAGAAATGGTCTTGGTGACACCCGGATTGCTCTGCAGAGGGGCGGATCATATATGCCGTTTATCCCCTTCTGCCCCAGGAGTCAGAAACTGTCTCTACATCCAACGGAGACACGCTCTCAAGGTGATCAATCCCATGCAACATGGAGCAGCTAAGTATGAAAAACAAGGCTGTGCAGAGAAACGAGGCTTAGCCTGTGGCTGAGAGCAGTGCCGGGTGAAGGAACACCCTCCACACACACACACAAGGCAGGTGCCCTGGGACAGTGAGCCCTTGAACTTGCAGGAGCGACGCCCACCTGTGGCAGTTGGGGCTCCTGCTCAGTAATGCCAGTGGGGACATAGGAGTCACAGGTTTTGCTTTTATTATTATTATTATTATTATTATTAAACATTTCAAAACAGGAAGTTGCTGAAAAGCCCTTTCTCAGAGAATCAGAAAGTGACAGACATTTGAGGAAACTGTCGTTTGGGGTACGGTGGAAGTCTTGTGTGATCGGGACACGCACGCAGAGTTTAAGACGGAAACCTGTCCTGAATATACACGTAAGATCACACCTCAGGGCCATTCACAACACACGAGACCTCAGTGTCTCCGTCAGTCTCTGCTTATTAAGTCCACGGTCAGGTTCAGGATATAGGATGGTGACTGGCCAGCCGCCCATCTCTCAGCATCTGCCAGGTGCCTGGCTCCAGGTTGGCATTTAATGTTTAATGAATAAATACACAATCTACTGAAGGAGAGGAGGGAGGGAGGGAGGAAGTGACGCTGCCCGTGTGTGTTTGAGGAATAACAGAGTTGGCAGGTGAGGAGACAGTATCTGGACTGGGGCCTGCGGATGCCAGTTGTCTGGACTGTGCAGTATAAGCACACAGCAGCCGGCTGCCTGTTCCTGCCACACATGGAGCTCACTGGTATCATCTGGTACAACGTCAGGCCTCTCTTTCCCAAGCCCTTGCCACATGACTTTGGAGGAAAATACTCCACCTAACCATTTAAAGAAATGCTGGAAATGTGTGTTCCTAGAAAAACTTTTTTTTCCCTGCATCAGCTGCCTGATTTCTAACACAGTGCATGTCCATCTAATGTCAATGTGATTGCGCGTCCACCAGGTACTGACTTTCTAAAGTGATTCCTCTGCTGATGCCAAAATGGCACAGTCCTGGGGCTGCGTACAGAGAGAGGGGGAGGGAAGCCCTGTGTGCAGCCGACATGGTCTGGATAATCCCCCCAACCGTGAGCAGAAACAATTGCAAATGACCCGATTGAGCGAGAGAATGCTCGAGAACACAAGCCAAGGGGCCTGGAAAGCTATGAAAAATGCCATGTCTGGCTGAGCCCGCGGGGGTGTCCTTGGTTGGATGCACTGACCACAGTGGCTGTGACGTTATGGTTCAAAGGCCGATGTGGACACCAGCATGGGGGCGGGGGCACTGCAGGCGGATGGGGAATGGGTGTGACTGCCTCCCAGAGGCCTCCCAAAGACACGCCGGGGTGTTGCTGGGCTTTGAGCTCAGGAAACAAGAATAACAGGGAGTTTTCCTGGTTCTTGGTTTCTCATGCATCTTGGCTTAAAGTTAGGTGAGAGCCAACTTTTAATCGCACGCGGTAAGCTTGGTGGTGGCGGCATTCAAAAAGAGAGAACGAACAGGCTTGACAGAAGCGACGCACGCTCCCGTGGCCAGGAGAGCGTGGAGCTGACACGTGACCCTCCCACCCCTTCTCCTTTCTCTGCTTCAGAAACCGGCCTGTGGCTTTAGCTCAGCCCTCCCAAGCCAGACCTAAGCGCAGGCATTGCAAGGCAGCACACTGAGCCGCTCATTTGCAGCTTATTGGCCTATGTGAGCACTGTGCCAATACATGTACGTGAAAACCATGGGCCCAGAATGTCCCGAGAGCTCAGGCAGCTGTCGGTTGCCGGGCCAGACAGTCTCTCAAGGCACTCAGCAGCGTTCACGATCAGCGGGGCACCCTCCTCTTCCAGGTTCCTTGTGGGATCGGGTATGCGATGGGCACCAAAGAAGTCCATCTGCCCGCGTGGGCACAGTTCTCTGTGATTCCTCGACTTCCTCCACCTGTCGGATGCTGCCCTCTGTGACGTTCATGGTGACTTCTTTTGCAGGCATTCGCTTAGCATCTCATTTAGCCTGTTAAAAAGTGTAGCACAGTGGATTGAGTGACTGGGAGATCACCAAAGTCCTCACATTGCATTCGTCTCCCGAGAGGGGTACACACACAGACACACGCACACACACACGCGCGCACACACACGCACGCACACACACGCACACACAGCGGCAGGAAGCATGGCCCCTGAGAACACATGCACATGTGTTCCTTCTCACAGGCTTCTGTGGGGAACCTCTCACACCACAGAGCCTGGCACGGGGCGTGCTCAGTAAAACATTGCGGACTGAATGAATGAATAAGCTAAGGTCCATCACAGGGTGACGTGAAAGGTTTCACAGATGGTTTCAGTAGAGTAGTTAAGGGTTTGAGCTTTGGAGTCAGACAGACTTTGGCTAAAATCCTGACTATAGGATTTCACAATGGACAAGTTTCTCCTAACATCTTTAACCTGTAGTTTCCTCACCTGTAAAACGGGGAATAATAATAGTACCTTTCACAGAAGGCTATTGTAAGGGTTAAATAAGAGGATGCATGTACGGTGCTTAGGCCATGCCTGTAGCTGAATAAAAATGAAAAAAAAAAGACTTAGTAAGTATAATAAGTAAAAAATAGGACAGCATATCCCCTTCTAAGTGAAGATACCCCAAGGATAAAATTCCAGACTTCATATTAAATACTAAGGCGTTGACTAAATTGTAAGTTCTTCAACCATATGCACCACCGAACCCTCCTTCCAGAGGAAACAACTTTAACTAGTGAGGGGCAGCTGTGCCCATCCCACTCACAGTGCCCATCCCGCTCACTGGCCATGCGCTTGGAGTGAGTGTGAGATGCGCCCTATGAGTGTCTTCATCGAGGATGGACAGAGACGTGCCACCAATCCCAACCCAGGAAGGACCTGCTGTCCAGCTGCAGGGAATACAGCCAGCAAGGAGCCTCCGGTTGCCCCTCCAGAGTGGCCTCAGCTGCAGAGCCACCTCACCCAGGGCCTTGCCCTTCCCAAGGTGGACCGGGAGGCGGGTGAAGGCAGGCGTACAGAAGCCTGGCTATTTGGCCCAGAGCAGGCCAGCTCCGACAGGCCGTTTATCCCCAGAGCTGCGCATGGGGTGGGGTCGGTGGGGTTGGGGTCGGCCGAGGCTGACCTCAGGTCTGCGTTGTGGCTCAGCTTCCCCCTCTGCCCGCTCCTGCTTCCAGCCCTCCCTCCCACTGTGCTGACAGGGAGCTTCCCGGGGAACATCCTGTCTAATATCATCTCAGAGTCTGCTTCCTGGGAACCTCGGTCAGGCTCTGCTCTGCGCGAGCATCTCCCCATGCGGGTGTGAGTTATTGACGACAAACGCATATTGATTATGCGATTCGGCCCCTGCACGCAAGGCAACTCCTTCATCTGCAGTGCTTCCAAAGAAATGGTGGGCTGTGCACCCCTGGAGAGAAAGAAATCGCTCTGTTGTCTTTATTAACAGGTGACGTGCAGGCTTCTATCCTGTCACACAGACCCTGCGCGGTAGCTGCTGGTGATGGCCCTCTCAGAGTCCCCTGATGCGGCCGGTCCATCCACCCGCACCCCCCCCCCAATCCATCCGCCGCCCCCCCCCGCCCCCCCCCTCCCCCGCTGCTGTGAGTTTCGGCTGCTAACTGCTCACAGCAGCGCCCTTCTTTTGAGAACTGCCTGCATCTGATTGGAGCCACTTCGAGAGAGATGCCCAAGAGGTTTCACCCTAATTCCTGGAGACAGCCCCAAGCCTGATTGTAGGGGACACAAAAGGCCGCCCCCGTTGCCTCAAGGGGGTCTACATCTCTGATGCCACTCATGCTCCGGAGGTCCCGTGCGATCAGGCGGAGGCTGCACTGTAGCCGTTCAGCTGGGCTGATGTGTTTGCTGAACCTGGTCCTCGGCCCCACCCTGCTTCCCCACTCCGTCTGGTTTCACCTGAGACTTTCCATCACTTGCAAGAGAATCCTGATCGCAGGCCCTGCTTCTAAGGAACCTGACCTAAGGTCATACTCTATAGGTGATTAAAAAACAATTTTTTTATTGATTTGATTTCAGAGAGGAAGGGAGAGGGAGAGAGAGATAAAAACATCAATGATGAGAGAGAATCATTGATCAGCTGCCTCCTGGACACCTACCACTGGGGATTGAGCCTGCAACCTGGGCATGTGCCCTGACTGGAAATTGAATCGTGACCTCCTGGTTCATAGATCGACGCTCAACCACTGAGCTACACCGGCCAGGCTAGGTGATTTGAGGGATATTTAAGGATAATTTTGACTACATGCAATTTTAGCCTGATCCATTGACTGCATGAGAAAGGATTTCACTGTTTTTCCTCTTCACGCTCCCAGGGCCCAGCTCAGTCTGAGACATAGTAAGCTCTCTGTTTAACTCTGGCTGAGTACATGGATGAAGGGACGCACAAGCACCGCATCTGTCCGTGTCCCCTTGCTTTACACCCGTGGTCAGTGCTATCTAAGGATTCAGTCTACACTCAGCTCTTTCACGCCTGACCTGGCACCAGGGCCAGCAGTACCGCCTATGGATTTATTTTTCCCTAAAAGCAGAAAAGTCATAAAGTTCCACAACCAAACTTGTTTCCTAAAGAAAAGTGTGGCAATTATGAGGGTAATTCCATCCGAGTTCAGGTGTTCTCGCATAGAAGCGTTGAGGACTGGGGGGGGCATAGAGACACAGAGGCCTTATTGAAATGGGCCAAGCTGACGGCAGCCTTCCCCTAAACTGGTGGGCGGTACGAGAGCTTTCCAGAATGGAAATGTAAATTTTCTGAACGGCCTAACTGCTTTCCTTCGAGTTGTTGGCAAGATTTCACAAACGGTTACTAAAGATTATACACGGAAAATGTTCTGCTCTATATTTCAGTCTGTTTTTCTAAGCTTAAATATCCAAGCAAATATTCAGTAGTTGGTTGATTCTTAATTTCCCAACCTGTTTAAGAGTCAGAGGCTATGAAATAGTCACTCCCAGAACAGCCAGAGAATGTGTGTGGTGTGAACCTCAGGTACAACGGGGCGATTTCTTAAGTTTGTACATCAAAAGTCTATTCACAGGACAAGTTTTGGGGCAGACAGACCTAGATTTAGCACAAGGCTTTGCCACCCATCCCTTTGCCGTCACAAGCCCTGTTTGCTCTAATCTTTGAAACTCAGTCAGTCCCCTTCCCTGAAATTGGGGAAATAATGCTCACTTCTTAGTTTTTTCTGAGAGAATTATGCATGTCACTTAGCACTAGTAGGGTGACCAACTTCTCCCGGTTTACCCAAGACTGACCTGTTTTAAACAGAAAGTCCCAGGCCCTGGTCAGGTGGCTAAGTTGGTTGGAGCATGGCTCCATACACTAAAAGGTTTCAGGTGGTTTCCTGGTCACGGCACATACCTAGGTTGTGGATTTGATCCTGAGTTAGAGCGTGTATTGGGAGGCAACCAATTGATGTTTCTCTCACACTGGTGTTTCCCTCCCTCCTTCCTTCCCTCCTTCCTTCCCTCTCTCCCTTTCTCTCTCTCTGGAAATCAGTAAGAACATATCCTTGGGTGAGAATTAAAAATACTGAAAGTCCCACATTCTGGGAGCCTGCCCAGGACAGTGAATCACCCAATGACAGCCATCAACATTAATTACACTCGCAAAAGGATGTCAGTCAAACAGACCAAATTTATGTAGAAAACTCTAATTCTTCTGAAACTATGACTATTGCTGCTACTACTTTTTCCTCTTTGTGTGTGTGTGTGTGTGTGTGTGTTAATCTTCACCCAAGGGTATTTTCCCATTGATTTTCAGAAAGAGTGGGAAGGAAGGGGTGAGACAGAGAGAGAAACATCGATGTGAGAGAGACACAACTACTACTACTTTTAAATAACATCAATAATCGCAACTCTCTATAAGACATGCACTTGGGCCGAAACCGGTTTGGCTCAGTGGATAGAGCATCGGCCTGCGGACTGAAAGGTCCCGGGTTCGATTCCGGTCAAGGGCATGTACCTGGGTTGCAGGCACGCCCCCAGTAGGGGATGTGCAGGAGGCAGCTGATCGATGTTTCTCTCTCATCGATGTTTCTAACTCTCTATCTCTCTCCCTTCCTCTCTGTGGAAAATCAATAAAATATATTAAAAAAAAAAAAAAAAAAAAGACATGCACTTGGATCAAGGACCAACTGGAGTTACGTCTCCCAGTGATGGGCACAGAAGGTTCCATGCCACAAGCAAACCCATTTTCAAATGATGACAGTGTATTGCCTTTAGAAAATCAAACACCTGGAATGACAATGCTTTCTCTCGGGAGCATTTTATAAAGGAGAAGCTTCCACGTCTGAGGCCTCAGGGGGAAGGTGCCCACCCCTTTAACAGCAGCTCCCCTATTCAGGGGTCCGTCGTCACTGCAATGTAGTTACAACCTGGACACCTCAGGTTTCAAGCCCAAACAAGAGAGAGAAAGAAGACAAGAAGGGAACTACAACGCCAGGTTATTGTCTCTAGAAGTTCCGAGAAGTAAGGTGCTTTGCCCTCCTATGAGAAAAAAGCCATACAGACACACGAAATAATTATACCACTTTTGTTCCTCCGGGTCTATGGCATTTGGGATAGCACGTATGTTTTCCCCTCTGATGTGGTTTCCAACCAGCCAAACCTTCTTATGTAACATCCCACCCTCTTGACTTAATGACAGGAAAAGAAAAGGTGTCCTTATTGTAATTACTGGCTTAAAAAAAATCTGAAGGTTCCCAACTCAATGGTGACAGAAGCCTACTTGGCACCTTTAGCCTTTTCAGCCGTCTGCTAATTCAATCCTTCTTCCACTTCTAAAATTCTTATTTTGTGAGTTGCAGCACCACTGACTCTTGTTAATGGGCCACCTCCTGTTTCTCGCCCAGTTTCACAGCTTTTCCATTCTTCCCTGGCCTCATTTTGATTTCTGCAGGTTTGGTCCTCTGTGAATCATTGATTTCAGGCCTCTTAATCCTGCCTCTTTAATGAAGAGTAATTCATGGGCTGAGGTTTCTCAAGGGGAACCAGATTGACTGTGATATCTTCTCTGTAGCCTCAAACCCAGATGGACTTCTTTCCTTGGGGTTTGAAGTCAAGGCCCCAGCTCAATCGGGTGGAAGTGGGGGTGGCCTGGCTGCTCCGGGGAGTCCTGGACTCAAGACTGGCCTAAACCTGCTCAGCCTCTTCTCATTTTCCCCCAAAATGGAAGCAGACGTTCGCAGCTTAACACTGACTCTGCAAATATATCTATACCTAACATGGTATGACCCCTTTCAGTCCCTTGCAGACAACTAAGAAAAAAAAGGCTGAGATTATGATTTACCAGACACCGATTTTTCTGTATAACCGATTTTCTAATTATAAAAGCAATACGTATTTAAGCGAAAGGAAATTCAGGGTAGAGAAGGGCGCAGTGAAAAGCAACACTCGCTCACCCTGGCCAGTGTGGCTCAGTTGGTTGACTGTCATCCCATGCACCGAAAGGTCGCCAGTTCGATTCCTGGTCAGGACACATGTCTAGGTTGCAAGTTTAATCCCCATTTGGGGTTTGTACAGGAGGCAACCAATCGATGTTTCTCTTTCCCTCTCCCTCCCTCTCTCTCTAAAATCAGTAAAAACTTTTTTTTTTTTTTTTAAGTAACACTTGCTCCCGCGCTCTGGCCACCCTTGGCCTCCCCAGAGGTATTTGGTGTGTGATTTTATGGAATGTGGCTGGGTTTCCTAAGACATAGGAGCAGAGAATTATCTCATTCTCTCTCTCACACTCTGTACTTCCTGGTTTTTAACCGCGGCTTGATTATATATTTACTATTTGCTTGCTTGCTTATTTTCTATGTCTTCATGAGATTATAAACTTCAAGAAAGTAGGCACCCAGTCTGTTGTGTTCACCACAGTATCCCAGAGTCTAACTTAGTGCCTGTCGCAGAACAGACACCCAACAAGGAATCTGATGAAGAATGTATGTGTGAAGATAAATCTTCAGAGAGAGAGAAAGAGAGAGAGAGAGAGGAAAAAAAAACCCCTAGGAACAGAACCTGTTTACATTGCCCTGACCAAACCTCAGCTTCCCCACAGGGTTTCAGTTATGCTCCTGATTGTCCTTGCACTGCCCCATGGGATGACTGGGAATGGTACTGTGCCCTTCCCTGACGAGGCAGCTGAAGTCACCCAGGCCGTACAATTTGCCCAAAGCCAATGTCAATATAGGTGGTGAGTTGAACTAAAAATGGTGGCCCTGGGTCCCACATCCAGCCTCCCACAGCTGCCAGAGCTCACCCTAAATCCTCCGCCATCTGGTTCCAGGCAGTGGGAAGGAGGAGCGTGGGGTCTGGCGGCAGACAGACCTGGGTTTGTATACTCCAACACGGCCACGTCCCGACTCCCTGTGCCATGCTGGCCGAATACCACCTTCTGAGCCTGTTTTCCCAGGTGGGGAGGGACCTGCTCACCTCTTGGAGTTCTGAGGGTGAAAGGTAACACCAAACAGAGTGTTTGGCTCAGAGTAGACCCTCTGAAAAGGTCAGTTTTCTCCTCTCCTCCTTCCCGAAAGATTAACGACTTGTCAGCTGTAACTCAAGAGAATTCTCTTCTTTTCAGTCAAATCCCGTTAAAGAGAGACAGACGATAACAGACCTCTAGCTGTTCCTGAATTCCATGATTTACTTGCTGCTGCTGCTGCTGCTGCTGCTGCTGCTTCACAAATTGTATGGCATTCATGCGAGGTTGGTCCGAAACATTTAATCTCAGCCAGTCCACCGGGGGCCAGGTTGCTAGCCTCCAGAGGCAGGGATCAGAGCGTGCCTCAGGCAAAACTCTCAGGAACTCCCCAGGCTGGAGCAATCCTGCGCAGTGTGCAGTCCCATGCAAGGCGCTCACCTAGGCTAACAGCCTGGGGTTTTTCTCTATCAGGTATCAAGTGTCCAAAGCAGGTGTTGCTTTGCAACTTGAACCTCAGATCAAACAGCAGGAAGGCAGTAGAACCTGCTTTGGGAAAGCAACTGGGCTCCCACAGAATCGTCATCCATCATGTGATGGTGGTGCTGGAGGGGGGATGGGTGGGAGGGGAGCCGTAGAAAACCTTTCTAACTTTAGTCAAGTATTAGGTCTCAGTCAATCAACATGTAGTTAGTGAGCACATACGAGGCAGGAGCATAACTCGGAAGTAAGCTCAGGGGGCAAGGGAAGAATACAAAGAAGGAAGTTTCTGTCCCAAGAGGTTTCTAATAGAGCTAGAGGCCTGATGCACGAAAATTCGTGCAAGAGTAGCCTTCCTTCCCCGGCTGCCGGCACCGGCTTTCCTCTGGCACTCGGGATGCAGGCTTCCCACAGGCACCTGGGACCCCGGCTGGCTTCCCCGGACCCCGGCTTTAGGAAGAACGTCCGGAATGACATCCAGAAGATTCCAGTCTAATTAGCATATTACCCTTTTATTGTTATAGATTGGTCTTGCAAGTCTTCATCTACATAAGGAAGTAGCCAATATAAAGATACTCCGTGGAAATCCCTACACATACACATACACCCCACATCCCTAGACTGCCAGGATGGAACTAGTGAGTACCCCCAAGTACCCTTCTAAAGGTCTCCCTCTCTTTGGTTTTCCCCAATAGTTTATTCTAGTCTCCCCCTCCATTTAATGTCTTGTTTTTGTTTTCCTAGGAGACACTCATATTTACTTTCCAAACTCTTCTCAGATATCTCCTATTACTGCCATCCAGGAGAAACGGGGCTGGCCCTGGCCTCCTTTCTGGGTCAGGCCTCTCTCTCTGGCCACAGCCATCTTTCCTGGATGGGCCAAGCCTTGCCTGCGGTCAGACACTGCAGGCAGGGAGGCGGGGTGGGTGGAGGCAGAGGAGGATGCTTAGGTGAGAACAGTCTGGGCACTGGCTAATCCCATTAGTGTGAGCTGGTCACGTTGCCAAGAATAATCAGGCACCTCGGATAGATGCGGTTCCTGATGACATGAAGCTCACCGGGAGGCCAGCACATGCTCGGGGCTTCGTGTACTAGGAGCTACAGCCACATAGATTTCTACCTCAGCTGACTACTCGAGGAGGTAGTTCTGGGAGAGAAAAACAAGCCCTAAGCCTGAGGAAAGGGCACGTTCAAGATGCGGAGTGGATATTCGGAGGCCGCCAGCGTTCCCGAACAATTCATTAGCAAGAGAGGGCAAGCAGCTACAGCGCTTCCTCTCGTGCTGTTTGCTGAGCTCAGGAGAGCAGCTGGGGGAAGGAGACCCAGTCAATGGTGTATCGATGCCGTGGAGTGGGAGTCCCAAGTGACCGGAGGAAATCAAGGTGCCACAGAGAAAGAGCGAGAGCTCCCACTGAGACAGCCAGTTCCAATTTGTGAAAGGTCGTTTTTGTCACATTCTTTTTGCCAGTTAGCACCCATGAACAGCAGGCATAAGACAGGGGCCAGAGAAAACGGACAGAGGGGAGGCGTGGCTTGTTTGATGGCTTGCTTGATGGAACCCAAAGTGGGAAAGGACTCCGAACATGAGATGCCCTTGTTCACAGGCATTGGCAGCCCCTCATCACCCTTCAGAGAGCGACTGGACCTGCGGGCGATTTTATCTGTGTTAAGCAGAGAGATTGTTACTACCTACCAGTGGCCTTTTATCTCCGTCCCAGCACCACTTATTTTATAACCCTCACCCCCCATTAACACGGCAGCTACTTCCGAGCAAGGGACATGAGTGCCTTTTCCACTCCGAGGTGGTTGTCACTGGAACCTGGATGGTGCCTGGTACCCAGACGGTGCTCAGTAAATGAACATTCGATGAATGAGTCCAAAGAGTGCTTCCGGGAACTGGTGGGGAAATTTCCAGGCCTAGCAAGGATCACCTGTAACGCACAAGTGTGCTGGGAATCTGAACAGAGCGCTGCAGTAGGCACCGCCGTGCATGAGGACACATGCTCCATGAAGGGTTCCTCTGGAGGAGGGAAGCTTTAAAAAAGTGGCGAATGCCCTAACTGGTTTGGCTCAGTGGATAGAGCGTCGGCCTGCGGACTGAAGGGTCCCAGGTTCGATTCCGGTCAAGGGCATGTACCTTGGCTGCGGGCACATCCCCAGTAAGGGGTGTGCAGGAGGCAGCTGATCAATGTTTCTCACTCATCGATGTTTCTAACTCTCTATTCCTCTCCCTTCCTCTCTGTAAAAAATCAATAAAATATTTAAAAAAAAAAAAAAGTGGCGAAGGACCATCAGCCAGGTGGCCCGGTGATGTCCAGGGAAAGCTGTGAAATGCTAACAGGTCATCCTGGGGGAGCAGAGGAAGACAGGAAGAGGCGAGTGGACACTGCCTGAGCCAGACGCTGAACATGCAGGAAGCTTTGGTCCAGAGGATAAGACCCAGCCAGGAAGAAACAAGTATGTCCAAGGCCCTGGATGGAATAGGAAGAAAACCCATTTCCTTGGGCAGATTCCAGGTAGCTGAGAGCTGTGTTGGTGTGAGATGGCTCTGGTGAAAAGAAAGGGAAATCCGAAGTAAACCTGTCTTGTAAACTGACACCTTAGATCAGTGGTTCTCAACCTGTGGGTCGCGACCCCTTTGGCGGTCGAATGACCCTTTCACAGGGGTCGCCTAAGACCATCCTGCATATCATATATTTACATGACGATTCATAACAGTAGCAACATTACAGTTATGAAGTAGCAACGAAAACAATTTTATGGTTGGGTCACAACATGAGGAACTGTGTTTAAAGGGCCAGGAGGTTGAGAACCACTGCCTTAGATGGAAAACCTTCTCCACACCATGTCAGGGACCCAGGACATCTGGTGGCGGGTGAGCTCGCAGCATGGGAAGACCGCTGATGCATTCAGCAGCAATTATAACTAAAGTTATCTGCTCCCTGATCTTAGTTTGGAAATAGTTCAATGTAGCCATTGTTCATTGAATTGTGAACACAAAAGCAGCCTGGATGGCTTATCAGTATGAGCCATCCGCCCTCTGGTGCTTTGTGTGTGTGGTCCTCACTCCCAGGCAATAGTTTCCGCTGCTGCTGAAGTCCCAGGGTCTGGGTCCCAGGGTCTGGCTCCGTTTGGCCAGACTTTAATAACAACCCGTGATCCCAGGGTGCATGTGAGTGTGGACTGAGGAAGTGCTCTCCCTCGCTACCTCAGAGTCTCCATTTCCATTTGTGGACCGGAGACAACAAATCAACATTTCAGAGTCACTGTGAGGATTAAGTGAGATAATATCGCAATGTCGTAGCGGCCTAAGCGATGTCTAGGAGGACTAAGCACAACGAACTGGCTTTAAATCCTTATGCTCCATAACCAGAATGCATATGCTGCTGGTGAGCGTGTAAGCTGGTGTAACCACTTTGGAAAACTATTCGTTAGTGTCTATGAAAGTTGCATATATCCCCATTCTATGAGCCAGCAACTTCACTCCTCGTATATACCCCAAAGAAGTGTATGTCCACAGAAGGGCCTGCACAAGAATGTTACATGGAAACAACCTAGGTGTCCTTCAACATGTGATATGGTATGTACAAGGGAATACTCCTCAGCCATAAAAAAAAAAATGAAATGTTGCCATTTTCGATAACATGGGTGGATCCTGAGAATGTCAGACTAAGTGAAATAAGTCAGATGGAAAAAGACAAGAACAGTATGATTTCAGTCAGATGTGGGATGTAAAACAGAAAGCAGCAATGAACAAACAAACTCATAGATACAGACAACAGAACGATGATTACAGAGGGGAAAGGGGTATGGGGAGGATGAAGAGGGTAAAGGGAGGGGGTCAAATATATGGTGATGAAAGGAGACTAGGTTTGGGGCGGTGAGCACAATGGAGTATAGAGATGTTATATTATGAAGTTGTACACCTGAAACTTATATAAGGGTATTAACCAATGTTACCCCAATAAATTTCATTTTTAAAAGGTTTAAAATTTTAAAAATACACATATAAACAACAAAATATTAATAGCTATATTGTTTATAATAGCCCCAACTGAAAACAACCCAGATGTCCTTCCAGTAGAATGAAATATACATCATGAAAACGAGGGAATGTTACCACTCACAACAACATGGATAATTCCCACTGGCATAATATCGAGCAAAAGAAGCCAGACACCAAAGAACACCTGTTGTATAATTCCTTTTATAAAAATCTTGAAAATAAACCAAACTGGCGTCCAGTGCTGGATGTCAGGAAAGTGGTTATGTTGCGGGGGTGGGGGGTGGGGGTGCTGGGGAAGGGCATAGGAGGATTTCTGGGGTAGTGATAATGTCTTCATATGGAAGATGGTTACAATTTTTATAATGTCTTATAAAAATTCATTGAACTATGACCTGTGCATTTTTCTATATGTATGTTATATGTGGTAGATTGTATTATTGCTCCTATCTTTCCACCAGGGACAACTCTGGTGGAAAGTATACTTCCTTGCCCTGTTGCTGTAGAGCTTGTCCATGTGACGTGCTTTGGCCAACAGGAGGTTGGTTGGTAGGATGTGAGCAGAGCCATAAAATGTGTTTGAACAGTTTGATTTCTCCCTCTTGGGTTTCTGCTGTCAGGGAAGACAATATTTTCCTTCCGCCCTTCCGGGTTCTTCTGGCTGGTTTAAGAATTAAGTGGACATGAGACAGATGGACGGGAGAAAATCAAGTTCGTACCTATTGGGGTCTCACAGATATGCAACCTGAAGAAATGACCAAAGCAGGCAGCTTTTATACTTTTTACAAATTCATGAAGAACTGATAAGACTAAGAAACCTAAGCTTGGGTGCTTAATTAGTGAGGAATGTAAGCAGCGCTGTTCACACACGCTGTTCACACACGCTGGTCACACACGCTGTTCACACACGCTGGTCACACACGCTGGTCACACACGCTGTTCACACAGCCTCGCAGCCCTGAGTTTCCTATCTCAGCGATGAGGAGTCTCCCTGCCTCCCGGTGGGGAGGGCAGCTTTCACACAGGAGATTTATTTCCTGCTTCCAGAGACAAAGGACAGTCAGCGTGCTCTTTTTGCACCAGCTGTTTCTTAAGTCACTTTAATTAAAAATAATCAATATGCCCAGTGGCATATTTGGGGGCAGTCTGCCCTGAGCCCCAACACAGTCCAAGTCATGAGGAGAATATACCTCAGAATGCTGCTGCTCTTTTGGCCCAATTCCTAGAACAATACACGTAGAAAAGAAGGTTCAGCAAGACCCGGAGCCTGGAGCCTGAAGTCAGGCCTGGATCGGTCAAGTTGCAGCTGATGAGGAGGAGGAAAAGGACTGCTATTTTAAGCCAGTGGATGTTGAAGTGCTTTGTCATGCAGCATTATTATGACAATAGCTGACTAATACACATTATTCTTCAGTAAAAAAGTACTTTCCGATCTCTATGCTCCCCCCCTCCCCGTTCTAATAGTCGCCTGTTTCAATTTAAAGTTACTGGCACCCACCTCCAGCACTTAAACAGCCAATTCCTGTCAGACAATTACTAGTAAATGCAGCGCATTTCCTTGTCTATAAAATGAGGGTGACGCTTACTTCACAAAATGCTCTTGGGAAGATTGAACGAACCAGTAGATCCAAAGTGCTCTGTAATTCGCAGAACACAACTTTAAAGTGACGGATGATGGGGCAGGAAGGGAGGTGGGAAAGCAAACGTGTGCAGCACGTCACGCACCAGGCAAAGCGGCTTCCTCCCTGCCACGCACGTCCTGGCTCAAAGGGAAAGGGCACAAGTGTGGGGAGGAGATTAGGGGGCAAGTGGCAGGGCCCAGACTGGAGCTTCTGAGTGTAGTTCTGTGGGGCCCAGTCCTCCTTGGGAGACAGCAATGATGATTAGGCTTCTAGAAGGCCAGCTGATGCACAGGCAACGTAGGCACTAGGAATCCCAGGAAGGCCACAGTGATCCTCAAATCTTCTCCCTACCCATTACTGTCTACCGTACCTGAATGGCCACCATCAGTTTTGTATAATTGGGTTATGGGCCCGGCCAGCATGGCTCAGTGGTTGAGCATCAATCTATGGACCAGGAGGTCGTGGTTTGATTCCTGGTTGGGGCATATGCTGGGGTTGTGGGCTTGATCCCCAGTGTGGAGAGTGCAGGAGGCAACCAATCAATGATTCTCTCTCATCATTGATGTTTCTCTCTTTCTCTCTTCCCTCTCCCTTCCTCTCTGAAATCAATAAAAATATACTTAAAAAATAATAATTGGTTTATGGCACTGTGTGCCTAACCATCCCTGTTAATCCATCCTGCCTTTCTTATAGTGCTTCTCAATTTACAAAGAGCAGGCCCATCTGCTGTCTCATTTTGGTATTATTTCCATTGTGTGGATAAGGAACCTGAGACTCTGAGAGATTGAGTGATTCCTGCAAGGCTACTTCCTTAATGAGTGTTAGAGCTGAAGTTGCAACAGGTTTTTTGACCAAAGCTTAGCAAGGTAACGCACTGATGTGAGCAGGAATTCCATCATTAGATGACCAGTTGTGCCCTCAGAAAACAGGTGGCATTGGCCTGAGGGGACAGGACCAGGAAGTTATACCAGGGGAGAGGGGGGAAATGAGTTTGGAGCATGCAGTAAGCAGTGGACTTTGAAAGGAGGTGGGTGATGGGGAAGATGAGGAAGTGGAAGGGAGACAGGGAGTGGACTCGGGAAGAGGCTGCAGAGCCTTGGCTGGCCTCCTAAGGGCATTCATTCCCATGGGAGGAGCACTTCCCAACAAGAGCTCAGAGAGGGAAGCAAGGATCAGAAAGGATGCTAGCGAGGCCAGGGACCCTGCAGTCCTACTTCCTTTCCAACAGCAACATTCTGCGGCAAGAGTCCCCCTAGAGGCTTCGCATAGCCCGCCTGGTCCTCTCTCTCCTTCCCTATCTACTCCCCATGCTGCCAACATCTAAGACTGGCCGACTGCCTGGCCTAAGACTGGTTGGTACAGCCAGCACAGTCCTCATGATCAAGATGGTGAGACCTGACACGGGAAAGGAGATCCTTGAACAAAGCTGCCTGTAAGCAAACACACTTCCCTTAGAGTGCCAACATCAAGGGCCCATTTCAGCTGATTCAACTAAACCTAGCAGCCCTCAAGGCAGGAGCTGGGGTAGGTGTTGGGTCTTGCTATTTTATTGGCAGCATTTTTCACATGGGTGAGGCAGAGAATTTCCATTAGCAAGAGGAACCTTCGCTGTTCTTTCCAAGGGCACAGTCTCTCCCTTTCTCCAGGCCCAAGTTGGTGTGTGGCTGTGACCTACCTACCTCTGTGGTCCGAAGGCCGTTGTGTTTCTGGGTCAAAGTGCCTGAGCTGAGGCTCTGAGGATTTGAGCACTGGGTTCCACAGCTCGTCTTCTTCTCTGGGTTGGATATTCCACCTGGGGCTGTAGATCGGGGGACACCATTGGAGGACAGTCCATCTTCCAGCACACCTGGGGGAGGGAGACAGAGAATGGCATTAGAGCAGCCATGGGCAAACTACGGCCCGTTTGAAATGAATGAAACTAATAAAAAAAAAAGACTGTACCCTTTTATGTAATGATGTTTACTTTGAATTTATATTAGTTCACACAAACACTCCATCCATGCTTTTGTTCCGACCCTCCGGTCCAGTTTAAGAACCCATTGTGGCCCTCGAGTCAAAAAGTTTGCCCACCCCTGCATTAGAGTCTTGCCACAAACAATCCCCAAGAGCGTGGAAAATTTTCAGCCAAAAAGAAGAAAGGAGAGTCACCAGAAATCTCACCACGCCAAGTTAGCCTTTTCGATAAGAACATGTGTGTTGTTTTGTTTTACAAAGATGAGATGTTTAAAAATAATTTCATAACCTGATAATTTTATTTAATACATCAATGGCATTTCCCCATGCCATTGAATATTGTCATGTTACTTTTTACACGGGTCTGCTGTTATAGGAATATGTCACCATTTACTTTACTAATCCCTTCTAGTTGAATATATGTTTTCAAAATAAATGTTACTGTGATGAAACTCTTCAGAGTTAAAGATTTACTTTTAATTACATCCTTAGGATGAATTCCTAGAAATGGATTACTGGTTCGAAGGTTATACAGTTTTTACATAATTCCATTTCAAGGTGTTGGACTAGGTCCCTCCCATAACAAATGCCAAGAAATGATAGAATAAGTGTAAATAAACTGCCTCACTGAAACACAAGAGGAGGACCACAGTGAGGCATTCATGGCTAAAGAACAGCATATAGCTTGAGGGAGAGTACGAGAGGGAGACCGGAAGTGGGCAGGGGCTGTGCGATAGGAAGTCCAGGAGTAGCCAGGTGTGTTGGCCACTCTACTCCTCCATCAGCTGAGGCCAGTCAGCAAGGATGGAGCAGTCTATGAGGGTGGGATACTGTGATATAATAAGAAATATATATTTGGTCTTCATCCCTAGTTCTTGGCACAGAACACCTAAAACCCTTATAATTTCCTGAGTGATGGAATGATAAGAGCATCTTTTGTTATGACCTTGGTCTTTGCTCCTGGCTCCTAATATCCTTGGAACTTTGGGAGTAATAGGCAAATTTGTTCTAATGAGGCAACACATGCCCCCCATTCCCACAGCTTCAGGATGAGGGCTGGTTGCCAGAAAGGCTTAACCTTGATCAGAAACTTGGAACTTTCAGTCTCACCTCCCACCTCTCAGGAGGGGAGAGGAGCGAGAGATTGAGTTAATAATTAATCACACCTAATGATCAAACCTCCATGAAACCTAAATGATGATGTGCAGGGAGCTTTAAGGTTGGTGAAAGCACCCCATGAGCCAGGAGGCTGGCGCACCTCAACCCCAGGGGGACAGACGCTCCTGCATTTGGGACTCTTCTGGGCCTCGCCCTATGTACCTCTTCATCTGGCTTTTCATCTGTGCCCTTCACATTGTCCTCTACCCTAAGTGTAAGTAAAGTGTCCCTAGGTTCTGTGAGTCATTCCAGCAAATTATCTGGCTTAAGTAAGTATTTCTCAGAACAGAAGAACAATGTGAAACCGAAATAGCCTCCCAAGTGCTTGGCAGGATAAATAAAAAGAAAACTAACCTAGATGGATCTCAGTGAAATTTCAGAACGTCATTGAGAACAAGAAAGGCTTCAGAAGAGGACAAAAGTCAAGATTGAGGTTGACATCAGAGTTTGCATCAGCAACCAATGGCTGTAAGACTGAAACACTGTGTTCAAGATTTCAAAGGATATATGCACATGTTAAGGTCTTTTGCAATGTATTGTTATGTTTATCCCTATAAATCTCCAATTACCCCATTGCCCTTTTGCTAACAGTATATGAAATGCAATATTACCCCACCCCTCACAAACACTGAATATTTCCTTTTTTGTTTCCCATCTTTGCCAGGTTAAGAGGCAAAATAAAGTATCTCATTACCTGGGTTTACACTTCTTGACTTACTAGAGATATTACATTATTTGTATGCCTATTAGCTAATTAGGTGTTTGTTTGTTTTGAATTGTCAAATCATTTGCCTATCGTTCCTTTGGGGCGTTTGCCTGCGTTTGTTTGCTTTTCATCACACTTAAGGAAAACAAACAAAATCCTTTCCCAGAGTGGTGAGGCGGGCATCGGAAGCACAGTGTGTCTATACTGAGGGAGGGAGGGGTGGCTGACGAAGCCGAGTTGATGAGGCTCCAATCCCAACACTGAGGAAGCGGAGAGCCAAATGTCACATGTCACCAGTGAGTCCATGTGTTACCCACCTACTCTGCAAACTGCTAAGAGGCTCTCAACTGTGGCCATGGAGAAAAATCAGAATTTAAAACATTGAAAGTCACAGCAGAAAATGCCTGGCCCACAGTCTCCTGACTGGCCGGCTGTAGCACATGGGAACACTGTAAAGGGGTTCCAGATGTACAGAGAAGTGGGCTCCTTCAGCGGGGCTCACCCCAAATCTTTGCACCCCCTTCCTCCACCAGCCGGCAGCCTGAACCCCTTTTCTTCCCATCTCTCCTCCATCTGGCGCCAACAGGGCCTCAAATGCCTGCGTATGGACAGCCCAGCACACATATTCAACCTTTATCTTTGCTGCTCCCTCGAACAGCTGGCCCTTGGCCCAGGGTGTGCAAACCCAGAGGATGGATCAGGAGAAGAGGCCCATGAAGAACCTGGGAACAGGCGTGTTGTGATTTGGGCTGGAGATTCCAGGGCCCGGAACCCACATAAGAAGAGTCTAGAACAGAGCTTCTCAGTGTGGCCTGGGCAATAGTTGGGGAGAAATACTGACTAATGGACTTAGATGGTCTAGAAGGACAACTGCAGTACTAGCCTGTCAGTCCCAAAGGCCATGGGTCCTGACCAGGAGGTCTCCAGTTCCTGAGATGAATCACCAGCCTGTCCTATCCGCACTTGGCCGTGGGGGTTGGTGGTGGAAATGGCATCCCCTCGTACCCAGCAGCGTGCGAGAAAGACGCCTGCTGAGAGCAACAGCTGGAACAGAAAGGACAGCAAGAAGGAGCAAGCAGAGTCCTGTCTGTCCTCGGGAAATCAGGCCTGAAGTCTTTTCTCCCCAAAGAGACACCCAGGAGGCAAGAAACAAGCTGATGAACTGGGAGGCAGCCAAAAGGAAAAGTCAAAATCTCACTTTCTGTTCCCTGCAGACCCCCTTAGAACCTCTCTGTGTTCTCCGAGGGCTCACCTTCCCTGCCCCCTTTGATCAGATCAGCGGCACCTTTCTTTCTTGAAGTTTCCACCTCTGCTGTTTTGTTTCTTGAAATTTAAAAATTGTCCAAACCAATCAATCCATCCTCTAGCCTCCATCTACGAGAGCCTGTCCTGTGCCTAACACTGTGTGCCATGAGAGGATACGAAACACGTACCCCAATCCCCTCCGCTTCTGTAATTTAATTGGGAACTGAACAGGTTATGTAAGAATGACGGAAAAATAGAGCCGTGCAAACTTTCAATAACAAGATATCATTTCTTACCCAGCAGAATGGCAAAAGTTAAGAAGTCTGCTAATATTACATGTTGAAAGGGTGTGGGCTAATGGGTCCTCTCATATACTGCTGGTGGGAGTACAAAGAGAACTATCTATCTTGGAGGACAACTGGCAGAATCTATTCGAGCTGCAAATGTGCACACCTTGATGCCCTGGCAATTGTAATCCTCCGCGTCTCCCGTAGAAAACCTCCCTCCATTGCAGAGCCTGTGGGGGGCGCTCTCCAGGCCACTGTACTAGTGAAGAGTGGAATCGATGTAGCCATCCGTCAGTTGGATAATTAAATAAGCTGTGGTTTCCCTATAGTATGGAATTCTACCGTCGGAGCCTGGAGCAGGCTACCCCAAAAGATCTCACAGTGGGATATGGATGACTTTGATTTAAAGTTACTTGACAAGCAGCCAGTGCCAGAGGGCAGGCCAGCCCTCCCTTGTCTCCTTGATGCAGAAAATACATCTCCCCTGGGGAAGGTGCCCTCCCTGCTCCAGGGGGGCTAAGAGAGACACCCTTTGGTGAAGGCCTGGGGTGCATGGTTGGGGGCAGACTAGGAGGGGTCAATGAGGGGAAAAGGGACATATGCAATACTTTCAACAATGAAGATTTAATAAAAATGAAAAAAAAGACATCCTTATTGCTAGCGTGAAGGAATCCAGGGCCAAAAAGCTTACATAAACAAACCTTGTTACTCCTTTACTAACTTACTACCCGAGCCCAAACTGTTGAGATTCCTCACTAATGAGCACCCAAACCTAAGTGTCTTTGTCCTATCAACGCATCACAAATTTATTGTTTCCATGTCTACGTAAAAAGGGTAACAAGTCAACTTGTTCATTTCTCTGAGCCTAATTTATGATCACCTGTGGGCATGTATTATATTATATATTTTTTTCTGTTAATCTGGCCTTGTGTGAATTTTATTATTAGTCCAGCTAGAAGAACTCAAGAAGGGTAAAGGGGCGACTTTCCCCTGCCCAATACTATACAACAACCTAAAAGTATAAAGTAGATTTATATAGATAGACATCTAATGAAAAATAATCAGTAAAAGCGCAAGTAGATGGTAAAAAGAACTTTCATATGGGAAAAAACTATTATATACCATGTTATCATATTTATATATTTTACGCAGAGATATATATACACACACACACGTGTGTGTGTGTGTGTGTGTGTGTGTATGATAACAATATTTGTCTCTGAGGAAAAGACAGGGGACCAAAGTCAGAGGGGAGAGGGGTTCATGGGGCCGTGTCTGTAACATTTCTACTTTTTAAATATATTATTTGTGAAATAAAAGTGATTTTTTAAAAAAATAGAGCTATGTCATATTCTGCTTTTTTTTTATTAGTAAAGGCTTTGTACCCACCCAGAGTATTTGCCTATGTAATTTTTAGTTATTAGATGACAGTTAATCATCAATTATGCTATCAAAAATAGTAATAAAATATAAAGATACAAGAACAACACCCAAGAATCCATACCTTGCTATTCACCTAATTTACAAAGAAAGTTCCATCACTTAAAATGAAGAGATGAGCTCTCGGTCTGACATCTTGGCGAGGCAGCCGTGGAGGCCCTGCTCGCCGAGTCTGGCTGTGCCACCCAAGGACAACTCGAAGGAGAAAGATGCTGGAAAGTCAGCCAAGAAAGACAAAGACCCAGTGAACAAGTCCAGGGACAAGGCCAAAAGGAAGAAGAGGTCCCAAGGCAAAGTTTGGGACAAGCTCACTAACCTAGTCTTGTTTGACAAAACAACATGTGACAAACTCCATTCCCAACTATAAGCTCACAACCCAGCTGTTGTCTCTGAGAGACTGAAGGTCCGCGGATCCTCAGTAAAGGTCCTATTGGCCAGGGCAGCCCTCAGGAGCTCCTTAGGAAAGCACTTACTCAACTAGTTTCAAAGCACAGAGCTCAAGTAATTTACCCCAGAAACACCAAAGGTCGGCATGCCCAGCTGTTGGAGAAGATGCATGAACAATGGGTCCCACCAGCTGTATAGTTTGAAAAATACAACTTTATTAAACCAATCAATCAATAAAATGAAGAGATGAGATGTCTGACTGTCTGTATGGCAGCTGGTAATGTTCACTGAGATACCCTAATAGCTCATGTGGATGCGTGGATGAGATAAAACATAGTTGTTCATAAGAACCTGGGGGTTGCTGGTGGGACTGAAACCAGCCATGGTTAGTCCTCATGAAGGAGGGGATTCTTGAACAGTGCTGGAAAGGAAAGCCTGGGGGTTGCGGCATGAGGCTGATAGAAGAAATGAAATGAAACTCACATTCGTGGGCTCCTGCTGAGGGCCAGCCCCAAGCTCAGAGCCAAGATACAAAGAAAGGTTCCTGAAACAACTGGTAGTGAAGAGCACGGAGTGGAATTTGATTCCCAGCTCTACTTCATTGTCCCATCAACCCTGTAGGTAAGTGCTACCGTCCTCCTCCTGCCCCCCCCCCTTTTTTTCAGAAGAGGAAACAAGGAGGTTCAGTAACCTGCCTGAGACCCTACAGCTGAGGCCAGAGTCAGGCTGCCACCCAGGCCTGCCAGAGTCTAAAGCCTTTGTTTTCACATACATTTTGTTTACCCACATCATTGAAGAAAGCTCTTCAGTGAAGCGTACTCTTCCTTCCAGGGCCAGACAATAAGGAGACATCTGGTGTCATCAAAATACATGAAAGGCCTTTTGTTTGTTGTTTTAAAGCTAATCCACAGCTCAAAGGTCTTCCTCCTCCAGGGTGGAGATCTTTCCCAGTAACTTGCCAGCAGAGTCAAGTAGGTCACAGGGATGTGCAGACAGGAGACGAGTGCATTTAATTCAACTTCCTTGGAGTGTTTTCTACCCCTCAGTCCCCTGCAATGGTCCTCGTGTCAGGTGCTCAGCCCTCGGGTCGTCCACTATAGATTCACAGTTTCTCCCCTAACCCCCTGGAAGCCACAGCCGGGCTCGCTTCCCCCACAGCTCCTGTTTCAGGGCTGCAGCCAATTGGCCTCTACTCCAGGCAGGGGTCAGGCCCTCAGCTTCTTTCTGGACCCCCCTCCAACCTCTCCCACTCCCTCCCCAGGCCTTCACCACACTATTGTCCTTGTCCATGGGTTATGCATATATACATGTAAGTTCTTTGGTTAATCTCTTCCTGTCTCTCTCCCCTTCCCTCTGAGATTCATCATGCTTCCATCTCTCTGGATCTATTTTGTTCACCAGTTTATTTTGTTCATTAGATTCCACATATGAGTGAGATCATGTGATACTTATCTTTCTCTGACTGGCTTATTTCACTTAGCATTATAGCCTGCAGGTCCCTCCACCTGTCTCAAAGGGTAAGAGATCCTTCTTTTTTACAGCTGCATAGTATTCCATTCTGTAAAATTACCACAGCTTTTTTATCCACTCATCTACTTGGGCTGATTCCAGATCTTAGCTATTGTAAATAGCACTACTATGAACATAAGGGTGCATATATTCCTTCTGATTGGTGTTTCAGGATTTTTAGGATATATTCCTAGAAGTGGGATCACTGGGTCAAATGGGAGTTCCATTTTTTATGATTTTAAGAAACTCCATACTCTTTTCCACAGTGGCTGCACCACTCTGCATTCCCACCAACAGCGTACTAGGGTTCCCTTTGCTCCACATCCTCACCAGCACTTGTCCTTTGCTGATTTGCTGATAGTAGCCATTCTGGTAGGGATGAGGTAGTACCTCATTATCATTTTAACTTGCATCTCTCTGATGATCAGTGACTTTGTGCATTTTTTTTCATATGTCTCTTGGCCATCTGTATGTCCTTTTTGGAGAAGTGTCTATTTAGATCCTTTGCCCATATTGTAATTGGATTGTTTGTCTTACTTTTGTTAGGTTGTATGAGGTCCTTATATATTTTGAAAATTAACTCCTTATCAGACATATCATTGGCAAATATGTCCTCCCATACAGTGGGCTCCCTTTTCATTTTGTTGATGGTTTCTTTTGCTGTGCAGAAGCTTATTTTGATGTGGTCCCATTTGTTTACTTTTTCCTTTGTTTTCCTTGCCCTGGCCCTAGGAAATGTATCGGCAAACATTGCTATGAGAGATGCCTGAGATTTTGCTGCCTATGGTTTCTTCCAGGATGTTTATGATTTCACTAGAGGCCCAGTGCATGAATTCGTGCATGGGTGGGGTCTGGCCAGCCCACCCCAATCGGGGTGGGGGGAGCCAATCAGGGATGGAGCTGGCCTGGGAGAGGGGCTGTGGGCAGTTGGCGGGCAGGCCCCACCCCCTGGTAGAACTCCGTGTCGAACTCCCAGTTGAGGGGACAATTTGCATATTAGCCTTTTATTATATAGAATGATTTGCATTTAAATCTTTTATCAATTTTGAGTATAAAGCAAAGGTCATAGCAAGAGACTGACAGCAATACAGTCATAGTAGGGAACTTCAACACCCACTGACTTCACTGGATAGATCTTTCAGACAAAATATTAACAAGGAAACAGTGACCCTAAGTGATATACTAGATCAGATGGACTTTATTGACATTTACAGAACATTTCACCCTGGTGTCATCAAAATACATGAAAGGCTTTTTGTTTCAACTTCCTTGGAGTGTTTTCTACCCCTCAGTCCCCTGCAATGGTCCTCGTGTCAGGTGCTCAGCCCTTGGGTTGTCCACTATAGATTCACAGTTTCTCCCCTAACCCCCTGGAAGCCACAGCCGGGCTCGCTTCAGAATATACATTCTTCTCAAGTGCACCTGCGGCATTCTCAAAGATAGACCACATGTTAGGACACAAACTAAGTCTCTACAAGTTCAAGAAGACGAAATTATATCAAGCATTTTCTTAGATCACAATGGCATGAAACAAGAAATAACTAGAATAAAAACACTCAAAAACTTTCAAACACATGGAGGATAAATCACATGTTACTAAACAATGAATCGGTTACCAATGAAATCAAAGAAGAAATGAAAAACTTCCAGGAGAGTGCAGGAATTTTTTAAAATATATTTTATTGATTTTTTACAGAGAGGAAGGGAGAGGGATAGAGAGTTAGAAACATCGATGAGAGAGAAACATCGATCAGCTGCCTCCTGCACACCTCCCACTAGGGATTTGCCCGCAACCAAGGTACATGCCCTTGACCGGAATCGAACCTGGAACCTTTCAGTCCGCAGGCCGATGCTCTATCCACTGAGCCAAACTGGTTAGGGCTTAATAGCTTTTTATTCTTTATTTGATATCTCTGAATCCAACTCCATTTTGAGACGGAATCTCTTGGGGCTCTCAGTGTCTGTGAATTAAATGACTTAAATTCACGTTCACTCAACAAGCATCACTGGTAGCCAGCTTGCTATGTGCCCAGCAGGAGGGTACAATGGCGGGGCAGGCACTGCCCTTGGAGTCAGGCAGCCTAGGATCAAGTCCCAGCTCCAACTCTGTAAGCTGTGTGAGCCTTCAGAAGTGACTAAGTAATAACATTTCCCTTCCCCCGCCCCCCCCTTTTTTTGTCTATAATGTGTCAAACTCTACTATGATTACTACCATTTTACACACGAGAACACAGTGCCTCAGAAAGACCAAGAACTGGCTCAAAACAACCAACCAGCCAGTGGTGGAGCCAGGACTTCAGCACCCAGATCTGTGTGACTCCAAAGACATCCGTCCCCATCTACTGTCTCTGTCATTGCCCCACTACTTAGCCTCACTAAGCCTCGATTTCCTGGGGTATAAAATGAGAATCATGATATCTGCATCAAAGGTGGGTGATCAGAGAAAAGGAGAAGGTAAGCCTGACTCAGAGCCTGGCACGCAGTGGGGCTCATGTCACAGCTTCCCATGCCAGGCACGACAATGTGCCAACGGCTGATTTAGATCCTCCCTTGACAGCAAGGGGAGGGCACGAGGTGGGTGAAAGAAAATAGAGAAAAGACACACGAACAAGAGAGTATCGGCAAAAACCAGCTTCGCCAAGTCCACAGCCCTGTCCCAGATCCAATCAGGGTGGAGCAACCCCTAAAGGGTCTAAGGCCAGAGACCAAGGGAACCCAGGAGGCCAACCAAGAGGTCAGAAGGTTGAGCTGAGGCGGGAGCCCCAGATTACAGGCAGACTGCTGTTACACAGGGTCTGTTCACCGCATGTTATCCGAGGGCTGACATGTGACAAGGACGAAAGATAAAGCATAGTACTCACAAGCCCTCAGTGTGTCTCACCTCCTTTAGGAGGACAGGAAATTTGGAGCTTAACCAGCAACCGGGCCCTGTTGTGCTGAAGAGAAATGGACAGCGCCAGGGACAAACAGACCGTGGGGAACAGTTGGTGCCGTCCTGAGTATTTATTGCATCTCTCAGCGGGGCCAGGCCCTGTTCCAGGCCCGGGAGGCAGAAGGGAAGGACAGAGACTCCGTCCTTGCCATTTGGCAGGATATCTGGGGATGCAGGGAAGAGAGATGTCCGAGAGGTATTGCTGGTGAAAAGGACCAAAACAGCCAAAGAGAGGCAGAGGCCAAGTCACGAGCAGTCATATGGCCCCCCGTTGAGGAGTTTGGACAGAGTCCTGTGGGCGAGCGCACCTGGGCCAGTGGAGGGTCCCTTTGAAGGGCTCAGGCCTGGAGGCAAGAAGTCCAGCAAGGAGAGAGCCTTGCCCTCGGGGATCCGCCTCCTCTAGGGGTTCCCTTCGCGGTCTGAGTGCATTTTTGAAATGACTGTCTTCCCCGCTGGACTCACCAAATTGGAACCCACTCTCAGAGGCTGCAGCTGGAAACGGTGCCACTTCAGAAAGATGGCTTTGGCCAAACACACACCTACTAAGTGCAAGTGAGTATTTGGAAAGAAGGGGGTGGAGGTAGGGGGAGTAAATCAATATAAATAAACTAGGATAATCATCTGTAACCACAGTCTGGATGAAAAGGTTTCCAGTGACCGTTTCCAAAGGACAAGGCCAGAATGAGCAGGATTAAGCTTGACAAGCTTCTCAGTTCGTGACTCGCTGTGTCTAAGCAGCTGGTGGCTTCCAGCATCTCTTCCCCAACAGCCACACAGGACAGAGATGCTGTGGGTCTTATGCCGGAAGCATACATAAAACTTCAGTTGGGCCGATTGGATTTTGTGTTTCTGTAATGCAGTAGTTGGCTCTCAAATTCCCAGTTCCTGTCTTTGCAGCTTTCCCTGGCTAGCTTTAAAAGCAAGTTTAAGCTTCCTTTATTTTTTTTTTTCTTCTGAGAAGTCAAGTTCAAGCTCCCACTTTTGACAAGTTCCTGCAAGGTTCTGGAAGCAGGTACAGTTGGCTTTGATTTAAATCATATTGCCATCCTTGATGTTTACGAAAGGAGGTGGCTTTTCCAATGGAAGAGCTTGGACAGCATCATCCGTAAAGTCAATAACTTGCTTGTGTGGCCTGACCCCACCCCAATGCACAGATTCCACTGTGAGACAGTTCTGCTGGGCTTGGTGTAATAGACACAGGGACGTGAAGCCTGCGAAAAATCCATATCCTTTCAGGGTTTTCCTCTAACGCAGCTTTTTCTTCAAGTTTCCCATCCTAAATATCTAGATCTGACCTCAGGGATTTAAAAATATAGATAGATAGATAGATAGATAGATATATTTCAGAGAGAGGAAGAGAGAGAGAGAGAGATAGAAACATCAATGATGAGAGAATCATTGATCATTTGCTTCCTGCACGCCTTCTACTGGGGATTGAGCTCCCAACCTAGGCTTGTGCCCTGGCTGTAAATTGAACCGTGACCTCCTGGTTCATGGGTCAATGCTCAACCACTGAGCCACACCGGCCAGGCAGACCTCAGGGACTTATAAGAAGGCAGGTAGCCCTGTGGAAAACTTCATGAAGCCAAGGTCATGCAGGGACTTAGATGACGCCGTACGGGGACTGGCTCACGCAGGCCCCACACCACTGACCCACGGCCTTGTAGTTCCTATCCAGAAAAAAATCAGTAAACGGGGGGCTCAAACATCACTGAGGAGAAGATGGCCACTCTACAAACCTGGTTCCTCACTCTGCGTTCTAACCCTGTCCTCTCTCAGAGAGCATGTCCACCTTCACGCATTTAGCTCACATCTGATACCCAACTCCCTGCTTCTGATGGTCATCTCAACCAGTATTTGCTGAAGGCCATCACACACCCCAGGCATTCCACCAGGCTCTGTAGCTCACAGAGGCGTAAGTCGCAGTCTTCACCCTGCAAGTCCCCTGTCTCGTAAGCATCAGGAGCAGAGCCTCTCTGACAGGGGGGCCCACACAGAAGAGGGGGCTTGAAATGTGAAGAGGGAGACAGGGGGTCCTTGTGAGCATCTGAGCCTTGAACTCTGCCTCACCCCAAGCTTGCCTACCCTCGGCCTTTCTCCTCCCTGAGCCAACAGTCCCTTTTTCTGCTCACAGTTCTGTTTCGGTGGGTGTTGACTTGTTTATTACTTGCTCACAAGAGTCCAGCTGACACAGGGGCAAACCACAGCTGTGCCTGCAATAGCGCTCATCCACGTTCTGTAGCCCCTGGACATCGATTCACAAAAGATTCACCTTCTCCTTTGAGCTTAAGCTGGGACCTGCCCTGGAGTTCAGACATGTCAGGACAGAGTGGTGGTGCTGGCAGCGTGTTTGCATTGGGGACCACGGAGCCTCCCCGAAAATAACTCACCTTCAGGGCAGGGCGCCAGGCCCGGCAGCCTCACCCAGCAGTGGGAGAGCCACGCCTCAAGGTCGGAGGGGAGGACAACTCCAAAGACAACCAGGGTTTGTCCCTCAGATCTGTCCTCTGTCCACGACCTGAGCCCATGGAGAGGAGGGGGCTGAAAGCAAAATCTCAGGAAGCTAACCCTAGCCGGTTTGGCTCAGTGGATCAAGCGTCAGCCTGTGGACTAAAGGGTCCCAGGTTCGATTCCGGCCAAGGACACATGCCCGGGTTTTGGGCTCAATTCCCCCCCACCCCACATAGGGGTGTCTAGGAGGCAGCCAATCAATGATTCTCTCTCATCATTGATGTTTCTATCTCTCTATCTCTCTCCCTTCTTCTCTGAAATCAATAAAAACACATATATTTTTAAAAAATCTCAGAAAGCTATTTGTCACAAGAGTATCCACGGTAGGGTATAAGCAACGCTACGAGGGACCTCCTCTAAAATTACAGCACAACACGGAAAGGGAGAGGTCTCCCGACTTTACAATGTCACCCGCCCATTCTGGGTCCCTTTCCGCCTCACAGGACTGACGCTGGGGACCGGTCGTTCTTTGTGGGGGAGCGCTGTCCTGAGCATTGCACCCCTGGCCTCTCTACTCATGGATGCCAATAGCAGGCGCCCCCAACTTGTAACAACCCCAAATGTCTCTAGATTCACCAAATGTCCCCTAGGGGGCAAAACTCACCTGGTGAAGAACCACTGGGGCAATAATTAAGAGTGCAATCACTTCAGTGCCCACCGGAAGTGGGAAAAATAAATGCTGCAAAAATCAATGTGCCTGGACCATAGGCCAGTGCCGGGGAGGGGGCTGCCAGGGAGGGGACACTTTCTTAAGCAGAAAGACAAAAAACAAAAAGCAGAAACAGGACCCCGGGGTAGAGAGCAGCAGCTGGCAGGACTGATTCGCGAGCAGCACCCGAAGACGCCCTGAAACGCTTTGGGAGACTGCAGAGGGCTCGGTCCCGGGAGGACGGGTGGTGGCAAGGCCCAGTGTTGAAACATGCGCTTTTCTCTTCACGTGAGCCCGTCTGCACCAGAGCGAGGGAGACCTGAGAACATTTGGATTAACTTTGCAAAATCCCATAACCTTGAACCGTATTAAGCGGCTTGGTTAGCAATTACCCACTACTGTTCTCTCAGTCACAAGTCAATTTACCGAGGGTCACGGGGTAATAGACTCCAGACTCCATTTCTGGGGACAGAGAACAGGGCGGTGTTACCCGGGCAAGTTTAACCAACAGTCTCTAGGGCAGCAGGGAGATTAGCTTGGGTGAGAGGAGGCATTGAGACAGAGAGAAAATAGTTCCTGTGGGCCATGGAAGTGGAGTTTGGTGACAACAGGCAAGACCCTTTGGGGGTTTTAAAAGGAACGAGATTAATTTATTCACCACAATTTGGGGGGGGGGGCGCTGATGCTGAGGTGCTAGAGTGCAATGAGAATTGGCTTTGCTGTCAGACAGAACTGGGGTTCCATCCCCTCAATCTCATCTACTGGTTACGTGATATTGGGCAAGTTACTTCTGTCTCTTCATCTTATAAAGTGGCTGGAGCCGACCTAACACTTAGTAGGTGCCTTACCACGCTAGCTGACCTTCCATAAAGGTAAGCAGGAGGTACCCCCTGGACAAGTCCCGAGGGGACAGTGATCGTCTGTGCTGTTAGCTGGACCCTGTGAGGGACTCACAGACCAATGAGGCTTGGTCCGTGCCCTGAAGGGGCCTGACATTTCATTCTTCAGTCCCATCCAACCAACATTTCCATTGTGTGCAAGCAGAGGACTGACCGGTCCCTGTTCCCCATGTTACTCTCCCTGGGCCCTGCCAGGAATCCCAGGAAGGAGGCCAGGGCTTGAGGCTGCTGAGGCTGGAAGACGGCCTCCTTACACTGCTGCAGTGTGTGAGTGAGGCCGGCGGCTGCATATAAAATACCTTGGAAGCAGCGCCTGTGCCAGCCTGGCCTGGACTCATGCTCTGCCAAGTTTTTGTTCGAGGTTCGCATCCAAGTCTCAGTTCCAGAGGCCATATCCTCCCCGGGGCCCAGCCCAGGAGCCCTGGTGCAGCCAGCCCCGAAGTCCCAGGTTCAGATTCCTGGGCAGTCAGCTCCCTGAGAACCCATCGTGACTAGCACCAACGAGCCACTGGCACCACCGTATGCTCTAAACCAGTGATGGCGAACCTTTTGAGCTCGGTGTGTCAGCATTTTGAAAAACCCTAACTTAACTCTGGTGCCGTGTCACATATAGAAATGTTTTGATATTTTCAACCATAATAAAACAAAGACATATTTTTGATATTTATTTTATATATTTAAATGCCATTTAACAAAGAAAAATCAACCAAAAAAATGAGTTCGAGTGTCACCTCTGACATGCGTGTCATAGGTTCGCCATCACTGCTCTAAACACTGCGCGGTTTAAACCACTTGTTTTCTTGGTCCTGGGGCTCCAGCTGCCTTCTGTTCTCCATCTTGCAATTACATCCCTCTCATTAGCCCACCCTGTCCTAGCTTTGGCCTTATCTCTTGGCTATCAATATGCTCCCTCATTTTCCCCAGCTCCCCATTTCTGCAACCCCCTCTCTTATCATTCTCTTCTGGGCCTGCCAGTAACCTCAGAACCTAGCCCAGGCCTGCCCTGGGCCATTAGATTGCCATCATTAGACTCCCCTAAACCCTGAGACCCTAAGGCCATCAGGACCCTCTACCTCCCTCCACCTACCTTCATACCGTTTCTACTCGCTGCTGAATATTCATCTCTAGTAATGATCTGCCCACAGCCTCATCATCCAGTAAGACCACCAGTTCCTTCAGGGCAGGAACCCAATGGTAGTTATCGGCCGAGCCTGGAGCCTAGTACAGTGCCTGGCACATAGTTGGTGTTCAACAGTTTCAATGACTCCATAATGACTGCCTCAGGTCCGTTTTGGAATAAGATGAGGTTTAACGGAACATACTCTGCCGTGAACTAGCCGCTTGCCCTTCGGGAAGCCATCTCCACTCACATTGCTCAGCTGTAAAATGAAGAGGTTGGACCAGGACCAATGAATCTCTTTTCCATCTAATAGAGAATCCCAAAGACTATGGGTTTTCCCCCCTCATAGGATATAACAAGTTTTGTATTTAAGTTAGTCATCTTATCTCAGCTTCCCTTCTTTCCACTGCCTACTTAAAACCACAACAAAACAACAGTTCTTCTTATTTTCTTTTTATCTGAGTTATTTATTTTGTTTTTAAATTAAACTTTTTATTTTAAGATCATGTGTAGATACACACACATACACACACACACACACACGTAAGAAATAATACCAAGAGATCTGTATGCCCTTTCCCAGGTTCCCCAGAACTATAGTACAAGATCACATTCAGTGTTGACAGGGGTACACCCCACCCATCTTACTTAGATTTCCCCAGCCTTACTTGTACTCATTTGTGTATTTGTATTTGGTCCCATGCAATTGTATCACATGTGTAGGTTCATGTATCTACCACTAGTCACGACACAGAGCAGTTCTGCCAACTCAAGGACCCCTCGTGTTGCCTATTTTTTGTTTGTTTGTTTGTTTGTTTTTTAATATATTTTTATTGATTTCAGAGAGGAAGGGAGAAGGAGAGAGAGAGATAGAAACATCAATGATGAGAATCATTGGCCAGCTGCCTCCTGCACACCCCTCACTGGGGATGGAGCCCACAACCCCGGGCATGTGCCCCTGATCGGAATTGAACCCAGGACCCTTCAGTCCACAGGCGGAAGCTCCATCCACTGAGCCAAACCAGCCAAGGCTATCATGTTGCCTGTTTAATAACCACACCCTCATACTCTCTTGTGACCTGGCTTCATCATCCTGCTGGAGCCCTCATTAATGAGTTAAACAGGTAGCTGCACCTGCTTACCCTTTGTATGAACATTAAGATTTTTAACGTTTTGAGGAATATACTTTGATATATTCCTTTGGCATTAATGAAATTATCCTATTAAGTAGCAGCTCCAGGCTGAGCCCTCATGACAAGGGTAGACCAGATGGTTCCTAATTCTTCACCGGAGACTATATTAATGAAAACCATCACTCTATGTGCCAGGAGCATGGGTGATTTAGAAAGCTACTTTTCTTCGTTGTGAATCAGTTTTTTCTTCTGTAAAATTAAAACAATAACAGATCCTATTTCAAGGAGTTCATGAAGAATTTAATTACAGATGCTCCTCAAGTTACGATGGGGTTATGTCCTTGTAAATTCACTGTAAGTTGAAAATATGCTATGTTGAAAATGTGTTTAATACACCTAACCTACTAAACATCATAACTTAGCCTAGCCTACTTTAACTGTGCTCAGAACACTGACGTTAGCCTATATTTGGGCAAAATCATCTAATATAAAGCCTGTTTTGTAATAAAGTGTTAAATCTCTAATGATGTTTCTTATGTGTGTCACTTTGGTACCATTATAAAGTAAAAAAACACCATTTAGTCAGACCACCTTAAGTCGAGAATCGCCTGTAGTGAATACACAGAAATCACTTAGAATAGTATGGCATGTGTGTTCTCTCATTTAATACCCACAGCAACCCTATGAGGTAAGTACTCTTATTATTTCAATAAACAGATACGAAAACCAGAACATTTAAGGAAGTTCAAGTATCTTTCCCAAAGTTCCCATCTAGAATTGTAACTCTGGACACTGTGATTTCAAGTATCGCTTTGCCCGACTCACTTCATGAGAATATTGGACAGCTGTACCAATAAAAACCAGAGACTGGGGTTCCAGGGGAGCCCCGGCTGCTGAGACGTGGGGGATTTTGCACGAAATAGGTGGCTATCAGGAAAATAAATCCTGAGATCCAAATAGCCCCACCATCTTATTTATGGAGTTTGAGAACTATCCCTCGGAACAACAACTTCAACAACAAAAACCCAAAGGAAAACCTTTGTAAGACGAGTGAAAGAACATTCTGTCTACATTTTCTTCCCACACAGAGCTGGGAACACCTGGGGAAAAGAAACACCGGCTCCGACTCATTTAGCAAAGGGAAGGCAGCACAGTAGACGAGGCCTCAGAGCCTCCTCCCTCCAAAAGCCAACGTTTCGGATTCACAGCTCTTCCTTAGAAATAGTGATTTCAACTGAGGGACAAGGAGAAACTTCCTGGATCATGTCTGAGGCAAGATAAAACCTCCGCCAGCCAACAGCCTAGGAAGTGAAAGCTCACGGTTGGAAAAGGCCAGGAGGAAAGGAACCAGAGGCAGAGCTTGAACCATCCCCACCAGTCCCTCCCATCTCACCTCCCCTGGAGCTGGGAGCTGGGCCACCAGGGATGAGTGCCCACGTGCTGGTACGGTGAGAAAAATGAGTTACTATTGTGGGAATGTTCATTTGGATGGGTGCTAAGATTGTCTGTGTCCCTTCTTGGCAAGACTGGTATTCGCTTTCTCACTTTTTCAGCAAGGGCTTCCTCCCCCACTCGTATCCCCCTCTTCCCTGCCCTGTTTTTCCCCATATAGCACTCATTTCTAATATACTGTGTACTTCCCTTCTTTTTAATTAACCCATCATGCCTTATTTCGGAGGGCACAGATTCTTTATTTTGTCACTATTATTTTCTGCAGTGCCTAGAACAGTGATGGCGAACCTATGACAGGCGTGTCAGAGGTGACACGCGAACTCATTTTTTTGGTTGATTTTTCTTTGTTAAATGGCATTTAAATATATAAAATAAATATCAAAAATATAAATCTTTGTTTTACTATGGTAGCAAATATCAAAAAACTTCTATATGTGACACGGCACCAGAGTTAAGTTAGGGTTTTTCAAAATGCTGACATGCCGAGCTCAAAAGGTTCGCCATCACTGGCCTACAACAATGAATGCCTGGCACATAATAGGTGCTCCATAAATGCTTGGCAAATTAATTTAGAAGTGTTTTTTTCATGTTTGTGTAAATATCCTTTCCAATGAAATGGTAATAATAAATGATAAGCCTTTGTCATGCCCTGATGGCAAAATAAAAAATTAGCAACTCTATATTAGCATGTGCACACATTCACACATTTTTTTCCTTTTTAATTTTACACAATTTTTTTTTTTAATTTTGCTGGCCCATGAATTCTACAAGTCTGGGACTCTAGGTCCTCAGGAAAGGGTTTGGAGTAAGGCAGGCTTGGCTTGAGTCTGGCTCTTCCAGCTGTGTGATCTTGGGAAAGTTCCTTTATACCTGTAAGCCTTAATATCCTCACCTACAAAACAAGAATAGTAATTGAGAGGGTGATTTCTATACAGCAGGGACCCGGTACGGAGTAAGTTTAGTTCGATGAATAAGTGACGCTCGCCACTGTGGCTCAGCGGTAGCACAGGCAGGCTTCCCCAAGGCCTTGTCCAGGGCCCTCTTGGGGTTTGCCGACAGCTGGGCCAAGCCAGGCCAGGGACACCCAAGGCAGTTTCCTGGCATTCACAGGAGCTAATCTCGATTCACTGTGCAACTCCTTTACTGTAAATACGAGTGATTAAATCAAAAGGATTCAAGGCACCACTGCCAAGCTGCTGAACCCGATCTGCCTGGGGGTGCTGACTTCAAAGACCCTTATAAATGAAGGGACTAATCAATGAATCCCTTCCCCCGGCATAACTAGGAAAGATAGGAATCGGGTCAGGAGCCATTGCCAAGAGGACAGCCTTCAGAAATGATGACAAAACAATCCTGAAATGTAAACGAGAAAACAGCACTTCAGAGCGATTCGATTTGCACATGTTTTCAATATTGAATGTTTTGCTTTTCTTCAAGCACAACCTTGCTTTTTGCTAGAGTTCACACTATTCAAGAGTCATGTTAACAAAGGAAAGTTGTGGAGACAGGAAGGATGAAGACAGAGGTGAGGTCTGCTGCGTAGCCTTGAGAAAAAGAGAGCTGAGTCAGAGCAGAGAGAGAGGAGTCTGGACTTTCAACTGTTTGGGGAGGGCAGAGAGATGAGTAAGTGGGGAGGGTAAGGCAGTCGGCCACATTCTGACAGCAGGCTCTGTCCCATGATCATCCTGGGTAGGGATCACCCTGTACAATTCCATGCAATGAAGATGGATGGAAGGGGGACATGTCCTACTTTAAAATTCTTGGCTTAGAGACCCTGACAGTTCTTCCCTGTTGAGGGTATGCTTTCTAGCCTATTTAGAGTGCTTGGTCCCTTAAGGATTTCCCCAGGACATTGTCTTTGGTGAGATCCATGGAGGTTAGAATGGATTTGAGGGAAGGCTAAATAGTTGAAACCCCTGCCCTTGTTGCCCACAGACTAGTATTTAAAGGGGGGAGTTGCTGAGCAGGTGACCCAGAAATCCTCTGCAAAGGTCCAGCTGTGAGTGTTGATCCTCCTCCCACAAGAAAGCAGCACCACGTTGGCATGTAGGACCACACAGTCCCTTGAAGTGGCCACCTCCAGGCAGAGTTGGAAGCAATGCAGGTAATATCCGAGAACAGTGTGAGCATTGAATCTACTAGGGGCTAAGAGACCAGCTAGACCAGTGGTCCTCAACCTGTGGGTCGCGACCCCTTTGGCGGTCGAACGGCCCTTTCACAGGGGTCACCTAAGACCATCCTGGATATCAGATATTTACATTACAATTTCATAACAGTAGCAACATTACAGTTATGAAGTAGCAACGAAAATAATTTTATGGTTGGGTCACAACATGAGGAACTGAATTTAAAGGGCCAAAAGGTTGAGAACCACTGAGCTAGACCTTCTGACTAGTTCTGTCCCTAGGCCTCCTGACATTCTTGGTGCAGTCCAGCATTAGCAAGAGGATTCCCCCTGCAAAGTGACCCTGGGAGAAATCACAAGAGCACTTAAGAAGGCACCTCTGTGAAAACGTGTGCGGCTTGTGTGGTAGATGGAAATGTCAGCAAGCTTTGACGATTACATCTCATCCTATATAATCCTATATAATAAAGAGGTAATATGCAAATTAACCCTCACGCCCTCCCAAGATGGCTGCCTACAACCAGGCCAGCAGGAGGGTTAGTGAGGGACAACCAAATGACTGAAGCAGAAGTTGGACATTCCCCGAGGGGTCCCGGATTGGAGAGGGTGCAGGCTGGGCTGAGGGGACACCCCTCCCCATGCATGAATTTCATGCACCGGGCCTCTAGTGGATATAAAATAGTTCAAATACATAATGGGTAAGAGGCAGCCGGAAATGTCGGGATGCCCTTTCTGATGGAAGGACCAAAGGAAGGCACGTGGCATGGCCATTCTGTGGACTCTGGTGGCCTAGGGTTGGACCCAGACTTGTAAGTGTCCTCAGTGGTGCCACTGTGGATCAGTCATTCATAAAATCATCTCAACGGCTGTCTCCCAGAGTGGATTCCTCAGAGCCTGAAGTTTACAGAATGATAACTGATGTCCTTTGAAAAAAAGAGTTATGGTAAATGTGTAAGTTTGGGCAATTCTGTGTTAAGGGATATTCATTTCCTGAGGCTACTGTACAAACGACCACAACCTTGGTGGCTTAAAACTACAGCACTCTATTCTCTCACAGTTCTGGAAGCTGGAAGCGCAAATTCAAGGTGTTGGCAGGGCAGGGCTGCCTCCCTCTGGTCTTCCTGGCCTCACCTGGCGTCTGCTGGCAGCCGGCATTCCTCTGCATTCCTTGGCTTGTGGCCGCATCCCTCCTTCTCCACCTCTTCTTCACATGGCCGGCCTTCCTCTGTGAGCGAGGAAGTGTTGGAACTCACTCTGCCTCTCTTTTAAGGTTATGTGTGATTGTGTTTGCAGCCGATCCTGACAATCCAGGATAAACTTCTGCTCTCAGGATCCTTAACTTTCATCACGTCTTTTGTCACATGAAATAGTAGTCACCCTTTTTCCATATTCACCGGTTCTGGGGATTAGGACTGTTGACCTGGCTTTGGTGCTACTGTTCAGGTAAACCTCGAGGTTTAGCCTTGAATACGCTAAAGCACATTGTGACTCTCTAAGAGGAGCTCACAGCATGAAGCATCGCCTGAGCTTATCTAACCACAGATGCTGAGCTACTTACCGGTGCCTTCCTGGCGGGAAGAAGTGTTTTTTGCTTTATCGCAGGTCTTTTCCAGGCCCGAACCTCTCTGAATCATCACACTATATTTCCAAACACACTCATCCAGGGTGTGCCCTGGCCCTCTTTGGCATCTTTGCAGTTCCTAGGGGTGGCATCCCTGTAGCAGAGGCCCCAGGTCATGGAAGAGCAGCACCTGTGCTGTGAGGGTCGGGAGGAAGCCCTTCCCAGGTCTTGGCACGGAGTTTGCTTTGCTGTCAGGCCCCTGGCAAAGCTTGCCATGGGAAGCTGCAGCCCTGACGCAGTTGGTTCTCACCACACTCACAAACGACTTTCTCCTTTATTCCCAGAACACACTGGCACTTTTTCTTTTTTTGATATGCTGTAGGGGTTTCCCTGGCAACCAAATTGGAATTTGTGTATTTGTCCTTTCCTGAGAGAAGTCCATCTGATGGAGGAGGTTGGAGGAGAGGATGCAAGACCCAGTCCCCTTTCAGTGTCTAATGAGCCATCGGTTTCGGGGCTTGAATCCTCCATAAGTGGTGCTGGGTCCTGGTTGTGTAACTTTCATTTTCGGGATTGTTTGTGGCTCAAGGCACCAGTTTTCTCTGCGAGGACAGCCCTTGCCCATTGTGAGAATGGGATCTTTTTTCATAACCCCTCCCTCCCTTCCTCCCTCCCTCCCTCCCTCCCGCCCTTCCTTCCTTCCCTCCCTCCTTCCTTCCTTCCTTCCTTCCTTCTTTCCTTCTTTCCTTCCTTCCTTCCTTCCTTCCTTCCTTCCTTCCTTCCTTCCTTCCTTCCTTCCTTCCTTCCTTCCTAGCTTTTGTTGTGTCTCTGCTGTTGTTAATCCTCACCCAAGGATATTTTTCCATTGGTTTTTAGAGAGAGTGGGAGCGAGGGGTAGAGACACAGTGAAAGAAACATTGATGTGAGAGAGACATCACATCACATTGACTGGTTGCCTCCCACACGCACCCCGACCAGGGATTGGGATCCAACCTGCAACCAAGGTACATGCCCTTGACTGGAATCAAACCCGGGACCCTTCAGTCCTCAGACCAATGCTCCACCCACTGAGCCAAACTGGCTAGGGCATGGGATAGGTTTTTTACAGTAATTTCTCAAGGGCTTTTGGTTCCTAGGGAAGTTGTGGGGCTGTGGAGCTGGGACCATAACTAGTTTTGCATCCTGCAGACCCCTTTACTCACTTCTGCCACCACTGTTACTGGTACTTAGATTCAAATTCAACTTTGTCATCTTGGCACAAGGTCCTTTAGGGACCCAGAATTCAAACTCTGACCACTCCATGTCATACTTGATTCTAAGACTTCACTTATTTCTGTAACCACAGCAACACTTGCTTCTGCCCGTCTCTGCTCCTGAAATGCTGCAGGGCTACCCTTCCGTTGTTTTTCTTGCAGAGAGTGAGACAACATGGATGGGAGCCAGACGGAAAGAAGGCAGAAGCTTAATATTCATCATTGAGAAGAAAGCGGTAATGGGCGGATGACAGCAAGACCTGGGAACTCTGGAAGGAGTTGAACTTGTACAATCAGATGAGCAAACCGAGAACTGATCGTGAAAGGGGAAAGTAGGCATTTATGCCACCTTTTCAGGGAAACCAAGTGAGCATAAGGAGAAGCTATAAAAGAATTCCAGATAATAAAAGTTAAAGAAATGTTAGAACATCGCGATTTGCAATTCCTAATGAAATAATTCATGTAGATAATGGTTACTGATGACAACCAAATGACAATTTCATATGGTTCAATCTTACATGTTTTTTAAGAGTCCTTATCTTTTAGGTCCATACTAAAGTATTTAGAGATGAAGGTACAGGATTTTTGGAATTTGTTTCAAAATAATCCAATTGGTGAAGGGGAATGGAGATAGAGATGAAACAGGATTTGCATGTGCTAATAATTGTTGATGCTGGATGATGGTTCATTATACTAGTCTCCCAATTTGTGTGTGTGTGTGTGTGTGTGTGTGTGTGTGTTTGAAAATGTGTCTGTGTAGTTTTAAAACTTTTAAATATATAGATGTTTGAAATGTTATGTTTAAAACATACCTACAGCTACAATTAAGGGGTTCCAGAATTGTTCTGAGCAATTGCAACTCCGTGGTGTCTGCTGGGAAGAGACAATCCTCATGAAGATATAGTTTCTGGTGTATGTCCATATGTGTGTGGGTGTGTGTGTGGGTGGGTGTGGTGGTGGGGGGGTGTTAAAATCAGCTTCTCCTAGAAGTTTTTGTTCTATTCCCCACTGATTTTTTTGCTTATGGCCATGGGATTTGGGGATTCTAAGAATGCTGCAGTCAGTATTTGCACTTTGAATTCATGTGCACAAAGAAGAAGAAAAACAAGGCTTACGGGCATGGCACTCTCCCTGGGTCCCTTTGTTAACATTTTGGCAGCGCTCTTTAAATGATGCCTTTTCTCTCAGTTCCCTGGATGTTTTCTGAAGCCCACGTAATGACTAGAAGGCTGTCTCTACAAAGGAATACCTGATTCAGAAGAGTAAACATCGTAACAGCAACCTATTCATCAGCTGCCAGACCCAAACCAACCAAATGTGGTGACTTTTGAGGACTCCAGCTTGGGCCTTACAGCCCCTGGCGGTGAGCGAGGGTTGGTGAGCTGAGTGAGGGTTGGTGAGCGAGGGTTAAGGAAAGGTGAGCACGGGAGCTCGAGGTACAGGGAGACAATGATCTCTCACACCTCCTGGCAGCAGCTCCCCATCCTTGCAAGTGTGGAGGGCCAGCTGGGAAAGCACCCCAGGCCACAGCAGCTGCCCTGGAACCTCTGAATCAACAGGGACCTGTGATGAAGGGACAGGAGGATCCCAACATTCCTGGGAGCCCAAGGCCGAGGCCGGGAGAGCTCCTGGTGATGCCAGGCTACTATCTTCTTCCCAAATCCCACTCCAGCCAAGAGCATGATTTGCATAATAAAATATCGAATGCCGGAATCGAAGATGGCGGCGTAGGTAAACACCGGAGACTGCCGCCATGGACAACCACTTCAAAAATACAACTAAAAGTCGGAGCGGACATCAACCAGAACCACGGGAAGGCTGGCTGAGGAGAGTCTCTTCAACTAGAAGCAAAAACAACAGCATTCCGACGCTCAGCGGAGGCGCAGTGTGGAAAATTTAAAGGTACGGCGGTGCGGTGGTGCGGCGGTGCGCGCGCAAAGCAGGCTGGCGGCTGAGGGCGCGATTGTCGTTTTCAATCAGGAGTGAGTCTCAGACTCTGGCTACAGATCCGGGCGAGTCTCTAGGGACCCAGACTCAAACGGGAGAAGCGGGACTGTCTGGCTACGGCCCCTCCGAGGTTTGCAGCGATTGCTGGGACAGAGAGGCAGAGCCCCTGGGGACTGACTGAGAGCGGCCTTAGCTGCTCCCTCCCCCCGCCCTGTTGAGCCCGCCCCGCCCAAACCCTGCGCACAGCCATTTGCCGATCGCCTCAGGCAAGGGCTGGACTAGCGCCTCCCCTGAGGACTGAAGTTTTCCCACAGCTGATTTCCACAGCCAGTCGGCCTGGTGGTCAAATCCCTCTAGTGTTAACTACAACAATTAAGGCTTGGCTAGAACAAGACTGCGCAGAGACCACAAGGGGGTGCACCAAGAAAGCATAAAAGATGCGGAGACAAAAAAACATGACAGAAATGGAGGATATGGAGCTAAGAATTGCAATTTTGAGGGCTTGCCATAAATTTGTGCAGAGCCTCACGAAAACTAATGAGACCCTCGATGCTACGATAAAGAAATTAGAAAGTAAGCATACACGGACTGAAATAAAGAATATTATACCCAATAGCAGACCAGAGGAGCACAATAATCAAACCAAAGATTCGACAAAAAACACCCAATTGGAAAAGCAAAATGAAAAAAGAATCCGAAAGTGTGAAGATAGTGTAAGGAGCCTCTGGGACAGCTTTAAGCGGACTAATATCAGAGTCATTGGAGTGCCAGAAGATGAGAGACAGCAAGATATTGAAAACCTATTTCAAGAAATAATGGCAGAAAACTTCCCCCACCTGGAGAAAGAAATGGACTTACAGGTCCAAGAAGCGCAGAGAACCCCAAACAAAAGGAATCCAAAGAGGACCACACCAAGACACATCATCATTAAAATGCCAAGAGCAAAAGACAAAGAGAAAATCTTAAAAGCAGCAAGAGAAAGAGGCTCAATTACCTACAAGGGAATACCCATACGACTGTCAGCTGATTTCTCAACAGAAACTTTGCAGGCCAGAAGGGAATGGCAAGAAATATTCAAAGTGCTGAATACCAAGAACCTACAACCAAGATTACTTTATCCAGCAAAGCTATCATTCAGAATTGAAGGTCAGATAAAGAGCTTCACAGATAAGGAAAAACTAAAGGAGTTCATCACCGCCAAACCAGTATTATATGAAATGCTGAAAGGTATCCTTTAAGAAGAGGAAGAAGAAGAAAAAGGTAAAGATACAAATTATGAACAACAAACATGCATCTATCAACAAATGAATCTAAGAATCAAGTGAATAAATAACCTGATGTACAGAATGAACTGGTGACTATAATGAATCAGGGACATAGAAAGGGAATGGACTGACTATTCTTGGGGGAAAAGGGGTGTGGGAGATGCGGGAAGTGACTGGACAAAAATCATGCACCTATGGATGAACTCAGTGGGTGGGGAGTGAGGGTGGAGGGTGGGGTGGGAGCTGGAAGGAGGGGAGTTATGGGGGGAAAAAAGAGGAACAAATGTAATAATCTGAACAATAAAGATTTAAAAAAAAAAATCGAATGCCTTCATAACCCAATGTTACCAGTCAGACTTGAATACCCTTAAAAACTGCCTTCAAAATGAGAAATGTACTTAGTCCCATTTATTTGTTCATTCCACAAACACTGTTTGAGGGCTCTATGAGCTGAGCTACTTACAGGTGCGTTTGAGGGCTGGGACTAGTCCCTGCACGTCCCCTTCTCTCCTCTCTCCCACACTTCCTTCCCGGTTAAAGACAGCGGCTCCTAAACCTGGCTGTCCCTCAGGAGCACCTGGGACAGGAGCAAGCACTGGCACACAGCCATGCTCATTCGCTGATATATGGTCTGTGGCTGCTCTGGTGCTAAAAACAGCGAAGTTAAGTCGTAGCACCCTTGAGCATGTGGCCTGCAGAGCCTCAAACCATCTGGCCTTTTACAGAACAGGTTTGCCAGCTTCTGACCTGGGAGGGGTCCATGGGCCATCACTTAGGAGCTGTTAGAAAAGCAGGGTCTTGGGTCCCCTCCTGGACCGATGGAATTCCAATCTGCACCCACATGCAGGTCTTCTGGCCCCACCCCACGCTACCATCAAAAGCCGCCAGGGTGGGGCCTTTACTGTATGTTCCCCAAGTGCCTCTGACAGATGAATAAGGTGCCGAAGCCCCTGGGGTGTCCTCCCTGCAGGCCTGACACCAGATCCTCCAGCTGCCAGGGGAGGTGGTCACTGAAGGCTCATGCGTGAGAGAGTGAATGCCTCTCTGGGAACTGCCCTCTGTGGGAGAAGTGGCCCCACCCAAAGTCACTTCCTCTCGCTAGAATCTCACCCCTAGGGGGAAACACCTCTCACTACCACAGCTGAAGCACCATCCCAGCTCCGAGCTCCCCAGGGGATCAGCTGAGCTGCCTCTGCCAATAGCAGTTCAACTCTCCCTGCCCTGTCCCACCTCCCTCACAGTGTTCCCGAGAACTCTCCCCAGAAAAAGTCCTTCTCAGGCCTTTTCCGACACTGGCTTTGAGAGTGGACACAGTGTGACAGCAGAGAGAAGACATGGCCATAAACAAGAACATTTAAAACAGAGTAAGAGTCCTGGGAGGTGCGTGCTAGAAGGGAACAGGTGACTGAGGCGGGTGTGCAGGAGCTGAAGGGCTCTCAGAGGTGTGGGGGCGGTGGGACAAGGCAGCCCCTGAGTCCGGCTGAGCAGAGTGGACTGCAGGCAGCTAGTGGAAGAGGAGGCTGGAGAGAAAGCCTTAAATGCCAGGCTAAGACAATTGCATTCAGTGAGCAAAGGGAAATCATCATGGAAGGCTCTGAGCAGGAGCACACAATAGCGATCCCAGCTCTGCTTCAGGAATCTTCGCCTGGCAGTGGTGTGATAGGGACAGCAGTAGCAATGTCTGGAGTGGGAGGCCGGTCAGAAAGCCATTGCAAATGACCCAGTGAAAGGCAAAGAGGTCACGAGCTAGTGATCAGCTAAGGGGCTGGCAGAGGAAAAGCTACGGGGCTCAGAATAATCTAGACCTGCCTTCCCAACCTCCTCACTCACAACGTACAGGCACTTGGGCAAGCACCTCGCCTTTGTGACGTCCCCGTCTGTAAAATGGGGATAACAGAATCAGGTACGGACTGTGGAGTGCCTGGCACATGCTGGGCATGCAATGAACGGAACCATGCTCACGAGGCACGGCTGTGTTCATCTGTGTTTGCACACACATCGCTTGTCACCCCAGCAAGCAAACAGGAGCGTGTGCTAGGAAGGCCGGCCTTGTAAAGTGGTGATTATTGGACGTAATAATTTAATGAGGCCTCAATTTCATCGTGTATGGAGGCGCTTAATCCGGAATTGTCCCTCTTACAGTGCACAGGCGATCCCGCCTCCATTGTAGCCGCTGCCTGCCCTGTTGTTATGACGACGGGTTTCCCAAACACCCCGTTATCTTCTACAGATGCTTCTCATGCCTGAAAGTCCATAAGCCCTAGAGACAAGAGCAGGGCGATAGCTTTGAGCGTCCACAGGAAATATTGTTGACTCCTTAAATTAGCCAATTGGCTGTCTGCTGCTTCTCCGACAGAAGCCCGGGCCGGAGCGCCAGCGCGGCCCTGCATGGCGACCCTCCATAAATGTGCCTACTCGTTGGAAATTGGTGCCACGGAATATCAGCTGGCACGTCAGGAGAATGAAGCAGAAAGCAGAGGTACGTCCACCACGTATCTCTTGTACACATCAGTCTGATGTCAACAGATCATTCTAGTAAAAGATTGAAGTTTAGGGTATTGTTGCATTATTTCTAAAACTAGTTCAATATTCATACATGTTTCTTTCAACAAACAGCCACCTTTATGAACTCACTTGACACATGGGAATGTTACAAAGACAGTTACTATTATTACTAGAGGCCCAGTGCACAAATTCGTGCATGGTGGGGGGCCAGCTGGCCTGCCCCAATCGAGGCTGATCAGGCTGGGTTGGCTGTGGGGAGGGGCTGGGGGAAGTTGACCGGCCAGCCCTGCCCCCTGATCAAACTCCCGGTTGAGGGGACAGTTTGCATATTAGCCTTTTATTATATAGGATTATTATTGCAAAATCTTAATACCAGTAATTACATTCCTATGGTTTTCGGCAGAACATCTCCCCTCCTCACTAACCTACTCCCTTCTCCCTTGCTCCTGCTAATCTTCTCTCCTCTCTGACATATCCTGCTCACAGTCTACCTGAAATCTCTTCTCCTCTTTTTCTTTCCTGGCCAAAAGGACCCAATACGTTAAGGGTGGTATGTGTCTAGCGATTGTCGTGATTTCCTTCACTCTTGCAGCCAGCTAGCCACGTAACATGGTCCTGGCCAAGGAGACTCAAGCAAGCTGAGTGGGTTTGGGAAAGCTATTGCTTTACGGATTTTTAAAAAATTGCTCTCCTCTGCATCTCCTCTTCTTCCTATCTAAGATAAGATGCTGCAGCATCTTGCAGCTAGAGGATGGAATCCACACCCCGAGGATGGAAGCCACACCCCAAGGATGGAAAGCAATAAACTCTGAGAGCCAGCTCCTTGCAGCCTCCCTGAGCAGTGCAGCTGCCACCTCCCGACTTTCTGTTAAGCGCAAAAATAAACCCTCTACTTGCTAAGCCACATTGGCCTGGTTTCTGTTCGCGCCACCAAACACTATTTCTACCTGATGCAAACGGTGAGGAGGGTTCCCTCGTTCAACAAATACTTGCTGAGTGCGGACTCTGTGCTGAGTAAAGAGATGAATAATAAATGAACAAGACAATGGCAGGCTGTGGTATTAGGAAAGAAATAACCAGACAGCGACTGGGGAAGGCTGGTCTCTCTCAGGAGGTGACATCTGAACTGAGAGCTGAAGGGTGAGGTGGACGCACCCATGTAATGAGTGGGGGGAGGGAGAGCGCATTCAGGCAAATGCAAAATCCTGGTGACGGGAATGTGGTGGGGTTGAGTGGGAGGTTCAAAGAACAGAGAGGAAGCCAGTGTGGCTGGAACACAGAGAGGAAGGAAGAGAGTGGGGAAGGGAGGAGAGGAAGAGAGGGCGGGAGGGAGGAAGGGAGGGAGAGAGAGAGAGAGACTGGGTCATGCAGGCCGAGGGTTGGAATTTTATTCTATGTATAACAGAATGGAAAGCTACCAGGGGAATTAAACAAGAGAATGAAAAAACCTCATATATGTTTTTAAAAGACTGTTCTCCCTATGATGTGATGAATGACTTGTCAAGGGCAAGAAGGGGCCCAGCCATTGCAGGGGTCCAAGTACAGGAAAACGTGGTTGGGCTGAGGCAGGGCCGGGTGGAGATGCAGAGTAGCCGTCACCCCGATGGAACTGTCTGTGATGCCCTCACCTGTGGTTACAAGGACCCACCTGGCCAGCGCACTTAGAATCCAAACAGGCAGGTTTGAAGAGGTGATGGAGGAAGATATTTTTAAAATACCGAGGCGACAGAAGGAAATACAATTATGAGGTAACTGGAGGAAAAGATGGGCGAATTCGCAGCAAAAGTTTTGATTTTTCAGTATTCAGAGGGGTAGAATCGGATCGTGTCGGAGCTGTTACGCGGAGACTGTCACAGCATATGAACAAGGAATTAATTTCCAAGAGGTGGTCAGGACTCTGAGGTCCTAGATCCCCACGGCCCTGGCTCTCTCCAGCAATGCAGGCAGCTGAGGAGCAGGGATGGAAGGAGCTGAGGGAGGGGTGGCCCAGGTGTGTGCCTGGAAAGACCAGCCCAGTGCAAGACTGAGGCGGGGAGGGGATCCTCCGTGCCTGGGTGGGCAGCACTGAAACCCTGCCCCCTTCCTACACGGGAATACATTCGTTCTCCAGTGACTCCCATCCCACCTTGTAGGAACGGAAACCCAGAGGAGAAACGGCTGGTGAATGTCTGTCATTAACGTCTAATTCCTTCACCACTGAACATACTGTCCCCAAGCAAAATACAAGGAAGATGGTGATGAAAAGAGTGGAAAAGGTCCAGGGACTGGGGGTCATGATGTGTGTGAGAACCTGTTACTAAGGATGGTCTCTCAGAAGCCGACGCACGCAGAAGCCAATACTATGGCACTGGCTTGGGGGGTGGGGGTGGGGGGTGGAGGGGAGCTTTTACTGTGAGTTCAACCAGCAAAGAGACAGGAGTCAAGGCTCAAATCTGCTCCCCATCCAGGGCTCAAGGTGAGATTTAAGGGGTTTCAGCACCAGATCATTCAGGACAACGGACCCTTGGCTTCTGAATGCTGACAGAAGAGTGGTTTCCTCCTGTGGGCTTCTCCACACTTTCTACATTTTCTATAAGGAACATCCATTACATTTGAAACCAGAAAAAGTGTTACTTTGCGCAAAGACGGTTCACCTGTAAAAAGCCCAGCAAGTGACTGGGATGCAGGTGATGTTCTGAGCATCCCCTCCAGCCCTGCTCAGGCTTCAGCACAGGGAGGGGCTGCAGGTGGTCCCTCGGGACTCCAGTCCTCAGCCTTGTCAACGCCGGCAGGAGGCCCCCACTCCATGTGGTTCATATTTTCAAGAAAGCCAAAGGCAGATGGGGTGGAGGAGGGAAGTAAATTCGTGCTTAGCAGTGACAGTAAAATGGACCCTGGCCTGGATTTAGAAACAAGCGGCCCGAATTCTGATCCAAGCTCTTCCCTTCTTAGCTGGGTGGCCTTGCTCAATCTCTTAATCTCACTGAGCCTGTATCCTCACCTAGTAAATGGTGATAATAATGGGTTTTTAAGTTTTTAGAGAGTTATATAAACCAATATTCAAAATAAAAATTCCCACATATAGCAGATGCTCAGTAAATGCTATTTGAATTTAAATGATAAGGAAATAGATCCAAGCTCAGAAACAAGTGTGAGGTAATGACGACAGAAATCCTCTCTAAAAAAATTTTAAAAATCAATGGAAAAAATATCCTCAGATGAGGATTAACAACAAAAGAGGCGCATGACCGAATGACCAACCTACCGCCTAAGCCAGTGGTTCTCAACCTTAGCTGCACATTAGAATCACCTGGGAATCTTTTTAAAATCCTGGTTTCTGGGCCTCAGTGGTTCTCAACTTTGGCTGCACATTAGAATCGCCATGGCCCAGAAATCAGGATTTTAAAACGATTCCCAGGTGATTCTAATGTGCAGCCAAGGTTGAGAACCACTGGCCTAAGAATTGTTGTTGAAAATATAACCACAGGTGTAGCAGGTGTAAAGAGAGAGCTGGGGAGAAGGAGGCTGAGCCATCAGGAAGCCCCAGGTGGACTCTCCACAGGTGCTCCCACCTGAGGGAAGGAATCCAGATGGCCTTCCTTCATTTCTTCAGGCTGCGAGGGCCTGCAGGGGTCTGTACACACACTCCTCGGTCCCCTACTCCTCCCGCATCTCTCCCTCATGCTGTTCCTTTATGTCTGTCTCCCCTGTATTATTAACTTACTCATCTTTGTACCAAATGTGTATGGGATGAACAAAAGAGCAAACAAATATCTTTTATCCTTGGTCTGTCAACAGAGGGAGATAAAGACCTAGAATATTGTCTTCGTGGCACTATCAAAATGAATCAAGGTCAACAAGTTTCAACATTAATCTGAAACCAACAAAAATAATTTTAACAAGAATAAATACAAAAATCCCAAATTTAGGTTACTGAAATCAACAGTATAACTGCAAGATTCATGGGGCGGCGGGGGGCGGGGGGGGGGGGGGGGCGGGGGGGGATTCATTCAACAAACATAGAATGCCACCTATATTCCAGTCACTGTTTCAGATGCTGGGTACATAGCCCTGAAAACACCATGTCCCTGATGTCATAGAACTTTGACTAGAAAGAAAGGTCTAAGGGTTTTAACTAATCACAAGGTTCATGTGAGGCATCCGTATGTAGCTTGGAGCTAGCCATAGGTCCCCATGAATTGAGAGAGACTTTGACAAACCACACAGTGTTTGGAGGAGTATGGTTAAGCCCACAGAGGCCCAATGAGAAATGAGACATGACTGGAGGACCAATGGTGAGAGGAGATGCAACAGCAGTCTTCAAGTGTTGCGAGAGCTGTCTGTGCAGACTTGATTTCAAGGGCCAGATAGAAATTCCAAGGCAGCAGGAATAGTTTCTCACAAAGGTAACAGCTCCACGGAGGTATGGGGCGGCCCTGTTCCCTACGGAGAGGTATCCCATCCTTAGTGATGCTGCAGGAGAAAACTACGCTCTCTGAGACCAGGCTATCCCAGTGGTCGGCAAACTCATTAGTCAACAGAGCCAAATATCAACAGTACAACGATTGAAATTTCTTTTGAGAGCCAAATTTTTTTAACTTAAACTATATAGGTAGGTACATTGTTATTAACTTCATTAGGGTACTCCTAAGGTTTAGGAAGAGCCACACTCAAGGGGCCAAAGAGCCGCATGTGGCTTGCGAGCCGCAGTTTACCGACCATGGGACTAGACTATCAAGAGATCATCAGCTCAGCTGGTGTGACTCCGCAGTTGAGTGTCAACCCAGGAACCACCGGTTTGATTCCCGGTCAGGGCATATGCCCAGGTTGCAGGCTCAATCTCGAGTGGGGGGTGTGCAGGAGGCAGCCCCAATCAATGATGTTTCTCTTTCATCGAAGTTTCTATCTCTCTCTCCCTTCCTCTCTCTAAATAAATAAATAAACAAATAAAATATATTTGAGAGAGAGAGAGAGAGATCAGAATAGTCTCTGAGTCCCATTAACAGTAAAATCAAAGATTTTATAGTTCACCCCCCATTAATCGGGAAGGCAGTATTCAGGAGTGTGGGCTTGGGATTCTGGTCCTGGACTGGGACAAGTCCAAACTGTGTAAACAGGGGATAGTAATAGTTCCCACCTTCTCAGCTTGAGGATGAGCCCAGGTGACTTACATTCAGTGCCACGGATACAGTGCGTGGCCCTTAGTAAGTCATCAGGACCTATTAGCTAACGGTGATATTAAGTGCTGTTCATTTTATTTGATTTTTTCAATTTATTCAGGTAAATCATTTTGCTGCGAGTCTCTAATTCTGCAATCTTTCATGTCGCATTTACTAAGTCAATTATTATAGCAATTTAAACCTGTAAAGTGGAAGCACTGTAGAGAACTTTGAAATGTTTTATTCTCCAGAGAAATTAGAGGGGGGAAAACAACAGTATTAAAGGGGATGTGTAAGGATGTAATGAGAGGGACTTGTGATTAAATCAAAGCGAAGCGAGGGAGCGATGAACCTGTAGAACGGCTGAGCCAGACAACCTCCGCCTCCCTTCTCCTCGGGAGACCCCCAGCAAGACAACAGCAGTAAACATCAATCCAGCGAGCTGCTTTCATGAGGAGTCACTCGTGCCAGACCAATTTAATTTCCTCCTGTGACAGAGACACGCTCCGGTGACACAGCGAAGCAATGGATATCCGATACTGTGGCTTCAGCTAAGTCTTTAATTCCAGCCTACATAACAGCTAAGTCTCAAAACGCAATTGAATTCTGCTGGCTAGTGGAAGTGATCTCCAGAAATGGGAACCAGAGGCTCACCATCACTCTTTGAGTAAGGAGGAGGCCATGAGCTCTTCCCTTTGTGGGACCTACGAAACCATGCCACGTTCTATCAATATTTACCGAACACCTGTGTGTGTGTGTGGCGGGGAGGCCCTCCACTGGGAGGCATGCTCCCCTGGTGCTGGCACAGAGGACACAGAGATGATGGGTTCACTCCCTGTGCTCAGAGCTCCTGAGTTTGAGGTGACCAGCAGGAAGTGGCTTTGACACTAAAGGAGGGTGACCAGGGGCTCAGAAAGAAAGGATCTTGGAAGACAGGGGGAACTGGGGGGTAAGAGTTATGAAGTAGTTGAGAGGATGTCTTGACCAGGGCAATGTAATTGAGTCCATTCTGCCTTGAATTAGGTGACCTCCAGAGACCCTCTCCAGCTTTAAAATTCGAGTGACCAAGCCATTTTTGTGATTTTACAGTCTGGACTCTGCTGAATCCAGCCTTTCCTTTCGTCCCCCATCAGAAAAAGGTCGATGGAAACAGGGAAAAAAATGCCATTCCAGCTTCCTATACAACACATTCACTGTGGGCCAGCAGGTGCCTCCCCCCACCCCCCCGCCCGAACCCCCCCGGAAGCCTGGGACTGAGTTCATGGGCTGCCCTAGGCTTGGCAGGGTACCACCAGTGAGCATGCTTGTCCCAGGCCCCACCTGTTGCAGGGACCAGATCTCATGATGCATGATGGGATCTGACTCAGGATGGCAGAGCAATAAATGAATAAGCCTTGGAGAGGAATAGCTATGTACATATTTAGCCAGCATGCAATAACTCTCTCATACGCATAAATATGAACACACACACATACCATATACTCCCAGTCACCAAGGCAACCATTCCCTGATGCTGCACTTTGTTCTTTTTCAGACTAGATCTTTTTCACTACGTTTCCTTGGAGTGCAGCTCTGGCCTTTGACTCTGCTGAGCAGTACCATACCTCCCTGGGAGAGGCTGTTACGTATAACAGTTCCCAGGCCCATTTTAAAGGCTCCCTGCGTCTCCTGCTCCTGACACTGAATTCAGCCAGCACGTCGCCTGGAGAGTTGCTGAGAGCGTCAGCCACAGAAAATAACCGTCCTATTGAATAACTGACAGGTCTCGCTTTTTTTAAAAAAAAAGGGAATCACAAAGTTCACGTGGAAAGGGAGCCAGCTTTGGTCCTACAAGATGGACAGACCGATTCTCAAGATGAAAGGGACAGCTCTTCTTTAGGAGGCGTAGGTTAGGATTCTCGATCTTTTAAGAGCAGTTCACATGTCTTTCCTCCTCTGTATACATTCTACTTCAAATTAATCTCATTTTCTATTTTAGATTTCATTATTTAAAAATGCCAGTAACAGGGAGGAGACCAAGATGGCGGCGTAGGTAAACACCAGAGACCGCTGATGCAAACAACCATTTCAAAAATACAACTAAAAGACTGAACGGACATCACCCAGAACCACAGGAAGGCTGGCTGAAGAGAGACTCTACAACTAGAAGGAAAGAGAAGAGCAAATCGAGGCTCAGAGGCGGCGCAGTGTGGAAAATACAAAGGTACCGAGGTGCGCGCGCAAAGCGGGCTGGTGGCTGAGGGCACAGTTGTCGTTTTCTGTCGGGAGTGAGTCTCAGACTCTGGGCTCCAGATCCGGGCGAGTCTCTAGGGACCCAGACTCAAACGGGAGAAGCGGGATTATCCGGCATCAGTTGGAACCTGAGGGCAGCTTTCTCTCCGAGGTTTGCAGCGGCTGCCGGGGTTCTGAGAAGCAGAGCCTCTGGGAACGGGACTGAGCGTGGCCATAACTGCTCCCTCCGCCCGCCCTGTTGAGCCCGCCCCGCCCAAACCCTGCGCACAGCCATTTGCCGATCGCCTCAGGCAAAGGCTGGATTAGCGCCTCCCCAGAAGGCAGACGTTTTCCATACAGCTGATTCCTATAGCCAGCTGGCCTGGGGGTCAAATCCCTCTAGTGTTAACTACAACAATTAAGGCTTGGCTAGAACAAGACTGCGCAGAGACCACAAGGGGGTGCACCAAGAAAGCATAAAAGATGTGGAGACAAAAAAACATGACAGAAATGGAGGATATGGAGCTAAGAATCGCAATTTTGAGGGCTTGCCATAAATTTGTGCAGAGCCTCACGAAAACTAATGAGACCCTCGATGCTACGATAAAGAAATTAGAAAGTAAGCATACACGGACTGAAATAAAGAATATTATACCCAATAGCAGACCAGAGGAGCACAATAATCAAACCAAAGATTCGACAAAAAACACCCAATTGGAAAAGCAAAATGAAAAAAGAATCCGAAAGTGTGAAGATAGTGTAAGGAGCCTCTGGGACAGCTTTAAGCGGACTAATATCAGAGTCATTGGAGTGCCAGAAGATGAGAGACAGCAAGATATTGAAAACCTATTTCAAGAAATAATGGCAGAAAACTTCCCCCACCTGGAGAAAGAAATGGACTTACAGGTCCAAGAAGCGCAGAGAACCCCAAACAAAAGGAATCCAAAGAGGACCACACCAAGACACATCATCATTAAAATGCCAAGAGCAAAAGACAAAGAGAAAATCTTAAAAGCAGCAAGAGAAAGAGGCTCAATTACCTACAAGGGAATACCCATACGACTGTCAGCTGATTTCTCAACAGAAACTTTGCAGGCCAGAAGGGAATGGCAAGAAATATTCAAAGTGCTGAATACCAAGAACCTACAACCAAGATTACTTTATCCAGCAAAGCTATCATTCAGAATTGAAGGTCAGATAAAGAGCTTCACAGATAAGGAAAAGCTAAAGGAGTTCATCACCGCCAAACCAGTATTATATGAAATGCTGAAAGGTATCCTTTAAGAAGAGGAAGAAGAAGAAAAAGGTAAAGATACAAATTATGAACAACAAACATGCATCTATCAACAAATGAATCTAAGAATCAAGTGAATAAATAACCTGATGTACAGAATGAACTGGTGATTATAATAGAATCAGGGACATAGAAAGGGAATAGACTGACTATTCTTGGGGGGAAAAGGGGTGTGGGAGATGTGGGAAGTGACTGGACAAAAATCATGCACCTATGGATGAACACAGTGGGTGGGGAGTGAGGGTGGAGGTTGGGGTGGGAGCTGGAAGGAGGGGAGTTATGGGGGGAAAAAAGAGGAACAAATGTAATAATCTGAACAATAAAGATTTAATTTAAAAAAAAATTTAAAAAAATAAATAAATAAAAAATAAAAATAAATAAAATAAAATAAAAAAAATAAAAATGCCAGTAACATCAAGGAGTCAATGGATGCTTAAAACATGTTAATCCAAATATTAATCTGGGTGTGTTTTTTTTTTTACAACATCCATGTAATAGGTAGTGAGATTTTTGTCTTTTCACATCACCAACAGGTTTATGATTAAAGTTCAGTCTGTGGCAACAGTTAGCCTGTTTTCCTCTCTGCCCTACAATTATTAGTGTCTGCTAAAATAATAATAGTGATAATAATAATTAACAACTTGATTCTGTGACTGGACCACAAAGTTCATTGCATGCCTTCCCATCGCAATCCTGCTAGCGGGAGGGGGCGGGATTACCTGGGTGGGAGTGTTTCCACTTACACGCCTTGCCCCACTGAAGCACTGAGGCCCCAGGGAGAGGGAGGGAAGTCCCTCAGGTGAAACAGCTGCCTGAAGGTGCGCTTACACTGCCTTGAGCTGGGATTCTGGTGTTGGAAGCTCTCTAGGGGCCACCTTCCCAGGGGGGAGGAAAGGGGAATCGCGAAGGAGCACTCCACCCAGGCCATCTGGGTGAGGCGCTGCGTCTCTAAGTCCCAGGAGAGAGGGCCAAGGTCTGGAGAAGTGACCCGGCTGAGTACACAGGGGGCAGCCGGGGACGTGGACCAAAGTGGGGGCGGAGGCAAGCCCCGGGGGCCGGGAGCGTGGGTGGAATGCCAGGCAGGTGTGCATGCCAGCCGGGCAGGTGTGCGCCCAGGGGGGCAGGTGTGCGCGCCAGGGGGGCAGGTGTGCGCCCAGGGGGGCAGGTGTGCGTGCCAGGGGGCTGTCCTGTCACCCCACGCGAGCGCTGAGCCGGTCTCCCAGCCCCTCCAGTCCCTGGCGGAGGCTAAGAAGTGCTGGGCTTCCCAGGTACCGGGGTCCGGCTGGGACCCGCTCCCGGGCCTAGGGCTGCAGCCTGTGCGGGCTCTCACTGCCTGCCTGCCCCTCTCCCTCCTCCCCTCGCCCCACCCCCGAATTCTCCGGGGGGACAGCGCTGCCCCCGCGCCGCCACCCCGTCCTCCCGCGTCCCCCGGGGCCCGGCCTCCTGCGCCCGGGTCTGCGGGACCCGCTCACTCACCCGCGTGCAGGCCGCCCGCCTCGGGGCCGCTGTCGGGGCCGGCGACGCTGGGCGGCGTGTCCGAGTCGGTGTAGGTGAGCCAGGTGGACTCGGTCTCCCGGGTCCAGCTCTCGTAGTAGCGGGGCTCGATGGCATCGGCCCTGCTCCCGCCGCAGCCCATCCTCCCGCGCGGCGGGCTCCCCGCGGCCGCTCGGCTCGGCTGGGGCGGCGGCTCAGCCCCGGCGGCGGAGCCCGGGCCGGCGAGACCGGGGAGGCGGCGGCGGCAGCATCGCGTCCCCGAGCCGCCTGCACCCGGCGAGGCTCCCACTCCCGCCGCGCCCTCCGCGGCGCCCCCTCCCCGCGCGCGCCCCTCCCCTCCGGCTCCAAGGCCCGCCCCTTCCCCACCTCTCCTTCCCCGCCTCCTCCCTTCAACCTCTCCGCTCCCCCCGCCCCCCAATCCCCTCTCTCCCACACCCTCCCTCGGAGCGCCAGCGGGGGACCCTCCCCGCCCCGGGGATCCCACCAGGGGTTCCGCCTGCAGGGACTGGAGTTAGGGCCCTCCACCCTCTCTCTCCCTCCCTTCCTCCTTCATCCATCCTGGGAAGCTAAAGCGTTTAGGAAGGGACCCCAAGCTTCCTGGCCACTGGGTTCAATGGCAGTGGCTGTGGCTCTCCTCATTTCCCAGTTCAGGCAGAAAGAGTGCCTGAGGCAGGGCGCTGCCAGGACGTTCTACAAAACGCAAGGAGGCCCCTGGAGCTGGTTTCAACCTGGACAGGGGCGCAAAGTATGTATTGCTGTTAAGAGTGAAGGAGCAGCCGCGCCGCGCCACGCAGCCCTGTCTTGGCTGGCTTGGGCCTGGGGAGTGGGACCTGTGCTTTCCCAGAGAGCTGGATAGGCTCTGTCCCCACACCCTTTCCAGGTCTGCCACTTGCCGATCCCAACTCTGTCCTCAGGAAAGCCAAAGAAGACAGGGGCCCTGAGACATCCGACACCCTCTCTGAATGGGGCTGGGAGGCACGCTGGCTTCCGTCCAAACCCCCAAGGCAGCCTTGGCATTCCGGGGTCCACCGCCCAGCTCTCAGCCTTGTTCCCTGGTGCACATTCAGCTCAGACTTGGGTGGGAAAACAAATTCACCTGTCCCACAGAAGCCAGAGCCCGCCCCAGCGAGAGGCAGAAGCACCTGGTGAGAGGAGGAAGCACCTGGTGAGAGGAGGAAGCCACCCCTACAGAAAGGGCTAAAAGAGGAGGACTAGAAGAATAAACGCTCAATGTTTTCATTCAGTCAACCTGTATTTACTAAATACCCATTATGGCAAAACACTGCCATAAAGTACACAATATAGTATGCGATGTCATACCCAATACTATATTGTGTATATTACCCATGGTCTATAGGCGGTAGTGTGTACTGTTTAGTACATCTTATAAAATATACAGAAGATATGTATAGTATTCGTTATCCTATATAATAAAAACCTAATATGCTAAGTGTCTGGTCATCCATTCAACCAAATCGTAATATGCTAATGATATGCTAAGGCTGCTCAAACGCTTGCTATGATGTGCACTGGCCACAAGGCGGCAGACGCTCGGACCGGTAGGTTAGCTTGCTGCTGGGGTCCAGCTGATCAGAACTGAGCGAGACAGGCCAGACATGCCCTGAAGCCCCCCTGCGGTCCCTCCCCTGGCTGGCCAACTTCCTGCATCCCTCCCCAGCCCCAATCCTGCACCATCTCGCAATCTGGGACCCCTCAGGGGATGTCAGAGAGCCAGTTTTGGCCCAATCCCGCAAGCCAGGCCGAGGGACCCCACTGGTGCACAAATTCGTGCACTGGGCCTCTAGTATTCTACAAATTTATAGGATGCAGACTAGAGCACATTGTCTATAACATTTATTATGTAGCATCCAGTAAATAGGCCCAGTCCAGGACATTGCCTGGCACACAGTAGGCCCTCAATACATGTCCACTAAATAAATAATCTTTCAGTATAGTTCAATTCACTTCAATTATTACAGTTCAGGCTGAAGAAAAGGCAGTGCAGGGCAGAGCATCGGACATGCCTCTGGCAGACGCTAATCAGAATCCGGAAGGTGGAAGTGAGTTAAGACTCTGAGCCAAGACCAGCATGCTGAGCCTGCTCCCACCCCAGAGCCCAGGCTGACCCTTCCCCTGCAAGCATTGCTCCTCCTTTGAAGATGGCCCCAGCAGGGAACCTGGGTTCAGCTGTGTGAGGTGGTGGGCAATCATCCAGGATGTCCCAGTTGCCCCCAGCCCGCTGGGATTGAGATGCCTGTGCCCTTTTTTTCCCCCCTGAATATTTTGGTTTAAGAAGAACCGGCTTGCCCGGCTGGCGTGGCTCAGTGGTTGAATGTAGACCTATGACCCAGGAGGTCACGGTTCGATTCTGGTCAGGGTTGCAGGCTGGATCCCTGGTGTGGGGTGTGCAGGAGGCAGCCGATCAATGACTCTCTCGTCATTGATCTTCTCTCTCTCTCTCTCTCTCCCTCTCTCTCTCTCCCTTTCTCTCTCTGAAATCAATTTTTAAAAATTCTTTTTTTAAAGAAGAAGAACCAGCTCTCAGGGACAGAGCACTCTCAAGATCTCGGCAGGAGCCCCTGCTTCCCTCCGTTTTAGGGTCAGGTGCACCTTTCATAAGCACCTACTTTGTGATGTCACACCTGCAGAGGTAGTCCAAACAGCAAGAGTGCCTGAGCTGGGGAGGTGGGCTTTACAGTTTAGGCTAAAGGGATCTGGACTTCACCCTGAGAGCCGTGGGAAACAGGGGAGGGCTTTAAGCCATGCCAGCAGCAGCAGATCTGCCTTAGCAAACTCACACTGAGGGCAGGTGGAGAATGGGAGGGCGGAGAGGCCAGGGTTCTGGGAGAGCATTATGAGACTCCCAGAGAAAGGCAATGATGGTGGAGGATTTGAGGAGTTGGGTGGATAGAAGTGCCAGCTACGGAGGAGAGGAATACTGGAGGCAAAGTAGCCAAATTGTATCAGGGTGGAGAGGTCTGGAAATGAGGAACACTGTCCTGATTGAATTTGAAATGCCTGTGAAGTCTGAGTTCACATATGTAAAGCAATGAACTCAGAGCCCGGACTATAGCAAAGGTCGCTTTATAAATGCTAGTTTTCATGATCACATGACTTCAAATCTGGAACTCGAGAGAGGTTTCAGCTAGTAAAATGGATTTAGGAGGCACCAGCATATGAAAGATATGTGAAGAAATGTCTCTTTTCCCCAAATAGCCGGGCCTTTCCTGTTTGGGTTTTCTACTGCTCACACTTCCCAACTCCTACTGCCCCACTTCCTGCTCCATCTCTCCTGTCCCCCGTCTTATCTCTGCCCCAGCATCTGACTCCAACTTGGATATTCCAGCCACTACTTATCACTTTCTCCAGGTATATCAAAGACTTGATGGATGAAGATACTCAGCTCTCAGCTTTGAAAGGTCCTCCAGGTCTCTGTGCCTCAGTTTTCTCATCTGTGAATGGGGCTAGTGATTTGTGTGAGGATGTGTCAAGTGCTTGGAAGAGTGCCTGGTACATAGAGAGCCTCAATCAGTGTTAGCTATTGCTGCACTTTTGGGGTAAGGAGCAACAGAAGAAATACCTGAAAGTAGTGTTTTCACATGAGATCATGTCTGTGAGTTTGCTTAGCACAGAGCAGAAGTTTGGCCAATGTTAATCTTTTTTCTTTTCCCTCCCTTTCCCCCCACCCTTCCTTTATGATGTTCCTACTAACCGCCTTTCTGCAAATAAGATTTCTCATCACCATCTATAATAATAAAAGTGTAATATGCTAATTAGACAGGACAGCTGAATGACCTTCTGGATGACCTTCCAGACGAAGCCAGGGCTGTGAGGGCCGAGGCAAGCTGCCACAGCTGCAAGGGCCAAGCCCCTTGCACGGATTTCGTGCATCGGGCCTCTAGTTGCTATATAATCATCGATGGAACAGCCACCTGGGGTTTTTTCATTGAATCTGTTCTTGCTATAATCACAAATTCAGAATCACCCAAAGTCACAGAGTACGTTGTTATCTCTCACAGAGCTGAAGTTTCAACAGGAGCTCAGAGCCTCTGACGAATGGCTCAGCGTTCTTTTAATTACAACTCTTTAGCTGGTATTGAATTTTCTCCCAAAACTTCAGGGATAAATGCAATAAATTAGATACAATTATGTAAAGTGTAATAAATGATCTTAAACCATCTCTTCAGACATAATCTCTCCTGTTCCCAGTCTTGCTTCCTTTCTTATGAAAAGCAAAAGAATTGGTCATCTTTTTTCCATCAATTTTCAAAGCAACAACAACAAATGATTCTAAAGGAGGGAAGCTGATAACAGGGAATGGAAACGCTTTAGCCAAAGCCATCCAGAGTAATACAATACATTATGCCTTTAAAAGCTGTTGCTGGGTGGTATTTGTTACCTGATGGGATTCTCAAAATAATGTATCTGTGGCTTTAAGACCCTTGGTGGTGAGTACCGCCCCTGGCTCATTTCTATGGAAACCGGAGCAGTGGTCTAGGGCCTTCCAGGGCTTATTTCTGTGGCCCAGCATCACTGGGCTCTGCCCAACTGTGTTGAGCAGGGGAAGGAGACCTTCAGTGAGGCAGTGAGTGTCCAGGACAGAACACAAGCTCCACAGACCCTAAACCTGCTGCCAGGATCAGACATTTGAAAAAGAGTAGATTCACTGCCTTATAAGTTTCATTTTTTCCACATGAAAAACTAATACAGATGAGGAGCAGTAGCAGCAATAATTCTGGGCAATGGGCTGCCGACCCCAGGTCCTGAATGCCATACCTCTGCAAGTACCCACTGCGCTCCATGCCCTCTCTCTGGAGGATTTCAAAGCAGTTTCCACTGAGCACCGCCCCCCCGCCCCACCCCCTGTCCCCTGTCCCCAGTCCTGGCTAGCTGACGCATGCTCATGGATCTACAAAGTGTAATTATCTGGTAAAGGAAGAAAGCTTGAAGTTAGCACCCCAAAGCACAGAATCTGATCCCACTCCCCGCACCTGGGTGAGAAAGTCAGCAAGTGTCATTTGACGCAGGCCCATTCAGGCATCTCTGGCCTTTGAAGAATGACTCCATCCCCTGGGGGAAACCTATGGTACACCTGGCATTGCAGACAAAGAGGATAAGCAAGGGAAACTGAAATATTAAAATGGCAAGAGGATAAATGAGCTTTTGACTTGGTTTAAGAGGGTAGAAAAGGTGAGAGAGGAAATTTTGCACACACAAAAAAAGTGCTTGGATATGTCACCACGAAACATTTATATGGGAAATGAAATTTAAATGTGAAACTAAACACTATAAATTCTCCCTCCACTAGTCTTTTTTTAAAAAATATATTTTTTATTGATTTCAGAGAGGAAGGGACAAGGAGAGAGAGATAGAAACATCAATGAGAAAGAATCATTGATCGGCTGCATCCTGCACACCCCACACTGGGGATTGAGCCTGTAACCCGGGCATCGAACCGTGACCTCCCGGTTCATAGGTCGACGCTCAACCACTGAGCCACGCCACCCGGGCTCCACTAGTCTTTAAATAATTCTCATGAGAAGAGAGGTCTGCTCCTTTGGGTTCATTCTAAAGAGATTCAGCAAGTTTGTCCTTCCTTCCTTCCTTCCTTTGTTAATCCTCACCCCAGAATATTTTTCCACTGATTTTTAGAGAGAGGGGAAGGGAAGGGAAGAGACAGGGAGAGAAAGAAACATCAATGTGAGAGAGACACATCGATTGGTTGCCTCCTGCATGTGCCCCAATCAGAGGGCCTGGTGCCCGGACCAGGGGGCCTGCAACTGAGGTAGATGCCCTTGACTGGAATTGAACCCAGGACCCTTCAGTCCACAGACACTCTATCCACTGAGCCAAACCGGCCAGGGCTTCAGCACGTTCTTTCTTTCAGTGTCTTCAGAATCAGTCTCTGCCTGAGTTGGCGTCCTGTGGCACTTTATCGTTCCCCAGATGGAAACCCAGGAAAAAGCCGCTGCTGATGTTTCAAGCTTCTGATTTCATTATACCTCCTTCCATTGAGAAGATGTAATGAATAACTGATTTGTTCTCTCCCTAGGGAATGTGAGCCGCCTTCTGCTGGAAATGGCCTGGAGGGAGAAATCTGGTGAAGATGAGGTGGATGGGCAATTTTTTTTTTTTTTTTTAATGAAAAACAGCTTCAAGCTGTGCATTATAATAGAAGAAAAGGGGACCGGATTATAGGTGAGAGTAGAAAGCCATATTCCCACGGAACTAATTCCAAAGAGAATCCTGAAAACCCAGAGAAATTTTGATAAAACATCCACGTAGCAATCCATGTTCTTCAGGCCCTTTAGAGCATCATTATCTGTGTCTTCTAACACTGGGGGGGGGGGGGGGGGGGGGGGTTAGTGAGAGTGTCCTCTGCTTCCTCTTCACCTGGAACAAGAAAAGGGTGAGTAATTTGCCAAAGGTTAGGTTTCCTTAAACCCGGGGTCACCAACCTTTCGGACCTCACGGACCACGAGTTGGCGGCCACTGCTCTAAATGTCAGGCACAGGGGTCCTCAAACTAAGGCCCGCGGGCCACATGCGGCCCGCCGAAAACATTTATCCGGCCCGCCGGGCGTTTTTGCTGCCGCTGTGTGCATAGGAATTTGTTCGTAGTTTTTTTTTAAACTATAGTCCGGCCCTCCAACGGCCTGAGGGACAGTGAACTGGCCCCCTGTTTAAAAAGTTTGAGGACCCCTGGATTAGAGCCTAGGTCTCCTAGTCCACATGCATGGAGTCTGACTCCTCGTTAGAAAAAAAGGAGTGGTTTTCCATGGATTTGAATAATGCCTTCCACAATGTTCATTAAGACCCAGGGTCCTGTTCCCATGTGTCAGCTTTCTCTGATTGTCCCTTCACCTTGAACCCATGAAGATCTTGATAGCACGCGAAGCTGAAGAATAGTTTGAGACTCAGCAGGCATCCGTGAGAATATAATCTGATGAAAAGAGAAGAACTGAAATAGATGGGATCGATGTTGGCTGGCACTTTTTGGCAGAAGATGACTAGTTTGCCATGCCAGGAGCCCAAGAGCACAGGGCTTGGGTTTCTAAGGCAAAGCTCAAGATGAGGAATAGAATGTTCTCACCTCTGACCATGGCCACAAGCATGGAGACAAACTAGTTTCCTGGAGCTTTGGAAAGTTCTCAGAAATGTTTGCGCAGCACAAAGTAGGCCAGATAATTGAGATTCTTTCTCAAAAAGAAAAGAGCACTTTCAGACAATGTTGATTTGCTGTTTGCTTAATTATAACCTGGACCTCACATCATTAACGAGACGTGGTACATCCTATTCATTTCCTTTTGCAAAGAGTTGCATAAAAATGAGTCCCAGGGAGGTGGGAAAAATACACATTTATTTTCATGCTTATTATACTGCTCCTAGGGTGGGGCGGGCTGTCACTGTACTTATGTAGAAAGTTAGACCATGGATGGTGACTTCCATTCATCATTTCCCAGATAAGGGGGAAGGGACCACAGTCATTTACACCGTCAATGCCATTTGGGCTGTTGCTGCCGTGATTGAGGTAGAGCGATGACAGGAGGGGTCGAGAGGCTGGGAAGCCAGGCTATCTCTCAATCCCGTCTCCCTAAATTATTGTGGAAATGAGGCTCTGTCTGCTTTCTGCCAGTCTTCAGTCGACAGAAAAGTAATTGCCTTATCCTCAATGAAAAACATGACTTCCTGATTATAGTAAATAGGGGGAAGAAAAAAAATGAACAGAGCAGACAACCAGGTCTTTCATCTGTAATTACCCGGTGGAAATGCTGCCTGGGGGGCGGGGAGGGGAGGGGCTCAGAGCTGGCGGCTCAGGAGCTGATGGAAAAGAAGACGAGGTGCCCACAGGGCATTTTTGAAGGCGGAAGTTGTCCATATGCATGAAGCTCCCTGCACACGGCCCATGAGAGGGGTAGACCTGACTCTGCCTGTGTTTGGGGGTAATTAAAGCAAGAAATTGGAGTGTTTTGTGCATTCTTTCTCCCCTCAAACAAACCTGTGTTCAAATTCTGGTTCAACATCATGGGCACCTTTCTGTCTTCCAGTCTCATTTACGAAATGGAAATGAGTATGGGACCTGTTTCATAGTGTTGTCGGGAAGACAGGGCAGTGCACAGTAAGTTCTGAAGACGCTGGTATTTCAACCTTTAAACATGTTTTATTCTTGTCATTGTCATTTCTTGATTGACTCGGGCAGCAGGGTCTAATTTCTGTCCTGCCTTTGACTTTGCAGGACTGCCTTTGCCTGCTCCCTCACAGTGTCCCTGAAGTCCTGGCATCCTCAGAGCAAGACAGAGTTAACCCCCAGAGGGTCTCCAAGGTGTGGAGGCAGCTCTCCCTTTCTGTGTCCCCACCTCCAGGCAGAGAAGCAGAGGCCACAGTCAGGATCAGGTTTCTGCACAGATGCAACTGCATTTTGCACCCAGAGTCAACCAGGGGAACCAACTGGAGACACTGGCGGGTGACATCCCTACAAGGACACTCCTGAAAAACAGTGACTCAGCGGGACCCTTGGTGCCCTGGAGCAGGCTTCCCAGGCTGCAACAGGAACCCTCAGAGGGAGGCACGTCCTCCACCCGGCCCTGATGACTAATCGCTAACATTCATGGAGCACTTATATCTTCCAGTCTCTGTGTAATGAGTACTTTGAACATAGATCAGCTCATTTAATCTTCACAGCAACGCTAGGAGGACTCATAATGAGAACACTGAGGCTGAGGAAGGTTAAACGACTTGTGATTTGTCCAATGTCAACCATAACACGAAAGCCAGGATTTAAACTCAGGTCTGTATGACACCAAAGTCCATGCATTGATCACAATGGGGAAAAATCAGGAGTTCTGTTTTGCAACTCAACAAAATTATGAAATTTTTTTTAAAAGGAGACATTGCAAGGGATATCACAGATATACAAAGGTTCATAAGAGGCTACTAGAAACAAGTAGAAGCCAACAAATTCCTGGACAGCCCATAGAAGAAACGGAAAAATTCTTAGAAACTTAAAACCTACCAAGACCGAATCGGGAAGAAATAGGAAATCTGAATAGACCAATCGCTAGTAAGGAGATTGAGCCAGTAATCAAAAATCTCCCAACAAAGGAGTTCTGTTTTGGATACCTTGAAGTTAAACATGCCTGGGAGATAAGTAGGCGATGGATAAAAAAGCTGAGAAATCAAAGGAAGGTCTGGGTTGGTGCCACGAACAAAAGTGTGAGATTCCCTAAGGGAGAGAAGAGATCAAGCCCCGAGGAAACTTCTCTTTAGAGAATGGACAGAGGAAAATGAACTTGAGAAAACTGAGAAGGGGAAATCAGAGAAGCAGGAAGCAAACCCAACAGATGTGTTGTTCCAGGAGCCAAGAAGAGAGCCTGCCAAGAAGAGAGCACTCGGTTTAACTACGGCTGCTGAGAGTTGGCAGCGGTCAAGGATGAAACTCAGCCTGTTGGCCGAAACCGGTTTGGCTCAGTGGATAGAGCGTCGGCCTGCGGACTGAAAGGTCCCAGGTTCGATTCCGGTCAAGGGCATGTACCTGGGTTGCGGGCACATCCCCAGTAGGAGATGTGCGGGAGGCAGCTGATCGATGTTTCTCTCTCATCGATGTTTCTAACTCTCTATCTCTCTCCCTTCCTCTCTGTAAAAAATCAATAAAATATATTTAAAAAAAAAAAAAAAAAAAAAAAGAAACTCAGCCTGTTGGATTCGAGTGCGTGGAGGTCACAGGTGACTTGGTGAGAGGGATATCCGTGGAGGGGTGCAGTCAGAGCCAGAGGTAAGTGGGTGACTGAGTGAGCGAGCATATGATTCTAATTTGACTCGTTCTTGAAACCCCACAATAACAATTTAATAAAGTGATCATCTTGAACATAAATCCATGAGGAGGGTGAAATGGGGAAGGAGGGGGGAGACAAAACAACCACAAAGTTTTGAGAAATGGACACCGTTTAGATAAGTTTTAACTTATTTAGGAGCCTGAAGAAAGCCGAATCCTAAGTCAGTAGTGAGGAAACTTAAAACCAACACAATTTACACCTTTAAAGTCTCAGGAAACTTTAAAAGTGGAGTTGATTGCCTGGCCAAACTGGCTTAGTAGTTGAGAGTTGGCCTCTGAATCAGGAGGTCACGGTTCATTCCTAGTAGGGTACATGCTTGGGTTGCAGGCTAGATCCCCGTGTGGGGCATGCAGGAGGCAGCCGATCAATGATTCCCTCTCATCATTGATGTTTCTATCTCCCTCTCTCTTCCTCTCTGAAATAAAAAATATTTTTTTAAAAAAACAGGATGGCTTTGAAAGAGGCATTTATCAGGACAAGAGGATATTATCAGGACAATATCCCCCATTAAAAAAAAAAAGTGTAGGTGAGATAAGGGGACTGAGAATTGGCATTAAACCAGAAAAACTGGTTGAATATAGTTTAAAAAGAAATATCTGCAGAACCTCTACCACACTCTGAGTAGTCTTTTAGCAGTTCTTCCCCATCTGGCAGAAGATTGGATTTGTTCTCTGCAAAAAAACCCCACAGTGAGGGCCTAGATAGGGGTACTAAGTGGGAAGATTAAGAAACGATATGCTGCCCTGCCGGTGTGGCTTAGTGATTGAGCGTCGACCTATGAACCAGAAGGTCACAGTTCAGTTCCCAGGCAGGGCACATGCCTGGGTTTCAGGCTCAACCCCCAGTAGGGGGCATGCAGGAGGCAGCGGACTTGATGATTCTCTCTCATCATTGGTGTTTCTATCTCTCTTCATCTCCCTTCCTCTCTCTGAAAGCAATAAAAACACATTTAAAAAAAATTAAAAAAGAAATAAAACACTTGTGTTGCTTTCCCAAGTACAGCCTTTGGAACACGTGTACCATTATCACCTGAGTGCTTACTACTAGAAAAATGCACACTCCTGGGTCCCATTCCAGACCGACTGAGCCTGGCCTCTCGGGATTGAGCCTAAGAATCTGGATTAATGCTCAGTCCCCACAGAGGGAAAATCGGACACAGAGACCCAGCTTTCCTTTCCACAGTCATATTCCTGTAGCTTTTGTCCATTCATCACGGTATGAACACAGCCAGTGCATCCATTATAAAGCTAAAGCAAAACTAAGAAAATAGTAGCTAAAAAGACAGCACCCCCTAGTGCCAACAAGACAGGAACTGAATTGACTTGGGTGCTGTCTGCCTCCTGTCAGAACACAGCACGGGCCTAGTCCAGACCTGGAGCCATTGCTGTGCTGGGATTCTGGTCACAGCTCAATAATTATAATGTACAAAATGTGATTGAAGATGATGGGAAGTGGGGGCCATAATAAGAGCTAATATAATAACTTAATGTAGACTGTGTTCAGCAGGAATTTAGAAGTGTTTCGAGAAGCCATGGCTGAGTAGTCAGGAGACTCTTTGCAGGTGGGACCCAGGAGGGGCTGGGGGAAGAACTCACTCTGAAGCAAGGGAGAGTCAGACATCGGCTGGGTCCAAAGAAAATGAGCCCATTTCAAATAGAAGAGCTAATTTTGAGTACAGCAGAGGCTGATTCTAAATTTCCACTTCTTTTAAAAATATATTTTTCTTGATTTCAGAGAGAAAGGAAGAGGGAGAGAGGATAGAAACATCAATGATGAGAGAGAATTATCGATCAGCTGCCTCCTGCATGCCCCCCATTGGGAACTAAGTCCGCAACCCAGGCATGTGCCCTGACCAGGAATTGAATCTTGACCTCCTGATTCATGGGTTGATGTTAACCACCGAGCCACACTGGCCAGGCACTCTTCCACTTCTTAAGCATAGACCATGTGTCAGTCACTTTATACCCACAAGATAGGAGGTATTATCATTCCATTTTACAGATGAAAAAAAAACAAGGCTCTGAGATATTACCTTACTTACACGAGGCTATAATACTAGGTAGCTGACAGAGCCAGGATTTGAACTGATCTCTATTCTGCATGGTTGCCTCTGTACCAGGCTGTCTGGAAACCATAGCTTGTGTTGAACAAGCCAGGAGGCGTGGGTCACCCTGGACTCTACCCACCTCCCCCACCACACCCCCACTTTCCACTCCAAAGCAACTCCAGAGCCAAGCCAATCAATTCTACCACCTAAATGTTTCTCAGGTTGTACCTCCTCTCCATTCAACGGCCACTCCCTTGGTGCAGCCTCTAAATTATTTCTCCTTCATTACAATTCTTTGTCTCTAGCAACACCCCTACTCCAAACCCTCTCTCCGTGAATGAACTTCCTCCGATACACCTGACCATTGCGCTCCCCCAGCTGAGAGCTTCCACAGGCTTCCTATTCCCTTGAGGATGAAATCCCAACTCCCTGTTCCCGACACTGCCTGTCCCCAGGTGAGCTCTTGTGGGTCTCTGCAAATCCTGTGACATAATTAATAAAAATGGGCTTCTATCTTGGAGGTTCCCATGAACCAATATGACCTGGCATCAGAACATCACTTCCTCCATACTCTATTGGTCAAGGCAATCACAAAAGCCCAACCAGGTGTAAAGAGAGGGAACATGAACTTCATCTCTTGATGGAGAGTGGCAAGGTCCTAAAAGAACATATGGGGCCTGGCAGGTGTGGCTCAGTGGTTGAGTGTCAACCTATGAACCAGGAGGTCAAGGTTCGATTGCCGGCACATGCCCAGGTTTTGGGCTCGATCCCCAGTAGGGGCCGTGCAGGAGGCAGCCGATAAATGATTCTCATCATTGATGTTTCTATCTCTCTCTCCCTCTCCTTTCCTCTCTGAAATAAATAAAAATATATATTTTTAAAAAAACAATATATGGGGTGAAAATATTGTTATGACCTTTTTTAGAAAATACAATTTGATGCAATATTACTATAGTTTCCATTTACTAAGCACCTGCCATATATATGCCTTATAACTTCAATGTATTATCTTGAAATATCTTACGGCACTGGTTTGGCTGATTAAATTGTAGGCTTAGGAGCTGAGTGTGGAAATATACATAAAATAAGGATCTGAATAAATCACAGAAAATAAAATTTTTTTCCATAGAAAGGGGGTTTAGGAATAGTCATTCATTATCAAAAATACAAGAGTTACACACAACCCATAACTCAAATTACATTCAATTACTCAAAGCAAACCTTAGCAAATTTTGTTTAAACTGACTACTTGAGAAAATTAAACTAATTTATCTGTACCAGCTCAAAGTGATTTGATGTATTTTTCTTTTTTTCCTCTTTCTTTCTTTCTTTCTTTCTTTCTTTCTTTCTTTCTTTCTTCTCCTCCTTCTCCTCCCTCTCCTCCTCCTCCTCCTCCTCCTCCTCCTCCTCCTCCTCCTCCTCCTCCATCTCCTCCTCCTTCTTTTTGTTAATCCTCACCCAAGGATATTTTTCCATTGATTTTTTTTTTTTTTTTAAGAGAGAGTGGAAGGGAGAGGGAGAGAGAAACATCACTGTGAGAGGAGAGAGACACATCAATTGGTTGCCTCCTGCATGAACCCTGACCAGGGCCTCTTGACCGGAACCGAACCCATGACCCTTCAGTCCACGGGCCGACGCTCTCTCCACTGAGCCAAGCCAGCTGGGGCGATTTGCTGTATTTCCAACAAACAGCATCTTGGAGGCTCTGACAGCCTCCCTGTCCTACTACGCAGTGTTGACCTGCATTCGTCTGCTTTTGCTCTTACTCATGAGTCCCTTTAACCGTCCCCCTGGCTCAGATGGGGAGGTGTCCAAGGAAGAGGAACATGCAGGCACTCCCATGCCGTCTCCCACGTGGACAGAGCACCTGGATGGCTATGTCTATGGGCATGAAAACCAGTGGGCAGCCACTGGGCCTCAGATCGCCTCCACTTCTGACATTCCCGACAGGCCTTCCGAAGAAGCAGTGGTTCTCAACCTTCCTAATGCCGCGACCCTTTAATACAGTTCCTCATGTTGTGGTGACCCCCAATTTCATTGTTACAAATTGAACATAATTAAAGCATAGTGATTAATCACAAAAGCAATATGTAATTATATATGTGTTTTCCGATGGTCTTAGGCGACCCCCGTGAAAGGGTCGTTCGACCCCCAAAGGGGTTTCGACCCACAGGTTGAGAACCGCTGATCTAAACCAAGGAATCGGTTATCTGGGAGGGAACACCTAAGTAGATAGCATCCTAGGGGATTCTCTTATCTCACCAAAATCCATCGCTGCCTATCAGAATTCGGCCCTGAGGGTACGGATGATGGGAAGGAAAGAGTCTAAGGCTGGCAGGGTGGTGTGGAGCTGGGGTGGGGGGGCACTGATTAATTACACAAAGTATTGGGGAGTCAGAGTCCTGAAAGGAGGTGTCCTGGGTCCCAGAACAAACTTCATCTTTCCCCACTTTCCCCCACTGCCTGCCCCACACGTGACGATCAGTTTCAAAGGAATGTGTATCAGTTAGGGGCCAGGCAAAGAAACAAAAACCACATGAATGTTGTTCTAACGGGAAATTTAAAAAAGAATTAAAAGGCTTGACATTTAAAAAGAAAAACGGAGGTCACAGAGAGATAGTAAATGCAGGAAGTAGCTATCACCCCTACGGTTAGGAGAAAACAGAAAGAGTTTGGGGTTATCGGAAATTCAATGCTTAGAAGAGGGGCCCCCAAAAGCTACAGCAACAGAGTCCTCCAAGAAAGAGACGTGGCCCAGCTCTCGCCCGGGAGGGGAAAGTGTTGAAAGAAGTTGAAGACCAGAAATCGCAGCTGCCAAGTGAAGGGCGGGGGAAATGCTGGAACGCTGAGCACACAGAAATGAAGTCCCTTGTCCATCCTGCAGCCGCCCAGTCTCCCCTGGTGCCTAGAGGTACAGCCCACAGGAGACCAGCCAGCTGGAAGGAAACCCCGTTTGCAGAGCACCCGCCTCACCGTCACAGTGCAGAGCACGGAGGGCCTGGCGGCTGCGAGACAGCAGATTCCTAACTGGATCGAGGTGCGTTTCGGGACATGCAGGGACTGGCTCCGAGGGCCTCTGGCAACGCTTCAGGCGAGCGACTCCGTTGACAACCATTTGGCTTTCCTTTCTGCCTTGATTGACAATAAACTTACGTTAAACTTTGCCAAGTAGGAGGAACCATATTTAAACTGATTAATTTCTACTGGACTATCTATCACTTCACCGACGTTTCCCTCTTTCATCTCCATTTTGCTGTTAGGCCCATCACTGAGTTCATTTACTTCAAGTCTCATATTCTTCAGTTCTATGATTTTCATTGGGTTCCTCTTACTAGTATGTGCCCCTCTCCTCGGCCCGCCACTAGGGGGCACTCCAACCAGGCTCTGCCTTTGTGGCTTGAACTGCGCCTTCAGTCTCAGTTCTTTTGCCCCACCCACTGCAGAGGGCACCCGTTAAGCTCCCTGGGGGTGCTTTGAAGCCTCAAAATCTCGCTGGCTAATTGTGGGGCTGGGGGTGGGGACAGTCAGGGGGGCCTAAGGGGAGAAGCAGCCGCCTCATTCCTCCAACAGCTCGCGCTCTGCTGGGGTCCAACCCCAGCGGGTCCAGGGGTTCCCCAAGGTGTGGACGGAGTCAGCGAAGAAGGAATGACATGAAGGCAGTGTTCAGTTCATCAGCAGAGTTGGGTTCTCTAGCCAGGATCTCCAGCCAGGTTCAGTCACCAGGTTCTTTAGCCAGGTTCTATCCAGGTTCTTTTGCCATGTTCTGTCTAGGTTCTCCAGTGAAGTTCTGTAGCCAGGTTCTGTCCAGGATCTTTTGCCATGTTCTCTGGCTAGGTTCTGGTTAGGATCTGATGAGGATCTGATGTTTATTGTCTTGTTACATCCGTATTTATACCAGCCGATTTTAATCCTGTCAATTTCTATTACAAAGGTTAGGGCGTTTCTTATCTCCATTCCAGGGAGTAAAGATTATGTAGCTTAACTACCCGCCTGGCACTAATTAAGGGGTTGTATCCCCTCCCTAACCTCAGGGAATGATCTCCACCTGGGGAAACAACCTTTCTCGGAGAGGTGACCTTGGTTAAGACACATGGCGCTAAAGGGAGCAAACATATCAAGAACAGTATGCTATATATGCCAGGTCCATTGAAACATATGCTGTGCAGATGTTTCTTTCCTGCAGCGATTGTGTCAAGCAGCAAGGATGGACCGGCTCCCGGCAGCGCTCTACACCACACCCCGCCCATCACTGTGTCCCCCCGCCTCTTCTGTGGTCTCCAGGTAGGTGACAAGCCAAAGGTCTCCACACGGATTCCATAATGTGCTGATTGTCCTTTCCCTTTGGGGTCTCTGCTGAAGCTTGAAACAGCAGGAGTGGCATTTCACACTGGGTAGGTGTGAGTCACCACAGGCCCTCTGCTCCCTGCGGCACCCTGAGAGCCGCATGGTCACGGTCGTCCTCCGTGCTGCAGATGCGGAAAGAGAGCACCAGTGATACAGCTGCAAGCAGCCGGACGAGGAGGCTGAACTCAGCTCCTTCCACTCATCTAGATGCTCTTTAAAAAAAAAAAAAAAAAAAATATATATATATATATATATATATATATATATGTAGTTGATTTCAGAGAGGAAGGGAGAGGGAGAGAGAGATAGAAGCATCAATGAGGAGAGAGAACCATTGATTGGCTGCCAACTGGAGATGAACCTGCAACCGGGGCATGTGCCCTTGATCGGAATCAAACCTCTGGACCCTTTAGTCTGCTCTATCCACTGAGCCACACCAGCTAGGGCCTGCATGCTCTTTCATGTAAATTCTAGCTGGGGCTGGGAGTACCCCCATGGCCACATGGGCTCAGTCCCCAGGGTGCGGGCCACAGCAGCCCAGCCAGAGGGGATCGCGCAGCCTCTTCTCACACATGACCTTCCTCCAGACGCACGGGGTGCGCCTCTGTATTCGCTTCCTGGGGCCCCTGGAACAAAGTGCCCTGTGTTCTCTCACATTTCTGGGGGCCGGAAGTCTGAAATCAGGTGTCGGCAGGCTTCTGAAGGCGAACCTGTCCCTGCTTCTTTCCTGGCTGCTGGTGCCACCGGGAATCCCTGGTGGCTCCGTGACATATCCATGCATCGCTCCAGTCTCTGCCCTGTCACTTTCTTCCCCAAGCCTTCCAGCGAGCCCACACCCAAGGGGATGGAAGCTCCATGAATCTCTCCAGGCTCCCGCTCTGTTATGTGCTGACTTCACAGCGTCTGTTTTCACCCCCTGGGTTACAATTCAGGCCCATCTGCCCCTGCCGGAGCCTCTATTGAGGGTTGGAAACCCAGTCAGAGGACGATGCCACCGCCTTCCTCGGCCACACAGGAGCGATGGCTCCATGACACACAGAGCTGGTGCTTTTCCTGCCCCCACCCCCACCCCCCAAGTCTTGTTCTGAAGGATTTGTCTTAACCACAGACAAACCTGACAGGTATTTCTCCCAAAGCATCAGTGGGGAGGAGCTGAAGTGACATTTTTTTAAAAATAAAGGGATGTAATATTTAAAGAGAGAGTTTTCTATGTCACCCCCTTGGGGAAGGGAGCCCTTAATATTCCCATCAACGTTGACACGTGTGAATCACAGCCGTTTCGTTCCTCTGAAAGCATCGTGACTCATCACGAGGAGCCGGCTGTGGGCTGCACATTCTTCTTCCGACGGAGCAGGCTCCGCCCAGAGGAGGACCAGCGCACACCACTCCCAGCTGCGTGTGACCACAGCCAGCCTCCCGTTTACTTTTTCTAGACACTGCGGATGGACTGGGGTGACCTTAGCAGCGGTTCTCAACCTGTGGGTCGCGACCCCTTTGGTGGTCGAATGACCCTTTCACAGGGGTCGCCTAAGACCATCCTGCATATCAGATATTTACATTACGATTCCTAACAGTAGCAACATTACAGTTATGAAGTAGCAACGAAAATAATTTTATGGTTGGGTCACAACATGAGGAACCAGAAGGTTGAGAACCACTGCCTTAGGGCCACTTGGAGCTTGCGACGTGCTCAGAGGGCTCTGCAGAAGGGCCACCCTCCCTCCTCATGCAAACTGGGTCTCCTTGGCTGAGAAAGCAAACTGCATTTTGGTTTATTTTTCAAATTTTGTGCATAAAGAAAAAATTTATTATTTTTTGAATAAACTTTACTGAAGTATAAATCCAAATGGTAAGGGTCCCTGTGGGATGGGTGGGATGGTAGCCGTATGGAGCAGTACACTCTGGATTTAAGAATTCCTTTTCTCCAGTCTGCATGAGCTTGGCCAAACCCATTACCTCCCGGGAGCATGCCCCTGCCTTTCCCTTCCCCTTCTCCCCCCTCTACTCCCTTCCCCGCCTCACCAGCCCGTTACCATGACCTTCCCCGCTCCCAAGCTCCAAGGGTCCTTCCTTTACCTCTATAACTTGTGTCCTAAGCCCATTTCTCCTAGGAATTGTTTTTTCTACCTCTGTGATTTGCCAAATAAATGTTCTCTTGCAGTTTGGCTCTGAATTCTTTCCTAGCCAGAACTCGAATAGTGAGGTTGCTGAACCCAGGTCCAATCTGACCCCACCAATCTAACACCCAGTGCCGCTCCAATGGCCTACAGTACTGCCGGTTTTAATGTGGCTTCTTCAATTCCCGGGTGGAAGGACTTCCATGTAGCCAGATTTCAGGCGGTTCTGCATGATGGCTGTTCTGTGGTTTAGGTGTAATTTTGATGTGGCTGTGGGAGGAGGCGAGCGCTGCAGTTACCTATACCGATAACAGCTGACCCTTACTTCACTGCACTTTAAGATCATCTCTTGGAAAATGTTCGGGTCCTTTAAGAGAGCCAAGGCGATATGCATTGTACTTACAAATAGGGACTGAGTGTGGGAGGTCAGGCACAGAACAGGCATGTGGTGGGTTCTGCTGGGGAACTATAACTAAAGCCAAAATCTTCCCCAACCCAGAAATCCTCTCCAGAAAGGTGGCAGAGAACAAAATCAGTGTTCTTACTGAATAAGCATTAAATCAAAAGGGATGCCTGGCACAGGCAGTCCACGGAGAAATGCAGAGAGAAAGGCATCTCACCCTTTCACAGAGCCACACAGACACTACCCATTACAGACGTGCTCTCAAGACATTCCATCACCGTAAGTGAGAGGACTTGGCGGCACCATCTGTCACACCGAGCTCATCCTAACTTCGCCTCGTAAGGGCGGTAACCATCTATTCGGTAACCGGCTTTGTCCAGAGGGAAAACTAACTCCTACTTTAGGACAGGCGGTTATTTTGCAGCTTGGAGGAGGCGCCCACTGTGCTATAGCATAGAAAGGAGCTAGGAAAATTCCAGGGCAGGCGGAATAGGGAAACTAAGACAGAGAGTTAAACAGCAGTTTGCAGCCACCTAGTAAATCCTGTCTTCCCTAAACCAAGGACACTCAATAGTACATGGTTTGCACATCTCCCCAACCAGAGGGGATATGGCTGAAGTCATCCCACTCAGAGAGACAGAAAACAGAACCCAACTAGTGCCATTTGCCAACCATGTCCAAAAGCAGACAAATTAAGAGAACAAATCTCATTTTGTTCCATCAGCATAAAGCTGATGAATATTCTACTCATTCTCCCTTAAGACCTCCCCTATACATCCAGCCTTTAAAATTCCTGAAAAGGAAGGTCAGTGCACTTCGCCTCCAAGGAACACGCCTATGCCATTCCCTCCCGCCTCTCCTTCCCCCACAGGGACCCCATGAGACTTGCAACCAGGGTAACAGTGGGCAGTGTCAGCTCATTCCAGGCTACCCCCCCCCCGAATCTGTCTCCACGGCCCCCTTTTCTCTCACTTCCCAGTGAGCCAGAGCAGCCCAGCCTGGGCTCTCCTGTTGCTGCTTCGATGCTAAGCCTTCCCTCGTTCACTGTCAGAAGCACAGTTTTGCTGAGGTCAATACACTCTTGCTTGCTTTCCTACACTTTGTCTCTTGATTGAAATCTTTCCCTCAAGCAGACAAGAACCGAGGTCTCATTGTTCCACAGGTAACAACTGAAGTGGGGCTCCTACCCTCCCACCGAAGCTGAGACACAGGGGAGCTCTCTTCCTTGATGTTTGCATTTCAAGGTGACGGCTCCCAGGCTCCTGAGGAAGACATTCCTGGGTCATAACGCTGACAAAATGCCAATCTGGTCTAGCAAAGGATGTACCAGTATCTTTCAAAGAGGGGAGGGGGAACTTACCATGACAAGTTGTCGAAAGTCAATGCTCAAAGGAAAAGGAGAGGAGGGAAACTGCTTCCTTATTTTCAACAGGGGAAGCAGACCTCTTCTTAACTTGCATTTGTTTTGAGTTCACAATGAATGTTCCTTAAAATGATGGAACATTTTCGGTCCCAGGTCCCAGTATGGAGCCTCAGGCTTTGGGATGAGCAAAGGTGAGGTTGGGCATGAGCTGCAATCTCTGGCTCATGCCATGGGCCTTGTGCTCAGCATCCTTCTTTCAATCTAACTCAGCGGTTCTCAACCTGTGGGTCGCGACCCCTTTGGCGGTCAAACGACCCTTTCACAGGGGTCGCCTAAGACCATCCTGCATATCAGATATTTACATTACGATTCATAACAGTAGCAACATTACAGTTATGAAGTAGCAACGAAAATAATTTTATGGTTGGGATCACAACATGAGGAACTGTATTCAAAGGGCCAGAAGGTTGAGAACAACTGATCTAACTCCTTCCATCTCCAATTGGTTTTTGATTCGAGGCGGCTGCTCCTGAGAACTCACCCTCCTCCCCTCCATGGCTAGCGTGATTGAAGTCCCTGCAATCCTTCCGAAGCCCCAGCAAAGTCCTTACTAGACCCCTCTCCTCTGGAGGCACCTGGGGTCGAGGACCACACGAGACTCCCAGGGCGGCCGGGCACTCTTTGGTCCCCTGAGTCAACCTCTGCGCCGGTCACAGAAAACTCCCGAGATCCAGACCCGGCCTTGACCCTCGCCTCTTTCCTCAGCTGATTCCTCTATTGTTCTGCCTGAAAAGAGACATCTGTAAGCTGCCGGCTCCAATTACTGCCATTTCTCTCTAAAATGCTACTGCTTCTAAACGTTTTCAACTGAAATGGGGTGGCTTCCCTTTCTAATTAACTCAAGTGGCCTCTTCCCTGATGGCGGCAGCTATAATTATGCCCCACTTAACTCAGAGAGGGCTGTGCAAACGAGGGGGATGTCCAAGGTGACCTTGCTGTCACTCCTCCTTTATTTGGGCTTGGATTCTGGGAAGAGAGGGACATTGCTGACAGATGGGTTGTCTTCTCCCTTTGGCTCAGAGGGATGGGCTGACATGCACGTGTCAGTCCCTTCCTTTCAGCCCCTGAGAGCAGCCGACTCAGCCAGGGCAGGCCCAGTGATGTGTGACTGCGGGAGGAGGAAGACGGCTGGTCCTGTCATTATTTAAAATCACTTCCACCCACTGGGCTGAGTCACCGGAACGTCACTGCCTGGGGTTTTGCATCCGTCTGAGAAGAACACCTCTGTGGGGCTTTCCACTCTCGGCCGTGTGCCCTTCGCTCACTCGGCCCCCTTAAGGGAAGGCTGCGGGGACCTCACCCACAGCTGCTTCTCTCTCGGGCGCCTAAATAGTCCCTCTTCCTGACAACAGCGATGCCCACGCGTGTGCAGCACCTGACGTTGCCAACCTGAGCTCTCGGGGAGGCAGTGCGACACCCACGTCACACAAGAAAACTACGATTTTAATGGGCTGAGGGACTTGACCCAAGGCAACCGGAGAGCAGTCTGGACCAGAACCCAGGTGTCCTGCCTCCTAGCCTAATCCTGGACCAACAGAGGACCTTTGGGTTTAAAAACACAGCCCCCCTGGCCCAGCCGGAGTGGCTCAGCTCAGATGCTTGAACGTCACCCTGTGCACTGAACTGAAAGGTTGCCAGTTCGATTCCCATCAGGCTGTGTACAGAAGGCAGCTGATCAATGTTTCTCTCTCACATCGATGTTTCTATTCCTCTCTCTCTCTTTTCCCCTCTCTAAGCATGACCTCCAGTGAGGATTTCAAAAAATAATAAATTAATAATAAAAACACAGCCCTGACTGGTTTGGCTCAGTGGATAGAGCGTCGGCCTGCGGACTCAAGGGTCCCAGGTTCAATTCCAGTCAAGGGCATGTGCCTGGGTTGTGGGCACATCCCCAGTGGGGGGTGTGCAGGAGGCAGCTGATCGATGTTTCTCTCTCATTGATGTTTCTAACTCTCTATCCCTCTCCCTTCTCTGTAAAAAAAAATCAATAAAATATACATATATATAAATAATAATAAAAACACAGACCCCTGTTTTCAAATGCACCCGCAGCAGGCCAATGGACAGAGAAGAAAACCCACTTTGGCTGAAATGATTTGAACACCTGGCACTTGATTTCAGAACAAATAAGACCATTTCCTTTTTTTCCTTGAACCTCAGGTTATGATAAATATTCTCTCCCTGATCCTCAAAATCCAAAACAAGAATATAAAAGGCGTGGCTGGTTTTCAGAACACTCGTGACTGTTCAAAAGGAAAAGAATGATCACCCCAACAGTGAGCTCTAGTGGTTCTGGGAACACAGCCTTGGGCCCGGCAGGTGTGGGGAAGAGCCCTGTGTGACTTGGGGCAGGTGCCCATGACTCCGGGTCTCATTACGTGTGGTTATCGCCCTCACAAAAGTGTTATAAAGATTAAATGAGATCATGAATGTAAAGCTCTTAGCACAGAGTCTGTCACTTATAAAGCCCCCTATAAATGTTGGTGATACTATAAATAGTCAATAATTGTCTCCTGCGACATAGAGATACATACTAAGTAAGTAATGGCTCTGGCCTCACTTTTTTAAATTTTAATTTTTGATTAACCAAGCCATTTGTTTATTTATTTTACAGTCAATATTATTTTATATTAGTTTCAGGTGTATAACATAGTTATTAAACAATTATATATTTTATAAAGTGATACCCCCATATTTCCAGTACCCACCTGGCACCATACATAATTATTACAATATTATTGACTATATTCCCTATGCTGTATTTTACATCCCTGTGACTATGTTGTGACTATGTTTTAACTAGCAAACTGTACTTCTTAATCCCTTCACCTTTTCACCCAGTCCCCCAATTCCCTCCTCTCTGGCAGCCATCAGTCTGTTCTCTGTATCTATGAGTCTGTTTCTGTTTTGTTTGTTCACTATTTATTTTTTAAGATTCCACATATAAGTGAAATCATACGGTATTTGTCCTCTGTCTGACTTATTTCACTCAGCAGAATACGCTGTAGTCCAACCTCTGGTCTCACTTTTTTTTTTTTTTTTTCCTCCCATTCACCACCACGTTGGTTTTTTTTCCCTCAAACATCAGGGCAGTGGGCGGCAAACTGCAGCTCGGCAAACTGTGGCTCACGAGCCACATACGGCTCTTTGGCCCCTTGAGTGTGGCTCTTCCACAAAATACCGACTTCTGCTCATGGGCCACGAAGTTTCAATCGCACTGTACATGCGCGCCCGCACGTGGTATTTTGTGGTATTTTGTGGAAGAGCCACACTCAAGGGGCCAAAGAGCCGCATGTGGCTCTCGAGCCACAGTTTGCCGACTACGGCACTAGGGGATTCCTGGATGCTAGCTCCTCTGTACTCGAGCGTCCCTGTGGGCCTGTCTGTGGGGTGCCTGTTGAGCAGACAGCCCCAGGAACAGGCAGAGGGGAGCAGGCAGGGATCCCCTTCTCCCCTTGCTGGGTGTTGGAGCCCCTCAGAACTGCCCAGCCTCATGGCCAGCACTCGCTGTCCTGTGGCATCATCTCCTTACCGCAGCTTGGCACTGATTGAGGAATTTACAAATGAAGGACCTACCACTGAAACTAGAGGTGTCTCTCAAGAGAGTCTCTTCCACTTAGTTGTAGGAGCCGTTGATCCTCAGATAAACGCCAGAGAAACCATAACAAGCTCCACAGAGAGTATAAGATCACTCAACAACATCTCGCTGAAGGCCTGGAAGACGGACCTACAGGATCTGCACATAAATCCTGTGATTCCGCCTTCGCTCACTGTTTTAGGACGACGGTCATCACAAACACAACTTAACCGGCTAAGGCTGAAGAGGGGAACGTGCGGGCACACAGGACTCCCAAGTGCAGGCACGCATCGGGCTTCAGGCAATTCTGACTCCAGGGGCTCAATCTACTGGTGTCCATGTTTCCCTCTTGTTGTTGTTAATCTTCAACTGAGGATACTTTTCCCATTGATTTTTAGAGAGAGTGGAAGGGAGGAAGGGATGGAGAGAGAAACCTCGATTGGTTGCCTCCAGCAATTTTAGGAATAAATTGATGGGATTTGGTGACCAGTTAAAAGTGAGGAAGGCTGAGTGGGAGGGAGAGGCCTCCCCTTGACTGACTAGGTGTGCCCCAGGGGACAGGGGAACAGGATGGGGGAAGCCAGTGCTCTCAGGCAGGGGCAGCACCGCACCCCTGGGGGCATTTAGAAATGGGGGGAAGTGAGGCGGGTGTTTGGGTTGTTCCAGTGAGCAGACAGGACCAAACACCCTTCAAGCCACAGGGACAGTCAACTCAACGGAGAACTGTCAGATCCCAAAAGCCAAAGTGCCCCCTCTGAGACATGCTGGCGACGATCTCAAAGGACACCCACCTGCCAGATGTGGGAGATGTGGGAATGAGTGACCAAACCTCAGGAAAGAGATGATCCCGGAATCCATGTGACAGACGGATGGCACGAAGGAGCACTCACAGTGCAGGCCATTCTGAAACCCCGGCCATGTCCATGTCAAGGCGTGGTCTCTGGGGCAGCAGCACGTGGGTCCATCAGCATCACCTGGGGTCCATTAGCAAAGCCGTGGGCCCCGCCCTAACCCGCTGAATCAGAAGCTCCAGCGTGGGCCCGACCACCTGTGGTGTAACAAGCCCTCCAGGACGGTGACTCTGATGAGCAATCACGTGTGAGAGTCACTGGGAAGCAGGGCACGAAACAAGAAATGAGAGTTTCTGAAAACAAAGAACAAAGAAAAAGGAGTGATAAAAAGTGACAAATGCTATGGAGTCAAGCAGAGCAGCCACTGCATTTGATTAAACAGGATGCTTTCAATGACGTTACCGAGGCTAGTTTTAGCGGATGGGCCCACAGTGGCGTTCAGCAGGCTGAAGGCTGACTTGGAGGTAAAAAGAACAAAGAATGGGAAGTAAAAGCAACAGGAGGAATCAGCAGTAGCTCCAGGGGGACATAGGGCCCAGGAGAGTTCTCAGGATGGAAGAACAGACTTATGCTTAGATAATACAGATATAAAGAGAAAAAATAAACTGGAAAGAGGAGAAAATTATAGGAGTAAAAACAGTGCTGGAGACCTATGCACCAGGAGGCGGGCGCTGGGCGGTAAGACTGGAGCAGAATAGAGTGTTGCCTGCGGAAGGGCCAGGGAAATGCTGGTTGGAGCAGGACACACCTTCCCAGAAATGGGAGGGCAGAGGCACAGCAGCCTGGAGGTGCTGGAAAACGAGGGCGTTCAGCACTTGGCATGAGCACCCAGTAGCTCAGTGGTTCTCAACCTTGGCTGCACATTAGAATCACCTGGGAATCTTTTTAAAATCCTGATTTCTTGGCCTCATCCTCCGGAATGACTTTAAAATCAGGATTTTAAAAAGATTCCCAGGTGATTCTAATGTGCAGCCAAGGTTGAGAACCACTGCAGTAGCTTCCCAGGAGTAACAAGCCCAATTGCTTCCAGTTAAGTCCCAGTTTGACCATTCAATAGCTGTGACCTTAGGCAAAGTCACTCACCTCTCTGAATCTCAGTCTCTCCCACCTGGGAAAGATGAGGGCCGATCTTAGGCGATCTTAGGCGGAGAGCAAAGGGGCAGGAGTTGGGATGGGACCTTGAGAAATGGGGATATTTGGAACGATTCTTGTGGGGAATGGGAGACAGTTGACCAGAGACCAGTAAAAAGAGCACATACAAAACATGGTGAAAGGGTACACGACCAGAACGAAAAACCAGGGTGACAAAAAACTTTTTTAAAAAACCCACAATGTCACAGCTCTGAACGCAGATTTCAGTTTTTTCTCTTGGTTCAGCTTCTGTATATATCCAACAACAAATAACCAATAACCCCCAAACCCAGGAATGATGTGTGGTGACTGAGAGAGCAAGTGCTGCCTGTGATGAGTTGATTTGATGTGTCAACCTGACTGGGACATGGGGTGCCCAGATAGGTGGTCAAACATTATTCTGGGTGTTTCTGTGAGGGTGTTTTGGGAGGAGATTAACATTTAAATTGATGGACTTGAGTGAGCAGATTGCCCTCCCTGATGTGGGTGGGCCTCGTCCAATCAGTTGAAGGCCCACCCACATCCATCCTCCAAGTAAGGGAGAATTCCGATGGCCTTTGATCTGGGACATCAGCTCTTCCTGGTTCTATAGCAGCTTCTGAACTTTAGACTCAAAGTGGGCTACTGGCTCCAGATATTTTGGACTTTCCAGCCTCCATGATCCTATGAGCCAGTTCATTATAAAAATCCCATACATAGATCTCCCATTGGTTTTCTTCTCCTGGAGAACCCTGACTGATACGCTGCCTGATTGCAGGGTCTAGCATTCTCCCTCTCAACTTCAAAAAATATTTGACATGGCTGCTGAGCAACACAAAGTTTCAGGCATGAGGGCTTTCTTTTAAACTGCAATCCTTCCAGGAGAAAAAGCAGGTTTGTTGGGAAGGGGTTCTGAAATGAAGGGGGTCGAGAGAAGAAAAAAATAAACAGAAGGAATTACCCAGGTGAAGACTACCTGAGTGTTAAAAAAAAAATTTTTTTTTAGCTTATAAAATTAAGAAGCAAAGAATAGGAGGGGAAACTAGAAAACCAAAAAAGCAATAAAAATAAGTTCATAAACAATGGCATTAAAGAAAGAGAAAAGAAGAAGAGCCCAGTAAGTGTTTCTGTGGCTTTACAAGTTTCATGTGGGATTCGGTGGGTTCTGGAGGCTGGTTAAACCAGGACAACACTGCACCTCATCAGAGCTGCAGAGCTGACTCCCCGGCCGGAGGAACTGCCGCTGTGTGCCTGGGTGTGCAGATAAGAGCCTTCCAGACCAAGTATTTTAGAAAAGAAACCCTGACGCAAGGGCAAGCAGCCAATGAAAATCTGGAAAGCTATGACTGTGGAAAATTTGACATTTCCTTTCAACATCAGTACCTGATTACACAGCCCTATTCCAGAGTGGAACACTAACACTTCTCAATTCCTATATCCCAATGCTATTTCCTCTGGAAGAACAGGAGGGAGCCGTTGTAGCTGAGACAAATGAACACCTCAAATGACTTTAGAGACAGAGGCCACAGAGAGGTTGAGTAGCAAGAATTTAATGACAGATTTACATTTCTTCTGTTAATGAGTGGAGGTCATAGTCACTGGTCTCCCAGGAAAAGGCTGTAGCTGTTTGAAGCTGTTCATTATAAAAATAAGAAGCAGCCCTAACTGGTTTGGCTCAGTGGATAGAGCATCAGCCTGCAGACTAAAGGGTCCCAGGTTCGATTCCGGTCAAGGGCATGTACCTTGGTTGTAGGTACATCCCCAGCAGGGGTTGTGCAGGAGGCAGCTGATCGATGTTTCTCTCTCATCGATGTTTCTAACTCTATCTCTCTCCCTTCCTCTCTGTAAAAAATCAATAAAATATATATTTTTTTTTAAAAGAAGCCATCCCTTCCTCTTAAAAAAAAAAAAAGAAGAAGAAGAAGAAGAAGAAGCAAAGGCCCAGCTGGCGTGGCTCAGTGGTTGAGCATTGACCTATGAACCAGGAGGTCATGGTCTGATTCCCGGTCAGGGCACATGCCTGGGTTGCAAGCTCAATCCCCAGCAGGAGACGTGCAGGAGGCAGCCAATCAATGATCTCTCTCCCTTCCTCTCTGAAATCAATAAAAATATATACATATGTATTTTTTTAATATATTTTTTTTATTGATTTTTTACAGAGAGGAAGGGAGAGAGATAGAGAGTTAGAAACATCGATGAGAGAGAAACATCAATCAGCTGCCTCCTGCACATCCCCCACTGGGGATGTGCCCGCAACCCAGGTACATGCCCTTGACCGGAATCGAACCTGGGACCCTTCAGTCCACAGGCCGACGCTCTATCCACTGAGCCAAACCGGTTTTGGCAAAAATATATTTTTTTTCAAAAAAGAAAGCAAGCACAGATTAAAACCTGGCAGATGGGGCAGCTCCTGGAGGCAGGAGAGAAAAGCAGACCAGCCCTGGGAGCATTCACAACCATCACCCCGTGGTCAGTTCCCCCATGAAAGAGACTCCAATCCAAGCAAAAAACGAATATTAAACAGTATTCTGCTTTTAGAAAAGACATGCAAATTAAAATTTCAAAAAATAAAGGAAAAATTCCAATTTGGACAAAGGGACCCTTTTCTGGGAGAAAAAGAGGAGCGGGGGCCTCGGGATGTGAGCAGGGCCTTGGCATTCCTGTCAGTGGTGCCAGGGTTGTTGGGGGCAGCTAGTTAGTTATTAACCAAAGAGAAGGCGCCTAAGCCTGATTGACGAGGAAGCTACAGCTCCCAGACACTCCGGGGATAGGACAGCTGCATTGTCCGCCAAGAGGATTAGCCTCTCTCTGTGCCCCCCCCGCCCCCCAAGAGGGAGGATTCCTGGGGGGTTGGGGTGGGGGTGGGGGAAGGGAATGCTACTGGGGAAATTCCTCTGCCGAGACATGCGCAGAGGCTAAGATGGTGCAGGGGATGGGCCCAGCACAAGCCCTCGATGTGCCAGGAAAGAGATTGGGGGGTAGTTTGAAAGAAAGCTTACTCCTTCCCAAACCCAAGGAGATAGAATCAAAGCTTAACGAAGGCTTGGGGTTTGTTCATTCATTGGCTCATCCTCGCCATCCAGCCTGGGTGGCAGCCGTGCGGATGGGGAAGTGAGACACAAGCCAGCGCAGCTGGGAACAGAGACTACGCTAGACTAGGGATAACGGCACAGCATCCCTGGGCCCTGGCCCTTCCCCTGGGATTGGTGAGGACAAGTGTGGGCCGTCAGCTCAGAGACTGCACTCCTTTCCAAGTGAGATGGAGCTAGGCCAGCGGGCACCTGGGGACAGTCTTTGTTTTCGCTCCCATAACTTTTGCCATAATACCGCCTCCTGCCACAATGCATGCATCCTTGAAATGCGTTTCCCACGATACCGTGAAAGAATCCTGTTTCCATCAGCAACAGGGTGAAGGAAAGGTGAGCAGGGAGGGGGACAGGGAGGCCCGTTGGAGGCTGCCAGTAGATTGGGGGGAGGGGGGCTGGGAGTGAAGGAGGGAAGAAGGGCCCCTGGATGCTTGAGGGCCTGAATGCAAAGGGTGAGAGACACCCCATGAGCCAAGAGCAGCGAAAGGGGAGAAGCTAGAGCACTGGCTACACTCCCTCCCCCCTTGGCCGGTTGTCCTGCAGTGCCCAGCGGCGCCACTGACCTGGAGGAAGAGGTAAGATCTCTGCTGACCTATCACTGATGAAAACAACCCAAGACAAGGTGCTACCCTTCTGTACACAGCCTGCCTTTCCCAGGGCCCCGGTACATCACTAGACTTCTTGCCAGAGACCGGAACTGTTCATTATTTTATGAACCTCCTAAATTCCTACCAGTCAACAGAAACAACTAAGGTTCAAGATCCTGTGCTGAGCGTCTCCTTGCTGCCTCCCTCAGAGCCTGGCCCAGCAAACGCCCCGCACAACGCGCTCTCAGTGAGCACTGACTGACAGCAGAAATGACGCTCCCGTCAGAACCGCACAGCTGTGTTTTCAGTCCCGCTGAGTCAATATTTTCCATCAGAAACAGTTTTGGGTCTTTGGGTATCGCACCCCGTTCACCCTCATATACACAAAGGCACAGAGTACGTGCAGTTGTCTTCTGTGATCAGAGAGAAAGAAAGCTGTCTGTGCAGCTGTCCGAGGCACATCTGCAGTGATTCAGAAAGCAACCCTCTCCTCTCCTCGTGTCAGACTCGTGGGGAAATTAAACCTGGAGAGCAAAGTGAATAGGAGCTGAGCTGGCTCTTCCAGTTAGAGCAGCGGTTCTCAACCTGTGGGTCGCGACCCCTTTGGCGGCCGAACGACCCTTTCACAGGGGTCGCCTAAGATCATCCTGCATATCAGATATTTACATTATGATTCATAACAGTAGCAACATTACAGTTATGAAGTAGCAACGAAAATACTTTTATGGTTGGGTCACAACATGAGGAACTGTAAAGGGCCAGAAGGTTGAGAACCACTGAGTTAGAGGAACAAATCACGCCAAAGGACATGCGGCATATTGGAAACTCAAGTTATGGGGTTCATGACTCCGATGTGACCTGCCATTGTGCCTTCTTACTGCTCAGCAGCATGTTCCCAGGACCTAAAACAAGGCCTGGTTCCTAGTTTGTGCTCAGTAGCTATTGGCTGAATACGTGCTTATTTATATATGTATGCTCACACAGAGATAGACATGTGGACATGCATGTTTACTTCTTTCATTTTACCTTTGGCAACTGGAAATTTTGTCACTGGTTGGCACAAGTCATCTGAAAGGTGTTTGGGTTCTATACACACACACACACACACACACACACACACACAGTCTGGATTAAGTCACAGAATGAATTAGTCTGCCATTTTCTGAGAACTTTATGTCAATAAACACTTCTAACAAAATATTCCAAATCAGAATGGATTTCTCTACATTGACTGTATTTCATAACCAAACCATGAGGAGGGGAGGGGGAAAAACTACCTGTTTGCTTTTCGTGGCACCACAGTGCCCTCTTGCGGTAAAATCAGTACCCGTGCACGAAAGTCAATTTTTATTTTAAAACACAAGTTACTTTATGCTTCTAGTAACATTAAAACCTGTACTGAGGCATAATTACTTGGAAAATTGACCCAAATATGTACCTAGATAGTTAAATATGAAATATGGTAAGTTGTATTGGTGAAAAAGATAAATGAAGGATGACCTGTCACAGAACTGTCCATACCAGGAAATGGTGAAATACCAGGAAATGGTGAAGTACACGAAAGCTGCTCTTTGGATTTAATATTCTGATCATTTCTGTTCATCCTCTGGTTAAACAAACACTACTTTCAAGTTCAGGTAGTGTTGCACATACAATTTATCTCTCCCCCCCTACACACACACACACACACACACACACCTTTTTTTGGTCTAAAATCAGGTTGTGGGTTAGATCCCCGGTGTGGGGCATGCAGGAGGCAGCCAATCAATGATTCTCTCATCATTGACATTTCTCTCTCTCTCTCTCTCTCTCTCTCTCTCTCTCTCTCTCTCTCTCCTCTCCTCTCCTCTCTTTTTAATGCCCAGCTTCTGGCTGAGTGGCGCTCCCCTGGTGGGAGCGCACTGACCACCAGGGAGTAGCTCCTGCATTGAGCGTCTGCCCCCTGGTGGTCAGTGCACATCATAGTGACCAGTCCTTCTGGTCATTCCACTGTAAGGGTAGCTTAGGCGTTTATTATATAGATATTACTTATAGGTACTACTTGATTTGTGCTCATTCAAAAAGCCATATGGATTATGTTCCACCAGACCACAGTGTCTGCTTCAGAGCAACTCCAGCAGGTACTATTAGAGGCAGGGAAATCTTCCTGGTTGAGTAAGTCAGGCTACTAAGATTAGTATGCAACACCTAGACAACCTTGCCCATCAATGACAAAATGTTCTGGGCTCCTGCCAAACACCAACACAACTTAATATCTCATGATACACACCCAATGTCTTCTTTTTAATCCTCACCTGAGGGTATTTTCCATTGTTGTTGTTGTTTTTTTTTTTTTTTTTTAGAGAGAGTGTAAGGGGGAGAGAAAGAAATATGTGAGAGAAACCCATTGATTAGTTGCCTCCCACACACGCCTTGACCGGGGCCGGGGATCGAACCTGCAACCAAGCTATGTGCCCTTGACCAGGAATCGAGCCCACAACCCTTTGGTCCACAGGCCAATGCTCAAAACACTGAGCACCTGGCCCAATGTCTTTCCTTTTTCTAAAATGTTTTTATTGATTTTTTGAGAGAGAAAGGCAGAGGAATAGAAACATTGATGAGAGGAACATCATCGATTGGCTGCCTCCTGCATGCCACCTACTGGGATCAAGCCTACAACTCAGGCATGTGCCCTGACCAGGGATCAAACCATGACCTCCTGGTTCATAGGTTGATGCTCAACCACTGAGCCACACAGGCTGGGCCCAATGTCTTTTCCACATCACTAACTTGAACTCTGGTTATGGAATGCGTTTGGCTCACTTACACAGCAAGTACCTAGTGGAAGGCAGGAGACATGGTGCCAAGGAAAGATCTCAGCAGTCAGAACTTTGAGGTTCAAGTTCTGATTCCGACTCAAATTTTGTGAGTTTTAACAAAGAAATCCCTTCATTTCTTTGACCCTCAGCCCCTGCAGTGTAGAATGGGGGCCAGCAGTCCTCCCACCATGAACAGGGAAGGGATGAGGTAGTGGGTGTGCGCACCGGCTGAAGGGTCTCAGCTCTAGAGAACCAGTAGATTTGTCACAATGCAAGGCAAGCGATGCAACAGCCCCTTCCCAGGAAAGGGAGCTGCCAGTAGCAACGTAAATAATCCACCACGACTGAGCTCGGAGACACTCAAACTGCTTTAATGTTATGTTACAGACACAAGCTCTGTTATTCACCTTGCCCGCCCCCACAATTACTTCTTTCTGGTCTTCAGACTCCACAGTGTCCCGGACCATGAAATTCCAAATCACACACCAGTGAACGAGGAGCGACCAGCACTCCTCCAGGATTGTAAGTCCAGGTTTCAAGCACTTACCAGGCACCTTTCTAAGTTCTCGATGTGCGTTTGGGAATTTGCCTCCCCAGCACAGAAGCCCTGTGAGAGGGGGATCTCTAGGCCGTGAAGGAGGGACCGAGCGTGGAGACCACAGAGCTGTTCCGAGACAGAGCTGGGCTCTGGCTCCAGAGCTACACTCAGCCACTCTGCTGGACTGCGTCCCTGAGAAAAGTCATAGCGGAAGTCCCGTAGTTTCAGACCTACGCTGGGATTTTAGACTTGATACAATTCTACCTACTCCTATCAGAATAGTATCAAAGTCTAAATCAAACCTTAAATATTGCGTAGGCCTACAAATCTTTTAATCAGCAAAACACATTGCCCATGATAGAGATTATATTCCTTTTACAGATCCTAAGACTCAAAGAATACTCGTAAGAAACAGAACCAGAATTTTATATCAACAGCAAAACTTTTCAGCTTCCTCTTATCCGAAGGAAAACTGAAAATAAAATCTGCATTCCAAACAGGTTTTCAATGAACATTAATGGATGACCTGGCAGCATGTGTCAAAATGTACGCATACACACCTTCCAATCTGCTTCCAGGATCTCTTACAGAACTACTAATAAAAGGAAACAAAGACATCTGTGCCAGAAATTTACTAAAGCAGTAGCGAAAACTAATACAAGCTGACAGCCATCCCGTCAGCTGTATTATGGCACAAACACGAGGGAAAACCACGCAGCTGGTTAAAGAATGAGGTAGCTCTAGGTACACGGACACGTAAGGATATCTTGGGTATACCAGTAAGAAAAAAGGTGACAGAGTATGTGCAGTATGCTCTTATTTTTATTTAAAAATAAACTGTATGTGCGTGTGTGCATGTATCTGTGTGTGACATATGCTGTGGAGATATGAAAAGGCCTGGAAGAATACATACATAAACTCCCTTGGGAAGAAGCAACTGGCTGGGGGTGGGAAGGTGGGGAGAGCAGGGAGGGCAGTGGAGGGAGCAGGCATCATCTCTCATGTTTTACTTTTAGAAGTCTATATAGTTTGAAGTTAACAATTAATTTTGAAATACAAAGATCTTGGAGACTAATTTTCTAGAGAAAATAGCATAGTTTATAAATGCCCTTAAAATGAAATGTAAACTTCTTTCTCCCACTTAACTAGGCGGTGAGGGCACAGGAAGGGCAGCTCTGCCACAAATCCCTCGTTTAAAAGCTCTAACGATGCTAAACTAAGTCGTGCACTAAGGCTAGCAATACTTCTATCTTCAGACTATGTCATAAATGTCAAAATAAAGGCTTTTATAATTATAGAGCTTTAAAATGTGTAAAATACTTAGACAAATGACTAAAGCTGCAGTTTTGCTATACTTTATTCAAAACTGGCCCTACTTCCTAATGATTTGAGAACTATGAGTCGTGTCCAAATGTAAATGCCCATCCTGAAAGTGGCACAGCAAGTGAGCTCTGATCCCATTCATTAAACTCTCAAGCTGAACTGTAATCTGAAGGTACGCACACCACATACACCTTTGCACAGGTAATTTTATTCTCTCCTGTGGATGTCAACAAAGCTCCGAGATTTCATTTGAAACATTGAGAAAGCACATACCTGAATATTGTCACATTTCTTTACATCACGATTCAGTAACTATTAAACAGTTATGTCTACTAAATACAGTAAGCAAAATGGCATAAATGTTTACACCATTCCCTTGTAAACAAGGCTTCTGTGCACAACAGTAACAAATGGAATTATGCATATCACAACATCGTGAGGAAAGACCTCTTTAAATAAACTATTCTGTTTATAAATAGACTCTGATTTTTTTTAGTACACATTTACAGACCTGATCAATAAAAACAAACAAGACATACATTTTTCTTTTAAAAGAAAATGCTTGGAAATGGACCACGATGGGAGAATTCACCTAGGAAAAGGGTCAGAAGCAAGCAAGGGTAATAGAGCTAAAAGCACTGCCATACTTCAGCCTGTTTCTGTGAGCGTACACCAGCACAAGGGCGGGGCTGTCTGGGAGCAGCTCGTGTTCACTTGAATTCCAGCAAGTTGCAATCGATCTTGTAGTATACATAGGGGTAGTACTCCTGCTGACTCAGGTTTAAGCCTGGGATATCCATAGGCGCCTATGGAAATCAGACAAAGTGCTCGATTATGTACTTAAAGAAAGCAAACAAAGAAGTCAAGTATTACCATGTACCGTCCATTAAACACCTCCTCTGGACTAAGTTTATGCATTTCTGCTCATTTAACTTGAGGCAGGCATTATCATCTCCATTTTGCAAATGAGGAAACCACCTCAGAAAGGTTGACTTGCCGTAGGAAACACAGCGCAGTAAGGCCCAACGTCAAGCCTGTTGTGACTCCAAAGCCTGTGTGTCTACCTGGCCCTGCCACCCCTTTCTGTGCACACTGTAAAGAATTATTTTTACATCTCAGGCTTGGAGTATTGAGTTTCCAGGATAAAAGAAAATAAAGTATTGGTTAAAAATAAGTGAAGCTTTGTTTTAAAGATATCATATATTACATATGCATGTTATAAGAATTTACTGTTAGGAAATTATGTAGCAAATATTTAGACCTATTCTATAGACAATTCCATGAAAATGCAGACGGTCATTTCTTGCACTTTCTTCTATCAAAAAAACCTTGATTTTTCATAGGTTCTAACTAATACACATGTGAGATTTACCATCCTAAAGAGGGGGGAAAAATCAAGATATTTGAAATAAAAAATATAAAAGCCCACTACAATTTTAAACAATGACAAAAAACACATATGCTTTATTTTCTATTTAAAAGATGATATAAACACATACCATTTTAGAAAAAACAATTTGCTTTACAATGCTCATCTATTAACTCATTACTTCTACCAAATAAAGTTAAAATAACTACTAATTTTCTTCTCTGCAAGAAAAGAATTATAATTTTTGTAAATAACTAGTATCACTGGTTGGTTCTGTATTTCTCCAACTATGAACATCTGGTTTAAAGCAAGATAATGATTGGTTTTTAGCATTCCCAGCTCTAACTAGCATAAAACAGGGTAAACAAGGTAAATTACTGGCTATGTTTATCAAACAATTAACTGAGAATCTCAAAAGTACTTAGAAATAACTTTTAAAAAATGGGTATCATGATATTCACTATCCCTTTTCTGTCTATCTTTTCCAATTTTTCCTGAAATTCATTCCAGTTCTTATTCTCCAAGGCTATCTAATAAGTACTTACATCAATGATAGCTGCTGCACTGCTATCTAGATGTTTATACAATTCATATAATACTTCTCTTAGTTTCTTCATTGTTTTCTTATTGGGCTGAAGTAGCATTGCTTGGAAGTTCACTGGCAAGCCATACCTTGTAAGGAAGCAAAGATATATTATGTAACACAAACACACACATAGACTTTATTGTGAAAGCAAATATTTTCATACTCTTCTTTAATCACAGCTAATGGGGAGATGGTACCTCATTTTACAAGTTCAACTAATATACATAGAAACTCAAGCCTTCTCTGGTCCTCATTGTCCACTAGGTATTTTTCTCTAAAATGAGAGCCAATTATCTATTAGGAATTACTTTAATTACTCTTTAATTTTTAAGGAAATCTATGAATAAAATAGTGATAATGTGTAAACTTAGTAAATACTTTCAAGATAAACAATGAGATTACCCACATCTACTTTGAAAATTCCAAGTAATTTTAAAATAGCATAGCTGCAGGTACGTCTATAACAATTTCTAATAGGAGTAACATGTACACAAGATAACAAGATGATTTAGATTTTATGTCGAAATATTAAATATTATAGGTTAAATGAAACAATGATTTCATATAAGTCATTAGTATACTGTGTACATGTATATATCTGAAAGATCTTCTTTTAAACAAACATTGGCTAATATTGTATAATCTACGTTTGGCTTAAATACATGAGAAGAGACTCTGAGAGCACAGCAGCAGGGAGCTCTGGTCCTAAACCCAGTGTTAAGAGACACGACTAACACACATGCAATAGCTGGGTGACCCCGACAGCCTCTCCTCACAACTGGCCCTTTGGTTCCTACAAGTCCATTTCCTATTACTGGGCTGTGTGATATAATAAAGGGGTCCAATATAAAGGCATCTATAAGCTCTTCATACCCACGTTTCTCAATTAACTTTCTTTACCTTAAAACAGACTCTACAAAAACCCTCAATGCTTTCACATGAATCCACGCAATAAATGCTTCACTGAAATTCACTTTCAGCCACCGTACAAGTGGTCCCTATAAAAGAGGAAAAAAATTACCACAAATCTGGTCTTGAAAATGGCAAGTAGGAATTAGATGAACCAATTGGCTTTATTAGATATTACTTGGTTAGGGTTAGTTTTCTCCCAAATAAGATAATATGGTTTATAAAGTTCTTAGAAATAACTTTAAATGAAATTTGCTTTGCTTTTCTCTTTCATTACAAGAGAAACACCTTTTCACTAGTCACGTCTCCCCTTCCACACAATCTTTTGGTCTTCACAATAGTCCTGTATTTGAAGATGGCAAGAAAGTGGACACCAAATCCATTCCTGTTCCCATTTTGCCTAGAACATAACAATTCTCCAATGATTTCAATAAATTGCTTCAGTAAAATATTGTGGCATTAAAAACATTTGCCTCAAGAAAAGAAAGTCTTACTGGAAAGGAAAGCTACTACTTAAATAACGCTTCCACCACAGGGGTTCCAATCAAAACGCTGCATTTAAAATTAATTTCTGATATGGATTAAATGGGAGTAATTAATTTTAGGTATGTATTTTAAGATAACTACTCACAAATCTCAGCTTTAGAGAAAACTCATTCTGCTTATTTAATAGAAAAAATACTTAAAATCAAATGTCTTAAAAACAAATGGGGGTTTTGCTTTCTTAAATCAAATAAAAGCAACATCAGGTTTTCTTCTGTTTAACAAGGCTAATGCTAAATGTTAAGAATACATACAAATTGCTTCTTCTTGTCAGTAGAAAGCCTGTTCATTTCCTCTTTGTCTGCTTTCATCTCCTCTTCATTATACTGGAAATCACGAACAATGAATCTAAACATGGGGGGATAACAAAATTGTCCACACCGCTGTATAGGTGGTTTAACAAGATACAAAAACAAACAGAGAAAATAATGATCTTACTTGTTTTCCCTGGCTTTGTGTCTGAAGTCATCAACTGCCTTCCTAAACAAGGTGACATTACAAAGGTAACTGTCTTGGTCCTCTGAGAGCACACTAGGGAAAGAAGACAAAGTCTGGTTAAAACTTACATTGACTTCTTCTCTTTAATAGTGAAGACAGGATTCAGAAACACTGGGGGAGGAGGAGGAAGAGTAGGTGTGGCAGCCCTCCCAAACCATCTCAATGCTACCCATCTGTATTGCCTCAAACACTGGGTCTTGGATGTTTTTACTCACCGTAATAGCCCTGTCTTACATTTCCTGCATCCTGACCGATGATATTACACAGTAACTCAAGGAGAGCCCCCGAACTCTGAGAACCATGCTGTTCAATCCACATCAGTGCCGGGCTGGCCGAGGCAACCGTCCAGCAGCTGGGCTGTTTCCAGTCTCCTCGCGTCCTTGCTGCATCCTCTTCTCTTCTGGAAACCTCATTCTCTCTCCAGGCCAGCCCAACCCCCGGGGCCTGGCCCACCCGCTGCACTGCCAGAACCTCTCACCTCACCTGAGAGATCCTTCCTTTTCTCCCAGCACACCCTAGATCAAAACTAACACAGATGTCTAAATAACCTCTGAAAAAACACTCTTTTATGTATCTCAGGGCTCCATGTTAGGCTTTTTAAAAATATATATATATTTTTTATTGATTTCTAAGAGGAAGGGAGAGGGAGAGAGAGAATCATTGATGGGCTGCCTCCTGCATGCCCCCACTGAGGACTGAGCCAGCAACCTGAGCATGTGCCCTGACCTGGAATCGAACCGTGACCTCCTGGTTCATAGGTCCATGTTCAACCACTGAGCCATGTGGGTCGGGCCATGTTAGCCTTTATAACGGGATGGGGGACATATGGCCAGTGGGAATCATTTGGTCTGGCCCTGCCAAGACATTAGGGGTGAGTTAATTAAATGTTTGACCAAATACTAGTATAGCTAATCTTTAAGTTGATAATTTTGTATGGCCTGTGAATGATGTTATAAATATCCAAATGGGCCTTGGCAGAAAAAAGGTCCCCCACCCCTGCTTTAGAAGATCCCAGAGAGGTCGCATGTCCACCCAGTCACAGCTCTCAGGGACGTCACTGAAAAGACCTGCCATATGCACTGCTCCCAGTCAACCTACCTGCTTCATCGTCAAGACATCTTCCCTGATTTTCTTCATAAAAGTGAACTCTGCAGCCCTAACCAGTTTGGCTCAGTGGATAGAGCATTGGCCTGCGGACTCAAGGGTCCCAGGTTCGATTCCAGTCAAGGGCATTTACCTTGGTTACGGGCACATCCCCAGTAGGGGGTGTGCAGGAGGCAGCTGATCGATGTTTCTCACTCTCTATCCCTCTCCCTTTCTCTCTGTAAAAAATCAATAAAATACATATTTTTTAAAAAGTGATCTCTGCAACCTCTGTCCCAAAACAAGAGAAGGTGTCCTGTGCACAGTGGCTAGTGCGTCTTTTTCTAGATCTTCTTAGCGAGGCTCCTGTGCCTCATCTGGAGCTCTAGCTCCTTGAATTAAAACCTCCATGAAGCTGCAATGAGTTTGTTTCTGACAACAGAGGCAGAGGTGAACCAGTGACCTGACCCTTTCAAGTTACCTTAACAAGCAAAAGCAGACAGACAAAAAGGAAAGTGGTAATTCTGAAAGCATAAATGCCAAGTACCTCTTTCCAAACTGCTTTTTTTTTTTTTTTTTACAAAAGAAGCAGAACAGCAGCCCAGCCTCCACTTTCTTGGCTGTAATACTGACATGGCATTTATACACATCCATGCACGTAACACACAATAATGGCAATATTTCAAATTGTCCAATACTGGAAGACTTTAGGTAGAATATTTTGCAAATAGCTAGATTTTATGCATTTTTAAATATATTTTTATTGATTTCAGAGAGCAAGGGAGAGGGGGAGAGAGATAGAAACATCAATGATGAGAGAGAATCATTGATTGGCTGCCTCCTGCACCACCCCCCATCCCTACTGGGGATCAAGCACCCAAACCAGGCATGTGCCCTGACCAGGAATGGAACTGTGACCTCCTGGTTCCTAGGTTGACACTCAACCACTAAACCATGAGTCTAGATTTTATGCATTTTTAAATGAATGTTTCTTTCAGGTTTGAGATAGTATTTTTTCAATCTATTCTTCTACCTCAGAATTCCACTTTCATCTTCACTCCTCCCAAGTATCATGCCAAAAAGCCACAAGTATTATTACTGCTTATAACTGAGTTAAAAATAAAGCACTTAGAACAATGACCAGCACATAGTAATTACTCCAAAATGTTAGTTATTATGATAACCAAAACACCCAGCACCAAGCCACAGAGACCTTTCCTAACCAGCGGACAGGATTCCAGACTAACCCACTAGCCTGTCTCCCCACAGGCACTGACCTTCCACCCTCGTCCCGGTGCTGGCTGCACGGCTGCTCTGCTCTTGACTACATTTAGACAGTAAGTTTTCAAGTCAGTGATTCCAAATGACTTCTGAGCTGAGAAACAGAGTAGAACAGATGTCTTCACTGGGTGAGGAAGGGCTGGGACGCTCAGGTGGTCATGAGCACTTGTAGGTCGTTCAGAAGACTGGTACTGCCTGGGCTAACCTGTTACTGCCTGACACTTTTTCTTTGAAACTACTATAGTGACTTTAAAAGATGGACATCTCCAAAGTAAGATTATTTACTTAGTGTTTTGTTTGTTTTTATTTTTTTTTTTTATTGATTTCAGAGAAGAAGGGAGAGGGATAGAGAGAGAAACATTAATGATAAGAGAGAATGATTGGTAGGCTGCCTCCTGCACGCCCCACACTGGGGATCGAGCCCACAACCCAGGCATGTGCCCTGACTGGTAATCAAACCCGTGACCTCCTGGTTCATAGGTCAATGCTCAACCACTTAGCCATGCCAGCCGGGTTCTAAAGTAATATTTTAAAGTCCTTCCTTTAGAATAAATCAGGGCTTACTTATCTAGCCTACACACCACTCCCCTGGAACCCAGGTTTGGCATATGTACAACTTGTGGGGACATACCGTGTGCATGGGGTCCTTCTTCTCCTCCTCCCCTGCCTCCCAGACAAAGTCAGCCCCTATGGCTTTAATGCCCACAGAGGTATAAGAGGTGTGATCTGTCAGGATAAAGAGCTTCTGTGGGAAACTAGTGTCAAGACACATTAGTCTTCAATTTACCATGGGAAGGGCTGGTGTGAGTGAAAGGGATAGCCCCTGTCCCTCACCATGCTCCCTCCAAAAAAATATTTCATGATGGGCACTGGTTTGTGGTTTATGTTTCAAAAAAATCAGCATCTGGCCCAGCTGGTGTGGCTCAGTGGTTAAGTGTCAGCCTATGAACCAGGAGGTTACGGTTTGATTCCTGGTCAGCGCAAATGCCCAGGTTGCGAGCTCAATCCCCAGTGTGGGGCGTGCAGAAGGCAGCCTATCAATGATTCTCTCTCATCATTGATGTTTCTATTTCTTCCTCTCCCTTCCTCTCTAAAAGCAATAAAAATATATTTGTAAAAAGAATTTTCAGAAGGTAGCAGCAGGGAAAGTGCCACATGAGACCCGGGTTCTAGTACTGGCCCTGCATGAACAGATGTGTGACTCTGGACAAACCACCTCACTTCTGTGGCCTCAAATGTCTGTACCAGTCAACATGAGCGGGCCAACCAGACTGTGCAATCCCAGGTCTAAAAGTATGACAGCTGGAGTTAATATAACTCACTGATAAGGTGAAAAGATGATTTTAAAATATAAATTTACCACAAAGGAAAGACATAAAGGCATTTCCTATCCCAACATCCAGACTGTAAAAGGAATTCCAGGAAAGAAAGGGGTTTTACAAAGACTCCGACTTACTTGCTAGACCTGGGAACGACCATCTCGGCTAGTGTCTCATACTGCTTCATCCAGTCGTTGTGGTTTAACCTGCAAGAGAGGTGCAGTCAGTACTGGGGGGAAAAGTCCTACCTCCTGCCACACCCAGGTGGAGAAAAAGGATGGGACAAACAGGAAATGTGGCTATAGTAAGTATACGTCAAACCTATTTAACAAAATATTCAAGTGTCCTACTGAGAATGAATTTCAAACACACTTGTTGAGTGAAACAGGAACTACATTACATCCAGGAACTACTGCAAAGCAGACACAGCCCAGAATGAAGTTTAGAAAGGAAGTAAGGCAAAGTACAGATTCTCAACTACTTTCAAACTTTCGGGTTGAAGTATATTACCTCATTTTTTAAAAAGAAAGAAAAAGGCTATGCATGACAAACCATGACCATTTCTTTTCAGGGCCATTAAGAAAGGCTGGAAAGAACTATATTTACTGAAAGCACCAAGTACCAGGAAGTGTTCAGTAAATAAAGGGACAGCAAACTATGCTGCCACAGCGAATTGTGCAACACCCTTCTCTAAAGAACACTGGCTTTTGGGGGTGTGGAAAGTGACAATTATGTCTGTAATTTAAAATAAAGAACTTTAGTATTTGTAGACCAAGACAGAAAATAATTCATTGTTTAAGGTGCTTAGGTTCTATGTTTCAATTACTGTATACAGAAAACTGTGAAAAGTTCTGGTTTTAAACACAAATTTTAAATAAAGATTAAATGAGACCAATCTTTTATCTGGGCAAAGGTACTTTCCTATATATTATAAAAACACAAATACACAGAAATTGATGATAAAAAATCAGTGTTGCAGTACAGCAAGGCTGAGTTACATAACTCACACACGAAATACAACTTCTGGGGCCCTTAGTTTCTGTGTCGTGTGTTTTTTAAAACTAGGTAATTAGCCTTCCTTTTCTTTTATTTGAATTTTGTTGTTGTGGTTAACCCTCACTCGAGGATATTTTTTCCATTGCTATTCTGAGAGAGGGGAAAAGAGTGAGGGAAGGGGAGAGAGAGACACACACACCGATTGGTTGCCTCCCACATGAGCTCTGGAACCTGCAACTCTTGACCAGGGAATCGAACCTAGTACCCTTCAGTGCGAGTCCCTTTACACTTGGATTTTATGGAAAACTTCAAATTAAAATGTCAGATACAAACATTTTTCTTGTATTTTAACAGATAAAAAAATCTTTTTAATAAAAAAACATACTTGGGAACTACAACCAGTAACGTGACGAGATACTCTGAATCAAGAACAAAGTCATCCTTCTTCACAATTTCTGAGAGACTTCTAGTTAGCAAACTTCCTCTGAGGAAGAAGGAAAAAATCATTAGGCTGATAATTATGGGCTCCCATAACACAAGAAAGAAACAGCAAGCTAATTATATTCACACACTATAAAGACATCTCAAGAGAGGCATTAGTCTAGTTAACATTTTTACTTTATAAGTCTTCAAAATTTAGCTATTTCTCACCTCTGCAATGAAGGAAATGGCAACATTTATCAAAATCTGTCTCTAGTGTCTGCCTTTGTGTTTGCCTTAATTATTGGAAGATGGGTCTTCTGTTGATTACATTTATAATATCTTGACTGGGAAAGTGTTACTCATTAGATATCAACTAAAGTCTATTTCATCTTAATTATGAAATTATATCATCTATACCTTGGTTTTCCTCCCTCTCCCTCAGTATCTTTTGATACCAGGTAATTTTGGTTAGTTAACCCAATAATCAACTCTTCCAATCGGTCTTCATATAGTGTCCCAGTACTGATCCTTTCATAATAAAAATGTCTTGCCTGTTTGCACCACTGACAGTAAATATATCAACCACCTTTTCCTCTGGGATATAAATACTTAACTTCAACAGTTAAGTGCTTAAAGCTACATCTGTAGTAGTCATGCTACAAGGAGATCAACCAGAAGAAGTGTATTTGATTTTAAGAAAACCTAAGGTGTAAAACACCTAAACTTGGTAAACAAAAAAAAATATCGGATTATAAAAGAATTCTCCTATAGAATTCTTTTAAGCAGACTGTGCAATTAAACTATGATTTGATTTGAAACAATTAATTTTAGACATTTTCCTACCAAATGAATAAAGCAGGGCTGAGCGCCTGAGCAGCACTCACAGGTATTATTTATGAAACAAGTATAATAAATCAATCTCACATCTGTTTTGACTAGACTCAATTAATACACTTTTCTCCATGAAATGAAAAAATACCACTTTGATTATAGAAACAGCTGGAACTTTACTAAACCGAAACAATAACTCATTCAGTGTATGCTACAGTGCTTCTCTAATTCTTAACATTCACAAATACTTGATATGCTTACGCATTCTTTCGTTCCAAATTCTGAAGATTCCCTTTCAGGTTATTATATGCAGATGCTCGAGATTTCAGGTCATTGTCGATCTGAGTCACTCCCTTTAAAAATAAAATAGGCCCAGAGAAAAAGAAGCATGGAACAGACTGTCAAATATCAGAGGGAAGGTGGGGGTGGGTGGGTGGGTGGGAAGAGATGAACCAAAGAACTTGTATGCATATATGCATAACCCATGGACACAGACAACAGGGTGGTGGAGGCCTAAGGTATGGGGTGGGGGGCAGGGGTGGCTTATAAGGTGTCAATGGGAGAAAAAAGGGACATATGTAATACTTTCAACAATAAAGATTTAATAAAAAAATAAAATAAAATCAATAAAAAATAAATAAAATAAGCAAGATTTTCCTAAATCCACCTCTACTAATATAATTAAAGTAGCTGTACTTAAACACTAACTTTAAAGAATAACAACAATTAGTTCCTAATGTAAAAATATTTTAAAAGCACATCTTCATAAGGTCATTTTTTAAATAACCTACTTTATTTTTAATAACCATGGTAATTTCCATATGAATCTTTTCTACTAAAGATGTTTTAGTCCACATGTATTTTAATTATTTACTATATTACTTCTTAAACCTAAATGGAATCTAGGCCACCAGTTTAGAGATTACTAATTAAAAGGCCTCAATTTATACGGCTGAAGGATTAATTCCCAAAGGAACTAAATTAAAGTTGCATTGTTCACAACTCTATTATTACTATTACTACACAAAATGTTTTCTCAATATACTCTGAATTGTAGTTGAATTTATTTATAAATTTTACAAAAGCTGATTTTTCAAAAAGATGACTAAAACTACTAATACTTTAGGGAGAAAACGCAAAGCAGATTTCACATTTGAGCACCTTGAGTCTGAGGCCTTTGACCACTCAGAAATTCTGACAGCATCTGAAAAACTAGTTTCAACTCAGCTCTGCCATTATTAGCTTTGTGTACTGGTAAGTCCCTTGACTTTCTCTGAGCCTGTTTCCTCATCTATATAGTATCAGGAAGAAGAACACTAAATCCTTGATAAGAATAAAAAAATAAGGCTCAGTCATAGTAAGAACACCATTTTATATTATCAAACTACTCAAGTTCATTGAATTTTATGATTTTAGTTAAAATCCTTGATAATCTATTCAGTTCCATTTAACTATAGAGCATACTATACAAGTAAAATCACAGAGGGTTAAGCAAAGTCTGTCCAAGTAGTTTAAACCATACTTTCCACCCTAGCCAGGTCATAAAAATGTTGACAAATAGCTCTTTGTCTATTTGCCTCGTTATAATTTCAGGTAAGACTTTTACATTTCTTCTCAAGCTCCAGGACTTTGCAATATAAAAGGAGCTTTTAACTCAGCGAGTTCATGGATGGGCTTCAGGCTCTGTGTACTCTCTGAAACTGTACATAGATTCATGTGGTATATGAACATAGCGTCCTTCTGGGTAGAGAAGCAATAATGACTGTCAGAAGGCGTCAGAGAACACATAAAGTTTAACGTCTAAATCAGCACTGCACATAAAACATACTTAAGTGGCCATTGCATCTACATGGCTCATAAATCCTTAATAGACTCCATTTTCCTGTTCTACAACACCTCAGTTACCCTTAAAATGTGTATAAGCGATAATTACAGAATTTTAAAGATTCTTATTTTACCATTGTTGATGCAATATTTAAATGAACTATGTGAATAAGTAAACTATACAACTTGGATACTCTACACATGAAAGTGTTATACTTATTAACATCTTTTTTATTTTTAGTAAAGTTGTAGTTAGGGTAGCTCCTGTTTGTATCAACCATCTGTAATTAAGTTGCCTTGTCAAAACCTAAAGCGTATTTCCATAGCTAAATGCTTATAAAATGAAAAGAAGCCACTATAAATCGATGTGTCCTACCTGTGTTATTTTTTATCTTACCTTGGCAATTATTTCAGAAATATTTTTCAGAGACTGTTTGATTGGATATTTAGCCATGTCCCACTGAAATCTTGTTATGTAAGTAACCAAGTCAACTGAAATAAGGAAATAAATTAATTACTGAGGAGAAGCAATAGAATTTTTTGTAGTCTGCTACACAGTAAACATTCAGATATTTGAAATTGGCATTTGGAAAATCAGTCAAGATATATCATCATTTCTGAAATGTTCTGATTAAATAAATGTGGAACATATGTTAACATCAGTTAATCAAAATTTTATGTTGCAATTTGATTGAATCTTCTATACTTACTCAAAAATATTTTAAAATACATATCTTTATTGATTTCTCAGAGGAAAGGAGAGAGAGGTAGAAACATCAATGATTAGAATCATTGATCGGCTGCCTCCTGCACGCACTACACTGAGGGTTGGGCCCACAACCTCGGTATGTGCCCTGACCAGGAATTGAACCCAAGAACCTGTAACCTATTGGTGCATAGGTCAACACTCAACCACTGAGCCACACTGGCCAGGCAAAATACTGCTACTTTTGAGAGTCTGACCACACTACTCCATAATGCTGCCTTGGCAGTCCTTTTGTGTGGCCAAGTGGCCTGCAGGGACCTAGAAATTACACTCCCTCTCCCTCAACAAGAGCCGTAAAAACAGCCTCCAGAGTCACAACCAAGTGCAAGTGTCTGGTTGAACTCTCCCTGACCCCCCACTGCCCAGGGCCTTCCCCTGTGTACCCTTTAGAGAAGCCCTCTCCAAGTTACCAAAACCCTACTCTTTTTGGTCTCAACTGACCAATCAGGACTTAGCCTGGGAATCCCAAAGCACTCCACCCACAGACCCTATTAAAGGCATGTGTCCTGATGCTCTGGCCTGTACCCTGCCTTGACCTCTCCATGGGCCCTACCTCCTCCAGGACCTGAGAGTAATAAACTTCTCTATTTCACTTTCCCTTTTGTTGAACAGTGGCTCACCATCCCTGGGGCTCTACTTAACACCCTGGGGCTCTACTTAACAAATGTTAATTTAACAAAGTCACATTAGTGACCTTATAGTAGGCAATACAGAATAGAAGGAAATACAGAATAGAAGGTTATTTTGTATTGTAATGACATAAAACTAAAGATCAACCTAATTTAAAATAAAGCAAATGCTAAAGTGGTATTTCATAACAAACAACAAATGCAGTACAAATGACAACAGTGATGTCAAAGCCACCTTTATAAAGCTACTAGTAGCCTGCACACAAATCTGCACCAGTAGCTCGCTGCCGCCCTCCTGTCGCTCTCCGCCTGCTGCCCCGCCCTCCTGTAGCTCCCCTGCTCCCTTCCCGCTCCCTCCTGCCCCCTCCTCAGCTTGCTGCCCTGCCCCCTCCTGTAGCTCTCCGCCGCCCACTTGCCCACTTATAGCTGGCTGACCCACCCTCCTGCTGATCCCTGATCCGATTGTTATGTGGTCGGTCGTTATGTAACGACCATTTGCATATTACATCTTTATTATCTAGGATTATTTCATAAAGCAAACTCTTTTTTGTTTTTGTAGCTTGGTCATTCACTTTGTACAAGTCAACATCAAATCATGAGACATTAGCTTACCTCCATTTGCCAGCAGATTCTCCTGGACTTTATCTTTACTATCCTCCAATACGTCAGCCATATATTGGGCCACTTTCTTAACCACCCTTGGGAGAAAAGAAAATCAACAATAATTTTTAGGAGAAAGACCCAAATTCCATGTTATACAATGAACACACTACATAAAGACATGAAACTGACTATATATGTTCCCATTATACATCTATACTAATAAAAGAGAAACATGCAAATTGACCATCCCTGCGCTATGCCCACCAGCCAATCAGAGTGATATGCAAATTAACCCAACAAAGATGGCTGTTAATTTGCATACACAGGCATGGAGCGAAGACTGAAGACAGCGTAGAAGGAAGCCAAGTACTGCAGAAGGGAGCGAAGCAGTAGAGAAGGGAGGGAGCGAAGTGGCAGAGAAGAGAGGGAGCCGAGGCAGCGGAGACAGAGGGAGTGAGGCAGCGGAAAAGGGAGTGAAGCCTGCCTCGGCCGGCTTCGCTCCCTTCTCTGCTTCGCTCCGGCCTCAAGAAGCCCTATTCTTGCAGGAATAGGCCCAAGGAAGCCCAGTCTTGCAGGAATCTTCCTGCAACGGGCCTCTAGTATCTATATAATATAAAACAAATGGGTCCTAACTTCTTTAAATAATGTTTTAAGGATAAAATGGACCAAAATTTTGTTTTATGCAAAACTCAACTGAATAACCACAGAGTTTCAAAGAGACTACATGAAATATATTTATTAATCTGAAAAGGTAGTGAGAAACAGTTTGTAAATAGCCACATATTATAAACTGAAAAACTGGGCAATGGATCTGCAAGGACCAAGAACAACGGAGGAGGCAGAGAGCTAGTGAGCATTCACCAATTATATGCTTTCACTTAGGATGAAAGGGAGCTGGTAGGAAACAGAATACAAGCAACAGTAATGATTCAGCAACATTTGCAAGAAGCAATCATATACAAGAAACCTCAGTGCCAAACTTCTGAGGCACCTAGATATCACCCTGTCAATTTCTTCACTTTATAAGTAAAGACATCGAATTATAAAGAGAATAATTGACTTAATCACAAAACCAGTTAGTGGTGGATTTGTGACTAGAAATGTGGTGTTTTGACTCTGCTGTCTGGTGTTCTTTCCCTTATCCAGTTGTGCCACTAGGCTCTGGATGAAATTCAAATGTATACAAGACAAAATCACTAACTTCGCATTGCTTAAAGTTGAATTGGAGAGCTACCAAAATATACAAATGACTAAATACAAAGCAATCTGTGGTAAGTGCCAGCTAAGATTACCAAGCTATAGAAAGAGAAGCATAAAGGAAAAAGGGATCACTCCCAGCTACTGTAATCAAGCATATGGCTCCTGAACTGGGTAACGAAGGAAAGGAATGGTTTTGAAAGGATGACTAGACAGGAAGAAAGTATACTCTTGCCACAGGGCAGCACATGAGTCAAGACCAGGAGAGGTAGAAAAGCAACAGGCAATCAGAGAATGATGAGCAGTCCAGACGGCCTGGAATGTCATGCTGACGAGAAGGGGATGTTATGCTGGGAAGGTAGGCTGGGCCAGACGGCAGACAGATAGCCTCTGATGTCAGACTTTAGAGAGAGGGATAACATAGTCACAACAGGGCTCGGACAATCTGATGACTGTGTGCTCAATGGCAGGAAGGGTAAATTGAAAGACAAATTCAGAAACTCCTGCACAAGAACCAATAATAGGGACCAGAAAAATTGACAGAAGGGCTAAATTTGAATGACCTCAACCTAAGGAAGTGGAACAATTTCAGAAAAAAATATAAGCCATAAATCTTCAACATGTTTAACCTGGGATTTGTACATACACTTGGCTGTGTCTCCAAAATTCACCTATTCCTTCAAAGGAGACAAACTATTATTCCCCTATAAATTAACAAGTATCTTTTAAACAGAACCATTGCTATGAACATTAAAAAATGTGCATATGTTCATGGTTGATAAAAAATATACTAAGGTTGATTATGGTGATGGCTGCACAACTCTGTGAATATACTAAGAATCAATGCATTGTACATTTTAAATAGGTGAATTGCATGACATGTAAAGTATATCTCAATAAAAATGATAACATCACACTTTGAATGGGTGTATTTTATTGTATGGAAATTACCTATATATATATAGAAGCCTAAGCGACTGTTCAACTGTTCACTATGACATGCACTGACCACCAGGGGGAAGATGCTCAATGCACAGGCATGGAAACATGGAACAGGCTGATGAACCTCAGAGGGAAGGGGGAGAGGGGAGGGGGGAAGAAATTAACCAAAAATATTATATGCATACTAGAGGCCCGGTGCACCAGTGGGGTCCCTCAGCCTGGCCTGCGGGGATCAGGCCGAAACCAGCAGTCCAACATCCCCTGAGGGGTTCCAGATTGTGAGAGGGCACAGGCCAGGCCGAGGGACCCCACCAGTGCACGAATCCATGCACCGGGCCTCTAGTATCATCATAAAGTCGATTGCAAAAAAAAGAGCCAACATTTCTAAAATCATTCCAATAAGCACAGTATCTATGTGTGATAATAAACCAAATGTCTAGCAGCCTGGTAACAGTGACTTTCATTTTGCTCTAGTCTGTGCGTATAAGTACATTACCCTTCTACAAATGCATCCAGTTTAGCCAGTTCATCCGACAAACCAACCAAGACATCCAGTGTGCCAACCTAGAGGGGCAATACAGATTTTATTACTTAGGTTTCTCTCTCTTTTTTTTTTACAAGATGGTACAACATCTTAATTTGAAGGGCCCACAAACTTAAGTTCTCCTTTTTTTATTTCATAATGTGCAAGTGTGGTTAAAAAATGTTTGCCAGACATTTCAAAACTATTACATGTACAAGATAATCCTCTAATGCAGGGGTATAAGCACTGTTTAAGACATGACAATTCTGCAGAGGCAGGCCTATGCCTCTGCTTGTCCTGCCCAGTGACGGTGGATCGTCTGAAGCCATGGTTTACAATAGCAGCTCTTATCACAGATCCGTGACTGCATTAGAGGGTCTGTAGCTGAATTTATATGCAAAACTGTGTGTAAATGAGCATGTTTTGGAAGAAATGTTCATAGTCTATAGCAGTGCCTTGAAGGAATTCATAACTCCCAAAATATATATCAAATCTTTTTATAAGATTTCTCATTACAATTTAAATTACAACTTAGAAAAGCATAAATGTTTAGGAAAAAATGTTATTTTGTTTAGGTAGCTCACTTCTAAAATCTCAATTTACTTATTATCTAAAATCTGAAGATTGGAAAAAACAAGAACAGGTTTTAAATTATGCCAATGGCCAGAGAAGGAACCTGGGTATCTCATTTCTACCAAAAGGGAAGCAGAGATACACTGTCCTCCCTTTCATGATGAACTCATACACTGCTGCAGAGTGCAGTTTTACCTTTAAGTCAGGAATGTTGAACTTTGAACTAACAGCAAGATTATTGTTCTTTGTGGTTGCCGCATGCAATTTCTCCCATGTTTGTTGACATGTTTTCTCCCCAGGAGCCGAAATAAGCCAGAACTCAGTCATGTCTGTTACCGGGTATTTCTTCCAAAATCAACAGAAACTCTGAAATACAAAGTAAAACAAAAAATAAATTTAGTATCGTTTGCTTCTAAAGCACTTCAGAGTCACAGGATAAGTGATAAATATAACCTATTTCAAAACTAATCTACCACTGACATATGATCCCAAAGTCAAAATTACTTACTTGGAAGTAAATCCACATAAATGGTAAAAGGTGATATATTTATGATAATATAAAAGAGATGATAAAGACCTAATACATTAAGTATCTAATTTTTTTTAAATTTCAAAACATCCTAAAAGGGGAATTATTTAAGAAGATAGACTACCCAAAAACCAATCACCAGTAGTTACATTCCACAAAAGTCAGAGTGTCAAATATTTTTAAGTTTCTCTTAAACTTTAAAGCATGAAATAAAATTAAAAAAACATTCAGCCCTAGCCAGTGTGGCTCATTTGGTTGGAGCGTTGTCCCGTGCACTGAAAGGTGGTGGGTTCGATTCCCAGTCAGGGCACATACCCAGGTTGCAAGTTCCATCCCCAGTTGGCAGACGTACAGGAGGCAACTCATCGATGTTTCTCTCTCACATTGATATTTCTCTCCCCCTCTCCCTCTCTCTCTCTCTCGCAAAACAATAAAAACATATCCTCAGATGAGGATTCAAAAAAAAATAGTTTAATATGCATAAATTGAATCAAAGCATTTGAACAGTAGCCACCAAATATATCTGTCATACTTGCCTTAGCAAATTCTACATGGTTAGCCAAACTGGGGTTAATTTTAATCCATATTCAACCTAAGGAATTCTCCTAAAATCCCTGGCATATACTTAGCTGCCATAAAACATTTATACATTTGCAAAGAAAAAAAGAAAAGAAAGAAAGAAAAATCTTGACAATCAGCCCTGCATTTAAAAACATGACCTTAGGGTAGGGGTGGAGGATACAACACTATTGGATCTGAGTGAGAAAGAGGCGGTGGATCTCCTTTTTCAGCAGTTCCAGTCCCATTAAGACACAACCAACCCTCATCTTCAGTCTTTCTCCCTCCCCCTTTCCCTCTCTCTCTCTCCCCCTCTCTCATACACTCACACACACACATACACACACACAAACACTAAAAGTATAGAGCCAAATGTATTCAGAATCTGAGTAGTAAAGCACACAAACCAAAAAGAACTCATAAAAACGAAAATATAATAGTACCATTATTTCTACTTTAATATGCCTTCATTACAACCACTATCAGCTTTCTACTACCACTGCTTGTTTAACCTGTCCTGAAACTTGGAGGCTATCTTAGATAGAAGATAACTATCTTACAAAGTTGTCTTGGTAACAAAATCAGATAGTGAACTTTATAAAGAACTCGATAAATTTAAATTACCTTTAAAATGTAAATTATAGTTAATCATAATGAACTTTCATAATTTCAGAAGCCCACTACAATTAAAGTAATCCTACCTAGTCATTACACAATTGAAAGTGAACTTAACATAGATGCCATTCTATATGTTTGTGTGTTTTTGAACTTCAGTTTGTAGAGCACCTGCATTATACCAGGTACTGGTCTAAAGTTTTTGTGCATTATTATCCTAGTCATCCCAACACCTCTATGAAATACATATCGCCCTACCCACTTACAGGTAAGAAACTCAGAGAAGGTAAACTGGTATAAGTTTAGACAGTAAAGAATTGTACTCTAAGTGTCTTTTCCAACAATACTGATAAAGCTGCATAAAGAGCTACAATCGAATGGCCAACAAACTAAACACAGACTTGTTAGTGATGGCTAGACCAGACAAAGCACTTGGTCTGGCCAGAAAACAGTACAACTTAACTGGCTGTCCAAGGATGGAAGCTACTCAAAGCACCAGTTCTAAGGAGGCCATCCAAAGATAAGCTGCGATTTAAAACAAAAGCAAAACCAAAATCCTCACTAGCCTACACGAGAAACTTCAAATGTTAAACTTCAAGTTATTATATAAACACTAGAGGCCCAGTGCACGAGATTCATGCAAGAGTCCCTCAGCCCAGCCTGTGCCCTCTGGCAGTCCAGGAGCCCTCCTTAGCCCTCGGGGGATATCCCTCCACCACCACTGCGCTCGCCAGCCTTGAGCTGACCCGGCTTCTGGCTGAGCGGTGCTCGCCCGGTGGGAGCGCACTGACCACCAGGGGACAGCTCCTGCGTTAAGCATCTTCCCCCCTGGTGGTCAGTGCACATCATAGGAACCAGCTGTTCTGCTGTTCGGTTGATTTGCATGTTACCCTTTTATTATATAGGGTAAGTCTATCCATATTCTTTTCCAACCTGACTTTTTCACTCAAACTATTTTTAGAATTATTCATGGTGATTCATATAGACATAGTTCATTAATTTTAAATGCTATATGGTATTTTTTAAGCAAACTAAAATTTATCCATTTTCCTCTGAAAGATAGTGATATTGTTTTACTTTTTGGCTATTATAAACAAGTCTGCAGTGCACAACTTTGTACTTCATGTCTCTGTTTTGTAAGTTTCTCCAGGACAGAGAGGAGTAAAACAGCTGAATTGAAGGGTATGATAATGTGGTAGAATTTTCTCAAAAATGAAGGCTTGCTTTGACCAACAAAACACATGGAAGCCACACTAGTATAAGTTCAGGGCCCAGGCCATGAGAGACCTTGAAACTTCAACTTATGTTTACTGGATGGCTGCCCTTGGACCACCATGAAGGAGGCCAGTCTAGCCTATTGTGAGACAAGAGGCCACATGGCAGAGGAACAGCACTGTAGCTGACAACCAGCATAAACTGGCAAATATGTGAGTGAGGCCATCTTGAAGCTTTCAGCCCAGCCAGTGTCCCAGCTGAATGCAGGCCCATCGATGAGCACAGATGAAACAAACAGAAGAACCACCGAGACAACCCACAGAACCAGGAGAAATAAGAAATCACTGTGTCAGGCACTAAATTTTGGGGTGGTTTGTTATGTTTCATGAGATAACTGACAAAGACCAACATCAATTCTATTGGGTATTGCCAAACTGTTCTCCAAAGCAATTACCAACATACATTCCCATACAATGGTATACACTGTTCTTAACTATATGCTTACAGAAAGCACAAAAGCATGCATAAAAGGGGCTTTTTAGTTGTTTATATAAGACATTATTTCTTTAAAAAATATTTGGGGTAAATATGACAAAATGTAATACCTGTTAAAACTGGGTAGTGGGTACATGGATGTCTATTAATCTAAAATATTTCAACTTTTCCTGTATACTTGAAATATTTCAAAATTAAATACTTAAAATCTGTTATAAGAATTAATTTATGATAAATTAAAATAATACTTAGCAAATTTATAAAAAAATACAAGTTTCATGAAACTTCAAATGGAATAGCCAGAGAATAGTCTAGTTACCAGATTAATCCTCCAAGCACAACTTATCTGTGTTTTTTAACTTTTCTGTTTTAACCCTAGCAGATATGCTTTCTAAACTGTTTATATCCTCTTATAACCAAGTGTAATATATTGAACACAAACCTTTTTGATGTTTCAGAATTTTTTTAAGAAATATTTTCGAGCCCTGGCCAGCGTTGGTCAGTGGGTTGGGCGTCATCCCATGCACCAAAAGGCTGCCAGTTCGATTCCTGGTCAGGGCACATGCCTGGGTTGTGGGCTCGATCCCCAGTAGGGGGCATGCTGATCAGTGTTTCTTTTTTTCTCTCTATTCCCGTCCTCTCTCTCTCTAAAACAAAATTTTTAATTTAATTTAAAAATTAAATTCCTAGTGAAATGGTGTGGGTCTATCACCTGCTTTCCTGTCATCCCCTTTGTGCTCTCCTGCAACCTCCAGGCCACCTCACATCAGCTGCTCCAATACTTGTTACCTTTTCACTTTCCTCTGTCCTCTTTGGCCTTGGCTATCACCTTATCTCTGGTCTCCTGAATCTAATACTCTTGCACTTCACCAAAACACCAATTATAGGACTACCTTGGCCTTTTAAATTCTCAGTTGAATTCAATACAACTTTAAATTGATTTTAATAATCCCAATCTTCTAAGTCAGTGGTCGGCAAACTCATTAGTCAACAGAGCCAAATATCAACAGTACGATTGAAATTTCTTTTGAGAGCCAAATTTTTTCAACTTAAACTATATAGGTAGGTACATTGTTATTAACTTGATTAGGGTACTCCTAAGGCTTAGGAAGAGCCACACTCAAGGGGCCAAAGAGCTGCATGTGGCTCGCGAGCCGCGGTTTGCCGACCACTGTTCTAAGTGATAGTAGTTTTGGAAAATTGAGGTTTTATTGTAATTATTTATACAAGTGATTCTGCTAAACAAAGTATAGTTGATCACATATTTTTATACCTCCTTTCTCCCCCAAAATGGCAAGTTTTGATAAAGTCAATTGTTAAGTCCTTACTGATTTTACTGTTAAATTATCTAAACTGCAGCTTCTTAAAAGACTGTAATAATATAAGCTATTACTGTAGATGTCACTATCATACCATTAAGAATTCTAGGAAATCTTTTTCATCTAATAGGTTTTCAAAGGACTTCAAGAAATTAGAACCTCCTGGTTCATAGGTCAACCCTCAACCACAGAGCCACACTGGCCAGGCACATGCCCTGGTTTCGGGCTCCATACCTGGGGGGGGGGGGGGGGGGGGGGGGGCGTGTAAGTGGCAGCCAATCAATGATTCTCTCTCATTATTAATGTTTCTATCTCTCTCTCCTTTCCTCTCTGAAATCAATAAAAATATATTTTTGAAAATTATTCTCATAATTGATGTTTCTCTCTCCCTCTATGAATATTTTTAAATACTTAAATTTTTAAAAAATAAATTAGAAAAAGGATTCCATTTTCTCATCTATAAATACCTGCTCTATCCTACTTCACTGAGCTTTTATCAAGATCAAATAAAATGATTATCACGATAATTCTAAAAGAAACGAGTCCAAAAATGTTTAGGAAAATTATAGAATGTTCTCTAGTTCCATCTTTTAACTGAAGCTTTCTCTAGAGCCTGTTTGGAGATGAGGAGGCAAAGACCTCTTCCGTGCTTAATACTGTGTTATATACACTTCTCATTCATTATCTTAATGCTCACCTCATCCCTATACACTACTAGATAGTAATACTCAGAGAGGTTAGTCATTTACCAAGGTCACACAACTAGCAAATGGGGTTCAAATCTCGTTGTACTGCACTATTAAGACCATGTTATTTCTATTGTGTCATGCTAGGAGAAGAGAATGTGCTGCACCTAAGCCTACCTAAGCTCTCCTATTGGAAGAGTGATCCACACATAGCCTTAAACCCTTTCACCTCATATTTGATTCCAGGTCAGAAAACCCTGCAGGCCCAGTGAATTCTGCTACTAAATAAAGGGACCTGAGCTTCCCTTCCCTTTTGTTTTCATTCCTAAAACAGCAGCACCCAACCTTCAAAACTATCCTATCTCCTAGAACAGTGATTCCTCCAAATAGAAAAGCATTTTTTTTTTTTTAAATTAGAGATTCAAGAGACCTGGCGCTCAAGAGCACAAACTTTGGAGTCTCATAGTTAAAACCCTCACTCTCTCCTCTTACTAGTTTCCACATCTGTGAAGTGGAATATTACAAATCTCCTCCCAGAGCTGTTGGAAGGAATGAATAAAATGATGCATCTAGATCTTCCCCTTTCCATTCAACCTCCCTTCCTGGGGGTGACTGTATTTGCTCCTGCCCCAACCCGTTCTAATTCCAAAGCCTGTTCCCAGTATTCCAGATGGAAAAGATATTGTTTACTTAATATCTTACAAATGTCACTATTATGCATTTATCATACTATCCTCCCTCTTTTTTAATAACATACTTTTCCACTCCACCATACTGGGAAATCCTGAAGGGCCAAAATCATATCGTCCCTGAAGCCCTGAACACCAGCATACACAATTAATAAAGAGTTGTCTTATGAATAAATGAAGTGTAATTATAACTGACTCTGGATTAATCAAAACATCTAATTAGGGGGAAAAATAAGGACCAAGAAAAATATGTAATCATTTTTTATTTAGAGGCTTTCAGAAAACAAATCCTAATTTTAGTTTATAAATTAAAAATTGGTTAAGTTGCAGATTACTAAGCCTTTGTCTTTTGTTATTTTAAGGGTGAATCCAATCAAAATATAAAAGAGAGGGCTTGAGGAAAACAAACTTATCTGTGCTTTAGCAAAGCCATGGCTTCAGTCCTTTTATCTCCTAGTCCCGTGGTCGGCAAACTGCGGCTCTCGAGCCACATGCGGCTCTTTGGCCCCTTGAGTGTGGCTCTTCCTAAGCCTTAGAAGTACCTAATTAAGTTAATAACAATGTTACCTACCTATATAGTTTAAGTTTTAAAAATGTGGCTCTCAAAAGAAATTTCAATCGTTGTACTGTTGATATTTGGCTCTGTTGACTAATGAGTTTGCAGAAACACTGTCCTAGTCAAAGCAAACTGTAAAAAGAACCTGATGGGAAGGACAAGCTACTTCAATACCTAAGGATAAATGTAAGAACTGCCCATGAGGACAGCATCAGTAAGTCTTTTTGCAAAATCCCTGTTTTCTCTGTCTTTAAACAATGTTCACTTTTATCCTGTCTATGCAAGTCACATAAGAAAACTCTTCTTGAAATTTAAGAACAATTTAAGCTCAGTTCCAAACAAAAGTTTTCGTTGCTGATGAATGTATATGCTTTTTTTGGTCAGAAAATTAAATCCATGTTGCTAAACACATTTCCCTTCTCTCGGCTGCATGTAAGCAGAGTGAAAATTGGTGTCCATCTCACCAAGAACCTGGACTTCTGTTTTTATTCCTAATTATTTCCTTTTGTTTCAGCTTGTATTTTGGAAGACAGGAACAAATGCAGCAAATCATACTAAAGAGGAAATTATTAAAAAGGCATACTAATTAAATGCTGGAGTTCCTCAAGACTCAAATCTAGGTCTAAGTTCCTCTGTTATATGCATGTATGGATGTGTACGTAGTTCTTCTCTCTACAATCAAAGGAAATTTCAGTCTAGATTAGTGGTTCTCAACCTTCCTAATGCCACGACCCTTTAATACAGTTCCTCATGTTGTGGTGACCCCCTATTTCATTGTTACAAATTGAACATAATTAAAACATAGTGATTAATCACAAAAACAATATGTAATTATATATGTGTTTTCCGATGGTCTTAGCCAGGCGACCCCTCTGAAAGGGTTGTTCGACCCCCAAAGGGGTTGCGACCCACAGGTTGAGAACCGCTGGTCTAGATACTGAACACTCTCCCAAATTTATATCTCCAGCCCAGGCCCCTCCACTGCTTCTAGAGCTGTACCTAGCAAGTCCCCACAACTGCTTACAGAATACCTTCACTGGGGTGTCTCAAAAGCACCTAAAACCCAACATTTCTCATCAAACTCATAATCTCGTCCCCCAAACCTGGTCATACTCCAGTGTTTCCTGAGTCAGTCCAGGCGACAACTAGAACTGTCAAATGTCATCAAGAAAGCAGCCAATACTTCCCGGGCACTTGCTGTCTACTAGCACCAGTCAAAACACTTTACAGGTACTAAGTCACTTAGTATTTTTAAAACAACCCTATCAGATGGGTAGTAGTTGCAAATGAAGAAACCAAGGCACAGACCACATAATATGTATTCATGTCATATGTCACAAGAACATATATGCTAAAGATAAATGTTTTATATGCTCTCATAGCACCTTCCCGAGGGGCACTGTTTATTAATGTCTCTCTTTCAAATAAACTGCCCATTAGGGTAAGTGGAAACACTGATAGATTTTGCTCACAACTGTATCTGCAGTACCTGGCACAGAAAGCTGGTATGCAGAACCTCAAAAAGTTTATGCTGAATATTCTCGAATGAATAAATAATTGTAAGGGTTAAATGAGATAATATAAAGTACCTGGCTTATAATTGTATCTTCACTTAAAAGTGTCAAAAATCAACTTTACTGAAATATAATTTATATACAATAAAATATACTCATTATAAGAGTAGTTTCACGAGTTACTGACAAACACATATATCTGTATAACTAGCACTAAAACCAAATTTAAGAACATTTCTGTCATCCCAAAGCCTTCCCTCATACCCAGTCCCAATCAGTCCCTACCCCATGCCATCCCGGGCAGATGCTAATCCGCTTTGTGTCACACTATGGATGACTTCTGTTCTGCCTGATCTAGAATTTCATTGCAAATTCATGGACGCATACATTATGTACTCTTTTGTCCCTGGCTTCTTTCGCTCAGCATGTCTGACCTTTGTCCATGCTGAGTGTATCAGCAGTTCATTCTGTTTATTGCTTAGTATTCCATTACATAAATGTACTAGTTTGCTTATCTATTCATCTGTTGATGGAAATTTGGACTGTTACTGGTTTGGGGCCATTAACAACAAGGGTGCTATGAACATTCCTCTACGAAATTTTGTAAAAATATTTTTTCATTTCTTTCGGATAAACATCTTAAAATGAAATTTCTGAGTTGACTGATTAGCATATATTTAACTTTATAAGACGCTGCCAAACTGTTTTCCAAAATAGTTATAACATTTTATATTCCATTAGCTAGGTATACAAGTTCCAGTTGTTCCACATGCTTACCAACACTGAGTTCTGTGGAGTTTTCAATTCTGATGTCTAATATATCAGTTTATTTTATAATACAGAGTGGGGCAAAAGGAAGTTTACAGTTGTGAGTACCTGAAACAGTTGTTTATTACTGCATTATTATGTATTATTGCGTTGTTCTCCATATGAACTGTAAACCTACTTTGCCCAACCCTGAATATACTTTCTGAGCATAAGAAAAATGTGCCTACCCCAAGGTCACAAGGATTTATCTTGCTTGGATTTATCTTGCTTGGATTCTTTGAGCTTCTTGAATTTGTGTTTATAGTTTTCATCAAATTTGGAAATATTTCATCCATTATTTTCTTCAAAATTTTTTCTGCTTCCCTTTCACTTCTTTTGAGATAGAAATTACATGTTAAACTACCTGCTATTGTCCCACAGGTCAATGAGCTTCTATTCATTTTTTAGCTATTTTGTTCTCTGTGCTTCAGTTTGGATACTCTTGATATATCTTTTGTTTGCTGACCGTTTCTTTAGAATAATCTGCTATTCATCTCATGAAGTGAATTTTTCCCACTTTAGATGTATTTTTCAGCTTTATAAGTTCCACATTTTTACACTTTCCTTTCCTTTCCTTACTATGTTCATGTTTTCTGTTAAATCACTAAGCATATTTATAATTTATAATGTTATTAGTGTTGATCACTGGATTTTATCTTTTTTTTTTTTTTTTTTTTTTTTAGAAAGAAGGCAAGGGGGGAAAGTGAGGGAGAGAGAAGGAGAGAGAAACATTGATCAGATCGAACCCACAATCTAGGTAAGTGCCCTGACTGGGAATCAAACCCACAACCTTTCAGTGTATGGATGATGCTCCTACCACTGAGCCACACTGGCCAGGGCTTGTCTTCCTTTTTAAAGAATGTTGTATTTTGTTCTGACAAGTAGTCAAGACACTTGAGCATCAGCATGATCCATTCAAAGCTTGTTTTTAAACTGTTCAGATGTGTCTAGGGTGGCACTCTAGGACTACTCTAGCTCTGCTACCAAGAGCTGAGCTTCTGGGGATCCTACTGAATGCACCAGGTATTTAAGAAAGCATCCCAATGCCTCTCGGCCCCAGGAGCTCTGGAAATTATTCAGCTTAAAGCTCTCTAGGATTTTTGCTGGCCCCTGTGCAGAGATACCTGGACAGGTTTCTGTCTACCTCCCTCCTCCCTACCAATCTGATCTGCAAATTCCAGCCAGACAAGCCTCCCCCAACTCCAGTCTCCTCAACTCAGTACGACAACATGCTTTGCTTGGTTTCCCCTTCCCAAACCAGGGTCAAGAGAGTGGCTCCAGGCAGAAAGATGGAGGGATTATAGAGCTCGCTTCACCTGTTTCCTCTCAGTTCCTATACTACCTGTTATCCAAGATCTGGAAGCAGTTTTTTCATATATTTCATTGTTTTCTAGTTGTTTATGGAAAGAAAATATGTTGCCAGTTATTTCATTGTGGCCAAACATTAAAGTCTTATCTAGTTTTGTTGTATGAATTGTTGAGTTTTTGGTTTTGCTATCTAATTGCTGTTTGTTTCTATGTAAGGATTCAGCCACAACCTCCCAGCCTCTCTCAGTTCCATCTTTTAACATTTAACAAAAAACAGGAGTAACAACAACAGGACATGAAAAATGTAACACGTCTAGGCTGAAAGACTATAGTAATACTGTGTCTGTGAAGAATGAAGCACACCAATGAACATGTACTGCTTTGGTAATAAGGACGAAAAAATGTTCATTTTCGTTAAATATAAAAAGAACAGTTGCAGCTTGAACAAATATCCTGCACATGCACACATGTATCATTAATGTGCAAATGTATGGCAAGGTATCATAACTAATTGAATATAAATTCATTTAAAAGTGTTAATAAAGATTTAACTTGCCATCATTAATATATTCTTAATTTAAAATGTTATCACATGAGACCCCCCCCAAAAATGTTGTGATTAAAAAGGGAGGACAGCCCTAGCTGGTTTGGCTCAGTGGATAGAGCATCGGCCTGTGGGCTGAAGGGTCCCGGTTTGATTCCGGTCAAGGGCACATGCTTGGGTTGTGCTGGATCCCCAGTAGGTAGTAGGGGGTGTGTAGGAGGCAGCAGATCAATGATTCTCTCTCATCATCAATGTTTCTATCTCTGTCTCCTTCTCTCTTCCTCTCTGAAATCAATAAAAATATATTTTTTTTAAAAAAGGGAGGACAATTTCTGAAAGGCAGTTTGTCAATATTTATCGATAGCCAAATTATGTGTATACATATTAGCCCAACTTTAAGGAAACAAGGATATGTATAGGTATAAACATTAAATTTTTAAAGACTGTTAAATATTACCTCCTGGAAATGGATTAAAAATGTTTATTTACAATCTTTCTGTATATTTCTATTTCTTAATTTTTAAATAAATTACATGTAAACACACAAAAAAACAACAACAAAATACTTTTTAAAAAGTATTCTAACCTCACACTTGAAAACACTGAAAAGTTTAGAGACCACTCATTAAATGTTGTGGCAACAAAGAACTCCGGTGATAATACCAAAGAGGACAAAGCTGGTTAGCAGTAGCTATCTATGTCTGAAGCATGAGATCAAAGCTAGTTAACAGCCTATCTCACCAGGAATTACAGCCAGAGAAAACCCACAAGCGAACTTCAGGGAGCACACTGTTAATGCCAGAGAACTGCACTGAGACTATGAAGACTTGGAATCGAATCTCAGTTCTGTGTATCACTGTCTGCATAATTTTCATTTGAAAAATGAAAGGATTGGATTATGATATCCAGGATCTTCTTCTGTTCCTTTATACCATGAATCTATATTGGTTGAGATTTAAAACTTTTTTTTTCTATTTTCTTGTTATGTCCCTCAGGTCATTCAGATGATTGGTCCAGTTTCAGAACCACTGTAGTAAAACAGGCATTTCTGTGGTTATATAGTGATTAGTGAATGTTACAAGAAGTAGCAAATATTCTTTAATAAGATGACTGAAAGTCATATCACCATTACCAAGAATCACGCACTACTGTTAACCCTGTATTACAGAAATGATTTTTGTGCTATGGGGTTTAGAAACTTTATATATATCAACCGCCTTATTGCATGCTGTCTGTGGAAGCTTACAAACTTTAAAAAAGTGAAAGCAATCTATAATAATAAAAGCGTAATATGCTAATTAGACCGGATAGCTGAACGACCTTCCGGACGTCCTTCCCGACAAAGCTACGGTGGTGGGAGCTGAGGCAGAGGTGGTTGGGGCAGGCAGGCAGGCAGTCAAACAGTTAGGGGCGATCAGGCAGGCAGAGGGGTTAGGGGCCGTGGTCGGCAAACCGAGGCTCACAAGCCACATGCGGCTCTTTGGCCCCTTCTGTGTGGCTGTTCCACAAAATACCACATGCGGGCGCACACGTACAGAGCAAATGAAACTTCGTGGCCCATGCGCAGAAGTCGGTATTTTGTGGAAGAGCTGGTATTTTGTGGAAGAGCCACACTGAAGGGCCAAAGAGCCACATGTGGCTCAGGAGCCGCAGTTTGCTGATCACTGGGTTAGGGGCAATCCGGTCGTAGGCAGAGTGGTTAGGGGCGATCAGGCAGGCGAGCGGTTAGGAGCCAGCAGTCCCGGATTGCGAGAGGGTGCAGGTCAGGCTGAGGAACCCCCTCTACCCGCCCTCTCCCCCCCCCCCCCCCGCATGAATTTCATGCACCAGGCCTCTAGTATAATACATGAAATTGAGTACAGGGCAAAACAAAATCTGGTTAAACTCTTTTTTTACTCAAAAAATGCACAATTTTATTTATGGAGGACAGAATACAGGGGATTTTAAATGGCAGAAAATTTCTTGGAAGGCCAGAATAATTGGTAGGCATGGCAAAGGAGGGCACTGTACACCTATTACTGAAGTCATCATAGGAACCTTCTGAGTTCCCAGACACTTCCTCTCTGCCTCGGGCAACTCAGCAGTGACCCAGAGAGCAAACAATGCCTTCCATGCCAGGGGGTTCCCTGAGTCTACACTCACGGCTCCCAACATGTTACTTCCTTTTTTTACTGGTAATGGCAATCACTTATTGAATATGTACTATATAATAAGCACTTTATTACGCCAAGCAATTTTGTGCTTAATTCTTTCAAAGATGTTATCACCACCCCTACTTGCAAAGGAGAGAACAGTGAATGAAATTACTTGCCCAAGGTCACACTGCTAGCAACTGCATACATTTTACATGCTAGTTTATTAAAATACTACTCTTAACTTCTATATCCTCAACATCTAGGAGACTGCCTATCACTAACAAGCACTCAGGTATCTGTCCAACAAATATGATGGCACCACATATAGGGCTTTACAACCAAATGGTACCTCAATCATGAGGGTCAATATCAGCAATGAGTGGGTAAGGGCTAAATAAGGGTCTATCCAAATGCCAATAGCACCCACAGAAAAACACTAAACTATAGGCTGATTCATAAAAATAATAATCTTTCATGGTAAAGTTAACCCACCTGTTAATGAGCTTAATTTACAAGTAACTTCATATTCACTGATAGTTGCCTTAAAATACCTTAAAAGGTACATCAGTCTCATTTTATATAACACCATTTTTGCTGTTGTTAATCCTCACCAGAGGGTATTTTTTTTTCATTGATTTTTAGAGAGTGAAAGGAAGGGGGGTGGGGGAGGAGATGAGGGAGAAGGAAACAGGGAGAGGGAGAGAGACATCAATGTGAGAGAGGCACATCGATTGGTTGATTGATTGCCTCCCACAGCCACCCCAACTGGAGCCCGGGACTGAACCTGCAACCCAGTTACATGCCCTTGACCTGAAACAAACCCGAGATCCTTTGTTGAGCAGGATCTGGTCTCTAACCACCGAACACACCTGCAGGACTTAGCTGGCATTTTATTTTCAAACTAGAGGCCCAGTACACGAATTCGTGTACCAGTGGGGTCAGGCCAAAATGGCTCTGCGACATCCCCGGAGGGGTCCCAGTTGAGAGAGTGCAGGCCAGGCCAAGGGACCCCACCAGTGCACGGGACCAGGGAGGGACACGGGAGGTTGGCTAGCCAGGGAGGGCCTGCGGGAAGGCTCCAGGGCTTGTCCACCCGTCTCACTAAGTCCTGATCAGCTGGACCCCAGCAGCAAGCTAACCTACCAGTCAGAGCGTCTGCCCCTTGGTGGTCAGTGCACGTCATAGCGAGCAATTGAGCGACCTTAGCATATCATTAGCATATAACGCTTTGATTGGTTGAACAGCCGACTGGTCAACCAGACACTTAGCATATTAAGCTTTCATTATATAGGATACACATGCATCTCATTTCCTTTTATTTTTTTATTTTTTTTAAAATATATTTTATTGATTTTTTACAGAGAGGAAGGGAGAGAGATAGAGAGTTAGAAACATCGATCAGCTGCCTCCTGCACATCTCCTACTGGGGATGTGCCCGCAACCCAGGTACATGCCCTTGACCAGAATTGAACCTGGGACCCTTCAGTCCGCAGGCCGACGCTCTATCCACTGAGCCAAACCGGTTTCGGCTCCTTTTATTTTTTAATATATTTTTATTGATTTCAGAGAGGAAGGGATAGACAGAAACATCAATGATGAGAGAGAATTATTGATCAGCTGCCTCCTGCATGCCCCCTACTGAGGATTGAGCCTGCAACCTGGGCACGTGCCCTTGACAGGAATTGAACCTGGGACCTTTCAGTCCACAGGCCAACACTATCCATTGAGCCAAACCGGCTAGGGCGCATCTCATTTTAAATATAGAGCTAATGTTCCATTTTATATTCTCTGATGGAACCAAAGCACCTCTCCTCCAATGCCCACCTGCCTCCTTTCAGCAGATTTGCACAATGACATAGCATAGGAAGCAGACTTGCCTCTGGAAAATCATTTTGCTTCATTATCAAGAACAGAGTTTGAAATTTCTAGTCCCAAGGTCTACAGGAAATTTTAGATTGCCCTGGTTCATTGCCTGAGCTATCTTTCCAAGGGCATTATACTAATGGTTTGTACTATGTCTTAAAAGCATCATTGAAATGGGAATTTAATATGAATTAGCTTACAACTAAAATTGTATAAAAATCCACATGCAAAGAGTGAAAGAGATTTACTATTGCAGACAGATCAGAATATAGACAAGAACAAAACTTAACTAGGAATACTTAGTTACAAAACCTAGTTCCGCCTGAACAGACTTAAGTTCAAAAGACTGACTGTTTAGGGGCTGATGGACTATAAGGAGAGCCTTTTGCAAAGGTTTATTCTGGTATTCCAGTTTTGCTCTTTGGCCAATGGATTATTTCACAAGTTGGGGGCGGGGGGGTGTCAGAGAATGAGATTTCTGAAGCCACAAGTTTCTTTTTAGTTCTAAAAACAAATTTATATGAGGCTCCTAATATGCCAAAAAATAAAAATGAGCATATCCGGCACAGTTTTAAAAGCAGAATTACTTTAATCACCTAGCTCTCAGCATGTACTTTAGTCAGACCCCAAGTACCGTTTTTTTAGATTTTATCTAGGCTAGTCCCTGCAAGACATACCGAAAGAGAAAAAGATCTGGGAATTCTGAGACACCCTGAGGCTCAGTCTTCAGCAAAATGTGAGACTTGCTTATTGACAAAATAACCCTGACTGACAACCTGAGCACTTTCAGCTTGCTGTTTGTTATCACCTCCAACTGAACTGTAAGCTGAATAGCTTTACTCAAGCTTACAGAAAACAGCTTTTAACCAGCTGCCAATCCCCTGGAGCTATCCTACCAGAAAAAGTTCACCCAAAGTTCTGAACCAAAGATTACAGTGCAGTTTCAAGAAACTCACCCTTCTCTCTAGATGGCATTGTGGTAAGTACTGTGTAGGTAGTCAGCAGGAACAATAGGCCGGCTACTGTGGAAGTTATGCTAGACTTGGACTAATCACTATATCTGTTTCTTAGTTCCAAAGTCCAAGATAGGTTCCTATTTATACAGTGAATAGCATTTTCATCTACTTCCCTCAAAGACCTGTGAGAATAAACATGAAAGGTAACTGAGTCCTCCCCGTGACTGACTACTGTTCCATAGAAGATATTCTGGAAGATAACATTACCAAAGGATATATTTGGACAGCCTAAACAGATTTTTGCAAAGGAGTCAACCACAAAACGATCCAGCGCCCCCCCCCCCCGCCCCCCCCCCGCACCGTACTTCAGGGCTGCTTAGGGGTACAAGTAGTTATAACAACCCACAGTGAAGAATGCAAATAGAATCATCCTTTCCCTCCCCGAATCTTAGCCCCTAAATCTCTAAAAGTTTATACAGCAGTCTCCTTAACTACCTTTTGGAAGAGATAAGGTGTCTGGCCTTCCAGTCTTTCAGAGGAGGCTCTTCACTTCCTGCAGGGAAGTTTCAACTGCTTTGCCATCTCTTGGTGAAATTACAACGCCCTTCTGAGATGATCTCTCTTCATTCACTTTTGCATCCTCCACATTCTCAACAAAATTTTCTTTTCAAATCCATGTCGACTCACTTCACTGCCTATAACCTTCGCTGGCTTCCCTCTGCTTTTGGGAATAAAAGCCTTGCTGGGCCTGACCGCCGGCTTCCCCCACCTGCCTGCCTTACATGGCTCCCTCCAGATTCAGCCATGCTAGTCCTCCTACCACTTCTCACAAGCTTTATTCTTCCTCACATCTCAGGGCATTAACATTTGCTGTCCCCTCAGCCGGGAATGTTCCCACTTACGCCTTAAACGCCTTAACATCCTTGTCTGATGTTCAGTTCAAAAGTCATGGCCTCCAAAAAGCCTTCTTTGAACCTTCTATAAAGGCTATGTCCTTTACACACTCTTACACATCACCCTCTGTTATTCCCTCAAAGCAAATTTCAGATTCACATGGTCATTTATTAAAAGCATGTCCTCTGCTTGACTGTAAGCCCTATGAGACCCTGTGTGTTTTCTAAATCCTAGGACTAACACAGTGCCTGGTATATATAGCTGAGCATGTATTAGTTGAATGAATAAGTAAAGAAAGCATTGAAAAGTCTGCGTTACCTGACCCCCAACTTTACTTCCCACTTCTCCGCAATTCCAATCCACCCAACTGGGCTTTGGACGCTCCTAGATTCTAGGACCTAGAAGCACCCCTTCCCTCATCTTCAGGTCTTCAAATCCTGTGGCTTTCCCTGCCTAGCAAGTTCCCCACATGTCTCTCCACCTGTTCGAATCCCACGGGCTCGCCAGAACCTACCTCCAGTCACCTCTCCTCCGGGATATTTCGTGGTAGTGCCCGTCCATTCATTCGCCTGTCCCTGCTCCACCAGGCCCCAGCACTCAGCACTCTTTCTTCTAATTGCACGGAATCTCAACGCGCCATGTCCGTGACTTACCTCTCCCACACGGGTGCCAGCTCCTCAGGCTGCCCTGTTCACACCCCACTAAGGACCGCGCGCTCACTGAGGTCTTTCCCCCCCGGACACACCCCGTTTTTCCTCGGAAGAGAATATGCGCTTCCCCCAACGCCTGTTTCCCAGGTGATTCAATGTGCCTTATGTGACTCTCCCCTCCAGCTCCTTTCCAGGAGTCTCTTGCCCACCCTTCCCCCACCCTAATGAATGGTTTGAATTCTCTGGATTCTTGCTCTCCCCATGCCTGCAAGGACCCCGAGTCCTCGGTGAGGGCCCCCTGCCTACAGCGAGCGGCTCGCAACCCCTTCAAACTGCCATCAAACCACCCCCCACCCTTCACGCCCCTACACCCAGCGAGGGCTCTTTCGCTCGCCGTGACCTCACACACACCACCCTGGGTCCTCCTCTGGGCCACTCACCTTCATCCCCCTCAACCAAGGGGGCGTGGGTACCCTGGGACATCCCCTCCCTCCTCCAAGGGGAAATGTCCCAGGCCCGCAGCGTTTCTCCTTTTCGCCTCTGCCATTGAGTACCCCCCTCGCGTCCTTTCTTTTCCCCTCCTTCCTCTTCTTAAGGGGCAGAGCCTGGGCGTAAGGTGACGAAGAACCGGTGCCGAGGAACCAGTCACAGCCACCCAAGCCAGCGCCAAAGCCACAGCCCCGGGCCCCGCGCCCGCCCCCATCCATCCCAGCCGGCCACCGCCAGCTCCGGCCCGGCCGGGACGCCCACCCCGGGTCGCCATCGCTCACTGACCCAGGCAGGTGTCCAACGAGGACGTGGCGGCAGGAACAGGTGCGGAGGCGGACGGCCTGGCAGACGTTAAGGGCTCAGCGCTCCATCCCTTCCCGGACCTAAGCTCGGGCCTCACGGCTTCCAGGACCCCAGCGCCCGAGGAGCGAGTCACGTGCCAGCCGGGGCAGTCAGCTGACCGCGGCGCGCGCCGCCTCGCCCCCGCGCGCGCTCCTGCGCAGCCGCAGCTCCGGCCCGACCTCCGAAGGGGGCGAGGCTGGGAGACCCGGGAGAGGGGCGGGCCGATCTCCGAAGGGGGCGGGGCTGGGGGACCCGGGAGAGAGGGACGGGCCGATCTCCAAAGGGGGCGGGGCTGGGAGGCCGGGGAGAGACCGGGGGTACGGCCCTGCTCCGCCGGGGTGGAGTCTCCCGCTCAGCCCGGTGCGGGCGGAGTCGCGTTCGTCCCCCGCGAGTGTCAGCGCCACCATTGCTCATGCCTAACGTGATCCCACGTCTTCAGGTTTCTGCGGGTCGGTCCCGGTCTCCCCCTCTGCACGGCCTTCTCCCCTCGGGGCTTGGCTCGGGCAGCCCCGTTTTCTGAGTCATAGCCTTACGGGTTCATTGCAGCTGGTTCACATTTTCCTGCCCGTCCACTTGACGTTAATTCCATAAATGTTCACCGCGCCTTTACTGTGCACTAGGAATTGAGCTCTTTTTTTTTTTTTTTTTTTTTTTTTTAGGATGAGGTACCGGAGCGATTCGCTCCTTGAGCATGTTACCTAGTAATGTTATCTAGTTCACGCGTTTGTATGGTGCGTGGTAAACGTAACTAGTTGAAACCACTTGGGAAGGGGAAACCAAGGAAGGTGTGGGGACAAAGGCACGGACGGGAGGAAACATGACCTTTGCGGGGCGGACAACCCTTTGAGACGAGTATTAGTATTTACCCCATTTACATGTGCGCAAACTGAGACAGGTGATTATGTAATTGGGCCCGGGGGTGAGTGGCAGAACTGAGTTCTGACCCCAGGCTGTCTGGCTCAACCTCTGGAGCAGAAAGCCTCTTCTGATCTGTCTCTTAGACGCCCTCCTTTCATACCCTGCATGCTCATGCACTCACGGCATGTCGCTCACTTCACCTGCATTCGTCCTGACCTTACAAAGCCCACCTTTTCCTCCGAGTCTTACATAGGCATTGTACGTAGTACATCGTAAGCATTTAACCACATAGATTTCACAACTAAAGCGCGGGCGGGGTTTCCAAACATTTTATGATGGAGGGGAAGGAAAGAGGTTATCTGGGTAATTAAACTGTCAGTTCTTTTCTTCTGTTCCCTAAACTAATAGAAATTATCATCTTTGTCATTATCTTCTTGGAAATGTTATGAAACCTGGGCAGCAGCAAATGTTCATAGACATAGAAAAACACTTTTTAAAAGTAGTTCTGCCCTCCGACTTTCATTTCAAGATGTTGTCACCTTTATTATTAGTCAAATTTGCTCAATGGTTGCCCGTGAACAAAATCTATTTAATTTTCATCTTATTTACACAAATATCCTAAAATAGCACAGTAAGTTAGCATTCAGTACTTATAATGAACCAATCAGTTAACCAAAAAAAGCAAAAACATGCAAAAAAAAAAAAAAAAGCCCTAGTATTTAATAATTCTAAACATCTCTTTCATCTCCTATTTTATTGTTACACCTAATTTCTCAATTTGTAAACATCATTCCAAAAAATTGATTTACTGAAGGGAGAATGTGTTTAAAAATTATCAACAAAAATAATGAACACCCATTTTAAGCACCCTTTGAATATTACTATTTTATTGAGTGTGTTTATTTATGTGACTACTGTAGGAAAATAATTATTCATGGATCTGTCACATTTCTGTATATCTTATGAGTAGAGACACTAACTCCCTTCTTTCCAAACTATCTTTTCAAGGATGTTTGTATAGCAAACAGCATTGGAAGAGAAATAACATTCCCTCTGAAGAACTGAATAGCCACACTTACTGTATAGCCTAAAAGATTTGGGTTCTCTAAGCTCAGTTACTCTCCTGTAATGACTGTGTGTCCCCTCATCCATCTGGGCCCATCTGTGTCGCATTGTGGGAATTAGGGGCATGGGGAACTGATGCAGATATGCCTGTGCTCATACCGCTTGCTGTGCTGTGTGTAAAAATCCCGCCTCTGACCCAGGGATCTTGTGCCAGCTGCCAGTATCCATGACACTGTGACATGCCAGGCTAACTTATAGGGCAAAATCTTAGGCCTTCCTCAGTTCTCGAAAGTGTGGGTGACAGTGATGGAATACATCAAAGACAGGGCCTTCTGGAAGAGAAAGGATGAGGATCTCATGGGCCAATAATGGAATTTTCAAGAAGTCCATAGAAATTGATAGTGAGCCAAATTGTATTGAAACAGGAATTTTAGGGGAATGTAGGCAGGCTTAGGGAATTTTTAGAATGGAAAAACACAGGGCTATAGATTGGGAGAAGGTACATCTCCATAACACAAGGAAGCCAGGTGCAGTTACATCTCCATAAGACAAGGGAGTGGCAACAGGTACAGCTCCATAACACAAGTAAGCCAGATGCAGGGAGCAGCAACAGTTGTATTTACATAAGACAAGGGAGCTGGAAGTAGCCAAAAAGGTCTATATTTACAAAATAAAGAAGAAGGAAGAAAGCCAGAAAGAAAAGAACAATGCGAGAGGAGGGCATCACACGTCCCATGTGGTGTTTGACCTTTGAGTCCAGGAGTTACTATAGTAACCAGTCTAAGGGAATAGTGACCAATCAGAGGGGATATCAAGGCACCAGGATCTGCAGCCTTTATAAGCCATAGGGAAGAACTCAGTGGGACCCTTTTCCCCCCTCCCCACGTGGGAATCCATTCTGTGGGACTCTTTCCCTCTCTCCACGTGGGAGTCTGTCCTTGTTCTTCAATAAATTTCCACCTTTACTCTACTACCCTCTGTCCATGGATTCATTCTTTGACTCCGGTGGACAAAGAATCCGGGTTCCAGTCCAAAAATTCCATTTCAGTATGGTCCCTTGGAATCATAAATTGTATGGCCTGCTGAACAATAAATTGCCCTCTGCTTTATTGCCTGTTAATGCAGAAGAATTGGGGAAGTTGTTGCAGGCCATGTTGTTTCAAAGACTCAAAATGGGGCCATGGTTGCTATGCTACTAAAGTCCCTCCTCCAGACAGAGGCACTTCCTCAGCATATTGGCAATCAGCCTCAGGTTTGCCCCTTATAATGACTAGTATTGGTATTTGTCCTGCGTAGGCAGAAGGTCCCACCCTCTACTGAACAATAATTACAGGGATCATACGGATAATGACCACTTGGTTGAGTACATTACTTGCCAAGTCTCCCTACGGTGGCCCGTGTGGGCCAAAGTGGAGACATAAGTCTCTGTAATTTATAAAAATGCCTTGTCCCTCATGTATAACTCTTCTAGATGAAAGGTCTGGGTGAGAGTAGGGAATGATTGGGGAAATGTAAAGGTATAGCAGCTGATCAATGATTCTCTCTCATCATATACTGTAGCTACTGGAATGGGACAGACTGATTTTGTGATGGTAAAGGGAGAACAACAACCCACACCTGGGAAAGTAACACCTTAGACCTCAGCTGGAGTCGGGGAGGAAGGACCTCCAGTGTCTTTGTCTTTCAGAATCATCCCTGGAGGCTTTTTTTCAGGAAGGAAAACATCTTAGAGTGATTCTCCGAAACTGTTGAGCACCTTCTGTTTAATTCACTGTTGGGTCCACCATCCCCGGCCAGATGGCTCTGAGAACGAGTGGAGGTTTGATTGCCATTCCCTTTAACCTTAAAGGATGTCTATCTGAATAGCAAGGGATGGCCCCAGCTCCTAATCCTCCCCCACAAAATACCTGTCAACACCTCTGGATGCCTTCCCCAACCCCATTCCTATAGCCATTGCTCAGCCATTCCATGGGGTGGATAAATGCCACCTTCCTGGTGACATGGACAAAGAGCAATCTGACCGCCCTCGGGCAACTCCTCCATAAACAAGGACTGAACTCGATTATTCAAAAGCTGCCTGAAAACTATAAGATTTAACAGCTGGTGAAGAGGCCATGTTGGGGCTATTGTTAACCTATGCCCACTGAATGGTATAGTTCTGACTTGGGGGCCCCAACAGTTGTAAGTAATACTTTCTTTTCACGGTTACCATGTGCACCCCCAAAACTATATTGCTTGCATGGAAGCCAGGCATTATCTTGACTCGCTTTTAAAAGCATGGTATCTTGAACCTTAGGGAGTGATCATAAGATACCTTCAAGAATTTAAGGAAACACAACTAGTAAAGAACATAGCCCTTGAATGACTGTCGGGATTTCTCCAAAATGAAGCTTCCTTTGATTATGCAGTTATTATGCACAATCAGCAACCAGTTGTAGCCACAATGGAGGTCAATTAGAAAAAGCAGCGCAAAAATTGTCCGAGTTTAGTTGAAGTGATGACACCAACTCAACCCTGGAAGGCATTTACGTCAGCCTCAACTTATTGGCCAGAGAAATATTATAACACTAGAGGCCCAGTGTACAAAATTCATGCACAGGGTGTGGAGGGGTGTCCCTCAACCCGGCCTGTACCCTCTCCAATCTGGGACCCCTCAAGGGATGTCCGACTGCTGGTTTAGGCCCGATCCCACAGGGGGATCGGCCGTTGGACATCCCTCTCACAATCCAGGACTGCTGGCTCCTAACTGCTCGTCTGCCTGCCTGCCTGATTGCCCCTAACCGCTTCTGCCTGCCAGCCTGATCGCTCCCTAACCGCTCCCCTGCCGGCCCGATTGCCCCCAATTGCCTTCCCCTGCCAGCCCAATCGCCCCCAACTGCCCTTCCCTGCAGGCCCGATCACCCACAACTGCCCTCCCCTGCCGAGACCCGCCTCCTTCTCCAGGACCGGCCTCCTCTGCGCTATGCAGAGCCATGGGACCCCCCAGGCCTCACCTGCACAGAGCAGCCGCCAGGCCCTGCCTCTGTTGTGTGCGTGGCCATCTTGTGACGACGTCGCGCGAGGGCGTCGTGTGACACCACCTAAGTTTTTATTATATAGGATAGTAGAATTGTTTCAAACTCTTTCCTCACAGGCCAAGGACATCTATATTATTGATGATACTGTACATCCTGCTGAGCCTACATGAATGGCTTGGGCCAAGGGGAATGATCAGTACAGAAACTTCAGGAGAGGGTCCTGTGACTTTTCTTAAGTTAGACTGTGATGGTTTCTAGGATGTGTTCATGGATTGAGTCTGAGACCCCAGAAGACTTAGCTGAGGCCATGGCTGCAGGACGGCCTCTGGCTGCTGGGATGCCTGATCATAGTGGCCTCAATAAAGTCTATATGAGACAATGAGCAGATGTGGTCCCAGCCTGTCCGTTAGGTTAATCACAGGGGCCAGTGGAGTGGCCTCTTTATGGGAAAACTCACCAGAAGCCAAGACAGTGGAGAAACTGGGAAACAATGCCTCCTAAGGTTTCTTGCATTTCTGCCATTGTTCTGGGCTTGCTTTTCAAGGATGTCTCTATAACAAACAGTGTTGGGAGACAGAGATAGTATTTCCCTCCGGAGCAAGGGTTAGGTAAGCATTTATTACAACAAACACTTATTTTAGAATAGTTTTAGGTTTACAGAAAGGTTGTAAAGATAATAAAGTTTCCATAAACCCTACACTCCGTTTCCACAATTCTCTTACCTTGTATTAGTGTGGTGTATTTGTCTAGGGAAGCTTTTATACCATCTAGTCTGAAAGATTTGGTCCCCTCCGCTTAGGGTTTCTCTCCTGTAATGCAACCCACCATGTATCCAGGTGTCCAGCTGGGTCTGTCCACACAACCCATAGGACGCAGAGGCCAGGGGAGCTGACGTAAACATGACTATGCTCATGCCGATTACTGTGCCGTGAATAATAAGGTCCTTTCTCTCTGTCCCAAAAGCTTGTCTCTTATACGGTATCCGTTAAAATATGTCAGACTGACTGGATAGCTTACAAGCAGGATAAAATCCCCAATTCTTCACATTTTGAACAATACCCCCCTTCCCCTACCCACTCCCCACATGACTATAAGCTCCTTGCAGGCCTGAAACAGGTTCCTGTGTGATAGAGACATATTGAACTGAACTAAATGGGGTAATAGTTTATTTTTTCAATTGTGTAGAGTGAATTTGAGGTCAGAGGTCAGGCTGGTATCTGCATAGAATTGGGTCATATCACTCAGACTTTGCCTAGTAATTGAAAGGGAATGGAACACACTCTATGGGTCCATGGGAGTAAAGCGACCATCCGAGTGAAGGTGAGAGAAAGCAAAGTGTCGGGGAGTTGGACAAGTGAGGGCTATCTGCAAGGTGACAGAGAAGCCTAGGCCAGTTGGTAAGCCTGGTGTCTGAAGGATGCAGGAATAGACCCTCAGGTATTGCCGTCATGCGGCCATGAGGGTGCATGAGGAACACGGCAACACACCATAAGTCACGTCAGCGTAGCTCAGTGGCAGGAGGGTCCGGTGGATATTCAGCGAGGTCCATGAGCCTTTGGGCGGGCCCTGGCTCTTGGCCTGGAGTTCAGCAGTGGGAGTCCAGTCCTGAACTGTACAGCAGCAAAAGGGACCTGGATTCCAAAGTAGGGATCCTCCGACAGAGCGGGATGTACTCTGAAAAGTACAATTAATATCATAATATCACTTTATTTTTGGAGGGGAACACAGTGTATCTAATAGAAATTACAGACATTAACATCTGACAAAATACTCTTGGCATAACTGATTCTCTGGGGGCCTTGGGCAGTAGCCAAGTTACCAAAACAGTAGTTGGTCCGTTGGGCACAGGGTGACGATCGTGAATCTCGGCATGGTGAGCTAGAGGGTCTCCTGTTTCTGCTCTCTCATCCCTCAAGGTTGGCCTCAGAGACTGACACAGAGCCCTGAGCCTCCAGGAAAAAAGCTGAACACAAACGGAAAAACCATGTGAATAATCACAACCTGTTAACACACATGCCACACATTTGCTTTTTTTTAAATATATATTTTTATTGATTTCAGAGAGGAAGGGAGAGACAGAAACATCAATGATGAGAGAGAATCATTGATCAGCTACGTCCTGCATGCCCCTCATTGGGGATCGAGCCTGCAACCTGGGCATGCGCCCTGCACCTGACCTGCAATCGAACCTCCTGGTTCCTAGGTCGATGCTAAACCACTGAGCCATGCCAGCGGGGCCACACATTTACTTTTAAAGCTTTTTCACTTTTAAAAGTTAAAGCATCATTACACAATTGGATTATGACAAAACAATCCCTGACATGAATTAAACCCCCAAAGTAGCAATTTAGTTAGAAACCATCTAAATATAGCTACTAATGTATATTAGCATATGAGATGGCCTCTTAACTTTACAAAATAATCCTATAATAGTAAATCCAGTTTATATGACACCACCAAATCTACTGTGGCATATTTTTAAAAAAAAAACACTTTTTTTCTGGCTCCTTTATTTACTAGCTTTATGATCCTGGGAAAATATCACGTTCCTAACCTATTAAATGAGATTAATATTAGCACCTCATAAATTTTGAGATTTAAGATCATGGAAGTGGGAGTTCTTGAAATCATACTCACTATATACTTAAAAAATTAAATAATTAAAATAAAAAGCAAAACAGAGACAAATACTTCTTTTACATTAAATGGGTATAGGATAGTTAGCAATGAATGTTTACAGCGCACAGAGATGGTATTTGGGTAACAAAATATCGATGAAGGGAGCTGTAGTCTCTGCTCTGGTGGGAGATTGTGCCCTGAGGGGCTTTGGGAAAAGGGGGATCACCCTGAGATTCCAAAGGTATGTTATCCTAAATGCAAAAATAAACAAACAAACAAGCAGACAGGCTAAGTTAAGGTAAAGATTGACCTTTGTCAAGGAAGCCACAAGCATAGGATGCGACTACCCACTATGACTCGCTTTTAGTTGGAATTTTTTTTTAAAATATATTTTATTGATTTTTTACAGAGAGGAAGGGAGAGAAATAGAGAGTTAGAAACATCGATGAGAGAGAAACATCGATCAGCCGCCTCCTTCACCCCTCCTACTGGGGATATGCCCGCAACCCAGGTACATGCCCCTGACCTGAATCGAACCTGGGACCCTTTAGTCCGCAGGCCGACGCTCTAGCCTCTGAGCCAAACCGGTTTCGGCTAGTTGGAATTTTTATGTTCAGACCATCCCCTGTGGCTCTGCGTTTGGAAGGCCGGCCGCCATGCAGGCCTCCCCTGAGCCTGTCACGTTTAGCATGTAGCCCCTTCTTCATCCACAGTGTCTTTGTTCCGAATCACATATATTGTCTGGTGATGTGCTTGTTCTTTACATTTCTCTTACGTGTGTCTCTTACATACGCTTCCCTTCACTTCCCTGTTCCGGAGCCCAAATGCAGAACTCGGACAACACTGGGAAACACGAGGTTCTTTCCGACGTGATCAGAGACACAAAGTCATGTGGGAGGCTGAGGAGAAAGCTCTTTCATGGTCGGCAGAGGCTCTTCAAACATTTTCACTCCCTTTAAACTAAACGACAAAGTTCCCCCATCGTGCTGAACTGCTCTTGCTGCTTCCCAGACTGAAAAGCAACCGAAGAGACGGTTACTGCTTAGGAATGGTAAATGCATGTGTGGCTCTCCTGCTAAATCTGACAACCCTTCCTCACCAGCCCAGGCTGGGAAATTAGCGACGAAAATCTCTCTTTGAAACATGCAGTGGATTTACTCCTCAGAATTAAACACACACACACACACACACACACCAAAAAAACGCACTTCATTCAATTACACTAAGATTAGGATGTTGTGATTTACATAGTGTTTTTTGTTTTTTTTTTTATATTTTATTGATTTTTTACAGAGAGGAAGGGAGAGAGATAGAGAGCTAGAAACATCAATGAGAGAGAAACATCAATCAGCCACCTCCTGCACATCTCCCACCAGGGATGTGCCCGCAACCCAGGTACATGCCCTTGACCGGAATCGAACCTGGGACCTTTCAGTCCGCAGGCCGACGCTCTATCCACTGAGCCAAACCGGTTTCGGCTACATAGTGTTTTTAATAAGTAAATATTTCACTCTTTATAAAACTGAGATAGGAAGTATAGTTAGAATACAGACCTACTTTAAAAGATTTATCTCGTTCAAGGAAAGCCCAGACCTGGGGCTTTGAAAAACAGGGCGCCATACATTGTGAATGACACATGATTTAAAATTTCTGGCGGGTGGAAGGTCCAACTGCCTCAGTGGGAGGCTGGGTTATAACCTGCAAGATCGCAATCTCCGCTTCTTGGGAATTCAGGCACAAATTAGCATGACAAGAACAGCCCAGGCGTTCCCTGGAAAGCTACAGCATTTTCTTCCATCCCAGCATTCTTTTTCTTTTTTCTAAAATAAATTGTTATTCATTTCAGAGAGGAAGGGAGAAGGAGAGAGAGAAATAGAAACATCAATGATGAGAGAGAATCATTGATTGGCTGCCTCCTACACACCCCACACTGGCATGTGCCCTGCCTTGGAATTGAACCGTCACCTCCTGGTTCAGAGGTTGATGCTCAACCACTGAGCCACACCAGCTGGGCTTCAGAGAGTTCTTTAAAGGAATGGCATAGTCCTGCCTGGAGCCTCAGTCATGACGGGGCTCCTCCAGCAGACCCACTAGTTAGTGATGACAATAGGGAAGGGACAGCTCTCTCTGCCCCCCTGGGAGTGTCTCATAAGAATGCTTGTCACTCCCTGGCCAAACTAATTCAGAATAGTCTTCTTTTTTGGCAACATCCATCCCAACATTCTCACCTGGGCAAGACGCCGTACTTACGTTTTATCCCCAAATCAGCTGGGTGGTGCGTGTTAAAAATGCAAATGCTCACACAGAACCCTAGGCCTGGGAATTTGTATTTTTAACAAACAGCCCAGTGGTGTCGGACTCATCCTCAGTCCCCAGTTCCGTTTCAGAAAGAAGGATGTCTTTTGTCTTTGGTGCTGTGGTAACAGATCCCCTGCCTTCTCTTTGGGGAGCAGGTCCTTCCAGGGTGTGAAGAGCCCCCAGGTGTGGTGACCACACCCAACCCTGTCCTCCCAGCACGTCTTTCTCTTCTCTCTCCCCCATCAGACTTCTTCCTTTCCTCACAGGAGCTCCAGGCCCATCTTAGCGTTAAAGGAAAACAGCAACTATTCCTCATGTGAGCTTTTTTTTTTTTTTTTTTTTTTTTTTTATTCTGTGGCTTTCAATGCCTCAATTCTTTTTCTTCCAGGGACCCGTCTTCGGAATACTGGTTTTAAATGCATCAAATAAAATAAAACAAGAAACCAATGACATCAAAATGCTGCTTTCCTACTATGTTTTAAAATGTGATGTAGTCATACATGTTCGTCTTTATTAACACATTAGAAAACAAGATCTAGAGGCAGGCCTAGGACTTTTCTTAATTTCAAACCAGAAAGAGTATACGGTGTTTTGAAATATTCACAGCAACTGTAATGTTACCCAAAACTATGTGTGATTTCTCTGGTGACAAAGTCTTGGGTAGGTCTACGCCGGTTTGTGGACTACATTTGTTACCAAGGTTAAACATTAATAAGAAGGAAGCAAAAGGAATCAGACATTGTTGAGCCGAATGGGCTGGTACACTGAGCGTGTTCACTGCACCTGGAAGCTACAGTTACAACCATCCCTTCCCCCATGTAAGGAGCAGCCACCCCCCCCCATACAGGATGGGGGGGCAGGGGGACTACGATGTTATTAGGGAGTGTTCCCAGGAAAAATCACAAGGAGAAAAAGGAAGTGGGGCAGGAAAAAAAGGGGGACCAAAAAAGGGGTGACACCAAGCAGAGGAGACTTGGGGATGAGGTAGAGTCCATCTCAGAGCTGTCCAATGAACAAAAGGTTGAGAGCTTTTATATTCCCATGCGTGCTCCTGGTCCATGTGGAGGAGGCGTAATCACCAGGGAAACCTGGCTCCCCCGGGAGCACAGGTGAGGTAGGCTATGGCCGAGAAGGTGTGGCCGGTGGCGGAAAGCACGGGGCATGCTGACAGCATGGCTAAGGTGAGCTCGAAAACTGAGCAGCTAGGTAACACAGTACAGCTCCGATTTTGCAGTTTTATCTTCGTAGGGACACCAACATAGTGTTCAGTGCCGAAGAGAAAGCGATCTGAAGAGAGTAACAGCACAATCTTCCCTTTGGAAGGCCTAGGCCAGCCGTGGGCAAACTACGGCCCACGGGCCGGATCCGGCCCTTTTGAAATGAATAAAACTAAAAAAAAAAAAAAAAAAAAAAAAAAGACCGTACCCTTTTATGTAATGATGTTTACTTTGAATTTATATTAGTTCACACAAACACTCCATCCATGCTTTTGTTCCGGCCCTCCGGTCCAGTTTAAGAACCCATTGTGGCCCTCAAGTCAAAAAGTTTGCCCACCCCTGGCCTAGGCTCTGTTCCCAGTTTGTCAGCATCATGATCTCAGAGGAGTCATTATCTCCGAGGCCCTCAGCTTCCCCTCTGGACCACATGCAACCTTAGAGGCCACACTGAGGGCGCTAAGTAGACACTTTGTGATGGACTACAATTATTTTATTCCTTTAGCACCGTAGGAATTTGGGCTGTGACTGACCTACAAGCTCCCTTCCTGCTGGGTCTCTCAGCACAAGTTCCTCTCATTTTCCATGTTTCTGTTATTCTCCCAGGGGGTTTGCTTTTGGGTAGGTGATTCAGCTCTTCAGAGGGAACCCATGACTGTCATGTGAGCTGTGTTTAATTTTGCACAGTTCAATTGTCTATTAGTCAGGCTGTACGAGGTGACTCTACTTTTCCAATGATACCACACAGGAAAATCATTCAAGATTTTTTTTCTAGGGGGTTTAAAAGAGGGAAATATAAGTGACACATCTCTTTGTGAGGATCTATATTGTAATGAAGACATAGCATAGCCTGTTATATCCTTCAAACATGTGGGAATAAGTGACCTGTCTTCCAGTCTTGGGATGAGATTGATGCTGTTAGACTTGTACTGCAGTTTGACTAGTATGATATTCTAGATTGGTTAGCAACCGGAATGAACTTCGGTAATGCTGCTGGGTGTGAGGAATGTGACCCCATGGATGTGGTGGACACAAGGGATGTGGCCCCCAGATGCCCCAAGGTTGCAGGTTCGATCCCTGGTCAGGGCACATACAAGAAGCAACCAATGAATGCATAAATAAGTGGAACGACAAATCAATGTTTCTCTCTCCCTGCCCCCCTTCTTCTTTCTCTCTAAAATCAATCAATAAATTTTTTTAAAATATATATTTTATTGATTTTTTACAGAGAGGAAGGGAGAGGGATAGAGAGCTAGAAACATCGATGAGTGAGAAACATCTATCAGCTGCCTCCTGCACACTCCCTACTGGGGATGTGCCCGCAACCAGGTACATGCCCTTGACCGGAATCGAACCTGGGACCTTTGAGTCCACAGGCTGACGCTCTATCCACTGAACCAAACCGGTTAGGGCAATAAATTTTTTTAAAAGCCAAAATAGGCCTAAAACTAGGCCTCTTGCACCAAACAATTAGTGAATGCAAAAAAAAAAGTTATTGAAGAAAATAAATAAAATTCATGAAACACATTTTATTGCAATATTTGCTTTATTGTGGTGGTCTGAAACCAAACTGGCACCATCTCCAAAGTCTGCCTGTCCTGTGATATCATCTAGGTAAATGTTGAAATAATGTAAAAACAATGCTAAATTGTTAATACAGCTGTAGAACTTTTAAAGTGTCTTTAAATACCCTGATTAGACACATACTACACTCTCTTCAAGGACTCCAGTGGTGAGAATAAACGCAGGAAAGATTCTTTGCTTTGCAGGAATTTTTCTTTAAAAAATATATATATATATATATATATATATATTGATTTCAGAGAGGAAGGGAGAGGAAGAGAAAGATAAAAACATCATGATGAGAGATGCATCCCCCCCCCTCCCCCGCCCGGGTATAGAGTCTGCAACCCAGACATGTGCCCTGGCCGGAAATTGAACTGTAACATCCTGGTTCATAGGTCTACACTTAACCACTGAACACACCAGCAGGGTGGAATTTTTCTTTTTTTTAAAAAAAAAAATGTTTATTTTGTTATTCCCCACCCAAAGATATTTTTTTCCATTGATATTTAGAGAGAGTTGAAGGGAGGGGAGGAGAGGGAGAGAAAGAGAGAAAGAAAGAAACATTGATGTGAGAGAGACACATCAATTGGTTGCCTCCTGCACTAGAGATCAAACTTGCAACCCAGGTATGTGCCCTTGACTGGAAATTGAACCCATGACCCTTTGGTGTGCAGGCCAATGCTCTAACCACCGAGAAACACCGGCCAGGGCTTTAAAAAAATATGTTTTTATTGATTTGAGAGAGAGAGAAAGGAGGAGAGAGAGAAACTTTGATCCACTCCCCCTACTGGCATTGAGTCCCAAAACCCTGGCATGTTTCCTGACCAGGAATTGAACCAGCGACCTTTTGGTGCGTGGGCTGATGCTCATCCAACTGAGCCACACCGGCCTTGGCTGCAGGAATTTTTCTAGGATTTAAGGTACGTTTAAGGCTGCATTGGGAGCCAGCATTAGGAATCATGCTTGGTAAGTGAGCACAGCCTGATTTTTTTTTTTTTATATGGAAGGCTTCACGAATTTGCGTGTCATCCTTGCACAAGGGCCATGCTAATCTTCTCCGTACTGTTTCAGTTTCAGTGTATGTGCTGCCGAAGCGAGCACAGCACAGCCTGCTTTTGTAGCTTCCAGCCCTTTTCAGAGACTCCAGGGCTAGCCCACCTCTTCCCACGCTCAGATTTCTGCTTCTGGAATACAACATGTGCTCTGTGGAAGTCCCCGAGAAAGGAATGCCCCTCATAACCTAACCCATCTATCCCCTCAGCGCCCCAACACAATTAGATTTAGTTCTGGGGCTCAGTCCAGTGGCAGTGAGAGCTAGGACCCAGCCTTCCCCTGTGCACCGGGGGCAGTTTTAGGGACCCTCTGTCTGAAGAGAACAGCTGGGTGGAGACCCACTGAATCTGGCTTATTGAAAGGCACTTAGTCAGAACAGGAGGTTCCCTGAAAACCAAACCAGTGAGCACATGTTCATGGCTCTCCCTAGCGCCCAACATCTGGGTTGCTGCTGCTACTCCTTCTGTTCAATGTGGGCTGAGCAGGGAACTCACGCAGGCACAAGAGGGTATAAGAACTTCATCTGTTCCTGTCTGGGCAAGGCAAGAAAAAACTGCCTCAATGCCCCCTTGAGAAACCAACCCCCCACCCCCCCCACCCCCCCCCACCCCGCATAAACTGCCAAGGCATGCAGCACTGCAGGAGTACTCAGAATGCACTTCAAATGCTCCAAGATTTGGCTCAATCTGGTGTATCATTCCCAAATTCCACTTTGTAGTATGTATGTCTTTCTTGCCGTTTTTATTTTATTTCACCCCTGCCCTAAGCGCAGTGCTTTTGAGTTGCCTCTCTTTCTCGTTGGTCGAAATTATCAAGGCAACTGAGATCACCCCAGCTATGAGTTTGCAACCCAGGAAACAAAGAGAGCGAAGAAATATGATGTCAAAATATTTTACATATTAAAATTCAAAAAGCGATTATTTGAAGTTTTTAAGACACAAATGGATTCTTTACACCAGCGCCAACCAAAGGGGTCACAGAGAGCAGAGAAGATTATTTCAATTATTTAGAATAAAAGGCCAGCTCTGGGACATCTGAGAATCAATAGGACAGAGTTTGCAAAGCACTGGGTAGTTCGCCTGGCTCATAGTAGGTGCTTAATAAACTCTGTTACCATTCCATTTCGTGTGCATCATAGTAACTCCTCAGGGCATTTTCAGAAGAATCAAGCTCTCTAAAACAGCTCTTCTCACAGGTGATGTGCAAATAAGTTACCTGGGGATTTGGTGAAATTGCAGATTCTGACTCCACGAGTGTGGAGTGAGGACTGACAGTCCGAATTTCTAACCAGCTCCCGGGATTGCGGACACTGCTAGAATGAGATCCATACTCTGAGTATCAAGGGGTTGAAATTATCATTCCTACTCCCCCGACTGTACTCACAGTCATCCCTTGGTATCCACAGGGGATTGGTTTCAGTGCCCCCTGCAAATATCAAAATTTGAGGATGTTCAAGTCCCTTATAGAAATAGCATAGTATTTGCATAGAGCCTCCACACATCTTCTTGAATACTTTAAGCCAGGGGTCCTCAAACTACGGCCCTCGGGCCACATGCAAATACAAATATTGTATTTGTTTCCATTTTGTTTTTTTACTTCAAAATAAGATATGTGCAGTGTGCATAGGAATTTGTTCACAGTTTGTTTTTTTTAAACTATAGTCCGGCCCTCCAATGGTCTGAGGGACAGTGAACTGGCCCCCTGTTTAAAAAGTTTGAGGACCCCTGCTTTAAGCCATCTCTAGATTACTGATAATACCTAATGCAATGCAAATGCTATGTAAATGTGTCTTACACTGTATTGTTTAGGGAATGTTGACAAGAAAACAAATGTTGTACATGTTCAGTACAGATGCAACCATCATAGGCCCAATCCCATTGGACACATCAGCAACAGCGTAATTGTTTTCTGAATATTTTCCATCAGCGCTGGTTGAATCCTCAGATGCAGAACCCCTGGGTAGGGAGGGGCAGGGTGGGCCACTGTACGTCGTTTATTTTGCGCCTTTGTGCCTTCCTTGACCCCCAATCACCTGTTTGGAGCCTACGTAACTTTCAAGGTGTAGTTTAAGCCCCACTCATTTGATTAAACTTTCTTCCCAAATTTCTTCAGCCAAAAATGGTTAATATTGTCTCTGAAACCCTGAATCAAATTTAATAGGATCCCTTTTATTAAAACAGATGAGAGATTGCTTAGGTTCTCTAAAAGGTTGGTGAAAGCGGAAATATGGGAATTTAACACACCTATGTTAAGCTTTTAATAAGAACATTTAAATGCACATTTGTTCCGCAATTTTTTGGACTTCTGACCCCCCAGACCTGTAAGCTGTGGGGAACTAGCACAGGCCCAAGCGCAACGCTCCAGGGAAGCACTCAGTGCTGCCGGCAGACTAGTTCTGCAAGGATGTGTGGTTGGTCTGGCAAGTGCAGTAAGTAGAGAGTAATTAAACGCATTTCTACTGTAATTAATGCAGAACTGCATTTCGTTCACTAATTCTTTCATATGTCTTGCCAGACAGATGGCGAGGGCCTCAACATGTTCTTTTGCTGGCCTTTGCATCTTAGAGATAGCATTTTAAGTCAGCGGCTAATCGCTTTATTTATAATTTAAAAAGAGTCTATGTGGAATTGGGGGGGGGGGCATAAACCTTAGATAGCATATTTAAAATTTGTTTTCCCTCTCAAGAAAATTGAATTCTCTATTGTGCTAAGAACCTTTAATATAGGAAGCATGAGATGGAGAAAACATCACAAAGGTTTGGAGTCCCACTGGCTTGCTTCCTGCTGTTACCAACTCTGTGGCCTTGAACTGTTGGGGAGCACATGACACTTGGTTGGAAAGCTGTAAGGAGGATATTCCGAGGAAAAGGAGGTGTGTGGACGGCCGCCTGCCCTGTTTATGGGAATTTCGACTTAGGGGAGACTTAGGAGAGTGTTGAAGGCGGCACCCCTAATTATTCCTTGACCTTTCCAAACAAGTCCGTGCATGTGCAGACCCCCATGTGTTTACTGGAATCCTTATGCTTAATCCCTGAATGCCTTTGCCTAGGACAATGTAAACACGTGTGTCCTCCCAAGATCACTCAACCTACTGATTGTATCTAAAATATAAACTTTATCTCAAACTGTAATAAAAGCCTAACTAGGCAGGCAATCAGGGCTGCTTGGTGCCTTGAGCCAGGCAACCCCTTAGTCCTCTCTTTCACAGTGAAACTGTGTCGGAGTAATCTGTTCATCCATTGTTCAGGGGCTGCTGGTCAGCCCTGGCATTGGACCTGTTAAGGAACCTCTCTCAACTTAGTTCCTTCTTATGTAAAATGGCGATTATGATAGTATCCACCTAATAGTCTTGCTGGGAGGAATAAATAAAGTACACACACACACACGTGCTGGGTTCACGCATACACAGATAAGTGGGTGGTAGTAATTCTTCCCACTGTATTGCTGGTAGAGAGAATGCTCCAGAATGATGTGAAGGAGTAAAAGGACACTGATAACACCATGTAAATTTTCAGACCGCTTCTATTTTAAAGCCAGAAGGACTCCCCAGGACCATTGAGAATAGGGGTTGGCAAACTGTGGCGCACAGGCCAAACTGGCCTGCTTCCTATTTTCCTAGATGACTTTTACTGGAACAGCCATGCCCATTCGGTTACCTGTTATCCTTGGTTGCTTTTGCACTACAACGGTAAAGTTGAGCAGTTGCGACTTTATGTGGCCGGCAGCGTCTAAAATACTTACTGTCTGGCCTTAAAAAATAAAATAAAATAAAATACTTACTATCTGGCCTTTTCAGAAAAAGTTGGACAACCCTGATCTATAACACCTAATTTTCCAGATAAGGAAAAAGGCACAAATAAGAGTAGTAGCTTTGTCTGCAGTCACATGGCTAGTTAGGGACAAAACCAGGACTAAAATTTAGATGTCCCGACTCTCACTTCTAAGCCCGAATGAGGCAGAGAAAATGACAGTTCTCTGAGTCCAGCTCCAAAGGGAGTCATTGGTGGGGCTTGGCTCAGATCTAGGCTTCTCTGAAACGACGGCCAAGTGCCTCCCACAGGTGCCTCCCGGTAATCTGTTCATCCATTGTTCAGGGGCTGAACGCCCAAGTCCTGACACGTGCAACTTGTAGACCTGCCCAATGAGAAATGCTAAAAGGAGTCCTTCCGGCGAAAAGGAAAGGATGCTGGACAAGAACTAGAAGCAATGTGAAGAAATAGAGAGCAATGGTATATACATAGGTATATACAAAGCATTATTATATTTTTCTCCTAGTGATTTAAAGTACAAAGACATAAACAATAATTATAGATCCATGTTAATGGACATAGACTGTGTAAACATGTAATTTATGATGACAATAGCCACATAAAAAGGGAGATGGAGTTGTATAAAAGCAGAAGTGTTTTATACTATTGAAGCTAAAGTGGTGATAATTCAAAGCAGATCCTTCTATGTCTAAGAGTTGAGTATAATCTCTAGAGTAACCACTAAGGATAGAACTAAAAAACACAGGAAAGGAAATAAGCCAGGAATCAAAACAGCACACTGCAGAAGAAATCAAACACAGGAGAAAGCATACATGGAAGAACTGAGCGCTGGCTTCTCTCCCAGTCCTCCTCTCGATGTAACCTGGGTTATATGAAGACTGCAAAATAAGCCTGGCCAGCGTGGCTCAGTGGTTGAGCATCGACCTATGAACCAGGAGGTTACAGTTAAATTCCCAGCCCAGGAGCCCATATGGGGCATGCAGGAGGCAGCTGATCAATAATTCTCTTTCATCATTGATGTTCCTATCTCTCTCTCCCTCTCCTTTCCTCTCTGAATCAATAAAAATATTTTTTAAATTCTTAAAAAAAGACTGCAAAATAAAATAAAAATGAAATGCGGCCTATATAAGATTATTTTGAAATGCTTCTCTAGCAATTGAGTGTCACAAACAGAACTCGTCCTTCCTTGTTGCCTTTCAATAGTTGCCTACTTACTGTAAATTCTCCTTTCAGTGTGCTGGCTTGCTGGCTTCATACCAGTACGTCTGTAGAGCAACACTGACACTGTCTTAATTCATTTCTTTAGGTTTTATTATGCTGTTTGATTTTTTAGGTACCTTTATTGTATTATTTTTGACCATGGTCTTATGTATACTTTGCGTAAAAAATACCTGAAGATGTCCAGATAGACAGTGAATGAAGGGAAACTGCCTTATGTCAGGATAGAATAACCGATGTCCACATTTGAAACTATCAAGTGCTTTGAAATGAAATTGGGTGCCAATAAAGCAAGATTTGGAAAAGTTAGGATTCTTTCTGCATAGGACAGAAAGCTGAATGTAGGTTAGGCCAAGAAGAAAGGCTGTTGGTTCAAGGAACTGAAAAGCCCAAGGCTTCAGGCACTTGAACTATGTCATCAGGACCTCTGACGCCTCTCTGACTCTTGGCTCTCCTGCTTCTACGTTGGCTTTTTTCTGGGACAGATGGTGCTGATGATAAGATGGCCACAGCACTGCCAACTTTACATCCTTCCAGGTTCAGGGAGAAAGACAGAAGGCCGGAGGTCTATTCTGATTGGACTGGTCATGGGTCCTGAGGGATTTGGGGCACTGATGTCCTGGGGCCAGGCCGAGCCCCACTCAGAGCACATGGACAGGAAGTGGGGGTGAAGTGGGAGAGAATGGCCAGAAGGGAGTCAGAGTCCCAGGATGTTAGAGGTAGCTGCATCCAAAGAAACTGAAACCAGGGAAACTAATGACTTCCACAAGGTTACAATATTTTCATAGCATGGGGGTGAGGAGAATGGGTGGGAAGGTAAGTCCAGGTACTCTGACCCCTAATGTAGACAACTCCCCTCTGCAACCCTAGGAGAAGAGATTAATTAGTGTCTTAGGACAAAAATATTTCTCAGAAGTAGGCAAAAATCATGACTTATATTTTCTCTATTCTCCACATACTCAATAAGATGTTGAAATAGATATCTGTATATGTATACATATGTCTATATAGAGATTTTATAATGGTATTATGTATAGTAGATAGATATATGTATAGATATAGATTGACATATGTATGTCTATGTATGTATACAGGGTGGGGCAAAAGTAGGTTTATAGTTTGTATGGAAAATAATACAATAATAAGTAAATAGTAATATGAGAATATACTGTTTCACATACTCACAACTGTAAACCTACTTTTGCCCCATCCGGTATATGGCAAGAGAGAGAGATTGATTGCATTTTAGACTCATGCGTGACTAGAAATACATTTCTAAGTGTTTTTTTCCCCTTCAAAGGAAGAGTTACAGGGTAATTATTGTTCAACACCAGGGAGAAGGAACTGATGATCTCAAAGTTTTCCCGCAGCTTGTGGTGTTTTTATTGATTTTTCTAAAGCTTATTTGCAAACATCTGAGTAAATATACAAAGTCAATAGTCTCCTTAAGTCATTGCTATTGATGCTGGGGCCAGGCCCTTGCATCTGCCCCCTTCCCACAAGCATCGGTAAAGTGCCAAATGCACAGACGGGCTGTGTGCTCTGTGAAACATCTGGCAAGCGTGGGCTGTGTTTGGCTACAGAGTCACACACGTGGCCGGTGCTGCATAGCACCAGAGGCTCATCTAAGTGTAGCTTGTTTGAGCTATTATACAGGAAGCAAAAGGCCGTGAACCAAGGACATGAATATGGAAATCTCACACTTGCAACAGGAGTGTTTTTGCCCTATGATTTAGAGACACAAGTAAATTAATCAAACGTTGGCCCTAAATCCAATCTTTGACACTTTTTTCCCCTACATGCAAGAGATCCCACCAAAAATAAGCCTTATTAAGGCTCTCTTTTGTAAGTTGGCTGCTCATTTGGCCTTTTCACTGTGGCCACTATGGTTGACTACAGTTCTTAGTGGTGGTTCGCATGCTAGGTATCTAAAGGAGCCCTCTGACTCACAGCTTTATAAATGTACGTCATCCAATGAACTTGGTACAGCCACTTTGGAAGTCAGTTTGGCAGTTTCTTACAAATTAAACATACTTTAGGCATATGAGCCAGCAATTGTGCTCCTTGGTCCTTACGCAAAGGAGTTGAAAATTTATGTCCATACAAAAACCTGTATGTTAATTGCAGCTTTATTCCTAACTGTCAAAACTTGAAAGCAACCAAGATGCCCTTCAGTAGGTGAAGAGATAAATGAGCTATGATCTATCTAGACGAGGGGTGGGGAACGTTCAGTCTGAAGGCCCTATAAGGCCTGCGAAATCATTTGGTCTGGCCCTGCCGAAGGTTTAGGGGTGAGTTAATTACATGTTTGACCAGATACGGCAGGCTAATTTTTAAGTTGATAAGTTTATATGACCCACAAGTGATGTTATAAGTATCCAAATGGCCCTTGGCAGGAAAAAGGTTCCCCACCCCTGAACTAGACAATGGAATGTTATTCAGTAAAAAAAAAAATGAACTACAAGCCATGAAACGACATGGAGGAACCTTAAATGGATATTACCAAGTGAAAGAAGCCAATCTGAAAAGACCACATACTATAGTATTCCAACTATATGAAATTCTGGAAAAGGCAAAATTATGGAGACAATGAAAAGATCAGTGGTTTCCAGGTGGGGAGAGACGAATAGGAAGAGCAAAGAGGATTTTTAGGGTAGTGAAAATACAACATTTAGGATATCATACTTATACTATAATCATTATATATTTGTCTAAACCCATGGAATGTACAACACCAAGAACCCTAAAATAAACTGTAGACTTTGGGTGACATAATGCGTCAATGTAGATTCATTAATTGGTACAAATGTACCACTATGGTGGGAGCTGTTGGTAATGGGGGAGGTTATGCATGTCTAGGGGAATGGGGTATGTGGGAAATCTCTGTATTTTCTCCTCAATTTTTCCTGTGAACCTAAAACCACCCTAAAGAAATAAAGTCTTGATAATATAAACAAACATTGAACTCCCTGCAATAGCCACCAGTTAATTTAAGCTACTTATGTTTATTTGTTTATTAATTCTAAAATATGTTGTAGTGCTGCCTATATTCTAGGCCCTGAGCTACTGAGAGAAGGGCAGGAAGCAAAACTATAAGTGATATACAATGTTTGTTTTTTATATAAACCCATCCTTCCTCTATAGTGAATTGGTAAATATCCTTAGAGAGTCTCATCCAGAGTCTCTTTATAGGGTTCAGCTTAGCTCCTTTTTTCTTATTGTTCATCTTTTCCGCCTCTCTCCCTTCAAGAGTTTGTGCTGTTGATGGTAATTAATCCCAATGATAGAAAATTCTAAGCTTGTTCATTCATTCACACACAAATTCATTCTCTAAGTTCAGCCATCATTTTTGTCATTAATTTGGCAGGAATCCACAGAATGCTGGAATTTATGAAATGTCTTCTTTTTCAGTGTATATTTTTCATTGCCCTGTCAGCCCCTTTGCCTGAAAACTCTGCTCTCATTGTCCGTCTGAACTTGGGTAAAGTATTGAGAGGGGTTTCACAATCACTCATTTGTTGAAGGAAGTGGAAAGCTTCCAAACTGAAAACAAATTCCAGGTAGTTTAATTACTTGGAAGAGTTTCCTCTATTCCTCAGAAGTTCTTGAACTCTGTGATACTTCCTGTTCAACACCATTAGAAGTTTCCTCTGAAGCTGGCATTCCTCTTAACTCCACCAAATTGCCATGATCTCTTCCACAGTCACTACTAGAATTAAGGGATTGCTAATGTTAAATAACCTGTCTAGTGTGCAACACGGGAAGTGAATGGTTTCAGTCCCTATTCTAGCAAATTAGCGGAAGGCTGCTTCTTCTGAATTTACTTCGTCATTACTAGGACTTAATCAGGTCGCTAAAATCAACCAGGTTATTTACTTACTTAATAGAAGAAAACTGTTCAAATGATTTATCCAGTAGATGTCATTATTCTCTGTTCTCATCTCAAGATCCCTGATGCCACTAAACTTGGTGTGCATGAGTGGAGGATGGGTGAGTAAAGCGAGTGGGCTGCCTACTGTGGAATCTGTGCAGCAGATAAAAACAAGTGAAATGAATAGACAACAACATCCTTAGCTCTTTGAAACATAGTGCTGGGTGAGCACAAAATAGTCAGAAAAAAATAAAATATACAGCACAGACACACAAAACAAAATGCTTTCTCTTATAAGATAAGTGCATATTTAAAGAGGTATCAGAAACACATGAAAGTGAGTACTCAAGTTGAGGTATTGGGGCTAGGAATGAAAAGAGAAAAATCAAATCAAACAAGAGAAGCCCAGCTGAAAATGTGATCATAAGGCAGTGAGAAGTAAGATGAACTCTTTTTAAAAAATATATTTTTATTGATTTCAGAGAGGAAGGGAGAAGGAGAGAGATAGAAACATCAATGATGAGAGAGAATCATTGATCGGCTGCCTGCTGCATGCCCACACTGGGGATCAAGCCCACAACCCCAGCATATGGCCTTGACCAGGAATTAAACCGTGACCTCCTGGTTCATAGGTGAGTCACACCAGTCGGGCAAGAAGAACTCTTTTGAGGCCTAAAAAAAAGGCACACATAAATAATAGTTTCAGAAACATCATCTGAAAGATATATATTCCCCAAAAGCAGGTTCTATAATCAAACACATTTGGGAAACTTAAGTTAAATAAAGCTAATCAGGTTTATTTGCTTCAGGTGATCTCAGATTATATAATAACTGTCTAACCTTAGACCTCAGCCAAGATATTTCCCAAACTTCTTTGCTCTTCCAATCTCTATGCCAAGTGCTGTTTTGCAAAATGCAGAGCAGGCAATGCTGCTCTAAACATCTCCTCAGTTACTGTCTTCCCTCAGGATATCCTTCAGGATCCATCCCTGCTTGTATTGCAGGTCTCGTCTCTCTCCATGAAGCTCCCTTGGCAGCCCAATAATCTCCATTCTGACCTTATCAATGTGGCTCTCTGAGGGCAAGAAGCAATAAGATCAAACTACTTTACTGTAGCAATAAGATCAAAATACTTATTTCTGCAGCAGTAAGATCAGAATACAGCAGGCAGACTTTACTGTTGCTTCTGCATAGACTATTTGTTTTCTTAAGGATGAATGTGACATGATTTTTCATCTTCATCCTAGCTTTTGGTTAAGTTGACTTGAATAAATTACATGGAAGGTCCTTTCAGCCAATCATTTCACAGCATCTAATCAATTGAGGTTAAAGTAATATTTACTGTCTGCCTCTCTGACTGGGAGGTGAGGGTGGACGGGACAGAGTATCCCAACAGTCCCAGAAAACAGCTTCCTATGGAATATGTTGATGCTTCAATACATTTAAGGAAAAGTGAGGAGGAGAAACAAGGGAAACGACAGGCTTCCAAACACAGCTACAAGTCAGTTGGTTTCTCAGCTTTGCCTCGCCCTATTCAGCACTGGTATGCTATGGTGGTGATGGTGATGATGATAATGATGGTGGTGATGGTGATGATGATGATGATGATGATGATGACAATGGAGAAGGAAAAGAAGACTATGGATGTGGTGGTGTAGTGGTTACCCTATAAAGTCCATATTTCAGGCCAGGTGCCATGCTAGGCACCTCCTCCACCCTCCCGGGTTTAACAAGAGTGGTCACTAAAAAGCCCCTCTGACCAACAATGCCTTCCCCACCTACCTCCCATAGACACAAATTTTCCATTTTATATGCCAGTTCCCAGAGCCCTTCCTACATCTATAAACATGCTGCCAGTATTACACCGGTGATGTCTTTGTATAAATTCATGTACCATAGGTTTTTTAAGTACCCAACAGAAAACCCTGGTAAAAATATTCAGCATTGCTGTAATGCGTGGGGGTATTCTCTGGAAGAACAGAGCGATGAAACAAGGCAATGCACTTTTTCCTCCTAGTTTTTACTTACTTAAATACTTGACATTCACGAAGAACCCACCATTTATAAAAGATACTCTTAAGGTCCCTGGGGTTGCAATCTTTGCTCTTAGCACGTATCAGGGAGGCAATCATAAACAAACACATGATATGATACAACTGCTTTACTCAGGCATGAGAATTATGTATGCAAAGTGCCCAGCCCACAGGCTCAGCACAGAGGAGCTGCTTTCTTCTCCCTGTTCCTCTGTGGGAGTCAAAGGAAGCTGCACAGAGCAGCACTCTGTCCTGGAGGATGCGTAGGACTCTTCCAGGCAGAGTGGGAGGCCACAGTGTGTGCTGGTGAATGTTGAACAATCCCTGATGTGTAGCATTTGTTCATTTCCCTGGTGTACATTCTTCTATGCGGCAGATTTCAAGGTATCTATGTGATGTCACTGAAGAGAGTTGGGACTAGACGTGCGTGAGCTGGAAAGAGCCAGCTCCAGCACACCGCTGGAGGGACCAGAGGAAAGGAACGGCACACGCAAAGGCACGGAGGTCTGAAAACATCTGGTGGTTGGTGGGCTCTTGTCCTGCGGAGGGTGAGGCAGGGGCTGGAAAAGAGAAGGAAACGGGGAAGCATGCTTGGTCTGAACCAGTGAATCCACAAAGAGAAGACAGGAGAAGCAAGTGGTGAGAGACGAGTTTGGCAAACAGTTTGGGACGAGATTGCAAAAGGCATTGAATTTGCGCAATTGTCTCTTTTATGCAATTGATAGTGATCTGAGCCATCCAGGTTTTAGAGGAATACCCGGAGGATAGGGAGATTGGAAGTAGGGTAACTGGTTAATAAATGTTCCAAATAGTCTTGAAAGGAGATATGACCTGCCGATGCTTAATATCCTTGGGCCGCAGCTCAGCCATTTTAGTACGACTCACATGTTTTCTACCTCAGTGGGTTCTTTAACTCAGGCCTCTGGGAAACAACAAAAGGAACAAGATAAAACTAAATTTAAAAGCACTACTAAATATAAACTATACAACACAGCACTTGGCTTTATCGAACATAAATGTGCTTGTTTTTATACACAGCGAATTCTTTTATGAATCCCTGTCCCCCCACAACTGGGGATAGCTTATCTGCTTCTGCTTATCTCCTATTGCTCATTCTTATGGCCTCTTCCTGAGTATCACACTGGTCCCATTAAGCTCGCCGATTGGTTCTATATTTGCTTGATGTTCAGTTATACAAGCGCTCACCCCCCTTTAACGCCAGGAGAGTTTGTTTCTGCAGCTGCAGCGCCCCTGGCGCTCAGGAAGCTGAGCCAGATTTCCTTGGCACTCAGCGTTGGACCTGAACTCCACATCCACCCTGGAGACGGCACACTTTCCCAGCCTCCTGGCCTAAGCAACACTCTATCCACCTGCCAGAACGATGGCCCTGGGTCTCTGTCAGCTGCCTGGGTGGACAGCACCCAGCAGAGTCCTAGCACCCTGGTCAATAGTTTTCCATAAGAGGGTTAGGTAACTGCTTCCTCTGTGGCTTTGCCACAGGCCTGTGAATGCTTTCTAGGCACACGCATTTACCCTCAGAGGTGGGCCTGCACTTTATAAAGGGAAGTGGGAGTTTGTTTGCTGTCGAGTAGTATGAGTTCTTTGTAAATGTCTGCAGACTCCCATACTAACTTTCTCTCACATGCCTTCATTTCTTCCTGTTTTTCTTTTCCTTCTCTATCTGGCATCAGAACCAAGCGTTGGCTCCACGTTGGCCAGCTCTTTTAATTCTTGTGTCACCAGCAGGTGGGGATAGCAGCAGCAGCAGCAGCAGCAGAGCAGGGAGGTGAGCTGAGCGAGGGTGGAAAAGTCCACTGCAGCTTCTCACCCCTTCAATCTAACCTCGGAGCCAAGAGGACAAGTCTGCTCACTTCTTCCCAAGCATGCCGGTATTCATGCCAAGCCACGTCTCCAGCTACACTGGAATGCCGTGGTTAAGAACATGGGCCTGAGTCTGATCACCTGCTTTAAACCTTGCTTATCAACTGCCAGCACAGTGACCTCGGTAGGATGGCCAGATTTAGCAAAAACAAACAAACGCAAACAGGACGCCTATTTAAATTGTCAGATCAATGATAAATAGTTTTTAGTATACGTATGTCCCATGCAATATTTATATTAACCTATTACTTGCTATATATCAAATTCGACTGGGCGTCCTGTATTTTACCTGGCAAGTTACTTCATTTCTTTAGGTAGGCAAGTTACTTCATTTCTGTGTCCAAGTTTCCTTATCCAGATCTTGAGAATAATGGGGTTCTCTGCCAGAAAGGCTTGTCTTGAGGATTAAATGAGATGATATATGTAAAATGTTAGGAACTGCCTCCTGGCTCACACTGATAAGTGTTACGTGGGTATTCACTATAGTAAAGTGCATGGACTTGGGAGTCATTCAGACCAGGTTATAAGATGACCTTGGGCAAGTTATTTAACTTCTCTGTGCCACAGTCTCATCTTCTACAGAATGGGATAATTCTAGGTCTCCCCTTATGCTGTTGAGAAGAGCAAATAAGGCAACATATGGCAATCATTTAGCACAAAGCCAGGCTCAAAGTGAATATGACAAACGGTATCATAAACCATCATGGGAACACCTTCCTGGCCTCCCTCCATGGGCCATTTTGGCTGTGCATCATCTCCACACTATTCCCGTGGGCACTGGCATCTCTGCCTCTGAATCTCTGCAGTCCTCATTGATTTCACTAATTTTGTTCTTTAGATTCCACATGTAAGTGAAACCATATGGTATTTGTCTTTCTCTGACTTATTTCACGGAGCATCATAACCTCTAGGCCCATCGTGCTATTGCACATGGTAAGATTTCATTCTTCTTTATGGCTGAGTAATATTCCATTGTTTATATGTATTACCACTTTTTTATCCACTCATCTGTTGATGGGCCCTTGGGTTGTTTCCATATACTGGCTATCTACACTAATAAAAGGGAAACATGCAGATTGACCATCCCTCCGCTATGCCCACCAGCCAATCAGGGTGAGTATGCAAATTAACCCAGCAAAGATGATGGTTAAGTTGCATACACAGGCACCAAGTGAAGACTGAATATGACTGAAGATTGAAGACTGAAAAGGCCCATAATAAACTTTTGAACAAAAATATATACAGAGGCAGAGCTGCCTCGAACAGACTGTCGAACTACAGCGGGAAGGCCAGGGAGGGTAGGGGGGCTGGGGGGGGGCGGTAAGAGATCAACCGAAGGACTTGTATGCATGCATATAAGCATAACCAATGGACATAAGACACTGGGGGGTAGGGGAGGCCAGGGGATTGTCAAGGGTGGGGAAAAAAAAAAAGGAGACATATGTAATACTCTTTGTAATACTTGAAGCAATAAAAAAAATGCAAAAAAAAAAAAAAAAGAAACATTGATCTGTTAGTTCTACATATTTATGCATTAATGGGTTGATTTTGTATGTCCCTGTCAGGGAATCAAACCCACAACCTTGGTGTATGAGGACCATGCTCTAACCAAATGAGTTACATGGCCAGGGCCTACAATTCTTTCTAAATGTAAAATATGTCTTATCAAATATGCAATACCACTACAATGAAATAAAATATCAGTAAGAATACACCAAAATATCCAAGTATTTGAAAATTAATAACATAAGTCTGAACAATAGGAGTAAAAAAAAATCACAAAAAAAAAAAAGACTGAAGAGGCGTGGCTTCTCCGCTGTGGCCGGACCAAAGGCCTGGGTCCCGGGTGCCGGAGGAAAACCGGTACCGGCAGCCAGGGGAGGGAAGGCCTAGTGCGCGAATCTTCGTGCAACGGGCCTCTAGTTGCAAATAATACTGCAGTGGACGTAGGGGTGCTTATATTCCTTCAAATGAGTGCTTTGGATTTCTTCAAATAAATGCCCAGAAGTGGAGTTGCTGGGTCATAAGGCAGTTCCATTTTTAATTTTTTGAGAAACCTCGTCATGTTTTCCCATAGTGGCTGCACCAGTCTGTATTCCCCGCAACAGTGTCCTTTTCTCCACATCCTCACCAGCACTTGCCATTTGTGGACTTGTTGGCAGTAGCCATTCTGACAGGTATGAGTAGTATCTTACGGTGGTTTTAATCTGCATTTCTATGACAATTAGTGATGCTGAGCATCTCCTCATGTCTATTGGCCATTGTACGTCCTCTTTGGAGAAGTATCTATTCAGGTCCTCTGCCTTTTTAAATTGGATTGCTTATTTGTTTGCTGTCGAGTGGTATGAGTTCTTTATAAATGTTGGATGTTAACCCCTTATTGAATGTTGCTCCCATTCCATAGGTTGCTTTTTCGTTTTGTTGGTGGTTTCTTTTACTGTGCAAAAACTTTTTAGTTTGATGTAGTCCCACTTGTTCATTTTTTCTTGTTTCCCTTGCCCAAGGAGATATATTAGAAAAAAATCATCGCTAAGAGAAGCATCAGAAATTTTACTGCCTATCTTTTCTTCCAGGAGTAAAGGCTCTCCAGGTGATTCTATTGGTCAGCGGTGACGGAAGAACTCTGCTTATATTGCTTTACATGGGAGTGCCTGCCTGACCTGTGATTTTCCAAAGTACAGAATACTTTTAAATTGGCTACAGGTGTAACCAAACAGAAGGAACATTTATCCCTCTCAGCACACAGCAGAGCCAAACACTGAACGCGGAGGGTTGCAGTGGAGAAATGAGAGTCGCTGTATTGCTACACCATGCCAAGAGAACAGGAAAGCTATTGCTCAAGAGCCCCAATTCCCTGATGGCTTCCTATGGGAGGGTCTTCAGGAGCTGGGCGGGGGGGGGGGGGGGGGGGGGGAGGGGGGGGTGCGGGGGGGGGGCGGGGAAGAGTAGACACTTATGGGGAGGGCTGGAGCGCCAGATCTTCCTGGGCAACCTACGCTCTGTTTCTGAAAGGGTTCCAGTGTCCCGGTTCCAGTCATGTCCTGATCCCTTGGTGGGGAGAGGCGAGACTTTATTTCCCAGTGCAGCTGGGGGACACGGTGGCATGCGCACGCGCAGTGCTGTCTCTGTAAAATAACGCAAGGATTGTGCTGATCGCCAACCTGTTTTAGGGCTCAGAACCAGGTGTAAGCTGGTCAACGTGATTTGTGTGCTGTTTCACAGGTTGAGACCCAAATGCCCCTTTCCCCGCCCCTTCTGCTTCTGGACAGTGGATAAAGGAAGTCTAAAGTGACTTGATGTTCTTCCAAATGACTGTGTAATTAACTATCACTGAACAAACTTCATGTAACGCTTTGCCCGTGGCATATTCCCATATCCTGTTCAGCCAGCAACCTGGAAGCCAATTTTCCAGTGTGGGGTAAACGCTGGTTTGTGGGAACCGATTACGAAAATCACCTGGTGGCCCCAAAGGCAGGAACAGGGATCACAAAACTGCAGACTGTGAGAGCTGGAGGGGACGTCGGAGCAGAGCTTTCCAAACTTTCAAGCGCGCACGAGTCACCTGGGGTCTTGTTAATGCCCAGATGCGGAGTCGGTGGGACTGGAGAGGAGCCTGCAAGTTCACATGTCTAACGAGCTTCCAACTGGTCCCGGGGCCACATAGCAAGGCCTTGGAATAAGCCTGCCTTACAGAGCTTTTAAAAATCCCCAGTGTCTAAGCCCCACTAGAGGTCTAGTGAATTAGAATCTCAAGGGGGTGGGGCCAGATCACCAGGATGTTCTCAGTTTCCCCGACTGAATCTAATGTGAGCCAAGACTGAGAACCACCCATCTGGCAGCTGAGGAAACTGAGGCCCAGAGCGACGAAGGAGTATAAGAGCCAGCGATGGTCCCACATTTTGAAACCTGCATCCAAGACCCTGGCTATAAAAACCCTTCTTCCTTAATTACGTAGACACGGAAAGTAGATTAGTGGTTGCCGGGGACTAGAGAGAGGAAAGGAGGTGGGGAAAGGCTGCTTCATAGGTAACAGGACAGGATTTGGCCCTCCAGTCTTGGTTTGCCTATTCTTGAACAAAGTCACTTTCTTACCAAAGGGGTGGGGGAAATCCCTGAAGATTTCCACTTTAATTTAGGCTGAGGCATAAGACTTACTCCAAGCCAGCCACCAAACACCGATCAGCATTCTAGCGCCGGGCGCTTGACTGGCGGAGGACAGCGTTGCGCTCCCAGGATGACTCCTGGCGAATAAAGAGAACCTCAGTGGGATCAACCGCCATCTTCCACTTAGTTTGGAAGACTTGGGTCATCACGACTCAGTGTCACTCTAGAGACTCATTGCCCTCAGGACGTTTCACAGGTCACTTCAAGGATCTTCAAAGGAACTGGAGAAAGCTGACCTCCTGCCCATGAGGATTTTGAAAGGTAATGGGTGACAAGCCAAAGGAAACGATAGGGAACTGGACATAAATTGATCCATCATGCCTGCTTATTTTCTTCTGGCTGGCATTTTCTCATTCTACACAGGGAAACGGTGGTGTGAGCACCTGCGCCATGTCCTTCAGCGGTTCTCAACCTGTGGGTCGAGACCCCTTTGGCGGTCGAATGACCCTTTCACAGGGGTCGCCTAAGACCATCCTGCATATCAGATATTTACATGACGATTCATAACAGTAGCAACATTACAGTTATGAAGTAGCAACGAACATAATTTTATGGTTGGGTCACAACATGAGGAACTGTATTTAAAGGGCCAGAAGGTTGAGAACCGCTGCTCTACCAGATTAGCAATGTGCTTTAATTGGATATATTCATGCCTGTTTTCTAAAGAAGTGATTCATAGAGCTACAGGCAGTCCAGGGAAATAAGGCTCATTTAATTTTCCTCTTTCCATCAGCCTTGGTGCTGAGGCTGGGAGAAGTAGCTGACTCCAGCTGACAGCTAGCACATAGTAGAACAGAACTGAGGCCCTGATCTGAATATTGACCCTGGCCACTCTGGGCAGTTGAAGCAGCCACCCATCTTATTTGCATAAAAGGCCCTGTGTCCCCAGAGAGGAAGACTGAAGAAGGGCTCATACTTGATGCTGCTGAGGTTAAAAGAGTTGAGGGGAGGGAGGGGAAGAGTTGAGGGAGATGAAGGTGCCCTAACCCCTCAGGAGACTAATCAGGGACTTTACCTTGAAAAGTATTTTAACACCTATAAAAGTTTGGCTGAAAGAGCATCTAACAACATCACTATGGGGCGTGGGTACAGTGTTTTGGCCAGGTTCAAGCCTCGGACTAATGAAAGGACAGGGTCCTCTCATTGCCACGTGCAAGTCCCAGCTGGAGGGCAGGGCCCTCCCAGCACAATCATAGCCAACGGCTGTGGTTGTAAGCTTGAACCTATGGTCCGAACACGTAGCCCCACGTGCCTTGTGATAGAGTTCGGGTGCATGTAGTTGAGTGAGGTTGAAACGCACAAGAATGCTGTAAACAACGTGATCACGCCCCTACTTTGCCTCGTGGCATCTGCTATAAAATAAAGACACGGCTGGTGGGTGCTGGTGCTGTCTCTTCATCAGGGAGGCAGCGTCCCACCGAGACCCAGCTATCATTCTCTTGTTTGTCTTTCCTTAATCCTTTCACCCCCCCGCCCCCCTCCCCCCCCACTCGGGATCACCCTTGGTCGTGCTGGCGTGGCACACATCACCTTCCATTTGGGACAGAAAAGCGATGCCTCTTTACAGCTTTGTGGGAAACAATGGTGTGGTTAGGGTCTGCTGGGTGGCATGGCCAGGACTCCAGCCAGGATCAACTACCTGCTATCTCTGAACGAAGGCATCAAGCTCTTTCATGCCTTTGTCAAAGGCACATGCTGTTCCCTCTGGAGTCTAGAGGGAAGGGGGCAGGGGGTGAGGTTCCTTCCCAACCCTTTACCTTGGGGTGACACCTTCTTCGCCTTTAGGACTTACTCTAAAATTAGCCCCTTTGGACAGTCCCCTCCGGTTCCCCAGGCAGCGTTAGTCACCTCTGTGCTCCGTTGAGGCATGTGCTACGGACTTAACCGTCTCCATTTGGCAGGTGGGAAAAACCCGAACCTATACAGGCACTGAACAGGGGGAAAGGTGAAGGGCTGGGAGTAAACACTAGACAATTCTGTATCACCTGAGCTGAACGGGGCAACACAGTTCCCAGATGAGCCCTCTAGGCCTGACTGGGTGAGGATAGAGATCCAGGAATGACGGCAGTGAAGGTAGAATAAGGGAAGGCCCATCTGAGAGGCAATAACCTTGGTTATTTTAGTCTACTTCGTAAACCTTTTCCACTGAGGTTCACAGTAGTAATTATTCCTGGATATGTCTTTTCTCTGGAACTTCTGAGAGACGCTGGGGCCCTAAGGCCGTTGTCTGCCTTATTCGAGAAGATGCCCAGTGTGGCTCTTCACTAAGTGTCCTGAGCTCATCCTGTTTGCACACGGCACTGTGCAAAGCCAATGAAAGAGAACTAGCCCCATTTTATATCAATTGCTGAGTTCCTACTAAAGCTTGCAATTCAAAAACTACCATATTGTTTCATTTTAAAGGTTACACAGAATCAGGGTGATTCTGCTGTAAATCCAGGGTGATACTGATGAAGAAATGGAGGTCCCAACAGGAAGCGGCAGGCAGGACTAGAACCCAGGTGCCCCCATTGGGTAGTACAGTACGCACCTAAGGAACCACCAACAGATCTCCCCGGGGAAAGGCCTTGTTTCATCTCTCCTCAAAGCTTTAGACAATTTTAATTGCTTGACCTTCAGAACTCAGGAAGACCTTTCAGACTGTGGTTTGTGTCCTGGCCAACAAAAGCATTATTACAGGGACTTGCAAGAACAGCGGCAGTTTGCAGCATGCCCCAGCCCAACCAGGAAGAGCTCCATCACAGGTTGACAAATAGCGCCACTTCCATAAAAGAGAAATGAGTCCAGAAAAAACAAACTTACAGCAAATTGCTCCTTGTAGTAGGAATATTCCAGTTGCGGGTATAATAAGAAGCAATTTACAAGGAAGGAACAGAATAACGTTGAGGGATAGGAATAGGAGGTGTTGTGAAAAAGAACTGAGAAGGAGCACGGCTGGTGTGGCTCAGTGGTTGAGCGTTGATCCAGGTCACATGACCTGGTTTCAGGCTTGGTCCCCAGTAGGGGTGTGCAGGAGGCAGCTGATCAGTGATTCTCTCTCATCATTGATGTGCCTATCTCTCTGCCCCTCTCTCGTCCTCTCTGAAATCTATAATAAACAATCAAATAAGTAAATAAATAAAACAAATCACTACACATAATAAACTTAGAGATTTCGCAACCAAATCTTACTTTCACCTGTAGAAAAAAACCTTAAAGAAAGAAAGAACTGAGAATACCAAAGAACAAAAATTCAGAAAGAACCACTGAGGAGAGGAGGGGTGGAGGGACAATAACCATAGAATGTGGCCCACGAAATGTTAAAGTTAAACATTTGTTTAACAATCCAAAAGTAAAAAGAAAAGAAATTTGAGGTTCTGGGTTGAATCAATGTGTATCAAATCCTATAGGGCGATTATGCCATGGGAGACATCAATGACAAAAGAAGGAAGTGTCATAATAGCTGTGTTTATTGAGTTCTTGCTATGTGCCAGGTGCTGTCCTAGGGCTTTAAAGATATAATGTATTTAATGGGCACAACGACCCTCATCATTTTGCAGACTGTGTAGGTGGGAAGCTAAGGCACAGACAGTGTAAGTCCCTTACCCAAGGTCACTTAGCTAGTTGGTGATGAAGGTAGGATATGAAACCAAGACTCTTGAACCAATGCACTTAAACCCTATGCCGTCACCTCATGTAGGTGGCCTGCCTTGACAACTCCAAGTTTATAAGGTAGGGTTCAGACTAATGTTTAAATATATTGAAGTCTACACAGGGATTCTAGCAAATGTGTATGTGGGAGAGAGGACTTTGTATAGGAACTTAAACTAGCTGAAGTTAAAAAGAAGATTTTTGGCAACAGGTTGAGGTGGCTACCACAATGAAAGATGAATTTGACAGTTAAGCCTTGGGAGTTCAGAAGACAGAATTTCTCAGAATCCAGCTCCTGGAATCAGGGATTTGAAAGCTCTCAGGTCTCTCCCACCTCTCATCCTGTTTATCTCCTTAGGTTGAACTCATTTTCTCCTATTGCAGGAGGATTGCTTTATGGGGTAGAAAATGGCCTCTGGTAGCCCTGTGTTCCCAGTCTAGCAAGCTACTCCACAAGAAGAGAGAGGAAAAGCCCTCTTCTTTCCAAGCTTCTTTTCCTCTCCCCCCCCCCCCTCCCCCTCAGGTAAAAGAAAAGTTCCCAGGGAAGAACTATGATTGGTCCAGCTTGGGTCATGTGCTCAACCATGGACCAATCATCATGGCCCTGAGGGCAGGGTTCTATAGTTGTCAGCCCCCACCTACAAGGGTCACTTGGGTTTTGACAGAGCTTGTCACAGAAGAGGAGAGCTGCTGTTCCAGAGAGTAAAAACAATAAATGTTCATGAGAAATTGGACTACTGGCAAGAAAATTACAAAACATCAGAAGAGATGCAAAGACAGACAAGATCAAACAGTTTGATAGCAGGGATAAAATGCTTAATAAACTTTGGAAACACTATATAATGAAAATAGCATTTAGTCATGATGAGAGAAGATTTATCTAACAAAGCAGAGGTCTAAAAAACAACTTAAGAGATGAATTAGGATTCCAGCTCTGACACCTTTAAACAGTTCTATTATTAAGGCAGATGTGTTCTTGGAGAGTTGACTAATGCAGGGTCATGCTCATAGTTTGTGCCCACTAAATATTAATTCATTTTGATGACAGGTTTTATTAGAAATTATTGCTCGCAGCACTTACATATTTATAACATATTTTTAGCAGAATAATTTGCATATATAAAATTCTATATAAATGCAACCAATAATAATTTATTACAGAGTCATTTGGCTTATGTTTACTTTTTAATGCATGTGTTTATTCATTCATCTGTTAGTTATTAATTGAGTAGATACTCTATTTCAAGTATTCTGTTAGCCACACCTGGTTTCTGCACTCAGGAGAGAGGGAGTTTCAAGGTACTATTTGGGTGAGTGGTAGATGCTGTTTTAGAAAGAAGCACAAAAATGATCGCCGGAAACTTTGCCACTACTGAGAGTTATATAAACAGGGTAAGCATGGTTCAAACAAACGGTGCAGAATAATGAGAGTTAAAACCTACATTTTCACTTTTTCCCTCTTACTAGGGCTTCTTCCTGGAGATAATACCTGCCCCTCCTATCTCACAAAGCACTTAGATCAGTCAGGATTCTCCAAAGAAACAGAACCAATCCTATATAATAAAAGGCTAATATGCAAATAGACCAAACTGCAGAACTATCGGTTGCTATGATGCGCACTGACCACCAGGGGGCAGCTCCTGCATTGAGTGTCTGCCCCCTGATGGTCAGTGCACATTATGGCGACCAGTTGACCTGTCATTTGGTCGCTTAGACTTTTATATATATATAAAAATTTTTTATATATATATAAAAATTCATGCAAGGGTCGGCCTTCCTTTCCCCAGCTGCCGGCATTGGCTTCCCTCCTCCGGCCACCAGTAGGCACCTGGGACCCAGGCTGCTTCCCTCTGGCCCTGGCTTTGTCAGGAAGGACATCCGGTCTAATTAGCATATTACCCTTTTATTATTATAGATAGATTGGTTTCAGAGAGGAAGGGAACAGGAGAGAGAGAGAAACATCAATGATGAGAAAGAATCATTGGTCGGCTGCCTCCTGCACACCCCACACTGGGGATCAAGCCCACAGCCCATGCATGTGCCCTGACCCAGAATCGAACTGTGACCTCCTGGTTCTTAGGTTGACGCTCAACCACTGAGCCACACTGGCCAGGCCACTTCCTGTCTTTCTATGTTGCCCCGGTAGCAGCATATACTGTTCTGAGTTTCTAGAGCAGCGGTTCTCAATCTGTGGGCCGTGACCCCTTTGGTGGTCAAATGACCCTTTCACAGAGGTTGCCTAAGACCATTGGAAAACACATATATAATTACATATTGTTTTTGTGATTAATCACTATGCTTTAATTATGTTCAATTTGTAACAATGAAAATACATCCTGCATATCAGATATTTACATGACGATTCATAACAGTTGCAAAATTACAGTTATGAAGTAGCAATGAAAATAATTTTATGGTTGGGGGTCACCACAACATGAGGAACTGTATTAAAGGGTCGAGGGCCCTAACTGGTTTGGCTCCGTGGATAGAGTGTCAGCCTGTGGACTCAAGGGTCCCAGGTTTGATTCTGGTCAAGGGCATGCACCTTGGTTGCAGGCACATCCCTAGTAGGGAGTGTGCAGGAGGCAGCTGATCGATGTTTCTATCTCTCTATCCCTCACCCTTCCTCTCTGTAAAAAATCAATAAAATATATTTTTAAATAAAAAATAAAAATAAATAAAGCGTCGCGGCATTAGGAAGGTTGAGAACCACTGTTCTAGAGACTGGAGCACTCCCAGCACCCACAAGTACCAGCGGCAGCCACACTCTTTCACCCGCTGAGCTGTGCCCCTGTGGCTTCTGAGAAGCTGCAGAGCCACACCCCTTTGGTGGAAGCACCAGCCCCCAGCACTCCCTTCTCGGTGGTCTGAGCAGGGCAGAGCTTCCCTCAGAGATCCAAGCACCAGCCCCATGGGGCCCTCCTCCAGGCTCCTAGACAACAGTGATACCACCTGCTCTCCAGCCTCAGGAGGTAAGAGCTGCTTCTTGCAGTTATTAATTCCTAGGTGACAACCCTCTTCCTTTTTTCTTTTACTCTTTCTAATGCCTGTGAATGCTTTCTTTTCTTTTCTTTTTTAGTATATTTTTAATTGATTTCAGAGAGGAAGGGAGAGGGAGAGATAGAAACATCAATGATGAGAAAGAATCATTGATAGGCTGCCTCCTGCATGTCCCCCACTGGGATCAAGCCCGCAACCTGGGCATGTGCCCTTGACCAGAATCGAATCCAGGACCTTTCAGTCCGTAGGCCGACGCTCTATCCACTGAACCAAACCAGCCAGGGCAAGATTCCTGTCTATTAAAGCCCCTCTATTTGAAAGATTTAGTGTGATTTTCTGACTGGCCCCTGGCCAATGCCTTCCCCCCTTTTAAAAATATATATTTATTGATTTCAGAGAGGAGGGGAGAGGGAGAGAGAAATAGAAACATTAGTGATGAGAGAGAATCATTGATAGGTTGCCTCCTGCACTCTCCACACTGGGGATCAAGCCTGCAACCCAGGCATGTGTCCTGACCAGGAATCAAACCATGACCTCCTGGTTCATAGGTCGACACTCAACCGCTAAGCCATGCCGGCCAGGCCTGATGCCCCTTATAATCCATTTTCCACTTCTGAAAATGTGCCTCAGATTATTATAGCCCTCCTCTGCTGAACTAGTCCAGACACTGGGTTTCAAACAATAGAAACCAGCACTGGCTCACTTTCAAACAGAAGAGAAATGTACTGAGAGTGACTGTGGGGCTCAGAGAATCAAGAGGAAGCCTGGGAGACCCTTTCCCGCTCCCCACATGGGAGTCCATTCTGTGGGACTCTTTCTCTCTCCCCACTTGGGAGTCTACTTATTCTTCAATAAATCTCCACCTTTGCTATAAAAAAAAAAAAAAAAAAGGAAGCCTGGAGGCCGAAGGGCAGAGGAAGCTCCCGGATGGTTTGCTGAGGATGCAACCCCTGATTCCTTTCCACAGGACACTTTGGGGCAGCCAGAGCCCGTGCACATCGGTCACCATAGGCTGGACTCTGCTGCCCTTGCACACTTATCCGCGTGCACACCTGACGGCACTACGGCCACCTTAATTCCTAACTGACCTGGCATCTTTCAGACACACCCTCACGATTCAGTCCCAGGGAGGAGCACCTGATGGGCCTTAAATGCCACAGGAGAGAGCACCTTCTCTTACCCCTTCTAAGCCTTGGCTTCTATGGTGAGAACTAGGACCCTGCTGCCCATTAGTTTTGTGATTCCCCAAAATAAGAAGGGCTTTTAAGTGCTGGCCAGCCAGAGTGACAAATTTCTGCCATTCCAATAGCCTCCCCTGTCACTTAGAGTAAAATCCCCACATCTGGCCCTGGCCTGTGCTTCTCAGTAGTTAGAGCATCAGCCCACAAACCAAAGGGTTATGGTTTCGATTCCTGGTCAAGGGCACGGACCAGAAATGACCTGGTTTGTTTGACACCCCCCCCACCCCCACCGCCCCAGTCGGGGCCATGCGGAAGGCAACCAATCGTATCTCTCTCAAATCCTATGTTTCTCTCTCTCCTCCCCTCCCTTCCACTTTAAAACAGATCAATGGAAAAACATATCCTCGGGAGAGGATGAACAAGAACAAAACCCCCACATCTGGCTCATGAAGCTTTCTGACCTCTCCTCATGCCTCTCGCCCTTTCTCCTGTCCCTGTCCCATGGGGTTTCTGCCTTCCCTGAACATGTCACACTCATTCTATCTCCGGGAATCACTGTTCCCTCCACCTGGGGGACCTTCCCTGCTCTCCTCAAGGAGTTTCCTTCTCACTTCCCAGTTTCAGCTTGAACATTTTCTCCTCCATGAGACCTTCCTAACGGAGCCTCCCACACACACATTTCTCTGTAGCATTTGTACCTGATGTTTTTGTGTGTCTGTTCATCATCAGTCTCCGCTCATCCATAATGTGACTTCGACAGTGTCTGTCCGTTGCTGCAGTTTCCCAGGACTAGGGCGGTGCCTGGCAGAGGGCAGGGACTGAATGTTTGCTGAATGATTGGACACAGGAGCTCAGCCTCTTGGCAAAGGAGCTCAGGAATGGCCCGGCATTGGGGGAGCAGGTGAAGAGGGTAAAAGCTGTAACTGTTTTGAGGGGGCGCAGGATTGGGGTCAGCTGAGCCGGGCCTGGGGCTCTGGCCCCACCGGTTGGTGAGCTCTATGCTGACCTCAGGAGGTGGTGCCCTAGAAAGTGTGTTTTTAAACATCTGCCCAGGTGGCTTTGAGGTAGGTGAGGAGCAGGTCACAAGGAATCATTGAAAACACCAGGGCCCAGGAAAGCTGGAGCAGATGGGGAATAGGGTTAGGGTTAGGGCTAGGGCTAGAGCTAGGGCTAGGGCTAGGGTTAGGGATAGGGCTAGGGCTAGGGCTAGGGCTAGGATTAGGGTTAGGGTTAGGGTTACGGTTAGGGTTAGGGCTAGGGTTTAGGGTTAGAGTTAGGGTTAGGGTTAGGGCTAGGGTTTAGGGTTAGGGTTAGGGTTAGGGTTAGGGCTAGGGCTAGGATTAGGGTTAGGGTTAGGGTTAAGGTTAGGGTTAGGGCTAGGGTTTAGGGTTAGAGTTAGGGTTAGTTTTAGGGTTAGGGCTAGGGTTAGGGGTAGAGGTAGGAGTAGGGTTTGGTTTAGGGTTAGGGTTAGGGTTAGTTTTAGGGATAAGGCTAGATCTAGAGTTATGGTGAAGGGTAGAATTAGGGCTAGGGCGAGGACAAGGGTTAGTGCAAGGACTGTGGCTGGTTTTAGGGTTAGGTCTAGTATTAGGGCTACGGCTAGGGTTAGGGTTAGGGTTTCGGCTGGTTTAGGATTAGTGGTATGGTTAAGGCACAAGGAGCTCAGCCTCTATGCAGAGGAACTCAGAGATGGCCAGGTATGGGTAGTGCTGGTGAAGAGGTGAAGGCTGTAGCAGTTTTGAGGGGGCGAAGGACTGGCGTCAGCTGAGCCTGGTCTGTGGGATCTGATCCTTATTTAGTAATTTATTTATTTTTTTTTTAAATCTTTTTTTTAAAAATATATTTCTTTATTGGTTTCAGAGAGGAAGGGAGAAGGAGATAGATAGAAACATCAATGATGAGAGAGAATCATTGATTGGTTGCCTCCTGCACGCACCCCACTGGAGATTGAGCCTGCAACCCAGGCATGCGCCCTTGGCCGGAATCGAACCTGGGACCCTTCAGTCCCCAGGCTGACGCTCTATCCACTGAGCCAAGCTGGCTAGGGCTATTTAGTAATTTATAATGGAAACAATGGCTAATGGGATTCCATGGATGCTTTTTAAAAATATTTAACTTTCTGGAATCCATCTCAGACTTCTCTTTTGGAGGTTTTACTAAGGAGTTGGGTCTCAAAGGTGGGCCTAAGGAGGCTGCTGTGTTCTTGGGAAGAAACCATGGGTTTCCTCCTAATGGCCACCAGCTAATAGGCCTCATTTTGTGAGTTAAAGCAGAAGGTAAGGGAGGTAAGGAAAACTTCAGAGCACAGCACACTCATTGAGTGTGAAAGAAGCCGTAGAGCATAACTGTTATAAGGATAGATTTGGGTGTCAGACAGACCTGATTCTAAGAATCACTCACCTGGAGAGTTCTGTAAAAATACAAACTCTCAGTCCCCATTCCAGGAATCAACCCCGAAATCTTCTACATCTGCCACAGCTGTGTCAAACTAACTCCGGGTTTTTTGGTCTAAATGACTCAGCAATTTTTTTTAACATAATACAGAGGCATGTCATTTGAAACACAAACATGGATTGAATGTTACGATGAGTCAGGTACTGCTCTAAGCACTTTACATGGTCTCACTCATCTAGGTAGTATTATTGCCCTTTATACAGATCAGGAAACTGAGGCACAGAGAGGCTAACAACTCGTTCAAGGTCACACACTAATAAATTGGGGAGCTGGGACTTAAGCCCAGGCAGTCTGGCTCCTGAGAGACTAATCTCTATCCTCTCCCACCCTCCAAACTATATTGAACAATTAGGGCACTTCAAAACAAATTATTTACAAATTTGAACAGCCCTGGCTGGGTAGCTCATTTGGTTACAGCGGTGGTTCTCAACCTTCTTAATGCCGCGACCCTTTAATACAGTTCCTCATGTTGTGGTGACCTCCAATTTCATTGTTACAAATGGAACATAATTAAAGCATAGTGATTAATCACAAAAACAATATGTAATTACATATGTGTTTTCCAATGGTCTTAGGTGACCCCTATGAAAGGGCCGTTCGACCCCCAAAGGGGTCGCGGCCCACAGGTTGAGAACCGCTGGCCTAGAGGAAGTCTGGGAGAAAACAGCAAAGTGCGACTGTTAATTCTGTGTAGTATCATCCTTTATTTATTTATGTGAAATAAACATTTTAATTTTGTCTAATAAAATTTTTTACATATTCTGAAGCAAAAACAACACAAAACAATGATATCCTCCCTGTTTTCTCTTAAAATTCCACCTCTGAGACCCTTTAAAAAGAAATCTGAGGGAAGTATTGGGTTACAGGTGCGCCTGCACGGTGGCCGAGCTATTGGTTTTACAGTCTAACCAATGTGAGTTTCAGTCTTGGCTGTGATGCTTCCTGGCTGAGACACAGATGTCAGGCAGGTCCCTGAAAAACCCTGCTTCATTCACTCACCTGTGTAGAGGGGGGGGGGGGGGGGGGGGGGGTCTTGCATTCCCAGGGCTGAACACGAATACAGGGAAGTGCTTGATACAAGGTAATGACTATGGTTAGCAAGGGGCGGTCATCCTCAGATTAGAACCCAGGACTATTAAATGCGAAACGGCGCCTTTTTGGCTAATTCTACAGATTGTAAATAATTGACTAATTGGAGGTAAGTAGCCACTCTCAGGAAGAGATCTGAGGAGTGGCAAAGGTCAGGCTGCCCTTGCAAATCCGGCTGAGGTTGGTTTCTAGTGTTGTTTCTAGTTCAATGCATGTACGTTCCCGGGACAGGCAAGCAGCCTAAGCCCTGACCTACCAGCTTCTGAACATTCTGTTTCCCAAAACAGGAATTTGTGGGTAATCACACCCTTGAGTCCCTTTCTCCTGTTGCTGAGGTCTGGCTGTTTGCACCCTACCCACGGCATCTCCTGTGCTCCAGTGGCAGCTCTTGAGCCCTTGCCCTCCTCACTCTACTTCCCTCTGCTCCACACCCCGCCACCCCCAACTCCCGCCATGCTGCTGAGCCTGCTGTCTTGGAGGTTACCAGTGACGTTCTCATTGCCAAAGCCAGGCTCAGCTTTATCTTCCTGTACCTTGCTCTATTAATCATTACTCTCTTCATGTCTCCAGGTGCCTTTCTTTTGGTCTGTAAACATGCTCCAATCTCCGGTAGCCTGAAAAAAATAATAAAAATGTAATAACCTTGGATTCATGTCACTCCATGTCATTGGCTCAGGTCCTACCCAATCCTGAGATACTGCTTTGTAAGGGTCAGCAATGACCTATTCCTTGTTGTTCGATGGCCCTCGGTTGCATTTGACGTTCTTAGTGACTTCCTCCTTCCTGAAACTCTCCCTTCTCTCTGCTGCACACGTCACCATGCCCTGGTTAAAATGAATGAATGCATACACACACCACCCAACTAGGGTTTCTTACTTTCCAAGTCTTTGCTCTCACTGACATCACCATCACCAGAGGACCCCTCCTCACTCTCACCTTCACCTCCAATGCCCAACCCCCACTTGTCATCCTTCTGATCCTCCTCTCCCCCAGGTTAACTTCCACTTCCCCCAGAATCTCTCCTTAACATCCTCTCCCACCAAAGCTGGGTTCAGTGCTCCATTGTGGTGTTTACATAACACTCAGGTACTTCTCGCACCATATTCTAATCCTGTCTCCCTTGATGTGGTGCCAGATACACAGCAGGAACTCAATAAATGTTTATAAAATTAAATACCCAATTAAGTAATATCAACACCTGTGTAAGATCCCCTGAGCCCTCAGTCGCAGGATACAGGGCAAATAAACTCGCAGGGAGTCAGGGGGTTAGAAAGAAATCAGAGGCCAGGGGGAAATGCTTACGGTTTGGCCATGTGTTGGTAAGGAAGTTGGAGGAATCGGCAGTTTGGCAGGACCGAAAGGGGTGCCATGAAAAGAAACTCTTAAAATGGAGAGGCAGTGCCCTTGGGGGGCTGACTTCACCTTCCTCCTAGCTCTTCGTCCTCGGGTTCTCCCCACAAAATCTCTAGCGAAAAGAAGTGCTGAAGAAATGTAAAGAAGAGTGTATTCCCTTTCCTTCTTGCTCTTTCTAAACAAGAACAGTCACCACCATATTGCTTGAAAACTTCCAGATGCGTGCTATTTTTTCTTCCAGCTACATGCTATCTGTGTTTATGCTCGAAAATGAGAAAGAAAAAAAATTGTTTTCAAACACTTAGAAGAAATTTAGAACATTCTCTTCAGGATGACATAGATAACCACAGGCACAGTTTATTATCTGCTCGCCGGCATCTTCTTTGTAAGCCAACTATTACACCCTGAAGGACAGCATCCAAGAATTTTTGGATTTTTCAGTATCTTTGTTATTACCTTTTCAAAAAAGATTTTTACTGATTTTTAGAGAGAGAGAGAGAGAGAGGAAGGAGGAGAGAGAGAGAGAGGGAGAGAGAGAGACATCAATTAGCTGCCTCCTGCACACCCCCTACCAGGGATTGAATCCAAAAGCTGGGCATGTGCCCTGAGCAGGAATCCAACTGGCAACCTTTGTGGTGGATGGAACGACGCCCAATCAACTGAGCCATACCAGCCAGGGCTCTCCATTATTGCCTCTGACTCTCAAGTTAGTTATTATTAGAAGAGTTGTAACATTCCTAGGTCCAGTCATCACATAACAAGAAGCATTGCGCATCAGTGCTAACAATTAAGTTTTTAAAAATCAGAATGTTTGCCTTTTTTTAAAAAAGAGATAATGCATTCACACAGTTCAAAATTCAAGAGATACAAAAGAGTGTACACTAAGAATTTTTTCTTCTACTCTGTTCTTTCAGAGACCTTCCGGTTATACAAGAGGATATGTACACATATACATTTTCCCCATGGCCTGCTCTTTGCTGGGTCCTACTCTACATCTGATCTTGCACCTTGCTTTTTCACCAATCTATTTTTGAAAGTGTTCCATATCAGCACATAAAGAAACTTTCTCATTTTATTTGCCACGTTATATATTTAACCAGTTCCCTACTAATGGATATAGATATGGCTTCCAGTATTTTGATACTCAAAAAGTGCTGCAATCACCTTTCCATACATCATTTTGTACACGTGCCAGAATATCTGCAGCAAAAATTCCTAGAAGGGGACTAGCTGAGCCAACGCGTACGTTCACTTGGAATTTTGTTAGCTATTGCCAATGTTCTCTGCAGGGGTGCGGGGGAGAGGGGGTGTTGTACCAGTTCACCCTCCCACCAGCTTCCTTACATCTCCACCAACAGTGTCAGCTGACTTTCTAGGCTTTGCCAATTTGGAAGGTGCTGAATGAGATCTCAATGTACTTCTAGCATGCATTTTTGTTATTATGAGCATGGTAATACCTTTTTTTTTTAATTTTGAGTCCTCGGTATTATTCATAGTTTCCTCTCTCTCAGTATAAAATAATAGCAGCAATAATAATAGCTGACATGTATGGGGTGGCTTACCATCTGCCTAGTTTATTAGAGATATTACATTTAAGACTCTCAACAGTTCTGCATTGTAGATACAGTTACTATCCCAATCTATATATGGGGAAACTGAGGCTTAGAGAGTGTCAGGAGCTTGCCCAAGGTCTCACAGCAGTAAATGGCAGAGCCAGGGCTTGAACCCAGACATCTCTGACCACAACACTCAGGTTCTTAAAAACTAGGCAACTCCCCCTACTACAGTACTCAACAACCACACAATGAAAATAGAGGCCCTCAGGCATCGATTCAGATTTCCTCCCTAAAATTCCAAGAAAGTAGCCTGCTGACGTCCTCTCCCATTCTGGCCTCCTGTTGAGGTTAATGTCTTCTTGGGTTCTTGCCTCCTCGTGAGATGTGCTCTGGGAGGACCACACCATCATGTGGACCAGGGCCACAGAGACGAGGCACTGCCTGCAGGCTCCTAGACACACAGCCACATGAGAGGAGTAAGTGGGCATCTGGTGGATACTACAGTGGGGCCTTGACTTACGAGTGTCCCGACTAACGAGTTTTTCGAGATACAAGCCGTCTCTCCGCCAGTTTTTTGCTTTGAGTTGTGAGCTAAAATTCGGGTTACGAGCCAGCTTCAGATACCCCACCGCTAGTTGGCGCAGCGAACGTCACGTGAACGCCACAACATCAGCCCAGCATCACGTGTCTCACTCATTCACTTTATGATTTGACATACGAGTAATTTGAGTTACGAGCTCCGTCACAGAACGAATTAAACTCGTAAGTCAAGGCCCCACTGTAGTTCACACACAGCAGCCTCAGGCCTACAAATAAGGAAAAAGTAAAGTTCATCCACTAAATATTTATTGAGCATCTGCTATGTGCCAGGCAGTTCCAGGTAGTTGGACACTGCAGTGAACAAGACAAACCTGGTCCCTATTCTCATAATATTTAGATTACATTTGTCAATAAGTAAACAAGACAACAATTTAATTGATAGTAGTAAGTACTATGCAGAGGGTTAAAACCATGCAATTTGGTAGAGGGGCTACTTTGGATCGGTTACTTGATGGTCTCGCTAAAGGTGCCACTTTGAATGAGAAGCCAATGGCATGAGGAAATCAGCTACTAAAGTTCAAGGGAAGAGCACGTCAGGCAGAGGAACAGCCAGTACACGTCGGGAACAAGCTGGGTGCACCTGTCTAAGGGAGGGGCCGTTTACCTGGAGGCTGGAGGCAGTGGGAAGGGAGGTGCTGGCAGAGGCAGGAGTGATAGGTGTGGCCAGATCTCACCTTGGGACTCCGTGGAGCAGAAAAGAGAACCCAGATTGTACTCTGTTCAGTGGGAAGCTATGGGAGGTTTTACACTGGTGATGGGGGTGGGGAGGGCATGTACATGTGTGATGTAATCTGATTTAATTGTTTTTCTTTTAGAAACACTCAATCTGGCTGCTAGAAGAACAGGCTGTAGGGAGGCAAAGCAGTAAATCTAGAGACCAGTTGGAGCAGTGGTTCTCAACCTTCCTAGTGCCGCGACCCTTTAATACAGTTCCTCCTGTTGTGGTGACCCCCAATTTCATTGTTACAAATTGAACATAATTAAAGCATAGTGATTAATCACAAAAACAACATGTAATTATATATATGTTTTCCGATGGTCTTAGGTGACCCCTGTGAAAGGGTCATTCGACCCCCAACGGGTCGCAACCCACTGGTTGAGAACCGCTGAGTTGGAGGTTATTGAGGTGGCCTGGACAGAGATCATATAGGCTTGTAGCAGAGTAGTGCTTTTCAAACTTTAGGGAGCATCAGAATCCTCCGAAGGTCCCCATCCCAGAGTTTCTGATTCTCAAGATTTTTTAATTTCCTTTTTTTAAAAGTAATTTTAATTTTTAAAATTGATTTGAGAGAGAGGAAAAGAAGGAGGGAGACAGAGAGACATCGATTGGTTACCTCTCACACACACCCCAACCAGGGATCGAACCTGCAACCTGGGTTTGTATCCTGACTCAGAATGGAACCTGCCACCTTTGGTGTATGGGACTAGGCTCCAACCAGCTGAGCCACACCGGTCAGGGCAAGATTTCTGCATTTCTAACAAGCTCGCAGGTGCTGCTGACGCCGCTGGTCTGCAAACCACTTTCTGAGTAGCACTGATCTAGACTGGGGATGGAGGGCACGGGCAGATTTCAATATATCTTAGATGGCGAGTCAAAAGGATTTACTGGTGGATTCCATTTGGGAGGCAAGTGAAAGAGAAGAATCAAGGATGACTTGGGTTTTGGTTAAGAAAACGAGGAAAAATTACCAGCATATATTGAGTTGAATTAGAGGGAGGGCAGATGGAGGGGAAGAAAATTGGGGCGTGTTAAGATTGAGAGGCCTGTGAGACAGCCACGTGAAAATGTCAGTTATAAGGAGGGGAGTTCTGGTGTTGGAGTGAGAGGTCAGAACTGGGGAGACTTCACCACAGAGATGTGGATAAAAAAGGGGTTCTAGGGAAAGTCACCTCACAGGGGGAGCTGGTCATAAATTCCTAACTGGGCAGAGGGTGGTGGATAGTCCCGCCCCAGGCCTACAACTATTTTAGTGACGGTTTTAAGCCAGCCCTACCTACTGTTTTTGCATCTAGGTCAACACACCTTAGAAATGCCAGGAGTAATAACCTCTTAAAGGCATAACCACCCTCAAGAGGGCACATAATCTTAACTTTTTCATAATCCATTGATTTTCAACCTTTTTCTCACCTCATGGCGCACATCCACGAATTACTAAAGTTTTGTGGCACACCAAGAAATGTATTTTTTGCCAATCTGACAAAAAGTAGGTAAAATTTTGATTCATTCACACCCAACGGCTATTGTTGTGTTGGCCGTTGTCATCTTTTAGTTTGACAATCTAAGGAAAAAGTGGTCAGTGCCCCTGACTAAATAGTCAGGTATCACATGTTTTAAAACTTCTTGTGGCACACCGGTTGAAAATCCCTGCTGTAATCCAATCCCCACCTTCCTTTTTCCCATCTTCATGCAATGTTCCTTACATTCCCTCCTTAATTTCAAATGCATAAAGAAACTGCAAAACATTATTCTCCAGAGCATCTGAGAGCTTGCTTCCTGGCAACTGTCATCAGCTCAAATAGACTCTTCAAAAAACTCTCCACAGGTTTAGACATTTCTTATGTCAGCAGAGAGGAGAGTTAACGTGATGGGACTGGATGAGATGACCCAGCGAGAGAGCGAATTTGGGAAAAAGAAGAGCTTAGGACAGAGCCCTGGGCAGGGGAATGTGGGCAGGAGGACAACAAGGAGATTTAATGTCATTAATACCAGGCAGAGAAAGCCTTTATCTATTTATTTTAAATGATTTTATTGATTTTAGAGCCAAAGGCTGGGAGAGGGAGAGAGAATCATCAATGAGAGGGAAGCCTCAACATTGATCAGTTGCCTCCTGCATGCCCCCTACCGGGGACCAAGCCCACAACCCAGGCATGTGCCCTGGCCAGGAATTGAACCTGCAACCTCCTGGTGCATGGGTCCATGCTCAACCACTGAGCACACCTGCTGGGCAGGAGGCAGCCTCTTAGGAAGGAGGGAATGGTCAGCAAAGCACCTGGAAGCAAGATGCCATGTGAGAAGCTCAGAGAGGAGAGGAAAAGGAACAATGGACCAGCGTTAGTGACTGAAGAGACGTGAGAATCCATAACTCCTGTGACTTCAGCTGGATTCTCCGCACATGGTGAGTAACCATCAACTCCAAACAGCTAAAGGCCCAGCTTCTCCTTTGGAGACACGAAGGTGAAACCTCAGATATTACAGCTACTCGCCAGCCATCCTCAGTCTGGAGTGGTGGCAGCATCCGAGGGAGAAAGAACAGGTTGCATTCTGGGAACTGGGACTGGAAAGGAGAATGGCTAGGAAGCTGTCCTGGGAGACAGAAATGACCGTGGATGGCTTCCCAGGCAGAAGGACTGGACTATTCTCGAAACTCCTTTTCTTCTACCTCAAAGGAACAATATCCCCACTGTTACCCAAGAGCAATTCTTCTCCCAGTGTTTGTGAGCCCTGGGCTGCCTGCCGAAGCTGAGTCCTGGCTCCACCGGCCGTCTCCTCCCTCGTCTGTATTTTTGATGGCTTCCTCCGGCCTGGCTCCTTCCCCTCAGACTACAATAACTCCACTCCAACCTAAAAGAAAGCTCTCATCCTCCACCCTTCCTCCCCTGCAACTACTGCTTTCATTGCTTTTACCCCAAACTTCCTACACCGATGCTCGCGCTTCCTCACTTTCTTCTTGCCTGCACCCACTGGAATTTGGCTTCTGTCCCTGCCACTGTCTCCAAAGCCATGGCCACCTCCTAATTATCGAGCCTGGGGCCTGCTCCTCCAGGTCCTCGCCTCAGGCTTTCTCTCTGCTGTATTTTACCCAATGGCTGCCCATCTGTGGCTTCTAGAAACTCTTGCCCCTTTCCTGGCCCTCACCATCCCACACAAATGCTTTCCTCTCCCTCAGTGTGGCCTCAAGAGTCCATGTCCCTCTCAGTTCCAGAAATGGTGGTCTTGTCTCCTTCTTCTGGCCTCCTGAATGATCTCATCCACACCCTTTCACCACCAGCTGGCCATGAACTGATGACTGACAACCACTTGCACTGGTATTTGCAGCTGCCTGTGTGACATTTCCATGTTCTACAGGCAAACAAAATCTGTTTGCACTTAGTAAGTGTATACAGATGCTCCTTGACTTAAGATTAGGTGATATACCAATGCACACATTGTAAGCTGAAAAATATCATAAGTTGAAAATGCATTTACTATACATAACTTGCTAAACATAGCTTAGCTTACCTTAAACATGCCCAGAGCACTTACACTAGCATACAGTTGAGCAAAGCCGTATTATAACACAAAGCCAATTTTAAAATAAAGCGTTGAATATCTCACATAATTCATTATGCATATTGCTTTTGCACCATTGGAAAGAGGAAAATTTGTAAGTCAAACCACTGTCAAGTCAGGACTATGTTTATTAAGTACATGTTTGTTGAATAAACTGTTTTTTTCCTTGCCAACTCCTGCCTCCTACATATTAAAGAAAAAGCAATAAATAATAAACAAAACGTAAACACCTCCTCCCCTCCTGTCTGGGTTAATGGGATGACCTCACACCTTTTTCTCTCACGACTTCTAATTAGTCACACAGGCTTATTGATTATCTCTCCAAAATGTTTCTGGAATCTGTCAACCAGTGGTCATTGGCGCTAACTCAACACCAACAGGAATCCCCAATTTGGGGTTGATAACGAAGGCAACTGTTCCGGGCAAACAGCTCAATTGTGATATAGCATGGCTGTGAGTGGTCCTGGGTCAGGTAGCCCTCTCCAGCTAGACAGCTCTGCTCTGCTGTGGTTCAGTCCAGTAGCGCTGTCTTCGCAGCCCCAGGCCCAGGCCCAGCCCCACCCCGAGCCCCAGCCCAGTCTTTAGTCTTTGGTGGCAAGGGAAAGTGCACTCCCCAAGCCACAGGGGAGCTTACTTACTAGAATATACAGAGAAATCCCCGATCCTGGTCCCTCTCCAGAGCTCTGCTCTGCTGTGGTCCAGTACAGTAGCACTGTCTTCACAGCCCAAGGCCTAGGCCCACCTGATTGGTCTGTCCTCATGCAGATGAGGACTCCAAATCCTCACAGTTTGGTTGGTCCAAAGAGCACTGTCCTTATTGGTCAGAATGGGGCCACTCTGATTGGTCAATACAGCTCCAATTGGATGGGAAAAGTCTCAGTCCTATTGGTTGAAATATGACTCAGGTGCTCCTTTGTAAGAACTGGCTCAGCTGCCAGGAACACAGTGCAGACAGACGATTCGGTGTGGGAGGCAGGCACCTTAGTGCAGGCTTTTCCCTGGAGTGTGGCTTATGTGAGAGGCACCTGTTTAGAAATAGCTATTAAGCGCTGTTTTTAACCTTGAGCCCAGTTACCCACCAGGAAATCTTCTTGGTAGGTATTTTCTTTCTCAGGGTTGACAAATCTTTCCTCTTTTCTCCTTCCCATTCCTACTCTGCTGCTATTCTCCTCTCTCCAGCTGACTAACACTGAACCTAATTCAGTGGTTTTCAAATCTGGCTACACATTAGAATCACCTGAAAGGTTTTTAAATCCTGATGCCAGGCCCTGGCTGATATAGCTCAGTTTGTTGAGCATCAACCTATGAACCAGGAGGTCACGGTTCAAGAACCAGTCAGGACACATGCCTGGGTTGTGGGCTTGATCTCCAGTAGAGGGCATGCAGGAAGCAGCCAATCAATTATTCTCATCATTGGTGTTTCTATCTCTTTCTCTCCCTTCCTCTCTGAAATCAATAAAAAAAATTTAATAATAAAATAAAAACTTTTTTTTTAAAAAAACCCTGATACCTGGCCCTATCCCAGACTAATTAAATCAGAATATCTGGGGAGTGAAGCTGGAGCAGAAGATTATAATGGGCAGTCAGATTTGAGAACCACAGATGGTTTCCTTCTCTAGTACCCAGTATTTTCCTCCAAAAATATCAAATCTGATCTTAACACTCTTCTCCATTGATTTTTTTTTCTTTTCTTTTCTTTTTTTTTTTAGAGAGAGTGTGTAAGGGGGCGGGGGAGAGAGAAACATCAATGTGAGAGAGACACATCAATTGATTGCCTCCCACATAAGCCCCAACTGGGGCCACAACTGAGGTACCTGCCCTTGACCGAGATTCAAACCTGCGACACTTAGGTGCTCAAGCCAGTGCTCTAGCCACTGAGCCACACAGGCCAGGGCTGATCTTAATACTCTTCTGCTTTAAAATTTCAGATGACTCCCTATATCTTACAGCAGGATTCTTAACTTGGAATCCAGTGTTGGGGGAGCGGGGGTGGGGGAGGAAGTGCTGTGAACCCCGTTGAATCATGCACAAAATATTGTGTGGAGGAAAAAGCTTCATCCATTCTAAAAGGAATCTGATGCAGAAAAGGTAAAGAAATATTAGCAAGATGTAGTGATAGCTATTGACTACCTACTGTGTTCCAGGCACTATGTTAAACACTTTACATATACGCTAGCTTGTTAACGTCCAAAATTAACTCATGAGTGTTACCTCCATTTTACAGATGGTGGTAAAGTAACTTCCCCAAGTCAACAAGCCCGTGGAGTCTGGGCTCACATCCTACTAAATCTCTTTTCCACCTCCCTAGTTTGAGGAAAGGATTCAAACACTGTAGCACGGCAAACAAGGCCCTCCACCATCCACTTAATTGAAGGCATCCCTCCTCCCCACCCATGCTCTACCAGCGGTTCTCAACCTGTGGGTCGCGACCCCTTTGGCGGTCGAATGACCCTTTCAAAGGGGTCACCTAAGACCATCCTGCATATCAGATATTTACATGACGATTCATAACAGTAGCAACATTACAGTTATGAAGTAGCAACGAAAATAATTTTATGGTTGGGTCACAACATGAGGAACTGTATTTAAAGGGCCAGAAGGTTGAGAACCACTGCTCTAGCCACACACGTGTCTCACTTCTCTGAAGAAGTTGTGCAGTCCAAGCCTCTGTCCCCCATATATGCTGTGACCACTCTCTACAATGTACTCCCTACACGTTCCTGCCAGGCATTATCCTACTTACACTTCAGGACTGAGCACAAAGGTCCCCTACAAATCTCTGAAGCCTGCTTTCCCCTCACACTTTGCCAGAAGACATAGATGATGGCAGGATCGGCATCTGATGATAGATAGTGGTGCTCACCTCCGGCCCCTCCCCCAGCAGGCGGAGTTCCCTGAGGGAAGCAACTATGTCTTGCTCATCTGTGGCTCCCCCACACTTTGCAGTGCCCTGGCCCGTAGGCAGGGCTCAATGAGCATTTGTTGAAAAAATAATATAATTAAGTGTGCTTAAGTTATATTGACTAGCAGTATAGTTACCGTAATCTCCCTACGTGCTGGGGAGTCCCCAGGTTCGAAAGTCTGGGGAGCAGGGCTTTGTCTTCCGAGAATGACGGGTAGGATGTTCTTCGGTTGCCAGACTGTCCCTACTGACCTCATAGGGCTATTGTTAAGATCCGATGACATAATTATTTAAAAGCACTTTGCATTGTTCAGCACGTTAGAAAAAAATAAGGTATTAACTAACTCTCTGCTCACAATCCAGGGGCTCACGTCCATTGTGAATGTCAGGAAATGCAGACTCAACAGCCACCAGCTCCATGCCTTAAAAAAATGTCTGTCATCACATTGGCATCTCCTGCTCTGGAACAAACAATGTCCTCACTGCTGTGGCATTCTGCACAGCTGACGGAGCCACACCAGGAATGCTCAATTGAATGAATACGCACTTAAAATTAGTTTTGTAAAACATGTCTCAAGTGTCTTCAGGGGTTCCAACAAAATTGCTTTTGTCGTGGAGGGAGAGGGGCACCAGGGGTGCAGTTGTAACACACATAGGCCATGAGGAAGCTTCTTGATTGTGATAGTATCCCACTGAGCTGAAACAGAGCACTTGGGAATGAATGAGATAAAATTAATCTTTTCATCAGAATGATCATATTGAGGCAAATTCGTTTCGTTTGTTACTAATTTGGAGTGTTCTCGTGCTTTCCAAGTACTCTTAAAGGTGACCCTAGCTTGCACCACTTGCTAATGAAAGATTGGGTAATTTCATTTGTGAGGAGTGATTTCCAGGCCCATAAAGTCTGGTGGCAGAGAAAATTGCTAAAACTGATGATGGTATGATTCATTAAGCATCATGAAGTGTGAGGCATTTGGCTACTTGGGGAGGAAGGAAGGAAGGAAGGAAGGAAGGAAGGAAGGAAGGAAGGAAGGAAGGAAGAAAGGAAGGAAGGAAAATGGAAAAATGAAATAAAAAAGAAAACTTAAAAATTGAAAGTCTATAAGTAAAGGATGACCAGAAACATTACCTGGTTCCCCATCAATGGATACCTATCTCTAAAAACTCTAACTGGGAGAGTTATAAGCTATATCATGTGTGTGTGTGTGTGTGTGTGTGTGGGTGGGTGTTTGCTCATGGGCATGTACTCAAAGTAGAATATTAAAAGAAAGTCTCAAACTGTTGGGAGAGAGTTGGGGAGAATCAGAAAGACCCTACCAACTCCTGACCTCATTCGATTCTTCTTAGACAACAGTATGATGAACAGTGAAGAGTTTTGGTTTGGAAGTCAAACTCTTAGGTTTGGAACCCAGTTCTACCTCTGAGTATGGCAGAGATCACTATTTGATTCCCAGTATCCATTCTCCCCTTCTTCCCTGAACTGTAACCGGACATGTGGCCGGAATAAAGACCACATTTCCTAGCCTCCTTTGCAAGGAGATGTGACCATGTGACCATGTGGCCAATGGAGTGTGAACACAACTTCCGGGCCATGCCCTTGAAAAGAGGGCTGGATCCTCCATTTCCTTCCCCTCCCCTCCCCCCAATGGAATGCAGAGGTGACATTGTTCCTTCTTTGACAAGGTGGAAGAGGGCAGCCCTTAGGGAAGGCAGAACAACATGAAAGTAGCATCCTGGGGCCCCAACAAAGTTGAGCCGCCTTATCAGCCCTGGACTGCTCCTAGTGAGACTGACATGAGAGAGAATTAAGCTTCAATCTGTCTAAGCCATTGCTACTTTGGGCATGTTAGCAGCCAAATTGATATCCTAACAGTAACTGATTAAAAGCAAGTTACTTAACCTTTCTGGACCTCAGTTTCCTCATCTGTAAAATGTGGAAAATACAATAACACTAGCCAACAATAATAATACCTTCATTAATGTAGTGAGTGCATGTCAAATGATGAGATGAGTTTTTGTCGCATAGTGAGTATTCATAGTGTGCACTGGAGATGCTCTTATTATTAAAGTAAAATTATTGAATTCTGGTAATATGCATGGAATGATAGTCGTCTCTGGTAGTTCCAAGTTTATTCTTTATTCAGCCATCCTCTCCTCATTGGCATTTGAATATCTTTTTTTAAAATTTTTTTATTGATTTCAGAGAGAACGGGAGAAGGAGATAGAAACATCAATGATGAGAGAGAATCATTGATCGGCTGCCTCCTGTACACCCTCTACTGGAAATGGAGCCTGCAACCCGGGCATGTGCTCTGACCTGGAATCGAACCTTGACCTCCTGTTCATGGGTCAAAGCTCAACCACGGAGACATACCAGCTGGGTGGCATTTGAATATCTTTAGTCAATTACTAAACATTATTGTAATTATATTTGGCGGGTATAAGTTCTGTCCCCTGAGCATTGCATGCTGTATTTTTTTTTTAAATAGTTATCCTGTATGTCCTGTATAGGTTCCAGAATATGACTTTCACTACTTAAGAAAATGCAGGGCAAGCTTAAAGATAATCACAAAGGCTGGTATAGACTTGAGAGGTGGGCAGCTGTGAAACTCCATTAAAATCAGGATTTAGCCCTAGCCGGTTTGGCTCAGTGTATAGAGCGTTGGCCTGCGGACTAAAGGATCCCAAGTTGGATTCCGGTCAAGGGCACATGCCCCGGTTATGGGCTCAATCCCCCCATAAGGGGGGTGCAGGAGGCAGCCAATCGGTAATTCTCTCTCATCATTGATGTTTCTATCTCTCTATCTTCCTTCTTCTCTGAAATCAATATAAAAAAATTTTTTTTTTAAAAAATCAGAATTTATAATAGGAAGAATAGTCATACAGATGAACTCATTATGTTCAGAACTGATTTCATCTTCCAGGCCCTCTCCCTAGCCAGGACTAGCCTCCTTGCAGTGTCTTCAGCCCAGGATCACTTATAGCCAGGTGGAAACACTTTACCCTGTAGTCAAACGTCTGTGAAGCGTTTCCCGTGCCTCATCTCATTTGATCCTCACAGAAGTCCTGGAGTAAGTAGGTAGGACACTCAGTGGGATCCTATTTTCTTTTCATTTAGCCGGAAAAACGGAGATTTAAAAAGCTTAGAAACTTGACCTGACTGAAAAGAAGTAAGAAATGGTGGACCTTGAAAATGACTTCAGGTTTTCTCACTGTGCAGAATATAGTCAAACACTGCTGCAGTTAAGTATTTTACCCTTCGTTCTCCCTGTGTGATCTACAATAATAATCTGCTTTGTGTTGATATTTACTGCTGTGTTGCTGACAATTACCTGAAAGAGATGTTGGGGTGCTTCACTGGGCTGGAAAAAGTTTAGCTAAATCAGAAAGCAAGTCTAATTAAGCAAGTTTGTTCTGTATATATATATAAAAGGCTAAGTTGACTCACGCATGAACGATACATATAAAGCTCTCGCTGGCACCAATCGCACTTGTGTGTTTCCATCTGTCATTGTCGATTGTGAATTTGGTTGACACTTTTATTCTAGAGAAAGGACAAATAATGATATTAAAATATTTCTTCTAATTAATTTCTTTTCAATGTGCACAAATTTGTGCACCAGGTCACTAGTAGTAAAATAAAAGACATGTCTTCAGATAATTTAGGTAGGCTATGCTGGGTGCACTGGAGAGGAGGAAGGAGAGGGGAGACAGCTGCAGACCTGGCTCCCATCGAGAGGCTCCCACATCTTTGTCATGAGAAGGGAGCATGGGAGGACCAGCTTCCTTTCAGCTCTGCAGGCTCACTCCATCTCACTATTAAGTCCAAGATGAAAAGAAATGTAACCTCATTTAGGACCTCAATCTACTACAATAGTTACACTTATGATCTTGTCTCTGATATCCTCTTGAATCTGGGCTTTCTCCATCTCTCACCTTGATTACTCTGACAACCTTTCTACTGGCCTCCTTGGGCCAAGCTTCCAACTCCTCAAACTCATCTTCTAAACTTTACATTTCTTTTTTTTTTTTAATATATTTTATTGATTTTTTACAGAGAGGAAGGGAGAGAGATAGAGAGTTAGAAACATCGATGAGAGAGAAACATCGATCAGCTGCCTCCTGCACATCTCCTACTGGGGATGTGCCCACAACCCAGGTACATGCCCTTGACTGGAATCAAACCTGGGACCTTTCAGTCCACAGGCTGACTCTCTATCCACTGAGCCAAACCTGTTTCGGCTTTACATTTTTTTTTGGAAATGAATACCTGGTCATGCCCCTCAGGGCTCCCTCCATGCTTAAAATCCCACAGTTACCCAGTGAGCACAAGACAACATCTACATTCCTTCTCCATCCTTCTAGAATCTTGCCTCTCCCCACTTACCTTTGCTCTGCCCACCCATGGCTGTGTGTGGTTTTCTGAATGGCCCAGCCTGTCATACTTTGAAGGATATGTTGATCCTTCTCCCTGATGCCACGCCCCCCCCTTCCTGTATTGTCACCTGGAAAACTCCATTCTTTCATCAGGATTGGGCTCAAATGCCATCTCGTCTTTGTGACCCAAGATGACTCCTCTTTTGCCCCCCCCCCCCCAACCCTGACCCCGATCACCCACACACTTTGGACACATGCCTCTTAACACTTTACCCTATATTAACATTATTTCTACACTTTTATTAGACTCTCTGCTGCATGAGAGCAGGAGTTATAACTTACTCATCTCTATATTTCCAGCATGTTCCATGAAGAAACTTGGAAGAGCAGTTTGTTCTGGATTAAATCCTCAGGATTGGCCACAAAGAATAACAGCTAAGGTACCCTGAGGTTGCCTTCCAGAATTCTGTAAACTTGGCTCTGTCCCTGTCTAAATAATGATGAAGTTTAAACACTACAATTGGCTCTGCCCCTGACTAAACAATGATTGGAGTTGAAACTCCAGCCAGCTCAATGTTTAGCTCACTTTGTGTGTGTGTGTGTGTGTGTGTGTGTGTGTGTGTTTAATGCTTAAGTACTTGAAGAGATGTGGCCTTATACCACGGAACACAGAGTGGATTTATGTGCTATGTGAATGCTTTGAAAGTTAGGACATGCCACATTCCTTAGTAACAGCACAGTGATACTGTGGCAACAGGTAGGCTCCAATAGCAACCATGTGTGGACAGAGTTGCTTTGGGGGAACTCCAAGCAGTAGAGTAGTGGTGTTCGTGGTTCCAGACTGGAGAGCCAAGGGTGACTTTCGCACAGTGCGCCTCTCTGTAGGGTGCTTGCGGTGAATGCGAATGAAATGAGAAACTACTGAAAGACTAAAGCCCATAAAACTTTTGGCATACTTTTTTTTGGCATCTCTTTTATTGTAGTAAAATATACATCACACATAAACTTATCATTTAAACCATTGAAAACAGGCATGTCAAACTCAAAGGCTAACATGGGCCAAATTAACAAGGTTTAAGTTTATGTGGGCCACAGAAAAACAAAAGCTTCCATTTTCATAGAAACATAGGTTTATTTCAATTGAGACATGCTGAATCCAAAGGGCTGAAATCAATGAGTCATCATTAACATAAAATAATAGAACATTTTCATAAAAATTAATATTTTTTCTTGAACATTAACTTGCCAGACATTGTATAACTGCACAAATTAATAAGTGTAATGCAAATAAACCTATTTTTTGTTTTGTTTTTTGAAAGCGAAATATTCCCTGTTGCTCACACCAAACAAGTCAGTACAAGACTAATGACGTGGCAATCGGCTGCTAAAATATTCGCTACTAGTATTTGTGGAGAGATATAGTACACCTGTGCGTAAGGCATGTAAGGGAAATGAATGCAACGCAATTATAGTAATCGGTCATTAGCGAATGTTGTAGTTCATTAGTAATAACTAGAGGCCCGGTGCACAAAATTTGTGTACTTGGTGGGTGGGGGGTGGGGCGGTCCCTCAGCCCGGCCTGTGCCCTCTTGGCCAGGAGCCCTTGGGGGATGCCTAACTGCCAGCTTAGGCCCACTTGCCTACGGAGGCGAGAGAGGCTCCTGCCACTGCTGCTATGCTCGCCAGCTGTGAGCCCGGCTTCTGGCTGAGCAGCACTCCCCCTGTGGGAGCGCACTGACCACCAGGGGGGCAGCTTCTGCATCGAGTGTCTTCCCCCCCGTGGTCAGTGCACATCATAGTGACTGGTCGTTCCACAGTTTGGTCATTTTGAATCATGTTTTCCAGGTTCATCCATGTTAGGGCATGGATCAAAACTTCATTCCTTTTTACGACTGATAATATTCCACAATTTGTTCATCCATTCACTTTTTTTTGTAATCCTCACCCAAGGATATTTTTCCCATTGATTCTCTTAGAGAGAGTAGAAGAAAGGGAGGGAGGGGGAGAAAGAGCCAAAAACATCAATGTGAGAGAGACACATCGATTGAACCTGCAACCCAGGTACTTGTCCTTGACCAGGAATCAAACCAGAGACCCTTTGGTGTTCGGACAGACTTTCTAACCACTGAGTGACACTGGACAGGGCCATCCATTCACTCTTAAAAAAAAAATTATATATATATATATATATATATATATATATATATATATTTTATTGATTTCAGAGAGGAAGGAAGAGGGAGAAAGAGATAGAAACATCAATGATAAGGGGAAATCATTGATTGCTGCCTCCTGTTCGCCCACAATCCGGGCATGTGCTCTGACTGGGAATCAAACTATGGCCTCCTGGTTCATAGGTCCATTCTCAGCCACTGAGCCGCGCCGGCTGCGTTCTACTCACTTTTTGTTAGGCATTTGAGTTGTTCCACCTTTTGGCTACTGTGAATAATGCTGCTGAACAATAGTGTACAAGAATCTGAGATCTTGTTTTAATTCTTTTGGGTATATACCTAGAAGTAGCATTGCTGTATCATTTGGTAATTCTATGCTCAACTTTTTGGGGAACTGCCCAACTGTTTTCCACAACAACTGCACCAGTTTACATGCACACAGGGCTTCCACTTTCTCCACATCCTTGCTAACACTTGTTGTTTTGTTTTGCTTTGCTTGTTTTAATAACCATTCTAATGGGTTTCGTGTCGTTTTTAATTACATTTCCCTAGTGAAGGGGAGCACCTTTTCATGTGTTTATTGGCCATTTGTGTATCTTCTTTAGAGAAATGTCTATTCAAATCCCTTTGCTCCTTTTTAAGTTGAGTTTCTTTCTTTATTTTATTTTTCTTCTTCTTTTCGAATTTCTTTCTTGTTGAGTTGTAGGAGCTCCCTTTCTATTCTGGATTTTAATCCCTTATCAGATATATGACTTGCAAATATGCGTTTGCGGAATTTTAAAACTTCATCCAAAAGAAAGTAGCAATGTTATCATTAATAGCCATCAAAGTGGTAACGGCCTGCCTGTCGAATGCTAGCTGAATGCTAGCTAACGTCAAATGCGTTGCCAGCTGGGAGACTAGCTTCCTTCCTGTCAGCGCCTCAGAAATGGGGCAAGCCACCAACAGGTGGCAAGAACGAGAGCCCCATGGGGTCAGGGCACAAGGGGGAGAACAGCCAGAGCTGGCGTCCTGTTTCAGAAACTTGGAGGGTCGAGCGGTAGACCCTGGCTTCTCCCTCCTCCTGCCCCACAGCCATGCCTATTGACTGGGAAAGCCTCTTCCCAGTCTTCCTCCCAAGTAGTCCGCCCTCCTCCACCAGCTTCACTTGCTGAGTTTATCACCTCCTCCCCTCCTGATCCTGTTCCCCAACAGGGAGTCAAGCCGTTACTAGTATTTCAGGCCAGGCTTTCTTTTCACTTTGTTTCTAGGGCCTCATTCATCTGAGGCTGACCGTGGAGCTGGCAGTAAGATGGCTGACAGCCCATATCTCTCCAAAACAGGGCTGTGGTTAAAGACATGGGCTCAGGCCTCAGGGGTAGTGCCATGTTTGAGCTCAGTCGTCGAAGCTGTGTTTGAATCCTGGATCCCCTCTTTCTGAGCCCTGTGATCTTGGGAAACCACTTCTCCGAGCCTCATTTTTCTCGTTTGCCATTGGGGAATCATCAGAGGGCTGTGGCAAGCATTAGATGAGATAGTTCCTGGAATGTGTCTAGACCAGGGATAGCATGTCGTATGGGCTTAATAAGCTATTATTGTCGTCACTCGCTCCACAGTTCTTCTGGAGTTCTGGAATCGGCACGTCCCTGTGAGTAACCCCAACCATGCTATGATTTTCTGCTCGGTGCCTTTCCCGGGTTGCTGACTGCATGCTCCACGAATAGACAATGATGCCGCCCAAGGTGTCCCGATAACATTAGAAACTGAATCACGGTGCCCAGATACAAAGCAAGAGAAGAGGGTGTCCCAGAGAAAGGTGGGTCACTCAGAGCCACCCTGTGGAGCATCGACAACACTATGTGATATCTTCCGTGACTGCCTAAAACAGCATCACACTCACCTGGGAACATGACATAATTTCAGTGTTTCGGCCAAGATCCAGTTGTGGACGGTGGTAATGCCACCAGGCGTTAGACTGGTGAGGTCAGACCTTCCTCAGTTCAGCAACCTCGGTTCTTGAGTTCCGGCTAAGAAAGAATTCAGAGCCAAGACTCAAACCATAAGAGAAAGTTTATTTAGGGAGTCACAAAGTGCCTGTTGGATTTCTCAGTCAGGGGGCGGGGCGTGCAGGAGGCAGCTGATGGATGTTTCTCTCTCATTGATGTTACTGTCTCTATCCCTCTCCCTTCCTTTCTCTCTAAAAGTCAATTAAAAAATTTATAGAAAGTCACAGAGGTAGAAGAAGTGAACTGTAGAAGACATGGGCTCAGGAAACGAGTTGCAGAGGCAAAAGAAGGGACCCCTGGCGCTTAAAAGAGAAAGTAAAGGTGTGCACCTGGGGGAAAGGGGAGGGGGATGGGAAGGGCGTGAGCGTACTCTGATAGGGAGAAGGCACTGGGCCCTCTGTCCTAAGGGCTTAAAGGGTGGCTATTTTAGGGTTGCTCTCAGGGAAGGATCGCAATAGAATATTCATCAGCTTTCCAGGTGTGTCCTTTCGGGGTGATGGGTCACCCCAGGGCAGGGAGTCATTAGTCAATGCAGCTGGTCCTGATGTCAGCCATGGCGTTGTTTGTCTGGTTTTACTGCTTTTCTAGGCCGGTAGCTGAAACACAACTGAGGCCTAGATGTTATCCCTGGGGGCTAATGCTTAAGGGAGTGGTTGTGCAAGGGCCTGCTTGGAAGTTGCTTGAGACCACTTTTTGGGCCTTTGTTCCCTGGGGGGGTTGGGGGGGGGTGTCAACCACATGAGCAGCGCTATGAAAGGTCAGGGCGTATAAACCGCATGGCCAGCAATATGCGAAGGGAGGAAAGATTACCCTGGGGGCAAGGTCCTTGTTTTCCCAGTTTTGCCCATGGCTAGGCACCTGGGGCTTCCCACCCTGGTGACCTTCTGTACCTGGCCTTGTTTTGATCTTGTCTAACTGCCTACCACACAGCATGGCAGCAGCAACCCAGCCATGGATAGGTCTGGCATGCCCAGGAAGGGATGCTTGAACGAACACCCTGACTCAGTGCAGAATCACTATGGCAGAGCAGCTAAGAGCATGGGTATGAGAGTTAGGCAGTGCTACTCATCAGCTGTGTGACAGAGGCAAGTAGCTTCACCTCTCCGGGCCCCAACTATTTACCACCCGCAAAACAGAGATTTTAGTACTACCCACTTCATACTATTTTATGTGGATAAAAAGAGTTCATGTGTGCACAGGACACAGAGAAGGGCCTGGCATTTGGTAAGCACGCTCTTAAACAATGCACGTTATGTTCTGGATTCATCCATCACAAAGGACACAGTAATGGAAGAGAAATGTAACTATCGAGGAGAAACACTCGGACAGAATGACCTGAGACCCACCAAGCAGCATGCTTGGCTGTGCAGGGAGGAAGAAGATAGCTGGGTGCCAGGCCGTGGTGTTGGTACTTAACTGGCATAGTTCCGTCACTATCACACAGAGACACCTGCACCCAGTGGGGCGGGGCAGGAAGCTGAGGTGAGGAAGGATAAAGAGCCCTCACTGGGGCTCTTCTGGGAAAGCACCCTGGGGAGGAGCACTCATTTCATTCAAAACGTCTTAGTAGACATCTCATGACTTACTAGTAAGCTTCGTCATTATTATTACTATTATTTTGCCCCAACAACATACATTGAAATAAATTTACATTGAAATACATTCTAACATCCTCCTGTGGCTCTCCACACCTCTGCAACTTCCACACTGAGTTAGTGTCAGGCAGCGGCTAAGGTGCTGCCTTTTTATACTTCTACCAAAGGAACTCAAAAAGAGTCTGGAGCCCAGCCGGCGTGGCTCAGTGGTTGAGTGTAGACCTGTGAATCAGGAGGTGATGGTTTGATTCCTGGTCAGGGCACATGCCTGGGTTTCGGTCTCGATTCCCAGTGTGGGAGATACAGGAGGCAGTTGATCAATGATTCTTTCTCATCATTGATGTTTCTATCTCTTTATCTCCATCTCTCTTCCTCTCTGAAATCAATATATATATTAAAGAGACTGGAGGCTTGAGCTAGAAATAAATGTTAAAGATTTATTCACCGGTTTTAGCCTTTGCAAGCTGGGAACACAACTAGGCAGAAAAACTAGATGTGTTTCAGAGAAGAGGAGTTAAGAGTTCTTATACTAAAAAGTACATTTTGAGAATTATCAGTCCTGTATTTTTAGCCCTAGGATAGACCAGGATGGTTATCAGCCAGACATCATGAGGTCTGAATAATGGGTATCAGGTGGGTGTTAGGTGGTCTGGATGATTGAGTCTTGGGGGGGCGGGAGGGGCTGTAATCAGAGGGTTATCTGGAGGTCTGGATATCCAGGAATTGACCCAGGACTGAAAAGTTTACAAAGTTAAGTTTCCAGTCTAGTTAGGACAAGAATAGTCTTTTCTCAGCCCCAATCTCAATAATGTTAATAACTTTGGAGCTTGGCTAAAGAGACCCCATTTTATAGATTCCTTAGCTTTCCTCTTTCCTCATGTCTACACGGGCACGCAGGGTCTGCTGTTCGTGTCCCACTCGGTATCCCAGGAACACCTCCTACCCCCTTCGCTCCCCTCCCCACACACACACTGGGGTTTCCAGGAGGCGATCTGTCAATTCTCAGGTTTCAAACCCCTTTTGGTTTGGCATTTGGCAACGGCTCCCTTCCTGGCTCAACTGGCATTTCCTGGCACCCACTCTCCTTCAATTCATCGGCTGGAAGAAACAGCAGTGTCGCATGGCGCTTAAAAGCACAGAATCAGATGAGAGTTCAAACCCGTACTCACTGGCTGTGTGGATTTAGGTAAATGACTCCACCTCTCAGAGCCTCAGTTTCCCCATCATCCGCATGGGAATCACCTGCCCTTTCCAGCGCGGTGGTGAGGATTACCAGAGATAAAGGAGCAGCGCTCAGCACATACCTGGCAGAGTGAGTGCTAGATAAATGGGAGCTATTATTAGCTGGCATCTGATAGCTCAGCCAGGCCCTGCAGCTGCTCTTTTGAGTCCCCACCCAGACTCTCTCCTCCCTCCCAGCTGCCAGGGTTGAGGAGTAGGATAATTACTAACGTGTTGAAAACTGGGTGGGGCACAGGTGTATTTAAAATTACAAACCAGTTTGATTTCGGGCGGGCAGATTGTAGGGCACCATTTGCTCCAGGCTGATGGTTGCTGTTTTAATCATTTGGGTTGGGGGTGGGAGTGGGGAACCAAGACAGGGTCCCAGATGCTGGCCTAGGAAGCCCCCCACAATAAAGGGGGAGGTCACGTCCCTCTCTGTTCTCCTCGTTCCCACTGGAGTACTTGCGAGGGCTGCAGACAATTGAGCCACAAGTAGGAGGTACCAGAATTGGTTGCTGGCACCAAGGAAACCAGACTCTAAGCGGCTCATAATACTCACTCTTTCGAAACAAAACAAAACACACAACAACTAACCCAGGCGTCTCTGGCCAGTATGAGGCAGAATGTTGACCTCTGAAGCAAGTTCACAGGAACAGTTGCTATCAGGAGTGAAGTATTCCGTGACTTTTTATAAAGCTGGAATGAGTTCTACTTGTCTTCCAATCAGAAAACAAAAACAAAACAAAAGAGATCTTGGGTCCTCTGGTGCAATGGAGAACAGTCGTTATCTCTTTGAGGTTCATTCATGTCAAATGAAGGACACAAGGAGGTCAAAAGTGCACATGCTTATCTCTTAGCTAATCCTGGGCTTTCCTTGCTTGCAGCAAGGTTCTAGGCCAGGCTCAGGTGTATCAGGGCGTTGTCCCTGGAGTTCCCTCTTGCAACTGCCCTTGGGGTCCAAGAGCCTGCAAAGGTCCTCTTTTGGGGACCAGGAAGCATTGAGTTCCAGCCTCCCAGCTTCATGAAAGCCAACGTAATGTGGCCAAATTGACTGTGTCGCACGTCCTGTGTTGCAATTGGAATCCAAACTGGAGCTTTCTGCTGAATGAGAGGCGACAGAGTGAAAGGGAATGGAGGAAACTGAGGAAAAAAAAAATTCCTTGTGCCATTTCTAAGTGCGGCTGTAATTAAACGCACAAATGTAGTATCTCCTCTAAAAACAAACTTGTTTGGTGGGTAGTTTTGGGCCTGATGAACCTTCCCTGAAAATCTCCTAAGAGAGTCCTAGGTCTTGGTTTTTCTATCTTTTCCTTTTCCCCTCATCTTTCCTAGTTCCTTCTTTCTCCTTTGCTCCCCTCCATGGACATTTTTGGAGGAAGGCAAACGGGCTCTATCAGCCAATTGCAGAGCTCAAATCCTATATAATATGCAAATTGACCGAATGGCAGAACACCAGTGGCTATGACATGCACTGACCACCAGGGGGCAGACACTCAATGCAGGAGCTTCCCCCTGGTGGTCAGTGTGCTCCCACAGGGGGAGAACCACTCAGCCAGAAGCCGGGCTCATGGCTGGCGATCGCAGCGGCAGTGGCAGAGCTAAGGACCCCTCTGGGGATTTCCAACTGCCGGCTTAGGCTAGCTCCCCGCAGGCCTAAGCTGGCAGTCGGACATCCCCCCAGGGGTCCCAGACTGCGAGAGGGCACAGGCCAGTCTGAGGGGACCCCCCCCCCCCCAGTGCATGAATGTTGTGCACTGGGCCTCTAATATGGAAATAAAGATGCACCACAGCTGAAATCTCAGGGTTCTCTGACAGCCATGTCTCTGAACAGAGAGTCCCAGAACAGAAAGAGAAGTCTTGAGGCATGGCTTGGGCTTTTCAGGTCTTTAATCCTGAAAGCCACCAACTCTCTGCAGGGCCCTTGGGGCGACCTTGGAAGCAGCCCACTTCACCCAGCCCTCTCTGCTCGTTCCCTCCCACAGTGGTCCAGCAGTGCCAAGAGCGTCCTAGGGTGCAGGCATAAAGACTAGAGCAGAGTGCTTACAGCTCTTTTAGAATTTGTCCAGCAGGTTGTTTAAGTAAGAAACCATTGAAACCTGTAAAGAATTTTTATGAGTTTATTTGAGCCAGACTGTTGACGTATGCCGGGAAGCAGAATCTCAAGGAATTGAGATCATGCTCCAAGGAAAGGCCGGTTACATCTGTATTTATACATTGCAATCAAAGGAAGGGACGTAGGTGGGTTACATGAAATCCATTGGTGATAGATTAGAGAGGGGGGAGAAAGCAAAGTGGGGGGGGGGGGGACGACCCCTGGGATTGGATAAAAAGTAAAATGATGGACACATACTTAGGTGGGTGCAGGAACAATTAACATGATAATGAAGGAATTTGTGGTATCTGTCCTGGCGCCCAGCACATTTGGTTGTGCCCCAGGGGCTCCAGAAAAAGGGAAGTTACAAGTTACCCAGACACTTCAAGGGTATGTTATCATAGATGCAAAAAGACAGATAGGCTCAGTTAAGATAAAGGTTGACCTTGTCAGTGAAGATACTGGCCTAGGCCGTAGCTGCCTACCATAATTGCTTTTAAAATTTAATTTCAGACCATCCTTTGTGGTTACTTTAGGTCTCTGAGTTTGCAAGACTGCCATGCAGGCCTCCCCTGAGCTTGTCAGGTCAGCATGTGGCCCCTTTCGTTCACAAGGTCTTCCGGCTTTTACCAGAAGCCTCTCTGCCCCCCCCCCCTCCCCAAACATCCACCCCACGCCTCCCACCCCCCACCTGCCAAAAAAAAAAAAAGACTGGGGCAGTTGCCCGGCCAGCATGGTTTAGAGGTTGAGGGTCGACCATGAACCAGGAGGTCATGGTTAATTCCCAGTCAGGGAACATGCCCAGGGTTGCTCAATCCCCAGTAGGGGGCGTGCAGGAAACAGCTGATCAATGATTCTCTCTCATCATTGATGCTTCTATCTCTCCCTTCCTCTCTGAAATTAATAAAAATACATTTAAAAAACAAAGGAGACTGGAGCAGTTAAAGCACATGGGAAAGTTTAAGGATATAAGGTCTCTGGGCCTGCAGCTCCCCAATGTCCAGGCAACACATACTTGAGCCAAATAGGGAACCCCAGAGTGCCCGCAGCCACAAACCCCTACGTACCTTCTTTCTGAGGTGGGTGAGTAGGAACTTCTCCCCACAGACGGGCTGGGCTGCATCCTAGCATCTCCGACCTTGAAGGGAAACTCAAAACCCTCACTACACAGGGAAACAAAGCCTGGAAATACCCTGGGGCTTCACTTGGGTGAGTCTCTCCTCAGCTTTGGAATTGGAGGGGAGGCTCGGGGCTGTGGGAAACCCCTCCCTGCCCAAGAGGGGAAAGGCTTTTCTTCCTTTACACCGGGGAGCTTAGACATAAGTGATTTTAGTTGATCTGTTTTCTTTGTGTTTCTGTGTGTGCCTGGGAGCCACGAAGAAATAAAACCAGGAGGGCTGTTGTGATTGTGATGATTTCTTTCTTTGCAGTTAAACAAAGGCATAGAACTCTAACGTTGGCTCAGAGGACCAAACTTGAACTTCGGTCCTTGAAGGATTCCTGGAATACTGCTTAGGTGAGCAGAGAATCCCCACTTAATCCCCAGGGTGTTTGATCCTGGCTACCCGGCCCTCCTATACATGCCAAATAGACAGCATGTGCTAACCCAAGAAGCTGAAGGTCTTGTGAAATTCAAGCAGAAAATTGTCTGAAGGGGGCTGACAAACAGAAAGGGCAGCAAGGCGCAGAGAGGCCTTGATGAATCACATCCACAGTAGCTCACAGTTTCGCCTGCAGGCACTGTGCCTAAGCTGTTAAGTGATTATCCTATGTGAATATGTAAATACGAAGTAGCATCACACCCATTTTACAATCTGTGAATCAGAGGCAGCGTAGGAGAGCGGCCCAGCGCTCAGTTCCCAGAGCCACACAGCCAGGCTCAGATCCTGACTCCATCACTACCCAGCCATGTGACCTTCAGCGAACTACCTACCTAGCCCAGGCCTCGGTTTCCTCTTCTGTGATCGGGGAAAACAATCGTACCTGAAGTGCTGTGAAAAGTAAGTGAAATAAGCCCAGCCAGCGTGGCTCAGAGGTTGAGTGTTGACCTATGAACCTAGAGGTCATGGTTCAATTCCCAGTCAGGGCACATGCCCGGATTGCAGGCTCCATCCCCAATGTGGGGCGTGCAGGAGGCAGCCGATCCATGACTCTCATCATTGATGTTTCTACCTCTCTCCCTCTCCTTTCTTCTCTGAAATCAATATATAAAAGTGGGATAAGAGTGGCAAAGTGCTCGGGGCAGTGCTGTGCACACACCAAGACACATAGTAAAGTATGTGTTTTATCATCAGAACCTTGTTTACTCAGCTGGGAGGCCATGGGGCCAGGATTAGACCCAAGTCACCTGGCCACCAAGGCCTCTGGTTGCGCCCGTGGATTCTAGGAAATAAGGAGCTGCTGACAAAGGCCTGGAAGCAAAGCACGGCCTTGCTGCTCCTGTTTCGGGTGCCTCCTGCTCAGGCAGGTCTGGGTTTTTCCTTTCACCCAGAGGCTGAGCCGCAGCTCTGACACATCCATCAGCAGCAAGCCACAAGCAGACAGACAAAACCCGTGAGCTCCATCTGTCCCTGCAGTGGCCAGTTTTTGAGGCAAAATGTTCCTCCGATTCTGAGAGGCCCTCGCTGAACCTTTCAGGCTGGTGTCCTGCCAAGCACTGTGCTCGAGGCGGCCTCGTTCTCCAGGCCCGGCCTCTCGGGCACCACTCTTTTCCATGAACAATTCAATGAGCTCTTTCTTCAGCCCAGCCATGCATCACCGAGGCACGACATGGGCTTGGCTCACCACCTCCGAGCAGTGGGACTTCTGGACTCCAATGCCCAGTTGAGCTGGCTGCCCTCCCTGCTGAGGGCTGCTCTTTCTTGGGTATTCCCCTGGCTTATACCCTCACCCTGGTAACTATTCCCAAGGGACTTCAGTGATTGTTGCTAAAACAACTTCCCACCCTCACCCTGACACACACTCACACCATTGTCAGGCAGGGCCCTCCTAAGCTCAGGGAAATAGGCCAGAATTCAAGTCCATGGCCTGCTCATGGGGAGGCTCATGGGACATTAAGAAACCACTGCCCCGCCCTAACCGGTTTGGCTCAGTGGATAGAGCGTCGGGCCTGCGGACTGAAGGTTCCCGGGTTCAATTCTGGTCAAAGGCATGTACCTTGGTTGCAGGCACATCCCCGGTGGGGGGGGTGCAGGAGGCAGCTGATTGATGTTTCTCACTCATCGATATTTCTAACTCTCTATTCCTCTCCCTTCCTCTCTGTAGAAAATCAATAAAATATATTTTTTAAAAAGAAAGAAAGAAACCACCGCCCCAAATCTCCGCTGATCAGGCTTCTAGCCCAGGAATCTGTTCATTGCAGGCATTCCTTCAGGTTATATTTAGCCTAAACCTCTGTTCCAGGTTGCCAGGACACACCTAGTTTATACCTGTTATTCTTTATTTTTTGTTTGTTTTGTTAATCCTTACCCGAGGATCTTTTTCCATTGACTTAAATTTAGAGAGTGGAAGGGAGGGGAAGAGACAGAGAGAAACATGGATGTGAGAGAGACACATTGATTGATTGCCTCCTGCACATGCCCAACAAGGGCCGGGATGGAGCCTGCAACCAAGGTATGTGCCTGTGACCAGAATCAAACCTGGGACCCTTTCAATTAAGTAAAATGAATAGGGGTTTAAGGGGGGAAGAACCAAGTGTTGGGAAGGGTGTACATACAACATTGTTGGTCACAGAAAGTGGGGGTGAGGAGAAAGGGGGCAGAGCAAATATGAAAGAAGGGTGTTCCCAGGGCACCTTCATCAGCTTTGCAGTACTGTACAGGACCAAGATGACAGCTCCGTGTCCTATGGCATCCTCACAGAGTCCTATGCAGGGGGTATTATTGCCCTTTTCACTGGAGAACACTGAGGGGAGTGGTCAGATAACTCACCTAGGATTCAACAGCCGTTGAGAAGCAGCACTGAGCACTGACATGCACTCCAGACATGCCTGGGCCAGAGCTTCCACACAATCTTCTTAACTTGCTGCCCTCCTGGGGTAGGGAACGCAAGAAAGATCTGGAATGAGGTAGCCCCATTTCCATTTCCTGACCCAAGCTACTAGAGGTCGGACGCCGCTGGGCTCACCCCGCAGCACAGGGCCTGGTCTCCAATAGGCTCCCAGCCAACAGCGAATGAAGCCAATGAGAACCAAGTTCAGGGAAGCTCTTGCTGGCCCATGGCAGTAAGGCAGACAAATACCCAAACTGGAATTATCATTGGCATCATTCCTGGATACTCTTCGTTTGCTTCTCACACAAGGATCTTGCATCAGGAACCGAGAGAAATGTAATTATATATTTTGCTTGGAAACCATTACTTTTCATTTAATTTTTTAATTATTTATTTATTTATTATTTGTATTAGTTTTAGAGAGGGAAGGAGAGAGAGAGACAGAGAGAGAGAGACAGAGAGAGAGAGAGAGAGACAGAGACTTCGATTTGTTGTTCCACTTATCTATGAATTCACTGGTTGATTCTTGTAGTTGCCCCGACTGGTGCCCAAATTCAACCTTGGCACATTGGGATGATGCTCTAACCAACTAAACTACCTGGTCGGGGATCATTTTATTTTTTTAAATAGGAGAAATAAAATAAGAGTGCCCATTAGATGCCTATAAAAATAAGGTTGGCCTATATAATGTATATACAACTTAAAACTCATGCTTAATGACTTTTCTTCCATTCTAATACTTTCTTAAAAATTAGAATGTAGCCAAAACCGCGGTTTGGCTCAGTGGATAGAGCGTCGGCTTGCGGACTGAAAGGTCCCAGGTTCGATTCCGGTCAAGGGCATGTACCTGGGTTGCGGGCACATCCCCAGTAGGAGGTGTGCAGGAGGCAGCTGATCGATGTTTCTCTCTCATCGATGTTTCTAACTCTCTATCTCTCTCCCTTCCTCTCTGTAAAAATCAATAAAATATATTAAAAAAAAAAATTAGAATGTAGCCCTAACCGGTTTGGCTCAGTGGATAGAGCGTCAGCCTGTGGACTGAGGGGTCCCAGGTTCAATTCTGGTCAAGGGCATGTACCTTGGTTGTGGGCACATCCCCAGTAGGGGGTGTGCAGGAGGCAGCTGATCGATGTTTCTCTCTCATAGATGTTTCTAACTCTCTATCCCTCTCCCTTCCTCTCTGTAAAAAATCAATAAAATATATTTTAAAAAATTAGAATGTATACCTATAATATTTTGGAGCTTGGCATTTCTCTGATCAAACACCCACTCTTCAGATGAGAAAGTTGAGAACAATTCGTATCATGTGGCTTATCGAAGGCCGAGCTCTGTGGAGCTCATTAAAAGGCACTCCCTGTAGGCTACAAGTTTTCAAATTGTGAAGGGTGACTCATTAGTGGATAATAATATCAATTTTATAAAGTTATAACCAACTTTTATTTTACTTCAATTTTTAAAAAAATAAACTTCATTTTTAGAGCAGTTTGAGGTTAACAGAAAAATTGCACAGAAGGTGAAGCATAGTAATCTCTATTTTGTAAAACTGCTGTTTGAAATTCTCTGCTATTTTTAGACCATCCCTTGTTCTGTGAATTAACTCTGCTTTTTAGCGTCTGTAAACGCACGCTTCATGCTTGCTTAAATAATAGGGAAGATAAGCTTAGCTGTCTGACCTTGCAGGCTAGTCATCTAACGTAAGGGGCTGATACTCCCATGCTCCCATACCAGGTGCCTTTTAGTTATCTGTACTCAAGGCTACTGCACTGTGTTGTACTCTCAAGGCTACAGGCTTCCTGCGAGATATCTGCTAAGCATTCATAGGGCTCTTTTGAAAACTTGCACAAGGGACCGGAAGTCCCATATTTAGGAGACAAAGACATTAGAAACGTATAAAGGGAAAATTTCCCCCATAATTGCTTTGCTCAGACTCTGGAAGCATTATTCCTCTGAGCCCACTAGCGTAATAAAAGACTCCAAATTAATTTGGCTTATTAAGGTGTCCTATGTTCAGCTCACTGATTTATAATATAACAAAGGTACATTTGTTACAGTTGATGAACCCATATTGAGACATGATTATTAACTGAAATCCATAGTTTATGTTAGTGTTCACTGTGTTTTATTGGGTCTTGACAAATGCATGTCATGTGTCCATCATTAGCATATCATTCGGAGCAGCCTCGCCGACTTAAAGGTGCCCTGTGCTCTGCCTGTGCATCCTTCCCCCACACCTGCTGGGCCTCTAGTGCGATATCTTTACATGTGAGATATAATACAATTTTAAAAAAATCACAGTACATACCTCACAGCATGGGTATTATTTCATGAAACTTTTGCTTTATATGCATATTTATGTAAATATATGTATATTTAGGTTAGAATGTAAAATATATTTCTTATTGTGGATTGGAGGGGGGAAAAGTCCAAGAAACGCTGCTTTAAGCTGTCTCTTACTTAAAATTCTAGGGACTAAATCTAGAAAATGAAATACACAGATGGAACATTTCATATGTGAAACCAAAACAAGATAGATCACAACCAAGAGACATTAAGAAAATAAACAAGCACACAAAAATTTCCTGAAGAGTGAGTACAAAGAGGTCAGAAAGTTTTCCCCTAAATCAGTTTTGATTTTAGTTTCCCCGTTGAACTGCAAACCATTCAGATTTGAAAGCTTTAATGTTCTCAAAGGACAAGATATGGAAAGTTTCAGGGGGACGGGTAAGAGGAGCAAGAATTTCATCCTTGGGAATCGATTCTATTCAAAGTTACTAAAAACGTTTTCTGGGCTGTAAGCAACAACGAAGAGCTTTTTGAGGTTGGTTTGGCTCTACAGCTTTAATATCTTACCTTTTTTTTCAAGTTATTAAATTTAATTACAGAGCAGTTATGGAGATGGTGATGAATCAGAATAGGTTAAGAGTAAGTCTCTTTAGTGTAGAAGTAACTATAGTTGATAGTCCACATAGTTTTGGGGCAGTATTTTATTTATTTATTTTTTTATCAGAAACATCAGGGAAGTAACAGGGATGCTGATGTATTTAACTTCATGTCAAGCCAAGTGTCCAAAGATTTCTAAAGGATTCTAATTAATGCTTGAGCTAGAGTCCTATATTTTAAAAACTCTCCTTTCCATGTGTATTGATGCTTCATCTGTCCAGGAGCAATGTGGAATCTAGATACGCCAGGCTCTCAGAGAAATCCTGATTTCAAACTTTGAATCACATCGGCCAATCATGTGGCCTGCCCCTAAGACTAATATTCGAATCCCAGGTTCTCGTACTGATTACTGCGTGAGCCTGAGAAGGGAGTCTCTCTGCGTATTCTTTTTCAAGCATGCTATGTAAACAGTCCACATTAAATGATGCTAAGATTATATTAGGAGCTTCTTATGAGTAACACGTTGGACTAAACCCTTTGCATGTGTCTAAGCCTATTAACAACCCTATGACAGAGAGATTATCATACTCATTTAACAGTTGGATAACCTTAAGCTCAGAAAGCTCAGGGAACCTGCCCAAAATCATCCATGATAGCAGTTAAACTGGTTGGGAGCCCATGTCTTCTGAGTGTCTCCAGGGCCTAACATAGCGCATGGTACATGGTACATGGTACGTGCTCAGGAAATGTGTCCTGAAGGAATAGCTGATGTGAAGAGCAAGGCTTAGCAAAGATTGTTGGTGGTTGTAAGGACAAATTATACTTTTTTTTTATACTACTACTATGACTGTCATTCACTGAGCACTTACTTTATGTCAGGCACTGTGCTAAAGGCTTTACCAGTACAGTTATGGAATGAACAGGAGGCATGGCCTATAGTAAAGACATAGGTGTTACTAACATCGTTCTATGTCACTAGAATGCTAGCTATCCTCATTATAACACTGTGATCACTTCCAACCCACAGGCTGAGCCATGTTGAACAGGGCACACTGAGGGTCAGCCCTCTCAGCCGTGAACTAGCCCCAACCTGGTTTCTCCTTCCACCTCCTTTTCACTTAGGTGCCATTACATCAGATTGTGTTGGTTGATCCCTAAATTACATAAGGATCCCCCAGTGTGCTCTTTGGTGTGAGGGAGGAAGGGGGTTGTGTTCTGTGCTCACACTTAGTTTGCATAACGTGTTCTTCTTTTTCAGGCTGAATTGAGAAAGAGGCGATGTGGTCTGGTGGCAGCAGCTGGGAGGAAAGTGTGTGACTCAGCAGTGCTCTGCGTGGAACAGTGCAGGGCAGCTCTGAGGAGCAGCGAAGATCGGCCTCCCCCCAGCCGTGAGGGAGCTGCGTGCCCTGAGCAGAATCGGCCCCACAAAGCAGCCCTGGCTGGGAGGAAGGAGAGGACCAGAGTTCCCGTGGTGGGACCTGGTCAGGCTGTGTCAGTGGCCTTGAGGAAACTGAAGAAGTTGTGGGGAACTGGACCGTATGGTATCAAACTAGTACTGAAAGTTCTCTGTTCCATAGCTGGTTTGGTTCAGTCAATAGAGCGCCGGCCTGCGGACGGAAGGGTCCTGGGTTTAGTCCCAGGTTCAATTCCAGTCAAGGGCACATGCCTAGTATATATATATATTTTTTTTTTTAAATATATTTTACTGATTTTCCACAGAGAGGAAGGGAGAGAGATAGAGAGTTAGAAACATCGGTCAGCTGCCTCCTGCACACCTCCCACTGGGGATGTGCCCGCAACCCAGGTACATGCCCCTGACCGGAATCGAACCCGGGACCCCTCAGTCCACAGGCCGACGCTCTATCCACTGAGCCAAACCGGTTTTGGCTATATTTAAAAAAAAAACACACACACAAAAAACTTCTGTGTAACCTGAGCTAACATATTTTTTAAAAAATATATTTTATTGATTTTTTTACAGAGAGCAAGGGAGAGGGATAGAGAGTTAGAAACATCGATGCATCGATCAGCTGCCTCCTGCACACCCCCTACTGGGGATGTGCCCGTAACCAAGGTACATGCCCTTGACCAGAATTGAACCTGGGACCCTTCAAGTCGACAATCTATCCACTGAGCCAAACCGGTTAGGGCTGAGCTAACATATTTTAGGGTGAGGAAGTACCAGGTATTGACTGCCAATGGGTCTAGGTTAGGTCTTGAGCCTACAGCCTTGAAATTAAACTTCTCGATGGTAACTGGAATCCAAGAAGCCTAGGCCGCAGCAGGAGTATTATGCATATTTGTAGAAATGGAGCAGTTTATTATAACAATAGATCTTCAATCTAAGGGTCCTACTATAAAACTCAGTATCAGTATATTTTGAAAGAGAACCCATATAAATATGAAGTTACTGTTAACTCTAATGACTTGAAAGTTTTTCACCAAAAGTTCTCAAGAAAGAGATCTTAGAGTTTATTCATTCATTTGTTCATTCATTCATTCCTTCATTCAATCAATCCATCTGCAATTTATCATCCTTAAAAATGATTCTTTATGTTCTTTGAGGTAGAGTTGATGGTGACCTGAGCAGATAGAAGTCAGAAGACTGGTGTGTAAGTCCCATTTGCACTAGTGGCTTAATTTTGAAATCTTGGGAAAGTTTCTAAGAGGTGAACAAAAATTCTTTGCTTGTATTCCAAGAACTTTTATTTTTAAAAATAAAAATATTTTTAATATTTTTATTGATTTCAGAGAGGAAGGCAGAGGGAGAGATAAATAAAAACATCAAAGATGAGAGAGAATCATTGACCGGTTGCCTCCTTCCCTACACTGGAGATTGAGCCTGCAACCCAGGCATGTACCTAACCAGGAATAGAACGATGACCTCCTGGTTCATAGGCCGACGCTCAACCACTGAGCCATACTGGCCGGGACCAAAAACTTATTAAAAATTCACCAGATAATGTATGAAAAAGGATTGGCAAGTGGTAAAGCACCATATGAAATTGTGGTGTTTTACCTATTAAAGAAACTGAGACCTGGAATGACAAAAAATTTGTCCAAGGTCATAACTAGCTACTAAGGGAGGGCCAATAAATTCAAGTGATTGAACTGGTTACAGGCTGGAGTTGCTTCAGCAGAACAATTTTCACTTTGCGGCCGGGATGCCCGTGGCTGTGAGCAACATTAGTCCTTTGAGGTGAAAAGGGGTTGGGGCACTTAGGGGTAGGGCCACTTACTGAGAGTATCCAGCGATCTCGCAGCATTCCAGGATGGAAAACAAAGTGCTGCTGGGCTTCATTTAAATTAGCCAGAGAACGGGGAGCCCTCAGGGACAGGAAGGCTCACCCCGTGTTTCTGTCTCTGCTCCTGAGCAGCTCCAGCCCTTCCTCCACTGTGCCTGCCTTCCTCTGCTCCTTCATCTTGCATGAGGCCCAACATGGCTGCTCCCCCAGGACCTGCACCAGGACCTCTAAGCCCCAGCACCCACCTCCGTTGGCAACACACACTGAAATTCTAGGGAGGGAGGGACTGGCCTGGCTCAGAAATTACCTCTGAGTACTGGGGCCACACAGGTCATTTCTGAGCAAGTGAGTGATTTCTCCTGGGTCAGGTGTGTGCTCACCCCTGGTTCAATCAGCTCTGGGCTTCCCCACCCCCACCATCACCAGCTCCAGCCTTAGAAGTCACATTATCACACATTATCTTAAGCAGCTATAGCTTCCAGAGAGCTGTGGGTGGTGAGGGTGCTACATTGCCAGGCTAGATGTTATCACATAAAGAGAGGAACTATTTTTAGGGAGAGTGTAGTTGGAATGATTTTATGATGTATTTCAATCATGAAATTTAAGACCCGGATTTTCTGGTCAAAAAAAATTAATTCGATGTAATAAATATTGTGTTGGGCTCTCTAGGCAGACACATATGTCTACAAGATATGTGCACAAATAACTGTAATATAAGACAGTCTATGGAAGCACAAAAAGAGGATTAGCTCTAGCTGGTTTTGCTCAGTGGATAGAGCGTCAACCTGTGGACCGAAGGATCCCAGATTCCATTCTGGTCAAGGGTATGTGCCTGGGTTGCAGGCATGATCCCGTGAGGGTGGTAACCAATCAATGTGTCTCTCTTACATTGATGTTTCTCTCTCTCTTTCTCTTCCCCCCCTTCCACTCTCTCTAAAAATAATAGAAAAATATCCTTGGGTGAAGATTTAAAAAAAAAAAATTAAATCTGGGGCACTCCCAAAGGTTGCACTGAGTAAGTGCAATTTGAGATATATCTTTAGGTATTCATTTAATTTTTATAGAGAGAGATGGGAGATCGGGAAGGCACACATGAAACAGTGGATAAGATATGAAGCAAAAAGTTGGAGAAATGAAATTACATGTATGCTCTGAGAGGGCAAAACCTATAGTGTGGCTGAAGAGCAGGGTGTAGAAGGGAGAAAAAGAAAGCAGCATGAATTTATGGTATCACTATATGGCAAACATTTTCAGATGTCACCTTATTTAATCCTGTCAACACACAATCCTTGTTGTGGTGTGTATTGTTCTGATTTTACCAAGTGCACAAAGGCCAAAGCCATTCCTTCCATGATAATGATGGGGATGAGGTGAAAAGCCCAACAGAAAGCAGATAGAAGGAGATCCACCCATCATAGAAGGTGGCCACAAGGAGCATTTGACTCTGAAGGCACTGAGAAGTCTTGCAAGATTTCTGATCAGATCTCAATTTTAGAAAAATAATGCTGGTGGTGATGTGGGAATTAAATAGAGTATTCTTTCTCTCTCCTTCATTAATTTAATTAAAAATAGATATTGAAGTCCAAGCCGGTTTGGCTCAGTGAATAGAGTGTCGGCCTGTGGGAAGGATCCCAGGTTTGATTCCCGCTAAGGGCACATGCCCGGGTTGTGGGCTCAATCCCTGGTAGGGACTGTGCAGGAGGCAGCCAATCAATGACTCTCATCATTGATGTTTCTCTCTCTCCCCCACTCTCCCTCCCTCTCTGAAATCAATAAAAATATATTTTAAAAAATAGATATTGAAAATTTAATGTGGGCCAAGATCTTGTACCAGGCACTATGGGGAAAAAGTTATACATGCCAGACACAACCCCAAATCTCATCAAGTTTACAATCTCTCTTTGTGTGTCTACATATAATACATAGCCTATCTATGCCTTTCTCTACATAAATATTGTCTGATACACACACACACACATATATATAACTAGAGAGAGAGAGAATAAACTTTTAAATTTTAATTCTCTTTTATCTCACAAAAATAGTATGATAATATTCTTTTAAAAATAATCTGTAGATACTGGATATTAATTCCTTAACAGATATAGAATTTGCAAATAGGTTCTCCCATTCTGTGAGTTGCCTTTTAACTCTGTTGATAGTGTCTTTTGATGCACAAAAGCTTTATATTTTCATAACATCCAATTTGTCTGGTTTTCTTTTGTTGCTCTACCTTTGGTGTCATATCCAAGAAATCATTGCCAAATCCACGTCATAAAGATTTCCCCCTATTTTTTGTATAAAAATTGTAAGCAAGGGCCTATAGTTTTAGCTCTTAAGTTTACAACTTTGATCCATTTGAGTTAATTTTTGTATATGGTGTGCAGTAAGGGTCCAGCTTCATTCTTTTGCATGTGGATATACAGTTTTCCCAAACCATTTGTTGAAAGACTGCCCATTCCCCATTGAATGGTCTTGGTCCTCTTGTTGAAAATCATTTGACCATATAAGTAAGGGTTTATTTCTGGGCTCTCCATTCTATTTCATTGGTCTAGATGTCTGTCCTACGCCAACACCACACTGTTTTGAATGTTATAGCTTTATCATAAGTTTTGAAATCAGGAAGTGTGAGTCCTTCAATTTTGTTGTTTTTCAAGGTTGTTTTGGCTGTTCGAGGTCCCTTTAGATTCTATATAAATTTTAGGGTGGGTTTTTCTTTTCTTTTTAAATATATTTTTATTGATTTCAGGGAAGAAGGAGAGAGAGATAGAAACATCAATGATGAGAATCATTGATTGGCTGCTTCCTGCAAGCTCCACTCTGGGGATCGAGCCCACACCCCAGGTCTATGCCCTGACTGGGAATCGAACTGTGACCTCTTGGTTCATAGGTCGAAGCTCAACCACTGATACATGCCAGCTGGGCAAGGTGGGCTTTTCTATTTCTACAAAAAAAAGATGAGATTTTGATAGTGATTACATTTGAATCTGTAGACTGCTTTGGGTAGTATTTGCACAGCATGTGGAATGCACTAAATTGTACCCTTTAACATGGTTAATTATGTGTAATGTGAATTTCAGCTCAATTAAAAAAGTGATAGGGTGATTACACCTGCAGAGCAGGTATGAGGGTGACATGAGGCAGCTGGAAGGGAAAGGAGGTTGCAATCAGAGGGAGGAATGTTGGGCTTTAAGACCCCTAATACAGAACAGTGTAGGGTAGGTGAAGGAGTTGAGCAGAGAAAAAGGCTGGGAGGCTAAGGTACGCCAAGGTAATCAGAAAAGACACCCACTTCACAAGGAGACTCCAGACTGCACTTTCAGAGGGACACGTGTGTATGTGGGAATGGTGGACATCACTGGAGTGTGGGGTTACAGGGGAATTTTATTATTTAAGGAGAAAAAAATAATGAAAACTGTTTTAAAGCTGTAATATAGAAAATGTAAGAAGACAGTGAACAAGGTGCCTCTCTCTCACTTTCAACCATCGTGGGAGTGGCAGGAAGGTGTTAGATGATACGGGCATGGATAGAGAGGGGGTGGGCATACCAGCTGGTTTAATCTCTTATTTATTTTCAGTATAACGGTCTGGCAATAGCATTGTGGAGCTGGGAGAAGGCCAACCCTGCCTCCCAACCCTGAAATGTATGAGGCTTGGTAGGGTAAACACCCCTCGATTCAAGACTTGGCAGGGGAAGCTATGTTCTTGCAAGACAGCCAACTTTCAGTTAAAGCAAGGAGTAAGAGACAGGCTGGGGATGCAGAAAGGTCTCTTCGTCATGAAATGATCTTCCACAGGGAACAGAAGCGAGTGTGAGGAAGAAAGCAGCAGGGCAGGAAGGCACAGGATGGGCTGGGGACCAGTGAATAGGATAAGATGGATGATTGAAGGCCCTGAAATTTTAGGTGCTTCTCTAGCACAGGAATAGAGGGGTTCAGTAGGGAATAGTGGCTTTGTCAAGTTTAGTAACAGTGGAACAGGCCTTCTGGGATCTGAACAGGATGTTGGACTTGAGCTGGGACACCTTGGATGGTAGAATTTGGGTAGACAAAACAACAGCAGAACAGAGTCAGACACTAGCATGGATGACTTGAGGGCCAGTGAGCAAACTAGACAGAGCTAAATTCAAGGTTTGTGTCAGGGATTAGAAAGCTGGCTCCCAAAGATGGAGCTGGGTTCTGAAGAACCTTATAAGCCAGCAGAAAAGTCAAGGCATGATTTGTAAAAAACAGAGGTTCATTATGGGTTTACCAGTGGAGGGACAGATTAAGGAAGATTAGTGTGAAAAATAGCCATGCAAAGTGGATTGGGGCAGGAAAACTTAGACTTGCTGAGGATTCTGCAACTATCCAAACATGAAGTGGTATGGGATTGGACTGGGAGGAGAAGAAAAAGATAATTTCAAAATAAAAACAGAATTTAATTTTTTAATTTTTGTTGTTGAATTCATTGGGGTGACATTGGTTAATGAAATCATATAGGTTTCAGGTGTACCATTCTATAATACATCATCTGTACATTGTATTGTGTGTTCACCCCAAGTCAAGTCTCCTTCCATCACCATGTATATCCTCTTTACTTCCTACCTCCCCACCTCCCATTTCCCCCGGGTATTGTCTGTGTCTATGAGGCTTTTTGTTTTTGTTTTTTTTTGCTTAATCCCTTTATCTTTTTAACCCAGCCCCCTACCCCTCTCCCCTCTATATCTATGAATCTGTTTCTATGTTGTTTATTAGTGTACTAGAAGCCCAGTGTGCAAAATCTCGCAGCCCTGCCCACCAGCCCACTGCCCCGCCCGCTCGCTGGCCGCCAGGCACCTGGGACCTGGGCTGCTTCGCTCGGGCCTCTGCTAGGCACCTACCCGGGACCTGGGCTGTTTCACTCTGGCCACCCACCCGGTTCCCCATGGTTCCCCGTCTGGTCATTGATAGTTACGGTGTTACAGCCACAGGCCTTTTATAATATAGATTTTGTTCATTATATTACATGTATGAGTGAAATCATATACTTGTCTTTCCTTGACTGGCTTATTTCACTTAGCATAATGCTCTCCAGGTCCAGAACTTGTTTTATATATGGAGAGGTGAAGAAAAGGGATGAAAAATTTTCAAAATTTTGTACCTGGCTGATGAGTTATAATAAGAACATGAGCAGGGAACCTGAAAGAGGAGGATCAGTTTAGGGGGAAGGAGTGGACAATGATGAATTTAGTTTGGGACCTAGATTCCTTTGAATATAACAGCTAAATGAGACTTTGCATTAGACTATATGGAACATCTAGAATATTTTATAGATGAAGAAATCTGGAGTTTGAGATAATACAGATCATCTTAGTAGAGTTGTCCTAGAGGCAGTTTGGCCATTTGTAGCTGGATTTTATGTGTGTAGTTTAAAAAAAATTTTTTTTAATTTTTATATATTTTTATTTATTTCAGAGAGGAAAGGAGAGGGAGAGATCGAAACATCAATGATAGGAGAGAATCATTGATCGGCTGCTTCCTGCACACCCCTTACTGAGGATTGAGCCCCCAATCTGGGCATGTGCCTTTGACTAGAATCAAACCTGGGCCCTTCAGTCTGCAAACCACCGCTCTATCCACTGAGCCAAACCAGCTGGGGCTATGTGTGTATATCTTTTGTTTTTTTAGAGAGAAAGAGGAAAGGGTGGGGGGGGGGGGGAGAGAGAGAAAGAGACAGACATCAGATCAATTGCCTCCTGTACACTAGGGATCGAACCTACAACCTAGCTATGTGCCCTGACCAGGAATCAAACCCTCAACCTTTTTGGTGCATGGGATGATGCTCCAATCAACTGAGCCACCCATGAATTGTTCACTTAAAGGTTATAGCTGGATTTTAATGACAAAAAAACTAGTGATACCAATGTTGGATTCACAATAATAGTCTTGTCAAATAATTCTATAAGAATGGATGGATTATCTGAGAGAGGGAATGGAGAAAATGAGAAGAGAAGACGACTAAAGACATGAAGGAAACAGAATTGAATCAAAAGGCAAAGAAGAGACAGGAATTTTAGCTTTGTTACTTACTAGCTATATGAACTTGACAACTTATTGACCTTCCCTGGGTCTCAAGCTGCAGTCATATCCAGGCTTGATGGGGGGGGGGGGGGGGGGGGGAGAGGGGGTTGAAGGGTGGAAGGCTCTACTTCCAAGCTCACTCATGTGGCCTCTGCTCCTTGCTGGCTGTTGGCTGGAGACATGGGTACCTTGCCATGTGGGTCTCTCCATAAGGGTACTCACAACAGGGCCGCTGGCTTCCCCAGAGTGCTCTTGCCTCCTTTGTCAAATACTAATAGGCCATGGAGGCATGGGTTGATTTCTGGGGTCTCTGTTCTGTCCCATTGATCTATATGCCTGTTCTTATGCTAGTACCTGGCTGTTTTTATTACAATGGCCTTGCAGTATAGTTTGATATCCAGTATTGTGATCACTCCAATTTTGTTCTTCTTTCTCAAGATTGCTAAGGCTATTTGAGATCTTTTTTGGCTCCATATACAGTTTTAGAGTATTTTTTTTAGATCTGTGAAATACGCCATTGTTATTTTAATAGGGATTGTGTTGCTTCTATGGATTGCTTTGGGTAGTATGGACATTTGAATTATGTTAATTCTTCCAATCCATGACGGATTATGCTTCCCCTTGTTTGCATCTCCCTCAATTTCTTCAATGTTCCATTGTTTTCCGAGTACAGGTCCTTTACCTCTATTCAATTTATTCCTAGGTACCTTGTTTTCTTAGTTGCAAGAGTAAATGGGATTGTTTTTTTAGTGTCTCTTTCTGATAGTTTATTATTGGTGTATAGGAATGCTTTCAATTTCTAGATATTGATTTTGTATCCTGCTACTTTCCTGAATTAATTTATTAGATCTAGTTATTTTCATAACATTTTAAAATGCAAATTTTAAAAATTATTTAAAACCTATATATTTGGGGTTTCTATATAAGGAGGACTCAAAGAATGAAACTCAGCGATAAAAATTCCTATTAAGCTCTCTTTTCACAGTCCCATTAAACTGGAATTTTTACTCTGTTACTACTGGACTCTTTACATTTATCACATTTACATGTGACTATAAAATATTTCTGTTATAGGCTGGTGATTTTAGGTTTACCTCTTGTTTTTGAGTGACTTGTCTTTATCAACAATCTAATTCATTCAATCTTTTATATCTATTGGTACAAGAGTAAGTTTGAGTCAGTGTACCAGGATGACCTAAGTGTGAATGGTTATATCATTTTATCTTAGGGCTCTCTATTTTATGATAATATTTCCTCTGGCACTACCTGTGTATGTGTGTCTGAGTAACCCAACTTGGCAAAAAATCCAAAACCTCAAACCCCAAACACAATTAAATATGCTGTTCTCATTGGGAAGCTATCCTTCTGTTAACGTTACACACTATGCTGTCTATTTCATTGCAGTACAGTTTTCAAGGTTCTATTGTATTCATTAAAAGCTAGCATTATTCTTTAAATTTGAATACAACAATGTGAATCATGAGGACACACAGTTTGAATCATAAAAGTTGAAATTACTTCCATATAAATGATGCCGGATTAGGCTCTAGTCCAGTAGCTTCCACTTGAAAGAGTGGTCAACATTCACCGCCTTCACATCAGCTGCTCCTCACTCCAACCTCTGCAACTCATCTGTGCCTCCCACTCCACTGAAATTGTTCACTTAAAGGTTACAGATAACTTCTTCTCAGGCCCTTATCATTCTTCTCTGTGAATCACTCCAATAGCTTTCCAGCCCAGCAGGTGTGGCTCAGTTGGTTGAGCGTCGCCCGAGCATCAGGAGGTCACGGTTCAATTCTGGGTCAGAGCACATGCCCTGGTTGCGAGCACAATCCCCAGAAAGGGATATGCAGGAGGTGGTAGCCAATCAATGTTTCTCTCTCTCCCTACCCCTGCCTCTCTCTGAAATCAATAACATTTTTTTTAAAAAAAGCATAAAAAAACAATAGCTTTCCAAGTGTTCTCCCTGCCACACACAGTCCTTTCTCTTCCCAACTCCATATTATTCTCTTTTCTCAACTTCAAACTACCATCATGATTGAAACTTTTTCAGGATAAAAATTCAGACTTCTTTAGAAAAAAAAAATTCAAACTTTTCAATGTGGGACTGGATTTACCAATGATTTGCCATTTGCCAAAATCAGAACCCCCTTTTCATCCTGCTTGAGGTATATGATATCCTGATCACTCATTCCATCTTGAATGGCTTGACAGTGTACAGCTGGGACTATCCCACTTCTCTGGCTGGTCTTCTTGGTCTTCGGTGCCAGGATCCCTTCTCTCTGGCATTTCTCTAGATCCTGCGCTTATATCCTTTTTCCTGTAGACCTCACATTTCCTTAATTTTCATGCCTGTAGAAGGGGCTCCCAAATTCACAGCCAAAAGGGCTCCAGATCTATTTCCAGGGGCCTCTGCACCATCTTTATATGGATATTTCATCAACAGCTCAAACTATGCTCAAAGCAGGCTCATCTTCTTCCCTCCAAAATGGATCCTTGTATTTCTATCTCTCATGATTCCAGAATTCTCCCTGCTGATTAGCTTATATCCCCAAATTATGACACTTGCTTATGTCCCATGACATTCAAGATTACCTCTACTTTTCCTGTCTTTTCCCTCCCATCCATTCTGAATTCCTTAGTCCCTTAATTGCGGTGAGAGTCTCCTTCACTCTCTCCCAAACTTTCTCTTTTCAATCCCACTGATGCCAGGGTAACCTTTTAAACACATCTTTGGGTATACTGCGTCCCTGATTAGTGGTTCCAGAATAAAGGCCAAGCTCTGAACCCGTCTGGATCTCACCCTAACCTACCTTTTCAATCTCATTTGCAACCTTGCCCCAATGTTGGCTCCCGAAAGCCCATTTGCAGTTCTACAAACGGGCCCATTTCTCTGCCTTCTCTCACCTGTTTCCCTTACCTGGAATATCTGCTCTCAAAGTCACCTGTTTCCCATGTTTGGAACTTCTCTCAAAATCTATCTTTATCTTTCCCCAGCAGACTTTTTCTCACTTAGCTGCGATCATTTCCTCCTTCTATTAGATTCCACTGCAGCATCTTATCTATTTGTCAACAGTTTAGTTATTTTGTGTCATCTTATTTCCCCTGCTAAATTGTAAGCAAGATTTCAAGTGGTGTATTCATTTCTTGCCTTCCTATTTCCACCAGGGGGTCTAGTGAAGTGCTGTGATTATAAATATTCCGAATCAAAGAGAATTTTTTAAATGAAAGAGAAAGCCACGAAAGCAGAGTGAAATATGGAAAAACAAAACGGGGAATAGAGTCCACAGCTTCTGATTTCTACCTAATATTTTCATCCCAGAGCCCACATTCCAGCATTGCTCCCTTTCTACGCAGAAAGGCCCTCTTTCCATTTGATGATTTATTCATCACGCACAGAGCTGCTCACAAAGTAAACAGACGGCGGGGAAGGATGAGAAACCAAACAACGCAGGGTCTTAATCTCAAAGACTTGAATGTTGGAGGGGTGTGTCAATCCGTATTGCATTTGTGTCCCTGAGTCTGAGTTGCAAGGCGTTTTCACCCCCAGAACTCGGGGTTTCTAAATCACCAGTGCGAAGACATTTTTAAAAGATGAGAAATTAAAAGCGATGGAGGTTGTCCCAGGTCCGCCAGTAGAAGTTTGTTATGCGGTAGTAACATTAAAATAACTGCGAAAACGAGACGGGGGAGATGATAGTCATGCGAGCTTGGAACATCAGCAATCCCCTCTCCAACACTGGTTCTTTATTCATAAGGGCTGGGTCTGACTGCACCAACACCTCTTAAAATGAAGACATAAAAGCCACGCTCCTTAAAAAACAAATCCCTACTGCACCGCACTGCAACTCACGAGCACCGGGGACGTGCTCACGCGGTCGCTAACACGGGGCCCAATGGAACCCGCTGCCATTAGGGGCGCCGCAGCCCGCGAGGGCAGGAGACTCCGGCTGGAAGGTGGTCCCCCGCTCGCCCGCCCTCACAAAGCAGAGGGCTCCCGAGGGAGGGGGGACGCTCCCCGATGGCCCCACGGGCCTCCTGCGCACCCTCTCCAGGCCGTGCTTGCATCCCGCCGCCCCGGGCCCGGAACAGCACGGGCGCCGGGAGGCCAGGCCCCGCTCCCGAAGCTCGGGCCGCCGCTGGCGAGAGCTCAGGAGCCCGAGGGGCGGGGACGCGAGGCGGTGCCGCGCTACGGCTCAGCCACCTCCTCGACCCCGCCCGCCCGGGTCCGCGCCGCCCGCCCTCCGCCCGCCGGGGACCCGCGGACCGCGGGAGGGCGGAGAGACGCCAGGCGGCCGGCACCTGCCCCGCGGGGTCGCCTCGCCCAGCCCCGCCCCCGGGCTCCCCGCGCGCGGTCCCCTCTCGCTTCCGCCCCTCCCTGCTCCCTGCTCCCGGCCAGAGCCGGCTCCGCCCCGCTCGCGCGGCTGCCGGCCGGCGTGACGTCACCAAGCCCCGCCCCCGGCTATAAATACTGGCGGCGCCCGCACCGCCTTCCCACATTCTCTGGCTCTTCGTTCCGCTGCAGGGTCTCCTTGTCTTCCGCCTCCTCCGCCTTCTCTCATCCTCTCTCGCTCTCTTCCTCTGTCTGTGGTGTGGCGACGCCGAGTCCCCTCCCCGCCCGGTCCTCGCCCTCCTCGTGCCCGCGCTGGGGTCCCGTTTCTCTCCGTCGGCCGCCGCCTCCACTGCTGCCCAGCTGGTGTCGGTGCCGCGCTTTTCCTCCTACGTCGTCCCCGCAGCTTATGGCCCAGGCCGCCTTGGGTATTTCTGCTCAAGGTAACCACATCCCTCTTTAAAAATTCCGCCGAAAAAGAGAAGACGCTTTACCCGACTCTTTGGGCCGTTATCTCACGTGAGTACCCATCCGAGGGGAGGGGGGGCGGGCGGGCGGGGCCGGGACGTGGTGCCGGCCTCGGGGGGCGGCCGGGTGCCTCCGGGCTGGGCCCCGCCGCCGCCGCCGGTCGGCGTCCCCGCCGCCGGCCGCCTCGAACATGGCGGACGGCGGAGTGTGTGTGGCGGCGGCGGCCGGTGCCGCGGCGGCGGGCGCGCCTCAAGGGCCTCGGGCAGGCGCCGGACGCTCGGCGGAGTCGGAGCGGCTGGGGCGAGGGGGGCGTGTGCGTGCGGGGGGCGCGCGGGGGTCTCGCGGCCGGGGGTCGGCGGCGCCTCGGGCGGCGTGGTCCCCCCACCCCTCTCCCGTGGTGCTTTGCTGTTTCCGGGGAGGGGGGCCGGGCCGTCGTCCCCGAGGGGCCTGGGTCCCGCCGCCCCGACCCCGAGAGGCGCCGAGCCTTCTCCTCGGGGCGCTCGGGCGGGCGGGCGGCGCTCCGGGGGCCGGGGCCGGGGCCGGGCGTTATGAATGGAGCGGGGCGGGCCCGCGCCGGCCTCCGGTGACAGCTGCCGGGGGAGGACGGGCGCCGGGCGTGCGGCCTCCCTCTGCTGGAGGAAAGTTGACGCCACGCGGGGCCCGGCGGGGGGAACCCCGGTGTCAGGTAGCGAGCGAGAGGCCTTTGGCCCCGGCTGGCAGCCTCGGGCCTGCCGCCCCGCCCCCCGCGGCGCCCGGGATTGGGCCCGGTCGCCTTCACTCACCCCGGGTCGCCTCCTGGAGCCCGAGGACCCGTCGCCATGGCTTCGTGCTCCGTCCACGCCACGACTCCTGGGCAGGGAGGGCGCGCGGCGGGCTCGGGTGGCTGATCAAGTCCCGGTAAGTGCGACCGCCAGCCGTTCACGGTGGTAACGTGTTTTAGCTCTTCCCCCCAGACACGTTCTGAGCGGAGATTTCTGGGGCTCAGCGAGCTGGTGGTTCGGGCAGCTGGAAGGGCCGGTGCGCAGTTCGCAGTTCGCAGCCCGTGATGATGTTTCAGCAGTTTTCACTGGATTTGGGGGGGGGGGGGGGGAGCATCTTGGACACCTTAGGATGTTTTGGTGTCCTGTCCCGTTTTCACTGTTGAGCTCCCAGCCGGGGTGGGAACCCCAGGGAGGACACTTGAGGAAGAGAGAGCTGCCGGGCCTGGCAGAAGCTTGAGCAAGGCCCCACTAATCCTTTAATTCCTTGGACAAATGTAAGAGTTGCAGATGCTGGTCGTGAATACAGATAAGCCCTGAGGGGTTTGCGTTTTGTGGGGTGGATGGGCTCCTGAATGACTACTGGTAGGTGCAGTCATCATCAGTACCTTCCCTCTGGCCGCCCAGGTTTAACTTGTAAATTTTCGAACATCCAGAGAAGGGGAAAGAATTGTACCCTCGCCTAGATTCACAGTTTACTTTTATTTGCCATCCCGCTATCTGTCCATTCATCAATCCATCATGTTTTTCCATATATTTGGAAGTAATCGGATGCTGCCCTGGCCGGATGTCTCAGTTGGTTGGAGCATCGTCCCATACACCAAAGCAAGCTGAAGTTGCCTGAACACTTCACTGCTCCAACTTCAGTGTGCACATATCATTAAATAGGGTCTAATTCTGTTTATTCTTTAAAGAACACACACACACACACAGTCAGATTCACATAGTTAATGCACACCTCTCAAGTAATACCGTTTGATGAGTTTTGACAAAAGTAGAGCTGTGTAAGCCAAACCTCTGTCAAGATGTGGAACATTGCCAGCTCTCCAGAAAGTTCTCTCTTGCCCCTTCAAACCCTATCCCCTTCTCACCACAGAAGAAGCCATGATTCTGGTTTTTTTGTTTTTAGCAGATTAGTTTTGTCTATTCTAGAACTTGTGTATATAAGTGGAATTACACTGTATGCATTGATTTAAAAGACTTCTTTAACTCAGCATATTTTTGATACTCATGGTGCATTTATTAGCAGATTTTTCCTTTTTGTTGCTCAGTAGTGGCCCACTATATTAATCCTTTCTCTAATTTTTTAAAATAAACTTTATTTTAGAATAATTTTAGATTTATAGAAAAGTTGCAAATTTAGTGCAGTAAGCTGGTACTGCATACTTCTCGCCCAGATACATTACTAACTATACTCCAGACGTTCTTTGGCTTTCAACCTGTTCTTAATGTCCTTTCTCTGTTCAGGATCCGATCCAAAGTACCACATTGCATTTAGTTGTCCTGCCTTCCCCAGACTCTCTGATCTGTGACAATTAGTCTTTTTTTGTTTGGTTTTCATGTCCTTGACAGTCCAGAGAAATATTGACCAGATATCCAGTAGAGCATCTTCCAATTTGGGTTTATCTGGTCTTTTGTCATGATTAGACTGGGGCTTGGGGTTTTGGGAAGGAATATCACAGAACAACTTTAAAAGTCATTGGTAAAGGCAGTGTGAGGTCAGAGAAATAGTGATAATTTGGTGATACTAGGTTTTTGTGGGTAGTGTCTCCCATGTGATGAAAGAAGTTTTCTTTTTCTTTCTTTTTTTTTTTTTTTGTCTTACTGGCCTACTGCCGGCTTGCTGTTCACCAAGATGAAGACAGTCTCTTCAAACGATTGTTAAGGAACTTGAATGCAGTGTTGTACATGATCCGGCTGATTTACACACACCATTCTAAATGAGAATAATTTAACTCCTTTTCTCCACAATTTTATCTAACTTTTCATGGTTTATCTTAACTGTACAGATAATTCTATTTATCCTGTATATAAAGGTTCTCTTATTCTACATGCCCTTTTTATTATTTCTGTTGAGATGTGCCTTTCAAATTTTAGGGCCTTCATTTCCTACTCGTATCTTTTAGAGATCATACTGAAGAACATTCTTGAATATCTGAAGTTTAATGGCCTTAGCATTTCACATCACTGCTCTTGGGTTGCATTAAAGTGGCAAGATATGGGGGGGGGGGGGGGGGGATGGATGTCTCTGACAGGATAATTATCCTATTTCTTGGAATAACAGAATAAACCATCTCTGTCTCCAGCATGAGTCTTTTAGTTTATTTTTAAAATTATCGTGGTGTGGGCAGAATCAGAATCTTTGTTATGGAGTCTAATGTAAGCTTATAATCACTGTTACATGCTAGTATCTTGCCTCATCATCCATTAGTATCATTGAGAGTGTGAGCAGACCCTAGTAGATTGAAAGAACATTTTCTTTACCTCCTACAAAAGTGACCATCCTGGTTGAGATGAGATATGCTTTAGATATGCCTATAGTGCTTCTGAAATCTCTCAGATTCTTGCCCTTATAATTTCTAGTTTTGCCATTTTTCTGATTTCTTTCTTAGCCCTTTTCTAGCAAATGCTGCCAGATTATATTTAAAGTAGCAACCACAGAATTATAGAAGTATGAATAGGTCTGGTCTAGTGGTTTACCTTAGAGATTATATAAGTCTGTCCTATTAAATGATAGCAAGTAATAAGCATTCCTAAAACTTATTTAGCATTTTGTAGTAGGCCAAGCACATTCACACTCATATGTTGTTCCTAGTATAGTAGAGTGACTTACGTTTAGACAAGTTAGGTATGAGGAGGTAAACCTTTAGTGGTCATTGCCCAATATATAAGACAGTTCTCAAAAGTTAGTTCACATAATGTATTAGCAAAGTCATAAAGTCTTTTTATCGTTTTGGTATACAGTAGGATTTTATACTTTAAGCAAAGAAGAACTTGGAATCTGGAGAGTAAAAGAAATGTTCTGGGTAGTTCTAGACTACATGTTATAACATACATACTGAGTCTTGCGTACACATCAGGTTGGTGAGAGTACTGGACACTTACATTTTAGGCAACTTAGAAATTTCAGTTTTGGAGGACAAATGAAAGCAAAAATGAAATTAGATGAAGGCTGGAAACTGAGTAATACTTGGTAAGATGACCATGACATGAGGTTATGTGAATTTTGTACTATTGCAGCTTGGAAATGCTTACTATGTAAAGAGTACATACTTCATACTGTGATGTAAACACTTTGAAAACATTTTGTGTAATGTGACATTATTGAAACTCTAGAGGTCCAGAGCACGAAATTCGCACACGAGTGGGGTCCCTAGGCCTGGCCAGTGATCAGGGCCTACTGGCCAGGGGGAGAGACCACAGGAGGTTGGCTGCATTGAGCGTCTGCCCCCTGGTGGTCAGTGCATGTCATAGCGACTGGTCGACCCGTTGTTCTGGTCATTCAGTCGCACTGGTCACTTAGGCTTTTAGATAGATAGATAGATAGATAGATGATAGATTCTATTAAAACTTATTTCTGCAGTTAATATGTCAATTTAACCTAACATTTTTAAACATAGGATTAAATGCTACTACTTTTATTTCCTCCTTTAGGGCGAACTTTCTGACCAAGTGTACAACTACCCAGAAGGCCTAGGAGAAGTGCTGTATAGAGAGCAGTTTGACTTCAACGCTGAGCCACCTTGGGAACCTAGCTGATGATAGGGGGGTTCCATCTCCTAACTTGTCCATGTAAGTATTTTCACATCCATGCAGGGATCTTGTAAAGTTGAAGTGAAGGAGAGTTCTGTTTGCTCGATCTTTTTCAAACTTGCAATTGTATTTACCTCTTAAAATGCAGTGACTCTTAAAACTCTTTAAAAGTTCTAAAACAGGCTTGACATTAGTGGTATACTGATTCAGTTATATGCATTGTTTACTAAAGACTGGATCACAGCATTTATTTTGATTCATGACACGTATTTATTGTAAGCTACATTTTAGGAAATCTTAATAGTCAGGTTTTAATATAAATTGGAGAGAGGTTTTTAAAGTTAAGATGTGGGTAGTAGTTTATCACGTCATTCAAACAGAGCAAATGCTCTCCATTCCACTCACTGCACCTATATCCTAGAGCATGGGATATGAGGGGTGAATCTTAGTTCTTGTTTTTCTAGTTATGAGCATCTTGCCAGACAAAGTGATGTTTAGAGTTTATATTCTTTTTCATAAAATAACTTTATATAACACTCAGCTGCTGGGGAAAAAACGGGTTGTTTTAGAGGACTTACTGGGAGATCATATATGTACACCTGAGCAGATTTTTCAGGGGGTAGTTTTGTTTTGACTATACTTGATTTTCTATGAATGAATTTGACTTTTGAATTAAATCTCTGTGAAAAATGTAATTCCACAGTAAACTTGTTTGAATTTACTAGTAAATTTGTGTTGCTAGGTTCATGTGTTTAAATTTTAAATCTACTATTTATAGATTTCTTGCTTTTGAGATTTGGATGTTTTTAAGTTGGCCAGAGACTTAGCAAGAACACTTGAAATTTTTAGGAACGCTTAGAGCAGGGGTGGGCAACCTTTTTGTGAGTGCGTGCCAAAACCAGCAAAATCTCTGACTCAAAATTCTTCTGCGTGCCAACCCTAATTTTTTGAGAACATGTTACGCCTACTTGATATTGCTTAAGGTGTACGTATGTAAAGAACCTTGAGAAAATAACAAAATTCATTTGAGCAACAAAAACAGTATATGATGATGAAAAATACATTTATTTTTTAATGTATACATGTACACTGATAGTCCGACAGAAAACTTTATGACTCCGTTTGATATTATCAGTGGGACTTTTGCTGCTGCATCACTGATGACAGAGATTTTACATCAGGTTTATATTTTGTGACCTTCAGAGATATGCACGAGCTACTACTTTCATCCGTCAGGCTACTCCTATTACGAGACTTAACAGAATTCATCACTGAGAACAAAGATTCACAAGCGTATGTGGATGAAACCAAAACACTGGTCAGATCTAGGAAGGCAGGGAGAGTTAAGGCAGAGGCATAGAAATTGCCTCTTCCCCTCTCTCGTCAATCCGTGTCTATGGTCTTTAAGATAACTGGTTATGTAAAATTATTTATTTAAGATGCACCTACACTGAATTTATCTGAAAAATAAAAAAGTCGATATTAAGAAAAAAATTGTAAATGGAAGATTATAAGAGAGGGTTTCACGTGCCAGCAAAAGTTACTGGCGTGCAATATTTGGCACACGTGCTAGGGGTTGCCCACCCCTGGCTTAGGGTATCAGTTTTGTGTTTGCTTAGTATCTCTTGTTAAACAGATTATATCAAAAGTATTTGCTCTATCAAATTAGGGAGAGTATCTTAAAGCAAACCTTTTCATCACGTGATATTAACCTCAAATTACAACTTAAGGCGGGTTTTTTAAAGATTAAAGAGAGGGGGGGAACACAATTTAATGACTTAGAACCCTGACTGGAGGGTTTCTCATAGCTTTGTGAATTTGAGCAAAGTGCTTACTTTACAGCTGTGATTTTTATATAATATTTCCTTTATTTTATATAAAGTTTCTTTAGTCCTGAAATGATAAAATGATTTCTCTTTGAGTGTGTGGTCTTTGGAATAGCATCTATTAGCATCACTTATAACAGAAATTTGGAATTTTGGCCCCACCCAAACCTTCATTAGAATCTGCATTTTAACCAAATGGTATGTATGCATATTAAAGAGAAGCATTGTTGCCACCATCTCAGTTACCAAGTCAGTTATCTCTTAATTTTTGTTAACCATCTGTTCTATTTCCAACATATCTGATGTTTTTCCCCAAGTTGGCTTGGATGTTTAAAACTTTCCTGAGGTGGCATTAGTTGACATCATAGTCATAAATAGATTCTAAGGTGGAAATTTAAGAACAAATGCCATGTTTTAAGAAAGATCCTATTAAAGTTAGATTTCTTTTAGGTTCAAGTCTCTTGCTATAATGGAAACTTAACAGTGATTATATTTAATATTTCTAGTGATGTTTCTCCACCTTGAGAAGCTGATATCAATGAGCTGATAAGATCACTACCAAATCAGAGAAAAGTACTCTCTATTTAGAAAAATTAATAACTTGTAGAACTTGGAAAGTCCATAGTTTCCCCCTCTTCTAAGGGGTGTATAGATGGATGGGCACAGATAGAATAAAGATATTAATCTGCAGTGTCTCTTATTTATTATGCCCAGGTGTACAATGTATGTTATGTTAAATGAAACGTCAGTACTTGATGCTGTGCTGTAAAGTGATGGTCCACAATACCTTATTCATATAATTTTGAAATCCAAAAGTTGAGGAAAAAAATATTTTACAGCTTCCTTGATATAACCTAAGCCAGTGGTCGGCAAACTGATTAGTCAACAGAGCCAAATATCAACAGTACAACGATTGAAATTTCTTTTGAGAGCCAAATTTTTTAAACTTAAACTATATAGGTAGGTACATTGTTATTAACTTAATTAGGGTATTCCTAAGGCTTAGGAAGAGCCACACTCAAGGGGCCAAAGAGCCGCATGTGGCTGGAGAGCCGCCGTTTGCCAACTACGGACCTAAACTGATTTGGGAACAAAAACTTGACCTGAATCTGAGCTGATTTGAGGCCATTTTTATCTTATTACCACACAATGCTAATATTCCTAAGTTTTGCTGCAGAAATGATTATAGGGTGTTGACTAAATAGCCTGTAGAGTATTACATGATATATGAAGTATATGTAGTATACTACCATTCTAAAATCTTAAAAATTTTAAATTCAGAAAGATACCTGGCTGCAAAGGTCTCTCATATATATGTACTAGAGGCCCTCGCAGTCCCAGCTTCGTCAGGAAGGACATCTGGTCTAATTAGATTATAGATTTTTTTTTTTTTATTGATTCCTGAGAGGAAGTGAGAGGGGGAGAGAGAGAGAAACATCAATGATGGGAGAGAATCATTGATCGGCTGCCTCCTACACACCCCACATTGGGGATAGAGCCTACAATCCAGGCATGTGCCCTGACCAGGAGTTGAACCGTGACCTCCTAGTTCATAGGTTGAAGCTCAACCATTGAGCCATGCTGGCTAGGCTCCAAAGGTTTCTTGGCTAAAATTAATAAAAATGGCAAGAGAAAATTTTATGTTCCAAAGATATCCTCAGATAACTTATAGCAGTTGACATATGAAATTCTGAAGTTAATTTTTTGTGGAGCAACAATACTGTTTGGAAAACTGCAAGTCATTAAAGGCACTTAACACACTGGCCTTTATGGAAAATACTTGGCATGTAACATTGCAGACTGTGTAACTAAACTATAAACTAACTCTATTTGAACCGTGTAATACTCCAATAACTCCCAATAGGATTTCTATGCAGGTGGTCTAAGATCTAGGAGTTGGCTTCAGAGTTAGGTTTTTAAATCAGATAACCATCTGAATTTTGAGGTAAATATCTGGAAATTTTGGAAGTTGCTTACATAATGAAGTTTTTTTCTTTCAAGACTTTTCTTTAGAGTAAGTGTATATTATAACATGTGACCACGAGCCCAGTTGAGCGTTGACCTATGAACCAGGGGGTCATGGTTTGATTACTGGTCAGGGTACGTGCCTGGGTTGCAGGCTTGATACCCAGTGTGGGACGTGCAGGAGGCAGCAAATCAATGATTCTCTTTCTCTTTCCCTTCAACTCTGAAATAAATAAATAAAAAGAAAAAAAATATGACCACTATAAAATATCTTGACAAGTATTTTTTTTAATTGTTTAAAGCTTTACATATGTCTCCTTCCCCCCGATTGACAAGTATTTTAATGCCAATAATATCTCAGATGAATGAAGGGGTGCTAATTGTACAAAAGTTTTTTCATGTCTTTAAAAGAAAATTCTTTAGGGGTTTATGATGCAGTTTTTTCCCGTGGGCTAGATTTTCAAGTTTTATAGCTCTGATTATAATTAATAAATTAGCCCAGTGGAAAAAATTTTGAAGATTGCATTCCAGAAAACTAAATTTTCTTCTAACCAACTGTTTCTATTGATGATGAAATCAGATTGAATTAATCATTAGCATATACCTTATGTGTTGTGTCTAAGTATGGAAAAAGGATGCAATTAATTGATTTGTTCAAATGGACTCTTAAAATTTGCTTAAAGTTTTCTTTACCTGATTATCATCAGTTAACTTTGTTATGTGTTTGTTCATGTAGAAATTTCATACGAACATCAGGGTTTTAAATATCCATACTCTGTCTCATTTACATGTGCCTTAATAGGACCTGCCCAACCTAAATTGATATTATTTTAACTAGGGGAATAAAATGTTCTTTACGAGTTTACTAGTACTATTAGAGGCCTGGTGAACAAAATTCCCATCAGATTCCCCGCCTCCCCCTTCCCTAGCTCCCTCAGGGCCCTGCCCTGCCTCTGCTGCTGATCACCAGCCATGTTCCCTGCCACTCCGTCATAGCGAGCGATTAAACTCCCATTTTCCTGGTCGAATTCCCAAGGGGACACTTTGCATATTAGCTATATGTATATATATAAATTTTCTCTTTTTTTCCTCATGTTTCACTGTTAATTGTCAGTAGAAAAGGCAAAATATTTACTCATTATGGAGATAATAAATTTTAGTTTTGGTAATTTAAAGATTCTGTGATGCAAGCAAATTCAACAGTACATTCATTAATGGTTGTTGGTGCTCTTTGACCATAAAGCTGAACAAAACTCATCATTGAAATTAGGGACCAGTTTTTCTAACGTTAAGTGTATCCTCTTGGCATGCATAAAGTAAGTAGTATTTGATGGTGCTTCCTTGCATGTGTAAAAGTAGCGGAAATATATTCTATACAAGCACAGTGTGAATAATAGCATGTTAACAAGAGTCAGTTGAGCCTAGAGACTTAACAATGACTATCAATATGTGTGTTCATTACACTCTCTATGCCTGGTCTTATTTCAATTTTTGAGTTTGAAGTTTCCTCCCCTCTTCCAAAAAAAATTTTTTTTAAAAACACTTAATTCCAATTAGGAGTAAAGGTGGTATTGGGTAAACTATAAAATTTAGGTAAGGGTCGGCTGCCATTCAGGGTTGGCCATGGTTAAAATAAGTCTAAGGCGGCTGTTATACATGAAGTGCTCTCAATACTGGAAAGGCGTAGGAAACATATTTTTGTTCTTCACTGCCATTTCAGGGTCATCATGCACACTTAAGCAATTTGTCACAAGCTAACTGTAGCAAAGATTTGGCCATTCCTCTCCCCCCCCTCCCCCTCCCTTTAGTCCAGTGTTAGCCATTCTTTTCTTTAATCCAGTGAATATTGTGAAGAACATTATGGCATAAATAGAAAATATTTGAATATTTGTACAGCATACAGTTGCAAGGATTAGGTTGATGTTCAGCCTGCCCAGACCATACCTAGCCTTCAGGAGGTCTGTAACTAACAGTAGGAGCCAAGATAAACGCTTTTGGAATATTCTGCTCTAAACTTTTTGCCTTTTTATTTTATGTATGCACACATTTCAATCTCTCTTTAGGATTTAACTTGCTATGGAGTTTTGTTCCCTTTTTTTCTCTTACAATCTGGCCTTTTGTAAACTTATGAGTTGGTCTTTGCTACCTTGAGCAAAGTTATTGGGGGTGGGTAATCTGTAATGTGTGTGGACTTGGTCCTTAGTTTAAAATTTTCTTATGAAAACAGAATCTTCTAGGACTGCTCTGTTTAGCACAGTAGCAAGTAGGCAGGTGACTATTTAAATTTAAAATAAACTTTAAATAAAACTTGAAATTCAGTTCCTCAGTTGCATGAGTCACATTTTGAGTGTTTGGGAGCTATATGTGGCTAATGGCTATTATTTTGAATAGGGATAAAGAAAATTTCAATCGCAGAAAGTTATATTGGACAGCATCACTCTAGGACAGTGGTTCTCAACTTTCGCGACCCTTTAACCCCTAGAGTGCCAGGCAGCACTATCACGCTCCTCCTGCAGTGTCACTATTAGATGCTAGTAGTTCACTCTTTATGTGGGGAAAAAAATATAAAAACCTTAACTCAAAATGCCTTGGCAATTTTAGCATAGTTCCTAGGATATTGGTTGGCACTCAAAGGGTTAATACAGTTCCTCATGTTGTGGTGACCCCCAACCATAAAATTATTTTCGTTGCTACTTCACAACTGTAATGTTGCTACTGTTATGAATCGTAATGTAAATATCTGATATGCAGGATGTATTTTCATTGTTTGCGACCCACAGGTTGAGAACCGCTGCTCTAGGATAATTGTTATTGTGAGTAGTATTAGCCATGATAATCGTAAAACATCTATTAATAATCATAAGAATTATGTATTCTCTTTGGTTTTTTTCTCCTTAGATTTGTGTAATAAAACAACTGTTTCTTTAAAATAATATTATAAGGACTTTTCAGGTGTTTTTTTTCCTTTTCCTTTTAAAAAAATCTTTGTTGTTAAAAGTATTACGTATCGTTTTCCCCCCATTGACCTCTTCTAGCCCACCCCTGCTCCCCGCCCCAGGCCTTCACCAGGACTTTTCAGTTTTATATTCTAGTTGAATTGTTTAGTTGTCTACATGTTCTTAAGACACAATTTTCTACTACGGCTTTATGTGCTAATGCAGACTGAAATTAATATTAGGTTTATGTTAACTGTATGACTTTCGATTACCTATTTCTTTTTACTGCAAGGGTCCTCTGATGTCCAGTTTATAAAGAGCTCCTAAATAAATATGGTGTCTTCTTAGCTCATCATGTTTGGCATGATGGAAAGTAGAATGGGATGTCCTAGTATGTTCAACATGGACACTATAACAAAACTCCCCAAATAATTAAGCAATCCTTAACATAGGAGATATTTGCTATCCTGAAATTCATGAAGAGCTCTTACAGGTAAATAGGAAAAAGAAGAAAAAAAATTGTAAAATAAGCAAAAAACTTGAAAACTATCTTTCACTAACAACTTAACAATTCTGCTCTCATGTGTGTGGCTTTAGACTCTGGTGCCTAAACCAATACTACTTAAACTGCCAATCAGCAAAATAGACTCTGGCACCAGCATGTAAAAGAGCACAGTGCTTGGTTCTTAACTTGTTGGTTAGCTAGTTTGCAGACCACAGTTTGACTAGCACTTTTTGGGAAGACCATAAAGATTGGAAAGCAGTGTACACCAGTTTTTATGTAATTACTCTTGAGAGTTACATAAATAATAGCAAGAAGTTATATTATAAATAATGGACATTTATAAATGTAGCAAAAAATGGGAAGTAATCTATAGGTCAGTTCAGATAAATAAACATGGTATATCTACACAGTAGGATACTACACAACAGTGAAAATTAATGGACTCCAGTCACATCAGTCCGCATGGATGAACTAAAATGATAAAGTAGAGCAGAAGAGGTCAGTCATAATAAACAGTAGTGATTCCATTTATAGTTTAAAACAGTAAAGCTACTGTTTTATGGGCATATAGAAGAATAAAACTATTAAATAACAAGAGAATGATGATTAGAAAAGTCTGACATGCCCTAGCCAGTTTGGCTCAGTGGATAGAGCGTCAGACTGCGGACCAGGGGGTCCCTGGTTTAATTCCAGTCAAAGGCATGTACCTCAGTTCCGGGCTCTGGTTAGGCGCATGCAGGAGGCAACCAATCAATGTGTCTCTCACATTGATGTTTCTCTCTGTCTCTCCCTCTCCCTTCCACTCTAAAAAAATCAATGGAGAGATATCCTCGAGTGAGGATTAACAAAAGAAAAGTCTGACATGCATATTCTTAAGTTTTCCTCTTGGAGAGGTGACAGATCTGCTGCTATAAGGTATTCAAAGTAGTAATTGAAAGTACATCTGTTTATAGGGTTATTTCCTACGCTGCACCAGGAGAGCTTGAAGTTAATATGGTTATGTATTTCCTGTTCGTGTTATGTTATAGTAGTTATCTTTAATGTTACCACCTCTTAATTATCAAAACTGATATTCCCTCCAGAAACAGATTTAGCTTTCATGTCAAACACTTTTTTAAAAAAGAGGAGCCTAATCTTGTCAGTTGTATATGCAGAAGCATATTGCTATGAAAATCCCATGTTTCATCTTCTCATTAAAGATATTTTTTAGAATTTATTGTGAGGCATTTCATTGGACAGCTTTGCACAGGTACTTCATCATATATAGCCTGTTGTGTTCATTCTTTTAGGGGTTCCCTCACCCCCCTCCCCCTTAAATATGTTCTATGCATTCTTGTTCTTTTCTGTCTTAAAATTCAAGCAGTCAGCTTTATATTCTTCCTCTAGGATTTCTCAGTTGTTTTCCAACCTCATCACCTGAAAAATAACTTTAAGGATGCTTATTGCCATTTCTGGCTTTCCTCTTACGTCAGTTGAAGCAAACCCTGTCCTGATTCTTCTGAGTACTCAATGTAGGCTATTGTTATTACCTCTAAGACTACCAGTTCCAGAGTGTAGCTTCCTGGAACTACTTTTTTTTAGCAGGTTTACCTGCTCCAGGCTTCACATCTGTAGTGCCCAACCCATTTTTTAGAAGTCTCTTCTAATACTCTTTTGCCCAGTTACTTCTAAAGGTATTCTGTAGGGTAAGTAACTTTTCTTTTGGAGGTAGAATGCAGAGGTGACTGACAGCATTGTGTCTATTTTTAAAGCTGTGAGCTGAGTGCTAAGTTATCAAATGCCAATGTAATAAAAAAAAAAAAATACAGTTAGAAGTGTCCTCAGGCTTCTTCAGAGTAATAGTAGTAGTATAAATTTCCAAATAGGTCAGGTTCTCATTTGTAATGAGTAAGAGTCCTTTTAGAAAAGTGGTTGATGTATTAAGGTTGGATTTCCTGAGTAGATGTCTCTGAAACAGTACTCTTCAACCGTTCAGCTCTCCCTGTTCTACTTCCAGGGAGGTCTTCACTTCAGAAATCCAAGACTCATATTCATCCAGCCTGGTGTCAAGTGGGCTGTTGCTGCCAGAATTATCTTGTGATTATTTGAGAGATGTATCAGTTTCTTCTGAAGTACAATCAACTGTAGAAGCCTTTGTAGCAGGTGTGTAACAAGGCAAGTGCCCAGTGCTGCAGCCATTACTCTTGGAGCTACCTTTTTGACGAACATGAGGACTCAACTGCCTCATGAAAGGCTCCAGGGAGAGCAGTGTGCAGTTCTTTGGAGATTTTTCTTTGGCAGCTCTTCATAAAAAATGTATTATCAAAAACACCAATGTGAAGGTGTATAGGAATGTTAAACAGTTCTTTCTTCCCAGCTATCCAAGAGGAAATTACTTATTATAAAAGTAGTATTGTGATTACACCACTTGTATTAGTGTAAAATAAGATGAGCTTTCTTTCACCATATATTGTATAAATAAGGGTTTTAGTTGTGAAAATAGCTTAAAGACTCTTGTGAGAAGAAAACACTTCCTAGTATCTATTGATAAAAGTAAATTTGCTCTTAAGTTATAAAGCATTTTGGAGAGAATGTAAGATTTACATGGGGTAGATTTTCTCAGATTTAATGTCAATAATTCAGTATCCAGCAGCACCAGACTATAGTATGTAATGGTCTATATTGTATTGGAGCCAGTAAACCAGTCCTGTTTCTGACTTACAAGCCATAAAAAGTGGTACAGTGTCTGTTAGGAATTTTACTCAGGATTAGAGCACTGGGAAGTTTGGCAGAAATTCCCTATGGTGTTTAAAATTGAGGTGGATTAACTTGGCAGATCTGGCATACAGCATAACCTCTGCTTACCCCCCAAGACACGCACACTTATTTTCATTTTGGCCGCCTAGAACACGCTCGTGTCTCAGATTCTGGGTTAATGTGTCATCACCAAGTAACTTTACATGTCACTTGAAAACATTTTAGCAAAATATTTTCTTTCTTTAGTGCTTGAATTAAGGTGGAGATGTTCTTTTCTGAGACAGTAGAGGTATGGTTAAGAACTACTTTTTAGGAATCCTTCAGTGAGGTTGGGGGTAGGAAAGACTCAAGATCAGCCCGCCTTTATCCAACTCTACTTAAGCCTCTTCCGTTGTGGAAATAGGTGGCTTCCAAAGGGACACTTTGAACAAAACGCATTGGTGGCTCAAAATGTATTGCAAACTTCCCTCCTGAAGGTTTTTGTGTTTTGCAGATTCTTTTGAGGAATTAGTTTTCCCTGGGCAAAGCTTTTAGTGCTTAACAGTAACTGGTCTTTAACAGTAACTGACAGCTGAGGTTTACATTTACATGTGAGTCGCTTGTGAATCAAGGTTTTGGGCTCCTTTTAAGAATGTGAAAGATGAATCATGTTTTCCAACACACTTCAAGGGAGTGTATTGCTGTCACCACCATTGCTAAGTTTAAGAGTTGTAAATCCTTTGTTCCATCTGTTTCTGAGCACCTACTCTGGGTTAGGAATTAGGAGAATATCAAAACCTTCAGAGAGCATTTAAGAAGATGGTGGAGACAGAACTCACTTAGCCACATTTACCATCTGTTATGTATAGGCTTTATTAGTATTGGTTTTAATAAACAATTTTATTGCAATGCTTGGTATAACTAAGTAAATTAATGTCCTATATTTCTTTTAGTGTTTTAAGTGTTTAGTCCGTTGGTCCTTTTGTCAAGTATTGCCAATATAATAAATGAGTTTTATTTTCCTATCAATGTCCTTTTGTGAGTCAACTAGAGGTTGGTAAGCTACTTCTATGGTTACTTCTGAATTGAGAGTTCCATTTCAATGATGGTATTAGTCACTCTATAAGCATTGTATCTTTACTTTAGAGCAGTGAATATTTTCTAATATTTTTGTTCATGTTGGTAGTACCATTATTTGCCAACTGTTTCAGTTTGGTGCCCTCAGTTGATGTTTAAAATTATTTCACTTCTACAAAAATGAGATTAGACAGAAAGCAGATCTGTTTTGAGGTGGAATTGGGGAATGATTGCAAAAGGGACATGAGGGAACTTATCTTTATAGTAGTGGTGATTACTGGGGTGTACACATTTGTCAAAATTGGGTACACATTGCTTGCAAACTGTTGATAAGGTGGATGAAAAAGGAAAAAATAATTTTGGGTTTTACTTGAGAGAATTAGACAAAAAAGAAGGAACAGCCCCAAGGTTAAAATGTAGAAAACATTTATATGAAGAAAGGTTAAAAGGCTAGGAATGAGTAGGCAGGATAAGATGTTTTTATACCATATTTGAATAAATTTATTGATTAACAACTGTGAGAATTTAATCTGAGAAATGGTTAATTTATTATGGGAATATGCTAAAGCTCTAATAAAGAAATTGTTGCCCTAGCCAGTTTGGCTCAGTAGGTAGAGTGTCGGCCTGTGGACTGAAGGGTCCCAGGTTCAATTCTGGCCAAGGGCACATGCCTGGGTTGCGGGCTCAATACCCAGTGGGGGTTGTGCAGGAGGCAGCCAATCAATGATTCTCTCTCATCATTGATGTTTCTATCTCTCTCTACCTCTTCCTTCCTCTCGGAAATCAATAAAGAAATATTAAGAAAGGAAGGGAGGGAGGGAGGGGAAAAGAAAAGAAACTGTTGTGTTGGTTTTCCAGGAAAAGGAATCCTGTGTGCTGAAGAGACATACTTTAAACATGACTTGATCAGCATCTCTAGAGTTAGCCTAATTAGTTATTCTGTGCCCCAGTGTCTTCAAAGGTAAAATGAGGTTAATAACATCATGGCTTTAAGGGTTAAGAAAATTGATACTAGATAGATGATATACTTAGAACAGCGCCTGGCATACTGCCGTAAAAATGTTTGCTGTTACATTTAAGCTAGTTTAGCAGGCAGTGAGAGTTGGATGTATAGGTTATGTAGATCAAAAATAGTTTGGGGGTGGGGGGGGACATCATTATCTCTATGACCACACTACTCTAGGAAAAGCCCTGAAGAATATGGGCATTCAGCAGAAAAGACTGCATGGAATGGGCCTGATCTTTTCTAAGTACTGAGGATCCTGACATTAGAGGAAAATTACCTTTTCCCTAAGCACTATTCCTACAAGAAACTAAGATTCATCTTGTCCTGACTCTAAAAGCTAGACTTCTTTAAAAAAATTAAAAAGCCTGTGGTGGTCTATAATTGATAACCCAAGATTCCCAAGTAAATATTACATATAAATAGTAGAATAGCCCTAAGTCAGTTTGGCTCAGTGGATAGAGTATCTGCCTATGAATTGAAGGATCACTTGTTTGATTCTGGTCAAGGGCATGTACCTGGTCGTGGATCATGCTGGAGGCAACCATTCCATGTGTCTCTCACACTGATATTTCTCTCTGTGTCTTTCCCCTTCCCTTCTACTCTCTGTGAAAATCAATGGAAAAATATCCTCGAGTGAGGATTAACAAAAATAAATAAAAATAGTAGAATATACTGAGGAGTCTTATGAGCAGAAACATTAGGCTAAAGACCTTGGTTAAATTATTTTTCGTTGTTACTAGAATAAATAAAAGCCTTTTTGCCAGAAAGATTTGTGGTATAATTTAACAAGAAGTTTCTACCGTACTCTTCTTACACTTAAACCTTTCTTCCCATTGAACTTTTTGAATGAGTAGCCTTTATATTTTCTGTTTCTCTTACTGCATAGTTGACTATCTCCCTAAAATGATGTTCTAGCTAGAGTTACATTGCTGAAAATAAATATGTATCCTCAATCCTACAATGTCTTACTTTCTGGGCACAGATTTATACCAGTCCTCGTATAACAAATTTTAGAGAATGTTCAGGCCACCATTTGACTTTACTGCATAAGTATGAGGTCTCATGTGAATATGCCCTATTAACTCCCTTGGTAAAATAAAAAAAATATTCTCACCTTTACAGTTTCTACTATTTCAGAAAGATTTGATGCCCTAAACCAGCAGTCGCCAACCTTCCGGACCTCATGGACCACCAGTTGGCGACTGATAACCTAAACTGAATGTAATTGACTTCTTGGTGGTTTGTGCTTTAAATTTTAAAACAAAGCATTGTTTGTATTTCATGAAATTTGACAGGTATTATGGCTTATTGGTGAGTTTGTTTTGATTGCGACCAGAAAGCTGACACTTTGGGAACCATTGGAGTATGCTTCTATGATGAGGGCCATCACCATGGTGAAGACCTAGGATAGAACAGGGTTGGCGGGAGGAAAATGGGTTAAAGACTCAAGAAAGGCTGTGCAAATTTTAAAGTAGGTTGCCAAGAGCTGGTCTATGCCCATTGTTAATGGAACAACCAGAAATCTGTACAGGACAATGAGTAGTATCCTGCCTGAAGAACTTCATTTGTGGACTTCATGTTTAAAAAAACACAAATCTGAGGAGAACCAAGATGGCAGCATAAGGTATAGACCTGTGCGTGCTGCCTCCCACAACAACATTTGAAACTACCAACTATAAGACAAAACAGCCATCATCCAGAACCATGGGAAAGCTGGCCCAGTGGAAGTTCTACAACTGGAAGGAAAGAAAACACATTGAGACTGAGTAGGAGGTGCAGAGGCGCCAAGAACAGAGGTACAGAGGCACGTGCCAGGCGGGCTGCAACTGGATGCGCGTTTTTTTTTTCAATTGGGAGGGGATACCAGCTCTCAAATCCACTGAGCTTGTTTGGGGCGGGATTCTGAGGTCCCAGACCCCTATGGGGAGAGGCTGGACTGACTTGCAGGAGGTCGGAGAGTGAGGGTGGCTTTCTCGTGGAGCTGCTCGCAGGGATCATTGTTGCTGTGGGGGCGCGGCACTGGGAGTCGCAGTCATGGAGAGGCAAGGAATCTCGGAAATGCTGATGACAACCATTGCTGTTTGCTCCGCCCTGGTGATTCTCTGAGACCCTGCCCTTCTCAATTTACACCCCCACCCAAGCTGTGCCAGTGGCACAAAAGGAACCACCTGCGAGGCTGTGACGCCCCCTGCGAGGCTACGACGACCCTTGTGAGGCTGCAATGGCCCCTGCGAGGCTGCGACGGCCCCTGGGAAGCCAGCGGAACCGCGTGAGCCCCCAGATGGCTTCGTCGACAGCCTTCGAACCAGCTCGCAGCCCCACACACAACTATCACCCGAGGGGTGAGAGCAGCTGTAGTGTTGCTTTCTCCTCGGTTTTGGTAGCGAAATCCTCATTTTAAACATAAGAGGATACATTATTTTAAAAAGCCGTTATGTGGCTCTGCACCCTTTCTGAGTAGAGCACGAACAAGTCGTGAGAGACCTTTCCCGAGCACAGGGACACGTTGAGGATGGAAATAGCTACATTTTCCATGTGTATGACCTTTGACCCAGTGACAAAAAGCGTACACCTATGGATGAGGACAGTGGGGGGGTAAGGGCAGAGGGTGGGGTGGGAACTGGGTGGAAAGGAGCTATGGGGGGGAAAAGGGGGAACAACTGTAATAATCTGAACAATAAAGATTTATTTAAAAAAAAAAACAACAAAAACCACAAATCCTTGCCTAAAGTAACCTAAGGACTAGTGAATTCAGCTTAAAAGATAAATGTTTATGTCAGTATATGCTGCCCCAAGGAGAATGGAGGTCTGGGGTAGTGGAAAGAGCTCTTTGGAGAGGGATGGGATTTAGTCTGATGCCTTTTTTTTTTAAGGTATATATTTTTATTGATTTCAGAGAGGAAGACAGAGGGGGAAAGAGATAGAAACATCAATGATGGCAGAGAATCATTCATCGGCTGCCTCCCACATGCCCCCACATTGGGGATCGAGCCCACAACCCATGCATGTGCGCTGACTGGGAATCAACCATGACCTGGTTCATAAATGGGTTGATGCTCAACTATTGAGCCACACCAGCTGGGCGATAAATATATTTTAAATCTTCAGCTGAGGATATCTTAATGATTTTAAAAAGTGGGGATGAGGGCAGAAACATTGATGTGAGAGAGAACCCTTCCATGTGTGCCCTGACTGGGATCCAACCTGCAATCTAGGTATGTGCCCTGACCAGAAATCAATTTATATTGAATGCTTACACTCTACTGCCCCTAGTGTCAGCTTCTATAGAATCATATTCACCACTACTTAAGATGGTTTATTTTATTTTGTACTCATTGTTAGAAATTTTGTATACTTTTGGTATACAGGACAATGCTCCAAACAGCTGAGCCACCCAGCCAGGGCTCCGATGCCTTTTTAAAAATCAGTTACCAGCTGAAACCGGTTTGGCTCAGTGGATAGAGCGTCGGCCTGCGGACTGAAAGGTCCCAGGTTCGATTCCGGTCAGGGGCATGTACCTGGGTTGCAGGCTCATCCCCAGTGGGAGGTGTGCGGGAGGCAGCTGATTGATGTTTCTCTCTCATCAATGTTTCTAGCTCTCTGTCTCTCTCCCTTCCTCTCTGTAAGGAATCAATAAAATATATATTTTTTAAATAAATAAATAAAATAAAAATCAGTTACCAGTAAATGGTTTAGGACATACAGTGAACTTAGCTTATACCTGGTTTTGAATTACGATAGCATTTTTGTGTTTCTGGCAATTGGCAACTTAATTTTAGCTCTAACTACAACCTTTTGAGGAAGTAGTTAAAGATCATTAACTAAAATTTAGAGAAAATGACCTAGAATTGCAAAGCTATTAAATGACAGGGTCAGGACCAGGTCTTCAGACTTCTAGTTAATCAGCTCACCTCATAAGAGACATATATTGCTAACCTGACCTATACAGTCTGTAACAAATTTCCTCTTACGTCACCCTCCACTTCCACTGACATATTACTTAACTTTCATCTGCTCTTAACATTTTATTTAGAAAACATTTATTTGAGTTACCTGGTAGCATGCTCTATTATCTGGCTGGCAATATATTGAAACTCAGTATTTTAATCTCTTGGCTGTAGATACTTAATTCACTAATTCACAAGCTTTTTTTACTTAAAATTAGTAAATTGTGTTATGGAAGAACTACAAAACAAGATGATGATTAATACAGATTGTGTCTGCAACTTTATGTAAATAAGGTGACCATATTGATTTGTAATAAATTGTGCATATGTGTGGATTATCTTCTCTAAATTCACATCATATTGAGCTTTTTATAAAAATATATAAAATACGCACTTTAAATTGGCACTCAGATGTTTCTGAAAATGTTGAGTGATCATACAGAGTCCTCATTAAATTAGGCATTTAGCACACTTTCGTTGACAACTCATACACAAAGGTAACTACTGAAATAATACAAATTTTTAAATAACTTATGTTTTGACAGTTTGTTGCATATTCTAAGGACCCAGACATAAGGATTGGTGGCCCGTCTCTTGTTTTTCCTGGTTTATGACTTTCGGCTTTGTGGAATACGGCTGAGATGAAAGGATTTATTGACGATGCAAACTACTTCGTTAGCCTGTTGGATGAAGGAACAAACCTTGGAGATGTTATTGATAACTATGTTAATGAACATACCCTGGTAAGTGTGCTGTCTTACATTTCTCAAATTTCTGAATTCTAAAATACCAATGCTTTATTTCCAAGATGTTAACCTAATAAAGTACCTGTTCCGATGTTAACTTTTCCAGGTTGTCTTTTTTCTAGGTTGCCTTAACACTCCCCGTTCCCCTTGAGTAGGGATGAGGTTTTCTTTCCAGCCCACATTTTTTAAAAAACATGCTCCCTGATAGCCCTTTCCCTGCTGTGCCCTTGACTGAGAATTGAATCCTCCATCCTGCGGTGCTGAGGGCCCAAGCTATAACCACTGAACCGCACTGACCAGGACTAGGTCTTCATTTATATTTCAGATAATCTTGTGTATGTGGACTGAGAATTGATAATTTACATTGAATGCTTACACTCTACTGCCCCTAGTGTCAGCTTCTACAAAATCATATTCATGACTACTTAAGATCATTTATTTTTATTTTGTACTTATTGGTAGAATTATTTTTGTTTATCACCTTACTGATAGAATTTGCTTTTTTATTGGAGCTAATTTCCCATATTCCCCAAATTTGTTGAATTGTTTTCATGTTACTAGTGTTTAGTAATAGGATGAAAAAAACTTGTTCTTCTAGGGGTAGGTAAATAGAGAAAAATAAAACCAAAAAACTAATCTCCTCTTAACTTTTATAGATGTACTCACCTTCCTACACCCCAGCAAAGTTCCTTTATTTCTGGCTTATCCTGCCATCAAAATTCGTGGGGGGTTGGGGGGGAGCCACACTTTGTCATACTATTCAATCTATTCTATAGCGAAGTCACTCTTCAGTTAATCTCTCATGATCTTTGACATTCTCTTTTCATCCATTCTTGTTTACAGTCTCAAATATCCCACATTTAGTAAATAGCTGTGCTCTCTTAATGATTTTATTTAATTGTATGGCTGAAGGTTGGTTTACAACTGAATATCTTGTTTCTCTTGCTGGTACTTAAAATTGCTTTTTTTCCCATGTTAAAGTAAAAATAAAATATCTGCTTTAGAACATTAGAAATGGCATGTCTTGTAAGGATGGGATAATTTCAGTACAACTGTCCCATATCTGCCACTCATAGCCCATAATTTCCATCATGTCTATTTCCTGGCATGTTTCAGTAGTATATATATTTTTCAAAACTATGTTTAAAAAATAGAAAGCAGTAGTAATGGTTTCATGGCTTTCAAAAACAATATTTGGATGTTGTATATTCTAAATAAGATTATTTTATCTGCCAACCAACATTTTCTGGCTGACATGTACAATCATCTCTCTACTCCAGGAGTAGGCACAGCTTTAAAATCATTACAGATCTTCCCCGAATCCCTAATAAAAGCACTTTTCTTTTGAAGGAAGGATATTTTTACTCTGGTTTATCTGATATTTAGTATACTTCTGGAATTTTAAATTTAATTTTGCTTTTTAAACAGTAGTATGGATGGAAATAGGTAATCTCCATCCCCTCTATTCCTAAAAAGTAAAATTGAGGCAATTCTGAAATAGAAAGTCATTATAACATTTTTAAATCAAAGTACAGAATATTTTATATGCCACAATATAGCAAAGCAAAAAGTCAGATTAAAAAAAAAGAATGTTTAGATTCTCCTTTGTTCAGTCTAGCTTAATTCTTCACAAGCCTTAAATGTAGTGTATAAATAATACATGTTTTGGCTCATTTGTGGAGGAAAAAGGGAGTTCTTTCCTACTCAGTGGTACTCTATTTTCAGTAGTTGTGACTGTTTCTCTTTTTTTCATGAACATAATAGACAGGGAAGAATGCATTTTTTGTGGGAGATCTTGGGAAGATTGTGAAGAAACACAGTCAGTGGCAGAACGTAGTGGCTCAGATCAAGCCATTCTACACAGTAAAGTGCAACTCTACTCCAGCTGTACTTGAGATTTTGGCGGCTCTTGGAACTGGATTTGCTTGTTCCAGTAAAGTAAGTATTTTTTTCATTATTTTGCCATTAAACTACAACACTTAAAAATTAATTTTCTGACTTTTGGTTACCCACAACAGTTGGAGAAAAACTTCAAGGAAATTTGACTTCTGGATAGGTTTTTTAAAAACTCTTACTTAAATTTGAAGCCTAATAGTGGAATTGATCAACTTTTTAAGTGTGCTATCAATGAAAGGAAAGTTCCAATGAGATGAGACTTTTAAAAGTTTTCTTTATGTTTGACACTTTTCCTCCCTCGTTCATATTCTCTCCCCCCCACCCCATATATATATTTTTATTGATTTCAGAGAGGTAGAGAGAGATAGAAACGTCACTGATGAGAGATAATCATTGATTGGCTGCCTCCTGCACATCCCCTACTGGGATCTAGCCCGCAACTCGGGCATATGCCCTTGACTGGAATTGAACCCAGGTTCCTTTAGTCCACAGGCCTACGCTCTGTATCCACTGAGCCAAACCAGCTAGGGCTATTCCTCATTCTTAGGCTAGACCTAGCTAGACCAAGTAACTTCTGATGACAAGTAATATTCTAAATTAAATTTCTCTGGTGGTAATTATACCTTTTAAAAGGTTTTAACACAGGGTAGTATAGTAAGCATTACCAGAATATATACTATGGCATTATGTAATACTAATTTAACCTCATGTAACTTGAATTTAACAAAAACTAAATAAAAATATTAAGGTAGTAATTGAGTGAAAAGGAATGGGAAATTTGCCTTTTAGATGACACTATTTAACATGTATTTTTACAGACTGAAATGGCTTTAGTGCAAGAATTGGGTGTGTCTCCAGAAAACATCATTTACATAAGTCCTTGCAAGCAAGTGTCTCAAATAAAGTATGCAGCAAAAGTTGGAGTGAACATCATGACATGTGACAGTGAAGTCGAATTGAAGAAAATTGCACGTAATCATCCAAATGCCAAGTAAGTGTAAAACTTAGTACCTGGGTAGATTATCTTCATTGCTTAGGGTTTGGGTTTGTCTTATCCTGGGAAAAGTAGGCAGTTATGTAGAGCAGTGGGGTGTATTGTAATTACTTATTTAAAATTTCTATATAGAAAATGCTAGTGTTTTATTGGCTATTTCTGACCCTTCAAGTGGAGTTAGGATAAGATAAGGACAGTTTAGGGCATGAATTTATAATCTTTAACTTAAGGAAGATGTGGTTGGTGGGATAAAAATTAGGGCCACAGCTATATTTTTATAACCATATTAACCCTAACATATGTCATATTAGGAACAAGATGCATTTTGGTCAGCTTTTTTCCATTTAGCTAAGGATATATTCTGCTCTTGGCTTTAGGTCTTGAATGGTTGTCCTTAGTGATTTGAGGGATTTCTTTAAAGTCGACACTTCTATTTGAACAGGAAGTGTGATATATATATATATATATATAAAATATTTTTTTTACTTTGCATTCCAAGACTCTTTTAAATTAAAAAATTTACTTTTTAAAAGCAAAACGTTTTGCCCTAGCTGGTTTGGCTCAGTGGATAGAGCGTCAGCCTGTGGACTGAAGGATCCTAGGTTCGATTCCGGCCAAGGGCACATGCCGTGGTTGCAGGCTCGATCCCCAGTGGGGGGCTTGCAGGAGGCAGCCAATCAATGATTCTCATCATTGATGTTTTTCTCTCTCCCTCCCTCTCCATTCCTCTCTGAAATCAATAAAGAAATATATATTTTTTTAAAAAGCAAAAAGTTTTAAGGCAAAAATAATCTCAAGAGGGATTCAATATATACTAAAAGTATATTGTACTAGCACAAAATTACTTGCTTGCTTTGCTTTCAGAGAGGAAGGGATAGGGAGAGAGAGAGGTAGAAATATCAATGATATGAGAGAATATCTTGTCGGCTGCCTTCTGCACGCCGCACAACCCAGGCATGTGCCCTGACCATAAATCGAACCATGGTCTCCTGGTTCAGAGGTCAGTGCTCAACTAGAGCCATGTGAGCTGGGCATGTTTGCTTACTTTGAATGAGTTATATGTTCCTGGAAATGTATCATCCATATTTTTTTTGTATATTTATAATTTTCTTAAGTGATGTTAATGTTATCCTGAGAAAAAGGTATCCTGATAGGATTGATTACCCTAAAAACCTTTGGGCTTTTAAAGGAAATTTTCTAGAGAACTGTCTCTAAAAGTTTCTGTTCCATGATCTTCTAAAGATAAGCCCTAATTTGGATGGAATGTTTACTGTGTTAAATTGTAAACTGAATGGTACATTTTTGCTAGAATTTATTCTACCCATAGAATAATTTAGTTTTTATCAGACTTGCCCACTCATCAGTCATTCACCAAAACTTCCTTGGAAAAACAGTATTTGTGTATTTGCAGTTTTTAGTGGTTTTGTAATCATTTGAAGATCTCATCATTTTATCTAGATTGTCATGGTTTGAAAGGAAATACCAAGTAAATTTAAGTCAGTAGTTTAAAAAGCTTTTATACAAATAAAATAACTGAAAGCTTCCCAAATTTTTTGTTAGATATAAGAGGTTAATAGGAGGAATGTTCATGCCGAAGCTGGTTTGGCTCATTGGATAGAGCGTCGGCCTGTGGACTGAAGGGTCCCGGGTTCGATTCCGGTCTAGGGCATGTACCTTGGTTGCGGGCACATCCCCAGTAGGAGATGTGCAGGAGGCAGCTGATCGATGTTTCTCTCTCATCGATGTTTCTAACTCTCTATCTCTCTCCCTTCCTCTCTGTAAAAAATCAATAAAAAAAAAAAAAAAAAAAAATAGGAGGAATGTTCAGAATAAGTGGGTGGAAAGTTAGTGGCTAGAATAATTTAGAAATTTGAAACATTTGAAGCCCTAACATTTTTACTGAAAAAAATGATGGCATTGCTATTCAATTTAGTCTTTCCAGGTGGATTTATGGACTGATGGACTTCATTTGAAAGTAATGTCTTTCATTACAGAGCCTTACCTATCCTTGCTGCTACAACAGAATCTTAACTTCCTATTTCCAAATTCCATCCTTTTAAGCTTCATGCTTTAGGCCCTAATTGCTAGTTTTTTCTCTATACAGGATTGTTTTTCACTAGGTTCACTTGATTCATCCGTCGCTGGATTTGGGAACACTGGCAACATAATGAAAATTTCTACAATCTTCAGGCTTCACATGTGCTGATGATGATGTAAACCAACTCTGCCCCAATCATCTTCCCCTTCTCTTAGGGTCTTACTACATATTGCAACAGAAGATAATACTGGAGATGAAGAGGGTAACATGAAGTTTGGCGCTACCCTGAAGAACTGTAGGCATATCTTGGAATGTGCTAAGGAACTTGATGTCCAAATTATTGGGGTTAAGTGAGTATTTGTTTTAAAATCATTTTATGGTGATAATCTTTGTCTTAAGATTATTGCTTTAAGACTTCATTTGTATGAATTCATAGATTCAACTTCCAGTTTTGTATATTTTATATATATATATATATATAACTTTTTTTACCTCTTAGTGTAGGAAAAAACTAAATATGCTTTGTTCTTTATATTATTTTGTGCTTCTATCTCCCATCCAATTTTCTGAGTTTAAAAAATTGTTCATAAAGATGAATAAAGAATCATTGGTGTTAATCGCTACTTTGGGTGACAATGTTGACATATTTGAGAGTTTTCACATTTCAACTCAATTTTATTTTTTAAGTTAACATAGAGGGGAAATAACTTTTTGAGGGTAAACTATGAATTTTAACAGATTTATGTAATCACTGCCACAATCAGAGTACAAAATTATACTTCAATTACATTTAGGTATTCTCTTCTAAATCTGTCACTTACGTAATATTGACAAGTTCAGATGTCAGTAATATTCAGCTGAGTTAACGTTCATTTGTATTTCACAATAGACATGTTTTTATATTTTGTCAGATAAAATTACACATTCATATTAATGGTTTTTGTGGCCCAGTTTTATTGGTGGAACTTGTTACTCTACCATATCTGCATAAATCTTCCCTTCCCCAATCTGATAGCCATGAATCATGACTGATAACTCATTGTTAAGTATTGTAACTTGATAATTAGAGGTTAGGGCTTTTAATACTTTAACTATTTGGTAAAGTTAAGGTAAATACTTAATTGTGTCAATATGGTGAATGAGAATTGAAAGGAATTACAGGAAGGACCTCTAAAATTTGCTACTGCTTTAAATTTATTACTTTATTTCTTTCAGATTTCATGTTTCAAGTGCTTGCAAAGAATCTCAAGTATACGTACATGCTCTATCTGATGCTCGATGTGTGTTTGACATGGCTGTAAGTTTTTTCCTTAAATTTTGATATTTTTATCAGGTTGTTAGAAAGACACTTTTATCTCTGAAGTACTCTCGTTATACTTATGACACACACCGTACTTATTTTTTTACATTATAAGCAGAGTTCCATACAGTTCATTTTTAAAGTGTGTGAAAGAATTAGTGATTTACTTGTCTGCAAGACAGCACAGACAACATCAGGAAGCTAACATATATAACATTTAATTTGCTTCTGTTAGGAACCAAAAAACTTGCTGTATTAAATGTCAGAACAGATATTTATCAACCTGGGAGGGGGTTTTCAAAATGTCCCTATTTTTCATCTCTAGGGAGAATTTGGCTTCACAATGAACATATTAGACATTGGAGGAGGCTTCACAGGAACTGAATTTCAATTGGAAGAGGTAAACTCAGTGGGTGGACATACTGGAATAATCTCTCATTCTTTGCTACTTAGGTGGTAGATGAGTAAGTAGCCTAGGGTTTTTACAGTGGCAGGAACTAAAAGCCTGTAATATCTTTTTAAAAATATATATATATTTTACTGATTTTCCACAGAGAGGAAGGGAGAGGGATAGAGAGTTAGAAACATCGATGAGAGAGAGAAACATAGATCAGCCGCCTCCTACACACCCCCCACTCGGGATGTGCCCTCAACCAAGGCACATACCCTTGACCGGAATTGAACCCGGGATCCCTCAGTCCGCAGGCTGACGCTCTATCCACTGAGCCAAACCGGTTACGGCAAGCCTGTAATATCTGTTTAAAATTTGATTCTAAGAAAATGAGCAGGCAATGAGAAGACCTAGCTAACTTTGATAAGTTTAATAAAATAAACTTTTTTTACCTCTGTGTCATAATAACTTTATCACAGAAAAATTTCTATTCTTTTGTGCTCTTACAGACTACTTGATGGTACAAATTCACAACGTGGATAACTTAAGCTATTTTATCCATGTGTGCGTCACTCCTTAATTTCCTGCTCTGTCCTCCTCCACGTTCTATAATACCTAAAAATCGATTTGAAATTTTGCTCCCTTTTTGCTAGACAGGAACGTGGCTTAATTTGAATTGTCTAATCCAATATTGAAACCATAATGTGGGATTTAAAATCCATAGGTGAATCATGTTATCAGCCCTTTGTTGGATGTCTACTTTCCTGAAGGATCTGGCATTAAGATCATTTCAGAACCTGGAAGCTATTACGTGTCTTCTGCATTTACACTTGCAGTTAATATCATTGCAAAGAAAGTTGTTGAAAGTGATAAATTTTCCTCTGGAGGTAAGTTACAAAGTTTATAGTTTTCTTCTGTTAGTAGATAATTCCAGTTATTTTGAACATGAATTTATCAGATACTATAGTGTAATTATATTGTATGACATTTTATGGATTATATAGGTGGGTGGTCTTCAGCCAGCTATAGGCAGTTAGGGAACTTTTCAAAATGTCCATCAGACGTCCTGAATACAATTCTCATGTGCTGATGTTGAGCTAGGCATGTTTTAGATACACTTCTCCCAGGTGATTCTCATCCCTTGTTAAGAAGCAGTGTTTTATTATGGGGTTTTTTTTTTTAGTCACATGAGTCACAGGGAGAATCTGCCTCGTACTTGCTTACATAGCAAAGGCCAACAGAGTCCTTTTAATCTAGACAGTCTAAAAGTATCATTTATTTATTTTCAAAATTCACTATTTAAAAAAAAATACTTTTATTGATTTCAGAGAGGAAGGGAGAGGGAAAGAGAAACATCAATGATGAGAGAGAAGCATTGATCGGATGCCTCCTTCATGCCCCCCACTGGGGATCAAGCCTGCAACCCCAGGCATGTGCCCTCGACCAGAATCGAACCTGGGACCCTTCAGTCCACAGGCTGACACCCTATCCACTGAGCCAAACTGGCTAGGGCTAAAAGTATCACTTTTTAAAAAATGGGTAGGAAGGTACTGTTCTACATTAAGGAGACTTATTTCTTCCCGTAGTTTTTTTCCTGTAAATAAGCAAGAGTGAGGTAGTCTTTTTTTTTTTTTACCTTTGAGTTCTTAATAAACATATTTGTATATCAAGAGCTGTGTGATACACCACAGGGCACATTTGGTTTCTACCTCTCCCTGTTGTAACTCCCTTCCCAACGAGAAACCCGCTCCCGTTATTCCTCTCTCTCACTTGCTTAAGCCTAGAACACACAGAAGGAGTTTCCAGAATAGCCGATCCATACCACTGCACAACAGCAAGCCATTAACTAGACCAAGCGTGTCAAACTCAAAGGCTAGTACGAGCCAAATCAACAAGGTTTAAGTTTATGTGGGCCGCAAAAAAAAAAAAAGGCTTCCATTTTCATAGAAATGTAGGTTTATTTCAATTGAGACATGCTGAATACAAAGGGCTGAAATCAATGTCATTGTTAACATAAAATAATAGAACATTTTAATAAGAATGAATATTTTTTCTTGAACATTAACTTACCAGACACTGAATAACTGCACAAATTCATAGGCATAACGCAAGTAAACCTATTTTTCTTGTTCTCCAAAAGCGAAATATTTTCTGTTGCACACAGCAAAGAAGTCAGTACAAGACTAATGACGATGTGGCAATCAGCTGCTAAAATATTAGCTGCTAGTATTAGTGGAGAGAAATGGTGTGCCTGTGCGTAAGGCACATAAGGGAAATGAATGCAACACGATTATAGTAATCAGTCATTAGCGAATGTAGTTCTTTATTAATAATTATGCATAATAGGATATTGTAAAAATTAGGTTATGAAATTTTTATTAAAACGTTTCTTACCGTTATATTGGCTGAGCCGCAAAAATACTCGTTGAGGGCCGCGAGTTTGACAAATTGAACTAGACTCAGTATCTGTTTAGGTTTGGGGTGTTTTTTTTTTTACATACAGTGAGCACAATCTTAAGTATGTTATTTGATGAGTTAATGAAGACATATAGTGATATCCCTTTCAAAATATAATTTTCATATCTTAGAATTACTTTTTCTCAGTTATGTTCCCTCGCCAGACAAACACTATTCTGATTATTTTGCTGCCATAGATTAATTCGAACTGCCTTTACTTCATATAAATGGAATCATATAGCACAGTGGTCGCCAACCTTTTGGACCACACAGACCACCAGTGGTCCGCAGACTACTGGTTGGCAACCACTGATAATAGAATATATTCTTTTGTTTAAGAAAGCTCAGTATAATATATCTGATTGAACCATTTTGTTTCATGTTTATTGCTAATATTCTGTGAATACAGTTTATACATTCTCTTGCTAATGAATATTTAGTTTCAGTTTTGGGCTATTATGAATAAAACAACATTCTTGTACAAATCTTAATACTTGGGTAAATGATTAAGAATAGAGTTGTTCGGTCATAGAATAGATGTTTTCAAAAATATCAATGTGGTGGTACTTATTTTACCCTCCTTCAGGCAGTGTAAATTATATGCAGGTTCTGCTTGTTTCCCCACTTTTATTGATTTTTTAAAATATATATTTTTATTGATTTCAGAGAGGAAGGGAGAGGGAGAGAGATAGAAACATCAGTGATGAGAGAGAATCACGCCCCCCACCAGGAATGGAGCCCGCAACCGGGCATGGGCACAGTCCCCAGGCCGATGCTCTATTCACTGAGCCAAACTGGCAGGGGTGGGCAAACTTTGACTCGAGGGCCACAATGGGTTCTTAAACTAGACCAGAGGGCCGGAACAAAAGCATGGATGGAGTATTTGTGTGAACTAATATAAATTCAAAGTAAACATCATTACATAAAAGGGTACGGTCTTTTTTTTTTTTTTTTTAGTTTTATTCCTTTCAAGCGGGCCGTAGTTTGCCCACGGCTGGGCTAGGGCAATTTTTTTTTTATTGCATTGCATTGCATTGCATTGCATTGCCTATCGTATCCATTCATTAAGTGTGTGGTGGTGATAGCTCATTGTAGCTTTAATTTGTATTTACCTGGTAATGAATGATGTAGAGCACTTTTTCATATGTTCATTGGTTATTTTCCTTAGTGTAATGCTTTTTTTTTTTTTAGGCTAACAGTTTTGTTTAAGGTTATGTCAGTACATATCTGTGGGTTGTTTTTATTTTTTTAACATTGACTTTTAGAGAGAGAGGAAAGGAAGAGGGATAGACAGAAATATTGATGAGAGAGAAACATCATTGATTGGCTGCCTCCTGCACGCCCCCTGTTGGGGTTCTAGCCTACAACCCTGGCATGTGCTCTGACCTGTAATCCAACCGGGACCTCCAGGTTTATGCCCAACCACTGAGCCACACCGGCTAGGCTGTAGGGGTGTTTTAAGTTAAATATTTTGAGGCCTGGTGCACGACATTTGTGCAGGGGAGAGGGGGAGTTCCTCAGCCTGACCTGCGCTCTCCTGCAGTCCCTGACCCCTTGGCTTAGGCCCGCTCCCACCACCACTGCTGTGCTCGCCAGCTGTGAGCCCGGCTTCTGGCTGAGTGGCACTCCCGCTGTGGGAGCATACTGACCACCAGGAGGTAGCTCCTGTGTTGAGGATCTGTCCCTTGGTGGTTAGTGCACGTCATAGGACCGGTTGTTCTGCCGTTTGGTCAATTTACATATTAGCCTTTTATTATATGGGAGGATGTGAAAACTAGGAGTCCGTTCTATAAATTTTTAATGTGAAAACTAGGAGTCAGTTCTATAAATTTTTAATGTATTTGATATGCATTTCATGATAACTATTAGGCTTTTTACTGTAAATTCACCTTCATTTTTTCCTCTTTATTTCAGTAGAAAAAACCGGAAGTGATGAACCAGCCTTTGTGTATTATATGAATGATGGTGTTTATGGTTCTTTTGCAAGTAAACTGTCTGAGGACTTGAATACCATTCCAGAGGTTCACAAGGCAAGTTCTATTACAAATAATGTTAAATCTGCTCACTTGGCAGTTTGTAAATTGAGCTGATATTTTAAAGCTGTATCCTAGTTTTTGAAGAAATACTTTAGGTTAGGTACTAGTGCCCTTTTTTGAGGATCTGCATTCTTCTTTAGTCTGTTGCTTTAGATCAGTGGTTCTCAACCTGTGGGCCGCGACCCCTTTGGGGGTCAAACGACCCTTTCACAGGGGTCGCCTAAGACCATCGGAAAACACATGTATAATTACTTGTTGTTTTTGTGATTCATCACTATGCTTTAATTATGTTCAATTTGTAACAATGAAAATACATCCTGCATATCAGATATTTTACATTACGATTCATAACTAGCAAAATTACATTTACGAAGTAGCAAAGAAAATAATTTTATGGTTGGGGGGTCACCACAACATGAGGAACTGTATTAAAGGGTCGTGGCATTAGGAAGGTTGAGAACCACTGCTTTAGATGGAGTTATGAAGGACTACCACTGACCCTGGCTCTAGACCTGCCTTTCATGGCACATTGGATCTGAGATAGTAAAAAATGCTCTTATCTACCCCCAGATTCAGTAACCTGCGTGAGAGAAAACTTACACTTTAAATACTTTTTCTTTCCTACAGAAATACAAGGACGATGAGCCTCTGTTTACAAGCAGCCTTTGGGGTCCATCCTGTGATGAGCTTGATCACATTGTGGAAAAGTGTCTTCTTCCTGAGCTGAATGTGGGAGATTGGCTTATCTTTGATAACATGGGAGCAGATTCTTTGCATGAACCATCTGCTTTTAATGATCGTCAGAGGCCAGCTATTTATTACATGATGTCATTCAGTGATTGGTAAGGTGTTTTTATTTTAAAGCAGATTTGATATTTGAGGTGACAGAATGTTTGCTAATTTTAAAAAAAAATACATATTTTTATTGAGAGGGAGAGAAAGATAGGAACATCAATGATGAGAGTCATTGATCAGCTGCCTCCTGCACGTGCCACACTGGGGATCAAGCCCACAACCCGGGCATATGCCCTGACCGGGAATCGAACCATGACCTCCTGGTTCAGAGGTCCACGCTCAACCACTGAGCCACACCGGCTGGGCACTAATTTTAATTTTGTGATGAGTGCATAACTTATAAGTAATAGCAAAACATTAATCTTTTAAGGGTTATTGAAAGATATTTTATTGTCTGTTAAGTAGTTCGGTGATCTTTGCATAAATTCTGAATTATCTTTTATGTAGGTATGAGATGCAAGATGCTGGAATTACTTCAGACACGATGAAGAACTTCTTCTTTGTGCCTTCTTGCATCCAGCTGAGCCAAGAAGACAGTTTTTCCACTGCAGCTTAAACAGGCATTAACGAACGCTTCTTTAGATCTGAAGTTGCAGGTTAAGCTTGTCTGGTCTACATTCCAGTGTGGGAAAAATTCAATCAATCTTATTCTGTTAATTCTCTTGGAAACAAACTACTAGTAATAACTATTTGGGACCAGACAAAAACAGCTTTCATCTATAATTCATTGGGGGTTAATTGGGAAATTTAGATGATGTATCCAGATTTAAACTTACCAGTTTGTTCTGCCCCTTAAGCGTTTAAAATAAAATATGCAACAAAATGGATGACTTAGTGGAGATGGAAGCCCATTAATTGGGTTCCCCATTAAATCGTTTACATACAAGTACACAGTTTTTATACTAAGGATTCGTGTTTAAAGTCTTGTAAAGTTAATGTCTTTCACCCAGATATATCAGATGTCAGTGGAAGACCAGTGTGACTTCATTAGATATGTTTAGTGTATTTAGAAAGTGTAAATTTGTGCTTTGAACTGTAGTTTAATAAATGTAAAATTGCATCATAGTATTTGTTGTATTTGACCTAATGTAACCCTTGTATGATTGCAATAAAATTTTGTGTAGATTTTACTGTTTTTTCAGGCTAAAACTTTGGGAAAGGGGCTAGCTAGCAAAGGTAGTTTTGAAATAGATGTGTATATGGACTGTTTTGAAGGTTATTTTCTTTTATAGCCCACTTAAATTTAGTTTGATTCAGTACATTTCAGTTATTTAACTAGTAATTTAAATAAAATGTTTCATTGTGAAGTTCAGATGCATCATGGAGAGTTAATGTGCAGTAAGCATGATGTTTAACAATTTTAACACCAAAAATGTTAATCCTGCATAAACCAATTGTAATAATAGGTGTTTCTGTATAGATAGAATGCATAGAGTAACTTAGTAAATCTTTGAATCACAAATCTTTTGGCTGAGATGGACAATTCTATTAAATACTCTGAATAACCTGGGGGGAGGAAAATTAAAATTGCAGAAAACTCTGCAGCACACTAAAACTTGAAGAAGGGCTACATCTATATCCAGAAACCTGATACTCTTGCATGGAATATTATTTAATTTCAGAGTTGTGAGGGGCTGAGGGGGAATCACACCTATTTCCAATTTCTCAGTTTGCAGTGATTTCAAACTTTAGGGGTTTGTTTTATTTAGCCAATCGATTAGTTTCTTATTTCCCCATTTGTTCAGCTTAGTTATTGCTTTTAATTCTTTTCATACTAAAATTTTATGGTGATTGGGGGGAATGGAGTTAGGGTCACTTATCTGACAGTTGTTGCCAGGAATTTGCATTGTTCACTGCTAGTATATTAGTAATCCTAGATCTCAGAATCATAATTGTAATAAAATAAACAACAGGGGTCATATTTTCCTAACTTACTCTATGTTCAGATGTAGAATTTCTGTCTCCCAAGAGGAAATGTGACTTCACTTTGGTGCCAACAGACAGAAAATTCTACCTGTGTTACATAGGAGAAGTTTGGAATGCACTTAATAGCTGGTTTTTACACCTTGATTTCAAGGTGGAAAGAAATTGATCATGAATCTCAATAAATTTCACTTAAACCAGTAGGTGCTTAATATTTTTTGATTTGATTAATGCCCATTTGAATTTTATGGGTTCTACTAATGAAAAAATTTAGGACCCCAATCCATTGTCATCTTATACCTTGGACTTTACCAAGGTATAATACGGGGTTTTATGCAAAATTCCAAGCTACCATGCAACTTTTTTTAACCTAAATAAGGAGGAAGAATTGTTCCCAACCTTTTTTTGCATATTGTGCTTTGGTCCAGAAATGCCAGATCTTTTAAAAGATGTTACAATTTTGAGTCTTTGGCTTGACTATACAACCTTGAGCTTCATGGCGTGTCAATTGAGCTGTTCTATGTATAACAGCTCAGAGTTGCAAAATCACATGTGAATGATACGGTAACTTTAAGAAATGTCTGTATTGTATTTGAAGACTGTTTGCCATAAATCTGAAGTTTGAACTTATGTATTTCAATTTGTATGCTAAAAAAGTACTAAATTAATGTAACAACCTTTTTTTTAATTTACAATATTGTAATCTCGGTTCAGAATTTAACTGACTATAAAACCCAAATGATTTCTATATAGTAAATTGAACTGTAAAGGTAACTTGTGTGTGATTCTGAATACACAGATAAAATGTTTTTTATTCCTCCTTACGTTTTATTTTGATGGCTTCTATTGTGAAAGAAAGTTAAAATTCCTTATCAGCTTTGGATATTAGCTTGCTGAGCATTATTTCAGAATCTTATTTTATTATAGAGCAACAAACTGAATTTGGTAAAATGATGCTGGGCATTACAGAAGGAACAATGAAGATTTTGATAAAATCACATATATATATATATATATATATATATATATATATACACACACACACACACATACACACATACACTTACAGCCACATTTTCTAGGCACATTAATTGACCAGCCTCCTAACAATTTTAAACTTAGACAAGGTGAAATAATTTATAAATTGATCTACTTATTCCAAGTAAACACGAGCACAGATGATATACCATTCAGTGCAAATATTGGGTTGAAAAAGTCACACTGTGCAGTCTTTTGGCCCTTGAATAGGGGAGTTAAAATTTCCTCACTCTAGTTAGCAACTTGACCAACAAAGTGGCTTCAAAGTATGAAATCAGAAAATAAGTCCATATTCAAGTTACGGTAATTCTTGTCTGACCTGAAGGCAAAGTAGAAGTATGGTTTAGGTCAGTCATGGCGAACCTATGACACTCATTTTTTTGGTTGATTTTTCTTTGTTAAATGGCATTTAAATATATAAAATATCAAAAATGTAAGTCTTTGTTTTACTATGGTTGCAAATATCAAAAAATTTCTATATGTGACACGGCACCAGAGTTAAGTTAGGGTTTTTCAAAATGCTGACACGCTGAGCTCAAAAGGTTCGCCATCACTGGTTTAGGTATTTGCAGGCGCAGACCTTCGTCATGGCCGAGGAGTAAGAGGAAAACCAGTTCTGGTCTTTACTGGCCATTTGCTGGGGGCTAGTCTCTACCTATTTTTAAAGCAATAAGCTACCAGCTGTAAGGTGGCTGTATTATTTTCTAACAAAAATACGTTACACCTACAATTTCTGGAGTTTTTTCTCTGCTGCGGCAAATCAGATTGGGTCATGGATCATTTGGGCTGAACATTTTCCCAGCTTTGCTAATTAGGGGCAGGGAAAGAACAGAAATAGGAAAGGGCTCTGAGTTTGAAGAAATTCTGGTCATGTATGATTATTTGGGCAAGTTAAACCTAACCTGAAAAGTAGCAGTTCCTACTCTTAAATGTATGGAGGAATTTTGTGGATGTTAACATGTGTTTTAATCATAGTACATATTTTCACCCATAAAGGAGTATAGGTAGGGAAACATGAAGCCACTCCAGCTGAAGGTACTCAGACTCAGTGTTACACAGTTGTAGGATTTGGATTTTATTTATTGAAAATGGGCTGGGCAAACATTTTTATTGGCAGTGAATAGAAGGTTTTCTCTGCCCAACATGCTCACTTTGTGTGTTGTCGTGGACTTTGGCTTCAGAAGCAATTCCATTGTTAATGGTCTTTTCAAATTCTAACTCAACCATAATATCGCTTATGTCTGTCAACAGCCTTTGCAGTTGATGGCTTAGTGAGAAAATTAGCAGTGAATCAATTATGGGAAGTTGGTGAATTAAGAATCTGCAACTGACAGATGAAGTGATGGTGCGTTGGCAGTAGAAAAAGGGTTACGTTAGAGTGCAAACGATGACCTTGCAGTGAACTAGTGGGATCTGCTTGAATATAGTCCCAGATGCTAGTTAAAGCTTTTCGTAAATAATGGTGCCAGACTTCACCCAGGGCGTGCCCATGCCTGCAATCTTGTCACCAGTTTCTAGCTTTTTTAGCAGTATGCAGAAGAGGGGACACTTGGCTAAAGTTTAGAAATTTCAATTCTCTGTATTTCATTTATTTCCTCCCATCTGTTTTCTGTTCCTGAAATCGTTATACTTTTTCAGCTCCATATTCCAAGTCTGTTTTTCATTTCTGCAACTTAGTTTCCAAGCTAAGGGTGCAATTTTGGACATACCACTCCCCCCAAGTTCTAGATAGTGTTTTCTCCAAATTGTTGTTTCCTGTTTTTGAGTTCTGTGTCTTTCATGATTAGAGGTATTCCTTAGGTGCCTGGTAACAACCCTGTGTCAATGAATTCCCTATGTCGGTGGTCGGCAAACTGCGGCTCGCAAGCCACACACGGCTCTTTGGCCCCTTGAGTGTGGCTCTTCCTAAGCCTTAGGAGTACCCTAATTAAGTTAATAACAATGTACCTAGTTTAAGTTTAAAAAATTTGGCTCTCAAAAGAAATTTCAATCGTACTGTTGATATTTGGTTCTGTTGACTAATGAGTTTGCTGACCACTGCCCTATGTCCTGCCTGAAGGTGATGGGCCATCTGCAGTGTCCAGAAGCCAAGTGAGGTCAGAGGGTTGGGCTTCTGGACAGTAAGACAGTCCTGCCCCCAGTGGTGCCCAGTTCCACCTTGAGGCCCATTCCAGAGGCCCATTCATAACCTGTCTAGACGAATGTCTAAGAGGGCTCCTGCTCAACTGCAGCATAGGAATAAGGGTCTGGGATTTGAATGCTTAGACTTTTAAGTAATGTCTTTGCCAGAGGTCGGGACTGGCCAATTGCTGTACCTTTTAGAATTAGCTTTCTGTTTCCCTATTGCCTGCTTGGGACTCTTGTTTCCTACAGCGGCTAAGTAATTTACTAATCTGTCCACTTTCCAGCTTCCGTTTTTCATCTCTTCTCTCATTGTGTTTTTGCCCTTATAAATTCCCTTTTAGTTGAGGAAGAAAAAAAAGGCAACGCGTTCACCACTGTTATTGTGCCCCTCCATATATAACCACATGGATAAACCTTGTCAAGAGGCCTTTTAGATTTGGGGAGACCAAGCTATCTCCACCTGCCTCAGGGAACCTAATTTGGGGGTGGGGGGTTTTAAAGGTATTCTGGTATCTATACTAATAAAAGGGTAACATGCTAATTAGACCGGGTGACCGGCCATCTTCCAGACGTCCGACTTCCTTCCGGACGAAGCCACGGTGGTGGGGGCCGAGGCAGAGGCAGTTAGGGGCGATCATGCCAGCAGGGGAGGGCTGTTGGGGGCCATCAGGCTGGCAGGGGAGGGCAGTTGGGGTCCATCAAGGCCGGCAGGGGAGCAGTTAGGTGGCGATCAGGCTGGCAGAGGCGGTTAGGGGCCAGCGGTCCCGGATTGTGAGAGGGATGCCCCCCGAGAGGTCCCAGATTGGAAAGGGTGCAGGCCGGGCTGAGGGACAAAAATTTCGGCACCAGGCCTCTAGTCCAAACATAAAAGGCTGAAGTTTTTGCACAAGGTTACAGTAATGGTATATGACAGCATTTTAACAGTTGACTTGCATCCCTGTGGCTTGTTGGTACACTTATTCCAACAATCCTTTACCATAGTGACATCCTATGGTAATAGAGTTTAATTTCTGCATTTATCTAAAATTGTTTTTAAGCTTAATGAGTGATATGCTTATAAATTGTAACTTATGCAACAGTCACATATAGCCTGAGCTTTGGTTGCTACAGTTTTAATACACTGAAGGCGCTTTGTATGTTTCAGTGCTCAGCAATGTCCCTCAGCATCAATTGTCAGTCAGTGACTTAAACCCGCCTCTGAAGATATGCTCCCTTCCTGTTCAGTGCTCAGCAGAAATAAGGAAGCCAGAGCATTTTCAAAGTTAGGTTTCCTTTTCTAACTCTACAAGAATGGAAACAACACAGAGCTTGCTGGGAGAGGAAAGAACTTCAGTGGTTCCCAAAAGCAGGGCATTTAAAAATGCTAAGAACGGGTCTCGCTAATACGCCTTCATGTTGCCCTCCTAAGAACTGGGTTTAGGAAAGGTTAGGAAACACAGAAAAGTGTAGAGCCGAACATACGAGAAGTTCACATTCAAAAAGAGTTTTACTTCCCAAGATGCTACTGCCCCTGCCTTGGAAGTCCAGTGAGTTTCACTGTAACTTGAGATCTGCTTTCCTAAAACTCGTTACCCTGTGACTGCACAGTGGGCTGATGGGAAACATGGGGTTCAGAGCAAAGAGTCCAACGTTGTCCGTGCAGCATTGCAATATAGATAGAACCAAGCTGCAGTCTTTACGTTAAACGCATAAATATACAGTCACTTAAAAGACTCACAGTTTGCAGCAGGGCCACGGCTTTTGAGTTCCTGTGAACTCACATCGAAACTGGATGGGAGGCTGTAACACATCGGTTGTGGATTGGGTGTGGCTCATACGCACTTGGTGAACTAAAGTAGCTGGTAGATAATTGGGGAATGAGCATTTTGTACGTTCCTACGCAGTTTGGTTCAGCTGGGTGCAGCTTTCTGCTTTCCCTGGTGTTTCTATAAGACAAATTATATTAGGAGTCATGGAGTTTGTTATCTTAACATTGATCCCTAATAAACCAGTCACCCTGAAACAAAGTGGTTTAAAACGTAATAGAACTGATTTATTTTCACCCTGTTGAGAGTAGAGTTGAAAAATTATACTCCAGCCTTCACTATCAGCAATCCCACTGTTGAATGACAGCAATTTGATGGCAATAGAGGGAAGAAAAGCTATTTAATCAGGGACCAACATCTCAAGAGCCTCATGAGCCTATGACACATAGTCAGAAATGAGCTATAAGTTCCCTAGAGATTTTCTCATCTAATTTCCTTGTTTTACATGTGAGGACAGGGAGACCCAGATATGTTCAGGAATGGGCCCCACATTTTACAGCCAGGTTGTTAGAGCCAGGATTTGAACCTAAGACTTGATAAATCCCGGTCACTGTCTGACTGGGTGTCCTGGACACAGATTGGGACAAACACGCAGGTCGGTTGCAAGTGCTCTTGGGAGATGGGAGGCAGTAGAGGGCAGAGAGAAGCTCATCCACAGTGTGGTTCCCATGGAGGCCTTAGCTGATCCTTTGGGGAGTCCTGGAGCTGGGCTGGCCCTTCAGAGTTGAACCAAATTGAGACATGGGGGCTGGGACTTTGGATTCCAGTATCAGCCCGTCTTTGGCCACAGGCTGCACCTTGTAAGGAGGCTCGACCTGGGACAAGCAGTTCCCTGTAGCAGAGGGCAATTCTCAGTGATGAACAAGGTTGGGAGTGTCGTCCCACACAGCAAAAGGTTGTGGGTTCGATTCCCAGTTAGGGCACATAACCTAGATTGCGGGTTTGATGTCCCTGGTTGGAGTGTGCGGGAAGCAATTGATCGATGTTTCTGTCTCTCTCTCTCAGAGGTTCTCAACCTGTGGGTCGCAACCCCTTTGGCGGTCAAACCACCCTTTCACAGGGGTCGCCTAAGACCATCCTGCATATCAGATATTTACATTACGATTCATAACAGTAGCAACATTGCAGTTATGAAGTAGCAACGAAAATAATTTTATGGTTGGGTCACAACATGAGGAACTGTATTTAAAGGGCCAAAAGGTTGAGAACCACTGCTCTAAAGCCATAAGCATATCGTTGAGTGAGGATTAAAAATAATTAATTAAAAATACTTTATTATTAAAAAATTAGATGAAACAGAGGTGAAGTTAGTACAAAAGTGATCATAAGGTCCTACTAAAGGCTGACCCCATTTTGACTCTGAAGCAGCCAGGGTTAAAGGGAAATACATTTAATACAAACTTTTAAAAAATCTTTAAAAAATTCAAAGCACTCAGATAATATGAGTGAGGTTTTCTTTCTCTGTGCAGAGCACAATGCCAGAGGCTATTAAGCTCAAAATGCTTTCTCTGACAAGGGCCCATGCAGTTGCTGGCCTCCGGTCCATGGGAAGAGAGACCTGCCAGGCTTCTGGGATGCAGCTCGGAGAGCTCAGGGATTGGGCGGCAGTAGCATATTTTCCCACTAGATGGAGCTTGTGGATTGCCTTTGCTCATAGTGCCCCGGAAGTTGCAGCAAACAACTTTTTCTCAGTGTACTTAGCTGATCTCATGGAGTATTGAATTCGTATATTCTATCGTGTTTCTGAAGGTCACAAGTGCCCGTGCATCGCTGTCCTTTGCGTTGCTGCAGTGGGTTTTGGAGTGAGGTGGAGCCAAGAGGAAGAGGGGACCCCTGCCTCCCTCCCCTCCACCTACTCCTATCCGCCCACCTCTAGCAGCAAGAGCCTTTTGCCACTGCAAATCCCAAAGTACAGGTTCCCAGTTTCCATGACAACTTCTGGAGCTCGGAGCCCATTGTGAACCGGCATTCCTGGGTGTGAGAAAAGCCAGAAGACCGAGGTGCTCAAGGGATGTGGCTCTTTCCAGGTGGGTTTGAAACTCCAAGTTGGAATGCCAGGCCCACCAAAGACATGCCTATCTACGGCCACACCAAGCCAAGTGTGGTTAGCTTGATGCATCCACGGAACCCACCCACCAGGCAAGCCTTCGCAGCCTCTCAATCTGAGGGGGTCAGGGTGGGCTTTTTGAAGGGTCAGGTGGTGGAGGCAGCTTGCAGAGCGGGGAAGAATTAGGATTGGTTGGTTGGGAGAAAGGGACTTCTGCTGATTGGATCTGGACATTGCACCAGTGGGGAAAGTTTCCTGTGTGGCTGTTGCTTTGCTAGGTCAATGGGTCTGTTTTATTTGTGTGATTTAAAAGTTAATAATAACGAAAGTTATTATTGTTTTTATTACTCTGCAAATTTCCTTTGCCCTCTTGCTTTTATTTATTTATTTAATATATATATATTTTTTATTGATTTCAGAGAGGAAAGGAGAGGGAGAGAGAGCGAAACATCAATGATGAGAGAGAATCATCCATAGGCTGCCTCCTGCACATCCCCACACTGGGGATCGAGCCTGCAACCCGGGCATGTGCCTGTGACTGGGAATTGAACCGCGACCTCCTGGTTCATAGGTCAACGCTCCACCACTGAGCCACGCTGGTTGGGCTAAACGTTAAGATCTTGAAGGCAGTCAGTCAACAGGTTTCTCAGTCTGCTGTCTTCCAGGAGCTCCTGAGGACACCAGCTGCATCTTCTTCCTGTTTCCAGAGCCTGGCACTTAACAGATGCTCTTTGTTGGATGGATGAATGAACTCGCTTCTGGTTCTCCTCCTGGGCCTGTCCTGACAGGGGTGAGCAGAACACACATGACCCCGGGGTCAAGCAAACAGGGCCGAGTGCTCGTTCGCACATACATCAAACAAGTGTTTATGAAGCACCTACGTCATGCCAGGGACTGGGCCAGGTGCTGGGCACAACACGACGGGCAAACTAGACTCAACAGTATCCTGAGGGAGACAGGCCTGGATCACACCCACAAATGCATGTAAGACTACGAGCCGCTGAAGAGCGCAGGACGGGTATTTCGCTTGATCGGGAAGATTTCCTGGTCAAATGATAGTTGCACTGACGTGTGAATGAAGAGCAGGAATCGCCAGAGGAAGAGATGGAGGGAGAATGTTCTACGCCAGGGGAACAGCATGGGCAAAAGCTGTGGGATGGAAATTCAAGGGCCTGAGAAAGAAAGCCAGTACCCCTGGCGGTCAGAGACTCGTACCACAAGCATTGGGCAGGGCTGGGCCACTCCAGGCAGCACTGTAGGCCTTTTCTATGGATTTCTGTTTCTATCCTAAGAGAGGTGAGGGAGGCATTGCTGTTTTTATAGTTAGGAGGGTGTGTTTCACAGCCGTCAAAGTTTTGCAGGTCCCGTGCTGCAGGCTCCTAGGTGAGGTTTTAACCTGGGTAGCGTCCCCCTGGTGGCCCCCGGGGTCGGTATGACATAATTGACGGTGTTTCAAAGGGATGCCTTGGGCTTCATTGTGGAGAAAGGCCCCGAGTAGAGTGAGAATTAGAAGTGGAAGCTGGCTGGGCTCTGCACTGGGATTGGATCGGGTGGTAGAGGTGGAGAGCAGGACGGGTTGGAGGGCTGTTTCAGAGGGAAATGGACAAACTTGACATGAGGTGGAGAAGGAGGCGGCAGGTGCCTCTGAGTTTCTAGCTCAGGTAATGGGTGGATGATGGGCTCAATCACATGGGTCACACAGAAGAGGACCAGGTTTGAGGAAAGGGTTGTGAGTGTGGTCTTGGACATGTTGCCCTGGAGGTGACTCTGGGAGGGGAATCCAGTGGGGACGTCAGCAGAAGGCTGGACATTCAGTCCGAGCTTGGAGTGTGCTGGGCTGCATACCTGGCGCTTTGGCCAGACGGGTCATGCTGTGCTGTCTGTTCCTAAAACACATAGATAGGAAGGTACTGACATCAGGCCAGGCCTTGAGATATGGTCTCATGGCCCCTTCCCAGCACGCAGGCCTTCTTTCTCCCAAGGCCCGGAAGTCTCATTCCAAATTTGGGAGACAAAGGACTGGAAAAAGTATAAATAAAGAGAGTTTCCTCCATATGGGGGCCCCAGAATTTGAAAGACACATTTTTCTCTGGGCCTCCACAGAATTTAATAATAAAATGTGACTCCTGTAATCTGTGCTGCAGTTCAGCCTCTGCTTCGGCAGGGTGCTGTAACTGAAGTCGCTGGCCAGCTCAATAAATCCTCACTTTCTGTTTAAGACCTAATTGGAGTCGGTGGTCTTATTCTCGTGAATGTTGGTCCACAGCAGGAGAAGCTGCGCATGGCTCTGTGCATATGGAAACAGCACAGCTGCTGGTGGAACAAATGTCTTGGCTCCCAGGCCCTTCTGGAGAAGTGACATGGCACGCTTTGGGTCACAGTAGTGCTCTGGGTGGGTGGAGGCCTTTGTGGGGAGTTCGGCCAATGTATTTCAAAATCCCCAGTGAATCCAGGAAGAGGAAGGTGTCACCACAAAACTGCTGACTTTTATCTGTTTGCAGCTGGGAGTAGGGAAGGCAGTGGGATTACATCTGAAAGTCTAACCCAACCAAACCCTATGCCTTCACACCCCTTGCCCCACATTCATTTACATCAAATCAGTCAGCAACTCAGTTCCCTGAGTTTCCCTGCACCCCAAGTGTGTAAGAGACTGAGGAATGGGAAAGCACGGTTCATAGCTGAGACTCACTCACGTCACCAGGCCCTTGGGGGCCCCAGGGGTTAGTACTGGTCCAGTCTCTCTGAATTCGAAAGTCAAAATGCTCTGGAGGCCCAAAGCTTTTTGTTTAGAGTGGAAGAAACTCATTTGGCCTCAAAACCTGACCTAACTGACCTGAAGCTGCTTATAGCGTTTATTTATCCTACTTAATGTGGCTAGTCATGCATTTCGCCGCAGGAATGTGGTGTGTTTGGTTACAGGGTGTTGTCCGGACCCCAATGGGGGGTTCCCTTATATGTGTGCGCTGAATAATTCTGAATTCCAAACGCATCTTGCCTTCAGATTCTAGCTAAGGGGGGTAGTGGTCCATCAGCCTCTTACATGTGGGGTCAGGGGATTGTGAAAGAAAATTTAAGCCTGCTAAAAAAGATGTCCTGTGAGGGGATCCCCTGTGGGGAGGGGGGACACGTGGTTTCGAGCACCTGGAGCACTGCCAGGCGGTGTTGTAGACCCTGAGGGTAGGGCAAGAACTGACAATATTGTATTTTTTATTCTATAAAGAATGTACACACACACACAGGCATGCAGCTATGAAGCGCTGAAAGGGCAGACACAAATTCTAAGAGTGTTTCTTTATAGACACAGGCATTATTTGAGCGACTTTTTCTTCTCCTCCACGTTTTCTGCAACGCTCAGGGCTCATTTATGAATTCGTTTATGAAAGAGAGAGGGGAGGGAGGGAGAGAGAGAGAGAGAGAGAACGATGATCTTTAGGAATTTCTGAGACCTGAGCTGCCCTGGGCCTCCGCAGTTGAGTGGGTCGTGGCTGTAGGTGCGGTGGCGTCTCTGTGCAGCGCGGCGGCGGCACCAGCAGAGGGCGCTGTGCCCGCGGGGCTGGGGCGGGGCCGCGGCCCAGCTGCGCTTTTCTCCCCAGCAACACCGGCCCGCGCGCCGCCAGGGAGGCGCGGCCTCGCGGCTCTCCCCGCGGGGCCTCCCCTCGCCCCGCCCCCGCCCGCGGACGGCCCGGCAGGGGCGGCCCCCGTGACGCTACGGCCTCTCCGGCCCCGCGCAGACCCGCCCGCGCCACGCGGGAGGGAGGAGGGGCCGCCCCCCTCCGCCGCCCTCTCGCCCCGGCGCCGCCTCCCGCCTCCCCGCGGGGCTGCCGGGCTGCGGCGGACTCGTACTTTGGAGCCGGATGGGGAGACGTGACAGCCGAGACGCGGGCTGCGCAGGGAACAGGCGCGGGCGGGGGAGGCCACGTTTCTGGGCACCTGGCGGCCGCCGCGATGGGGCGGGCGGGGCGGGAGGGGCGCAGCGGCCGCCTCCTCCCCCGGCGCCGGGGCGGGAAGCGGGCTCCTCCCGGCGCTCGCGGCGCTGACCCGCGGCCTCGGCGAGTGCGCGGGCGGCGATGCCGATGCGGTTCCCCGGCTCCTCGGCACCGCCGCGCCCGGCCGGCCACCCCTGCAGCGGGGCCGGGCCCCGGAGGGAGGGAGGGAGGGAGGCCGGGTCTCCAGGCCTGTCCACGGCAGGCGGCCCGGCCTCCCGCTGGGCCCGGGAAGGAATTCGTGGGGCCCCATCCAGCCACGATGGGATCCCGGCCTCAGTTTCCCAATCTGCAGAATGGGAAGACGCATGCCCGCTTCCCAGCAGACCCGCAGGCTTTCCCACCGGGAAGTTCAAGGGAGAGCAAGACTGACCTTCCGTGCAGGGCCTTCTGGGGGCGCCTCTTCTGCATTTCCCAAGCCCCCCCACAACCTCTTGCTCGCCGGGAAAGACCTTCCAAGGAACACTGGCTACATAAAGAGCTGCCTCTTCTGTGACGGGGACTCAACGGGAGAAAGGGCACAAACATTTCAGCGACACGTTTTCCCTTTGGGTTTAATGCCCCGACACCAGGACTAAGTGTGGCTTTTCTGGGGTTCTGTTTGAGAAGAGAAACTCAATCCCAGGATGTCGGGGTCAAAAGACCCCACTGCTTTTTTAAAAAAAAAAAATACATTTTATTGATTTTTAAAAAAATATATTTTATTGATTTTTTACAGAGAGGAAGGGAGAGGGATAGAGAGTCTGAAACATCGATGAGAGAGAAACATCGATCAGCTGCCTCCTGCACACTCCCCACTGGGGATGTGCCTGCAACCCAGGTACATGCCCTTGACCAGAATCGAACCTGGGACCCTTGAGTCCACAGGCTGACGCTCTATCCACTGAGCCAAACTGGTCAGGGCGACCCCGCGGCTTTTAACTGCCACTCTTCCAGATTCCACTTCCAGCTCTGCCACTGTGGCTGCTTCTCCAGGTTACTGAATGTCTTTCAGCCTCAGTCTTCTCAGCTGTCAAATAGGAGCAACACGGGCGATGAGAGGGTCAGGTGCTCAGGATGAATCTCCAACTTCCACGGTTCGAAGGCCACCTTGTCATCTGTCAGGAAATCCTTATGATTTTAGACACCCTCCCCCTCCAGGCTGAAGGCCATATTTCTGTTCTGCCCAGGAAGAATACAGACAGCGGGTCACCCCCTTGTCCATCAGTGGCAGTGCCCTTGCAGCAGGGAAGCCACTGCCAAGTTCCTCAGCCTGACCTTCACACGGGGCCTCTTCTGTGGGTTCAGGGTCCTCCCCGAAGCCCGTAGATTGTGGGCGGGGGCGGGCAAGTGCTGAGAGAGTTGTGAGGGCCGGACTCGGCGATTTCCCCTCAATTTGTGAAAGGAGTTACTTGCAAACTAGGAGGAACAGAATGCTCACTGAAAACGATCTCCAGGCTGGAGTGACTTTTCACTCCAAGACACAAGAAGGTTTGGAGCAGGAATCATCGCCTCCATTTTGCCAGGAAGAAAGCAGATGACCCGGTGCTCAGAGCCCCAATCTGTCCTTAGCCGGATCATCTATCTTCCCTTTCTGAGGGCCAGCGTTGCAGGAGCCGGTGCCACCCAGGCCGGCCTCCATGTATGCGGAGTCGGCGGGAAATGGCTGCAGCTCCCGCTGCCGCCTGGTTCCCCTGCAGTGAGGTGCACGTGGTCACACTGGCTTGAAAGGCCAGTTGGCTCTTGAGAAACAAACCGAAGTCTTCCCCTCCCTTCCTGTTGGAAACTTTGGTCTCAGCTGCGGGGAACGGGTGCCTGGGAAACACATTTCAAGTCCAGGCTCAGGGAGTCCAACTGCTGCTGGAGACCTGCCAGGGCCACTCTCGGGGCCGTCTGAAGGCTGGGGGGCCCTGCTCTGAGAGTGGGCCTGCCCGGGCCCTCTCGATGGTGGCCACTGGCATCGGGGGTGCCCATCCCTGTGCCCATGGAAAGAATGCTGATGACCGAACCAACCCACAGCCACCCCGAGGCGGCGAGGCTCCCGCAGCTGTGACTGAGCAGGACTGTGGAATTCTTGGAAGGACTGCATCTGTCTGGGAACTGGCATGACTCAGTGCCCCCGGGGCACAGGGTGGAACCCAGGGCCCCAGGTCCCTCCGGGCCGCTGGGCCTGCATCTGAGAGCCACATGTGCGCTTCAGCTCCTGTGAGCTTTGGTTCTCCCGGTCCCACTGGCTTGCTTGCCATTCCCAGAACCCACCCTGCTCTTTCCAGCCCCTGGGACTTGGTTCCAGGCATTTGTTTTGGCTCCGGATGTCTGTCCTTGCCCCATCTGTCCACATCATTCTTCCAGGTCCCTGCCCGCATATGCCAGCTCCACTGCCGGCACCCCCTCCCCGTCCCCATTTTGTCACCGCTCAGGGTGTGCCCGGGGTGGTGTCCCTGGCCGGGGTGTAGAGGCAGGAAGGGCGAGGCCCCTCTGCTGCTCTTCCTCCCCCACCTGGCACGGGGAGGGGCACCTTGCAGAGGAGCCGCACACGCTTCCTGAATGCCCTGGCATCTGCCCCGGTTCCAGGACAGGGTGGGCGGCCACGGAGAAACCCCCTCCGCTGCGCCCCGCCTCGCCTGGCTCTCCGGTCCATTTCCTGCGCGCCAGGGGACCTTGTGGTCAGCTGCAGTGACGGCAAGAGCTGGGACCTGGCCTTGACCCAGCACGTGGTTGTCTACAGCATCGGGGCCTCTTCCCCTGCGGGGGGGGGGGGGGGGGGGGGGGGAGTGGGGTCGGGAATGAAAGCGCCCAGCCCTGGACGCTGGTGCAGCCTCTTCCCAGACAGACCAAGAGCCTTAGGGAGCGGGGAGGGGGGAGGGGGGCTCGGGCGCCATCCAGGCCAGTGCTGGTGCCTCGGGACCGCCTTCTCCGAGAGCGGGTGTGCGCCACACCGGAGAGGAAGCCTCCCGCACCCCCCATTTCCCCCGGCAATTGCGTCAGGGCCCAGACGCCGCTCGCAGGTGGCTGGGGGTGCGGGACGCGTCGCCTCCTTCTGCCGCCCGCGCTGCTGGCGACCCCGGCAGCTGCCAGCGGTCCCCGCAGCCGCCTTCTGGGGTTTCCCGGCCCCGCGCGCCTCCAGCGACCTGGGCCGCCGCCAGCCCGGCCTCACCCCATCCCCCACCCCCGCCCCCCAACCCCGGGCCGCGCAGCAGGGCTCTCTGATGAGTCAGCGGGGGCAGGGAGCCCCCCTCGCCCCGGGCATCTGCTCCGGTGACGCAGCGTGACTCACGGGCGCCCCGGCAGCCGCAGCGCGGCGCCCCCCGGCCCTGCTGGTGCCCCGCACCCCGCTCCGGGCCTCCCGCCCGCCCTGCGCCCCCGGTGCCCCCTCCCCCCGCCCCTGCCCCTGCACCCGGGCCGGCTCCAGGCTGACATCAGACGCTGGCCGCCCGGCCACCCTCTGAGTCAACAGTTTCCGCAGCAGAGCCGGCTGCCAGGGGCGGGGGAGGCGCGGGGGGGCGCGGCCTGGCAGCCGCGGGAGGGCGGGAGGGAGGGCGGGGGTGGGTGGGGACGGGGCCGCTTTTACGAGAAGTCACGGCGGGGGGCGGGGTGTAGGCGGGGAAAGGGGACACCACCCTGCGTCGGTGCCGGGCGCCGCGGAAGCCGGGCGCCGAGGAAGCCTGCGGCCGCGGAGCCACGTGCTGGAGCCGGAGCCGGAGCCGGCAGGGGTGGGTGGCGGGGCCGCCCCCAGGGACCCGGAGGCGGGGGGAGGGGGTCCTTGCTGGGAAAGGCCCGGGCCGGAGTGTCTGCGGGAGGAAGAGAGCGGCTGGTGGACGCCCTGGCTTCCCAGGCGCCCGCGAGCATTGTGCCCAGTTCCCGGGGGCCCTGGCCCGGGGGCTGGCCCTGCCTGCAGCAATGCACCGGCTGCCCCCGCTCCGCAGGCTCCCCACCCACCCAGCCACCCACCCCGGCCTGCCCGCCTCACATGTGTGTCCGAGGGTGAAGGGAGCCCAGTAACCAGGGGCAGGGGCGGCCGGGTGAAGGGGGCGGGGGGGGGGCGGGGTAGGAGGAAGGAACGAAGCACAAGAGGCAGGAAGAACTGCAGGCACTGGTGGGGGACATAACGAGTTGCCCGCTGCCTGAGGATTTAGGCCAAAGCCCCGGAGCGGGGATGGGCTGTAGGAAGGGATGACAGGTGTGGGGAAGGGAGCTGGGCTCCTGCCTGGGCACAAGGCTGAAGTCTGGGTGCTAAGGGCTGCCCCTGAGTCAGCGCTCGCAGCCATTCGGAGAGGCGGCAGCCTGAGGTTCTGGGGCTCTGGAGGAGGGCGAAGGGTCCTTTAAGAAGTACCCACCCGAAGGCGGGTGGGGGGTAATCAACCAAAGACCTTGTATGCAGATATGGTAACCGGTGGCCGAAGACAGTGGGGTGATGAGGGCCTGGGGAGGGGAGGGGGGCCTGGGGAGGGTTGATGGGGGAAAAGGGGGACATATGTAATACTTTCAACAATAAAGATTTTTTTAAAAAAGAAGAGGCACCCACCTGGCCCAGCGGGCGTGGCTCAGTGGTTGAGCATCGACCTATGAACCAGGGGGTCACGGTTCGATTCCAGTCAAGGGCACATGCCCGGGTTGTGGGCTCCATCCCCAGTGTGGGGCGTGCAGGAGGCAGCCGATCAGTGATTCTCTCTCATCATTGGTGTTTCTACCTCTCTCTCCCTCTCCCTTCCTCGCTGAAATCACTCAAAAGAAAAAAAGCAGCACCCACCTCACCTGGCCTAAGGGGTGCCTGCCCGGAAGCTTCTGTAGCCCTGACAGGTTTCCCTGACCTTGTCAGGCAGGAAGGGAGGGAGAGAGGAGCCAGGAGGACCGAAGAGCCAGAAGGGCGGGCGCTTGGGTTTCCTCCCCTCCCGCTCCCTCCCACCTCACCCATCCCGTGACCCCCAGGGAGAGCCAGGCACCACTGTCATTGGTGGGCTTCCAGCTGGAACCCATTTTCAGTCTCAGCCTCTTTCCGGGATTTGACTTGCTGTTCTTTCCAAAGCCCCGGCTCACCAAGTGATGCCAGCCCAGGGAGGGGGCGCCTGAATCTCCTCTTGCGGGCAGAGGTAGCGCACCAGCCGGGTGAACAGAGCCCATCGGGTCTGTCCAGAGCTGCTCGTCCCCACAGCCTCCAGCGACCACGTGAGCTGCTTCTTGCCCCATAGGACCCTCCTTCAAACTCCTGCAGAGCAAGAGCTCTCGGCCTGTCTCCTTGGGCAGCCTTTTCCCACGGGTGCGGGTGGGCGGCTCATTTCTGCCAAGCGACTCCAGCCCAAAATAGCATTGAACCAGACTTCTGGGAAGCCCTGTGCTCCCGGCCTCTGTAAAAAGAGTGAGAAATGACAGCTCTTGGGAAACCAAGGGGGCTGATTTGCTGAGACGGGACACGATGCAGAGCCCTGTGACCTCAGAGGGCAAGAATAGTGGCCAGGGAGGGGTACAGAGCGTGTTAGGGTGGCAGGTCCCCCGCCCTGTGTGGCTGCCCTTCTGGGAAGTTGGTGGGCTGGGCCAGTGGGGATGATCCTGGGAGCGCAGGCCAGGTGCAGGAGGAGGCGGTGGCCAGATACTCAAACCACAAACACCACAACCCCCAACTTCCACATTTGTTCTTCAGGCTGAGAACTCCCCTGGTGGGGGTGGCCTCCTCCTCTGTTTCAAATCCTGATCTCTCATGGTTCAGGCTTGGGCCAGGTCCCTCGCCACCTTGTCTGGGAAGCTGCTTTCTCCCATCCCCCTGAGTGCTCTCAGCCCTGGGCACCTCCACAGAACCCTTACCGTGCTTTGCCTGCCTGGCCTGAGAGGTTTGGCTGTATTCAACTTCCCGTTCCACCCAGAACCCCCCTCCACCCCCCAGCCCCTCGCAGCTCCCTCTCGGTGGAAGTCCTGGGGAAGTGCATTCATTAGCTGTCAGCCTGCCCTCTTCTGCCCTTGTGCCCCGATGAGCCTTCTTAGTGTCCGCTGGGACTTCCTGTTTGCTGTGTCTGCTTCCACGGGAGTCTCATCTTGGGTGTTGACCCAGCCTGCCCTTGGCCTGACAGCTCACCCCAGCCTCTGGGACCCTGGCTCGTCGTCCAGATCGACTCCTGGCAGCCCTTCAGCAGGAAGAGGCTTCGCTCCCTCCCTTAGCGATTGGAACGGGGGCAGAGGGTTCAGTGTACGGCACCGAAACTGTGGTCTTGTGTGTACTTCCCCGCTCAGGACACAGGTGCTAACATAACATGTCAGGTGTAAATGTCCATGCATACAGAAAGTAAATGGGCTTCACGGAACTTTTTTCAAAGCAAACCAATGAATACAAGATTCCTCGTATGCATTCAGAGGGCTCGCTTTCCTTGCAACTTTTTGGGAGCAGTTGCATTGAAAATGAGGGATAAGATTAGGAGATGAGTTAGCAGGGATCAGGCGATGTGCAGGGGTCGTGTAATAAAATTCTGTATTATTGCAGACGCCAAAAACGTTGGAGATGAAAGTGCGCTGGACTGGGAACATCTGCCACAAGTGGTTTGGCATAACATCTGCGTCCCTTGGTAGCGTTTATCACTTCACTGAGCAGCTAACCTTCTCGAGCCACCCTTGAGCCACATCCTGGGGGACACTGTGTTAGGAACCCTTGGGTCCAGCCCTGGCTCTGCCAGGTCTGAGTTCTGCTCTCTGGGGCCACCTGCTTCCCTGTCTGGGCCTTGGTTTCTGTATCTGTAAAATAGAGATCGTTACACCTACCTCTTTGAGCTCTTTTAGGACCAGAGGAAGTGACTCCCACTGGGCACATGGTAAAGAGTAGCTTAACATATTTTGGATTTTTTGGGTGGGTGGGCGGTTAATCCTCACCCAAGGATTTTTCATTGATTTTTAAAGACAGTGGAAGAGAGGGGAAGAGACAGAGAGACTTTGATGTGAGAGGCAAACATCAATTGGTTGCCTCCTGCAGGCACCCCGACCTGGGGCCAGGGAATCCAGCCTGCAATGGAGGTACATGCCCTTGACGGGAATTGAACCTGAGACCCTCCAGTCCCAGGGCTGACGCTCTCTCCACTAAGATTTTATTTTTTATTTTTTAAAATATATTTTATTGATTTTTTACAGAGAGAGGAAGGGAGAGAAATAGAGAATTAGAAACATCGATGAGAAAGAAACATCGATCAGCTGCCTCCTGCACACCCCCTACTGGGGATGTGCCCGCAACCGAGGTACATGCCCTTGACAGGAATCAAACTTGAGACCCTTCAATCCACAGGCCGACGCTCTATCCACTGAGCCACACCGGTTAGTTCACTGAGATTTTCTAACTATGGGGGTAACAACTTCCTACACTTATATAATCTTTTCCCATCTGGGATTCTTTATTTTTTTATTTTTATTATTTTTATTGATTAAGGTATTACATATGTGTGGGGTTCTTTAGATCCAGGTTCTGTCCAGGGCGAAGAAGGTCAACCTGAGAGAGCAATTCGTTCTTTCAGGAGCCACCGGAGTAAAGACCCAGATTTCTAGAAGGCAGGAATTTAACAGCAGCAAATCTACCAACCGATAGGGCCTGAGAGAAACCTGATAAGGAATCAGCCAGAGGCCTAATCAGTGACAAAGATGGCCTTTGCCCAGACACTGGGCCCCAAATGTGGCTTTAATCTAGGAGGTGTTGAAAGAGCATAATAAATACTTATTCCATCCAGTCAAATCCAAGAGTTTGAGGAGCCTCATGCTGGGCCCTGGACTCCTGCCCCGGTGGACGGGAGCAGGAAGCACACATTAACCGCCTGCACCGGCCGCCCTGCTGAGAGGGAGCAAGGGCTGTCCTTTGCACCTCAGCTCTTTCTGGCCCAGCTGACCCCAATTCAGGGGAGACATGGTATATTGATTTCCTAGGACTGCATAACCACGCACCACAAACTGGGTATCTTAAAGCAACAGAAATTTATTTGCTCAGAGTTCTGGAGGCGAGAGGTCTGAAATCAAGGTGTCAGCAGGGCCATGCCCCCTCAGAGATTGGGTTCAATCCTTCCTTGTCTTTTCCTAGCTTCCCAGCCGTAGGAAGCTGACAATCCTTGCGTCCCTTGGTTCAGCAGGGGTGGGGAATGTCCGGCCCAAGGGCCGTAGAAAGCCCTCGAAATCATTTGGCCTGGCCTTGCCAAGGCAACCGCAGGCAGGACTCGAAATTCAACAAATCTAGGAGCTTTGTTCATAGCAACATAAATGTATATTAAGTGAATGATATTGAGCAAATGATGTTATAAATATCCAAATGGCTCTTGGCAGGGAAAAGGTGCCTCACCCCTGGTTTATAGCTACATCCCTCCAATCTCTGCCTCCGTTGGCACGTGGCGTTCTCCCTGTCTCTCTGTCTTCTGGGGGCTTTCTCCTCTTTATAAGGACACTGGTCATAGTGGATAAGGGCCCACCCGAAGTACCTCTTCTTCACTTGATTACATCTGCAAAGAACCTGTTTCCTAATAAGGTCATATTCACAGGGACTAGGGCTTAGGACTTCACGATACCTCTTTTAGGGAAAACAACCCATAAAATATGGTAACGGGGCTACGTCTGATACACGGGCTGTAGCACAAGCTGAGGGGGTAGTCAACACAGGGACATTACATATATGCCGGCGAGGGGGCACCTTGAGGCAGCAGGTCCATCTCTCCGGAACCTCAGACACATCCATGTCCTTGAATCCAGTGATCCGTTTCTAGGAAGTCATTAAACATGTTGGTAAAACCTGCACAGAGGTATGTCTCTCAATGCTGTTTGTAATAATTAATTACTGGGAACAACTTCAGTGTCCCACAGGTAGGGATGGTGAGTAAAATAAGGCGTATCCACATGAGGGGGCATTATGTAGCCTTTAGAAAGGATGTTTCCAGAAAAGAAAAATAACAGGAAAAACGAAATGATATGTTTTAGTATGTTGTCAGCTTTATAAAAATATATAAGGAAGGAAAAAATCAGCATAATGTTAATGCTCCCCCCCTTTATGGAGGAATTATGAGTGATTTTGTTATTTTAAAAAATTATGACATTATATAAACTCTCTTCATTAGCTTTATAGCCGGGGGGGGGGGGGGGGCGGGGAGAGAACGAATGATCTTTTAAAAATAGATATATGAATAGTTTCCTGGAGTATACATTCCAGGAGAGTTCTGGCTGGAGGAGAGCAGCAGCTGTGGGTGTCCGGCTGATTTCCGTGCTTACAGGCCACACCATCATCCCCCGGGGGCTTTTCAGCATGTAGATGGGTGGCTACTTGCATCAGAATTACCCAGGATGCACCCGGCTGGTATGGCTCCTATGAACCAGGAGGTCACGGTTTGATTCCCAGTCAGGGCACACGCCCGGGTTGTAAGATCGATCTCCAGTAGGGGAGGTGCAGGGAGCAGCCGATTAATGATTCTCTCTCATCATTGATGTTTCTATCTCCCTCTCCCTTCCTCTCTGGAATCAGTAAAAATATATTTTAAAAAATAACTGCCCATGATGGTTATTTGAAAATGCAGGATTCTAGGTCCCACCCCAGACCGCCTCAATCAGGGTCTCCGGGTGCAGGGCCCAGGAATTTGCATTCTCACAGGCTCTGTGCATTTGAGACTGAATTCCCCCACCCACTCATCAGTAATCCAGTGTGGTTTGTCACACCGGTCATCGATGCCCTCTCAGCCCACACCGTGCTTTGAAGAATAAAATAAAATAGAGAAGTTATTCTCTTAATAAAGTCTGTTTTTGGTTGTCTCACCTAAGAAGGGAAGCTGCAGAACACAATATTAAAACGAATAGGAAATTCATCATTGTGTTTATTTTGGAACTCGGTAGCAGCAGCTTGCGTTTCTCCATTTAATAATTAAAAGGAATTTAACATTCCCAGACTCGGCCCTAGTGTGGGGTTCAGAAAGTTGCAGGAAGACATCAGCCCACAGTGAAAGGTTTGCCCATTAACCAGGGGGTGTTTCATGTGCAGGCAGTTGAGAACCGTAATTATAGACGTGATTTCTTGTAACTTACAACCTTGAGGTTTCCTTTATGGCCGGGCCGGGGAGCAATATCAGAGGACAGAGGCCGGTGGAACGTTGTCCTCTTGAAGGCGTGTCCTGGTTCAGGGCAGGGTTGGTGTGAAGGCCCGTCGAGCCCTGCAGTGCTGGGACTTGTCGAGACCCAGGCAGGCCTGGCGTGCTCAGAGGGGGCCCAACAGCTGTGCAATTAGACAACTCATCAGCGGGTGAAATTCAACCCCACGGAGAGGCAACAGTCCAAGGTATTAGTCCATACACGTTGCTTCCGGAGTTGGTCATAGGCGCGTAGGTGAGCCATCCTGAGAGTGAAATACGTGTCTACACGTGGGAGCACTCAGAAGAAAGAACCAGAAGAACAGCAACTGTGAAACTGTGCGTCTCACCTCCTGGACGCGGTCATGTTCCCTTTCTGCGCCTTCGCACAGGTGGCCTCAGGATGCCCTCGCCTGAGCCCGTCTCAGGGGGAGGAGGGCAAAGGAGGTAGGCTCCGGAGGGGCGAAGAGCCGGGCACCTAAATCACACCTTCCGTTGGTGCTTTGTCATCATCCCCAGCTCGCAGGCTGGCGGGGGCCGATCTCCCGCGGTGAGAGAGGAGGGCTGCTGGGCAGGGCTGCCTCCCACTCAGCAGCTCCGGGCGGGTGGTCCTGAGCAGCCGGGGGCTGAGGCCCAGCCCTGGGGAGCACAGGCCCACGGTCAGGCCCGCTGCCCCTCCCAGATGCCCTCTCCTGCAGCACAGGGAGGAGTCGGGGAAGCCGGCCGAAAGGGTTAGGACCCATCAAGGAGAAAAACGTGAAAGGAGCCGGTGTCTTCCACACATGTAATTAGCTCCCAGAAGATGCCACGGAGTCATAATGGGAGCCGGCAGCGGGGGAGGAAGGCTCTGACAAGCATGAGATTTCTCGTGGGTTTTTACATTTAATTTTTTAAAGGAACACGAACAGTTGCAATTCTAATCGTGGCCCTTCACTGAAGGGGTATCCCCAGCAACAGGTCTGATCATGCTGTGTCCCACCCCCACCCAGGAAGGGTGACCCAGAAGGGCTTTTCGGCCTCAGAGCTTTATCTTGGCCCCGAGGGCTTGTCCCTGGTGACCCAGGGTGGGCCTGTCAGCAGCCCCTGCTCTGCCAGCCTGCCCCAGGGTGACAGCCAGCCCCAGGGCCCCAGGAGTCCCTGGAGCCACCTCCACCTCCAGCCAGAGGCTCCCAGGGTCAGCAAAATCCCGGGCCTCCTCCCAAGTGCCCTGCCCTCAGCGGCTGCTCCGCCGTGCCCCCCCCCCCCCCCTCCCCGCCATCCCCTCTACAGGAAGGGAAGCACAGCTGCAGAGGAAAGGTGGGAGCCCGGCAGCGTGGCTGCACGTGGGCAGTGTCTGGACGCCGGCCAGGACAAACGGGCCAGCCCTCTCCCAGGCACAAAGGGCTCTCTGTGCGGGACACGCCCAGCCGTGTGCAATCTGGGAGGCTCCAGTTTCTTAACACAAAGGAGGCCCATTCTCAGACCAGCCTAGGCGTGGCCTGTAGGCGAACCCTGCTGGGCAGGCCCTGTGGACTCCTGGTGACCCATCTGGGTGACTTCAGTCCTCATTATGAGCTGGTCTGGGCATGAAGATGGAGAGAGGCCTGGACAGGCAGCTTAGCTTCACAAGCAGTTGCCCCTTCTTCCTACGGGAAAAAGCCTTCCTAGGTCCACCCCACACACTCTATTATCTATCATCTATCTATCTATCTACCTACCTACCTACCTATTTATCATCTATCTATCTATCTATCTATCTATCATCTATCTATCTATCATCTATCTATCTATCTATCTATCTATCTATCTATCTATCATCTATCTATCTACCTAACTATCATTTATCTATCATCTATATTTCATCTATCTATCTATCTATCTATCTATCTATCTATCTATCATCTATCTCTTTATATCTCTCTCATACACACTCATGGAGTCTAAATGAGACAAGATCCCCGACCTAACCATACTTAGATTAGTCAGCTGTGCTGTACCGACCCTCCTCCCACCCCCAAGCCCTCACCACAGAGAAATTAGACGAGGCCCCAAAGAAATCAGGCGAGGAAGCATGTAACAAGAGCCACCACACTGACCACAGGCAAATTATCATTTTCTTTAGAACTCAGTCTCCCCCTGCCACTAAGTGCCTCCTTAGTATAACCCTGTTATGCATGAAAAAAAAAAGGAAGGAAGGTGGGCAAAATAACACGGAAGACACATTGGAAGGGTCCGCGTGGTTGTGTCTTTCAGCCAAGCTGGGTTCATCCGGGGCCTGCGCATGGAAAGGGACCCGTCAGGGAGTTACTTAACCCCTCAGTGGGCCCGTGGGCTTTGCGCTGTAGAAGGAAAGCTTTTCCACGGTGTCTTCAGCTACAGCAATGGGTTCAGGCCACCAGGCCCGTGGCCGTGTGCCAGAGCCTGCTGCCCACACGGCTCCCGAGACCGTGCATCGGGTGGGCTCTGCAGATGTCTGCAGCGGGAGTGGCGGGCCCGCCTGCCCGACCACAGCTGAGGTCGAGGTGATGGATGCAAAGTACCGTCCGGTGTGCCCCGTGCTGTGAACTATGAAGAAGTGAAGACGCTCTTTTATCGAACATTTATTCTTGGACATCGTCTCTGTGCCAATAAAGAAAACAGACAGAATGCCCTGTTCAGCAGCGTACATTTGGTACAGAAGCATAGCAGCTTCCCCTCTGTATTCATTTCCAAGGGCTGCTGTAACCAAGTACCACTAACTGGGTGGCTGAGATAACAGAAATGTATTTTCTCCCAGTCCTGGAAGCTGGGAGTCAGAGATCAAAGCGTTGGCAGGGTGGTGCCTTCTGGGAAGGCTGTGGCGGGGGTGGGGGTGAGGGGTGGGGGGTGGATCTGCTCACTGGCCTCAGTGATTTGCTGGCCATCCGGCCTTCCTTGCCTTGTAGAAGCAGGACCCCAGTCTCTGCTTTCATCTTTAAGGGGTGTGCTCCCTGTGTGTGACTGGTTCCATATTTCCCCCATTTATCAGCCCATCCCAATGCCCTCATTAACTAGATTTCTGAAAAGACCCTACTTCCCAAAAGAGCCACATTCTGAGATACTGGGGTTAGGGTTACACCCTATCTTTTTTGGGGGTGGGGGTGGGGGAGTAGAACAATGCAGTTTCTAACGCCCTTTATAGAAAAGTGTAGGAAAGAAGGCAGGAGAGGTGCCTGCAGTCTCCTGCCGAAGTTCTCACGTGAGCACATCTGATTGGTGGAGCCTGGGTCACGTGCCTATTCCCCACTGCAGAGGAGACGGGGAAATCAAATTTCTGAATTGGACCTTGGGGAGGCCCGGACCTCTAATTTGGAATTTTCTCCAAACACGGGAAGGACACATGGAAAGGATTCCCGCAAAGGTGGCCACAAAGCACAACAGGGATGGACTAGCCGGTGCTTCCAAGTTGTCTCCAGGGGACCAGCCAGGGAATGAGGACCACAGCTTCCATTTCTCAGGTCTCCCCTTTAGTGCCTGGTGCTGTGTGCTGCCCACCGTAGGGACCAAATGTCAAATCTAGAGAATAGCCAAGAAGTAGCATTTGGCAAGCATTCGGGATGTGCCAGGCATTTTTCTAAACTCGTTACATGCGGTGCCTCGTTGAATCCTCACAACAGCTTTATGAAATAGGGATGACCATGAGCCCGTTTCACAGATGAGAAGACTGAGGCACAGGGCCGTTAAGTAACTTAACTCAGTAGGTGGGAGAGCCGGGATTTGAACCCAGCAATTTTAGTCCCAGTCCAAGCGCGTACCCACTGGGCTTCCTAATGGACAGAAGAAGATGCTGAGAGGTGCCAGCAACACCTTCCCAGCCAGCGCTCGGGCAAGGAGGGCGAGTGCCATGACGCTGTGGCCCTGCTGACGACCTGGGAGCTCGGCGGAACCACCCGGGGTGGCTTGTACGCTGTCTCACACTCTCTGAGCCAAGGTGGGTGTGATGTTGGCAAGAGGCACCCTGACAAAGTCCTGGGGCATCCTGGGAGAGAGGTGTGGGAGGAGGCGGGAGGGCAGAGGGAGCCCGGGGGGGGCAGCCCAGGAGGCTCAGCCTGGCGAGCGGAGGAGGGCCTACGTCAGAGGCCTGGTTCTGAGCTTCCGGGCTCAGCTGGGCTGGGCAGCGGCTGCTTTTCTGAGAGGGCAGGGAGGGCCCCGCGCTGGGCTCTTGCCAAGGCGCTGCCTGGAGAGGGCCAGGACGCTCCCAGGGGGTTTTTCCGAAGTGACCCCGAGGAACAGCTGGGCCTGGGAGGGGCCCGGTGGATGAGGTGCATGTGGCAGAGCCCCGGGGCCCCTGTGCCTGCCTGGAGGAGCCCTGGCCCCTCCCTGCTCCGGGGACGTTGGGACTTTGCTATTTCTATGACTTGGGGGGAAACGGTGGGAAAGGAGCAGAAGGAGGCAAAAATAGAAAGGACACATGGCCACAGTCCCAAGCACCCCCAACTGGGTGTTGCCCTGTGCCCTGGCCACAGGCCTGGGCCTCGGGCCGCCCGCACTCCCCGTCCACAGCATAATTCCAGGAGCACACGCACCAGGGCTGCTTGTCACCCCCAGGGAGCCCCCTTCTCCAGGGAGCTGGCACCTGCCCAGCAGCTTCCCTTCCCAAAGGAAAGCCGGGTGCCAGGTGGCTGGGCATTTCTTAAGGGAGACGGGAGAGAAGGGTAAAAGCCTTGTCCTTCGAGAGCAGTGACGATAAGGTAAGAACGGGACGGTTTCTTATAATGAGCAGGACATTTCCAAAGCGCGCATGGTAACAAAAGTAAGGAAGACAAAACAAGCGAAGGAAGAGAAGGGACCCACTGAAGGTTTTTACTGCAATAGGTGACTAGGGGCCACAGCCTTTCACAGTTCAGTTTAAGAAATGTTTGCAGACATCAGCCGTGCTCCCGAGTCTCAAACCGCGTTAATGTTTGCGCTGACATGGCCAGCACCGGTGCCTGCGTGCGCCCTGAGGTCCGGTGTCTCCACGCAGATGAGGAGCAGAGAAGAGGACCTCCTGGGCATTTAAAGAATGAGATGGGGTCAGGGTGGCCAGATAAAATGCACGAGGACCTGTTAAATGAGGGCTCTCCATGAAAGGATGAGTATTTTGTTCGTATAAGTTTGTTCCAAACACTGCATGGGACGTAGCTACAGTATACCGAGAAGTTATTTGTTGTTTATGTGAAATTCAAATTTAACTTGCTATCATGTATTTTTTAAAATACATTTTTTATTGATTTCAGAGAAGAAGGGAGGGGAGAGGAGAGGAGAGGAGAGGAGAGGAGAGGAGAGGAGAGGAGAGGAGAGGAGAGGAGAGGAGACATCAACGATGAAGAGAATCATTGATCGGCTGCCTCCTGCACGCCCCACTCTGGGGATCGAGCCCGCAACCCAGGCATGTGCCCTAACTGGGAATCGAACTGTGACCTCCTGGTTCATAGATTGACGCTCAACCACTGGGATGTAGCTTCATCTGGCAACCTTAGGTGGGCCTCATATCCACCCCAGTAGGGGAAGGCAGAGGAGCAAATTCTGGAAAGAGGCTGGCAGACTCTAAGGAAGCCAGGCCTCTGGCCCCAGGGCTGCCAAGGTGGGGCCTGGGTGAAGGCTGGGGCCTCCTCGGGGAGCACTATCTCCCTGGGGGAGCAGGTGGGGCCCTGCAGCTGCAGAAGGAAGCCTTGGAAACAACCTGAAAACAATTTCGTTTTCCTCCGGGGAGTTGCCAAACGCAGGCGAGGCCAGGCTCAGGGTGGTAAGTGCCTCAGGCCCCACCCCACATGCCGGCTGGAGGGGTCGCCCTGACTCCCCCCCCCCCTCCCCCCTCCCCCCCCTCCCCCCCTTCCCCCCCCCCCCCCCCCCCCCCCCGCCTGGGGTGCAGTAACACCGGGCCACACCTCAGCCGGATCTGTACACGCAGCCTGTGCTGACTTCCCCTGCAGGCCTGGCTGTGTCAGCCCTGCCTCACACTGAATTCCCCCCACATTCTCGGGGGCTGAGGTCAGTGAATATCCCCAGCCTTTCCTGCAAGGTTGGCTGCCAGTCCAGGGCATTAGCAGGCAGCTAGTTATTTGTGTACTGCCCAGAGGTACCCTGGGAAGGGGGGGTTAAGCAGCTGTTCCCCAGGAGCCCAGGAGGTGCCTGCCTGAGGGTCCCTGGTGGCTGCAGACACCCCCCCACCTCCTCGCAGACCCCCTGCAGTGCTGGCTGTGATGAGGCTGGGTCATCCAGGCCCTCCCGGCTTCCTCCAGGGCCTGTGCGGGCCTGCTCTGTGTCCTTTCCCCCTTACCTGGGAGGAGGGAGGGAGGGAGGGAGGGAGGGAGGGAGGGAGAAGGGGCAGCCTGCCCTGGGAGGCTTCTACTTGAATGTCGAACCCGAGCACTCGCTGGGGTGCTGAGCACGGGAGGAAGGGCAGCCCGTGAGCAGAGCACCTCTTGGATAGGCCTGGGGGTGCTTTTAGTCCCATTTTACAGAAGGTGAAACTGAGGCTCAGAGAGGCTGTGGCACTTTCCTTCGGTCACACAGTCAGTCACTGGCGGAGTCAGAAATCCCACCCAGAACAGTCAGTCGGACTCTGAAACCTGGGCCGACCCCGTTCCTCTGCGCTGCCCAGGAAAACCCGCTCCAGCTCAGGAGGGAGTATCTGCTGTCAACACCGCATTCTCCTGCTGTCAGGTTCCTGCGTCCTCGCTGCCTCCAAGACTTGGCCTCTGACTGAAAGTTCCACGAGAAAATAATGCTGAAAGGAAACAGCTGTCCTTCTCCTGGGCTTGCAGGCCTCCTCCGGGGAGCTGGGGGAGCACGTTGGCAGTGTCTGCAGTCCCTGCTTTGGCACGTCTCGCTGGTCATTTTTAAAAATATATATTTTTATTGGTTTCAGAGAGGAGGGGAGAGGGAGAGAGAGAGAGAAACATCATTGATCGGCTGCCTCCTGCACGCCCCCTACTTGGGATCAAGCCCACAACCCGGGCACGTGCCCTTGACCAGAATGGAACCAGGGACCTTTCAGTCCGCAGGCTGATGCTCTATCCACTGAGCCAAACCGGCCAGGGCTCATCTGGTCATTTTTGACAGACTGTAAACCAACCTCACAACTCCGACCTGTGAGGCTGGGAAAGCTGTGGGGCCGGCCCCCATGATGTCGCTTCCCTACCTCCCCAGGGCTGCTAGGTGCTGTCCCTGCCCACAGCCCTCCTGGCCCTCCCCCCAGGGACGGGGCCTGGCCTTCCTTACCTTCCCCGTTTGGTCTTGGGTATTTCTCACGCTTTCTGACCCTCCTGCCTGCTACCTTGGGCGGCTAGTCCTCCCCGTCAACACCTCAAGATGGCAAGAAACTTGGAGTTGAGTGTGGTGAGGAGAGATGGGGGTGGGGCTGGGGAAGGCTTGAGGAGAGCGAGCTGGGAGGGAGGGGAGAGTGGCCGTTTCTCCTCATGGTGAACTTCACTGGCGTGTTCATTTATTTGCCCAGGAAGTACGTTGGCTGGCTGGGGGGGAGATGGGGGCGGGAGAGGGTAACGCCAGCCAGGGCCCCACAGCCCAGCTCTTGGCTCCGGCTATTCAGAGAGGCACAGTCCTTCCCCAGAAGGAACGCCAAGCTCTGCTCGCCCCTCCTGTGCCGAGGATGCTCTCTGGCATTCCTCAGAGCACTTGTCTTCTGTCGCATCACGCAGCTCCTCCAAGCCTCCAGAACAGGCAGCCAACACAGCGTCTTCTCTCGGTGGGAGGGTGGGTTTGGGAGCCAGACGGCCTCCGTTCCAATCCCGGCTCCGAAATGATCAGACTGGAGCGCGTTATGTCACTCCTCTCTGCCTCGGATCCCTCGCCCCACGCTGGGGAGCGAGCCCGCAGCCCAGGCACGTGCCCTGCCCGGGAATGGAACCTCCTGGTTCATAGGTCAACGCTCAACCACGGAGCCACGCCGGCCGGGCAGTAGTTATCATTATGGTTGCTGTGATGACTATTCTCTCTCCCCTTCCCTTTCCTCCCACATCTCCAGCCCAATCTTTTTTTTTTTAAATATATTTTTATTGATTTCAGAGAGGAAGGGAGAGGGAGAGAGAGATAGAAACATCAGTGATGAAAGAGAATCATTGATCGGCTGCCTCCTGCATGCCCCACACTGGGGATCAAGCCCGCAACCCGGGCATGTGCCCTTGACTGGAATCGAACCCGGGACCCTTGAGTCCCCAGGTCAACGCTCTATCCACTGAGCCAAACCAGCCAGGGCCCAGCCCAATGTTTATTAAGGTGCTGGCCTCCCAGCGCCGGGCAGGTGCTGAGCAGAACCAGGCGTATAGGGTGGTGTGTGGGTGGGTTGAACCTGTGCGTGGTGTTCGAGAAGGCGTGGGGACCCCTGCAGGTGATTCTCGGATGGGAAGGAGCGATTGGCCTCCCCTGGAGGGGATGGATGAGACCTGGTGGCGAGCACCTGCGTCAGGTCCAGCCTGTTTAGAGGTCAGGCGGGCCGAGGACTGCTGAGTGCGGCCGGAGGAGGCTGCCGTCCGGACACCCAGCGACCGGACTCCGGCTTGTTGACTGTTGTCTCCCCAAAAGATGGGTTCATCACGTCCCAGCCCCCAGACCTGTGAATGTGGCCTTATTTTGAAAAAGGACCTTTGCAGATGTAATTAAGACTCTCGAAATGGGAGCATCCAGGGGTGTCCTACATCGAGGATAAGTGTCCTGCTACGGGCAGAAGAGGACTCACAGACACCGAGGAGAAGGCCATATGAGGACAGAGGCAGCGATGGCAGTGATGCAGCCGGAAGCCAGTGAGAGCCGGGAGCCCCAGAAGCTGGGAGGGGCAAGGACGGGAGACGGAAGAGAGGGCAGCCTGCTGACACCCTGCCTTCGGATTTCTGGCTCCCAGAACTGTGAGTGAATACATTTCTGTTGTTTTAAGCCACTCAGTTGGTGATAATGTGTTACGACAGCTACAGGAAACTAACACAGACCCCTTCCCAGAAAGGAAAAGATAAGGGCTGTGGTCCGAAGCGGGGAGGCAGACAGAGGTGAACGCCGAGGGATCATGGAAGGCCTTCCGTGGAGGCTGCTGCAGGTGGTGGTGCCGGCTGTGCCCTGTGCACGGGGGCCAGCTACAGCATGCTTGTAGACTTGAGGATTTGTTGCTGGGGACTTCTTTTCCTGCAGGGGTCAGGAAGCAAGCGATGCCTTTTCCTAAAACACACAACACTTTGTTGGTTTGGGGAGAGACACATCTAGACTGTGTTGTCCAATAGAACTTTCTGCAAGGATGGCGATGTTAAGTCGGCGCTATCCAATAGAACAGCCCAAGTCACACGTGGCCCTTGAGCAGGTAGAATGTGGCGTATGCCACTCAAAAGCTGAATTTTAAAAGCTGTTTAATTTTAATGTAAGCAGCCATATGTGGCTGGCGGCTGCCATGTTGGACATCCAGCTCCAGGACGAGAAAACGGAAGCTCAGGGCTGCTTGAAGTGCTGTTCCCTGGAGACTGTTTGGAGGCCCCTGGGCAACTGCACTCCTTGTTGAATGGGGGTGAGAGGGTCCAACAGGGACCAAGGTGGTGGTGGAGGTGGACCAGAGGGTGAGAAATGTCCAACTGGATTGGAGCAAGATCCACCTGCCAAAGGAGGAAGAGGGCAAGGCACACCTGAGCAGGTACGAGGCTGCTCTCTAATTGGCTGGATTCCCGCCCTCCCCCCCCACCCAGAAACCCTTTATAAATCTGTCAATAATGAGATTAGCTAAATTCTTTTGAACCTATTTATGTTTTCAGCTCTCAATTTGAAATAATGAATATGGAGCTAATCATAGAGACGGGCAGGGGTGGTCACTTGCTTCTTAAAAGGAGTCTGCCTGCCCAGCCAGCGTGGCTCAGTGGTTGAGCATCGACGTGTGAACCAGGAGGTCTCGATGCGATTCCCGGTCAGAGTTGTGGGCTCGATCTGTAGTGTAGGACGTGCCGAAGGCAGACGATCAATGATTCTCTCTCATTACTGATATTTCTATCTCTCCCTCTCTGAAATCAATAAAAATATATATTTTTAAACTGAGTCTTTCTGGAAGCAGGCATGTTTAAGCTTCCCCTGCTAGGGGAAGGGGAGCCCTCCCTGCCTCTCTACCCCACATCATCCGAGCGCAGCTGCACAAGTGATGTCAAAACTCCTGCCTTAACTGCAGAGAGCAGGGCATTTGCCCATCCCTCTCTGTGCGTCTTCCCTGGAAGGAACCAGGAACTTCTCCGAGGTGGGGCAGCCCCAGCTTTAGAGACTTTGACTTGGGAATTAAGGTCTCAGACATCATTTGGTGATCATCACACTCGCTCCTCCTGTTGGCAAGCAACGAGGGTGGACTTACCTGAGACTTTCAGGGTAGGTCCTAGCCAGGTGGTGAGGGCCTGGCTACTCCAGCCCCACCAGCATCACCTGGGAGCTCGTTAGAATGGCAGACACTTAGCCCCGCCCCACACCTGCGAGAGCAAGACTGGGCTGAAACTGGATCTCCAGGTGCATTGGGTGCACAGCCAAGCTTGAGAAGCACTGAGCTGGAACAAGGCCCATTGCCTGGCATTGATTGGATAGACTTGCCTTGAAGCAGTGAACAGAGCTGAACTGACCTTGTTGCTTCAGGATTTTTAAAAAATATATATTTTGTATTTCAGAGAGGAAGGGAGAGGGAGAGAGAGAGAGCGAAACATCAATGATGGGAGAGAATCACTGAGCAGCTGCCTCCTGCACCCCCCTTACTGGGGATTAAGCACTCAACCTCCCGGTCCATACTCAACCACTGAGCTACAACGGCCGGGCTGTTGGGCCATTTCTGTGGTTTGGACAATGCTCTTGTTTTCGTCTCGCTCAGACACGGCTTTGTTTTTGTTTTGATCTTCACAGTCACAGCGGCCTTGGCTGAGGTTGCTGTTCTGGGGAACTGGTTATGCTCAAAGGAGAAGCCCAAGGCCCAGCTGTGCGTGCCAGGCCAGCGCCTGGCTGTCAGAAGCTGCGTTGCTCCTTCTCATGGGGAGGGGGGTGCCTCTGGGTGTTGGGATTAAGGGTGATCTTTCACTTCCTACTCCACATTCTGGAAAAAAAGTGTTGTTTTTTTTAAACAATCATGTATTACATTTATCTTTAGGAAAATAATTATTTCCTTTTGGGGGGAAAAATCACCGATATAAAAATTGCTCAATAGATAAGCCCTACGCCAGTGCCTTTGGTGGGAAGGGCAGACAGCCCAGCACGTGGAGTGCCAGGAACAGGAATCACAAACAGCTGACCAGCTCCCTGTCCTGCAGAGCAGCTCCCCTCAGTATTCTCCCTGGAGGCAGGCTGGGCGTGCCAGCCTCCGAGTTTAGATTGGATGGAACTGGGTGTCGCTCATGACCTCATTCCAGGGTCCAGGTGCTAAAAACATGCCTGGCTTATCAGCACTGGGTGGAGGCCACCTGGCACCTTGGATGCCTGCTCGCTGGGGCTCCCAGGCAAGAGGCCTAAAGCTCTGGCTTGAAACTTGGCCTGCCCATTAGAATCACCTGGGCAGTTTGACCCCCTGACCTCTTTCACCCCCAGGGGTCAGGAGTCAGAACCAGTTACATCAGGTCCCCCGAGGGCGGGTGGGGCCCAGGTGTGAGCATTTCTGTCCATCTCCAGGTGATCCCTCCAGCTTCTCTCTGCTCTGCCTTCACCCTGCTTGCGCCCTTGTTCATTCTACTTCTGTGATCTCTACTCTCCCCTCTCCCACTCCGGTCACCTCTAGTCCGGGTCAGGACCTCACTTCTCTCCCCGGAATCATCTGTCCTCCACTCCCTGACTGATCTTTGTAAATGAACGTCGAGATCACCGTTCTCAGCCCTGGTGGCAGATGAGAATCACCAGGGGAGATTGAAAAGCACCCCCAGTGCCTGGGACCCCTCTGCGTTTCTGATTCCATTGGCTTGGGGTGGAGTCCTGGCTCTGGTGTTGTTAAAACTTCCCAGGGGATTCTACTGGGCAGCCAGCTTGGGAACCACAGTTTTGGGGACTTTCATTTCCCAGCCCCGAAGGGGCCAAGCAAATGAGCTAACTCTGTAAACTGAGGCACGGAAATGCTTTAGGGCTCCTCGAGGGGAGGGGACCTTCTCGCCCACTTTGCCAGAAGAGACCTCGTAGCTCTGTCTGTCCCTGGATGGGGCCTGGTGTGGTCTGGAAGGAACTCAGCAGTTGCCGTGACAGTACCTGGTGATGAGATGGTTCCGGGCAGCGGAGGCCTGAGGAGGAGAGGGGACAGTAGGGGGAACTGTGTCCCAGCTGATGTCCTGAGATGCTCGAGGGGAACTTTGCAGTGGGCTGGCTCCTGCAGGAGCACATCAGGGCATAACCAGCGAAACGGCAGGCGTCTTTTTGAACACTTGATTGCAAAGATCTGTGAGCCCAGGAGGCTGGGAGTGGATGCTGGGGGGCCCCACCCCGACTCCCCTTTGGGACCCAGGCTCTCCACTTCCAGCTGGAGGAGTGTTGCCTACTGATGGGTCACAGATCAAATGCCTGTTTTCCCAGGCATTGCCCTCCGTGGAAGGCTCCAGGCTGTGCCCCTTCCCCGAGGGCAGCCTGCATACAATCACTAGTCAGAGGAGGGTGCCCAGGCTCCTTCCTCATTTTAGGACATCCCAGCTTCAGAGCCCCCCAGAAGATCAGCTGAGGGATCTGTTTGCGAAGCATCCAATTTAGGCTCTGCCTCAACCCTGTGGGGGTTCAGAACAGGCCTCCCTAGAATGTGCCGCTTTGGCATATACATCGTTGAGCTGAAGGCAATCAAGACCCTGCAAACTCATAAAAAATGTACACCTTTCCCTTAAAGAATTTAAATTAGATGCCGTAAGCCCGGCTAGTGTGCTCAGTGGTTGACCACAGACCCATGAACCAGGAGGTCACAGTTCAATTCCCGGTCAGGGCACATGCCCAGGTTGTGGGCTCAATTCCCAGCAGGAGGCCGCTGATCAGTGATTTTCCCTCATCATTGATGTTTCTATCTCTCTCTCCCTCTCCCTTCCTTCTCTGAAATCAATGAAAAATAAAAAATTTTTAAAATTACACTTAAAAAATAAATTAGATGTCTTGCCCATAAAAAGAGTTGTTACCAGAAATAATCTTTTTTTTTTTTTTAAAGACTTTTTTATTGATTTTTAGAGAGAGAGGAAGGGAGAGGGAGGGAGAAATTTTGATGTGAGACCGAAACATCAATGTGCCCTGACTGGGAATCGAACCAGTGACCCTTCCACGCACAGGATGACACCCAATCAACTGAACCGCATTGGCCGGGGCAACTTTCTTTTTTTCTTTTCTTTTTTAACCTACGGAAGGGCAAATTACCAATTACTGAGCTTTTGCTCTTTTTATCTCCTGCATTGACCTTCCCCTCTGAAGCCCCAAGGCACCTTACCTCATCTCTAGTTCCGCATGCCATCGATACCTCATTTTCCATTTCTGTCTCTGACTCTCTCGTGTATGTGGGGTTCCCGTGCACACACATGTAATTATATGTGGTTATTTTCTCTGGTGGATCTGTCTCACGTAGGTGTGACGATTAGACCAGCTGAAATAACCTTGAGGGTAGAAGAAACCTCTGCCTCCCTCCACAGCCCCATCCTGCCTCCTTCGCTCCCCCACGGGCGTTGCTCTGGTGTTCTCCCCGGTAAGCCACCCGCATGCAAATCCAGGCCTCGAGGTCGGTCTCCAGGGGACCTGACCCGTGAGGAAGGCCCGTGATCCCTGTGTGTGTGGGTGAAGCATGAACAGAGCCAGAGAGTGTGAAGGCCGTGTGCACTGCAGTGGTTGTGGGGGCCTCGTGGAACCTTTGTCGGCTCAGAGGACATGGAAACTGCCCATCTGACCCTACAGCTCCCTGTGGAGAATCCCCCATGACTGCCTGTCACCTATGGGGTCATTCTGGCTCCTCAGCGGGACCTGTGAGCTCTTTTGTAATCTGACCCAACCATGGCTGCAGGCACCTCTTCCTCTCCCTTGCTCTCCAGGCGATCAAACTGTCTGCAGTTTTCCCAACCACCCATCTGCTCCCACCCCACCCCCACCCCCTCACCCCGACTCCACACAGACTCGGACTCACTGTTTCTGGAAGCCCTTTCTTCCCCGGGGTCACGTGCACTCCCCCTGCATTGACATCATCTGTCTCCTCGCTTCCTGCTGGCCTGGATCACCATGAGGCTCAGGCTTTGTCATCTGTCTCGCCAGGACCCAGGATAGTGCTACCTGAGGCTGTACAATAACACAGTGGCAGTTGCTCATTCATTCATTCATTCATTCAATCATCTCTTATTGTGATAAAAATTTACCATCTTAACCATCTTAAAGTGTACAACTCAGTGGCATGTACTATATTCACAAAGTTGTACAACCATCATCGCTATCTGGTTCCAGAACATTTCCCCCCTCCCAGAGGAAGCCCCTCTCCCTTCAGCAGTCACTCTTCATTTCCCCGCTCGGCCCACCCCGGCCGTCATCACTTTCCTTTCTGCCTCCGTGGATTTGCTCATTCTGGATATTCTATATAAATGAAATCATACACTTTGTGTGCGGCCTTTTGGGCCTGACTTCTTTTGCTTATCATGTTCATCCATGTCATAGCGCGTATCCATATCTCTCCCTTTTTGTGATTGAATACTGTTTTGTTGTATGAATATAGCACGTTTTGTTTATCCGTGCATTTGCTGTGGACAGGTGGGTTGTCTCCGTTTAGCTATTGTGAATAGCGCTGCTATACACATCCGTGGGCACGTTCTTGTTGGAACAACTGTATTCAACTCTCTTGGATCTAAAGCTAGGAGTGCAATGACTGGGTTAGATTGTAACTCTGTGTTTAACTCTTTGAGGAACTGCCAGACTGTTTTCCACAGTGGCTGTGCCAATTTACATTCCCACCAGCAAGGTATGAGGGTTCCAATTTCTCCGTGTCCTCTCTAATACGTATTTTCTGTGTGGTTTATTATTATTATTATAGCCATCCCAGTGGGTATGAAGTGGTATCTCATTGTGGCTCCGATTTGCTTTATATATTTTTTTACTCCCTACTGTGTCAGGCACCGTGCTAGGCACTGGGGATACTATAGAGAACGCAGCTGCTTTTTGTGGAAGTTCTGCACTAGTGGGGAGATGACACAGGAGAGAGGAGTAGGGGCATTGGTACTCCTCGGTTGCAGCTGGGGAAGCAGAAAAAAGAGCTCTCTCTGTCCTAGCCAGTTTGGCTCAGTGGATAGAGTGTCAGCCTGTGAACCAAAGGGTCCCAGGCTTGATACTGTTCAAGGGCACGTACCTGGGTTGCAGGCTCCTCCCCGGCCCGGGGCCTGGTCAGGGCTCATGCAGGAGGCAACCAATCCATTTGTTTCTCTCACATCGATATTTCTCTCACTTTCCCTCTCTCTCTCAAAATCAATGGAAAAATATCCTCAGGTGAGAATTAAGAGAAAGAAAAGAGCGCTCTCTGGGCCTCTCCTACCTCTCCTCGCCCTGGCCAGCCAGAGCAGAGGTTGCAAACTCAAAGACCTCAAGGCACGGCCAGAGGAGAGAGCCAGAGGGGTGAGTGTGCGTGCATCTGTGTCTGTACTGAGGACACTATGGAATACTGGGTGGGTGGGTGGAGGGGGAGGGCGCAGGCATGAGCCCTGCCTCAAGGGGCAGATGCTGCTTGGCACCAGTGTCTTATTGCCAAGGAGTCATGTAGCCCTGGGCCTGGCCACACTGTGGCTAGAGATACGATTTCTATATGAAATCTTCCCATTTCTACATGATGGCGCAGACATTTTTAAAGCATTGCCTGGGGGCCAGTGTTGGTGATTCTGACCGGGGCTTGTTTCTCAGATGCAGAGTCTCCTTCATAAGGTCAGTACCTCTGGGGGGCAGCCCTGGGGCTCTGCCTTCTTAAGAAGCCTCCTCTCTGACCATCCCACCGGTGGTCTGACGCCCACTGGAGTCTGAAAACCACCAAACCAGATGTGAAAAGGCCACTTCCCACAGCACGGAGGGCTGGGCAGACGGGATCATGTTCCCTGTGTGTGCCAGCCGGAGCGCCCGCGGCCTTGCCCCAGTTTCTCAGGGCACACAGCCGTCCAGAGTACACACTTCCCTGTGCCAGGAACAGGGAGGGGCAGAGAGGGCCGTGCAGGAAGAGCACGCCCCCTGCCCCGGCCGCCCTGGCGCTGCCCGGCCCCACGTGCTGAGATGCCCGTCCTAGTGGCTTTTCCCCCAGTGGGCAGTGCGGCCACCAGCCCTGCTGCTTAGCCTCCCGGTGAACTTTATCTGGATGGAAGCCCTTTCCCCGGGAGATGGCCCAAATAGAGATGTGAGGTTCAATCTAGGGGAAGGCGGCCGTGCCCTGCGGAAGGCCTGGGGCTGACACATGCCTGTGAAGCAATATGTTTGTGGGTCTCTTGCTCCATGGTCACAACTGCAGTTAAAACAAGCAGTTCTCTGGCAGGGGCGTCGGTTCTGAAACCCCACCGGGTCTTCCTTCCCAGCGGTGAACCCCCTGCCAATCGGGAGGTGTTTATTCTGAAGCCACTGCGACCCCTTACTGGGCGCACCTGGCCCCTCGGGCATCTCTGGGGGGTTCGTGTTCCAACCCCATATTTAGAGGTTCCCATCGTTCAAGAACTCCACATCCCCTGTCCGCTCTCAGGCGAGGCATAGGGAAGGAGCACGTAGGTTTGTTGGCAAAGAGAGCGGCATGGAGGACAGGCAAGTCTGGGGTTTGTCTTTATGGGGATAAGGATCAAAGGGACCATTCCATTCGCCCCACCAGCCCCCAAATGCTCGTTTCCGTGTTACACCTAAAGAAGGCACTGTGGTTGGTTTCCCCAACAGGAAATAACAAGGAACAAATTAATACGTTTTATGTTTCTATCTACGTTTCTATCCCTAACGGGTCTATTTAAGTCTTCTGCCTAGTTTACTCTCAGCAACTATTTTTATTGTTGAGAACCATAATCAACATAAAATATAACTGCTGTAAAGCCATACAGCAGTCTTCACACCTGCAATGAACTCTCCAGCTTAGTAGAGGTGCTGGGCGGTAAGGACAAGAGCTAACGTTTGTAGAGCCCTTACTACGGCCCAAGCTCTGTGCTAAGTGCTTCACTTGGATTGTGTCGTTTAATCTCGACAACCCTGTCAGATTTAATCCTCAAAACCGCTCACCCAGGGCATTCATCTCACCGTTTTTCAGACGGAGAGACGGAATCTTAGAGGTTGAATATTCTAGATGCTTTACAACAAGCACGTCCAACTCACGGCCCGCGGGCCGCATGCCTCGTTTATTTGACCCGTGTGAGCCTTTGCGTTTGACATGCTTGCGGTACATGGTTTATATCAGTGATGGCGAACCTTTTGAGCTCGGCGTGTCGGCATTTTGCAAAACCCTAACTTAACTCTGGTGCCGTGTCACATAGAGAAATGTTTTGATATTGGCAACCATAGTAAAACAAAGACTTATATTTTTGATATTTATTTTACATATTTAAATGCCATTTAACAAAGAAAAATCAACCAAAAAAATGAGTTTGCGTGTCATAGGTTCACCATCACTGATTTATATCATATAATCCAGTCCTGCAAGGTCCCCCTCCCAGAAGTCCTACGGGGAGGCATTATTACCTTCCTATGGCTGAGGGACCTGAAGAGTGGGGGCATTGCCTATGCTCATGGTCACGCAGCCACGAGGTAGGGGAGATGGCATTTGAACTGAGAAAGAGGTAGCTCTGAGCACACCCCTTCACCTTTAAGTTGTATCAGGCAAGGACTCACAGCGTAGACAGGCAGACACATAAGAGTACATTCACTGTGTCAGTGATGTAAAGGGGAGAAGCTGAAAACCACCCAGGTGTCCATCGATAGGGGATAGTCACACCAGTGAGGGCACCATGCTCAGATGATACAGGCAGACATTCCGGTGAGCAAGGTGGATCTTCTAGGTGCGGAATGATATAAGGGATATATTAAATGAAAAAGGCTAGATGCTAAATAATATGCAAAGCATCATACCACTTCAAGTAGGAGTATATTGCGTTGAATCAGTCAGGGGCATGCTTGTATTGGGTAATTCAAGGAGAATTTAATAAAAAGAATATCTGTATAGTTGTGGGCAGGATAGAGAGACACCAAGTCTGGTGACAGGTACACCTGGGGTTCTATCCCACCTGCTGGAACCCAGGGACAGAGAGAACAGTGTGGAGGGGCCACCTCACAGGAGCCGGGACCCTCCTCCATAGAGGGATGCAGTCACTGCGCTGAGGGAGGGAGATGGGGAAATCAATGTTCTGACCCACTCCTCCTCCCTGCATCTCAACCTGGTGCTCCCCATTTGCCAAACCCACCTGGAAGCCAGAAGGTGAGGAGACCATTGCTGCGGGCCAGCCTCCCAGGGCAGTAGGGGTGGAGGTGAGAGATGTGGAGTTAGCCCTGGAGGCCCAGTGGGAAGCGGGCAGCATTGATACTTAGAATCATGTTTGTAAATGGCTAGCACAGTGATGGTGAACCTATGACACGCGTGTCAGAGGTGACACGTGAACTCATTTTTTTTGGTTGATTTTTCTTTGTTAAATGGCATTTAAATATCTAATCTAATAATAGACAAACAGGGTAATTGACCTTACCTTCGCTACGCCTCCCATTGGCTAATCAGTGTGATATGCAAATTAATCGCCAACAAAGATGGCGGTTAATTTGCATATGTAGGCTCCAAGCTGCGGAGCAAAGACTGAAGGCGAGCCGGAGCAGCGAAGACTGAAGATGGAAGGCGGCTCCAGCCAGAGCGAAGGCCTGGGTCCTGGGTGCTGGAGGAAAACCAGTGCCCACAGCCAGGAGAAGGGAAGGCTATTGCACGAATCTCGTCGTGCAACAGGCCTCTAGTATAAAATAAATATCAAAAATAGAAGTCTTTGTTTTACTATGGTTGCAAATATCAAAAAATTTCTCTATGTGACACGGCACCAGAGTTAAGTTAGGGTTTTTCAGAATGCTGACACGCCGAGCTCAAAAGGTTCGCCACCACTGGGCTAGCAAAAGGGTCTGAGAGGATGAATCCCAAATCGTTTAGGGAGGTTTCCTCTGGGGAGCAGGACAAGAGAGGACTTTTCACCTTTCGCTCTCTCTTCTGTATTGAGTGACAACAGAAAAAGAGGCCCAGCCTGGGGTGAGGCTGCAACGCCAGCCCTGGTTCTCTTCCTGTTTCTGAATCGCACCACTGCTTGGGAGTGGCAGGCAGGTTGCATTTTCCAAAGGTGCCCGCACCAGTCCGTGTCCCACCTTGCAGGGGGGCGCTGACTCCTCCAGGGAGCGCTGGGCTAAGTTTCATCCCCTTGACCCTGGGTGGGCCTTGGGAATGGTCTGACCAACCCGGTGCTGTGGGACTGCTGCCGAGTGACTTCTGAGACTAGATCGTAAAAGGCCATATGGTTTCTGCTTGTCTCCCTGGACATGTGCCGGAGAGCCCTGAGCCAGCATGCAAGAAGTCTGGGTACCCCGCAATGGCCATCCTGGGGAGACCATGAGGACAGGCCACTAGCACCTCTGAGAGATGTCCGAGGAGCTCCAGCTGTGGTAGCCCCTGGCCCAGGCAGTGTCCATGTGAGTGCAGAACCCTTCAGACAAGCAGCCCACCCCGTGGGACTGCGTGAGGGACCCCCCAGCCAGAATCTTCCAGTGGAGCAACCCCCAAATTCAGGACTCTTAGAAACAGAGAGATAGCCCTGGCCGGTGTTTCTCAGTGGTTAGAGTGTCCGCCCACGAACCAAAGGGTCAAGGGTTTGAGTCCCGGTCAAGGGCATGTATCTGGGTTGCAGTTTGCTCCCAGTAGGGGCATGTGTGTGGGAGGCAACCAGTCAATGCGTCTCACATCGATACTACTCTCTCTCTGTCTCCTCCCCTCCCTTCCACTCTCTCTGAAAAAGCTATGGAAAAAATTATCCTTGGGTGAGGATTAGCAAAACGAAAATAAAATAAAGGAACTGAGAGAGATTAAAAAATGCTAAGTTTGGGGGTGATTTGTTGTTCAGGAATAAGTCCCGGAGAAGCCAGCAGGGAGCATGAGGACTAAGTTCCAGCAGCCAGCCTGCGTTCCATGGAGACCCACTGTGGACCAAAGGGCAGAGCAAAGGTCCCCGGGGATGCCTCACCCCTGGCCCAGGGCCCAAGAGCATTTTGTCCTTCACGCTCCAGCGTCCTCTCCCAGCCCGTCTCAAGGACCTCGGCCGTGCCAGTGTTCATTCTGGGCTTCCCCTCCCCTTCTCCGCTCACCCTCGTGTCCTTTCCCAGCAACCCATCTGCGTCTTCTTACTTCCTCTCCCCTGCCCTCCCCTGCCCGCCGAGCTCAGAGGACCCTGGCCCAGGTGTGGGGGCGGCCCGTTTGGAGACCTCTCTCCCTTCCTTCCATTGTGCTGTGGACATTGGGCCCTGGGTCCCCAACGGGCTCTCCACCCCCTTCTTTTTGGATTTGGCCCCTCCCACTGCTCTGACCAGGACCTGGAATGGGAGCTAACATCTCCTCACAGATCCCTGCCCCTTCCCCCACCAGAGGCCAACCAGGAGTGAGCACTGACCCAACAGGCCGTCAGAGCCTGAATTAGAGGAACAAGAGGCCTTCTGGAGGTTTCCAACCCGAGAGCACAGGGGAGGGATGGCCGTTCGTTTCTCTGTGGCTGAATGTCGCGCCGGAGCTGCCAGAAGCCAGGTTCCTTTTCCGTGTGGAGATCAGGCCCCCGCAGATGAGAGTCACTCCAGCTTACAGGAAAAGAGGGGCTGGGACCAAGAAGGGGAGTTCAGAGGGACCCTGGTTCTCGGGGGGAGACGTGAGCTAGCACAGACATCTTTCTATCTGTTTAATCTTCGGAAGCAGGACAGTGTGGGAGTCGGGAAGAACCACGTCACTGAGTGTCTTTTGTTGTTATTGTTTTTGTTTTTTGTTTTTAATATATTTTATTGATTTTTTACAGAGAGGAAGGGAGAAGGTGAGGGATAGAGAGTTAGAAACATGGATGAGAGAGAAACATCGATCAGCTGCCTCCTGCACCCCCCCACCCCCTTCACTGGGGATGTGCCTGCAACCAAGGTACATGCCCTTGACCAGAATCAAACCTGGGTCCCTTTGGTCCGCAGGCCGACGCTCTACCCACTGAGCCAAACCGGTTAGGGCTACATCACTGCGTTTTAACCCTGGCTTGCCAAGCGGTGTGACCTTGGACAGGTACTCAGTGATTTCACGTGTAAAATGGGGGCAGTCATAATAATTCCTTCCTCGTAGAGTTGTTGAGCGGACTAAGCAGTTAAGGTCTAGAGAGCTTATGGAAGGCCTGGTGCCCAGTAAACCAGGTACCATGTCGCCTGTTATCACTTTTACTTGGGTTGGAGTTTCTGTCACTTCAGCTGGAAGAGTTTCGATCAAGATCAAACCTTCCCCCTTGCCTCTGGGTTAATATGTTCCCAAGAGCCCATGTGTCCCAGGAGCCGGAAATTGCCAAGCCACACAGGTGTGCCAGGAAATGTCAATCAGAAGTGTTTCCCCCATGCCCTGCTCTGGCGCCTTGGCATCCATCGCCGAACTGTCCTGTTCCCACACCTGGAGAGGGTGGAGGCAACTGGGCTCCTCTCCCTGCCCTTTGGCCTACTCAGGCTGTTTACAGATTTCTTCCCTCTGATCTGGAAACCAGACACCCTCCTGCCTGGGTGCTTGCCTGGGCCGCAGCCTGGCCCTGCTTGGGTGTCTGTACCTACAGGAAATTAGATGAGAAGCTGGGGTATGGAAGAGAGAGCAGAAAATGCAATCTCTCAGGACCGACCTCCCTCCCTTCCTTCCTTCCTTCCTTCCTTCCTTCCTTCCTTCCTTCCTTCCTTCCTTCCTTCCTTCCTTCCTTCTTTCTTCCTCACTGTCCGCTTTTCCTGTTTCTTGGCCTCTATTGAATGTTTGTGTTTTCCGTCATCCAGGGAACTGACTTAGAGCAACGAGGGGATTTCTGGGAAGAGAAAGAATGAAAGAAAAGTCAGTCCAGGGGGGATTTGCTGGGATCCCATTCATTGTATGGGAAAGGTTGGGACCCATGGAGGCCCTCATACAGGCGATGGCTGGTCAACTGCCTGCAGGGGGACCCTTTCTACTCCCCGCACCTCTGACCTCCAGGCGCCGGGAGTATGCTGCTGGGAGGCAAGGTTGGGGAGCAGGCAAAAAGGAGGGACAAATGCCGAGGCTGAAGTGGCGATCCCAGGAGATGCTGGACAATTGCACTCAGATCCGGATGGTGGCCTGGGAGCTCTAGACCAGTTTCAGGTGTAGGTCCAATGTGAAAGAGCAGAATAGTCTCTGAGCTTCTGATGTGTGATTCAGAGATGGTGGGAGGGCCAGCCTGGGAGAATAGGGGTTCAAGGGCCCCAGCTAAAGAGGCTGTCCAGGCAGCCTGGCATCTCATGGAAATATTCTGGAATGCCTAGCATTTGGAGAGACTTGTAACTGTCTAAGGACTATATTCCTTGGGACTATAGTGTCACAGTCAATCTTCCAAGCCCCATCAGCCAGCGGGGAAGAGGACTCATATTGTGCTTGTTTGTCTGTGATGCACAGGGAGGGGGAGGGCAGTCTACAGGGATCTGAACACACCTGTGAGCCCTAGCCGGTTTGGCTCAGTGGATAGAGCGCTGGCCTGGGAACCGAAGGGTCCCGGGTTAGATTCCGGTCAAGGGCACGTGCCTCAGTTGCAGGCTCCTCCCAGGCCCTGATTGGGGCGTGTGCAGGAAGCAACCAATTGATGTGTTTCTCTCACATTGATCTCTTTGTCTTCCCCTCTCTCTTCCACTCTCTCTAAAAATCAATGGAAAAATATCCTCAGGTGAGAATTAAAAAAAAAAAAAAAAAAAGAACACATCTGTGAGCTACAGGGCTGGGCAGCGACTGGGGCAGGAGCTGTGCTTTGGTGGATCCCAGGTTCTATTCCTAGACTCGCCACCCACCCACGCTCTGATGTTGAGCATGTCATTTAGCACCCCTGGGCCTCCGTTTCCTCATCTGTCTGATTACAGGGTTGGTCGTAGTCATCTTTAGGGTTTGGCATTTGCTTAGCAGATCCCCAAATTCGGTTCATAACCAAAAAGAGAAGTACAGAATTCTGTATTTCTCAAGAAGGCTGAGAAGAGTGAAGGCTACTTCACTTCTCTTGTGGTATGCAGTCAAATGTTTGGGTTGGGCTAATTCATCTTGAAGGTCCCTTTCATTTTCATTCGTTCATGCCTCATGTACCATGAATTCAGTCATCATTCATTCATTTACTCAATATCTCCTAAGCTCCTATGTGCGAAGCACTGTGCTAGGCACAAAACTTCCGTTCACAGAGCTTTACATACAGTTTGATTCTATAAGGTAGGCGTGCAGTTCTACTATGACAGCCTACGAGCCTATGTGATCATTTATTCTAACAAGGCTTTCTGTGTGCCCACTGTGTGTCAGGCACTTGTGTTCCAGGTGCTGGGGCCAGGACTGAGCCAATGTTCCCGTGGCGCTCGCTCAGGGGAGAGGTGCGATGAGCAGGGGACAATGCATAAATGGGATCCGTTAAAGTCATGTTCAGTGCTCTGGGGAGATTAGCAGGGGGTGTGCTGCGGGTGGGAGGGTGGTCGTTGATGACAACCAGATCTCTTGTACCTCTGCCATCTTCCTGGATGAGTAGGAAGGAAGCTGGGACACCTGGGCCTCTGCTCAGTGGAACTTGTAGGCTAGTCAAAGTGTGAGCTGGGCCAGGAGCCGCGAGAACCCACTTGTACCACTCTGCCAAGGTGGTGACAAGTTATTATTTATGACAATACATTCCAAAAGCATGAAGCGCTTGGCTGGTTCTGGAAGCTGGCAGGTGTCACAGGGCTCGTGCTACGAAAAGCATGCATAGTGGGTCAGTTTGGGGTCATAACCCCTTCTGAATATATTTGGGTGACTTCTTGAAAAACACATTTTATTCTTTTTAATTTTGTCTGTTTTCTTTTAACACATTTTAGTTAAAAAAAAACCAAAAAACAAGTTATAGCCTGGCTGGCATGGCTTAGTGGTTGAGCATCGACCTATGAACCAGGAGGTCACTGTTCGGTTCCTGGGCAGGGCACATGCCTGGGTTATGGGCTTGATCCCCAGTGTGGGGTGTGCAGGAGGCAGCCAATCAATGATTCTCTCTCATTATTGATGTTTCTATCTCTCTCTCCCTCTCCCTTTCTGTAATCAATAAAAATATTTTTTAAGCCCAGCTGGTGTGGCTCAGTGGTTGAGCGTTGACCTATGAACCAGGAGGTCACAGTTCGATTCCCGGTCAAGGGCACATGCCTGGGTTTCGGGCTGGATCCCCAGTGTGGGGTGTGCAGGAGACAGTCTATCAATAATTCTCTCTCATTATTGATGTTTCTATTTCTTTCTCCCTCTTCCTTCCTCTCTGAAATCAATTAAAAATATATATATATTTAAATAAATTAATTAAAAGACAAATTATACACATAACAATAGGTTGGGAAGATATAAAATGGTATACATTGCAAAGTGAGTCTCCCTCCTGCCCCTGGCCTGGCCCGCCGACCCTGGCCAGGTAGCCTGGAGGGGTCTGCATGGCTCCTCTGCTGGTCCGCAGGCTTCTTACACACTTGCATGCAGACTGATACTCCTAAAACTTTACAGCCCCTTACCCTCCCCTTCTGCCCCCACATATGCCTGCTACCCTGAGAGAAGGCCCAGGGGAGAGTCCCAGAGGCCTGTGAGAGGCTCCTACAGGGCGGAGGAGAAGCAGGCCCTGTTCAAGTGGGGACAGAGCCCGGCGTGGCAGGGGGTGCGAGTTTGGAGTCAGCAGACCTGGGCACGAATCCTGGCCCTGCCTCTTTCTAGATGAATGACTTGGGTGATGAAGGACCACCCTCTCCCCAAGCCCAGGCCCCTCCTTTGTAACTGGGGACAGGCATTACTGCAGGGAGAGGCTATGAAGATTGCATGAGCTTCTACAGTTAGCCACTTGGCACATGGCTAAGCAGCAAAAAGTGGATGCTTTTTGCAATGATCACGAAGTGGGTTCCGGGCACCCTCTCCCCCCTCGGTCCCCCCCTGCCCCGCCCCTGCAGAATATGTCTGCAGACATACTCAGGTCAAGGGGCACTCTTGTGAGGATGTGGAGTCCCAGACAACCTGTGTGTGTCTGCATGTTGGTTCCGCTTTGGCGGGTCCCAGGTTCTGTTCCCAGACTTGCCACCCACCCATGCTCTGAGGTTGGGCATGTCATTTGACATCTCTGGGCCTCGGTTTCATCTGTTTGATGCCATGGCTGGTCTTAGTCATCTCTAGGTGCCTCCTGCCCTCACTTGCCAGGATGATGTGCTCAGGAGAGTAAGCTGGCATGTGCCCTCCCAGCTGTGGCCTCAGGAACAGAAACGGAGCTGGAAGGAGCCTGGGGCAGCCCTTGCCCTCTGGTGTGAGGAGCGATGGGCTGACTGTCTTCTCAGTGCTCTCTTTCCTCCCCTGTTCTCTTTTCTTTCTTTCTTTCTTTTTATTGTCTAAAGTTTTACACATGTCTCCTTTTTCCACAATTGACCCCGCCCCCCAATCATTCCCATCCCGGGCAAGCCCCCACCACCCCAGTGTCTGTGTCCATTGGTTATGCTAATAGGCATGCATACAAGTCCTTTGGTTGCTCTCTAACCCCCTCCCCTACCATTTGTCTCTGGATCTATTCTTGTTCATCCAATTATGTTGATCATTATATCCCACATATGAGTGAGATCACGTGACATATATCTTTCTCCGACTGGCTTATTTCGCTTAGCATACTGCTCTCCAGTTCCATCCATGCTGTTGCAAATGGTAAAAGTTCCTTCTTTTTTACAGCAATGTAGTATTCCATTGTGTAGATGCACCACAGTTTCTAATCCACTCATCTGCTGATGGGCACTTAGGCTGTTTCCAAATCTTAGCTATTGTAAATTGCGCTGCTATGAACATAGGGATGCATATCTCCTTTCTGATGGGTGTTTCTGGTTTCTTGGGATATAGTCCTAGAAGTGCTGGCGAGGACGTGGAGAAAAAGGAACCCTCGTGCGTTGCTGGTGGGAATGCAGACGGGGGCAGCCACCGTGGAAGACAGTGTGGAATTTCCTTCTCCCCTGTTTTCTGTATCTCTTTCTCTTCCCTGACTGCGAGCCCAGGAACAGGTGTGCATTCCCTAGGCGCTTGCCCAGCCCGGGAGGGTGCTGAGAGCAAGGCCAGACTCTGAAGGAAGTTGAGTCGAGGGGTGGGGATCAGCGGGAATCAGACTCGGGAGGGACAGGAACAAGCATGCCCAGCTGGCACTCGTCGTGGGCGGATGGGACAAAGGCTACTGTGACAAGTCACTGACTGCCTGTCACCCCGGAGCCAGGCTCCAGGCTGCTGTTGTCAAGGACAGGGCGGGCTGCTGTGGAGTGAACAGCGCAGCCGGCCCAGCTGTGTGACGCCGGCCCAGCTGTGCTCACGGCCACGTGCACACCTGAGCTCCTGCTCGACAGGTCTGCCTGCAGCAAGGCGGTGAGGAGGAAGCTTCCTGGCAGGCACGGAAACGCCATCCTGCCTCCGGGAGAAGCCGCTGTGGGCGCTCCCGACTCCAGCGGGGGTGGAGGGGTGGGGGGTCGGGTGGAGTGGAGGGAGGGGGTGAGACAGAAAGCAGCCCTGGGAAGAGCCTGCTGCCACTGCGCCTGTAGGGAAGTTCACTGGGGGGTGTGGGAACAGCAATGGATTTCATCGTTCTTCCATGATTTCCACGTACAAATGAGAGATCAGAAAGCAAGGCCTCACTTCGGTGGTCATCCTACTGGCCACCGTCGCTGTGTTCACGCCTCGTTTCCTAAGGTAGACAGGAAACCACAGGGGGCAGGAAGCGAGATGATTCCTCGTGGCAGAAACCTCCTGCCTGACCACCCCAGCCCCCGGCCTTCCTCACGGTCCAGGGCCCCAGGGAGAAGAGGCTGCAAATGCTTCTTGTAGGGGCCACGGGGAGGAAGAGAAGCAGGGGGAGACCCATGAGCGTGCCGAAGGCTGAGCTTCTCCAGGGAAAAGGGAGCAGGAGCCTCCTGTGTGCCCCGCTGCACCCACACTCTCCCCCGGGGACCCCCCATCGCCAACCACGTGCCTGCCCAGTGCTCAGAGCCTCAGGGAAGACACATAAAGCTGCACCCGCCGGGGCCTCCGCTGCCGGCTTCCCGCCCCTCCCTGCTCTCATCATGCACCCTGCTGACACCCCAGGGACCCCGTGTGGGAGACGCAGAGCCCATCTGGGCGTCTTCAGAGCTTTTGCTTAGCTCCTGTTGGGGCTGCTGCCTGTCCCCCTGTCGGTTTTCTTCTGGGAAAGCCAGGCCCTGTGGGGAAGGCCCCTCAACGCTGGCCCTGCCGAGCCAAGGGCAGGGGGCCTTTTGGGAAGCTGGCTGCTTTGCCCGTTAGGGCCCTCCTCTCCGCTTCCCTCACAGCTGAGCCGCCCCCCGCCCCCCCCCCAGCAGCCATGCACAGAAGACATTAGGGAAGGCTTGGGCCTGCACAAGACGACCTCTGCCCACCTCCATCCTGTGCTGACTGGTGTTAGCAGGGCCCTCCCTTACCTTCTCTTTAGAACATGTGGGAGCCTGCACAAGGGCAGTCTTACAGCACGTGGTAGCCCGGGACTGGAAATATGTAGCCTTACATGGTCACAGGACTTTGCAGGAGCGACCCAGGCCAGGATCTTGAGATGGGCAGCTCTCCTGGGTCACCTGGTGGGCCTGATGACTTACCAGCGCTCTTGTGGAGGGAGGCGGGAGGTCAGAGTGGAGAGAAGATGCCGCACTCCTGGCTTTGAGGATGAAAGGATGGGCCAAGAGCCAGGAACGCAGGCGACCACCGGAAGCTGGAAAGGACACAGTCCCCCTGGGGGCCCCAGGAGGAAGGCGGCCATGCTGAGTGTAGACTTCTGACCAGAACCGTCAAAGAGACCATGTATGCTGTTTCCAGCCACTCGATTCGTGGCAAGTTGTTACCGCGGCAACTGGAAACGAACTCAAACATGAACAAATGTCATGGCTCCTCCTGTGGTTGCCTTTAGCATCTATTGATGAGTAGAATACACGGCAAAGTGCCACCTCACATTCAGTGTTCACCACACGGCAGCTATAAACATCTGAGAAGCAATGTAACTTACACTCGGTTCGTACCAGGTGATGGGTTCATGCACTCACCCATTTACTCGTTCATTTATTTGTTCATTCGTTTGCTTGTTCTGAATGTGACCTCTGACCCAGGCTGTCTGGGTTTAGATATCAGCTCTCTTAGGTAAAGCCATGTGACCTTGAGCCCCTTCTCTGTGCCTGTGTCCTCACCCGTAAATGGGAATAATGATAATACCTACCTTATACTATTGTGAGGATTACACGACCTAATGTGCAGAAAGCATTTGGGAAAGTGCTTGGCATACTGTAAGTACTATAAAAGTGATGGTTTTTATTTTTATTAAAACATAAAGTAGCTGCAAGAAACATAGTAATTGCTCTTTCAATAGATAACGTATAAATGATTTTTAGTCCCAAGAATGCTTCGCAGAGAAGAAAGTACAACTGCTCATCTCAAACTGATGCAAATGCATTCTTTTCTGATGGGTTCTCAGTCTGACCATGAAGCCCCATTCCTCAGACATTCATTCCTACCATCAGCTAGAACTGGAAGATAAACCCTACTCCCGGTCCGACGTTTCTTATTAGGACCCTCAGAACCAGACTGGGGTCTCCCAACCACTGGGGAGCAGGAAATCTAGGTGCCTGCACAACAGTCATTTACTTCTTTGTTTGGTATGAGGCAGCAATGTGCCCACCCTGCGGGCTAAGTTGTGCCTGGGTTAAGCCTGTTATGTAACCCCATTAACCTTTGCCAGTTGGATGGGGTTTGTGACCAGTTGTAACCCATTACACATGAGAGCAAAAGTCTAATGGTGGATTTCGGGCAAGTTTTTCTTTCCTGATAAAAAGAAAATATCTACTTTATGGTTCAACCAGGAAGACAGATATCACTCTAAGTATTTCAAGGTGGAGGGGGTTTAATACAAGGACTTCAGTGGTTACACAGCCAATGGCAAGGCTGGAGGAACAACAGTGAAGGTAAACCAGCCCACGTCTCAGGTCACTGCCGCTGTCAGAGTCAGGAAGGCATAGGAACAGAGGAGACCGCCATGCTGACCAGAGCCCTCTGCAGACCACAGCGGGTGAATTTTAGGCAGATTCCAAGAGGTCACTACAAAATCTCATGTCCGCTCTTCTCTTTCTCCTAACCTCACGCAGATGCACTCCAACCCAGGTCCCTGCTTGCAAGGGACTCTGGGATCTGTAGTTCTCAGGCTCCCAGCCTCCGTGGTGAAGGGCATCTACAGAATGTAGGGAATGGCGTGAAGACCCTCTGGTACAAAGAGAAAATGTTTCTCTTCCTACGTTTGTACTTTTCATTTGTTTCTAAGTCAGGACAAGAAGCACAAAAAAGATATAGCCAATCCTGTGACTGTAAGGTGAAGGATTAATTCACTCACTCATTCACTTTTTAACACACATATATAGAGGATCATCCTAGGTAGACGCTCTGGCTCTTGACTCTCACTGGCTACATTGCTGCACAAATGAGGACACCACTAGCAGCAAGTGAAATCTTTTGAACACCTTTAGAAGAAATATTTTGCTGGAAACCAAACTATTTTATATACATTATCTTATTTCATCCTCAGCCATACCAAAGGATTATATACATACACTTTCCACACTTGGAACATAAAATGAGCACTAACAAGACACGTGCTGTGTATTCGTTATGTTCCAGGCACTGGTCTGAACTCAGTACACACTTTAATTTATTTAATTCTTCCAACAACCCCGGAGTTAGGTCCTTTTATCGTCACCTTCTTCATGTGGGTGACGAAACTAAGGCAGAGAGAAGTTAAGTACTTGCCCAAGGTGGAGCTGAGATTTGAACTCGGGTAGTTTGGACCAGCATCTGTGAACTGAATCACGACTCTATGCCAGAAGCTAATGACAGGGACTGTGGGCCGCTGCATAGCCCTTTGTATTATTTGACTTTTTCATACGTTTTTCTAAAGGTAAATAAAGGCATTTCCAAGCAGTGGAGAGTTTAACCAGCGCATTCCTATTCATCCTTCAAAGCCCAGCTCCTCTGGGGAACCCTTCTGATCCTTCCCCAAAACCTCTATTCTTCTCTTCATCTCTGTGTCTATATCTAGTAGCTGGTATACACTTGGTTCCCAGGAAATGTCTGTGAAAGAAACATCCCCTAAAAGCCACCTCTGTACCGCCCAGCTTCCCGTGTCTCCTACAGTTCTTCCTAGAACGCCACCTCCTAGAGCACTGCCTTCCCAGTGTAATTCCTTCGTGGACCGCCATTAAGTGACTTGGCCTGAGTGACCAGCTTGTCCTCAGCTGGCCTCGCCCACCTCACCGATCTTGTTCACAGTGCTTCAAATCCCACCCATTCCCCCAGACAGCCCTCAGGCGACACACGGTTCCTCCAGGCCTCAGTGAGAGCTTTCTCCTCCGGCTTCCCTCCGTGGGGTCCGTAACACCGTGATTTCGCGCTGGTCTGTCTGGGGTTGCCTGTTACCACCTCCTGTCCAACTGGTGAGCAGGCAACATGGCAGCTCTCTTTCCTCTCCTGTCCCCTTCTTATCGGGATAACAATGAACTCAACCAACCCCAGGAGTGTGGCAAGAAAAGCTTTCCTACAAAGGTTGGTCCCCCACCAATGGTGGGTCAGCTGATGGATTTCCCTGCTTCCTCTAAAAGTCCTTTTCTCCCCACGTGTAAGCATGAAGTCCAAACTGTGTGACAACTCCCACGAGGCTCATCTCACGCAGGTCCTCCCCCTCCAGCCACACCCTGTCATGTACGCTACACTCGGTCATGCTGGACTAAACTCTCCAAAGCTGTGAAATGCTTTCCTCCTTCTGCTCTTCACTCAAGCTGTTCTCTCTCCTGGAACACCCTTCTTCCTCTGTGAAGTTTCTTCTGTGTTTCCAGTACCTTTGTACATGAATATATGCCTATGACTTATAAGTATGTAGCTGTGTGTGTGTATTCACTTATGGGAGCAAATAAATATGGGAAAGGTATAGTCACCTTGCATTCTAGCTATCTTTGTAATTCTTGTCTCCCTTGCTTAAAGTTCCCCGATTGCAGGAACTGTGCATTGGGTAGAACCATAAAGCTAGACAATCGCAAGGGATAAAAATGGAATTCAAACTCCCTGAGAGACCCACTGGGGGATGGATTTTGCATGAAGGGCTGTGTACCATGGTTGATCCAATCTGGGTCTGGTGCCAGCCATGCATAGAAAGGAATGTCCGAGTGGCTTCCTTAGGAACCATAGACATGGGTGGGAGAAGGGAAGGGGAGGGGAAGTTCTCAGAAGCCCAGGAGGGGTGTGGGGTGTGTCTTTTGGGATAAATGAAAGGATAGATGCTCGCTAACCTTACATTCCCACTGGGCTCCCACCAAGTGTGTCTCCTCCCTGCATTAGTCTCCTCCATGACTCATTCCAACTCTTACCTTTGTCATCCAGTTTCCCGAATTTCCAACCCTCCCTCTCCTCTCCTCACCTGCACAGGGTGTCTGTAGTCTTGCCTGCCCAGAATCCCTTGGTGCTAGCCATAGGTCCCCTCTTCTTTTCCGTTGGGGAACTAGTCCCTTCCACCAGAGTTGAAATTAATTATTTATGATGCTCAATCTTGAAGGTTGGAGCCTTTGGGAGTGGGGGTGGGGAGGGAGGAAGAACATCTCAGCAGTTGGAACAGCATGTGCAAAGGCATCAGGGCACATAATGTGGAGGCACTGAGGAGTGGTGGGGGGTAGGGGTGGGGGTGGGGTAGTACACATGGAGAAGAAGATGGGAAGAGGACAGGGGAAGGTCATGTGAACAAAAAAAAAAGGGGGGGCGTTCTGTGGAAAGTAACCTCACAGGGTGATCTGATCATAAATTCCTAACTGGGGCTCTGGCTGGCATGGCTCAGTGGTTAGAATGTTGGCCCAAGCACTGAAGAGTCACAGGTTTGATTCCCTGTCGAGGGCATGTACCTGGGTTGCAGGTTCGATCTCCAGCCCTGGTCAGGGCACATGCGGGAGGCAACCAATCAATGTATCTCTCTCACATCAATGTTTCTCTCTCTCTCTTTTCCCTTCCCGTCCTACCTTCCACTGTCTCTAAAAATCAATGGAAAAAATATCCTCAGGTGAGGATTAACAAAAAATAAAATTCCTAACTGTGCAGGTCATGGAGGGTAATCATGCCCAGGTCTACAACTTCTTCAGTGAAGGTTTTTGTTGTTTTGTTTTGTGTGTCATCCTTGCACAGGGGCCATGCTAATCTTCTCTGTGTTGCTCCAATTTTAGTATATGTGCTGCCGAAGCAATCACTGAAGGTTTTAAACCACCAGCCCTACCCCTGTTCTTGTGCATCTAGGTTAACACACCTTTGAAATACCCTTCAAAGGGGATATTAAACCTCCAGAGAGCACATAATCTTAACTATCCTGTAATCCAATCCTGCCTTGCTTTCTCCAATCTTCCTGATGAACCCTCCTTAATTTCAAATGCATGCAAGAAGCTGCAAAACTATTATTCTCTAGAGCATTTGAGATCTTGCTCCTGGTATATGTCATCAAATAAGAGATCAAATAAACTCTAATAAAAATTCTCTACATGTTGGGACATTTTTTACGTAGACAGTAAAGAGCCTGATCACCCTTGGTGCAAAGGTGGAATCTTTCTCATTCTGTACCCTCAACCCCAAGCCAGCTCATAAAATCCCTCAATCAGTGTTTATTAAAATGAATTCAGTAGTTGGGTCTAATTCCCTCTAGGGCCATACTTACTCTGAAACTGGGAAAGTGAGTCAGCCAAAAAAAAATCTTCAGCCCTAGCTGGTTTGGCTCAGTGGATAGAGTGTCAGCTTTCGGACTAAAAGGTCCCAGGTTCGATTCCAGCCAAGGGCACATGCCCGGGTTGCAGGCTCTACCCCCAGTAGGGTGCGTGCAGGAGGCAGCCGATCAATGATCCTCTCTCATCATTGATGTTTCTATCTCTCTTCCCTCTCCCTTACTCTTTGAAATCAATAAAAATATATTTTAAAAAATCTTCAACAGGCTTAGGCCAGAGAGATGCAGAGCAGAGGCAGCATCCCAGAGCTGTGGGGCGGCCCTAGAGCCCTCTCAGAGTGGGCGGAGCTTCGGCAAGGCAGCTGGGTCCCCTGGCTGTCTAAACCATCCTCCTGCCCACGTGCCCCTCCTCCTGCCTCAGGGGACCCAAGCAGCTATGACCAGGATTGGGAAGCTGGATTAGCAGTCAACTGTGCCACTGGACCCTCTTCTAGCGCTCAGACTCCAACTGTGGCTGGGTCAGCTGAGGAGAGGTAGGGGTCTGTGGCCACAGGAAGTGCCTCTGATATCCTGGGAATCTGTCTTCCAATTTTCCAATTCTGCTCTCCTTACTTTTTTTATTTCTATGGCTTCTTCTTTTTTTTTTTTTTTAATGCTCATTCTTTTACTTATCTTTATTTTTACTTCTTTTTTTATTTTAGAGAGAAACATTGATTTGTTGTTCCACTTATTTATGCATTTATTGGTTGATTCTTGTATGTGCCTGACTGGGGATCTAACCCGCAACCTTGGTGAATCGAGATGATACTCTAACCCACTGAACTACCCGGCCAGGGCTGTTTCTATAGCCTCTTAAAACTCCTCTTTGGCCAAGACAGTGAGTCAAAACTCCCTGAGGACCTGTGGCAGGCAGCAGTTACCTTCTGAGTCATTTGCTGCCTAACACCCTGCCCACCCAAAGAGCTCACCCTGCAGAATCCAAGCTGGTTTCCCACCACACCCCTTTCAACAGGACAGTCTCACCTTGTCAAGGTCATAGGAATGCCAGAGGTCAGAGCACATTCTCTGCCAGGCAGGAAGGCTGAGATCTTTCAGCACGGGCCCAGCCCTTGGTGGCCCCATGACAATTGCTTGAAAGGGTTGCTTCAAAACTAAGAGACAGACACTATAGGTCTCCAAGTCAACCCTGGTTGAGAATTCTGGTCTGTTGCCACTGCTCATTTCAGTAGTAGGACCCAGGCTAGGCTACTGCGACAGAACAACCTCCAGATACAGTGGCTAGGATAAAATAGGAGTTTCTTTGTCCAGAGGTTTTAGGGAGACTTTACCATTCTCTTTGCATAGGTTCCACCTCTGGCTCCAGAGTTACTTTAGTTCTTGTGATGTACCAGCTGATGGAAAGGAGAAAAGGGAGACAGGGAGCACTTACCCAATCAAGAGAACAGAAATCACTTCTGTTTACAGACCATTGGCCACACTCAGTCATATGACCACACCTAGCTGCAAGGGAGGCTGGGAAATGTAGTCTTTAGCTAGGCAACCATGTCCCTACCTAAAACTCTATTATTATGGAAGAAGGGGAAAGTGGATCTTGGAGAACAACCAGCAGCCTCTGACACTGCGAGGTTATAAAACCTGGTGAGATCAGAGTCCATGCGTCTGCTGCAGCTGCTTATGACATCCTGGGTAGGGGTGATGCTGAACCACTCCTGGCCTCACACACAACTTTCTGTTTCCACCATTGAGCCAATCAACAAGCCTCGTTCATGCTCCAATAAAACCTGGAATTGCAAAAGGGGGAAGAGAAAAGTCAGTTTGGAAACAATAATCACATAAACAAGAGTGGATTATGGGACAGTTAAAAGCCATTTGTGGGGAGTCCCCGAGATCTGTGTGACTCAAGTGTGGTCCATGGGTTTATCCTGGTCTGGAAGTGTTAGCAGACCGAGAGTGAAACTTTAAAGCTATATGACAGAATAATTTCATATTGGTTGAATATTATAGTGAAAATTACAGCTTGTATTTTCTATATCTTTTTAAATTTAATTTTTCATTTTTATTGTGTTTTACATAAGCACTGGTTCATGACAGATCAGAAGAAGAAGAAAAAACACCCCAAACTGTTCTTTTTCACAGATAGTTTGAGAAGCACTGATCCAGGCCTCAGGAATTTTGTTCAGTTTTCACATGTGGCTTCATTTATCCTGGAGGGAAGTATAACTCACCCCATTTTGCAGATGAGAAAATGAAGGCTGCGAGCTTAGTCCCACAGCTGGAGACCGCAGAGCTGAGGTGGCAGTCCTCCTGGTGAAGGCCAGGAGCACCCCCCCTCCCCCCCCCAGAGCTCTGAGGGCGCAGGGACCAATTCTCAGGCTCCTTGGGACGCAGGCTGCCCATACAGCCGTAGCCAGACCCAGAACACAGAGGCTGTGCTAGGCATCGAAACAAGTTCCTGTGTGGTGGTTCCCAAAGGGCCGTCCACCGTGCACTGCAGAGCCCTTTAGAGACAGGCTTCCCTTAGAAGGGGACAGGCGTGCAGCTGAGGGCAGTGCCAGCAGGAGCCTGCATGTGGGTCAGGGAAGGGGGACATGGAGCGAGGGGGAGGGGCGAGGAGGGGGCTTTGCCTCTGGCCTTGGCTCCTCGAACAGAGGAAAGCACAGTTAAAGACCACCACGGGGTTCATGAGGGGCCGGTGTAGGCCTACCTGCCGCTTTGCCTCTCAGTGGCCACTGCCCCCTTTCCGGCAGCAGCACAAGGTTTTGCTCTGGGGGATCTCTCCCTACCTCCTCCCTCCCTGGGTTTCCTGGCTCCGGGACCTGTTCAGGGAGGAGAAAATGACCCAGTGAGAGCCAAGGAGACCCAGTGAGGGTGGAGCTGAGGCTTTCCCTCTGCAGTTAAACCTGGGAGGGTGTGAGGCTGGGGCTGGTGGGGTTGGCTTGCCTCAGGGGAGGAGCTGTTTGAGAATGGAAGGGACCCAAAGGAATTCTGCAAAGAGCTGGAAAGAGAGACACAGGCCTTAATGGCAGCATCTGAGACCTTGGCCAGGGAGGCGAGGGCAGCCTCAGGCAGAGGTGGAGGAGAGCAAGTGACAGCAGGGATCTGTGGCTCCCCGGGGTCAGCAGGTACAAGCAGCCCTGGGAGGTCTGGGGGAAGGGAAACCAAGGTTCGGAGAAAAAGGCCAGCTCAGACTCCTCGGGGGGCTCAGGAAGCAGCTGATCAATGTTTCTCTCTCATCATTGCTGTTTCTATCTCTCTCTCCCTCTCCCTTCCTCTCTGAAATCTATAAAAAAAATTATATATATAAAAAGAGGTTTGAATTCTTATTAGTTCCCTGGCTGTGTGACCTTAAACAAGTGACTCAACCTCTCTGAGCCTTGGTTTGCATTGTTGTAAAGTGAAGCTGGTAAAATCTAACTCGGGGTGGGCGGCTGCTGTGAGGGTTAAGAGAGGCTGTGTATGGAAAACTCTAGAATATTCCTGGCTGATAGTAGGTACTCAGTCAATGGTGGCTCTCGTTGCTATGATTGTTGACTTTGTTCCCTCTGCCCACCTGGTGAGAGTTCTGTCCTCCTGGCGCAGGCATTGTCTCTCTCCTTGGCATCTCTCTCCTTTCCCTTTTTGAGGGCATCGCTGCTGCTCCCAGCTGCACAGTCAACTCCAGTTCAGACCCCCTCGGAATCCTGGGATCCTGCCAGCAGTCATGGCCCAACCAGCCCGAGTCCTCGGCTAACATTCCTGCTAACTGTAGTCAGGGATCTGCCCGAGGTCTGTCCGGGTGTGTCTGCGCCTGAGAGGGGCGCGGCGAGGGGAGGGGAGCGGCAGCTGTTCTTCTGTCAGCCAGTCACATCAAGGGTGAGGCCAGGGCACAGCCTGCCCAGGCCAAGAACAGGAAACAGGTGGACTTCGCCGAGGCCCAGATGGGGGTGGCCACGAGGAGGCCCACGCCTGGGCATCAGGAGGCACACGGTGGGATGGGAAGGTCTCAGTCCTGAGTTCCCAGGCTGGCAGTCCAGAGGCCCTCGCTGGGGTTCAGGGTGCTTTGGGACACAGCAATCAATGGACGCATGCCGTCGCGGATTGAAAATTGTTCCGTCGCCGTCCGCCTCTCTGTTAGGGTGCAGGATACGCTGTTATAACGAAAGGCCCCAAAAGATGATAGTGTGAATGAGACAGCACTTTCATTCTCTCTCACATCACAGTCTGACAGGGCTACGTGAGAGTGCAGTTTTCTTCTGTCTTGTTCTCCTACCATCCCCAAACACAGATGTTCTAAAACTGGATGTTCCAAACATTCCAGATGTTCTAAACGGGGCTGGTCAGAATCCAGGCTCTCTGAACCTTCATGGGGAAAAAATGACATCTTGATTTCCACCAAGGTCCACCTGGAAACTAGCATTTCCTTCCATTATGACATCAGGCCACCAACACAGAAATATCGGCAGCATCTGTGACCTCGTCTCCAATAGAAATCACCTTCAGTTGCAGATACTGTGAAATGCTGTTTATTCTCATCGTCGTTACTTTGAAAGCAGGGTCGTTTATTAGACCTGTTACTAGATTGTTCTTGAATGCATCTGCGTTATTAGATCATCATTCTTTAATATTTTTATAATTTTTCAATAAAGTTGTGTTCCTTGGTAATCTCATGATTTTAAGGACATTGTTCTGAGAAGGGCTCATAAACGTCTCCAAACAGCCAAAGGAGATCCCAGGCGAGCCCTCCCACCGTGCCCAAATCCCAACCCGACTCAAGCCCGTCACCCAAGTGCCTCTTGTTCCTCTCCTGCACCATTAGTTCCTCCTCTCTGTGGAGTCATTCCCATCAACATGCAAACATGCTGTTATGTCTCCATCTTCAGACCCCTCTTGTCCCCGCCTCCCTCACCAGCTGCTGTCCCTTTCTTTGTCCCCCTTCATAGCAAACCCCTCAGGAGAATCTACACCCGCTGACCACAGTTCCTCCCCTCTTCTCTTAGACCCACTCCCGCCAGCCTTCCATCCCACCAGCCCACAGAAACTTCTAGTGACGAGGTCCTCAGAGATCTCCATGCCATTAACGCGATGATCACTTCTCTCATCTCCCTAAGCCATCGGCAACATTGGACCCAGATGACTACTCCCTGGAAACACCGTCTGCCCTTGGCTTCCAGACACCACACTCCCCTGGTTCCCCCTCACCTCGCTGGTTGTTCCACTGTTTCATCTCCCTGACGCAAGCACTGCCAAGCCCCAGAGGCCAGACCTTGGCCCCTTCTTTGTCTACAATCCCATGGCCATCTCTCTCCGTCTCCTGGCCTTGAATACCAACCGTATCTGGATGCTCCCACTTTATTTCTCCAGTCTGGACCTCTTCCCCAACTCCAGGCTCGTGTATCCAATTGTCTATGTGACTTTAAGAAACATCTCAGGCTTAACATGTCCGGACCCCAAATCCCGATCTCATCCGGAAAAGTTCCTCCTCCCTAGGTGTTCCCATCTTTCCAGCTACTTAGGCCTGAGAGAGACCTCAGACTCATCCTTTCTCCATTCTGTCCCTCAGATCCCACTTCCCATCATCTTTGTCTTCGAAATCACGTGGAAATGGGCCACTCCTCATCCCCTCACAGTCAGTCACCAGACTTGTCCATGCTGCAACCATCTCCCATCTGGATTCTTGCAATAGTTCCTAACCGGTCTCCCTGATTCCAGCCTCGCCTTTACAGTTTATTCTCAGCTTGGCAGATGGAGGGGTTCTTCTGAAATGAAAGCCAGCCCTGGCCAGCATGCTCAGTGGTTAGAGCACCAGCCTGGGGACAGAAGGGTCTCAGGTCCAATGACCCGAGTGTTTTCACAGGGGAAGTCCTGATCCGGAGGGCTGAGCGGGGAGGATGGTCTCCCCCTCAGGGACAGCAGAGGATGCTGCTGCCCGGGGAGTAAGAGCTGCCACGTGCTGAGCACCGGGATGTGCTGCTGTGGGGTAGTCGGACATCTATTGGGTGTTTGCCCCCAGTTCCTGGAACACAGCCTCTAAAACCCTTCTCATCCCCTGGGTGATCGGGGTGCTAGAAGCATCAATATTTGGTCTTTGACCCCAATTTCTGCCTCAGAGCTCCTGAAGCCCTGTCGTTGCCTGAGTGATGGGCTAACAGGAGTGTCTTACACAGAGCTCCCAAGTCCTTTGGAATTTCCTGGTTGACAGGAGTGTCCTTTGTTCTCATGAGGTGACGCCTGGTGGGCTCCCAGATGGACGGGGCTGGTCACCAGAAAGAGCAAGCCATGACTGGAAGCTGGGGACTCTCAGCGCCATCCCCCACCCCCTGGGGGCGGGAGCGGGCTGCAGATGGAGCTAATGGTGGGTCACGCCCACATGCTGAACCCTCTGTGAAGGTCCCCGAAGCAGGTGGTCTGGAGAGCTCTGTGTTGGTGCCCGCATCAGGGTGCGGGAAGGGTGGTGCACCTGGAGGGAGGGAAGCCCTGCTCCCCGTCCCCCACACCTTGCCTACGGACGCCTCATCTGCATCCTTTCTTATGTAATAAGCTGGTAAAGGTAAATATATGCTCCCTTGAATTCTGTGGGCCATTATAGTGAGTTAGCAAACCCCAATTTATAGGCAGGGGGTCAGAAGTCCAAGTGACAGCCTGGGACTTATAACTGGCATCTGAACTGGGGGTGTGGGGAATGTGGGGAATGTGGGGTGTGTGGCGGCAGTCCTGCAGGACTGAGGCTTCAACCTGTGGGGTCTGCACCAGGTCCAAGCCGTTGGGTGGGAAGAGAATTGCAGGACACCCCGTTGGCGAAGTGCCAACAGCTGGAACACTGTGCGGACAGTTGAAAAACATCTGCACACATTGGTGTCCGAGGTATTCTGAGTATAGAAGAAACATAGTTTTTTTCCTTTGAGCCACTCTAAACGCTTTCCCCCGTATTCATTTATTCATCTTCATAATAAAGCAGGAGGCAGGTGGATGCTCTGAGATAGAGAGGGATCTACTAGTAAGTATCTGCTCAAGTTCTCGCAGCTGCACGAGGGCATGGCCGGGCCTTGAACCCACTGCGTCTGCTTCCCATGTGTGCCTCTTGAAGTTCCATTTGCTGCCAGTGGCTCCTGGTGTTCCTCTGTGCCCAACCCCCCCCCCGCCCCCCCCCCCCCCCCGAATAGAGTGTCCCCCTGTGGCCCTCACTTCCCCAGGGCCCTCATTCATTCTCACCTGCCTGCCTTTGTGGGATGAAGGCTCCCCCACCCCTTCCCCAGGCAGCCCACCGGGCCAGGGGATGACTGGGCCGGAAGGGGAAGGAGGCAGACATTCGCTACCACCCCCACCGCAGCGCCTGCCACAGCCCAGCTCTCAGGGGCGGGGGTGAGCAATTACCCGGAAAACGCAGGCAAAACTCCCACGGAGCCACAGGGCTGCTGCTTCTCTTTTTTTAAGGCTCTGGTGTGACAGTGTGGTGGCAGGAATCTCATCCCCTCTCATTTCCCAGCTCCCATAACAACCCGGCCCCTGAGAACCTACTGCTGGGAGCTCGGAACATCAGTGTGCACCACGTGGCAATGAGAGTGAAACCCCAGGGATCTGGGCCTAACAGGAGCACAGACCGAAAGCAGCCAGCGTCCCCGAGGCCTGTGGCTCCTCTCCCTCCCCCTCTTAAACCGGCAAGACACCTAGATTTCAGTGCTGCCAGAGAACCCGAGCTTCCTGCCCTGGCCCTGGGTCCTTCCAAAGTGATCGTTGCTAGAATAAGTCAGACACTGAACAGATACGCTCTTGCTTTAGGCACTTAACAGATATCATCCCATTATGTGACATTTGGGGACAAATATGGCTTCCCTCATTTTCTGCACCCCTAACCCTACAGGGACCCAGCTGGCAGAAGCAGAGAACAGAAAGAAACTCGATAGAAAGAACCAGGATTCCTCTCATGGGGGATGGCATCCTGCCATGAACCCAGTAAACCGTTTTGTGAGTGAGCTCCTGGAGGCCGAGAGAGACTCCCGGTTTCTCATGGTCACTGGGCCGCTGAGTGGCGGAGCTACGACGAGACGCAGGCCTCTGGCTCCAGCCTGGCCTCTTGCATGGAACAGTGCACATGGGACGTAGCCCTGACCCTGCCAGCCCCGGGCAGAGGGGAAGCCCAACCCCGGAGGTGGCACAGTTGACAATTGCTGGGTTTAATGTGGCCATTTACTGCTGGGGTGATGGCCTAGGACATGTTTAGACTGGAGCAATGGCCACGTTCGATCCAACGGGACTCTCACGGGAGACGGTAGCCCAGGAGGGGGATGCACAGACCCCACGCAGGACCCCAGCTGGCCGGGATCCAGAACCTCCCGTCTCCAGGCTGAGCTGGCCGGCAGCTGTGTTATGTTTGGCCCCAAAGCATCCTTTACAATGTGAATGTTTTGCTAACATTTAAAAATTAGGCAATCGACAGGAGACTTGGTATTTCTGGCATTCCTTACAAATGCGAGCGTGAGCAGGCTTGCTGTCCCAGGAGCTGAGCTGCGCTGCTCCTCGGAAGGCCAGGGTGTCCTCCGTGGTCCCAAGTCCACAGCCATTCCTGCTGCTCACCCCCAGGAGGCCGCCCGTCTGGCCCCGCAGGCACTGGGGCTTTCGATTCTTGCTATAGAACAAAAGTTCTTAACATTTTTAAGGCCATGGATAGAATTCAGGGGGTCCAAGAACTTAGGTAGGTAAAAATGACAAATTTATTTTCACTAACCTCTACCTCAAACCGAGCCTTTCCTCCCAGGACGACTATAGGCAGTGGCCACGATCGTGGTGGGATCTGTGACTGTCACCAGAAACAAATCACAGACATTTGCATATCACAGAGGTTGCAGATATTTCCAAATGCTGTTTATGTTCATCACTATTCCAAAAGCATGGCCAATGGCTAGATCTTACTCTTTTTTATATTATTATTTTTTTTATTGATTTCAGAGAGGAAGGGAGGGGAGAGAGAGAGAGAGAGAGAGAGAGAGAGAGAGAGAGAGAGAGAGAGAAACATCAATGATGAGAGAGAATCATTGATCGGCTGCCTCTTGCATCCCCCCTACTGGGGATCGAGCCCGCAACCCGGGCATGTGCCCTTGACTAGAACTGAACCCAGGTCCCTTCAGTCCAAAGACCGACGCTCTATCCTCTGAGCCAACCCGGCGAGGGCTAGACCTTACTCTTTAATGCATCTGGTAGAGAAGCACATATGTTGTGATTTTAAAAGTTTGGTTTTATGAACAAGCCCTGGTTACTGTTCTCAATATCACTGGTTTCATTGGTCACTCGTGCATTTTATTTTATGCATTTATTCTGAGAAAAGGTCCGCAGGCTTCACCAACCTGTCAAAGGGTCCAGAGCTCAAAATTGGACTCACGTCTTCACAGTATGGCTGTCAGACCCCACACAGTCAGGAAGGTAGTTCTAGAACTTTCTGAAGTGGGGCAGGAAGGGCACTGCGCTGCGGTGGCTTCCCAGGACTCGCAGCCCAGGGCAGGGCCCTCTGAGACCTCCTGGAGCCCCGAGAGCACAGGCCTCTGTGCAGGAGGCTGTCCTGTGGTTTTGCATCCAGTGGCCTGAGGCCCGGCTCCCAGGAGCCTCTCCCAAGCGGAGCCTGCGGAGAGAGAAAGCTTGGCTCCCAGGCCCGAGCCTAGATGCCCAGTGGGAGGAGGGCCCGGAGCCACAGGCTGGTCTCCCATCTCTCACTGGTGGAGCTGCGTGGGTGCCGCCTCACCTCGGACTCTCCCTGTGCAATCAGGTGCCCGCCCACACCTTCTTGTTTCTCCTGCTTCCTCCAGGCTCTTCCCAGGAGCCTGCAAACCCACACAAGGCTCCGCTGTCCCCCGAACCCCCCTGTTTCCGCAGCCCCTCCTAGCAACCACCCTGCTCTCTCCCTCCCAGAAGGGAAGTGTGTGGTCTCCTCCCGTTTCCTCCCGAATCCTGGGAGCACCCACTCAGCCTCCAGTCCTGCTCCAGCCCCCATGCAGTTAACCTGAACTCACCCTGCTGTAGGCCAACAGAGCCGGCCCTGCCAGGACAGTGGCCCTGGGCCTCCCAGCCTGCTCCTGCCCTGAGAGCCGCCTCTTCCAGGATGGGCATGCTGACTCCTCTAGTTCCCATGATTCTGCTCTTTCCCACATCTCCTCTGGGCTGGTGCCAGCTCCTTTCCTCGCTGGCATGACCTTCCGGTTCCTCCAGTGGGCATGCCTTTGGCCCCCTCCTCCTCATGCCCCAGGCTCCCCTGGAGAGCTCCTACCCCCACACCATGGACCATGTTTTAAAACTCAGGATGTTGGACTGTCGGGCCCCAGAGGAGGTGTTCGAGCGTAGGCTGGCCAGCCAACCACGAAGCTGGTGGGAGGTCACTCTGGAGACTTAAGCACGCCCCCTGCACCTGTGTGGGTCTGTGAGAGGCAATCTCGTGTAAGGCTAAGAGCACAGGACCCTGTCGACCCTCGACCCAGGTTCAAATCCTGCCTCTGCTACTCGCTTCTGTGACCGCAGGCCAGCTCCTTTATTTGTTCGTCTATTTATTTAGCGCATGTTAATTGAGCCTCGACTGTGTGCCAGGCTCTGCTGAAAATACAAGTGGGAACACCAAGTGGCTCCCCACCCTCTTGGAGTGTAGTTAGAGTCATGGCGTTAATCACACAGCATCCAAACACATGCTACACTGTGAGACCACCCCCCGCCCCCATCACCAAACAGTCTTATCAGAGAGGTCAGGCTTCCTCCAGATCATGGCCTTTCAGCTCAGACCTGAAGGATGAATGTGGGGTGACGAGGTGTGACAGCCGAATGAATGATGTCCCCCAAAGATGCGCACAGAATCTATGACTAGGTTGTCTTCCTGGCAAGAAAGAGGTGATGCAGGTGAGGGTGCTAGGTGGGAGACTCCCAGAGTATCTGGGTGTGTACAGTGTGATCGCAGGGGCCCTTACACAGGGAGGCGGGAGGGTCAGAGAGGCAGTGACGGTGACGCAGAGGCCGGAGTGATGCCATGGCTGGAAGGCAGCCTCCAGAGCCTGGGAAAGGCATGAGGCGGATTCTCCCCCCGGAGCCTCCAGGAGCAAAGCCCCGCCGCCCGCTTTGGACGGCAGACTCCCCGAGCTGCGGAGCACACGTGCGTGTGGCTCTCAGCCCCTGCGTTTGTGGCAACTTGTTAACAGCAGCAAGGGGAACCTAACCCACTGGGAGCGGAAGGGAAAAGCATGGGCCAGGGCCAGGGGTGGGAAAGGGGTGCCTGGGATCTAAACCCACATCAGTGGGTGTGGGTGTGGGTGTGAGGGGGTGGGAGCAGTGAGGCTGGACAGCTGGGCGGGGGCCAGACCATGATTAACAAGCAGCGATGGATGGATGAATGGATGGATGGATGGATGGATTGAGTGGCCCCTCTAAGCCTCAGATTCCTCACTGGTAAAATGATGACTTCTTAGGGTTGTTGCAAAAACTAAATGAGTTGGCGTACATAATCAGCGTAGCTCTTAGGAAGTGCTCATTTAATGCCAAATCCTATTATGGTCCCGTGGTTTTCCCACGGGGCCCCGAGGAGCCCTGGGAATTCTGTGAGGCTCCTCAGGGTCTGTTGAGGGGAAGGGAGAAGCAGAGGAGGAAGAAAATGGGGGGCGAGGGGGAGAGGAAGGGGCCGGAGCGGGGGCAGTTCTGCCTCAGTCAGAGCAGCGAGCCTGTGTGTGTGTGTGTTTGCACAGTGGGTTTGGTTTAAGGTCGTGTTGGACTACAAGCTTCCTCAGCTAGAACAAGTTTGAGAATCCCTGCTCCAGCGCGCCCCTGCTCCTTCGGGTAAAGAAGCCGTGACCTGGAGGGGCCGCCGTGACTCACGCCGCATCAACGCCAGCTGGGGAACCCAGTTCCCGGCCACTGGTGCTTGCTGCTTTGTGGGCCAGGGGTCTGGGCCTTGGGGTCAGCCTGGGGGCTTCCTACCAAGGCACCCGCTTTCCTCGGGCCTCTCCCCGAGCTGTGTTACATTCTATTCCCTCACAGGACACCCAGGTCCTCGGGGCTTTGCTTTGTTAACCACAGTATCTCCAGGGCCTGACACTGTGCCTGGCACACATACGGGCAGGAAACACTTGGGAGATCCTCGTTTTGTCCCAGGCACCGCTCCACACACTCACACCTTGCTATTGAGCCCTCACGCACCGAGTGGGCTCTCAACATGTGTTACATTCATGGCTGCACATCATGTGGCCCCTGGGTGAGTTTCTGGGCCTCTTTGAACCACAGTGTCCGCTCTGTAAAACGGGGAGGAATAATGCGGGCGGCGGTGATGGTGAGGATGAAGTGGTTGCGTGACTTGGGGTCTGGCTGCAGCAGGCACTGCGGGAAGGTCAGCGGATTCAGTGACCTCATTGCACCGGGGGCCACGCCCGCCCGGTTCCAGCAGCCCAGGCCTGACGGGTCACGGCTGCGGTCTCGCCCCCGGGCGGCCATGGAGCCCTTCCCTCCTCAGCCGAGACACTTCCTGCAAAGTTTCTCCCACTCACTCCTCCTCCTCTCTCTCCCCTGGGCCCAGCCCAGCTCATCGACCATCCTGGGCTCCAGCTGCCCCATCCAATCAACCCTGCAGGCAGCTGCTTTCTCTGCATGCACCTCACCGCCTCTGTGCCCCTCGGAGCCCCAAGAAGGTCCCTGCACCCGCCCCCACCCCCACCGACACACACACAGGAGCCCCTCCCTGTGTCCCAGCCCCTCCTGCCAGCCTTGCTAAGCCCCACTTTGCACCCCTCTGGCGGCTGGGTGTACCTCCACTGCCACACGTCTTGCGTGGTCTCTACGTGTCTGATGTGAATGCAGTGTGTGTGTGAGAACCCCGAGGACAATGGCTAGCTCCTGTCACTTTCACTCTCGAGTAATTCTGGAACCTGTCCCTTTGACACCGTTCCCACCGCCAACACCCTAGCTGAGGCCACCGCAGTCTCTCACCTGGACAGTCACAACACGTCACGGTCCGTCTCCTCGGGCCTTGTCACTCCCATCGGTCACCGACGGGATCCTTTGAAAGCACAGGTGCCCTTCAAGGGCTCCTACTGACCTGGTGGAGCCCTTATGACCAGTTCCCACTCCCTCCTCATCCAACGGGGTCCAGACTCAGTGAATTGACGTGTAGTGGACTGGCCTCTCAGGCGGTCAAACTCTTCATCCTTCTGCCCAAGACCCTCCCTCTCCTCTCCCTTCCACCTTCCCCTACCCGCTGGCTAATTCCTGCTCAGACCCGGGTCTCAGCAGAGGGGCATCCCCCTGGAAGGCCTTTCTGTCTGTGGCAAACTTTCGGTGCATGGGATCATGCCAACCAACTGAGCCTCACCGGCCAGGGCTTACAGAGCTTTTAGTGAAACTGCCCTAGTGAAACATCTGAGTCTGTGGCTGCTCGGACCTCCTCTGTCTCCTCACGCACATACGTGCACACACACATGCACACAGACTTACACACATATAGACACACACACAACGCAGGCCGGATTCCACAGGCTCCGAGCTCAGAAGCTGAGCTTCCTATGCAGATGTGCAGCTCTCGCCCTGGGCAAAGGCCTCGGCCTGCCCGTCTCTGCCCGGGGGCTGACCTCTCACCTGGCCGGCTCCTCGCTCCTCCTGCAGCACCAGCTCTGGCATCCGCCCGCCTCCCCCTTCCCAAGCCAGGGCACGTCCCAGGCCCAGGCCCAGGCGCCGCAGACACAGCTCTCCGGCCCCACCTGTTCCGCGCGCACACACACTTTCTGCTCAGATTTAGAAAAAAGATAGGAAGGAAATACTCCCAGAGGTTTTGATTCTGGGAAATTTTCATTTCTTTTTTGTACTCTGCTGTCCTTCCTCAAATTAAAAGCACACACAACATGTATCATTTTTATAATCACACCAATAAAAGCTTTGAGATGGGGTAGATGTTAGAATAAAAAATTACCTACACAAGCTAATTAGAAGCAAAGAGGAGAAAAGAAGAACTCTAGGGTGTCAAGGGGAAGTAGAAAAGCTCCTAAAAGGAATATTAACACAATTGGGGGTTCCTATCCCCCGAGGAAACCAAGGGCCACTCTTACTCCCTTGTTTTCTGTGCTTCCCTCTGGAGGGACGTTCGAATAGCACACGTCTTTCCTCCACACTGACGCTGGCAGACATTTGCCCTCGGAAGGGAATGTTCTCGTTTCCCTGAGCGCTTCTGCGGGAGCCTCAGCCCCAGTGCCAGTCACCGCGACCCACGCTGCCCTGCCTTTGGGGGAGAGGGCACCTCCGTCTTCGTGCCGTTGAATGTGAGACACCACCTTTCCTAGTTCCCTCAGTGACACCCCACACCTGCCCTCCTGTGTACAGGAGGAGCCTGCAGGTGCCGCAGGCCCGGGAGGAGGCACGGGAGAGAGGAGGTAGGCAGAGTGCTCAGCGATTCATCGCGATGCGGGTACCTGCACTGCCATGCTTTTTTTGTTTTACTTTAAAAAGCACTGTTTGTATGTCTCTAAATTAGTCAGACTTTGACTTGGTTCCGTCACCAGGAGATGGTCAGCTCTGAACAGCAGTGTGTCAACCCTCCCTCAGCCACCTGGGACCCAGCTCAGTCTTTCGTGGGGTCGGGGACACCACAGGGTGAGGAGGGTGACTGAGGGAGCAGACCCCCCGAAGGGCTCCTGTTGCTGAGCTGTGGGGAGCATCTCACCTGCAGAGATACCTTGCCACACACCCCGAGGCCTCCCGCCTGACTCACATCTCTCTCCCTTCCCTCCACAAGGACTTACTGAGAATCTGCTATGTGTCTAGTACTGTTCCAGACACTAGACATACAGCAACGTAGACAAACAAACAAACAAATGGAAAAACCCTATGCTCATGGGATTTTTCTAGCAGGGGGAGCAGATAATCCTATATAATAAAAGGCTAATATGCAAATCAACCGAACGGCGGAATGACCGGTTGCAATGACATGCACTGACCACCAGGGGGCAGATGCTCAGCGCAGGAGCTGCCCCTGGTGGTTAGTGCACTCCCACAAGGGGAGCCCCGCTCAGCCAGAAGCCGGGCTCACAGCTGGCGAACGCTAAGGACCCCTAAGCGCTAAGCCAGGCTCACGGCTCTGCAGCAGCTCTAAGGACCCCTCAGGGGATGTCTGCCGAAGGGTCCCAGACTGAAAGAGGGCACAGGCCAGGCTGAGGAAACCCCACCCCCCCCTCCCCCCCCTGCTCAGTGCACGAATGTCATGCACTGGGCCTCTAGTTACTTAATAAATCAGTAAAAGGATGTCCCTTGGTGATGGTGCTATGGGGAGGAAAAGAGCAGGGAGTGCAGAGGGTTGGGGAGCAGGTTGGAAGGGACACAGGGAACAGGAGGTGTCTGGGGAAGAGCCTCTCACACAGCCCGAGGCAGGGGCTTGCTGGGTGTTCAAGGAATAGGAAGGCGGCCGGGATGACGGAAGCAGAGGGGAGATCAGTAAGGAGTCAAGTCAGAGATCATGGGGGTGTGGGGATGTGGATTTGCGGGTGTGAAGGGCCTCCTAGGCCATTACGGGGACTTTGGCTTTGACTCTGGGCGTGACACGGAGCCTCCAGAGGACTCTGAGCACAGGAGAGAGGAGAGGCGTGACCAGCAGGGACATTTTAAAAGATCACTCCAGCTGCTGGAAGCAGGAGACCTCTTCGATGGTTTCAGCAAAACCAGGTGGGAGGTGGTGGTGGCTCAGCCAAGAGGCTGTGGTAGAAGCGGTCAGATTCTGGAGGGATTGGGAGGTAGAGCTGCTGGGATTTGTTACTGATTCTTCCCAGAGAGCCGGCTGTGTGTCTGGCAGGATCACGCACGGAACGTGGGTGCAGCCAGCAGCATTTCTCAATCTGACAAACACCGCGTTGTGGCTTTGGATCCAGACAGGCCTGGGTCCGGATCCCGACTCGGGCCAGGGCCAGCCCTACCAGCTGCCCACCTCCAGGGCGTCACCTCCACTCTCCAAGTCTCCATCCCTTTATCCGTAACCTGGGGAGAACGATCCCTATGTTGTGGGATTATCGTGACAATTCAATGAGATAAAATAAAAAGGGCTGGTGCAGGGTTGTTGTGACTGTTTTAAGTAATGCCGTTTCCCGAGGGGGTCAGAAGGGCAGAATCTGAGGGCAGAGGGAACTGCAGGAGGGGTTGGGCCAAGCCGGGGGCAGCCAGGACAGCCCAGGAGCCCTGGGGTGGGGAGAGAACAGAACAGAACCCAGGGCACGCACTCCCCGAGCCAGGCTGGGGGACCCCAAAGCACAGGCAGGCGGGGGCAGGCCGGCCTTGGGAGAAAAGATGGCCACAGGGAACTCCTTGGGTGAAGGTGAAGCCCTGGAAAATGGGAACACCCCCAAATTCTGGAGAGGATGAGATCATCCCCGCGGCAGCCAATCAAAGCTGTCCCTTGGGCAGGCACGAAAGGGTTTTACTAGGCCAGAAACTGCAGGGAGGTGGGCAGCTGCCAAGAAAGGAGGCCAGGCCAGCCCTGGGCCCGAGGCCATCAGCCCGGGGCCCCACCCTGGCTAGAAAAAGAGACGAGGGGAGCGCGGGGGCAGCCCGAAGCCAGAGGGGTGGGGGCGGCAGATGTCTGGGGGTGCCGGCTCCTGGAAAAACCGGTTGGGTTCTGGTCGGTGGAGCCCGCGGAGCTGCGCCAAGGGCTGCGCCGTCCTTTTCCCTTAAGAAGGACAAAGAGCCGGATTAGCGTTCCTTCCATCAGAGATGTTCTACCGACTTACACATGGGTCCCCCCCACACACCCGAAGTTTAACCCAGGATCCTGCCCTTCTCCTGGTTAGAGGGAGCCTTGGCGGTGAACACGTGTGGGTTCAAGTCCCAATGCTGCTGGTGACCGAGCAGGCTGCTGGGCCTCGAGGCTTGTAAAATGGGGGTCACACCATTGCGTGGGTGTCTGCGGGCGGCCATCTCCTCCTCCCCTCCCCCGCCCCAGGGGTCAGGAGAACCAAAGGAGACCCGGGAATGTGAAGGCAGGCGCTGTCAGGCGTACAGTCGGTCTTTTCTGTGTCGCCCAAGTCACGGGGGCTGGTTTCTAGGGGCCAGGGGAAGAGGTGAGAGGCTGGTCCTAATTCGGATCCCCTCCCCCCAATGGCACCACCATCGGCTCCCACTTCTCCGAGGTCCTAAAGAAATGGCAGAGAGCTCTGGACAGAGGAGGCGTCCTTTTACACCTTTGGGGGCACAACGCCCCCAAACCCACCCACTGTCCAGAGAGGCCCTGACGTCAGCCACAGCAGAGCTGGCCGGGAGCTTTTCTGGGAACTTCTTCCTCGAAGCGCCCTCCGGGAGGGACGAGACTGGGCCCCGGGCCAAGTCCTGCAGCTGCTCCAGGCCGGCCTCGCCCAGGGAGGTTTCCGGTTTGCCAATCACAATCCTGGGGCTGTGGGCGCAGGGGTGGCCGCCGGCCATTCCCCTCCCTGTCCCCACCCTCCTCCAAGAAGCCTACCCAGCTGACCCACTCCAGATTCTTTAAGCCTCCTCCTATGGGCAGGAATGGAAAGGGAAGTACCGCTCCTCCTCCTCCCCTCACCCCCAAACTTCCCCTCACCCTCACTCATCCTCTCTCCCCTCTCCCCCACCTCCATCCCCCACAACCCTTCTTTCCCTGGTCACGTATCAGGCTTTGAACGCCAGTGAGTCTTGCTTCTAGTAACTCGGTAGAGAACAGAAGCTCTGACCCGTGGCCCCCGATCAGGGCTTTGCAGGCGGAGGCGTCGAGGATTTTGGAGGGGACACGAGGATCTCCAGTGCCTTTAATGAGCGGTTTCCGGGTGCCGGGCGGGCATTGCGCTCCGTGCTTCACAGGCGTCCCTTAATCCCGACACCGTGAAGGCGCGCTGGTTTACACATGTGAGAACAGACGTGAGCAGCTTGCCTGAGGCCACACACACGGAGCCTGTGTGGGAAGCCAGGCCGTGTGACTGCAGAACTCTGTGCCACCAGCTTACGCTTCTCCAATGGTGTCCCTTGGGTCACGTCATCCATTCCTCTGGGTCTGCCAGGAATGGGTGCGACCTGTGGTCACATGCGAGGGAAGTCCTGACGATTCATCTCCATCTCCCCTTCCCGGAGAGTCTCAGAGCAGCTCAAAGGCTCTGAAAGGCCCTGCAGCGAGTGTTCATTTAACTCTCTCTAACCCAATGTTTCCCAAACTTATTTGCCCTTGGAATCTGCCACCCCCCCCTTTTTTTTTTAATTGGACACTGCGACTAGCTCAGAGAATGTGCTTTGGGAAATGCCACGCAAGCCTCCCGCCCCTGCCAGTGCTCATGCCTCCATGTGCTCCTGGCTCCTTGATCCTCACCCCCTCACTTCCTCCTCCTACCCTGGCCTATCAGCCCCTCTTACGTCTCCCCTCCCCGACGCAGCTTGAACTCCACACCAGATTAGAATTGGAGGTCCTGACTGGGGACCATGAATGCATGGCAGAGCCAGGCCCCAGCTGCAGAGAGTCAGGGGGAATTGCTGTAGAAGGTGGCTCAGACCTCCTGTGCCTGCAAATGCCTTGACCCCAGTCCAGGGTCAAGAGCCATGGACTCTCACCAACACCCATTGCTCCCATCCTTTGGCTGCACCCCCTTGGCAAGCCCCAAATCGCTGTGCCTGCTGAGGAAGAAATGCCACCACCCCAGGACTGGCATCACTTCAAACTCGGACTCCCAACTTGGCACCGCATGCCAGCACGTGGCCCAGTCCTGGATCCCAATGTCTCCAACCACATACTGTTCTGGGCCGTCATCACTCCACCCCTGCTCCCTCCTGACCCCAGGCCGAATGCTTAGCGCCTTAGGAACTACTGGGCAAAGAAATTGAGGCCACTGGGATCACAAGATCTCCATCAAAGTCTTGCTCCCTACCGATTCCGCTTCCACCATCCCCACTGCTTTCCTGTTAATTTTAGAAGCAGGCCAAAATCCAGGTCAAATCCCACAGCCCGTGGAGTCGGGCTGCCAGGGTTCAAATCCCGGTCATGTCACTCCCGCGGGCTGTGTGATCTGGGGGCAGATTTCTTCATTTCCTCAGTGCTTCAGTTTCCTCATCAGCGAAATGGGCTAATATGTGCCTTTACCTTATAGAATTGGTGGAAGGATTAAACGAGAGAGCTGGGCACAGGCCTGGCTTGTAGCAAATCCTAGCTAAGGCTGGTTATTGTCACCTCCCGCTCTGCTTCCTCCAAACCTTGTTCCATTATCATGAACCTCTTCCTGCCAGTTGCTCATTCCTCTCAGCCTATAAAGATGTACGAGCCCCCACTCCCATGCTAAAATATCTCTTCTTGATTCTATGTTCCCCATTCCTCTCGTCCCTCCTCATCCAAACTTCTCAGAAGTACTCTTGTCAGCTCACTCCTTCCTTATTTCTCTTTAGTTCCCCAGCCCTGCCATGTGGCTTCTGGTCCTACCACGGTTATGACATGTGTCAGGGTCACCCAGGACCTGGCCACGACCATGGGCATTTCTTGGTCCCTGACTTCTGCCTCCTGCACTTGACTTTGTGGGTCACTTCCTCCTTTGTGACATGGTGGGCGGCTCAGCTTCAACGTCTCCTTATCACTCCCACCCCGTTCCTTGCCCGGGAATGCGACTGGTCCCCTGAGTTTGTCCTTAGCTTCTGCGTCTCCTCTGCCCTCACACTTCTTCAAGTGACCGTAGCAGCTCCCGTGGCTTCTGCTTCCACTTGATTAAGACCTGCTATCACCTGAGCGGTGTGTCCCCCAAATTCATATGTTGAAGCTGAAACCCCCGCATGACTGCATTTGGAGACAGGACCCTTAAGGGCGGTAATTAATGTTGAATGAGGTTACAAGGATGGGGCCCTAATTGGATAGGACTGCCGTTCTCACAAGAAGAGGAAGAGACAGAGACCTCTCTCCTGGGCTCTCACAGAGGAAAGGTCATGTGAGGACGCAGTGAGACGCCATCTGCAAGCCAGGAAGGGAGGCCCCACTCTTGGACTTCTGGCCTCCACAACTGCGAGAAAACAAATTCCTGTTGTTTGTCACCCGGTCTGTGGCATCTTGTTACGGCAGCGTGGGGTGACTAATACCATACCCAAGTGTGTCAGTTAGCTTTTCCTGCCTAACAAACCATCCCAGACTTTAGTGGCTGAAAATAACAACCATGTATTTGTTCTGGGCTCAGCCAGGCGGTTCTTCTGGTCTTGGCCAGGTTCACTCACGTGTCTGTGGTCAGCTGCTGGTTTGGTTGGACACCGGTGGGTCAGGGTGGCCGCAGCTGTGGATGGTTCACCTGTGCCCTGTGTAGTCTCTCATCCGTCCACCTGCGGGCAGGCCCGGCCTTGATTTCATGGCAATGCAGCGAGGCTTCAAGAAAGCAAGCGGGGTGGTGGTTTGGAAGGAAAAGTTTCCAATAAGGCAGAGATCTGGGCCTTTCCATTCGCATCTGCTGTCTGGTAGCTGACTTCTCAATATTGAGACATCTTGGGCAATCGAACTAGGAATATAGGAAAATAGTTAAATAGGCAAACTCTGGGAAAGTACCCCGCATGGGGGTGGGGTGTGTGTGTGAGGGAGGATGGTGCTGGAGGAACCTTTATTCATGGCGCCTAGCATTTTAAGGGTTAGTGGCAGGACTTGATAGATGTAGAGTGAGAGAGGATGAGGAAAATAGGCCTCCCCCTGGCTAGATGGTTTGGTGGACTCAATGGAAGGTGAAGATAATTTGCTGAGCACCTACTATGTGCACTTTGCACACAGGGAACGCTGAAGAGCTTGGAAAACGTCTCTAGGGCCAGACTTGCTAAATTTGCACCCCGATTCTGCCACTGACCCAGAGAAAGTTACTTCACCTTTCCGTGGGTCAGGTTCCTCATCTGAAGAAGAGGCATAATAATGTCACTTACTGGAGTAGGATGGGTTAAAGGAAATAACAGATGTGAGCCACAGCGATGTGCCCGGCTCATACGGTCCCTATAAACACCTGCCGCTGTCACTCTGTCTCATTGAATTCTCACGACCAACTCCCGAGGTAGGTGCTCTTATCTCCTTCCACTTTACAGGCGAGGAAACTGAGGCTTGGAGGTGTTAAATTATTACCCTAATATGCATGACCGGGATGTGGCTTTGGACCTCGTGCTCTTCACCACCACTTCCTGCTCACCCACCTTTCCCATCCACAACAGGAAGAGAACACGTTTGGGGTTAAGATACCACGTGTGGTCTTAGGTGTAGATGCGGAGCTGTCTCTGGGACTTCCAGGTAGACTTGTGGTCAGCAGCTGAGGTTGTATTTGGGGTACAGAAATCAAGACATGGTAGACAGAGGGGGACTGAGTCACGGGTGGACAAGGTCACACAAGGAGATGGTGTCACATGACAGCAGAGGGGGCCCAGGACACACTGAAGGAGTGAATGGAGAGAAGGACCCTGTACAGGAGTCTGAGGATGAGCAGCCAGAGAAGGGAGAGGGGGATTTTGAAGAGAGGGAGGGAGAGAGACCATACATTTTCCTGGGAGAGTGTTGGTTTGTGACAGCTGGCCTGGCGTAATAATTAATTAGCGCCCCTTTCTCTTTAAACCGTGGCCCAGTTTGGAAGATAGATTATGTACTCACCCTCTAAGGAGGTGGAAGGTGTCAGGGAGGAGGACATGCAGGTGTGACATGCCACAGAAAGGACAAGGGAGGTACGTTTGGAAAGGGACTCATGGGAACTGGATTTGGCAAACTGATGACCTTGAAGAGAAAAAGGTGGAAAACAGATTCAAGCTGAAATCTGAATACCAGATAAGAAGAGATAGCAGATGTGCAGAGACGAGAAAGAGACAGGGGGGCAGCCGCAGGAAGCAGGGAGAAGGAGGTCCCCACCAGCCCCACCCCATATGGAAGGAAAGTGCCCAGCCCCCCAGGGAGGAAGCCAAGGGATAGAGAATTGATGGGCAACAGAGCAGATTCCTGCTGATGGATCCAGGTCCCTGGGAGACCGGAAGGAGCGGGGTCCGGAGGGGGAGAGCCTGGAAGAGAGAACGTGGGAGATGTAAGAAATGCTGGGGAAAGTCATCCTGGGAAGGTGGGTTTCTGGCACAGAACTGATAAAGGGGCAACAAACTGGGGCAGACCCTGGTCTTCCCTTGGCCACAGACTCTTCACCCCCCAGAAACGCCCACCAGAAGTTAAAAAGTCACTACTCCCTGAAAATATGCTTTTAATTTATCTTGAGTGAAAGAGGAAATACAAACCCCAACATGGAAGACCACCCAGAAAATAATAATAAACTCTTTTGAAACATCAAAAACCAATAAATAAAACCTTTGTCAGGGATCCTTGTTGCCTTATCATGATTGAAAATGTCCCCTAGAGTTTGTCCCCCAGGACCCCCTGTCCCCATTTCTCTCTGCTCCCATGTTTTTATTTATTTATTTATTTTTGGCTCCAATCACTAAAGTTCTGGGCAGTTTTGGAAGTTGCCGCCTTCATGCCCCTCTCTCTACACCTTTGCATCTTGACTCCATTTGCCTGAAATCGCCTTACCTTTCTTACCCGCCTAGGAAACTGTTGTTTGTTCTTCACGACTCAACCCAAGTGCCCCATCCTTGGAGACAGTCACAGAGGCATCCTTCTGCGTGTCTCCGAGGCCTTGGCACAGCCACGCCCCAGGCCTACAATGTCAGCACCGCGTTGCTAGCACCAACGCCCTTGTCCCTTTCACCTTCTCCCCTTTTTGGCTCCTGGCCGCCTGTCTATGGGCCCTTTTGTCCTAAGGCAGTTCATCTTGCTGGCTAAAACAAAACAAAAACAGGAAACTGTGTTAATTCTACACACTGACAAGTTCATCTGTCCTTAGCCAACCCCGCATGCTCCCCCCACCCCCCCCTTTAAGCTGGCTCATGAATACTCCCTCATGGAGTCCTGGGAGGAGTCCCACAGATGACAGGTGGCCTTTGAGATGTGAATGGGTTTTTATTTACTTACTTTTGGGTTTTGTTTGTTTGTTTTGGAGGAAGGTAGGGAAAGAAAGGGCTCTTAAATAAATTTGGTTTAAAAAAAAAAAAGTTAGAGACTGGCCTCATATTGAGCAGCTAGCTTATCGGAACATTTAATTCCCTGATCAACGTTATCAAGCACAGTAAGCAAATTCCCCCAAAGTGTTTGACCACGAATCCTCTTTTCAACCATGCCGGCCACACCTGGAAGAACAGTACCTTCTCTTGAAACAGTGGGAAGAGCTGTACTTCTTCCCCTGCCTCCAGCGGCTGACCTGGTCCCCTCTTTCCTGGGGAAGTGGAGACCACAGCACCTGCTCCCTGATCCAGCTCCCTCCCCAACACAAACTCTGGCCCCTTCACATCTTCCTTTCAGTCCTCATTCTTCCCTTGCTGTATGTTTTCTTTCTCTATTCATTTCCTTATTTACCTCTTTCTTTTCCCTGATGCCTCTCCGATGCTTTCAGTTGTACTGTCTTAGCGTGGATTCCCTTAGAAGCAGACCCGGAGGCACTGAGGACAGGGTAGGTGAGGGGGTGGGGTGGGAGGGAGTGACACAGGGAAGAGAAAGTCACGGAGCTCGAGTGTGGGTGGTAAGCCAGGTTCCTCCGTGAGCACTGGACAACCTGGAAATCACAGAACACAGGCCTGGGAAATACTCCAGCAAAGGGGTGAGGGAGCTGGGGTGCTCACGCCCCACATCTGCAGGTGGTGGGGGCTGTTTATTCCCAGGCACTTCCTGCCCTCAGAATGTTCACCAAAGTGGGTTCCCACACCCTGAACCACTGGTTCTCAACTGGGGGTGATTTTGCCGCCCAGACGACACTTCGCAGTGTCAGGAGGCATTTTGATGGTCACAACGGGGTGGGAGGGGACACCGGTAGCATTTAGGGGGTAGAAGCCCAGATGCTGCTAAATATCCTACAATATCCTCCCCATGCTTCCTCCCCACACCCACAACGAATTCTCTGGCCCAAAATGTCACAGGGCCGAGAATTTAACGATGATGCAGATACTGGCAGTTGGCGTGACAGAAACAGTGCCGGACCCATGAAAACATGGGCAGCGTTTGCTACGGTGCTGAAGATTCTTTAGTCTAACGTCAACAACACCATTCTCTCAACCCTGCTGGCCCTCCAGCCGCCACTCCATCTGCTATGGACTGAATGTGTGTGTCACACACACTCCCCCACCCCCAATGCTGTAACACTGCCCCAGAAATGATGGCATTGGGAGGTGTGTCTTTGGGAGGTGATTGGGACTAGATGAGCACTCACCAGGGTGGAGCCCTTCTGAATGGGATTAGTGATCTTGTAAGAGTCCCAGAGCGCATGCGTCCTCTCTCTGCTCTCTGCTGTGCGAGGATACAAGCAGTCAGCAGTCTGTAACCTAGAAGAGGGTCCTCATCAGAAATTGACCGGCCTGGCCTTCTGATCTTGGACTTCCAGCCTCCAGAACTGTGAGAAATAAATTTCTGTATTTTATAAGGTGCCCAAGTCATTGGTTTTTTGTTATAGCAGCTGAACAGATGGAGACTCCATCTCTCTCTTTCTGTCCTCACACAGCTGCCTCCATGCCTTCAGCACCCATCTCCGGCTGGCCTCTTAGGATCTGGCCTCACTCATCACACCTCTGGAAACCTCAGGACCACTATGAGGTCATGGTTGCTACCTTGACCCTTGATGGAACTGATTTTGCTTCACTTCTCTGCAGTCTTTGAAACTCACCTCCTTGGCTCTGAGGTGGCCCGTGGTCCTACTTCAGCACCTATCACTTGTGCTAAGTGCGGACTAGCCCCTGGCAGCAGGTCAACAGATGGAGACTGGAACCTGAGCCCACATAAATGCAGGGGATTAAGGTAACCTCAGTGAGTCAGAACCAGACAAGCAATTCTAGAAGACAAGATGCCCTGAAGGCAAAGCTAGGAGGCATTCCACAGACAAAGAGCAGGCCGGTGAAGCTCCCAGGAGCCCTGCCCGGGATAGCGAGGGGCTGGGACCAGGCCAGCAGGAGAGTGGTAGGCACTGTGGAATGGTTCCAGGGCGCTTACAATGTGCTAGACCCTGACCATACAGAGGTTGTTCTCAGGGAGTCAAGCCGAATAGAGGAAGCGGTGAAGAGAGCAAGTAATACATGACGGTGTGAAAAGAGCAACCATAAAAGCATGTGGTGCAAGGGGGATGGGGTGGGGGTGGGGGTGGGGGAGGAGTCAGTCAAGGCTTCCTGGAGTCGGTGATGTAGAAACTGGGCTTTGAATGAAGAACTGAGTCAGAATCCAAGCTGAACGAAGAGGAAGACACCAGAAGAGGAAGACATCGGGTGCTAAGGCACAGAGCCAGGGCCGTGCACATCTGAGGAAGTGTTTGGGAAGCGGGGGAGCACGGCCGGGGCAGCTCACCAGGGGCCTTGAATGTCACGCTAAGGACCCAGGGCAATCCTGTGGGCGGTTGGCAGTGTTTTTAAGCCCAAGGGAAGTGTGATCAGATTTGACCCGAGACGTGTAAAGGCCATGCCATTGTCTGAACCAACAAAGGAAAGAAAAGCAGGCCCTGAAGCATCAGTCATCTGTTCAGTAGGTTTTTATTAAACACTTGCTCCATGCTAGTCATGTTCTTCAGACTGGAGACACAGGAGAACGAATAGACAGGACTCAGACCTCATGGAGCGTAGTGTGTGTGTGTGTGTGTGTGTGTGTGTGTGTGTGTGTGTGTGGCCGGGGGGCAGAGAATGGGGGAGTGTGGTGGGAGATAGGCAGTAACAAATCTATTTTTTTTAAAAAAGAAAATACGAGGTGGTTCGAAAGAGTTCAGGAAGAAGAAAGCAGAGGGATGGGATAGAGGCACGGGGAGGCACCGGGGCAGCGGGGAGGGGAAGCCCTCCCAGAAGGAGTGCCACTTGAGCTGAGAACGTTGAAAAGAGTGAGCCTGCCTGTGGAGCTTGAGGGGCAGAGCCATCCAGAGAGAGGCAAGAGTGCATGCAAAGGCCCTGGGGTGAGAGCTGAGGAACAAAAAGAAGGCCAGTGAGGGCGGCAGAGGCAACCAAGGGGAGAGGGTGGCTTCCCAAGCTATCAGGACGTCACTGACAGCCCTTGGCGACTGACTGGATACGAGGAGGAATAGGAGGTGGGTCTAGAACAGCGGTTCTCAACCTGTGGGTTGCGACCCCTTTGGGGGTCGACCGACCCTTTCACAGGGGTCGCCTAAGACCATCGGAAAACACATATATAATTACATATTGCTTTTGTGATGAATCACGATGCTTTCATTATGTTCAATTTATAACAATGAAAATACACCCTGCATATCAGATATTTACATGACGATTCATAACAGCAGCAAAATTGCAGTGATGAAGTAGCGACGAAAATGATTTTATGGTTGGGAGTCACCACAACATGAGGAACAGTATTAAAGGGTCGTGGCATTAGGAAGATTGAGAACCACTGGTCTAGAAGGACTTCCCGGGTCTACTTTGGGAACATGGGTATCCCCACCCAGACAGGGACGGTAGGAAAAACTGGTTTGGATGGAACACGGTGGATTATGTAGTGAGTTGAACAGTGGTTTGGGTGGGCCCTAAGTCCAATGACGGCTGTTCTTATCAGAGAAAGGCAGAGGGAGATTTGAGCCCCAGGGGAGGGGAGAAGGCCCGTGCAGGGGGAAGCAGAGATTGGACTCCTACAGCACAAGCCTGGGAATGCCTGGGGCTGCCGGGCGCTGGAAGGGGCAAGGCTGGATTCTCCCTGGAGCCTTGGAGGGAATGTGACATTGCCTTTAGACTTCTGGCCTCCACAGCCATGGGAGACCGAGTTTCTTTCCTTTTAGGCCACCAAGTTGGGGGTGACGTGTTGCGGCAGCCACGGGAAGCTAATGAGACTACTTCCTGTGCAGCGTGGGGAGCTGCTGGACGGTGGACTAGGCGGGTGCACCCACCTCGGGAGAGAGGCCGGGGCTGGTGGCAAAGCTTTGAAAGCCAGTGAGCTTACAGGTGGCTGTCTGAACTAGCGCCATTTTTTGGGGGAAACCAGGCCAGCAAAAATCTAGAAGCTCTTTCTCCGAGCACGAAACAAAACTCTCCAGGTTCCCCCCCCCCCCCCCCCCGAAACATATTTCACTCGCGGATAGAACTGACACTCCGTGGGTACCGATGAGATGTGATGTTTATATCCAAGAATATGTGTATGTGCATTTTTCCATCTGCCAAAAAAAATCAAAGAATATTTTGGTCGGATTATTTTCTTAAGTCAGGGGTGCTTGCCCTTCCTCTGGGTCTGCTGTGGGGCCAGCCCATTTGACCTCTGACACTGCTGAGAACAGTGCCAGGCAGGGAACGGCTGGCGTGGAGGGAGTGCCAGGAATCCAGGCGGCCGAATGGGCTGAGGAGGTGCTTCCGCTGCACAAACTGTGCCCATAGCTCCTCTGTGTCACATCTCTCACAGGGTGTGCACACAGGCACGGCAAAAGGGACGTGGCCCCTACCATTGGCAGAGCCTGGGGCAGGTGGAGTGCACACGGAGGCCCGGATTCTGCACGTCTACGTATTTACGAATTATTTCACCCACAAAAATGTTCAATGGGATGCATGTGGTCTGCCTTCCTAACGCCCTGGAACGCCAGGTTCAGGTTGAAACTCCCAGGCTCCCTGGAGTTCCTCCCTGGAATGCAGCGCCCAGGCAGGGCTCCCTCCAGGCCCTTCTCCTCCCACTAAGCGCTTGGCTGCCAGCACTCGAAGGGCCTCTGGGCCTCTGCGGGCTGAGCTCCAGCGGCAGTGCCTCCACCAACAGCCACTCACAGCCACCCTCAGGCCTGCGCTCCCGGCCTGAGCTCACAGTGCCCTGCAGAGCACTGGCCCAGGAAAGAGGCCCTGTCCAGGCCCTGGCGTTGGTTTGGGGCCATTTGGGAGGGGAATTCTTAGATCTAGGTGGTGGGCATGGACTATGGGTAGGTTTGGTCCCTTGGCCCTGCTGACTCCTCCATCAGTAAGAAGGGGCACAGAGCCCAGGACCCAGGGCAGGGCTCTTCTCGCAGGGGAAGACCTAAGGGGACAGGGGTTTGCTGGTCAGCGCTCACCCTAACGAGAGTCCAAGAAACAGACCAAGATCATAGCCATGCTCCATGAGTGGACTTTCTTGCACACTTTTCAGTTTCGAAAAATGCAGGTTAAGAAACAAAATGCCTTAGATATTTTGAGCCCTGACTAATAAACATATTATGTTCCAATATTTCATTGAGTTTTAGAAATCAAGGGTCAAATCCCTAGAAAGTTTGAATCTAGTAAAATAAGACTGATATTAATGGAACTGTATCTTGGGTGGCAGTGATTTCTTTTCCCACACCTTTATTCGGCCTCCCTCCCTCCTTCCCTCCCTCCCTCCCTCCCTGTTTTCCATCACTCCCCTCTTTCCATTGCTCCCCTCTTTCCATCGCTCGAAAGCAGGAAGAGCCTAGAGGAAAACCATAGGCTTGGGTGGCATCACCTGGGGAGAATGTAGCTACAGCGTGACACAGAGGGCCATGGCAGAACTCAGGAAACATCAGTACCCACTAATCAAGCCAAGGAAGAGCTTCCATCAAGGAAAGTTCCAGAATGGGATGGGAGGGAGAGGGGAGACTGGGGTCCTGTAGATGGAGGGAGTTCCACAGGACAGAGCTGTTCAGAGGATCCAACGCCCCGAGCCACCCAGCCTCTCAGGGTTCGTTTAGAAACCCGCCCTATATTGTACACCGGTTCATTCGGTTTTCGTTCCAAAAATACTGATTGAGTGCCTGTTATATGCCAGACACTGTTGTATGTGTTAGGAATACAGCTGTAAATATTTAAGCGTGCACGTGCGCGCATGCGCGCGCACACACACACATCCCCACATCACCACCTCAGGAAGCTTCCATTCCTGAGTGGAAAGAGTGGAGTGACAGACCATAAAAAGAACTCCAATAAACAAGTAAATAATATGTTAGCTGTAAGTGCTAGGAAAAGAATAGAGCTGTTGGCTAGAACGCATTCTCAAACACGTAATTCCTACATGGACGTGTGTTCTTTTCAGTAACAAATCACAACATCCCTTTTGGCAGTGGACAGCTTGTAGTTTGAAATGTACATAGAATCCCATATCAAAACAATTTAATGTTAGGACTGGAACACAGTGTTTCAGGAATCAAAGTGTAAAATCTGTGGAAGCCAAATGTGTGTCATTGCATTTAATTGCAAAGCCTGGAACTGCCACGTTTATTGACAAATTGTCAGTCCTGCCACCAAAAACATTTGGTGAATGATGATCAGAACAAAGAAAGCACAATGATTGACAAGACGCCTCTGTCCAGCAGCGTGAAATACAGAAATGGGGGCCGATAGGAAGCAGCCATTTATCAGCACGGCCAAGTGAGAGAAGTCCCTGCGAACTGGCCAACCCAGGGATGTCCTGAATCCCGGTGTTCTTTGGGGGTTGTCACGGTGACAGCCTGCGAGCTGAGCAGAAGCCCATGGAGACATTGCATGTGCCAACGTTGGCCAACTTGGGCAGCACTCGCTGATCCCTCATGGCGCAGACTGGGAGCGAGGGTTTGGGGTGGGCATGGGTGGGCTGAAGCTGTGGCTGGTGGCACAAGACCCATCCCATATTCAAGCCGTTGCACCAAGCCTGTACCTCCTCAGTGTCCGTGTGTGTACAGGAAACTGTCACCCTCCAGAATACGTCAGAAGATGTAAGACACGTACTTCATGAAGCTGATAAAACTCTCCATCATGTCACCGGCAGGCAATTAAACACCTGACCTTTTCCCTCAGCTGTGTGACAGCATGATCAATGGGTACCAAGAACCGCGGCTTCAAATGGAAGCTCGCTGTCTTTTGATTAGAAGTTTCTGCTTATTGATTTAAGTGACAAGAAGAATTTCATTTTTCATAGAAAACTTTCCCTTTGTGAGATATTAGGCCTGGCTAATATGGTCCCGGCTTGACAAATTATTCTATGGGCTCATCTAAACACTGTATAGACTGTTGCGAGGCAAGTGTGTACGTATCCCACCATCGAGACCAATGAGTTGCAGTAGGCAGAGACTTAGAATTGAGATTTTAACTCATCTGAAAATATGTTAGGAAGAGACACTGAAAAGACTTAATTGAAAGGCTCTCATAAGTATTTTCCCCAAATTGGCAGTGGCTTGGTGGCTCTGTTCCGCCACTTTAAGACATCACCAAAGAACTTCAGCCCCTCTCAAGAAGGCATTCTTGAGATACCCTCCACTCGTTCTTGAAGCGCAGGTTTTTCGGTTTTTGAATAAGGTTATTTGCATCATCTTCAGTGGGAATGCTTTCTCAGCATCTGATCCAATTAGAGAGGATAATTCATTATAGGAGGAGTCAACATTTACTGTCACTTTCTTTGTGTAAGGCAGTGTTGAAAGTGCTTGTCTTAACTCACTTAATCCTCTCAACAGCCCTGTGAGGTCTGGATTACTCCATAAATAAGTAAATGTTATGATTTCCATTTGGTAGATGATGAAATTTAGGCACAAAAGGTTAAGCAACGTGCCCAAGGTTGCATTGCTAGGAAAGCCAGGATGCAACCCCGGGCAATTCTGGCATCCAAGGCCAAACTTTTAACCCATTCGGCTATATACTTTAAATATATAAAAGTGTGCATTTGTATGCATTTAAAGTAAGCGCTGGAACCAATTACCACAAACCTAGTAGCTTAAAACAGCCCTAGCTGGTTTGGCTCAGTGGTTAGAGTGTTGGCCTGCAGACTAAAGGGCCAACTTTAGTTCGATTCCCGTCAAAGGCATGTACCTCGGTTGCAGGCTCGTTACCCGGCTCCATTTGGGGTGCAAGAGGGAGGCAACCAATCGATGTGTCTCTCTCACATCAATGTTTCTCTCTCTGTGTGTCTCCACCTCCCTTCCACACTCTCTAAAAATCAATGGAAAAAATATCCTCAGGTCAGGATTAACCAAAAACACAAATTTATCATCTCTGACACTGACTCTCTAGTCTCCCTCTTTTATTCGTAGGAACCCTTAAGATTCCACTGGGCTCACTCAGATAATCTAGAATAATCTCTATTTTAATACCAGCTAACAAGCAACCCTAATTCCATCTGCAATCTTCATTCCTCCTTGCCACAACACGTTCAGAAGTTCCAGGGATTACAAGGTGAACATCTTTGCATGGTCATTATTCTGCCTACTTTACCTAGTTCAAACTCAAAATGTACAAAAAAAAAAAAAAAAAGGTGTGCAGTGGGAAATCTCCCTACTATGTCTGCCCCCATCGCACAATTCCCCTCCCCAGAAGCAATGGATGTTCTCTGCATTGTCCTCCGAGGCTTATTCTATGCAGACAAAAGCAGATACGTAGATTCGTTTTATATTTATTTTTTGCCTTCACTATACACACTGCTCTACATACGTCTTGCTTTTGTCATTTAAAAAAAAAAAAAAAAGGCCTGGAGATCATTCAGGTTGATACATAGAGATCTGCGCCATTCTTTTTTTGCCTGCATGGTATTCCATTGTGTGGGTGTATATCATATTGCGTTTAGGGGGGTCTCCAGTCTTTTTGTTGTTTTTAATCTTTTGCAATATGGACGATGCTGTCACAAACAGCTTTGTACCCTTGTGATTCGGCCTGTGGAGAGAGAGCACCTACAAGATCAACCCCCAGTAGGAGGAGGACAGGGTCAAGGGCATGCGCATTTGTCATTTGGTGGCTAGAGTTAAATTGCCCTCTTTTATCCTTTCCAACTAGAAAATTTTAAAAAATATGAACATGTGTCTCTCCCACAAGTTTAATAAATATCTCTTGATTTCTAGGTATGCATTTAAAACAATTCATTAGATGTGTTACTTGCTTTCATTATTCTCTTTTAATCTTCTGAATATTTTAAATTTGACAAGCTATTTTATTTTTATTGTAATTTTTTTAATTTCCTTCTTTATGAAGAGGGATGGTGGCTCTCTGTTTATAAAGTACTATAAACTTCCATTTAGATATATTTCTTTATGTTAAAAAAAGGTGAGGTGATTTAAAGAAAAACTACTTGTGAGTGCTAATACAGATGTTATCCTGATAGGGCAAAAATTATGAGGGAAGTATCCTAAAGGTTGCTCCCTCACATCAAAGTATTACCACTTGTTGAGCTTCTGTTGATGTGTTTTCCCTGTAACAGAGAATCATTGTCAACAACAGGACGCTTACTAGGGGCCTGGCAAGCTGGCGATGCTGCAGAAGCTGCCTTCTTCAGGGGCAGGTCGCTGTTCCTCTGTGATATTCTCGAATGTTTTCAGCTCCTGTCTCATGGATGGAAGCCAGAAACTCGGGCACCCAGCAGAGAAAAAGTCAATTCCAAATAGATAAATTGGAATAATTAAAACCAGACAGTCCTAGAACATTAGGCTTCTGCGACTGGAAGGCGACAGCTTGTGGGGAGGCCTCGCTTTGCTTCCTGTGCTATAAACACGCTCATCTTTCTTCTCCCTTTGTTAGGATCACACAGCCTGTCGTCTCGCTCACCTGCTTGGTAGGTTGCGTGCGGCAAACTTTAATCAGGGCTCTAGCTCCGTGGGCCTGTCCTGCTTACGACCGGACATATCACATTCCTTACTGGAGCGATGAGGGGATGCAAAACATCATTCATCTTGGAAGAGAGGTTCCAGGACTAAATGTTTGGGATACTTTGAGTTAAATAGCTTTCTTTGCTGCAGGCCTTCTCAGAGCATTTATTCTGTTCTCTGGCCAGAACCATGAACTCACGGGTCATCTCCAGGGACTGGTGTTCCATGGATCCACAGCCATGATGACCTCCGGGTTGGGCTCTATAGCCAAGAGAGGACATTCTTGGAAAACAGGCAAACAAGACCCGGCAGAGCTCCCGGAAGGATCTGTGACATGGTGGCTAGGAGCATGGGCTCAAGAGTCTGAACCTCTCCGAATCCCAGGTTTTCCATCTCCAAAATGGAGCCAGAGAGAATACCCTACATCACAGGGATGTGTGGGCATTGAGCAAGACCACACATAGGGTATGCTTTGCACGGGGCAGGCACAGGGATGTGCTCAACAATGTCAACTTGACCATCGATACATGAGAACTCAAGTACTCAGACTTTCTGTGAAAATACTCCCAGTCTCATGTACCTAAACTCACCAATAAGGGAAGGAATGGAAGAGAAAAGGAGGGAAGGGAATCAAACAATCGAAAATGTTATTTTCTAGCTCGGCCGGCATGACTCAGTGGTTGAGTGTCGACCTATGAACCAGGAGGTCATGGTTCGATTCCTGGTCAGAGCACATGCCACGGTTGGGGGCTCAATTCCCAGTAGGGAGTGTGCAGGAGGCAGCCGATCAATGATTCTCTCTCATCATTGATGTTTCTATCTCTCTCCCTCTCCCTTCCTCTCTGAAATCAATAAAAAGAAATGCAAAATGTGGAGCTTCTTTAAATTCTATTCAAACCAAACCAACTGTAAAAAGGCATTTTTTTTTAGGTAACTGGAGAAAATTGAACCAATTGGCTAATAACTGAATTCCAATATACTATTATATCTTAACAGCAGGATATTAGATGATGTTAAGGAGTTCTCAATCATGTTAGGTTGTGGTAACAGTATCATGTTATGCTTTTTATTAAAGCACTTACTGGTTAGAGATATAAATCCGGAAGTATTTACAGGTGAAATGATATGTTGTCTGGAATTCAGTGTAAAAATACTCCAGCAAAAATGAGCAAACAATGAAATAAACCTGTTTGGCGGAGAAGGCCGGATGAAACCACAGTGGCCCGGGTGGACAGTGGCCGAAGCGGAGTGTTGAGCAATTGGAGCTTCCTTACTCTCTCCACACTTGTGTATGTTTTTAAAATTCCCTCCAAAAGTGTTAAGCGAATACAATTAATTTTTAAAATTTGGAGAGCTGAACTGGGAGTTTTCTGAGTTCAAATGAAAGGGAAAAGCTGGTGGGATTCTGCGAGGGTTTTCGATGGTGGCCCTGGAGCGCCCAACTCCGCCGCAGCTTCTCCACAGCCTGGGCCGCCTGCTGCCCGCCCAGGATCACAAAAGCTCCCTGCACAGTGATGGTTAACACTGCCTGTTTGACACGCTGCACCAGCTTCCACACCGCCTCACCATCCATGGAGCTAATTGAGTTATCAGACTCGGAGCTGTGCGATGGCCCAGTTCACATGCGAAGAGTCCCACGAAGTGAGTTCCCCTGGAAGTCATCATCAGTCATCCGGGTTGTTCCCAATCAAGCTGCCTCTCCGATAAAGAATCCCCATTTGCTCCCAACACTTCCCTAGTGGTGGAGCTGTTTATTTCATCTCGGCACAAACAGATGGAGGTGGGAGGATCGGCAGAAAGGCCCCCGAGGTCTGACCCGGCGGGGCCTACCTTTTGAGTTAAGGTGTCCAGACACTGGGGGCCTCGCTTGGACAAACAGGGACCGAGTTTATTCCCCTTCAAAGCCTCGCAGGAGGCCTGCTGACTGTGGCCTATAAACACCTGTCTCTGTGGTCAGGAGACGGGGCCTCGTCTGCTCTGCCAGCATCCATCAAGGCTAGAGAAGGGGCCTCGGTACCTGCTCAGGGCATGGCCTGACCCCCATGAAGTGATGGGGGTGAACAGTGTGGTTGCGGAAAAGCTACTGTGCTGAGAACCAACGACCTGGACACAGAGCAGGTTCCCAAACTCGCCTGAGGCCCAGGGTCCTCATCCGTGAGACGGGGCCGGACCAGGTGATGCAAGGACTCCCTCCAGGTACAGACTGAGCTTACGCGGCTGGAGGCCTTCCGGGCGATGGCACCAAAACTCAAAGTGAAATGTTTGTGGTTTCGGTCCTCGGCCGAAAGCGGTATCGCTCAGTGGTCAGGAAGGGAAGGGACCTGCAGCCGGATCGCCTCCACTGGGCGCTGCTCCCACACTCACCCACCCTGGGGCCTGGGGCGTGTCACAACCTCTTGAGCCTCGCTTCCCCTGTCAAATGAGAAAACAGCAGGACCTTCCTCACAGGTTTGATGAGGTCTACGAAATAAATGCATGTGAGACACAAGGACTTACGTCATAATCACCATATAAGAGTGGCTGTTATTTTTATCAAGAAAAGTAATGCTTTACACACCTTTCCAGTCCTTGGAATCAAGCATGATGCGATGAGGTTTTGAGAATTAATCAGAGCATCTCCCCTAATTTTAGAGTGTAGGAGACACGATTCCTACTGAAGTCCTGGCCTTCACAATGATAACCATTATGATATGGAGTAGCATTAATTGCACATTTACTTTTTTCCTTGTTTTTTTGAGGTTGGAAGGTTGCAAGGGTATAGGATCGTAAGGGACCCTAGGGTTTTCCAGCATAAGCCTCATTCAGAACTTCAAGGCCTTCTACAACTTCACGGCCGTGTGACCCTCCACGTTCTGCTTGAATTCCTCCAGGGACGGGGGACTCACTACCTCTTGACAAAGCTGCTGTTTGAACTTTGTCCCCAGGAGAAAATGTGAAAAGAACTGAGGACCTTTAAACTAGAAAAGAACAGTTTAATGGGAACAGACTTGGAATATTTGAGGAACTATAATGAGAATGATTACCATTAATAAGGTTACCATTAAGCACTGTCGTTGATATTTTGTTTTTATGGTGACCATTTATCTGTCTCCTTCCACATGCCAGACGCCATGAAAAATGCTTTCCCTGCCTTCTCATTTAACCCTGCAGCAACCCCCTGCCACCTGGGATTCTTATCCTGATTGTACACGTGAGGACGTGGAGGTAGAGAACAGTTAGGCAAACGCTGCCCAAGGATTATGCAGTCGGTGAGGGGCAGAAACCGGATTCAGGCCTGGACTGGTCCGCTTTGGAAGGTCGAAGGAGAGCAGTTTTATGGAAGCTATTGGTACAGACTGTCTGCAGGTTTGGAGCAACATAATGAGAACTTGCCCATGAGACTGCACTCAAGTCAGGCAATGGAGTATTTACACCCACACGTAGACGCCCCATCAGGTGGGTCTCAGAGCACAGGCTGTCTGCAGGAGAAAACAGTGGCCTTACCCACGGAGGGCTCCCAGGGGACACAACGCACCCAGGATCCCATACACCGAACCTGACCTCCTGACCGTGCTGAGGAGGGAGGAGGAGCAAGAGGAAAGCTTGCAAAGGCTCTGCTTTGGGTCAGTGTTCCCAGGGCAAGGCGGGCATGTTCGCCCAGCCTCCCTCCGCGCCCCCTGTGCTCTTGGGTCTTGTTCCTTCACCAGAACCAGGGCCCCTCCTTCGTTAGGAGCAGTTCTCACACTGTGGATCACTTCTCCTTTCCCTTCTGAGGCCAGAACCCTTGCACGCCCACCCCTGCCTTCTCACTGAATTCATTTCAGCCTCCCCTCACTGCGCTGTCCCAAGCCTGCTCTCCTCCCTCCTTCCTGCTCCTTCTCCTTTTCCCTCCTTTCTTCTCTTCCCCCTCCTCCTCCTCTCTTCTCCCTCCTCCTTCCTCCTCTTCCGCATGCCTCCTCCCTGTACTAGGACTCAGGAAACTCAAGATGTCTTTCCTGAGGGACGGCCAGTGCTCCCAGATGTTCTCAGCCATACCAGGACAGCTGCAGATTACAGAGCGGTTACAGACGCCCCCAATGCATGCGGGGCTCTCCTCCCACTGCTTTCTGATAACCAGCCACTTAGCTCAGGAAGGGGGTGAGAGGTATTCCTACGCTGCACTGGGGACTCGAATTGCATTTATGGACAATAATTTTGTCTACATACCCAAAAACCTTTATCTCAGCTAGGCCCACTCTAATATTCTCAGTAGGTCAAAATAGCTTAACCAAGAATACCAGAAAACAAGTGTTTTTCAATGAATAAGAACAACCACTGCAGTAATTTTTTTTTTTTTTAAATCTACCAGAGCCCAGTCGGTGTGGCTCAAGTGGTTGAGTGTTGACCTATGAACCAGGAGGTCATGTTTGATTCCCGGTGAGGGCACCTGTCGGGGTTGCAGGATCGGTCTCTCATAGGGGGCGTGCAGGAGGCAGCCAATGAATGATTCTCTCTCATCATTGATGTTTCTCTCTCTCTCTCCCTCTCCCTTCCCCTCTGAAATCAATAAAAAATATTTTTTTTAAAAATCCACCAGAGAAAATATATGAGAGATTTCAATTAGACAACTCTCACCTAAGAAGTTCTTCCTGTAAAATTTGTGTTGAACATGTATCTCGCATACATTGCCTGGGTCTCTAAAGCCCAGATTACAAAAATCAGTTAGTCTATTTTTCCTAAAATACAAGATTACAAAATGCAGTTGCAGTGTGTAGGCTGGAGGACTGGTACCTACTGTGAACTTGCGCGTTGGCACAGTAGTAACCACCACCACCATCTATTGCACACTTACTACACGTGAGGGATTGTGCTAAGTGCTTTAGACACGTTGCTTCATGTAATCCCCATTTTAGCTCCAGGAGGCAGGTATCATCCTCAGAGGGCTTACCTGGTGAGCCAGGATTTAAACTCTTAAATTTCAGATTCTTTATGCTTAGCCCCTGCATTCTCTTCCCTCATGTTATATTTCAAGTATTTTGCAAACCCATCACCCTGAGCAAAAATTCCAGAATCCTTCCCAAATCAGACAACATAAAACATATGCAGGGTTTATCCATTACCATGTTAAAAGAAATTCTAGGCAGTCTAGGTCAGAGTCTCTCGACCTTGGCATCGCCCATGTGTTGGTTGGGGTAACTCTTTGTCCCGTGTGCACTGTAGGATGTTTAGTAGCATCTCTGGCCTCTTCCCACTAGATTCCAGCAACACGGCTGCCCCACCCCCAGTTTTGGCCACCACTCACCTGCCCACTCATTGCCAAATGTCCTCCGGGTGTGAGTGGGCGGGGGAATTGCCCTCCGTTGAGAACCACTGACCTAGATGTTCGGACCATCAGCGTGGACTAACATCCCATTTCTGCCCCACCAACGTTGCTTCCTACGCTTTGTCCACTCCTACCTCGAAGCAACAGATCTGAAAATCACTCCGTAGGACAGGCAGGAGGAGCTTGGCCACAAAGAATTCAGAAATAGGCGATCCTTAGAAATCAGGTAGGCTGGCAGTTGGCATCAGGTCAGTATTTTCTTGACAAAAATGTCAACTTTCCTTCCCCTGGTGCCAAGTCTGTTCATGTCATACAGAGTGTATTCTCATGGTGCTAATAAATGTCGTGATTGTGAAGCCGATGAGCAACATAAAAATGCTCGTGACAATGAAAAAAGCAGGTTGAAAATTGCATGAATGCTGTAATGGCAACTAAAGCGACAAGAATGACGTAACTAAGGGAGTGGTGTCATGGGTGATGTTTCCCTCCCCTTTTTAAACTCCTTGCAATGTAACTTCCATGACACCTTCATGATTCAGAAAGTAAATTTCCAGATGGTGTCCTGCACACAGGTGCCCCTCCCTCTCCCCAAGCAGTGTCACCAGAACAGTAACCTCACACCTTAAAATTTAAGGCGTATTAAATTAAACTCCTTGAATTACCACCTAGATCCACAGTTTGACTCTAGTCAATGTCAATGATCTGTGCTATATCTGAATCACACTTAATAATTTATATAACACAGTTTATTAAAACGCAAAAATTGCTAAGTTTAGTTTCAATACAAAATTTCAATTTAGTCTCCTATTGCCTGATCCCATTTGTAAGTCTTGCTGAAACCTACTGTGCCTTGGACCCTCTGGGGGTGCTGGCACTACTCCCAGTGAGACCCTTTCTTCTGAGGCAGCCCCGAGGCACAGGGTGGGCCTGATTTCCCTCAGGTGACCACCACATGCTTGTTCTATTCTACTAGAGGCCTGGTGCACGACATTTGTACACGGGCAGGGGGGAGTCGGGGAGAGTGTCTTTCAGCCCGGCCTGTGCCCTCTTGCAGTCTGGGACTCCTTGGGGGATGTCCACCTGCCAGCTCAGGTCCGATCCCTCTATGGATCGGACCTAAGCCAGAAGTCAGACATCCCTCTCGCAGGCCGGGGTTCTTGCAGTCTGGGACCCCTTGCTCTTTACTGCCTGCCTGTAGCAGAGGCGGGAGAGGCTCCCGCCACCACTGCTGCGCTCGCCAGCCATGAGTCCTGCTTCCGGCTTCCGGCTGAACAGCGCTCCCCCTGTGGGAGCGCACTGGGGGGAGAGCACTGACCACCAGGGGGCAGCTCCTGTGTTGAGTGTTTGCCCCCTGGTGGTCAGTGTGCATCATAGCGACCGGTCTTTCCACCATTTGGTCGATTTGCATATTAAAGTTTTATATAGGATGGGCTCCTGTTTATTTGTCTTGTTTGTTCATTTGTTCTGGATCTCCAACTTCTGTTCCTCTTGAAATTTGGGAAACTTACTGGGATCCTGCCCTTCTAATAAATGAATGAATGAATGGATGGATGAATAAAATTATTTTATTTAGTTGCTTAAGTTGAGTCTAATTGATTTTTGCTTTGTGCAATCTAATGAATCTTAACACCTAGAGATCATATTTGAGATCTCTATGCTGTTCACATAAATATTAGGCCATAAGTATTACTCTGATCCTCTTCCTAGCGGCGATGTTCTGGAAACCTCTGGTAACATCTTCTCGGGTCGTGTCTTAAGAGCAGGTGTGTTGGCTTCAGCCAGACTGATTTCAACTCTCAGCTCACACAAGTCCCAACCATAGTTATTCCGTTAGTGGGGAATGCGTTTGGGACATCTTTGGAGAAGCTTTACCACAAACACCCATTCTGCCCTTTTTCCTTCAATTATTGGAACCCAGGGCTTTAGCTGGGCATGTGGAAGCCTGACTAGAGAGTACATTTCCCAGCCTCCTTTGTACCAGGTATGGCCATGTGACTAAGGTCTAGCCAGCAGAACGAGGGCAGAGAGGACGTGCAAATTCCGAACCATGCCCTTGAAAGGAATGAATAAGGGTGCCCTTGCCTTTTCCCCCTCTCCCTTCTAGATCTCTGGGCTATGCACATGATGGTAGGCGCCGGAAAGCTCACGTTAGACTCCGAGACGGAAGCAGTATACCTGAGAGAAAAACGAGCTTCTCCCTTGTTTAAACCACTATATTTGTGGTCTCTTTTTCTAGCATCTAAACTTAACACACGCATGCATAGTTGCTTTTTTCTCTTTGAGGAATTGACAGTCAATTTTATGGGGTTCCGGTCAGAAGTCCGTGGGTGTCGAGGACTTCTATATTTGTCATTTTTTCCTCTACATTCTTTTGGGGCCTGTTTCATAGATGCATGAACTGGTTTTTCTTCCAGTAATAAATCTTGACCTTCTCCTTCTCTTCTCCAGAGTGGCCGTGACTACTGGTACTTCCTGTTGGGTTTTTTTTTTTTTTTCAATAAAAATAAACACACAACTAGTTAATTTTTAAAAATCATGATACCAGGAATGTAGCCTACAATTATATATGTGAGACAGTTACTCAGTGGAATGGTAGCAAATGTTGAAAAACCAGCTCTCGGGGGTGGGAGGGGAACCTGGATCTGTGGCATTTTTCAATTTCCCTGATTTAAAGATTCCTCCAGGGCTGACATCAAGCTACTAACATGAGGTCACTGAACGAAGAGTTGGCAAGAGCCACCTCAGCACACTATTGCAATTATTCCTATAACCTTTGGAGAAAATGCTTTCAATACTAATTGCAAAAAACGGTGGATTTGATTATGTAGGATTCCCAGGAGCCTCTAGTATAGATGAATTAGAAATATTTTTAAAACGAAGGTGTTTATCTCTGAGGCATTGTTAAGTCTGGAAAACGTTGCCAAATATGAAGGGTATTTAATTTCACTAGTCAGCCTGGCTGGGTGGCTCAGTTGGTTGTATCATCATCCCCTACACCAAAAAGGTTGGGAGTCTGATTGCCAGGCAGGGAACATACCTAGGCTTCAGGTTTAATCTCCTGTCGGGGCACATGTGGGCAGCAACCGGTAGATGTTTCTCTCTCTCTCTCTCTCTCTCTCTCTCTCAAATCAATAAACATTTCCTCAGGTGAGGATTAAAGATAATAATAAAAAATTTAAAAATAATAATTTCACTTATCAAACTAAGGCTTTGGACTCCATATAAGTTTCACACTTATTACAAGGTGTGGCAAAAAACACGTTTACAGTTGTGAGTCTGCAAAACAAAGTTAATGAAGCTATTGTGATCGTCATAACCTGCACGTCTTTTTCCATACGAACAACTGTAAACCTAGGTTGCCCCCACCTTGTATTGGAAGAGCAGTATAAGGAGCTGAAAGCTAGCAGAGTGTTGGGGACACACAGTCATTCAACAAACGTGTGTCACCCCTCCCGTCCGGCATGGCAGGAAGGAGAGGAATCAGAAGTGGCGCTGTGCTTGGCCGTGGGTGGTGTTAACCCGACGTGTCTAGAAGTGAAGCTCCGTTTAGGAGTTGTTAAGATTTAGGACGGCTGGACCAAAGAACAGTCTTTCTCTCCCTCCAAAAACACAAATTACAATGAAGTCTTCCATCTTAGTATTTTAATTCAATTTTATATAAAGTTTCCCTCATCACAAACAAATAGTGTTAAAATCTATCAAGACGAGGAAGTGGAAAGTGGGTTCCTTTGAGAAGGGCTGACCACACAGAGCAATCACCGTAGTTACGGCTTTTTTTTTTTTTTAATCCTCACCTGAGGATATTTTTTCCATTGCTTCGCAGAGAGAGTGGAAGGGAGGGAGGGAGGGATGAGGAAAGAGAAATATCGATGTGAGAGAGACACATCGACTGGTTGCCTCCTGCACCTGCCCCGACTGGGGACAGGGTGCGAGCCCTCGACCCAGGTACGTGCCCTTGACCGGAACTGAACCCTCGGCCCCTTGGTGCATGGGCCGGCGCTCTAACCACTGACCAACACTGGCCAGGGTGGTTCTGGCATTTTTAAATGTGAAGGACAGTGGGATTAAAATATCAAATGCTGGAAAATCATGTGGATTCAAAAGTTCAACCTTTTTCCCTAAGGACATGGAGGAAGCCCTATTGCCTCATCAAATCTTGTACATAATCTTAGTCCATAAACATCAGCTTGTCCAGTGTCCACAAATCTTTCCCCATGGACCGGTGTGAAAACAAACAAACAAAAATCCCTCTGTGAAAACACACAGCTGAAGCCATGCGATACCCAGGGTCTGAATTCTTCTCTCACTGCAAACAGCCCTCTCCGCCCAGCGCCTGCTTTATTTAGGCTGGAATCGCGTGTTTTAATCCGAGGCTCTGACAACAGCGCCAGGTCGGGAGAGCATTCGAACATCCACTGAGAGCCACGTGAACAGAGGTCCTCGGGGTCACTGTTGCCTTTGCAGGGTAGGAGCCACCTCTACTCTCTAGGAGTCACAGAGAAAGGAGGGGACAAGCGTATTGGATCTCAGGCTGTCGTGCTGCTGGTGTCTGGTGTCATCGCAGGAGTCCCCAGGGGCCCCGAGTATAAGCCCAACTGGCAGATGGCTGGATGGCCTCCGGGGCTATCCTGGGCTTATCTTCTTGGCCGGAGGCTCCTAGCTCCCGCCCAGCTCACGGCAGGAGTGGCGGGGCGGTGTCCAGCGGCCGGATTCCATCTACGAGCAGAGACTATGCACCCTGGGGACATCCAACCAGCCTGCAGTGAGCTCCGGGCAACTCTTTCAAGAGGCTAGATCAGCGGTTCTCAACCTGTGCGTCGCGACCCCTTTGGCGGTCGAACGACCCTTTCACAGGGGTCGCCTAAGACCATCAGAAAACACATATATAATTACCTATTGTTTTTGTGATTAATCACTATGCTTTAATTATGTTCAATGTGTAACAATGAAATTGGGGGTCACCACAACATGAGGAACTGTATTAAAGGGTCGCGGCATTAGGAAGGTTGAGAACCACTGGGCTAGATGGACATCGGAGCCAGACTTCATCAGACTGCAAGTCTGGCCCTTCTGAACAGTCGAGTTTTCCAGAGTGTTCTGGCTTCTGCATGGTTGGAAGCCACGCTGCCGGCTTTGAAATGCTTACCCTCCACCACCTGCTCCAGATTGGGGCGGGGGGCGCCCAAGGCTGGTGGGCTGGTTTGTGTGGGGCTGCCCGACACCCCAGGGTCACGTGACCATGTGGATGACCACAGCATGCTTCTGGGATTCTAGCTTCTGACAATTTCCCCCGTGGCTCCTCTGGCGGGCTGTGGCTTTGGATGGTATTGGGGGACAGTGCTGTCCTGAACCTGTTGCCACCAGGAAAACGCTACATGTTTGGTGTCTGTATAAACAGTGTTCTTCAGAGTTCCTTGTGCTGCCATTCAATGACAGGGATCGAACCAACCTGAAGTACAAGCAGTTTACCAGAATCCCAGTCAACGACATATTGCGAAGCTGGAAGGAAATACGAAGAAGTAAAACTGAGTACAGATACAAAGTAAAATGCAGGAGCCTGGCTTTCAGGTGGTAGAGGAGGCGCGATCTGAACCAAGTGCTTCCTTCCGTGTCTCTCCTCTGTGAATCCGATCGCTGCCCCCAGCGGTCCGGAGGATTTAGGTTAAACTGCATTCGTGAACGAACCGCACAAAATCGCCCTTTTTCCAGTCGAAAAGGCAGAATGTCAGCAGTTTCATGTGGTTCAACCTAATCATCAGTTCTCCCAAAGCGCCTTGGCCTAGACGGCCCTGTTTCCAATCTGTCCAGTGAATAATCAGGTATTTACATGATCTTTTCCTCCACTTGATTCCAAAGCTGCTTGAGAACATCTCCAGCACCTCACTCTTAGTAGGGGAACAAATGAATGGCGGGAGTGGGGAGAGAGAGAGAGAGAAAGAGAAAGGGAGAGAGAGAGAGTGTGTGACCGAGCAGTGTGCTGATAAAGGGCTGAATCAACAAGGCCCCTGCCCAGGAAGAAATTCCCTCTGTGTCTGCTCAGTGAGACACAGAGGGAATTTCACACCATCACTCCCGGTTCAACAGTGGCACCGCTGGCACTTGGCTCAGGTAATTCTCCGTTGTAGGATGCACGGGCAGCATCCTGGCCTCTACCAGCTAGATGCCACGGGCATATCCTCTACCCCCGGCCCCACTCAGCCATGACAAGCAAAACTGTTTCTAGCTCTCGCTGGTTTGGCTCAGTGGATAGAGCGTCGGCCTGCGGACTGAAGGGTCCGGGTTTGATTCCTGTCAGGGGCACTTGCCCGGGTTGCGGTCTTGATCCCCAGTAAGGGTCATGCAGGAGGCCGCCAACCAATGATTCTCTCTCATCATTGATGTTTCTATCTCTCTGTCCCTCTCCCTTCCACTCTGAAATCAATAAAAAAATATATATAATATATAAAAGTAAATTCAAACAAACAAAAAAATAATCAGCTTACATACTCTCTCTTTAAAATGTAGGTCCCGCCAAATCTTGGTTTCTGATATAACCTTCTTGCCATGAATTCCTCAGTTCAGGCTCGACCCCCGGCCCTGGTCAGGGTGCGTACGAGAGGCAACCAATCGATGTGTCTCTCTCACATCGATGTTTCTCTCACTCTGACTCTCCCCCGCCCTTCCACTCTCTCTAAAAATCAATGGAAAAATACCCTCGGGTGAGGATTAACAACAACAAAAATTTTTTTTAAAAGAAAGAAACATTAATGATGAGAGAGAATCATGGATCCACTGCCTCCTGCACGCCCCCCACCGGGGAGCAACCAAGCCCGAAACCCGGGCATGTGCCCTGACCGGGAATCGAAAGTTTCCCTCCTGGTTCATAGGCTGACGCTCAACCACGGAGCCACACACAACAGTTTTAAATGCAGAAGCAATGTCAAAAGTTACAATAAGCCTAGCCAGTTTGGCTCAGTGGATAGAGCGTCAGCCTGTGAACTGAAATGTCCCAGGTTCAACTCTGGTCAAGGGCACATGCCCGGGTTGTGGGCTCGATCCCCAGTGGGGGACTTGCAGGAGGCAGCCGATCCATGATTCTCTCTCATCAGGGATGTTTCTCTCTCTCTCTCTCCCTCTTCCTTCCTCTCTGAAATCAATAAAAATATATTTTTAAAAATATTTTTAAAAAACTTACAATAATATGATCTTCCTTCAGCAAGGTACTTTACAGGGCTTTTTCCTCTCTATTTTTTTGCATTAATTTTTGTAAAGTGCTTTCATGGGAGGTTGGAACATACCTACAAAAGAATATTCAATGTGCAAGCACACAGGGTGCCGATGGGCATGTAACCGCGCAGCCATAGACGCAGAATACCGCCTCCGTCCTTGAAGGCCCTGTGTGCTCCTTCCTGACCTCATTCCCTGTCTGCCCTCAGGAGAGAAGGCTGTCTGTGTTCACATTTATTCAGTCAACACACATGTTACCGAACACCCCACTTTGCTGTGAGCCGGGCTCTGTGCTTCATTGAAGGCTGCGAAGAAAACAAAACCTGCCCTCCCTGACTGACAGCGCTTTCACCTCAGCTACTTCAGTTTTGCTTGATGTTCTCGACATCCCAATGAGGTGCATATAAGCAACTAATAACCACGCTTCCCCCCGCCCCTTCTCACTAGTAGATGAGGCATCGCGGCTCAGATGCTGACTTGTCCCAGGTGGCATGGTTCCCAAGCGGCAGAGCCGGAGCGAGAAGCCAAGTAGTCGCCTCCCTCCTGTCCCCCTCCTCCCATGGCACCACAGCACCTCTCCTTTCCTGGCCTCTCCTCCTCTTCCCTTCCCACTCCCGCCCCTCTCCTCCCCGACCACACCAGGGGGCCAGTCACTGGTAGGAATGCCGAGCTCTGAGCTCTGTAGCCACAGCGAGGCAACTGCAGAGCAGGGAGATGGGCAGGACTGGGAGACTCCCAATAGCTCTGCTGGATTCAAGACAAACCAGCCTGCATGTGTGTGGGGGCCGGGCGGGTGGGGGAATAGGGGATGGTCCCTGCAGGGACATAGTCCCCAGCCGGGCAGCCTTGCTCCCAGCCATGTGGGTTCCTATCATTCCCCCACTCTCAAGTTGCACTGTATCATACAAACAGAGCCATCTTTTTGTCTTTTCCTTTGGATTGGAAACATGGTTATTTGCAGTTGATTTATTGGTTACTTAAACTGGAAAACTTGGAGCCACGTATTTACAACCCGATCTCTGCTTCCCTTGTTGGTATTCTTTGGTAAAGATCTTCCTGTAAACAAAAACGCTGATGCCTCTGGAGGCCCAGATGACCGTGAGGGGCCCCCAGAGGCCGCCCGGAGGTGAGAAACGGTGTCTATTCAGTGCACTACTCTGACCAATCGGCAGGCACTGTCAGGGGTGTTAGGAAAGTTCCAGCGCCAGGATGAATTAGTGATCTTGGTCTCTGGAGAAGGGCGGGGCGGGGGGGGGGGGGGAGGGGGAACACGGGGGAGTCGGCAAGGGGGGAGGCGCTTATGTCACAGATTTATCAACACCCATGTGGCCGGTCATCAGCCAAGATGGACCAAGCACCAATGTGAGCCCCAGATTGGCAAGGCCCATGGTGCCCGGTGCCTGGCCTGCCTCAGCGTGTGGATCAGGTACTAGCAAGCAGTCAATGAGAGGGGCTGCAAAGAGAAGCCTGGGGGAGGCCTTGGGGCACTACACCCTGCGGGTCCCTCCCCGGGATCTGCCACTAAGCACCTGAGGCAGGGCCTGGGGCTGCCTGGGTTCCAGGGGGGAGCTGGATGTGAAGGGGAGAGGGAGGACAAGCTGGAAGCTGGCACCTCTGCGCCTGCCTATCACGCATCTGACGCTGACCGCCTCGAGAGAGTAACGACTGCCCCTTCCCATTCATCTCCCACATCTCAACCCCACTCTACCTCAGGCCACAGGGAAGGGGATCTGGAAATACAGTTCCATTGTAGCCCAGCTGTCAGCGTACAAACCTCCATGCTGGAAGAAAGGGCGGCCGGTGGGGGCAGATACCCTGGCGTTAATGAGAAACAAACACTGCAAAGGTCCCTACTTCAGAGCACTAGAGGTGCTGAGACTGCGGTGTGTGGCAGAACTGCTGGGGGGAGCTGTTGAAAAGGCAAATTTCGCCGAGGCCGGTTTGGCTCAGTGGATGGAGGGTCGGCCTGCGGACTGGGGGGTCCCGGGTTCGATTCCGGTCAGGGGCATGTGCTTGGGTTGCGGGCACATCCCCAGTGGGAGATGGGCAGGAGGCAGCTGATCGATGTTTCTCTCTCATCGATGTTTCTGGCTCTCTGTCTCTTTCCCTTCCTCTCTGTAAAAAATCAATAAAATATATATATAAAAAAAAAGAAAAGGCAAATTTCTGAGCCTCATCTCCCAAGATTCCAAGGTGGAGTCTGGGCCCTTGTTTTAACAAGGTGACAGTGATGCCCATGAACACTTGAACACCGCTGTCCTCAACCTTGGGAGCAAATAAGTTATTCATCCAGCTCCAGTGGCCTGCTGTTGACAGCCCTCAATCAATAAACTGCCATTTGGGGGCACTGGGACGGTGCCCCAGTTGCCAACGTTACCCCAAATTCCCTCCTGAGTTGGACTTTGATGGGCCCTCCATCTACCTACCCCTTTCAAAAGCAGATTGGCGATCCACTCCCCACCTCTTCCCTGCGGGGAGCTGGGTGTGGCCTGAGAGCGAGAGGAATCTCACGCTGATGCTGCCAAGGAGCTAATGGATTGGGAAAGTCAGAGATACGCTCCACCCTGCAAACTGGGTTTACTGGTAACCCACACAATTGACATGTCATTCAGATGATCACCCTTTAATAGTATGCATCTGATGCCCCAAAGGGCGTGGGCGTCAAGGCAGGGCACACGTGAAGCAAGTGACTGTGATAGGTACCCGCCTTAGACGTCAGGGTGACCACACTCACAGGTCATCCCACGTTGCTTGTTTGCTCTGGGGCTCTCAGACCCTACCCTGGCCACCGGCCGACTCATCCCGCCTCCTACCCTGCACCATGGAAACTTTTGACCCAGTCACCAAAGCTACTGGCAGTGCCAAACTCTAGCTCCTTGGGGAGGCCAGGCAGGCAAGCAGAGGATCATGGGGCGGGACCTGGCGTGGCCTGGCGAAGGTGCAAGGCCGAGCTGAGGGAAGACGTTCCTGCAGAGCTCCACCAGTGAGAGTCAAGGCCAGTCTGCACCCTTCCCACACCTGCCTCTTCCGCCTTTGCAAACAGAACCATGAAGGAACTGGATCACATTAAAATGCCTTTCCCTGTCTTCTCACAAGGAGGCCAGTCTTAGCGGTGCTGCCTCAACAAATTGGTGGGAGGGTTCCTGGCACATGAACGTGCCTTGACCACCCTTGGAGCTGGTCAGGAAGCAGGTCCACCCTTGAAGAGCCTGACTCCATAGGTGAGACTGGGAAGCTGCATTCTCAACAGGTGCCCCCAGGGACCCAGGTCAAGGACCAGCCTCTGGAAACAGTGTCCCAGGCAGAACGCTTGTGGAGGTGGGGCGGGAAGAGGAGGAGCGGGAGGACCAGAGTAGGACTCCATAGGCTGGTTGGGCAGGCAGGTGGCACACAGGTGGGGGAATGGACTTAAGGAGAGGCAGCAGGCATCATCCCACCAGGACCCTGGGAGAAGGGAGCGTTTCCCTGTGTCCATTTGTCCCTGTTCCATTGATGGCTGACTCTCAGCTCCTAGCAGAGCTCGGACTAGAGTGAGGCGAATGAGGCCCGCAGAGCACAACCTTGAAGGGGAGGCTCATTCTCAGGGGCCGGCCCTGCACTGGCCTGACCCGAGAGGAAGTGCCTGCTTACATGTTGGGCCCTGGTGCCCTGGTGCCTCGCTCACCTCGTCCTCCGTCTAGCCCCGGCACCTACAGCCATGCCTGGTGCACGGTAGGCCTCTGTAAATATTTGCTGGGTGAATGAATGGATCTATTTAACAGACCTTTACTGAATGCAAACCATTACACTAGTTGTGGGCAATTGGGCGTGGGGGTGGGCCCAGAAGAAAACCACAGCCTAGACATGAATTGGACACAGATCTGGCTCTGAAAGACGTTTAGGACCTCGTAAGGTCAGCAGTCCGGGAAATGAAAAAGGCAAGGGAGTGAAGGCCGGTGGAAAGGGAAGTGCTGGGGGCAGGAGGGAGGGGGGTCAGCGATGTCTCTGCTCCAGGACATGCTCGAGGGAGCAGAGACCCAGCCTCTTCCCACACATCCCTGGGCCTGGCGCAGCACAGGCACGTGGCGGGCACACGATATACATTTGCCACGGGACTGAACGGCAAGCGCCGGCCTCAAAGTGTGGAAGAGACGCTCGGTGTGTTGTGCAGCTTTACAATGGAGCACAAGTCCAGGAAGCAGGTGCCCGGGATTAAGTGATGTTCATACCAAAGGCCCACCGACGACCCAGCCCAGTGGTTCGTTCCCACACTTAGTTGATGAGCAAAACCACCTGAGGAGGGTTTGGAAAATACTGGCTCTCAGGCCCCATCCCGGTGGCACTACCAAGTCTGTATTTTTAGAGTCAGGACTCCGGGATCTGTGTTTGAATCCCTTGGTGCAGCTCATGAACACCCAGGCCCGGGAACCACTGCTCTGTTCAGAAGGAAAGACGCCAGCTTTTGGAGAGCACTGGGCCCAGGCTCCAGGAGTGGTCACGGTCCTCACACACACACCAGGCCGTGCCAGCAGGCCCCCTCCCCTCAGCCCCTGGCAACAGCTGTCTACTTTCTGTCTCTACAATATTGACTGCTCTCGGTACCTCACTGTCTCAGCCCGTTCAGGCTGCTGTAACAAAAATATCATAGGCTGAGCGGCTTAAGCAATAGACATTCATTTCTCAGAATTCTGGAGGCTGTGAGTTCCAAAAGCCAGATGCACCCCTTCCTGGTTCATAGAGGGCTGTTTCTGCTGTGTCCACACCTGGTGGGAGAGGTGAGGGAGTTCTCTAGGGTCTTTTATTTTTTTAATTTTTTATATATTTACTAGACCAGTGATGGCGAACCTTTTGAGCTCAGCGTGTCAGCATTTTGAAAAACCCTAACTTAACTCTGGTGCCGTGTCACATAGAGAAATTTTTTGATATTTGCAACTATAGGAAAAGAAAGACTTATATTTTTGATATTTATTTTATATATTTAAATACCATTTAACAAAGAAAAGTCAACCAAAAAAATGAGTTCGCCATCACTGTACTAGAGGCCTAGTGCACAAAATTCGTGCACTGGAGGTGGGGGGGGGGGTGGCGGTGTTCCCTCAGCCCAGCCTGTACCCTCTCAAAGCCCAGGACCCCTCGGGGGATGTCCATCTGACGTTCTGCTGTAATGATCGCTTAGACTTTTATTATATAGATTGATTTCAGAGAGGAAGAAAGAGAGAGAGAAACATCAATGAAAACAGAGAATCATTGATTGGCTGCCTCCTGTACTCCCCACACTGGGGACCGAGCCTGCAACCCGGGCACCTGCCCTGACCAGGAATCAAACAGTGACCTCCAGGTTCATATAGGTCAATGCTCAACCACTGAGCCACACCGGCTGGGCTAGAAAGCTATTTTTAAAGAGTTATCTTCTGTCCATCGAAATGCTTTTCAGACTGCACTGAGGAGAAAGGATTTCCCAAATTAAGGACCTGTTACACAACACTTGCAATTATTTCAACAGGTGGTCAGCAAAATAGAGCACGCATGTAAACTTATTTGCAAAGCGGAGATGGTATTATCCATGTCGGTCACAGGGCTGCTATAAATATTAAACAAGACAATATAAGAATGTGCTTGGAATACAGCCTTGGCTTGATGGGTACGAGAGATTATAATTGGTATTACGACACACAAAATCTAGCTGGTAAATTGCTTTGTGAGGACATGGTCATGAGACAGCTACAAAAATGACTAGGAATCTATGAAAACTGCCCATAGCAGAGTAAAGGGAGGGAGGTTTTTGAGTTTAGAAAATAAAACCTGGTTAAGGTGACAACTGCCCCCAAGTACAGGAAATAGTAACATTGTCTGTAATGCCATATTCAAGTACAGGGTACAGTAACTTGTGTGAACTAGCATATACTTTACAGTATACAATTTACCTATTTTTGTGCCTATATGGAGACATATGGAATAAATATATACTTATAATTACTCAAGTGTTCATTATCCAATTCCTTGAAGTTAGGAAGTTGAATAGTGAAAATATTCTCTAATAAACCAATTACTTATAAAGTTGGCCCCTACTAAAACACCTCTTTCAGCTAATACTACTACCCCTGCCTCATGATAAAGCTTTAAAATGAAAGTCCAAGTAAAGCGAAATGATATGTAATATATGAATATATAGTACATATGAATAAATACGTAAATGATATATAATTTTGTCAGAAAAAGATATGCAGAGAAAAGTTACAAAATTTATTCTTTGAGAATGAGTGCATATTTGCCATTATAACCAAGGTTTGCTAAATCTAACAAAACATATTTTAATATCATTTAGTTTTATTTTCCAATATGAAGTTCCCATCAAACTTTCCCCCCACTGATTACAAAACTATTCTTCTCCTTTTAGGTGTATTCATATAAAATGCCCTGGCCTGGTAGCAATTATCCTCGGATGTGGGAAGAGAAAGAGGGAGTGTGAGCAAACGCCCGCGACCTTTCTCGACAGTTGCCTAACGAGCTAGGTAGCAATCGAGACAAACATACCCACTGTCCTCTTTTCAGTCTTGTGAAATGGAAGGAGGTGGACATTTTCTCTTAGCAGAGAAGGCCCTAGGGTTATCGGAGTTCTCTTGTCAGACTTTGGTTGGCAGAGTTTGTGGGGTGAGTTTGAAGTAGAGAGCAACATTCAAATCAGATACTTCAAAGACGCTTCAAAGTTCACACCTCCACTTGACTTTCAATTACCATTTGAATAAATTCTTAGAACTTCAGAGCTAGAAAACATTTTTTAAAAATTGGTCCTGGTCAAATACGTTTGGAGGCAACCACATTCATACGTAAGAAAACTAAGAGAAAGTGGGTACGTGGCTTTCCCGAGATCACACTGCCTACAACGGCTTGACGGATCCAAGACCCACGTCTCCTTAGTCTAGAGCCGTGGTTGGCAAACTGCGGCTCTCGAGCCACATGCGGCTCTTTGGCCCCTTGAGTGTGGCTCTTCCTAAGCCTTAGGAATACCCTAATTATGTTAATAACAATGTACCTACCTATATAGTTTAAGTTTAAAAAATTTGGCTCTCAAAAGAAATTTCAATCGTTGTACTGTTGATATTTGGCTCTGTTATGACTAATGAGTTTGCCCACCAATGGAGAGCTGTGGTCTCAACCTTGGCTGCACAGTGGAATCACCTGAGGAGCTTCAAACATTTCTGATGGCCCCAGCCAGTTGGGCTCAGCGGATAGAGTATCAGCCCGTGGACTGAAGGGTCCCAGGTTCAATTCTGCCCAAGGGCACATACCTCGGTTGCAGGCTCGATCTCTGGCAACCAAAAGCTATGTCTCCTTCACATCGATGTTTCTCTATCTCCCCACTCCTTCCACTCTGTTTTTAAAATAAATGGAAAAATATCCTCGGGTGAGGATTAACAACAACAAAAAACTTCTGATGTGTGGGTGCCATCTCCAGAGATGTTGACTTCAGGTGGTCTTGGGTGCAGCTGAACTGGGGATTTTTACTAGTAAGAGCTCCCCAGGTGAGTCTAACAGGCAGCCAAAGTTGAGATCCATGATCTTTCCTACTTTTTGCTCTGGCAAAAGGACCGATATCATTTCCCATGACAGTCCTTCTTCCTATCCTTCCAGTTTTCGCCTCCCAGTGAATCCTATTCCTTCTCTACTGTTGCCATATCCATCCAACAATTTGTAAAGCCCAAGGCCAGAAAAGGTGGAGTTCAGGCAGCAGTGGAGGAGGGAGGCAGGGCTAGGAACAGGGTGAGGGCGATGAGAAAGGCCTTGGAAACCAGAGCTGCGGGACCCTAGTCCACCCAGCAGCCTCTCACACTGGGCAGATGGTTGATTTCACAGCCGAATCTACCAGGGAACCAATAGCAACACTCTAGCAGCAGCCATATTCCCCAATATAAGTTGAAATATTCTCCATATGCTGGGGTTTCAGATTCTCTCCTGGAGCTGCAGGCAGCAGGAGCTAACCATCCTAGTCCTAGCTGACAGTGAATGACTCTTGGAGCTGAAAACGATCGGCTACTGTGGTGACATGAGCATGAAGCCAGGCCCGGGACCAACCCCTGAATGTGCGATGGTCTTTTCATTGCACTTAGTTGGGTGTATAAAAATGAGCTTTGGACCCTGGTCTAGAAGGGCAGTGGCGAGAAAACAAATTTCAAAATGATTCTCTCCTTTTAAAAAAAAATATTTTTAATTGATTTCAGAGAGGAAGAGAGAGATAGAAATATCAATAATGAGAGAGAATCATTGATGGGCCACCTCCTACACACCCCTCAATGGGGATTGAGCCTGCAACCCGGGCATGTACCCTGACAGGGAATTGAACCATGACCTCCAGGTTCATAGATCGACGCTCAATCACTGAGCCACACTGGCTGGACAAAAATACCTTTAAGTAAGCTCTACCTTTATAATTATTGATATACAGAGAGATGTCCATGGTAGATTAATTTTTTAATGCAGGTTATAAAATAGCATATTCTATTATATAGAGAGAGGGGGAGGTGAGAAAGAAGGGCAGAGAAAAAGAGTCTGAAAAAATATATATCAAAATGTTACTAATGGTTAATTCTGGGTCGTGTGATTGTAGGAGATTTTCATTTTTGAATTCTTTGTATTTTTTTTATTGTTTATAATCAGCATGCATTTCTTTTGTTTTTTTAAAAAAGGCAATAAGGCTATTTTCACTTTGTAAGAATCAAAATATTAAATAACTGTTTTACTGCCAGTTAAAACCTTGCAGAGCCACTGAGTCACTTAACTACTTCCCCTCTTGGGGAGATAAAAAATGGGCAGAATGGAGAGTGGAAAAATTTAATTAAAAAAAAAATCCTAAGGTAAAGTGCTGCAATATGCCATGCCCTTTCTATAGCGGGTGAAGTTAGGTCCTCCATAGCCTCAGTGAGCCAGGCCACCCTGGTACAACGCAGACCTGGATCGGTGAACTCCCTTCCTTCCGGTTGCACATGTATTTCCCTGTCGGAGCACTCAGCAGAGAGCTCCTGGGGCAGGGATGGGAGGATGGGTGTGTGTGGGGCGGGGGGAAGGGGGTCGGTCTTCCAGCTTTAGTACGTCCTACTTCTCCAAGTTAAAATAAAACATTATTTCTTACTCCAATTTTTCATCATCCTCTACTTGATTGATTTTTCTAGTCCACTTTGGGGCTTCCTCCCAGCTGTTTAAGATCCTTTATAAAAAAAGAAAGAAAAAAGTATTCTTATAAAATAAATATTTTTAAAACCGTGGCTGTCACTCCAGAGCTGAAACACACACACACACACACACACACACACACACACACACACACACACAAACGGTCTCTGATATCGCTTGCAGCAGAGCAAACTACTCAAAGCCCAGGGACACCCCTGCACACAGGGACACCCCTGCACACAGAAAGGGTAGGGGACTCTCCAGTGGAAGGGAAGCAGGAAATCCCACCTGCCTTGCCCTTCCATTTATTGTTCATGATTCTGTGGGCCAGGAATTCAAGTAGAGCTTATCACTGCTTGGGCTGTGTCAGCTGGTCAGGCCGGCGGGGGGGGGGGGGGGGCAGGGAGGGGGGGTTCCAGGTGGCCCTGCATTTGGAGGCTTGGTCCTGGCTGCCGGTCGGGGTGCCCTGGTCTCCTCCTGTGGCCATTCTCTCTTCACATTTTCTCTCTCCACATTTTCTCTCTCATTCAGTAATTCACCGTAACCACCTCTGTCTAGTGGCTGGTTCCCAGAGGGTGAAAACGGAAACATCAAAGGCTTTCCTAAGACCTAGGCGCCCAGTCCCACAGCGCCCACCCAGGATCCTATTGGTCAAAGCGAATCCCGGAACAAGAGCTGGGGAAACAGCCCAGCCGGTGTGGCTCAGTGGTTGAGTGTTGACCTATGAACCAGGAGGTCACGGTTCAAGTCCCAGTCAGGGCATGTGCCCATGTTGTGGTCTCGATCCCCACTGCGGGGCATGCAGAAGGCAGCTGATCAAAGATTCTCTCTCATCATCGATGTTTCTATCTCTCTCGCTCCCTCTCTTTTCCTCTCTGAAATCAATATTTAAAAATACTGTTTAAAAAGAGTTGGGGAAATCAACTTCACCTCTTGAAGCAGGAATGGCAAAGTCCCATTGGAAAAGATAATATGGAATGGGAGGTGTTGTAGCTATCTTTAGAAAAAAAAAAAACTACTTAAAGAGTTCAAAATTAAAAACAAATATTTTAATGAGCTTAAAAACCATGGTAACTAAGTATAATAAAAAAAAACTAATAATAATCACCAGAGGGGATAATTTTTTTTTAGGTTGTCTGACACTTTTACTTTCTGAATCAGCCCTTGCTTGCCTCTTGTCGCCGTTTTGTTACATTAGGCCAAGAAATCCTACATGCAGCGTATACGAAAAAAGTACTTGCTGTGTCACCCTTTGCCAATAGTTCACCAGTGCTGTTCCCTCTCAGTCACCTTCTCCCTTTGCCTGTATTTCCCCGGCTGCCCACCCTCAGCTTTCTTACCTCTTATTCTTCGCTCTTCCTAGGGGATGTTATCCAATCCTCTGGCTGCCACCTACATGTTAATGACTCCCCCTCCCCCGCTTTTTAAATCCTCTCCCTAGGACATTGTCATTGATTTTTAAACAGAGGGGCTAGGGAGAGAGAGCAAAACATCAATTTAAGAGAGAAACATGGGTTGGTTGCAAGCCAGGCATGTGCCCTGACTGGGAATCAAACCTGAGACCTCTTGGTGTATGGGATGACGCTCCTACAGACTAAGCCACACTGGCCAGGGCGACTCCTACGTTTTAAGCTCCAGCCAAGATCTTTCTCTCCTGGGCTCCAGACCTGAAATTCCCACTGCCTCCTGGGCACCTGTATTTGGATGTGCCACAGGTAATCTCATCTTTACATGTTCTCATTTGGACTTGGCATTTTCTTCCCATCGAAAGCTCCTGCCTCCCCAGGGTCCCTTCCTTGAGCTTAGAGTCTTGTTTTTGTCCTGTTTCGTCCAGTGAATCAAGCCAGAAACCCAGCAGTCCTCCTCCACATCTCCCTCTGTCCTCATGCCCACATCCAATCAATGACCCAATCCTGCTAGTTTCTGGTGTCACACTACCTCCTGCCTACATTACTACAAAAGCCTCCTCACTGGTGTTTGACCCCCCCCCCCCCCCCCCCCCCGCCCCGCCCGGTCTATTCTCCACACAGGGCCCACATGAGCTTTCTATAGCATCATCCCTGGCTAAAGCCTGTTGGTAAGTCCCCAGTATCCTCGGGATAGAAGTTCTCCATCTACATTCCTTAGCAGGGCACACAAAGGCCCTTTATGTTCTGGGCGGCTTTCATTAACACCCTGAGCTCCTCATCCTACCTCTCTAATCTGTAATCAGACAGTTTAGAGCAGTGATGGCGAACCTATGACACGCGTGTCAGAGGTGACACGAGAACTCATTTTTTTGGTTGATTTTTCTTTGTTAAATGGCATTTAAATATATAAAATAAATATCAAAAATATGTCTTTGTTTTACTATGGTTGCAAATATCAAAAAACTTCTCTATGTGACACGGCACCAGAGTTAAGTTAGGGTTTTTCAAAATGCTGACACGCCGAGCTCAAAAGGTTCGCCATCACTGGTTTAGAGCATCCTGAATCCCCAAAGTTCTCTCTTTTCTCCACCTCCCTCCCTCAGGATCAGCTGGGGGAAGTCTTCCCTGACCCCTTCCTTGGCCCTCCCAGGACATTCTGTGTACACCCCTTCCTTAGCTCTCACCATTCTACAGTCATGCCTGGCTCACTTACTAGTATTTACTTCTCCCATTAGACTGGAAGCTCCTTCAACACAGGAGCTGTGTCTTTTTTATGGTTGTTCCTCTGAGTTCAGCTCGTCCCTGGTACATGGTGGGGCAAGGGATGAATGCTGATGATACCCACCGGCTGGAAGGAACACAGAGATGACTCCTGGGTACAATGTGCTTTAATATCCATAACTGACCTGCAGCATCTTCACTGTCAGCCCCTCCTCCCACTTCCTTCACTATTCTGACCGAAGGAGAACCCAGCCCATCAGCAGGAAAGGTGGCATCTCTGAGGGACTGCTTACTCCTGCCCAGGGGCTTTCTCTCACTCACGCCCAAGATGAGACTTCCATGCCTGGCCCTGCCGTGATACAAGCTAGGGAAAGGCATGGAAGGATCCAGACTTCTGCCTAGGCACCAGTCCACATTCTATCTACAACCCCAGGGAGTCTTCAGAGACGACCTACAGTTTCATTTTACCCGTTTAAAAACCTTGAGTGCCTTGTCTGGAACAGACACTGAGCCAGAAAGATGATGTTGGCGTGGCCACCATCTTGAAGGAGCTCGGATCTGGGCGGAACACCGGCAGAATATAGTTTTGTGAAAGACTTCTTGCAATAAGGTGTGCCCGTGCTTTGCTCTGATCATGGAGGTGTGGAGGAGTAGAGGAGAACGATGGATTCATCTCGGAGTTATCAAGAAAGGTGTCAACAAGGTGGCAAAGGATCTCATAGGATAAAAAATGTGCATTTCTTCCTAGACACGAGGCCTCCTGCTGCTCTTGAAAGACAGTCTCAGTTTCAAACGGGGGCCTGTACATTCACCAGTCCTCTGGCTCCTCCTGCCTCACTTTCCCAGCTCTGTGCCCTCCTCCTTTCCCCAGCACACTCTCACCTCAGGCCACAGTGCACCACACAGGGCACGGCTCCTTCCTGCTCTCGTAGCTGTTTCCTCTACTCAGGTGCACTCAGCCTGTCCTCTCATTAGAATCTCAGCGGTTCTCAGCCTGTGGGTCTCGACCCCTCTGGGGGTCGAACGACCCTTTCACAGGGGTCGCCTAAGACCATCGGAAAACACATATGAAATTACATATTGTTTTTGTGATTAATCACTATGCTTTAATTGTGTTCCATTTGTAACAATGACATTGGGGGTCACCACAACATGAGGAACTGTATTAAAGGGTCACGGCATTAGGAAGGTTGAGAACCACTGCATTAGATTTTCAGCTGAACAGTATCCTCCTCAAAGCAAGCTTCTCTTCCCTCCCAAACCAGACCAGCGGCCCACAGTCACATCACTCTGTTGCAATTCTAGGCATTACAGTTAATTCACTTGCCTTCGTAAGTGAATATGTGTATGTGTGCGTGTGCCTGTCTTGTCTACCTGTCTTTGCCTTCCCATCCAAGCTTTTTGAGAGCAGGGGGCGGACCGGTCTTGTTCGTTGCTATTGTCCCCGTGCCCAGGGACTAGAACACATTGTAGGTGGCTTAGAAACATGAAAGTGTACCGTATGCTTGAGGAAGAGCAAGTCATTTGTTATGGCTGTGGGCAGGGGTATGAATGGGTGGGAGATGAGGTTGGCAGGGTGGGGAGAGAAGCTGGGGGCCCACTGTAGAGCTCTGAATGAAATGGCCTATTGTCTCCTAGGCAACAGGAGCCAAGGATCATGTTTAAGTAGGGAGTGCCACGATTGGATCATGACTTTCAAAAAGCCACTCTGGCCTAGTGTGGAAAGTTTGGGCCCTGGAAAGGAACTGGGGTGGCGGTGGGTCGGGGTTGGAGATTGCAGTTTGTTTAAACCAAGGGGACGTTGATGACAGACTGACCTAGAGCAACGTTTGAGGGAGAGAAGAGAGACATTTCTGGGGGCCACGTGGATCCAGGGCCTTGAGGGAGAAGGCGAAGGCTGTGTGGGAAACAATGAGTGCAGCCCTGACCGGTTTGGCTCATTGGATAGAGCATCAGCCTGCGGACTGAAGGGTCCCAGGTTCGATTCCGGTCAAGGGCATGTACCTTGGTTGCAGGCTCATCCCCAGTAGGGGGTGTGCGGGAGGCAGCTGATTGATGCTTCTCTCTCATCAATGTTTCTAACTCTCTATCCCTCTCCCTTCCTCTCTGTGAAAAAATCAATAAAATATGTTAAAACAAACAAACAAACAAACAAATGAGTGCATACAGGAAGAGCAGCAACCAGGGTCTGAGTTTTGGTGATGTCGCGTCTGAGGTGGCCAGGGAACCTCTTTCTCTGAATCTCTAGGAATTGTGCCGCCACCACGCTGTTCCTCCTCCCCCTTTTCCCTTTTCTTTCCTGTTTTGAATCACTCCCACCAGCCCGGAATGCTCCCTGCTCCTCAGCCTGCTGGGGCACCAGGCCAGCAGCCCCACGTTCCTGAGGGAGGGACGGGGTTCAGACCCGGAGGGCTGGCTGTGGCCCCCCCCAGGACGGCTCCCCGACAGGAAGGGCACAGACGGGAGCTTCCTCTGCGGCAGCAGGTGCCCGGAGCCAGCTGCTCCCGCCCCGCAGGCTCCGATCAACAGGATGGGACTGCCCGGGCGGAAGGAAGCCTGCCGGGAAGGACACCCTGCAGACGCAGGGGGAGGGGGCGGGCTGGAGCGCAGGGGAGACAGGAAGAGCTGCCTGGGCTGCTGAGCTGGCGCCCCTCCAGCAGATTCTGGAGCGGCAGTGACAGGAGGCCATTCAGTTCTCTTCCTTCCCACCGTGGGCGGCTCTGGCCCCGTGCATCGTTATTATTATTGCTGTGCGGTTGTTGGCTAGCCTGGGCCTTACATAGACCCGAAGAAGTCATCGGATAATTTTGTTCATGGATTTGGCAATTGCTAAAATAATTGGTTCCTTTTCTGGGCTCATGCAGTGCTTATTGGTACAAAGAGGACTTGTGCATTAGCCTTTCGGGTGCTCGCGGGAGGGGCGGTGATCTCCGCCACGTGTTCAGCCTGTCCCGAGCAGATAAAATGTCGGTACCCTTTGGGCCCCGTTATCACTCCCCAGCTCTCCCAACAGTTACTGCGAACCGGCACCAAACGGCTAAAGAGGCGCAAACAGGGAGCAGAGCCACAGGCTCCCAACCAGCAGGCCCCGCCCGCCTCCGTCCAGCCCGGGGGAGGGGAGGGTCGAAGGTGGAGGTGGTGGGAGTGTGGGGGGCGATGGCGCTTTGGAGGGGCGCTGACCTGGCTCATACCCCTGCAGCAACCCCACCCCCAGGCGTGGCGCAGAGGGCCCCAGGCGACCCTGGGAGATTCCTCCCCTTAATCCCCGGCTTCCAGGCAGGGTGCTTCCGGCGGCCTGGGCCTGGGCCTGGGCCTGGGGTGGGGGTGGGGTCTGTTTTTGAAACAGCAATTTAAACTTTAACTACCTCGAGCTCAAAACTCGATTCCGCCACCGAGCGTCGGCACCAGAAAGGATAAAAAAAAAAAAAAATCGGGGTCTACGGCTTCCCTTCACCCCATTGGTTCAGTTCTCGGGCTCCCTGCAGTCCCCACGCCGTTCTCTTGGCAGCGCCGGAGGAAGGATGGGCGGGGCGGGCGGGGCAGGCACCGCTCCCAACCGCGCGGAGAGGGAGGGCGAGCCCGCGCCCGAGGCCCCGGCGTGGGCGGGGGGCGCAGTAACAGGTGTCGGCTCAGCTACTGGGCTCCCTTCCCTCCCTCCCCTCCCCGCCCCCGTGATCCCCGCCGCTCAGCCGGGCAAAACCAAGCACATGCTCAAGACATGCAGCTCAGTCGGTCAGCGGGCTCCGCTCCCTCGCCAGACGTGAAAAGCTTTGGCGTTCCCAAATGCAAACCTCTTGGCGCGGACCCCTGAGCTCGCAGCCGCCGCCTCCCCCGCTCGGCTGCCTGGCGTCCCGCCCACCCCGCGGCTGGCCGACTTGGGGCCCCGCGCCAAGGGGACGCGGCAGAGTGGGCATCCCTCCCCACCACCCACGTGGGACCAGCCCTCCGCAGTGCCTGGGCGCGCCGCCGCCGCGCCTCCGGGCGAGGGCCCCGCCCGTGGCCCCGCCCCCTGGGCCGGGGGGTGGGTGGGGACGACTGGCGGCGGGTGGGCGAGGGGTAGGGGGCTGGTCGCGGAGTCAGGTGGCGGCGGGAGTCCCTCGGGCCGAGGGAACACGCTGCCGGGGATTGTGTACACGCTCCACTGACACCAGCTTCACGCTGCCGGGCAGCCGCTGATCACGCGTGGCCCCGCGAGCCTATTGGCCGGCGCCTCACACACCTTTGTCGCTGATTGGCCCGCCCCAGGCTCCGCCCCGGCTCCGCCCCACCCCCGCCCGCGGCGCGCGGCAGGCGGAGCGGCTACCTGAATGGGGAGGGGGCAGACGGCGCGGAGCGCAGAGGCAGCGGCGGGAGCGACGTCGAGTGTCTCCGCGCGCCCGTCTGGACCAGCAGCCAGTGAGCGTGCCGCCCGCGGCCAGGCAGCCAACCATGCTCAACTTCGGCGCCTCTCTCCAGCAGGCTGCGGTAAGCCACCTGGGAATGCCCGGCCCTCCCCGGCTCGCCACGTCTGAGCGGCCGGCGGGGCGCGAACCCGAGCCCCTGACAGCCAGCCGCGCCCGGGGACCCCGGCTGCAGCGCAGTCGTGGGGGAGTCGGGAGGTTTCCTGCCTGCAGGCGAGGCTCCGGCGAGGGCGTGTGCGTCGCGAGGGGGTCAGGAGAGGCGGCCCGGGATGGAGCGCCGAGGGGGAGACAGGTCTGCTCAAGGTGTCATGAGGGGCCGGGGCAGCTCCCCGGAGAGGCTGGAGGCAAGTGAGGGAGAGGATGGCGGGAGGGGCAGGAAGAGTGGGGAGGGCAGGGGGCCCCCCTGCACCTGGCGCCCGGAGAGATGCCTCCTCCTGGATCGGGACTGCGAGCCAGGGTGGGAGGGGGCTGCTCGCGAGCATTTGGGCGGCGCGGTGCGCACAGGAGAGGGGACCCTCTCTCGGGGGTCTGAACGGAGGCTTGCAGGAGGGGACGGATCCGCAGATCTCCGGGGGCGGGGAGGGAGGGTGCCCGGCGAGGATGCGGGGGAATGGCACGCGGGCCGCAGAGCGCCGAGGAGGGGGACGAGAAGTTCGCCCCCAGACGTCGGCCGGGGACTCCATCTCATCCTCGGAGGGGGCAGGTGGCCGCCTTCCACGAACCCCTTGGAGGGGGCTGGGAGCCGCCGCGGGGAGGGGAGGGTGGAAAGCAGGACCCAGCAGCGGGGAGGGGAGGGTGGACGGGGGCGCGGGGGCCCTGAGTCTAGGCGGGAGCCGCAGGCCGTGGGGCCGCGCGCCTGGAGCGCGGGCCGGTGGGGGCTGCACGTCTGGGATCCCGTGGAGACGCGCGGGGGGCGGAGGCCGGAGCTGCAGACTCGGGGAGGGTGCGCTGCGTCTGCCGGGAGAGACCGGGTGGTCTGAGGTCCCCTGGGCGGCGTGGGAGGGAAGCACCGAGGGCTCGGCCGGATCCCCGGGGGCTTCGCCGGGAGGGGGCGGAGGCCGGGTTTCCGCGGGGACCCGGCTCCTCCTCCGGCAGCTGAACCGGAGGTCGGGGGCGGGGGGTGGGGGGGTGGGCCGGGAGCGGGTGCGCCCGGGGAGCGTCTCGTCCCCGAGTGACCCAGCCCCGGCCTCCGCCAGGGGCGGGAGCGAGCCGGCCCCGCTGTCGGTTCCTAAGGGAACCGCGGGAGCGGGGAGGGGCGGGCGCTCCGGGAGTCGGGCGCCCGCGGCCCCGCCCCTCCCCGCGGGCTCGGCGCGCTCTGCCGGGCGGTTGGCGGCGGCGCCCGCGGCCCCTCCCCCGGCCGGCGCGCGGGCGGGGGCCCCGGCTCAGGAAGTAGGTGAAAGGTGACGGCGCGGCAATTCCCAGTGAACGTTTCCTGCGCGGCCGGGAGCAGCCGCCGATCACGCTTTGTTCACATGCCTCGCCCCCGCCTCCTCCGCCCCCGCCCCGGCGGCCCAGCCAATGCGGGCGCGGGCCGCCGGCCGGCAGGCCTATGGCGGGGGCTGGGATGCGGGGACGTGCGAGCCGCGAGGAATGTTCCCAGTGACTCACCCGAGAGCCTCACTGAGGTTAGGGCGGCCCCATCCGTCTGTCCCCGCCAGCGAGGATCTCCCCCGCCGCCCGCCCCCGCCCCTCGTCTGCCTCCCCCGCCCGCGCCTCCGCCCGCCCGCCCGCGCGTCCCTTTCCTCTCTCCCGCCCCACTCCCTTTCCTGCCCTCCAGCTCAGCTTCTCCTCCCGGCTCACGCTCCTCGGCCCTGCCGCCCGCCCGCCCGCCTGCCTTTTCCCTTTCTCCTTTCTTGCTTCGGCATCGGGAGGCTTTTCTCTATCACCAGCGCGGTCCGTTGCAGCTGACAATAAATGCACGCCCGATTACGCAATGGCGTTGTTAGTGATATTTGAAGAGCAATGGCTCGTTTTCTAAGCATTTCAACACGAAAGGTTTACGCGTTTTAAAAAATGAGCGTCGAGAATAATACCTTGCTACGTGAAGAATGCTTTTCGATATTTTTACACAGGCTCTTGTTTGGGAGGAAGATTGGGATCACATTCATGAAAAATGGGAGAGGTGGTGGGTAGTTCCATTGTTCTTAAAGTGCAATTTAATGTGAAGCATCAAACACTTGATAGAAGGAGCTGTACATATGAATACAAAGCGTGTGCCATTTATCTTGTCATCAAGCAGTTCTTGAAAAAATAGTCTGTTTGGACTATTGCAAACTCCTTGCAGCCAGGGTTTTTGCAAATTCCGAGTAGAAGATCAAATTTTCTGATTATCCATTTTTTAGTAGTATTGCATTAGCTGGCCATAATTGTGAGTAGCAAACCATTGTGTTAAATGGAACAAAAACATGAAGTTGAAAATAAAGTTTTGGGATTCTTCCCCCCCCCCCCCCCCCCATGTATCAAAAAAACTTAAATTTCAAATAATCTTATACACTAATTTGAAAGAAACTCTGGAGAATCCTTATCCTGTTGATTTTATCCCAGAAGTGTGAAGTGACATTTCAAAGGTCCATATGAACAGGCCAGAGCTGTCTGCTGCACTGCATTTTTAAGAAAGTCTTAAAAGAAGATAACTTTTGCAGAGCCATCCTTTAGTTATTTTGTCTGACCCCAGTGGCAAGTGGCGACTCTGGAAGGAATATATATAACTATTTTTCTTCGAAGCCAAGTGCTTCTCTTTTTTTGGATCACAAATGTACTGATGCCTTTGGCCTTCGTCCCCTCACTGGTAATCACATGCTCCTCTCTACCTAGCAAGGATTAAAGTGTTCAAGCCTAAATGTGAGAGGAAGAATGAGGGAGGTTTAGAGTAGGGGTGAGAGGAAAATTATTTCATATTTAGTTTGGAGAGTTGTGCAAATAGTAAAAAAAAAAAAAACGAAAAAATTGTACAGTGTTCTGGTCTTACTTGGATGACAAAAAGTATGTTTATAAGTATTCAACCTTTTGTTTCTATAGGAGGAAAGAATGGAAATGATTTCTGAAAGATCAAAAGAGAGTATGTATTCCTGGAATAAAACTGCAGAGAAAAGTGATTTTGAAGCTGTAGAAGCTCTTATGTCAATGAGCTGCAGTTGGAAGACTGATTTTAAGAAATACCTTGAAAACAGACCTGTTACCCCCCGTATCTGATATGTCAGAAGAAGAGAATTTGCTTCCTAATACTCCTGATTTTCATACGATCCCCGCATTTGTAAGTATTGTTGTTTTTAAGATGAATGTAAATGATACACTTTCTTATAATTTAACGAATGAATTCTACTTTAAATTTCTCACACTGTTATGCCTGTTTTTTTCTTTGTAGTGTTTGACGCCACCTTACAGTCCTTCTGACTTTGAACCCTCTCAAGTATCAAATCTGATTGCACCAGCGCCATCTACTGGACACTTCAAGTCATTCTCAGATCCTGCCAAGCCTCACATTGCTGCACCTTTCAAGGAGGAAGAGAAAGGCCCAGTGCCTGTCCCCAAGTTCCCCAAGGCTCAGGCAACAAGTGTGATTCGTCATACAGCCGATGCCCAGTTGTGTAACCACCAGTCCTGCCCAGTGAAAGCAGCCAGCATCCTCAACTGTCAGGACAATTCTTTTAGAAGAAGAGCCCACCTAAATGTTGAGGCTGCAAGAAAAAGCGTACCTTGTGCAGCTGTGTCACCAAACAGATCCACGTGTGAGAGAAACACAGTCGCAGAGGCTGATGAGAAAGCAGGCGCTGCACTTTATGACTTTTCTGTGCCTTCTTCAGAGACAGTCATCTGTAGATCTCAGCCAGCTTCCGTGTCCCCACAACAAAAGTCAGTATTGGTTTCTCCACCTGCCGCAATATCAACAGGGGGAGTGCCACCTATGCCGGTAATCTGTCAGATGGTTCCCCTCCCTGCAAACAGCCCTGTTGTGACAACCGTTGTTCCCAGCACTCCACCCAGCCAGCCTCCAGCTGTCTGCCCGCCTCTTGTGTTCATGGGCCCTCAGGTGCCCAAAGGCGCTGTCATGTTTGTCGTGCCCCAGCCCGTTGTCCAGAACCCAAAGCCTCCAGTAGTGAGCCCAAATGGCACCAGACTCTCTCCCATTGCCCCTGCTCCAGGGTTTTCCCCTTCGGCGGCAAAAGTCACTCCTCAGATCGACTCGTCGAGGATAAGAAGTCACATCTGTGACCATCCAGGATGTGGCAAGACGTACTTTAAAAGTTCTCATCTGAAGGCCCACATGAGAACACATACAGGTACCAAACATTCCTTATTTATGTTATAGAAATTTAGATGAAGTTTCCTTTGGCAGTGATCACAGATATAAACCAGAAATATTAGGGAAGAACTCGCCTTGTTAGCCATTCAATGGATGGTATTGACCTGTGCAAGCTCCTCTGAAAGATTTCATGAAGGTGTTTTAATTTCTCAAATGATGATTGTTTAATGTCTGGAGTAGCTACTTTAATAAATTACCTCTAAAGCCCTTAGTTGGAGTTCAGAAACCTTTTTGTTTGGGGCTTCTGTTATAAAGGGAAGACCTATAAACATGATAATGAAAGTTGAAACTAGTGCATGTACTTACATGACAGTTTATTAGTTTAGTCATGTATAGTACTTACTTGGCAGTTTATTAATTTAGTAGCTTTTATTTTTAAAAAGTATAGATCTAATTGAATGTGTAACTTACAGTGATGTAGCAAATGCGTAGTAACGATAATCTGAATTGTTTGTTTCAGGAGAGAAGCCTTTTAGCTGTAGCTGGAAAGGTTGTGAAAGGAGGTTTGCTCGTTCTGATGAACTGTCCAGACACCGACGAACCCACACAGGTGAGAAGAAATTCGCCTGTCCCATGTGTGACCGGCGGTTCATGAGGAGTGACCATTTGACCAAACATGCCCGGCGTCATCTGTCAGCCAAGAAGCTACCAAATTGGCAGATGGAAGTGAGCAAGTTGAACGACATTGCCCTACCTCCAACCACTGCTCCCACACAGTGACAGCTCAGAAGGTGAAGAATAAGAACTAACTTTGGTCACAGCTGGGAGCCAGTGGTGATGCAGGAATGCTTCCACTGCAAGTCTGTGGCCCTCCAGTGGGGCTGAAGCAGAAGCCCACAGCTTGGGGAGAAGGCCCAGACGGGGTTAGATGACAAGAAGTGCTGTGGTCACAGGCACGCCAGAGTGGCAGGATTCATTTCTTACATAAGAGACACGAGAAAGCCTTTATTCCTTTAAATAGTTTTTGAAGGTTTCAGATGAGGTCAGCACAGGCAGCACAAATTTTGAATTTGTGTGCACAACTTGTTACTTTACTTTTGCCATTTGTACTTGAGACCAATGTTGCAATGTGATTCTTCTGAAGCACTGGTTTCAAGAGTATAGAGACTGGAAATCAACATTACGGTACAGAGATGGAGATATAAAGTCAATTTTTATTATTATAAATATTGTCATCTTTTCCTAGAGTTATCTTGTTTACTATTCCTCGTCTTTCCAGTCAACTTTGTGGATGTAGTTGTTAAATAGACCTTGCATTTTTACATTATTGCTGACATTTGGAATTGATTAGCTGTATATTGCTAAAGAGGGCCCAAAGATTTGGAATCCTCAAATAATTTAATTCCTTTGAAGTGTAGCTACAATTTTTTTTTTTTTGCATTTTTGTTTTGAAAGTTTAAAAAATGACTATCTAGGCATTTTATGATGCTTTGAACTTTAGTTTGCCTGCAGTTTCTTGTGTAGATTTAAGAATTGTATACCAATGTGTTTTCTCTAGAGACTAAGATACACTGCACTTTGTTGAGAAAAAATTTCAAAGATGAAAATATATATTGTAAAGAAGGGATATCAAGAATTTCAGATAACTCCTTGAAAAAGATGGCTGATGTCATCAGTAAAGTACCCTTAGGTTATGAGGATATAACATGTGCTTTATTGAATTAAAAAGTTAATGACCATTATTCACAAATGGACAGATACTGTCCTGTTAATTTATAGGAGGCTTATGGGGGGATGTGGAACTAGATAATGTAGAAAAATTACTAGAACATTCACTTTTGTTAACAGTATTTCTGTTATATCCTGTTGTGTAGTGGGTGATATACACAGTGGTAAAACAAAAGTAAATTGTTTAAAATATATAGTGAAAAATGTCCCTGTATCTACCCATTTAACATTTTTCTCGATATCGGGTTTAGATTTCTGACATCCAAACTCTTGGACCCTTGGAAAAGTTTTCTTTGAATAAGTTAAAAATCCTTGTGATTTACAATTTGCACAATATTTCTTTTGTTGTACTTTATATCTTGTTTACAATAAAGAATTTCCTTTGGTATATCTAATTGGTTGATTGCATTTGTTGAAAACCATTCTCTAACCTTGACACTAGTCACTTACGGTACTATGAAAGGACTTGGTATGTGAATTTCTCTCAGGGCCTCCTCATTCCAGTTTAGAACTGTAGGAGTGTATCTTTAACATACGAATCTGTTTAGAGAGTATATACAAAGCGAAGCCAGGTGTCTGTTCACTGAGATCATGTAAGAGCCTGCCCATGTATTTTAATTTTTAAACATTTTTGTGCATTTTGATAATTTGAGGTTGAAATATACCTCTGGCTCTCAGCAAAACCTTGTTAAGTAGCATTAAGTTAAAGGGAACATCACAGAGAATAATTATAAGCAATGAGACTGCTGTGGCAAATGAAAAGAAGCCTGACATTAAATAGAGAGTAAAGTGTTCACCTCCAGAACTTAGATTAGCTCAGACCATTAAGCAATAAACATACCGGTACTTAAGCTTCATGAAAGTTAATCCACCTAGGAAGAGGAACACTTGCTAGTCACTCATCACTCGAAAGAACTAGGAGCTGTAAATGCCACCTGGTGTAGTGAGTATAATTTTGGAGATCACTTTTAGTTTGCTCTGAAATCACCTTGTCCTGAGAGAACACCTTCCACAGTGCCCAACTTCACGCTGGCCTAGAGTCGGGGTCGCTGTTGAACAGCCATGGTAAGGGGCAATGTTGCAGGACACCAGTGGCAGGACAAGCATCTTTTCTTGGAAACAACACCACCTAATTGCAGCACGGCTTCTGGAGGAGGCCTCGCCATCCTGCAGCTTCTGTGTTGGGAAACGGCCTTCGTAACGCCACTTGATTTCCTCATCATGGCGGTCTTCAGAAGTGGGACTAGAGGAAGGTCGTGGTCTTAGTGCTCAGTCCCCTGTAATGACAGGGCCAGTGGAAATAGCCACCTTTCGCTGTGTTTTTCCCCAGTCCTAGTTGGCATCTGAGACTTTTCCTTAGTGATCCTGTAGATAAAATCATTCCAGTAGAGTATTATGGCTGAGATGAATGTATGCCGGCTCTGATCTCAATGCAAAGTTGCTCTAAAACAAGTACACTTGTAGCATGTTATGATAATGTATTAGTGTAGCTTTAGCACTTCAGTTTGGTTGTTTCTGATCTGACATATATGAAGATGGACTATATGAAATTGCTGCTATTCAGCTGTCTTTTTAAAAATAATTTTTGTTGGTTTTTAGAGAAACACCAATGTGAGAGCGAAACATCAATCACCCCCTTCCCCATGCCCCACACTGGGTATCAGCCCCCAACCCAGGCATGTGCTCTGACCAGGAATTGAACTGGCAACCCTTCCGTGCACATGATGAAGCCCAACCAACTGAGTCACACCGGCCAGGGCTCAGCTGTCTTTCAACAGATTGTTTCAGAAAATTTTAGACTTAGTCAAAGTTGCAAAAATAGTTCCCCTTTACCCTTCATCCAACTTCCCCTTAGGACACCTTATATCGCCATAGAATAGTTGTCAAAACTAAGAAATTAACCTTGGTACAATACTGTTAAGTATAGGACTTACTTGGGTTTCACTAGTTTTTATTTATTTATTTTTTAATTGGTTTCAGAGAGAGAGAAAGAGAGAAACATCAACGATGAGAGAGAATCATTGATAGACTGCTTCCTGCATGCCCCCTACTGGGGATCGAGCCCACAACCCAGGCATGTGCCCTTGGCTGGAATCAAACCAGGGACCCTTTAGTCCGCAGGCCAATGCTCTATTCGCAGAGCCAAACCAACTAGGGCTATTTTTTTAATCTTTATTGTTGAGATTATTACAGATGTACCTCTCCCTCCCCCCCCCCCCCCCATAGATTCCCTCCACTGGGTTCCTGCCCCTCCCCAGGCCCTCACCACCATATTGTCTGTGTCCATAGGTATTGCATATATGCATATAAGATCTTTGTCTAATCTCTTCCCGCACCCCCACACCCTCTTCCCTCTGAGAATCATCAGTCTTCCATTTCCATGCCCCTGATTCTATTCCCTTCACCAGTTTATTCTATCCATCAGATTTTTTATTTGTTTGATTTTTAGATTCAACTGTTGATAGATATGTATTTGTTGCCACTTTGTTGTTCATATTTTTATCTTTATCTTTTTCTTCTTCCTCCTCTTCTTAAAGAACACCCTTCAGCATTTCATATAATACTGGTTTGGTGGTGATGAACTCCTTTAGCTTTTTCTTATCTGTGAAGCTCTTTATCTGACCTTCAGTTCTAAATGATAGCTTTGCTGGGTAGAGTAATCTTGGTTGTAGGTTCTTGCTATTCATCACTTTGAATATTTCTTGCCACTCCCTTCTGGCCTGCATAGTTTCTGTTAAGAAATTAGCTGACAGTCCTATAAGCACTCCCTTGTAGGTAACTAACTGCTTTTCTCTTGCTGCTTTTAAGATTCTCTCTTTGTCTTTTGCTCTTGGCATTTTAATTATGATGTGTCTTGGTGTGGTCCTCTTTGGGTTCCTCTTGTTTGGGGTTCTCTGTGCTTCCTGGACTTGTAAGTCTATTTCTTTCACCAGGTAGGAGAAGTTTTCTGTCATTATTTCTTCAGATAGGTTTTCAATATGTTGCTCTCTCTTCTCCTGGCACCCCCATAATTGGGATGTTGGTATGCTTGAAGTTGTCCCAGAGGCTCCTTACACTAACTTCATATTTTTGGGTTCTTTTTTCTTTTTGCTCTTCTACTTGGGTGTTTTTTGCTTCCTCATATTTCAAATTGTTGATTTGATTCTCAGAATCCTCTAGTCCAGCGGTCACCAACCTTTCAAACCTCACGGACCACCAGTGGTCCACGGACCACCGGTTGGCGACCACTGCTCCAAAGCTTTCCTTAAATCAGCGGTCACCAACCTTTCGGACCTCACGGACCAACAGTGGTCCGCGGATCACCAGTTGGTGACTACTGCTCTAGTCTACTGTTGACTCCCTATATATTATTCTTTATTTCAGTCAGTGCATGCTTAATTTCTGACTGGTCCTTTTCCTTTTCTTTACTTCTCTCTCTCTCTCTTTTTTTTCATTCTCACTAAGATCCTTGAAAGTTTCACTAACTTTCTAGAAGATTCTTGAGTAACCTTGTAACTGTGGTTTTGAACTCTATAGCCAGTAGTTTGCTTTCTTCCATTTCTTTCATTTGTGACATATTTCTTTGTCTCCACATTTTGGCTGCTTCCCTGTGTGTGTTTTTATGTATTGGGGAGAGCTACTAAGTCTCCTTGAGTTGGTAGAGTGGCCTTATGTGGTAGGTGTCCTATAGGGCCCAGTGGCTCAGCCTCCCCAGTCACCTGAGCTGGGAGCTCTAGGTGCTCCCCTTTGTGGGCTGTGAGCACAGTCTTGTTGTAGTTGAGACTTGATTGCTGTTGGTGTCACTGGGAGGAATTGGCCTCCAGGCCAATTGGCTGTGGGGACCAGCTGCAACTACAGTGGGAGAGCTGCTGCGCAGGAGACACCCTTAAGGAGCAGGACTTGCTTCAGTGGGGCTTTGGTGCTCACTGAGTCTGCCCCTTGAAAGTATCGCTTAGGGCTGTGTAGAGTTGTAATCTAGTATAGTCTGACACTGACCAGTGGATAAACTGGCTCCTGGATCTCCATGGAGATACAAAGTTAGCCACTGTCTGGGGCCACCCAGCAGGAGCTCCAGAGAGATCTTCAGATTCCTTTTTTTTGTATCAGGTTTGGAAGCGCTCAGACGAGGCCCAGCTGTGAAGCAAGGCAGACTGGTGCTGGTGCTGGGTCTTGGGCCTTTTATTGATAGGTTTGGGGCTCCCTGACCCAGCTGCAGCTTGCTTGACAGGTTTTAGCCTAAGCAAGGAAAGGCCATTCATTTGCAAAAGCTGCTGCTCACAGCTTGGATGGGGTTATAAATTGGATGAGGCGGGGTCTCAGGGAATCACCAGGGTGGAGCAAACAGAATTGCTGCCAGTTAGCCCTGTGACCAGGGAGGTCCTAGCATGGGGAACAATGACTGCTGCAAGCACCTCAGTCTGAAAGAAAGCGGCCCCCAAGTTCCTGCCCGGATGCCAGACAGTCCAGTTTCTCCTCGTATGTGTCTGGGTCCCCCAGAGCCTCGCCCTGGTGCTGGAGCTCAGAGGAAGCAGGACCTTGTAAGGTCAGTTTGTGCGCCGGCCTTTTAAGAGGAGCAGCTGGGTCTCCAGCAGCCTCTATGTCACTGAGCCCCAGTCCGCACTGGTTTTTACAGCCCATAGTTCTTACTGCCCATAGGGACTGCTTTTCCCAGCTCTGGGACCCTGGGCTGGGGGTCTGATGTGGGGCTGAGACCTCTTGCTCCTCCAGGCAGCCTCCACAGAGGTGATCTTCCTCCCAATTAAAAAGCGGCCCACGTGGGTGCCGGACAAGCCTGTTCCACCCCTCCGCACCTCCTACCTGTCTCCTACCTGTCTCCTACCCATCTCAGTGTGCTTTCTTCTTTACTTCTCTAGTTGTAGGACTTCCAGTCAGCCAGCTTACCGGTGGTTCTGGATGATGGTTGTTCTGTATCTTAGTTATAATTTTGATGTGGTTGTGAGAGGCAGTGAGTACAGACGTTTACCTACGCCACCATTCCCATGCACTGTTTTCAAAGGCGGGTTTCACTAGTTTTTCTGCTAATGCCTTTTTTCTATTTCAGGACCCAATCCATGATCTCAAATTGCATTTAGTTGTCACATCTCCAGCTTCCTCCAATCTATGGCCGTTCCTGTCTTATCTCCTTTGAACAGTACTTTTCAATTATTTTATAGAATGTCCTTCAATTTTGGTTTGTCTAGTGTTTTTCTCATGATTAGATTGAGGTCATGTGTTGATTGGGAAGATGCATAGAGTAATAATGTCCTCAGGGAATCATGTCAAGGAATACATGATGTCTCAATTACTGGCGATGCTGCTCGATCACTTGGCTAAGTGACACCTGCTGGAATTTTCCACTGTAAACTGACTAACTTTTCTCTTTATAACTATCAACTATTTGGAGGGAGCTACTTTATGCAAATAACCTGTTTCTGCTTAAACGTTTGCCCACTCAGTATCCTCAAGTGGATCTTCCTGAGGCAGTTATTACTGTGATATGCTAATGGTGATTTCTTGTTTCCTAAATTATTTATTAATTGGACTTTTGTAAGAAAGAGTTGTTGCTTCTCCCCCATTTCTTTATGTACTCATTTATTTATGTCAGTATGGACTTATGGATATTTATATCATTCTTGGAGTTCTAATACTATATTTTGCTACTCGGTTGTTCCAACTTTGGCTCTTGTTAGATATTCCAATATTTTTATTGAAAAAGATGGAAATTCTATATGATTTAACCTATTCTCATTGGAATGAGAGTGTTTGGTATTAGCAATTTGTTTTTTTAGTTTTGTAAGTTTTCTTTACCCATGTTGTTACCACCCTGTCTAATCCACAATCTCACATGGGAACAGTTGCCCCTGCCCATAACTGGTCTCCCTGCCTCTAGCCTTTTCACCCTACCATCCAGGCTCCTCGCCACAGAGTCTTTTGAAAATGCAAATCAGGCCATGTCACTTCCTTTTGAAAACACTTCAAAACCGTTCCAATGCTCTCGGGATAAAGGCTAGCTTTTCTAACATGGTCTAGAACGGTGCTAATATAAATATAATGGGAGCCACACATGTAATTTGAAATTTTCTAGTAAAATTTTAGAAAATTTTTTCTGAAAATTGAAATTTCAGAAAAGTAAAAAAATTAATTTTTTTAATATATATTTTATTGCTTTTTCACAGAGAGGAAGGGAGAGGAACAGAGAGCTAGAAACATTGATGAGAGAGAAACATCGATCAGCTGCCTCCTGCACATCCCCCACTGGGGATGTGCCCGCAACCCAGGTACATGCCCTTGACCGGAATCGAACCCGGGACCCCCCAGTCCGCAGGCCGAAGCTCTATCCACTGAGCCAAACCGGTGCTGGCAAAAAAAAAATAATTTTAATAACTTAATTTAACCCAGTATATCCAAAATTTTATCATATGATCAATATAAAATTGTTAATGATATATATTACATTTTTATACTAATCTTGAAATCTGGTATGTATTATATGCTTACAGCACATCTCAGTTGGACTAACCGCATTTCACCTGCTCAGTAGCCACATGTGGCAAGTGGCTGCTGAATGTCCTGAGCAGATCAGGCTTCTACCCATCTCCCACACCACTTTCCACCGTAGTCTCTGTATCGTGTCCACGCTCTGAGCCTTCACATGTATTTTTCTCGGCTGGGAGTGTTTCCTGCTCTTTCACCTTGACATTTCCACTATCACAACAATCATTGCCTTTTAACTAAAATTGCTTAGTGTCTTTTTTTTCTCTTGAGTGTAAAACTCCATGAGGAGAGGACCCTGTGGGTCGTGCTCGCTGCTCTCACATCCCCAGCATCTAGCACAGCGCCTGGCACACAGCAGGGGCTCACTAATTTTTGTCAGACTGAAAAGTGAACCAAAAGGAGGCCTGCGCAATTGTAGGGAAGGAGAACAATTGGGAAGTTGTTACGTGGCCTGAGGACACAGACAAAGGTAATGAAAAGCTCACGACTACCTTTTTTTTTTTTAACAATTTTTTATTGATTGATTTTTTTAGAGAGTGAGAAATACCAATTGTTGTTCCACTTATTTATGCATTCATTGGTGGAGTCTAAGATGTGCCCTGACTGGGGATCGAACCTGCAACCTTGGCATATCGGGACTGAGCTAAACAGCTGAGCTACCCAGCCAGGGCAAAACTACCTTTTTCTGATTCCCATAACTCTCTGCTGATGCTAACAGGACCGTTTACTATACCTTCCAAATTCTTAAAGATCATTTAGGTTCTCTTGGTTGCATTTTCTACAGGGCAGAGAAGAAATCTGATGCCGATGGACATGCACAAGGCTCAGTGAGGCCCTCCATGTGATTCTAACTCCTTAGCCTGGCATGGCTGGGAAATTTTGCTTCAACTCTCACTCCCTTTCTCTGTGGAGGACATTCATCATGCGTCAGGGACATAAATGGGGACTGTCATCAAGGGCATTGGCCAGGGAGCGAAGCCTTGGAGCTAGCAGAAACCTTTAGGGAGGCGACATCCTACGGGACACCTTAAGGGGAGCCTTTCTCCTAGAGATGCCTCACTGATTTATTCTTGGTGCCTTAACCCCATCCTCGTATTTTTTTGACCAGCTTGAGACCAGCTTGAAAAACGATTTAGAGTTGGTTCTCAGATAGAACTGCCTTCACTTCTCTTCACAGGTAGCTGTGCCCTGGAGAAGGTGCAGGGAAATAGCACTGGTCAAATTAAAAGACCTGGTATATTAGGGCTCTCCAAAGAAAGAGAACCATTGAGGATACACACACACACATACAAGTAGCCCTCCACCCCACCCTTGTGCCATGCCAGCACAGCCAAGGGTTCAGTGAGCCTGAGGTGGGGTGGCAAAGGATGAAAGAAAAAATAGACAAAGAGAGTATAGCTGGGGCTTGGTGGATCTCCTGTGCTTGGATGAGGCCACAGAGAAGGATCCAGCCAGCAAGCTGAGGTTTTATTTTATAGTCAGAGAAAAGCAAGGTAGTGGTCACCATGGTTACAATGTTCTTGTGAGTTTCATTTGTTTTGGCAGCACTTGCTGCACCTCCCACAGCCCATTAGCTGCCCAGGAAGAATCTAGGGAGCGCTATAAGGTCAAGCTTAATTATGCTAAGAGGACTCTGCCCTCTAAGCTGGGACTTGTTTGTGGCTCTGCCACAGGTCAATCCGAGGCCTAACTCTAGAGCCGCTCCCTACAACCCTCTTATCTGCTATTTCACTTTCTGAGGTTTCAGTTACCTATGATCCTCTGCAGTCCAAAAAAATTAAATTTCCTCAACCATTAACATCATCTGCTCCTGACCAACCAACAACATCATCATGGTTCAATGATCCAGGATCAGATGACCCTCTTTCTGATGTATCTTCAGAAGGTTAATAGTAGCCTAATGCTGCGTCAGAATGCCTCGCACTCACCTCACTTCGTCTCATCACGTAGGCATTTTATTATCTCACGTCATCACAAAGAGAAGGGTGAGGACAGTACAATAAAATATTTTGAGAGAGGCCACATTCACATCATATTTATTACAGTATATAATTATAATTGTTCTATTTTATTATTAATTGTTGTAGTTAATTTCTTACTGTGCCTAATTTATAAATTAAATTTTATCGTAGTATATATAGAGTTTGGTACTATCTGCCATTTCTGACATCCACTGGAGGTCTTGGGACATGTCCTCCATGGATAAGGGGGAACTAGTGTGTGTGTGTGTGTGTGTAAAGAGATTTATTATGAGAAATTGGTTCATGAGCATTTTTTTTTTTTTGCTTTAAGACGTTGTGACTTCGGGGGTTGTTTGTTGCCACAGCATAACTTTGACTTATAAATGTACTAGTGACCCAGTGCATGGATTCATGCACATTGAAAGGAAATTAATTACAAAGTGGAAGGGGCGGGGTGGGGGGGGGAGCGCGGGACAGGGCAAGACAGGGCCGGACTCGCCCTGGAGTCAACCTCCCAGTCTCTCCCCGGCCAGCTGTACCTGGGGTGGCCCCATGCCTGGAAGGGCATCTGCGGGGTCCCTCCGGCAAGTGGGGTCCCTTGGCCTGGCCTGCGGGGATTGGGCCAAAACGGCTCTCTGACATCCCCCGAGGGGTCCTGGAGTTCGAGAGGGCAAAGTTGCTGCCGTACAGGGTGTGGAATGCAAATGCAAGTGTGCAGTAAACCAGATTCGGGGCCGACAGTGCCCCAGCAACAACATAACCCACGGCCAAAGGTGGAATCATGCAGCCCTGTGAGGAATCAAGGAATCAGGCTCCCTCCTCTCTGGTTTCAGGGTGTGTCACCCAAGAACTGCTGCTGCCAAGTCACTGCAGCTCAGCAGCTCCTGCGTTGAGCATCTGCCCCCAGTGGTCAGTGCCGTCATAGCAACCAGTTGGGCGGTAGAAGGGACACTTAACATATTAGCCTTTTATATATATAGATACTGACTGATACAATCCCTTTTGCCCCATGAGGCTGCTTTGCTCCAAGTGGATTGATTCACCTCCCTCAAGGACCACTTCTGCATATCAAGAGGTATTAAGGGTGGTGACTTCTAAGAATAAAAGGACCTATGACACTTCTCCCCCCACCACAATGGCACCTTATATTCGCATAACGAATAATGAAGAAGGGACAAGTCCCCGGGTCCTGGGCCCTGAACAAAGAAGCTCCGTCGCACATGTTGGCAGTGCCCACCCAGCTTACCAAGAGGAAGGAGCAGCTGCCTCAGCCCTCCCCCTTCACACACCGCCACTGCCCTGGGTGAGCTGGTGGAGACAAAGCAAAAAGTATCCAGCACTGTTTTAATAATTGCGATGATGCCTCTTAGCTCATCATGACACCTTCTGGAATTAATGCCTTGATTTTGAGATTCACAAGTTTTTAATGAGGATAATCTATGCCTTTCACCTGAAGCATCATATGTGTGGGGAAGAAGACTGGAGGTGGAATCCTCAGGGAGGGGCTGAGGGAAGCGGAGGCGGGTGCGAAAGCGGGTGTGCGGTGATCTCCGGGCATTTTGTACTTTGCAGCTCTAAGGAGTAGGAAAGAAAGAGCATAGAGCTGACCACAGCTGCCTTGTGCCTGGTTTTGGCAGTGAGGGTATTGCAAATGCTAAATGGGTGAAAAGGTGATCTTCTCTACACATTTTAAGAATATTTGGAATGGTGGTTAAAAACACAAGCTGTGGACTATTGGCTTTCAATCCCCATTCCACCACTTACTGGTGGGATTTAGGGCCAGTTCGGATTACGAGTGAGGCTGAAAGGAATCAGCACAGATACAGCGCTAGAAGGCCTGGCACCGAGTGGGCGTGACCTGTAAGTGTTCATGAGAAAGATGATGTCTGCGTTCCAAATGCCCCAGCCATAGGGAGCCTGTCTGGGTGTAAGGTTGACCCATTGGGAATCTCTGCTGCAAGGGACCAGAAAGGGGGTTCCCCTGGAGGACTTCACAGGCATAGGTTTTGGGGTGACACATGCTGTTTCATCATAAAAACTCTGGGATCAGGCAAGACGGCTGAGCCCCATGCTTTGGGCTCCAGCTGGAGCTCCAGGCTGGCTTCTTCTCCCGGGCCTGCTGCTTGGGTGGCGAGGTGGTTAACCTTGTTTTCTGCACCTGAATGTTTTAGGGACTGTTCAGTTTTGTTTGCACGCTTTCTTCGGCAGCTGTGCCTCAGTCCTTTTTTAAAAAATATATCTTTAGTGATTTCAGAGAGGAAAGGAGAGGTAGAGAGTGAGAGAAACATTATTGATGAGAGAAAATCATGGATTGGCTGCCTCCTGCAGGCCCCCACTGGGGATCGAGCCCACAACCCCGGGAATCGAACCCGGGACCCCTTAGTCTGCAGACCAAGGCTCTATCCTCTGAGCCAAACCAGCTAGGGCCACTCAGTCCTTTCCAAGGGAGAACATGTGGCTGTGCCTGAGCCACCCTCATCTTTTGGCCGGTGCGCAGGCACCCTGGGTGGCCTCCGCAGTAGCCACCGGTCATTGCGGGAGAGGCTTGGAGCGGGAACTTGGTCCGGCCCTCGCTCCCCTGTTCTGGTTTGGCTGCCTTAACACTGAGTCTACCCAGTGGCCCCGTTTGGAACGGGGTTACCAGGGAGGGGCTGCTTCGGGGCAGGCTGGTCCTCAGAAACTCAGCCCAACTGCGGGTTAAGTGCCGGAGGGATCCCGGGCCAATTGGAAGAGCAGAGCAAGATTCAACTTCTGCTTGGAAAGTTGAAAACAAACTGTTGTGGCTTCAAACTCTGGCTTCCCCACTGACCTCCTCTTGGGCAGATTGCTGAGCTTCTGAGCCACATTTTTCTCACGTGGAGCATGGACATGCTCTTAATACCAAACTCTGTCTTCGTTGGCTGATTCTTGGGCCGCCGAAGGAGTATCCAGCCTGCTGTCTGGGGAGCCCCTGGGAAGCCAGCCAGCCCCACAGTGTCCTTGTTTTGGAGTCAGGGACGCGAGGGTGGGGGGGTAAGAGGGAGACGGGAGGATATCACATGATGAGAGCTGCTGTTGCTTTGTGCTCCCCTCAGCCACACAGTGTTCACCGCGGTCTGACTCCCCGCAGGCGCTGCTCTGAGTGAGCGTTCTAAAACCCGGGACCGCCACCCAGAGTCACCTCCTTACCACAGGGTGAGGCCACACTTCTCTGGGCACGCAGGGGACTTCACCATCTGACCTTAGTCCAGCACCACTGCTCCCATGAACTTCAGGGGGAGGGGCCGAGTGTCCAACAGAGCACGTTCGTGCCTCCAAGGAGCTCAGAACTGGGTGGACAGAGGCCTGTGGCACCTCCACAGAGCAGGTCTGCATGGCCCAGCTCCCCCAGAGAGAGCCACGTATGCTGCGCTCGGGGACCAGGGTGGAGGCAGAGGGAGTGCTGAGCAGGGGAGTCTGTCTGGTTTTGCTGCTTTTGTGGGCCTGGAGCTGAACCATAACTGAGGCCTAGATGTTATCCCTGGGGGTTAATGCTTGAGGGAGTGGTTGTGATGGAACTGCGTGACCAGTGATATGCTAGGGGAGGAAAGGTTCGGCGGGGGTGGGGTGGGGGGTGGGGGGTGGGGTGGGGGTTGTTTTCCCAGTTTTGCCCATTGCTAGGCAATGGGGGGGGGGGGGGGGGCTTTCCACCCTGATGACCTTCTGTACCTGGCCCATCACCTGTGCTCTGTTCATGTCTGTCCAACTGCCCACCTGAGAGCCCCATGCTCAAATGCAGATGTCCTCTCTCTCTCCCCCCTTCCTGCTACCTTGCTGTGTGGCCCCTGGCATTCCTTGTGCCACCCAGGGCCTGTAAGTAATAAATTCATTCTTTCTTCAATGTTTCCTAATGGATGTTACTGAAGGGCACCTTTCAATCATAATAAAAACCACAGGGTCAGTCCAGTCCTAACACTGATTTAGAAAGGGGAGGTGTCTATGGGAAGCTCACCAGGGGCCCAGGCCAGTGCCCCCAGCATTTCCAACGGATAGCGTGACTCTCCTAGACAGTCGCAGCACAGCAGTGCGTTGTGCGGTGACCTTACAGTGGCTGTGTCACCAGGCAACAGGAATTGTCCAGCTCCCTTGTGGTCTTACGGGACCACCAGCGTAGATGCGGTTGGCCGTCGACTGAAACATCATTATGCAGCACGTGAATGTCGTTAGTCGAATGCATCCTTATTTTGAAGGGCCTTGTGCAGTGCCTGACGCACAGCATGTGTTTGTCACATGAACAAGTGAACACTGGGAAAATAAAGAGTGGGCAAAAGGAGGTTTACAGTTGTGAGTACACGGAACAGTTTATTTTTTGTATTATTCATTAATTATTGTATTATTCATTATGAATGACTGTAAACCTACTTTTGCCTACCTCTGTAATATATATACAAATAAATGTCACCTCTAAAAACTACAGGGAGCTGCAAAAATGAACATTAGAAATTCCTAGTGTCCTGGAGCATAATTTAGTAATATTTGTCAAGAGCCTAGGAATTCTACTTCTAGGAATTTAACCTCAGAAATTGATAGGTGTGTACACAGAGTTATGTCCAAGGATGTTGGCCACAATGGCAAATGTTAAAACAAACTAAATAATTTTTGTCCATCAGATGTTCTTTGTTATAAGCAACAGAAACTAAGTCTGGCTATTTTAAGCAAAAACAAAAAGAGGATTTATTAAAACATAGTGAATAGCTCACAGAATCTTCAGGAAAACCAGGGAGTCAGGCTTGGAGGAGGCAAAAAAACAACACTCAGAGAATCAAGCCTCAGTAAGTCTAATGAAGACCCCTGCCCCCACCCCACCCCCTCTCTGATGCCCCTGGGCACAAACACTGCAGCTGATGCTGTCAGCACAGCAGCTGCTGAATGATGGGGTCTGGAACCTGCTAGAACCTGGCAGAACTGCCACCCCTGCCCCACCTTCACTCAACTAGAGGCCTTGAGATCCCCGCTTCTTCACACTGCAGCTTCCAATTCCAAGCTGGGGCAAAATCATCTCATTGGCAAAGCCCAGGACATGTGCCTACACTCTAGCTGTAAGGGAGCCTGGGAAAGCGTGTATTATCCCTCCTGGGATGGCTTCTGTCTCACTGGGTGGGAGAGTCTCTAAACAAGGGAGAGGACTCAGATACAAAGTGTGAGTGATCCCTAAGAATGAGGAATATCCTCTCCAGTGTCCACTAAGAGGATGAGTAAGAACATTATGGCACTTCCAAATGGTGTGATTCTATGGAGATCTTAAAAAAAAAAATCATGCTTTAGAAGAAGAAGATAAGGATCTAAGGAAATTATCATAATACTAGAGGCCCAGTGCATGGATTCGTGCACCGGTGGGGTCCCTTGGCCTGGCCTGCGCGCTCTCACAATCTGGGACCCCTCGGGGGATGTCGGGCTGTGGGTTTTGGCCTGATCTGTGCACCGGGCCTCTAGTATGCATATAAGATCATTAGTTAATCTCTTCCTGTCCTTCCCCTTCCCCTCTGCCCCCTCCCCTCTGAGATTCATCAGTCTGTTCCATGTTTCCAGGCCTGTGCATTTAGTGTCTGCCCCCCTGGTGGTCAGTGCACATCATAGCTACCAGTTGAATGGTCGAATGGTCACTTAGGCTTTTATATATATATAGATATTAAGTGAAAAAAATTGAGTTATGAAATAGTATGATCCCAAATATATTTTTTAAAATTCTCTGGGTATAAAAACAGAGTTATATACAGCAGAATGTTAATAGAAGAAGGACTCTGGGTGGTGGTACCATTGGTGATTTTTTTTCCTATTTTATACTTGTCTGGGATTTCCAAATTTTCTGAATGAACACACGTTTTTATAATTAGAAAACAAGTTATGCAAAGATTTTGAAGAGACTAGAAGTGAGCAAAACAGAAATTTTAAGTGAAACACGTTAATAACAAGCTGTTCAGGAGGGCGTGGGCACTGCACTTGAAGGAAAAAACTGAGAGAGACCATTTCAAAACAGACACACCAACGTCTGTGTAATCTAAGAGAACTTAGGAGACATGGTCAGAGCCAACTTGGATTTTTCTTCATTTTTCTGCAACTATCAACTTGTTGATTCACTTAGAGGAGGGTCTCATGTAGGAATAGGCCTGTGAGGCTGTGCGGGCCTGGAGGCAGCATCCTGTACCTTCCCCTCCCTGGGAGCATTTAATACAGGGAACCGGGTAAATACATACTCAGCAGACCTTGGAGATATTGCGGGTCCCCTTCTAGACCACCGCAATAAAGCAAGTATTGCAATAAAGTGAGTCATAATGTTTTCATTGGTGGAGGGTCTTGCCTTCGACTTTTGTTAAAAAAAAAAAAAAAAAAAGCAAGCAACATCTGTGAAGCACAATAAGACGAGGCATGCCTGTACCTCCCACAGGCGGTTTTGTGGGGTGGGCAGCAGGCTGGTGTGGCCCGAGGTCTGGCTGTGGGGATGGTGGTGGTATCCAGTGGGACGCAGTGAAAGTAAACTGCTTGCTCCAACGTGAGCCCCAGACACTTTTCACTCGGGAGCCTTTGGTGTGTGGAAGAAAAGGTCAAGCTTTCAGGAGTTCGAAAGACAGGGCGGGGCCGGGGGTGGGGGGTGCGGGGAGAATGTGACAACAAAAGCTATTTTTAAAAAACAGCTTAAAGCAAAAATAAGGCAAAATTTAAAAACTGGCCTAAGGATATGCAGCCAAAGGTAACTTCCTGGCAGCGGAGAGAAGGAAGAAAGAAACGGCACCTCCTTGTTGAGATAGTGGGCTTCAGGTTTTAGAGGGTTTTCTCCTTTTAAAGGGCGAGTCACTCTGAGGGGACCCCCTGCAGCTGGGGCAAGGGCTTGAGGGTTTCAGGCACAGTTTTCCCTGCCAAGGGCTGCCAACTTCTCACCAATAAATCGATCCACTTTTGTCCAACCACATACACCGGCGAGGTCCCCAGAAGGAATATGTCTTATGCCTATTGCTCTGTTCACTTCCATTGGAGGCGTGTGTTAAAACGCAGGTTCCTGGGTGCCCTGAACTCCATGAGCTCTGCTTCCATCCGTCAATATGAAATATGCTCCTGGGTGAGTGTGAAGCACAGTCATGTTTGAAACATGTGGCCGGCCGCCTCTCCCAGGTCTGACCAGAGCAAAGGCCCCGGCCTTGGTCACGGTGCTGGCTCGGCCACGAAGCAGGTCTGTGACCTTGAGCACTGGCTCAGCCAACTGGGCCTGTCAGGTGGGGTAATAATACCCCTGTGTGAAGTGAGATAACAGAGACAACAGAAATGAAATCATGTTGAAAGTTATCCGCTCTCTGCGTGCATGAGGCAGTGTGACTGCGGCAGATAACTTCATCGGCTTGCGAGGGCCAGGACTCAGTGTCCTTGTTGGGGGCAGTGGGAGGGCGAGATAGGGGCTGCTGCGCGGCTTTAACAACCGAGGGCCAGGCCAGGAAGGGAGAACCGACCCCCCGCGAGGCTGGATGGTTCTGTGTGGTTTAACGGGGTTGAACTGCCAAGAGTTCCTTAGGCGTCTCCTGGGGCTGACCCCAGCAGCACCCTCCTGGCACCGGACAGGGCGGCTGTCTGCACGTCTGAGGTTGGTCCCTGTTCTGCCAAATACCAGTCCTGAGAGCCCAACCTGGCTGGCCTGGCAGTTTGCTGGAGAGACAACCGTCTGCCTGCAGGGTGGCCTTGCTGGCTGCCCAGAGGTAGCTGAGCCGCAGTGCAGGGCCAAGGAGAGATGCCAGGCCAGCTGAGCGTACAGGAGCACTGGCCCTGGCCTCAGGAGGCTCGGGCCCTCTGTGAGCTGATCCCTACCCCAGAGGATGGCGAAGTAGCCTCTGGTACCGTTCGTTCATCCGCTAAATAGCTACTGATCCCTGACCAGTCACAGGCCCTGTGCCAGGCTCCAGGGAGACCCCGGGGGACAACACAGCATTTCTGTTTTCAAGCTGTTTGCCGTTTACTGGTTCTTACCCTGGATTTTCGATCTGGAGGTTCTGTTTAAAAGGCTGATTCCTGAGCCACAGCCACGAGATTCTGACTCAGTGGGGCGGGGACGAACCTTGGGTGATTATGCTGGGAGGGTAGTGGTGGAGGGCACAGAGAAACGCGGCTCTGGCCCAAGCCCTTTGGGGAAGACCCCGGTGAAAGGCGGGCGCTGAGTCTCCTGGTGACTGTCAGGAGAGTCGGCTGCAACCAGAGGAGAGGGCGCCCCCTGCTGAACCAGGCAGGGAGTTGAAGAAGCACTTTTCTGGGTCTGGTCACTGGCTTTTGGCCAGCTGGGCTCCTTTGCCAGCCAGCTTCCCTCTTCCTTGGGGATGCCGGTTTTCAGCGCCCTGTGAGGCCCGATGTTTTGCCTGGCAGGAGGGCTCACTGCGCCTGAATTCCCCATGCGCGGTGGGATTGTCCGCAGCTGGCCTGGTGGACATCTTTTGGGTCATTTTCTGGACACCTTGCCCCTTGATTTTTTTTTTTTTTCCATCTTGGTTTTCTGCCAAACGGCGAGTCTAGGTAACTTGGTACCTCTCACTCACTCCAGAATCTTACACAATTCAGAAAGCTATTGTAAGTAACCTCCCCCACTCTCAGGCCCATTTCAATGCAGAATCTGGGTGAGGAACCCTACTACCTGCAGACAATGGAATCAGGACTCTATTTCCTCCTTCCCTACCCCTGCAGGTTTTTAAATTCTATATCAAAACTAGAACAGTTAGCCCGGCCAGTGTGGCTCAGTGGTTGAGCATCGCCCTATAAACTAGGAGTTCACAGTTAGAGTCCCTATGAGGGCCCATGCCTGGGTTGTGGGCTAGATTCCCAGTGTGGGGCGTGCAGGAGGCAGCCGATTAATGATTCTCTCTCATCACTGATGTTTCTCTCTCTCTCTTCCTCTCCCTCCCTCTTTCTAAAATCAGTAAAAACATAAAAGACATACATATATTTAAAAAAAAAAAAAAACTAGAGCAATTATTTAAAAGGAAAATAACCAGGTTATACAGTTTTTAGTCTGGAGGAAAACAGATTAGGTTCTTGAGTCTTGTGTCCAATCTACATCTGGATAAGAACTTTTGCTGTGTCTGGGGCAAGGGTCTCCAAGGATCTCCATTCTAATTATTTTTAAAGAGTCTTTCTGGCCCTTAAAAACGTGGGCAGTCTCTGAAAAAGGTTCTGGAAAAAAAGTGAAAGAAAAGAATGAAAAAGTGAAGGTGCAGTGTCCGTATTGGAGGAAGCTGCAGATGTGTGTGTATCTTTGGAAAAGCAGCACGAGTGCTACTGCCCGCAATGGTGCCGAAGGGTGGAGAGCAGCCAGGCCACCGCCGGGCCACCGCCAGCGCCACCACCTCCTCCCAGCGCCACTGCCTCCTCCGTGGCACCAGGGAAGCTCCCGCATTTCTGAAAAGCTCGTTTTCCTGCCTGGTAAAATGACGATAAGAGGACCATCCTGTAGGTTCATTAATTAAGATTAAATGAAATAACTTGTGTAGAGTTTCATGCAGGGCCTGACACAGAGATATAACAAATGAATACTTAACTGTCACCATCAGCATCACCACCACCATCAGCATCTCTCAGTGCTAGAGAGTCCACCAGTTTGCTTTCTATGGTAAAACATGGCTGCTCTAAGGAATATGGTTTTTTTCTCATAATTCTGTTAGTGAGCCAAGCAGCTGAGGTGCCATCTTGGAGTCCTCGGGCCTGTCCGTCCATTGCCCGAGGCTCAGCCTGCCGCTCGTTCTGGACAGAGCAGTGAGCTGGGACAATCCTCCCTCTCCCACCCACATCCCTGTCTCAGGAAGGACCAAGCTCTGGGCCCAACATGCAGGCATTTAAAAATAGGTATCAAAATAAAATAGGCACCATTTTTTTGATTCCTTGCTGGTCAGAAGGGCTTTTGCTGCCCACATGTTTTGTGAACTTTAATGTCCCTTTGAGGCAGCGTTGACTTGCTGAGCAGGCCATGTCTGGGTACTTTTAGCGATAGGAAAGGGTATCTGACAGCCCCCAGCTGTCTGGGCCCAGAGGTAATTAATGCTCCTGTCACGTCCCGTCCTCCCCCCCGCCCCACCCCCCCACTGCCCCCGTCCCACCCCATCCCACCCCTTGCTTTGCCTGGGATGCTGCTTAGTGCCAAAACCCCAGACCAGCTCACACAGTCAGAGCCTCTTCCGGGCTGCTGGGTGGGCGGGGCTGGGCTGCTGAGTTCTGTTTGGCTTGAACCCTCACTGTTCCCAATCTTCCCAGTTCCTACCATCTGAACTATGTGGAAATTAGGATTTCCTGTGATTACTGGGAATAGGCATCTGAATCTTATTTTAAAGGAATGCGTTATTAATCCATACTAATGTGCCACGAATGGTTCCATGCAGGGTGCGGGTTAGAATTAGGTAGAAGTTAAAAGTCAGTCTTGCTGGGTTTAAATTTCAGTGTTGCCACTTACTGTGTAACCTTGGGCAAGTCATTTGACCTCGTTAGCCTCGTTCCCTGTATCAGTAAAATGGGATAGTGTTCGGATTAAATGAGATATTACACATAATATCTGGAGTGTCTGGAACAAAATGTGTTAGTTATTAACATTGTTATTATTGACATTCAAGCAGATGAATATATTTATGTATAACTTTGATTCTTGATGTTTTCTAAGATATTTTCATGCCAGATCTATCCTTTCAATAATCAATATGCAGTAAAAAGCGGAGAAAAACATAATAGTAGCAGAATGTAGAGCACAGAGAAGTACTTCGCTGCTCTCTACACACCGGGGTGCCCCACCCGGAAGCCTGTGAGCATGTCCAGGCAGTTTACATGCCCCTAATTTTCAGGGAATCTTCGAGGGAGGAATTCCGTCTGGGATACACTTGATCTTTCACTTTCCAAGCAGGCAGTAGCTAAAAGCATGTCCTTGGCACTGAATTTCCCGTCTGGGAAGGCAGCCAGAGGTCAACGTGAAGTTGTGAACCTTCCCCTGTAAAGAATGCAGACCTAATACACGTAGCGCTCTTACCGCCATGCCATGGCTGGGGCCAGGTTGGAAGTTGCCATGTTCCTCAACCCTTTTTAGGAGGGTCATCTGTCAGAGCACGACAGAAGTTTGCCAGGGAACTAGCCCCAGAAGGAATCCAAGCCATGCCATTGTGAGCTAGGCCTCTTCTGTGCCAGGGTCTGGAACTGGCTTAACAGAACGCAGGGATGTCTGTCAGACTCTGGTGAAAAATTGGCTGCATACAAAAGCCAAAGTTTACGATCTCGGTGGGAGATGCTCACATACTGTAGAACTTGACAGAGAACACCATTTCCACTTATGAGATCAAATCATTTTATCATTGTCTTTTCCTCTGAAACCGTGGACAATAGCACTAGTCAAAGCCGTTGCTTGGTGACATGCCCACAGGCCCATGTGCCTACTACCGACTTTCTAGGACTTCTTTTTCTTCTTCTTCCTCTTCATCTGATAAGATGAATGCATCTGTAACAATAGGCCAACCTCTTTATTTAAGTGGAAACCAAAGTACCATCTTGAAAATCTTTCCAAACACGCACACCTCCTACCATTCTTCACAAATGAGCCGTGTAATTTGTGGGCACTCCCCACTCCCATCGCCCCCTCCTCTCTGCTGCATGGGCCACCAAGCCTCGACGGGCTGTATAATCTACCCCCCAGTGCAGAGCTGGCACAGGAATGAGTACTTGCCCCACGTGGCCCAATTAGACTTAGTGTGCGGACTAAGTGAAGAGGAGGTCTCTCTCCCAGGGGCTACGGGAGAGAGACCAGAATGTGAACCTGGAATGGCTGGTGGCCATTTCATCTCCAAGTGGGAGGGGCCTGTTTAAATGAAATCAACATAGAGAAAGCAGAGCCACTTGAGATGCTGGAGACACTGACAATTTTCCTCTGGACTTTTGGTTATGTGTGCTGATAATTGAACCTTTTTTTTTTTAAAGTCAGTTTGAGTTGTGTTCATTGAATAAATGGATGGATGGATGGATGCAGCTGCCACACACCAACAAAAACCAAGAACACCTGCTGCAACCCCAATCAGTTTCAATGCCATGGCCTTGTTGAACATTTAGCTATCGAATGACAGCGAGTCATTCCCATACTGTGGCAGTCATTGCTAGTTGCCCGCCCAGCTGCCACCCGTCCTGCCCTCCTCACTCCCTGTTCCTTGTTAACAGGGCAGCCGGGTTTGAACCTGCAGGGAAAACTCATCATTGATCTCCAGGGTGTCTCAACAACCGCACAAAAGAAGACTTGCAGGGTCACTGGTCCCACTCAGTAAATGGCAGTAGCCATTGTTGACAGCTAAAGATGCCTCCCCCTCCCTATTACTCTCCCTCACATTTTCAAATTCCTGTTACTTCTTTTTTGCCAAAAAATCATTTTCCCAAATTCTCTTGCAGCCAGGGTTGACCACATGACCTGCCTATTAAGAAGTAAGGGGAGTGCCTGGCCGGGTGGCTCAGTTGGTTAGAGCGTTGTCCCATGCACCAGAAGGTTCAATTCCTGGGTCAGGGCATATACCTAGGTGGTGGGTTCACTCCCTGGTTGGGGCCCATACGGGAGGCAGCCAATAGATGTTTCTCTCTCACATCTGTTTCTCGAGCTCCCTTCTCTCTTTTTAAAAAATCGTTATTGTTGAGAGTATTACCGATGTTCCCTTCCCCCCCACTGTCCCCCTCCACCCAGTTCCCACCCACCCAAAGTCTCCCTCCTTCTCCCTCTTAAAAAATCAATTTAAAACAACAACATATCCTCCAGTGAGAATAGACTTTAATTTATTTAACATTGGTGGATAGTAGATTGTACCCGATGTTTTGCTATTTCAAACCATGTCTCAAAGAACAAACTTGTAGCTACGTATTCTTTATTGAGGTGAGATTCACGTAGCATAAAGTTAACCATTTTAAAGCAATAGAACAATGGAACTCATTTAATACATAGAATCCATTTAATCCTACAGTAGTAGTCCTATTAGGTCGGACCCTAATTCTACCTTATATCCCCAGACCCCAACATCACTGAACCACTGAATTCACCCGTTCTCACTTCTGCCTACCGCACAACGTCCTATATGCTGTATTAGAGCACTTATTGCTCAAACCACTTGGAGTGAATCATTCTGTTACTTGACCTGAAAGCGCCCCGTCTAATATACTTATACTCCCTACCTGCCTCCCACATACCCCCATCTAGACTCTAAGTTCCATGAAAGCAAAAACTGTGTCAAGTTCCTCAGCTTTTGGCCCAGTGCCTGGCACATAGGAGTTGCTCAACAAATATTTGTTGAGTGGTGAATGAACAAAGCGCTTTGAAATTAAAATTGATTTGGGTTTGCATGCTGGGAAATCATCCTCATCAGAGATGGAACCTGAAGGACACGTGGGATTCCATTCGGTGGGAAATGGCATTTCTGGCCGCAGGAACTCTGAGCTGGCTCCAGGGCAGTGACCGTGGGTGCGTGGTTCGGGTACCAGGCAGAGACGAGGTTGGAAACGTTGGTTCAGACAGCAGAGTCTACCGGAAATGCCATGTTGAAGAATCTGGACTTCTTCTTCCATGGTTGAGAGTCATTGAAGAGTTCTGTCAGGAAAGGAGTGTTTCTGGATCAGCAACTTAGAAAGATCCATGTGGAAGCCATTTGGAGGGTGGATTGGGGGTTAGCAAGCTTGGAGGCAGGAGGACCAATTAGGAGATATACGTCTCAGGTTCTTGCTTGTTGTAACTGGTGAAAATTCAGTTCACGTGGGTAAAAATGGGATGTATTCGCTCACTGGTGTCTGTTAGCAGGAGTACGTCTGGCCATGACCTCCGCAGTCCCACCCGGGGCCTGGGAAGCCCAGGGGCCCGCCCCACAGGGAGGGAGAAGCCAGAGGCCTTCCCCAAACCTGGGCCAAGAGAGGCGCTCTCTGTGAGAGAGGACAGGCCCCAGGCGGCCTAGACGGCCCTGGGGGGAGGGGGTCCCTTTAAGCATGCGCATGTGCTGCCAGGAAAAGCTCACCCCACCTGGGAGTCCCCAGGAGACTCTTAGTGGGTCAGACCTGCCTGGGGTTATTTTTAACCAGGACTCGGGTTACAGACAGCATTTACTGGACCGTCCGCACAGCCCTGGAAGGCAGCCGGCTGTGCTGGCAGGAGCGGGTGGGAGGGCATTGCAGCTGATTCTCAGGGCAGGCCGGCCCGGGACGGCCGCCAGTGTGCACCCGCTAATGTGCAAACACCAGCAGCCTTGACCTGCACCCAGCCCCCTCCACAGGGGTCCCCTCCCCCCTCAGGGTGGCGCAGGGAGTGCGGTAGGGACAAACCTCAGGTCTGCCCTCTAGGAGGGGGTATCTGGGCACACGGAGGCAGAGCAGGTCAAGGACCAAAACACAGTTTATAAGGAAAGGGCTACAGAAGCAGAGAAGTCTGGGCTACTGGGTGGGCGTGGGCAGGGTGGGTGCTGGGCCTTGTGGCTGGGACACGGGAGGAGGTACATGACAGCCGGACCTTGGAGGATGGGTAGGATTGGCCAGGCAGATGGCGAGTGAGCAGGAAGAACCTGAGCCAGAATAGGAGGGATCAGGGCGCATTGGGAGCTGGGGAGATGGTCTTAGACCCTGCGGTTCAGACTCTGAGAGTCCTGGAAAATGCTGGAAGGGTACATTGTGACTGCCTATCCAGGAGGTTCAACTTGGAGCCACAGGCAAACAGGGTCCAAGAGGGGTTTTGGACAGGGAGGAATGGGATCTGAGTTACCCTTTAAAGTGCTTCTCAGATGGCTGTGGGTAAGGCTGGGTCAGAGGGGAGAGCCTGGGTGCGAGACTGAGGAGGCTTGCACAGCGCAGGGGGTGGGAGGAAGGAAACCGAGGAGACAGACGGGGCCCTGATTTGGGGGTTGCTCAGTAGATGAAAGAGAATGTAGGGGTGGGAGTCGAAGGTGATACAAAATATGGGGCCTGAATGACCAGGACACACGATGGTCCCTCCAGATGGTCCCTGGGGCAGCGGTTCTCAACCTGTGGGTCACGACCCCTTTGGGGGTCGAACGACCCTTTCACAGGGGTCGCCTAAGACCATCGGAAAACACCTATATAATTGCATATTGTTTTTGTGATTAATCACTATGGTTTCATTATGTTCAATTTGTAACAATGAAATTGGGGGTCACCACAACAGGAGGAACTGTATTAAAGGGTCGCGGCATTAGGAAGGTTGAGAACCACTGCAGGGCCTGGGGTCAGAACCACAGGAGGCTTTCTCCGCAGCAGACCAAAATGGACTTACAAGAGTCCCCATGAGGAGGGGTGTGACACCTTTAAACCCCTGAACCTGTCTCCAAGGCCCCTTTTCTCTGACTTCTCCAAGAGCCAAAGCAGCCTCGCCTAGGCTCTCCTGTTACTTCTTCTGTCCTAAGTGTATTTTTGCTGCCATCATGGACCCAGGACCCTTTGGCTCGGTGCCGTGTAGCCCTTCCCTTAGGATATCCCCATCTCCCATCCCCTTTTCTTTAATTAAATTCAGTTTTTCTTTACTCGCCTTCTGAGATGGCTACTTAGCCTGCCTGCGCACCGCCGACTCTAAGCTTTCAGGAAACCTGGTGCTATTTGCTGCCTGTAGATAAATATGAATATGAGGCTCTCATCTAGCCACCATGTCACGTGCTACTGCTGACCAATTAGCCACGGCACTGAGTTAGGGGCGAAATGGTGAAATGATACCAAAAGTGCCAGCCTAACCAAGAATGTCATAGTAACACCTTTTACAAGGAATTCTTTCTAGAGCCTTTGAAATGGAACTCCTGGGGCCTCCAACCCTGAAAGTTCCCTTTCTGATCATAGTCTCCTGAGAGTTCATTTGGTGTTTGACTTCGACAAATTGCTCAATGACTTCAAAGCTTTAATAAATGTATGCATCTTTTAGAAACATGTGTGGCACACGGCAGAACTAGGAGGCAGGAGGGCTCCCACACAGCTCCCCTCCCCTGTGAGCCTTCCTGCCCTGGGGGGTGGGGGCCTCCTGGCGCAGCCTGGAAGCAGGGGGAGCTGCTGATGCCCACGAGGATGCCCACGCCCGGGCGATTTCCTGCGGGAGGCGGGCACAGGAGCTGGCAGCCCCGTGGGAGTCATTTTCCTCTCTCCCTGCCTGCCCAGCTGGGGGCCTTCTCAGGTTTTCCTCCCGCAGGCTGCCTGCTCTGCCCGCTGTGGTCCCAGCCTCTCAGCGCAGTTTCTGTGGACAGGAGACCACAGCAGCCACTAGAGGGAAGCGAAGACCCTCTTTTTAATTCTAAATCGGGTGGGTAAGGAGGACAGCTCCCAGGTTACTCATTCCTGCCCAGCCCCACAGAGGCGAAAACAAAACAGAAGACACTTAGAGAGAAATTAATGCAAACCATAGTCCCATGTTTTGCAAGAATTTCCACGTAGATGTGAATAAAAAGAAATCGCTCAGGAAATCAAATAAGGAAGCTCCCAAAGCAAGATGCTCCGTGTCTACCTCTTATTGTGGAATCTACATCAGTAAGTTCCTCTAACAAGGTGTTCTTTTAAGCTCCGGCAACCTAATAACTTCCCGGTGTAACACCGTTTGTTCTCCAGGAGGTAGTTTCCAAGGGCAAGACCAGCAGGCAGGCTTCTCTCGCTCCCCCGGCACCCGGCAGTCTCTGCGATTATATCTGTCACATGGTTGGAAAACTAAACTTAGAAGTGAAATGGAAAAAATGCAATGCTTGCCCCTGCGTTGTTCTTGATAATCATCTCTGCTCTGACTCTCTACCTTTGCAGGGAAAGCAGAACCCCTTTGCAGTCCTGGGGGTCTCGTTTGTACACACAGATGCCCCCTAGTGGCGGCACCAAAACTTGGACATTGTCATAACGGCCCCTTTCCCCGGGCAAAAATGGGGTTTCTTTAGCCTTAGAACTGAGAAATTGCCCAACGGATTTATTGTCTGCCTTTCGGCTTGTAGAATTCATTGCTATGTATTATTTTTCACCTCCTACATAGCTTGCATATCTCTAGAGAGAAGGAAGTTGCATTCCTGATGAGGTGGTTCCGTGTGTGTTTTTCTCTACAGGCAAAAAAAAAACAAAAAAAACAAAACACCAACAAAACCAACAAAACAAAAAAATCCGGCTGTGTGAATGCTAAGAGCTGAGGGTGCCCTGTGACTTTCAAAACCGCCCACGAGGCCCTTGTTCCTCTCCCGATCTTGCAGATGAAGGAACGGTGCCCCGGACGTGTTGTGGCCAAGGCCGCGCTGCTGTTCCTCGCCGAAGTCCAGACTGGAAACCTGATTGCTCTGCTCTCCCGGCTGATGAGCTCCTGGAGGACAGGAAGCTTGTGGGATCCTAAGTCTCCGAACCCCCAGGCACCTGGCCCTGCAGCTGGCGCCTCCCAGAACCTCCCAACACCTGGAGGAAAAAGCGGGGGTGGCCAACGTGGAGGAAGGGAGAGAGATGCAGGAAAGATGGAGACCCCTGGGGACCTGAGGGGAAGGTTATGAGTGCACTGGGGACTCCAGCCCAGGCTCCAGGGAACGAGGATGTGAGGTGATGGGCCGGGTTGGGGCAGAGGGAGGAAGGGAGGGAGGGAGGGAGAAGGAAATCCAGAGACTTGCCAGGACGGGCTCGGGCACATCCTGCCCATGTCAGCCCTGCTGTACCCGGAAGCTCAGGGTCTCTTATCTTCCATCAGAACCAACATGTACTGAGGACGCACTTTGCGTCTGTGGTACTTGGCAGAAGTGTTTTATTTATTGTTCTCAAAACACAGCAAAGGCTGCATCCTCGCCACAGTCAGAAAAGGAAGCCTGCGCCCTGGCCGGTTTGGCTCAGTGGGTAGAGCCTTGGCAGTGCTTCCTGCCGAGACGCCGACAGGTCCTTAAAGGGGAGAAAACAGGGAGAGAAGCAAAAGGAGGCTTCTCAGAAGAGCTGATACCAACCCTGGAGGAGCAATTCCGTATCCCCCTCGCTCACCCACGGAAGGGCAAGAGGTGGCCTGCTGAGTCCCCCCAGCTCTCCTGCGGTCAGTGGCTCAGGCCCCTGCTCGCGCCTCGGGGCTTGGTCATGTCTAGATAGGAATCCTTGATAAAGTGGAATCACAAGGCATCGGTTTCCTCGTCTGCCTCCCACAATGCATCAAACACTCCCCAGGGGCAAAGATCTAGTTTTGGCCATTCCCGCATCCTCTCAGGCTGCTGGGCACAGAGGCCGCCCTCACGTGGGTCCCTACGGAGGAGGAAGGAGAGCTTCTCCGGTAATGCAGGCCTATAGGCTCCCTTTTCTAGAACCCACCCCTTCCTAGGAGGTGGGACCCGCTCAGAAGCTCCTGGCCAGAGTTTAAGGCTGAAAATATTTGACACTGATGGTACTGGAAGGTGACTCAGCTGCTGACTCAAGACAATCGTCTTCCCCTTCCGAGATAATTGCCTAATCCTTTGTCCAGTTGTTCTGCCCAGACACATCCTGGCCTCGTGCTTTCCTGCCACCTCTGCGTGTGCCTTGGGGGACTGCCCGGTTGGCTCAAACACCCTTTTCTGTTCTGGTACCCTCTGTTCTGTTGCTGTCTTGGGTGACATCCTAATGACCTGTGCTGTAGCCCCTCAACACCTCCACCAGGAGACCCTGACCACACACAGGCAGCACCCGGGGACCCCAGGCTCCCACCCCCAAACCAGGATACAGTCCTTTGCGATCTGGGCTGTCCCGGAAAATCTGGGACACACACTCGTTAGTATAGAACCGACACTAAACCTTGATCCATTTTCAATTTGAATGGTTACCGCAAACATATGGGAGAAACCACACACATATGGGACAGAAACAGTAAACAAAGCTTGTTCAAGTGTGTCTGACAGTTCTTGTTTTTACAGGCCTGGTGGCCATATTCCTGTAATTTTCTAATGCAGTATTAATTCCAAATGTTCCATTAGTGGAAACGTTTTAACGCTGAATATTACGATCCTTTTCATGTTGTCTTTTTATGTTTTCAGTAAAAGTAGTTCTTTTGGTATATAATGAAGTATGATGGTTTCTACACCACTGTAGACTTTTCATCTAAAGTTACAGACCAGACCTAGCCTGTTTGGTTCAGTGGATAGAGCATCGGCCCTTGGACTGAAGGGTCGTGGGTTCAATTCCAGTCAAGGGTGCCTGTCTTGGCTGCAGGCTCGATCCCCAGCCCAGTTGAGGTGCGTGTTGGAAGCAACCAATCGATGTGTCTCTCTCACATCAATGTTTCTCATTCTGTCTCTCCCCCTCCCTTCCACTCTCTCTTAAAAAAAAAAATCAATGGATGAGAATGAACACTAAAATAAAATATCTGTAAAAGTAAAATTACAGACCAGATGAGAATGTCAGCAACCCCAGCTTTGGAGTCATCCCAGCCCAGATGCCAAATAGTGAGTGAAGAAGCCTCCGGAAGATCCCAGCCACTTGGATCGACCCAAATGGAGCAAAGACAAAGCATCCCCACTGCACCTTGTCTGAATTTCTAATCTACGAATTCATGAATGTAAAAAAAAAAAAAAGGTTGTTTTACACCAAAAAAAAAAAAAAATCACCAGTGTAACACTCTTCTCAGACCATTTTCCTCAATTTAGTACAGCGGTTCTCAACCTGTGGGTCACGACCCCTTTGGCGGTCGAACGACCCTTTCACAGGGGTCGCCTAAGACCATCCTGCATATCAGATATTTACATGACGATTCATAACAGTAGCAACATGACAGTTATGAAGTAGCAACGAAAATAATTTTATGGTTGGAGGTCACAACATGAGGAACTGTATTTAAAGGGCCAGAAGGTTGAGAACCACTGGTTTAGTGTATGAAGATAGTTACCACTGAAGTTTTACTAGTAGTTGAAGAAAAGGAGTATCTCCCTCCAGATTTTCCAGACCAAAAATTCCAGATATTCTAGTGCTCGGTGGTCCCATTCCATTAAGAGCAGAAGTTATTTCAACCACGTGAGTCACGCCCTTACGCTGGGGGAGCTCTCTCCTGTGCAGAGAGGAAGGTGCCCGCCTGGAAGAGCGTCTTAGGGCTGGACCAGTCGCCCCCGGAGTAGTGAATGCTGGATTTCCACACCCTTTCTGGCATCCTGGCTCTAGGACTCTCCCTGTGACTGTCACATTCTCTGAAGCACACGCGAGGCCCTGGAATCACAGCTTCGTCATCTATCAAAGGCCAGGTTTATGAGCCTCCAAGGCGTGACGCTACACCCAGGTGTGCTGAGCCTTGTGTGACTAATGCAGTGCCAGGGCTTGGGTACTTAAGTCTGATGGCCAGATCTGGGACGTTCAACAGGATGCAGAGGCCTAAGCCGTGGGTGTCTTTTGTTTTGGTTTCATACCTTTAGAGATAGGAACCAATACCTACTGTACATCTCCAGACGGGAGAGATGGGCCTCCGGGTCAGCATCAAAAGTAGTCGCTCGTTGAGGGTGACTTCAACCACAATCCCAAATCATGTGACTCAACCAGGAGTCTGGTGAGAACTCTGCTCTGATAGAGGCCCCAAGCCCTGCAAACTTTGCTTGGATCCATCTGGGTCACCCAGAAACACCCTCCCCCCTTACTTGTGTTCTAAACCCAAGTCATCTGGTTTCAGTATCAATTTTACCTCAACTTTCAGCATATTTTCAACCAAAAAGTCTAAATCAGAGTATCTAAACCTTTTCTAGTCTGTGACACTCACAGTATGTGTGTGTGTGTGTGTGTGTGTGAGAGAGAGAGAGAGAGAGAAAGAGAGAGAGAGAAATAAAAGAGAGTGAGAAAGGAGGAGAGAGAGAAAGAAAGAGAGGGAATTAGGGCGAGACAGAGAGAGGAGGAATTTCTGTGTCAGGAAGAGAAGTTGAGATCATTTAAAACTACTTTTCCACTAGTTCTGGAGCCCAAACAATTCACTAAATAAGAAGATTTTACAATGACTGGAGAACAGTCAATTGAGGTTCTTTAATGTCATTTTATAAAGTAATTTTTACTGCATGAGTTTTGAAAGAAATCAAACAATACTTGAGAGTCTTGGGCATGGATCCCCTTATATTTATAACTAGAGTCCCAGTGCATGAAATTGGTGCACTTGGGGGGGGGAGGTCCCCTCAGCCCCCGCCACCGCCGCTGTGCTCGCCAGCCATGAGCCTGGTTTCTGTCTGAGCAGCACTCCCACTTTGGGAGCACACTGACCACCAGGGGGCACCTCCTGCATTGAGCGTCTGCCCCCTGGTGGTCAGTGCATGTCATAGCGACCAGTCGTTTCGCTGTTCGGTTGATTTGCATATTACCCTTTTATTATATAGGATACTATTAAACAGCTCTTCAGCTCTAGAATGCATTCTGTGTTCATTGAGAAGTATAATTATCTTCACCTCCAACCTTAATTCTACAATATTTACTAAGCATGTTTATTAGAAGGTGGTATATTTAATTTATATGTTCAGTTATTAAAACATGCTGAACAGTGAAGCAGCTCAGAGCCTCCCTCCTCTCTCAGTTACCCTCTGTTCCAATGCCTTACCTCTGCCGATCCAGAGCCACCATGCCTCAGCTTCCCCATTCTGTCTCCCACCCTGGCAGATGGAGGACAGCATTTGGACTCAGGTGGACGCAGATCTGCAAATACACTCAAGGCCGTCGCAGAGCTGTCCGAGCCCAGGGCTCCACCCAGCCAGCGAAAGACATTTGAGAAACAGCAAGTGTTTCTTCTTTCTCCTCCCTGGTACCCACCCTCTCCCCTCCTCAGGAGCCCAGTTAGTTCATGGAATAAGCCCTGCTTTCGGACTTTCCCCGAGGACTCAGAAAGGCCTGCCCCCAGGTTCTGCCGCCCCTGGCTTGCTTCACCTCCCACACACATTCTCTGTTGCTGGGACCACAACATCCACACCATACAATTGAATTCTGGATCACACACTGTCAAGTGCCTGACAATCATATCACAGGTGCTAGTCTTGCCTTCACTACGGGAAGCCCCTGGAAATGTACTTCTCCTTGACAACAGCTCCTGGCACTGTGCTTCACTTATAGCAGGTGCTCGGTAGATGAAACACTTGCCTTTATAGCAAGTCTTTCCTGTGAGGGTGGTGAGTGGACTCAGACAACCAGCCCTCGCAGGCCAGGTGCTGAGCTGACGCTAGGCCTGTGGCGTCCCTGAGGTGCCCTGCCAAGCAGTGATGTCAGCAGTGCATTCCATAGCCATGCCCAAGGCCTGTCTGGAAGGTCCCTCTGGCCTCTCCTCGCCCTTGTAAATTCAGTTTCTTTGGAGCTCCCTCCTCCCTCCACCCCTCCACAGTAGCCCTCCTTAAGTTTAACCTGAGGCGTTTGTGAAAAGGGTATTGTTCTCTCTCCATCGCTGCTGCAGAGCACAGCCTCTGGCCTTTGAAAGGGCAGGTTGGATGAAGGAATTGCTGGACGAACAGGAGGGTGAGGAGGTCAGTGGGTGAGTAGAAGAATGAAGCAGGCATGCCCCGGGATGACGCCCTCAGGGGGAGAGATTCCTGCTGGTTCAAGACCCCACTGGGATGCCATTTACTCCTCAGGGCGAAATGTTTTCACAAACATTTTCAAACGTCTGTAACTTAGAAACTGGAAGATTTATGAACGTGGAATCAAAACACGGCAAGACACTTATAAGGTTAATTCTAGAATTCGGTACACCTAAGCATAGTCATTTATGCCTGGTTGCTAGGTGATCGTTTTTTGAAATGTTCAATGTTTTTATTCACCACCTATGCTAGAGGTCCATTACTTCCCTCGAATGAAAGCAAAATATGTCTGCCATCACCATCAATATTCTTTACCCTTGAACTTGAAGGAAGCTTTTAAAGAAAAAGGGCGAGGAGAGCTTTAAGACCCCGCGCAGTTTCTCGATCTCAGCGGCATCACCTGGGGGAGGCTTTTAAAAGTGTTGGGGCCCAGGGTGCACTTCAACTCTATTACATCAGCGTCTCCAGAGATGGGACCCAGGAATTGGTATTTTTCCTTTTTCTGTTTTAAAACATTTTTTTCTTTTTAAGGTTTTTTTTTAAGAACCGCTGGATTAATGGCAAGACGAACTGTGAAAACGCGAGAGGGTTAACGTTCCCTTTAAGAGTCAGGCCTGAAGCCGGCCTCTGCCCTCACTCTGGCCTCCCCCGCCCCCATCATCTCCTTTCTCCTCTCCACTTAGTTCTGTCTTGGCATCAAGAGTGGCTCCCACGCCGAAACCGGTTTGGCTCAGTGGATAGAGCATCAGCCTGCGGACTGAAAGGTCCCAGGTTCGATTCCGGTCAAGGGCATGTACCTTGGTTGCGGGCACATCCCCAGTAGGAGATGTGCGGGAGGCAGCTGATCGATGTTTCTCTCTCATCGATGTTTCTCTCTATCTCTCTCCCTTCCTCTCTGTAAAAAATCAATAAAATATATTTAAAAAAAAAAAAAAAAAAAGAATGGCTCCCGGGCCAGCTCCTGAGGACCCCAGCTCAGGTGAACAACACAGTCATTTTGTGAAAGCTGGACGTTCCACTCCGCAACTCCGAACTGGGCTTCGGTGCCTGGAAAGGAGGTTCAGGGATTGAGCCAAACGGAGAGTTGAAATAAATCCACCTGAGGACGTTGTAAACCACCCTGAACCGAGGCGGCCATGCCCCCAGGTCCTGGGCAAGCTGAAAGAAACGACAGCTGCATGGCCGCCCACCCTTGGTCCGTGGACATGCATTTCTCCTCCGACTGTTGCCCAGTAAGAAGGCCGACCGCAGTTTGCCTGGGGCGTCCCTCTCTCTCCAGTGCTCCCCACTGCAGCAGCTTCGCCAAAGCACCTGCCTTCACCCTAGCCTGCGCCTGCGCCTGCTTTCACGGTGTGGTTGCTGGGCTTGGCCATTTCACGGCACCATTTGGACACACAGTGTCTGGGTTTGCCCACCAAGAGCATCTTGTCCTGGAACTTGGCAGCAGTTGGGTGTCGAGGAGGACACGGGAGGGCAGATCTCTCCCTTCCATTCCCACCCAGGAACTCCTCCCAGGCCCTCTGGCCGGGCAGGGCTCCTGCCTGGGTGGGACCGAGAGACTTTGCACACGACACCAGCGAGTTGCACTTATGTATTCAGTTCCCTATGTACTGGAGTAACGGGCCTAGAAGGGGAAGAGAAACACTGGAAGAGCTGCCTGGCTGGAGTAACTACCTAACTACATCATGGCTTCCTACGCTTTACAGAATCATCTTCCTACAGGAGAATCGGCTGCCGCAGGGGTAGCAGGGGTTGCAAGGGTCGCAGGGGCTGCAGGGGCTGCAGGGGTTACAGGGGTTACAGGGGTTACAGGGGTTGCAGGGGTTACAGGGGCTGCAGGGGTTACAGGGGTTACAGGGGTTACAGGGGCTGCAGGGAGACGTGCAGGGGTAGCACGGAGACTCGATCTTGACGCAGCTGCCCAGCCCGTAGGAGTAGGTCACGTCCTTCTCGTCCACGCACGGGGGCAGGCTGAACTCCTTGCAGATGTTCATGTAGCTGTACTTCTTCGAGCCCAGACAGTCGTACCTGTTCTCCCGCTCAGCCGACACACACACCTTTCCATCTTTCACGCGGACCTTCACTTGATCGGGTTCAAAGCCGCACACGTTCACTGATCCTAAAATGTTACTGCTACAGCAAGAGGAGGCCAGAATCCTGTTGGTTGTTCTTCTCAGTCTGCGATGGAGAGCATGGAAAGGGTGAGAGGACAATCTCAGAACTCGGCTTGAGAAGCCATATGTTGATCTCTATTTTTTAAAATATATTTTATTGATTTTTTACAGAGAGGAAGGGAGAGGGATAGAGAGTTTGAAATATCAGTGAGAGAGAAACATCGATCAGCTGCCTCCTGCACACTCCCTCCTGGGAATGTACCCGCAACCAAGGTACATGCCCTTGACCAGAATCGAACCTGGGACCCTTCAGTCCGCAGACGATTGCTCTACTCCCTGAGCCAAACCGGTTAGGGCTCTATTTTTTTTTAATAGTGAAAGTAAACACCCATCAGTACGAACAATCAAATTTTACAGAAGTGTGTAAAGTAAAGCACAAAAGGCCTCCCATGTAAATGACACTCCCCACAGGTAAACCTCTGTTAACAACAGTTAGAGGTGTGGCCTTCCAGATATTTCTTTTGTATTTAAATCCCAGCTCCTCCTTTGATCAGTTACGGAAACTTGGGCAGGTTCCTTACCCTCTCGGTGCCTCAGTTTCCTCATCTGTAAAATGAAAATAGTAACAGTACCTACATCATAGTATTGGTTCAATGAAATGATGTATTTTGCCTAAAATTGTACTCGGCACATTATACACCCTGCTTAATTATTACCATGATCATTATTATTGTTACTGTTATGTGTTGTTTTTTAACAGGATCCAACTAATAAGATGCCGTTTAAAATGGTGGCTGTCAGCCTTAGAATTCAGCCCTGCTTACCCACGGGACTGGGGCCACCACTGGGCCATCACACAGACTCAGCCTCAACACCCCATCAACAAACGACAAGGCTGGATGCCAGGGCCTGCCTCGTCTCCTCCTGCCGGAGGCTGCTCCAGGCTCTGGATGGCTGGCCCAGCAGGGAAGTCCCCTTGCAGGGGCCTGTGTGCTGGATCCTAGCACCTCCTCATCTAGTGACTTCGTGCTGGCAGCTTGAAATATAGCATGGTGAGCACCTTTATACCATGGGAATTGGCAAACGCTACACATCAAGGTTTTTCTCTTCCCACCACCAAACTGATGGGTAGGTACCCCTGCTGGTGGCCCATGGAGCAGATCTCCATGGGTTATGTAGAGCGGCCTTGTTGCTGCTGCTCAGTCCGGTGCATAAATCCTGAATCATAAAACAACAATAACAACAGCTCACAGGAATCAATCACTGATGATACATCAGGAGGTGGTCAAGTGAAGTGCATACGAGCACAAGCCCTGCAACCCGTTTAGGTCCAAACCTTGGCTCTGCCACCGTGGACAAGTTACTGAATCTCTGTGCCTCAGTTTCCTCATCTGTAACTCTGGGACCTACTTCTGGAGTTGTTGTGAGGCTTAAATTAGTGAATGAATAAAAAGTATTTATAATAGTGCTTGGCACATGATGAAGATGTTGGGTTTTGTCTCCGCCCCCCTCCCCCTGCCCCCGCCCCCACAATGTACCATAGAAAGTGCTGACCTGGTAAAGGCATTGTTTTGTTTAATCTTCACAATAACCCTTTATTGCAGATGTAATTATCACCGTTTTACAGATGAGGAGAAGGGAACAGTGGTGAATGGCAGAGTCGGGATTCGTATGCAGGCCTGTTAATGGCAAGGTTATGAGCTCTCAGACTCTGGCCTGCCGGGGTCCATTTTCTAAATGCCCAGTCCTTCCCAAGACAACTCAGTGCTCTGAAATGGTCTTTTATCCCTTAACATGAAGACAATTTGTGTTCTAAGAGAGACTCCTGGCAACTCTTACATCTCTGTCTCCAAAGGAAGGCCTTGGTGTGTGGGATTCCTAGAACTTTTTCCAGTTTGAGGCATCTGGACTCAATGATTGGGCTATTGGTTTGAGATACATTTTTAATTCTTACTCTTTATGCTGAATTTTATTTATATGCTTCTTTTTGTTACATAAGTTAGGCAAGTTCATTGCAGAAAACTCAGGAAATACAGATAAGCAAAAAGATGGTGTATATTTTTTTAAATACCCATAAGCCTATATAACATTTAACATTTTGGGGTTAGACTCTCCATGTGTGTGTGTGTGTATCTATTTCTACATAGATATATAGTTTTGTGTGTGCTATTATGAAATCATGCTATACATATGGCTTCAACTCTGCATTTTTCTCTTGATAAGCCCTATCATGATTGGTTTAACAATGTGAGCCCTTGTACTGACAGTTATAAACCAGGGTTCTTACTGGCTAATTCCAAAATGGTCTAATAGAAGATGTTGAGGCTGACAAAGATCTTAGGCAAGGCACCCAGAGGACCGGGACAGTCATTCGGCTCCATTTCCACCCCTGGGGGTGGTATGGGGCCCGGGTGTGCCAGGATACCCATAGGCCATACTAAGAGGAAAGGAAGAGAATTGAACTGTCTTTGAAATCTGTACGTGACCCTGTGAGAACAACAGGAGAAAAAGCGTTCTAGCTGTCTGGATGGGCAGAGAGCAGCGCACAAAGGGGCTCCAGGCCTCTGTGGATGGAGCACAACAGCCCGAGCCAAGAGCGGAGCACAGAGCAGACGACTGCCCCCGGCCTCCAAGAATCTCCCTTGGTGTGTGGGGACTGAGAGCCAAGCTCTTCTGTTCAGCTCAGACCTTCCAGGCGGAGATAAGAAACATCACAAACATCAAAGCCCGCCATGCAGGCAGGGCTGGGCCTCACAAAGAATGGCCAGGGACCCCAAGCAGGACTGCTAGACCTGGCTACTGCCACGACTGATTTCACCGAAGCCCCAGGCCCTGTGCAGGAGGTGGATCTGGGAGCCAGATCTACAAGCCACAGCAGACTCCAAGGTCCATCTCCTCCTCTTAGCAACCTGCATCTTCGGGTACAATTTCATGTATTTTACTGCTTCGACTCCCCCCTTCTCTGTTCCCATCACTCTATCTCCTCTGTCCCTGCAGCAGCTGCACAGGAGTCTCTCCAAAGTGGATCTTCAGAAAGTTGCCCAGGAGGTCTTGCCACGGTGGGGTTTTTCTTCCTTTTGCTCCTAGGTCAGAGGCTAACAGCGAGGATGTGTGGGTTTCGGAGAAATTGCCAGAGCCACATTTCGCTCATCAGACTCAACTGTCAGCGTGCAACTTGACTCCTGTCTAGAGGTGTACTCATCATCCCACGTGGGACCGTCCGTGGCTCCGTGGGGACTGCCTCCTACACTTGTCATGATGGAGCTTAGCCACAATAAACAGGAAACTGGCCCCTCCGGTTCGTTGCGGAAGCCTCTTGGAAAGCTGGGGTAAAGCGAGTGGACGGCCAGTGTCTATGCCTGCCACCTCTTCTCCCTACTGACTCTGAATTTCACCTGAACGTACAACCAAGCTCCTGAAGGTGACACACACAGAGGCCACTGCAATGATGAGCTACACAGCCAGCCATCTTCACAAAGATATAACCGAGATGCAGCCTGGTGATGAATACAGTAACAAAGATGTCAAGAAGGCCTCTTGCCCTAGCTGGTTTGGCTCAGTGGATAGAGCATTGGCTTGCGGACTGAAGGGTCCCGATTGCAGTCAAGGGCACATTCCCCGGGTTGTGGGCTGGATCCTCAGTAGGGGGCGTGCAGGAGGCAGCTGATCAATGATTCTCTCTCATCATTGGTGTTTCTATCTCTCTCTCTCTTCCTCTCCCTTCCTCTCTGAAATCAATAAAAAATATATATGTATATTTTTAAAAAGGCCTCATTTTACCCAAGAGCCAAGGGAAGTAGGCCTTTCTCTAGTGGTCCTTGAGGTACTTGGCTCTTCTTCTCCAAATTTAGAGCCCTTTAGGACCTAGTAAACTAGATCCCTCTTTTCCAACATGTTTTTCCCCTTCTCTTTTTTCTTCTCCCTCTTCCCTTCTTTTCCGGCCTTGTCTCTCTTCTCCAGATTTTGGTTGATACCGAAGAACGATGCCATGGCAGGAGCAGCGTCCCCGATGCAGGTGCACCCCCCACAGAGCTGGTGGAAACAGGTGGCTCGGCCCCACCCCCAGAGTTCTGACTCAGCGCCCTGCCAGAGGAGCTGAGAATTTGCATTTCTAACAAGTTCCAGGTGGTGCTACCGCTGCTGGCCCAGAGACCGCTCTTTGAGAATCACTGACCAGACTAGGCAAGTCTGGCTTCAAGTCCCGGATCTCCCACCTCCTGGTGACCAAGGACATGGCTGCAAAGTCTGTTTCATGATCTATAAGATGGCCACGATGGTACAAGGATGAAACGAAGGTCGAGGGACAGTTTCACTCTTAAAGGGTAAGTCTATCAGGCTCCACCTTATTCAGGCTTTTCCAAAACCTGAGGTTTTAAGTGACCAAACCCCCGTCCTGTATTATCAAACAAGGCCAAACCAAATAGCAGACATGCACTTGGCCTAGATGGGCAGCAGCTCCTACTCCTGCCCTCCGGGGGTGGCTGGGCTCCGAGACCTGTGGGTATGAGGAGACTGAAATTCCTCCCTTCCCACGGAGGGAAGCCAGTCTTCCACCCGCCAGCGTTCCCCCCTTTAACGAGGCCATAGCTTCTGAGTCAAGGAACGGGGTGAGGGTGGGGGATGGAAAGGTTTCCCCGAGGGCTTAGAACTGGGCCAGGCCCTGTTAACCTGGCCAAGAAGCCACCATGAGGGCTGGCCATCATCAGCCTCTAGAGTAAGAGTGATTCCGTGAAAACCCCGTTCTCAGCGTGTGAAGGGACGAACCAGGAAAGAAATGAGAAGGCAGATGTGTGAGGTTCACAGAAGACGGGTGCCCCTTGTGTGGGGATCTTCGAGGGAATTTTTCACTCAGACTCAGGCCGACCACAGTGGTGAGCGGAGCGAAGTGCAACCCCAGGACCAGTTTCCCGGTGTCAGCCAAGGCTGCAAGTCAAGGTTCCTTTGTCCATGAAGACTTCTGCCAGGAGCAGAGCAGCTGCAGGGCCTCATTAATTAGGTACCAAACCCCGAAGGGCAGGGGAGCGTGGCAGCTGGCTCTGGTTTGTTTCTCCCACGTGAGCACAGAGCAGGGAGAGCCCACAAAGTGAGGCGCTGACCGAGGTGCAAACCAAGTCGGGTTGGCGGCACAGCTTCTTACAAAGGAAGTCCAATTCCGCTACTTCAGTCCTTGTACGTCCAGAAGAGGAAGGAAGGGTCAGGGGAGCCGCTAGCGTGTGCTTGCTGTGCAGGCGTTAATTTGGTGGGAAAGAAACCAGAGTACTTACTTGGGTCTCTACTGAGGAAGACCCCGCCAACGTGTCTCTTGAAGCAGCTGCTCAGTAAACAAGGGGAATGATCGGCCTTCCAGCCCCAGCGTCTACCCACATGCACACAAGTATGCAGGCTCACGCATCCATCGCGTAGATACACTCAGGGATGCTCAAGAAACTCGGGGTGCAATTCAACTGTCAGCAAACTCATCCCATCAGTTGGTGAAGGAGCAGCAGAGCAGAGCAGACGGACTCCCGCACAGAAACTCTATGCCGGTGAGGCCGTGGCAGCCGCAGACCACGGGACCTTACTTTCTGGGTCGACAAAGAACCTTCTGGACAACATCTGATAGGACACATCCTACCTAACCAAACAGCTAGCATGTTTTTTTTTAAAGGAGCAAAAGGTCATGAATATGATTGCTAAACTCAACAAGCCTCGGGCAATGTTTCACACCGAAAATTGTTTTTTTAAAACATCGAACCAAGCTAATATTTCTGGATCTGTTTAGTCACGGATTGGGCGTTCGCTGAGATGTAAGCACAAAAGAGGCATTTCACTGGAAGAAAAAATATGAACAGTGAGAGTCCTCTGGGATTGGGGCCAGAGCTTGAAATTTTCATCCATATTCAGGAAAAATGGAATATTTAGGATAGTGAAATGCTGAGCTGTCAGAAATAGAGCGTAGGAGGGTGTGCATGTGCTGGAAGGGAAGTGGCTTTGAGGAGACACAAGAGGGCAAGTCTGAGGTCACCTGTAAAATGGATCTACCAGTTTAGAGATCTAGGAATCACATAAAGACCTCACCAGCTTCCTGTACTGCCGCAGGCACAGAAAAAGTGAGCAAAAAATCCAGACATTGTCAGGGGAAGTATCACAAACCATTGAAAGTGTTACCTCGTGTACAAACTACTCTGCTGAGAATTAAGCTTGAGGTCTAATTCAAGAAGTAGGGCCTCCTGGAGGCAGAGGGTGCCCAGAGGATAAAATACAGAGGCTTCCTCCCCTGGAGTGCCTGAAGTGGAGGGACAGCCAGGGGACATGGGCTGAAAGGATGTGAATCCAAGGTCTTCAGGTGTTCAAAGGGAGAGGGAGAGTGGACACAGACCAAGTATTACAAAAGAACCCCTGGTTCAATGTGCATACTTCTTGTAACTTGGTACTCGAAGGAGTAAAAATTAAAAGTGGTTCAGGTGGAGTGTAGATGAGTTTATAGGCAGTGACCCCATCCTCCACTATTAAGGCAGGTTTGTTCTTGGCCTTTGGTGACTGGTGACATGAACAATAATTGCCTTGTTACCCTTTCCAGTGAAACATCACTGTCCAGGGTGATGTTTCTTTGTTGTCAAGGGTCCCACTCACTCTCTGTCTCCCTCTCTCCTTCTCTCTCCCTTCTCTCTCTCTCTCTCCCCCCTATTAATTAATCATCAGGATGGGACAATGCTGTTTAAAGATACAAACTTGCAATGAGTAGTAAATAAGTTCTAGTGATCTAACATTAGCACAGTATAGAAATATAGACAAGAATATTGTATTATAATCATCAAACTTGCTAAGGGACTAGAACTTAAGTATTTCAACCACTAAAAAGAAATGATAATTACGTTATATGACAGAGGTGCTAATTATCGCTACAATGGCAGTCATATTACATTATGCGAATGTAACATATTAACATGTTGTACACCTTAAATTTACACAATGGTATATGTCAAGTATAGTTCAACAAAAATATCTATTTGTGCACATCCTTAAAAAATAGCATATTAAATAGTTTTTTTGTACCTTGCTTTTTTCACTTAATACAACAATACTTAAATGCTTCATCAATCCTTTTTACATCTACATTATCATTTCAATGTATGGATGGACCAGAATTTATTTCACCAGGGGACTGGGCTTTCAAGCAGTTTTTTCAATAATTGTAACAGACTAAACAGCCTATGTGGAAAGTAAGAAAAAGGAAAGCTTCTCCAGACCAAAAAAAGAAAATGTAATGAAACAGAAAACATTTTAAATGACTTTTAAAATTACCCAATTCAATTAATTAAGCCTTTTCAGCTCTGTTCTGAAAGTGGAGACTCTCAGTTCTGTAGTTTATTTGCACGACCTTTCCTAGAATTGGAGAGAGAGGCCAACATAATAGAAGCCAACTCCAGATGAATTTTAAGTCTTTATCTGAAGTTGGGGGATGAGAGAAAGGTTTTCCGACATCACCCAGAAAATGCCTCTATTGTTCAATTTGCTCTTAAAGCCTCTGGCAGACTTTAAGGATTTGATCAATTATTATTACTTCTCCTGGAGTCATTTCTGTAAGTCCAAATATACTCAAATCACTTTATTCATAACCAGAAAAAATGTGTGGTTCACTGCTTGCAATAGCTTTTTAATGACACCTCCTGCTTCTCTCCCTCATTAAAGCCATATTATTTATCATGTTGGCACTCCTGCTATAAACCAACAACCACCCTGCCAATCGACATCATCACACTGTCTTTTGGGAATCTTCTAATCCCCATCACAGACCCTTTTCCTCTTCTTTTCTTAAATCTTTGCTAAGCCACCAGAGGCATTATCCTGAACCCTCTTCCTCTTTGTTCAAGTATCGATTGTCCCGTCCCCCCTTACCCTTACTCTAACTTATAAGGCTAATTATACCAACTATAAAAATCTTAAAAAGTTCCTTTACTTGGCAAGCTCTCTCTTTTCATCTTCTATGGCTCTAATGGCTTTCCTCTCCAAACTTCTGAGGGATGGTCGGAGACAGTAAAGCTTGAAGTCACACAGGCAACAAGGGTAGTAGAGATCGCACAGGCCGCAGGATCGTGAACGCTTCGAATAGCACAGGCAGTACGGGTAGGGGTGCAAGTCACAACAGCAGTACGGGTGCATATATAAGTCGCACAGGCATCTGAGCTCGTCGATGCATCTCAATTGCCTCAGTTCTCTGTCCACCTTCTTTATGTCCCTTCTAACACTGTCCAAAAGACAACTCAGTGCAGCCATTACAGTCACACCTTATTGTTCTGTGAGTACCGTTGGGAAATGGCACTCGGGGGAAAAAAATTGTTCTAAGCTCTTCTCAGAAGTTTCTTTTAAAAATAAATGAGGCACACATGCTTCACTTACTTTAAAGCTTGTGTTCTGTGACCTCACCACCCCTTAAGGATGTCATAGTCGCTTGGTTGCCGTGAGAACCGTACACAGACATGGTCTCCAGAGGCCCTCCTCAGGGTTATAAAGCTACTCTCAGAACTATACTATTGTTGAAATCTCATTCATCTTGAAGTGGGATGGGTCCCCCAAGCACTCACAGCTCCTTGGGGTTCATGGGGCTAAACTTGAGTGTCCTTGACTTGTGTGTGGGTGCCCTGAGGACTGGCTGAAGCTGTGAAGATCTTAGTGTGGGCGATGGAAGGAGCTGCCTGGCTCCTTTCTCTACATTCTAGCTGCTCAGCCTTGACCTCACACTTAGCCTTGCCCCTTACACTCTGGGATTCATTCTGGCTCCTAGTCTCTTCATATGTAGAATATAAAGAACTTTCCCATGGTTCTCCTTACAGAGTCATCCTCAATCAGTCTTTGTCCTTGACCTTCTGAGCCCCAAGTCTCTGAGTCCTGCCCCCCCCCTTTTTTATCCTCACCCAAGGATATATTTTTATTTACTTTAGAGATAGAGGAAGTGAGAGAGAGAAAAAATTGATGTGAGAGAGAAACATCGATCAGTTGCCTCCAAATGCACCCAGACCAGGGATCAAACCCGAAACCTGGGTATGTGCCCTGACCGGGAATTAAACGGGCGACGCTTCAGTGTACAGGGCAGGACGTCACTCCAGCCAGCTGAGTCATCCAGCCAGGGCTGACTCCTGCCCTTTCTTTAAGAGCTGGAGTCCTGGCCATCCTGGGACATCAGTTCTCCAGTGGTCTGGGTCCTGTTCCAAAGTGTCCATCTCTCAAGGCTTAGGGTCCTGTCCTCGGTCACCACTACCCAGCAACTACCCCTCTGGTCTTGTGTCCGAGTCTCCAATGCCTTGGCCCTGAGTGATTCCTTGATACTCTTGTGGCCATGCCTCACGTTGCTCGAAGCCAACTGCCTGAAGCCCCTACGTGGGCAGGTCTCCTGTGCTCCCAACGGGCTCAACACACTGGACCTCAGGCTCAGCCTCAGCCTTGGCTCGAGGACTTGGGCCCTTCCCCTCAAACTGCTATCCAGCTCTCAAATCCCCTTTTTATAGACTCAGGCCCAGGGTACTTGAGGACAAGTAGTTGGATGTGACACTGGAGAAGGAGACAGGGGCCAGGCTTGAAGTGACTTGTGGGCCAGCCAAAGAGTTTGGACTTTATTTTGAACACAATGAAGAATCACTGATTTTCTTTGTTGTTGCAAAAAGTTGAAAGGTAGGTCTGAGAGCCACACTGAAAGTACATTAAAAGGGGATAACAGTAGTGGTGACTTCTGCTAGAAGGCAAGAGACAGCCAAAGTCTGGACTGGGGGTCCCTGCTATAGGGATGTCAAGAAGGAAGCCAATGGGATCACCTTCCCCACATCCACTCAGGCCGCATCCAATCCATTCAGCTAGAGTGACTTTCATATATAAATCGGTCATTCCTTAACCCCACTCCCAAAAAAGTCTTCACTGCCTTTCCTGTCCTTACAGAAGAAGGGCCCAAATCCTTTTAAGGTGCTGAACAACAGGGCCTCTAACCTTCCTTTCCAGTCTCCCCTCCCATCGTTATTCCTGTGATTCATCAGGCTTGAGCCACAATGGCTTCTTTTTTTAAAAATATATTTTATTGATTTTTTACAGAGAGGAAGGGAGAGAGATAGAGAGTTAGAAACATCGATGAGAGAGAAACATCGATCAGCTGCCTCCTGCACACCCCCCACTGAGGATGTGCCCGCAACCCAGGTACATGCCCTTGGCCGGAATCGAACCTGGGACCTTTCAATCCGCAGGCCGACGCTCTATCCACTGAGCCAAACCGGTTTCGGCTACAATGGCTTCTTGAAGTCTCTCTCAGTCCATCTCATTTAGGACTGTGGGCGCTCTGACCCGCCTGTTTAGAAATTGAACTCCCACACCATGTCCTTGATCTAGTTAACTCCCAAGGAATTCTTTTGGTCTTCTCTAAAATTTCCCTTCCCCAAACTAAACACTCATGGCTTTGCATATTTCTTTTGCACCATCATTTGTCTGTTTCCCCAAATATAAAGGCAGGGAACTTGTCTTTTTATTTTAATTTTTAAAAAAATTGATTTGAGCTCTCTCTGCTTCCTGTCGCTGCGTCCGCAAGGTGGGGGAGCGGAGCTAGCTCGAATAAAGACTCTTATGCTTTTGCATCGGAAAAAAAAAAAAAAAAAAAAAAAAAATTGATTTGAGACAGAGAGAGGAAGGAAGGAGGGGGGGAGAGGAGAGAGAGAGAGAGAGAGAGAGAGAGAGAGAGATTTGTTGTTCCACTTATTTACATATTCATTGGTTGATTCTTGTATGTGCCCTGACGAGGGATCCAACCCTACAAACTTGGCATATTGGAATGACTCTAACCAACTGAGCTACCTGGCCAGGCAACCTTGTCTTTTTTTGCTCACCATTAGTTACCTACCACACTGCCTGGCCCAATACAGAATTTAATGAACAGCACAAGGATAGAGAGAGGGAGTAATGACTCCTAGGTTTCTAGCATGGCAGATTCATGGTGCCATTGACTGGGGTAAGAGACACAGGAAGAAGAATGAGTTCGGAGGACATGCTGAACTTGAGGCGTACATGACAACTTTAAGGTAGAAACGTGGAGTAGTCTGTGGATAAGTGCATCTGGAACTCAAGAGAAAGCTGGGCTAGAGATATTAATTCCGGAGCCACAGTTTTATAGGTAGTTGGAACCCTGAAGTGGGCAAGATCATTTAGAAGAAAGAATAGACTGAAAAAAGGAGAGGGTGGAAGAAGACTCCTCGGGAACAGTAATAAGAAATGAGAGAAGGACAGGAGTTCATGGAAGGCTCATAGAAGGAGAATTAGAGAGGGAAGAGCCCCTACACTGAAGTCCCTAATTTATCACTAGACCAAGCCCGGCATTCCCCAGGGCTCCCCAGCCTTGACCGAGGGGCCCCTTTCTGTGAGATGAAGTGTCTTAGTAAAGAAAACAAGTTTCCCTGGAGGTATTAGAATGGGAGGGTGGCCCCTGAGTCCCAGGGGATGAATAACACTCCTCCCTGGACAGTGTGAAGTCTTTCAGGAGTGATTCCACCCAGCTCTGAGAGTGGACTCCGCTGACAGGAATATGGCCTACTCTTTCCCGAGAGTTCATCGCAGGCGGACAGATGTCTCTCGCCCCAAGTGATAGACTTCTAAACTCTAATATTACCATGAATCTCATCCCTTAGCAAATGTCAGCAAAGGTAACACAAGCAAGTTCTCAGTTTTAGATTCTTAAATACACAAGTTCGGGAATTTAAGTACACACATCTGTATACACATGGCACATTATGAAGATGGCTACCGCTGTATTTTAACTAGGATTCTCCCACAATCCCATCCTTCTAGTGATTTCAGTCTTCATCATGATGCATTTTCTTGACATCACTTCAAGTGACTTAACAAAGGTACTGGTGACTCCTTTAAAGATCAGATGGAGCCCTAGCTGGTTTGACTCAGTGGATAGAGCATCACCCTGTGGACCAACGGGTCCCAGGTTCTATTCCGGTCAAGGGCATGTATCTTGGTTGCAGGCTCCTCACCAGCCCTGGCCTTGGTCGGGGCACATGCAGGAGGCAACCAATCACAGTGTTTCTCTCACATCGATGTTTCTCTTTGTCTTTCTCTCTTCCACTCTCTCTAAAAGATCAATGGAAAAATATCCTCGGGTGAGGATTAACAGAAACAAAACAAAACAAAACAAAACAAACAAAAAACGAAAAGAAAAAAAGATCAGATGGAAATGTGATCTGTTCATGTCAGAGGGACAATATAGAAACTCATCAAAACCTGCAGAACTGGGGGAGGAAGAGGAGAGGAGGAAGAAGGTATATGGGGTATAAAAGGTGATGGAAAAAATAAAAAATAAATAAATAAAAAAACCAAAACAGAAACCCACAGGAATGGTCTAGAGTCACAGCTTCCTGAAGCACAAACACAAGGAGCTTCTGTGGGCTCTAACATGAGGATGGGGGCCCTCCTGACACAGGCTGTGTCTGTGGAAGCTCCCGTCCACCTTGGCTGGTGTGCAGAATGAGCCTCCTCTGCGGTGGAGGGCAGGCCTTGGCAACTTCCCGGGCTGGGCACAGTGGATGCTGATCCCCCGTGTTGGTGGAACTGTGGGCCACAAAGAGTCTCCTCTGCCTCTTCCGCCAGGTAGGACAGTGGCAGGTCACACCCATTCTTCGGGCCAATGTTACTAAGATTCTCCTCTAGCAGCTTTGGATCCACGTGTGGCACTTAAACATCAAATACAAAATGATATACACAATGTGTCCTCAACTATGTTAACAGCAATTCATACAAGGAGAAAAGAAACCCTGAAAAAGGAACTGGCATTTCTAAGTCGTGGGATGACAGATAACTTTTAAATGTCTCTTTTCCAGGCTTTTCTGTGATTTCTAAGTTTCTTCAAAGAAGATGTCACCAAGTGTATAAAGAAAAAATGTTTGATGGTGTGCTGTCTGTCACACTAGCAACTTTGCATTGAATTGCTAAGCCCGCCTCTGGACCCTGCCTCTAAAATTGAGGTGGGCTTCAGAGCCATCCCTCTGCGAAGTCTGCTGTAGTGAATATCTACAGTTCGGCCTGCCCATCATCCATGGCACCTTCATTTAGTAAAATATCTTCCCTTCTACCCCATCCTCTGCTATGGGGTCCCACCAATACGGTTGCCCAGTCAAGGGGCAGGGCACTAACCAAAGCTGGCCAATCGGCTTCTCTTCTGGGAATTTGATCTTTCAAAGACTGAAGATTGTTGAAGCTGATTCATACTGAAGTGGATCCAAAGAGACTATACTATACTTTCGTTTCTGTCCTATTCTGTCATTTTCAAATTAGTTCTTCAGCTTTCCTTTGAGTACGTGAGCTCTCCATATCCTTCCAATAGACACCTGCCTCTCTTAAGCGACCCTGTCAGCTTCTGATACTTCTAAACAACAGCCTGTGCCCCCAGACCAGTCCAAGGAGGACCAGTCCAGGCAGAACTGATAGGTCAGCTGATACACCGTAGACTTGTCCCATTCTAGCCCAGCTCCTGTCTCTGAACCCAGAAGTAGCTGCGTCAAGGCCACCATTTCGGAAGCTCCTATTAGTACAGGACAACAGTGGGGGGGGGGGGGGGGGGGGGGCGGGGGGTGGAGAGGATGTCTGAAAACACCCTATCCATGGACTGTCCCTGGGGCAGGAGAGCCTTCACTGAAGTCAGAATCTCAGAACCTTAGCTTGGAAAAATGAAGTCATCCAGACTAGCTTCCTTCTTTTTTAAAAAAATATATTGTTATTGATTTCAGAGAGGAAGGGAGAGGGAGAAAGAGATAGAAACATCAATGATGAGAGAGAATCATTGATCAGCTGCCTCCTGCATACCCCACAATGGGATCGAGCCCACAACCCGAGCATGTGTCCTGACCGGGAATCAAACCATAACTTCTTGGTTCATAGGTCGATGCTCAACCACTGAACCACACTGGCCGGGCCAGACTAGCTTTCTTTTTAACAGGGATTCTTTGCTCAAGCACCCCAGGCAGATAAGCAAGGAAGAACTGGGGGCTTGTATATGGAATGGGGTGCCCGCTTATTAGTTTAGAAGGACCAGTACTCCTATCACCAAACACACAGGTCCATTCAGACCCCCAACCCCATTCGACCTTTAACAAATGTCTTCCTTCTAAAGAAGGTGAGGGAGAAGGAGCTGGAGGGTGTTGGTAGATCACTCTGACAGCTGCACCCCACAGGAGTGAGTGAACTTGGGGTCCAAGTTGTTGCAGCGGGAGATTGCTCTTGGCTGGCAGGGGCTGAACACACCTCAAGAGGTGATTTCCTTTTTCCTTCAGCAAATATCATGCAGGCATTATTGGGAAGGAGTCATGGGAATTCTATACACCAAGTAACTACATGAGTAAATTTCCTCAGTCAGATTTGCGGAGTGGATGGGGGTGTTAGTGGTCACCATCCTGGTTTGCCCTGGAACTGAACGCTTTCCTGGGATGTGCGACTTTGGTGCCAAAACTGGGGCAGGAGACACAGGCTGGAAATGAGGATAGGAATAGGAAGTGCCTGCGGTGGCCCATCCCGTGTGCCCCGTGTCAACGATGGAGCTGGCTGCAGCGGGGTGCAAACCTGTGTTTCTCCAGATCCTTCGTGACAACTGCAGTCTGACTCTTTCCCCCACTCTCTCATATCTCCACCTGCCCTTCCTCCCCTTCAGACTCATGAATTCTCCAAGAAAAATTGTTAGCTGCAATTTGGATTGTTCTTGAAAACAGAGACCAAAAAACTTCCTGAACTTCCTCAAACTTCACACCGGAATCATTCAAACCTACGAGCACATTTCCACGCCGTCCTACAAAAAGAAGGGCCCTCTTCAGCCACAGACGGTGTCCCACTTAGCGCCAGGGGTTGAGAATTTTATGCTCCTGCTACCGCCCCCACCGTAACTGCCTGACTCTTAGTAGACGCTTACTTGAGTAATAATATTTCACACTTAGTGAGTGTTCAAGTCTGTGCCAGGCTAATTCTCACAACGACCCTCTGAAGTAGGGTCTCTTTATCCCCATTTACAGATTAGAAGACTGAGGCACAGAGTTCCCACAGCAAGTGACAGGGCGAGGGTGCCGCCGGGGCAGTCAGCCTCCGGTCTCTGTCTCTGAAGACCAGGGACCCTTGAGAAGAAAACGTCGCTTTATTCTCACCTGCAAGATGAGAGAGGAATTGGACTTGAACCTTAGGACTCCCACATTCCCCACTTCTGTCACTGTCCACACACCTAGAGCTTGATTAGCTGCACGTTGTGTTGTTCGAATGGAGCGATGTGCTTTCCCGCTCTGGCCCCACCTGTGGCCCGAGGTAGTCGGTCACCTTGTGATGGGTGACTCAGTGCCTCTCCAGCACCTGAAACCCTCTCTCTGCTCTCAACAGCGGAAGTTTTCCTCTCCCAAAGGAACATTTCTGACCAAGGATTTTCCCTCACACAGCATGGATGCCTTATCTTACAGGGAAGCAAGAACTTTCTCTGACAATTCCCACCAAGGAAAATGCGCTCAGAACAAAATGTTCCCACAGAGGCGACCCAAGTCTTTCTGCCCAGGAAGTGGATTTCCTACCTCCAGCTGGGGTTGCTTTTAAGCAGAGGCTGTACCCAATGTTCTGGGTGACTCAGCTTTCCAGGAACATCTCCCTGGAGAGCTGAGGTACATTCAGATCCCTGACTCTTCCTCATCCCTGCGAAGCCCAGCAGAGAGAGAACAAGGTGGGACTCCCAGCGCCAGGAGCTAGACAGAGGCCAGGGACCAGGGTCCCTTTGGGCTGAAGGTCAGGAGGCCCCAGGAGGAAGGGAACAGACCGAGGAGGGAGAGCTTGTGGTACCGGTCTTCTTGCTTTCATTCAGTTGTTCTCAAACTTCTTATTCTTAGGACCACTGTACCCGTAATTATCAAGGGCCTCAAAGAGCTTTTGGTTCTGTGGGTTTTACTGGTATTTACTATATTAGAAATCAAAGCTGAGAAATATACAGAATATGTAATCATTTAAAAATAATAATAAACACAAGTAATGTTTTTTATGGGAAGTCTTTTCAGAAAACAAATGTTGGGAACAGTGGCATTGTTTTACATTTTCACAAATGTGTTTGAAGTCCAGCTCCATAGAGGACAGCTGAAATATCTCCTCTGCCTTCAGTCCATTACGACCTATCTTCTGTTGCAATATGTTTGCCTTTTAAATATATATATTATTTCAGAGATGATTTCAGAGATGAAGGGAGAGAGAGAGGAGAGAGAGATGGAAACATTAATGATGAGAGAGAAACATGGATCAGCTGCCTCCTGCACACCCCACACTGGGGATCGATCCCACAACTCAGGCATGTGTCCTGACTGGGAATAGAACCGTGACCTCCTGGTTCATAGGTCGATGCTCAACCACTGAGCCACACCAGCCAGGTGCAATATGTTTGCTTTAAGCATAAAAGAATCCAGCCTTACACAGATGTGGAGTTGAAAAAGGAAGGACCGCTCAGACCCCTGAAAGGGTGGGGGGATCACATGTGGAGAACCGCTGCTTTAGTTCGGATTCCGGAAGTTGCACGGCACTGTGACGCCACAAAGCAGCAATAACTAACCTCTTCCTAAACCATTCGATCTAGCCTCACATTGCAGAACTCTGTTGTAGAGCCTTTGGGGAGCCTGCCTATGCACTCACCCCTTCTGTAAGAATTGAACCCTCTCCCACCCGTCTGGGGAAAGGAGGGGAGGACTCTGGCTGAAGTCCTCCTAAGACAAGACCTGCCTCCACCCTGGGCATAAATTTCTGCACCAAGATATTTATGGGTACAAGAAACCCTCTTTGTACCCAATGTTCTGGGTGACTCAGCCCAACAGCAGCTGGTCAGCAGGTTCCCTGCTCTGGGACTTTGGCATTGGGGGACGTGGACTATGGGAGTTTGAACTCAGAAACAGAGGCTGACATGGTGGGGCCCTTGGTTCTTCAGGGCTTCTAGAACCTGCTTGGAAGCTCTCAAATGAGGAGGCTTCTGTTTCCACACATTGCTGATTGAGTATCTCATTCATTTGCTCTTCTAGCAAACATCCAAAGGCCAACAGCAACCCTGGAGCTCAGGAGCAGGAAGAGTTAAAAGTTCCATGTCCAGTTGTGAATGATGTGTGTGTGCACACCTGTGGGCGTGTAAAAGAAAGGGAGACGTTTATTTGTTATGAGTGAAACTTTAAAAACCTCTGAGGCAGGGGCCTGGCTTCCTGGAATGGTGAGTCCTGTTAGGGTCCATTTGCTTCTTGAGAAAGAACTCACCACCAGGAGCAGGGAGCATAGTCTCGGATTCGAGGGAAGCCTGGACTCGGTGCAGCATGGCGTCCGTCTGTGGCTCCATCTCCCCTGCCTAGATTCATGTTGCAGTCTTAAGTATGGGGAGAGGGCCAGGGTGCATGACAGCAACACCACACAAAGCCAGAGCGCCTTTCCTTAGCTATCCTGTATACTGAGGGGTTCACAGCAGTCTTCATCATGATGAAATGTGCTAGTTTGGTGCGTGGATCATTATGAGCCAAAGGCAATCAGGACCTGGAAGGACAGCAAAGGAAACCAACCAAAAAAAAAAGGACAATCCCCTGAATGGGAGAAGATATTCGCCAACGATACATCTGATAAGGGGTTAATATTCAAAATGTATAAAGAACTCAGACAACTCAACACCAGAAAAACAAACAACTCAATTGGAAAGTGGGCAGAAGGCCTGAATAGACACTATAGACTCTTCTCCAAGGAAGGCATACAGGTGGCCAATAGACATAGGAAAAGGTGCTCAACATCACTGATCATCCGAGAGATGCAAATCGAAACCACAATGAGATACCACTTCACACCTGTCAGAATGGCGATCATCAGTAAATCAGTAAACAACAGATTCATGTTGCAGTCTTAAGTATGGGGATGTGGCGTAAAGGGAACCCTTGTGCACTGTTGGTGGGAATGCAGACTGGTGCAACCACTATGGAAAACAGTGTGGATGTTCTTGAAAAAATTAAAAATGGGCTTGCCTTATGACTCAGAGATTCTACTTCTGGGAATATATCTGAAAAAACCCCGAAACACTAATTTGAAAGAATATATGCACCCCTATGTTCACTGTAGCATTATTTATAATAGCTAAGATTTAGAAGCAGCCCAAGTGCCCATCAGTAGATGAGTGGATAAAAAAGCCGGGTACATTCATACAGTGGAATACTACTCGGTTGTAAAAAAGGAGGAAATCGTACCCTTTGTGACAGCATGGATGGATCTGGAGAATATGATGCTAAGTGAAATAAGCCAGTTGGTGAAAGACAAATACCATATGATTTCACTTATTTGTTGAATCTAATGAACAAAACAAACAAACTGCACTCTGATAGAGAGAACAGACTGGCAGCTGGGTTGGGCGCCTGGGTGACAAAGGTGAAGGGATTAAGCAGCACAAATTGATGGCACAGAATAGTCACAGAGATGTAGATTACAGCATAGGGAATACAGTCGATAATATCGAGATAAACAGGGATGGGTGAGATGGGTCCTTGAAGTAGTGGGGGGACCACTCTGTGAGGGACATGGTTTTCTAACCACTGTGTTGTAATTCTGAAACTGATACAGAATAATACTGAGTGTAAACTGCAATTGAAAATTCAAAAATAATAAATACATACCCAGCAGATTCAAGAAGAACTTTTACCGCCCCCCCCCCTTAACTGCTTAAGAGAATTTAGGGAGGGATCTGACCCAGAAAGAGCTCTATCACCAGAGATAATTTTTATTGGAATGACCCAGCTGTGTGGCAGGACACATGTCTAATTACCAACACCTGTTCTTCTAATCGCCCTATGAATTACCTTCTCCCCTCCCTCAGGCCCTCTCCTGCTTTTTAGCTCAGGATGTAATTATATTTGTTTTCTCCTGCTAATTCAATTATTCCACCAGACAAAGACCCTAGAAGGGTGGCAGGAACATATTTCCTCTCCTAGGACAGTAATGGTAGCTGCATATCCCAGACAACATTCTAGGTGCTGGTCCTGCGTTTGTGCATTGAGTCTTCCCTGCTGACCCTTTGAGGTAGGTGCCAACATTGTGGCTTTTTCACAGGTGAGAACAGAGCAGTGAGGTCTCCACGGTGCCCAGGGCTCAAGTCCCAGACGCAGAAGGCGCACGATGCTGGCCCTGTGGCTCCAGGCGCCACCACTACCCACCTCTGCGGGCTGCCTGCTCCCCTGTGAGCCCTCCCATCACTTCCAGCGGGAGGAACAGTGTATTCCTAGAAGCTGGCACAAGGATTTCTCTTAGGGAGGAAATTCTCTCATTTCAAAAAGGATGGACAGAGAGAGGGACCCAGGGGAGTGAACCCTGAGGGGACAGGGGCTGGGCAGCCCTACAGCTCATGTCCTGAGCCTTAGACACCAACCAACAGGACCCGTGGCCTCTGGGAGAGGAGTGGGAGGAGAAGGAAGGTGAGACGCAGGCGGGCGGACGTGTTGGGGGGGGGGGGGGGGCGGCAAATCCCACAGCGGCAGGAAGGCCTTCTTTTACTGAGTGTAAATTTTACTGAAGAGCAACATCTACATAGAAAAGTGACACCTCGGTGTACAGCCTGGTGGGTTTTCACAAGGCAGCCAGCACCTACACTGGAAAACAGGGCATTCGGAGTAGACCCTGGTTCCTCTGCTCTGCTGCACCAAGTTCTAAGTGATGCAGGCTCTGCCACCACGTCTCCCCAAGGCTCCTGGAGAAAGACAACTGTTTCCTAACCGCTGGCTGTGTGGCTCACAGTTGCCAGGTTGAAGACTCCTTCATTCCCCAGGATTATAAGCCCTTCTTCCCTTGCTCTACCGTGGCAGAGGGCTTGAAATGCCCACACCTACACTGCCCTGGACATAAATGGACATGTGAGCTGTGAGTTGGTCAAGACAGGGACGGCAACCTATTTGAATAGACGTATGATGATGTCACCGAAACACTGCCTGGAACATGGAGCTGTGACATGGCTTGTGTCTCCTGCAAAATCCCTACGTTGAAGTCCTAACCCCCTCCCTGTGCGAATTGGATACTGGGCCTTTAACGAGGGAATTAAGGTCAAATGAGGTCATACTTCAATAGGACTTTCGTCCTTAAAAGACTGGGAGAGACAACTGTGTGGCGCACACACAGTCAAGGCCAGGTGAGGACTTGGTGGGAGGAAGGCCATCTGCAAGCCAAGGACCAGGCTGCTGAGAAACCAGCCCTGCCCATGCTCTGATCTTGGGCCTCCAGTCTCCAGAACGGTGAGAAAATCCTTTTCTGTTGTCTCAGCCACCCGGTCTGTGGGATTTTGTTGGGGCAGTCGGAGCTGAACTAAGACACATGGTTAGGACCCAGCCTCTCACTGGGATGACTGGCCAGCAGTGGTGATAGATCTGTGCAACCAGCTCTCCAGGGACAATGGCCTGATTTACAGGTTTGCCAATTACCATGTTGTAAATACTCTGACTGTGGCTGGTTTCAGGCTATCAGTGTGGCATCATTGAGTGTGGGGTTAGGGCTAGTGTGCACCTTGGACTCTCATACCACTGTCTGTCAGCCAATCCCAGGAGCAGGCATCCAGGTTGAAGACTCCTTCGTTCCCCTGCCTGTCCCTGTCCCACGGGGATGCCAAGGTGGCCACTTGGTGCTGTGGCTGTAGATCCTGCTGGAAGACATCCTTTGAATTAGGGACTGTCCTGAGGTGGCTGGAGCAGGCTCGTGCCAGCATGAATTGCTGATGGTGGGCCTCTCCCCCCAACCTCACGCTCAGTGGCATCACATGGGTGGCTTGAAATTGGACCATGGAGGGAATATTCACTTGAGGGAAATCATCAAACGCTACAAATCAGGGCTTTTTCTTACCCCCGTCCCCCGCCCCCCCCCCCCCCGTCCCCCGCCCCCCCGCCCCCCAAGCATCTTTTACAGCACACAACTGGAAATATCCCTTTAAAAAAAAGAGAGAGAAAAAAACCCTCAGCAGACCCAGCAGCTTGTGCAATCCCAGTCTTCTCCATCCCACCCTCCCCTCATCCCGGAAGCTCCTGGCGTGAAATGGGAGCAAAACAAATGTGAGCCACACAGCCTCCTTCGAAGGGACGCCTTTCTTTTCCGGCTCGTCGGTTGTGGTCCCTCGTTAAGACATCTGGTGGCCTGGTGGCCGCAGGGCTGCAGGCTCTCCCAGCACCCGCCACGCGATGGCTCCTTTCTGTTCTTTACATCGACTTCTCTGTGGGTTCATTTCTAATCACCTCCTGATCCTGCAAGCGGTGCTGTCTGTTACCCGGGAGGGCGGCGGAGTGGGGGTGGGGGGGGGCGGTGAGAGGGGGGCTGCTATGAATACAGATGGCAGGGCTCAGCCTCCAAGGCACTCCACCAGTGACACTGGGCTGGGGCCCAGGAATCTGGATGTTTAATCCGCCAGCCAGATCCAGACGCTGGGCTGGGCTGGGCTGACTTTTGGAAGCCACTACAAACACATCTGTGGACGTGCCGGCTTCCCTTCGGCAGCGTCGGGGAGTCTGAACCCAGCCGGGAGGCGGCCGCAGGCTTCCCGGTTGGCAGGCAGCACCTCCGAGGGCTTCTGTTCTGTCATCCTTCAGCCCACAGGACGCGGGAGTCCCGGGGCCGTTCTCGATGACCCAGGGACACAGCCGGACGCTGAGGCACAGGAGGGGGTGAGCCGATGAGCTGCCTCGCGGAAAGCGTAATTGCACAGCATTTTCTCATTTGTCATTTCCCAATGAAGCACCAGGCTGCCAGGGGAGCTCCGCTGCGTCCAATCAAAGGGCAGGCTCACCAGTGCAGAGTGACTCAGGGTTACACCCTAACCCCCCCCCCCCCCACAATGAGTGGGTGTCCCCCTCTCACTGGCTCCCAAACTTGGGATGCAAATGACCCCCGGGCAACTGTGAAAAGGCCCATTGTCGGCCCCTGCCGCCGCGTTTCTGTTCCCGCAGACCCCGGGTGGGCCTGGGAGTCCCTTTGTTAACAGCTTGCTCCTAGGGGATTTATTTGACTGAGCTCGTTTTACTGAAGCCAAAGAGGTTTTCCTGCAAAGTCTCATCTTGAGGGTATTAGCATCCCTTCAGGCAGTGGTTCTCAACCTTGGCTGCACATTAGAATCCCCTGGGAATCTTTTTAAAAATCCTGATTTCTGGGCCTCATCCTCTGGAAATTCTGTTTCTTTGTTACTAATGTGGTGGCCCCACCCCATCACAAAGAAACAGAATTTCCGGAGGACGAGGCCCAGAAATCAGGATTTTAAAAAGATTCCCAGGTGATTCTAATGTGCAGCCAAGGTTGAGAACCACTGCCTGAAGGCATGCCTCTGGGGTAATCATGAATCAGCCTTTTCCTTAGCTCTTTAAAAAATAAAATAAACACAGTGCCGAGTTTGGAAAACAAACCATGCCCTTCAGCTGAGGCAAGTGTGCGATGCCGGGGCCCCGGGCCGCCACGCTTCCACTCAGAAACTGGTGAGTGACAAGGGAACGTCCCCAAGCAGGTGGGCTGTTCCCTCAATGGATAGGGGGGGGTGAGGGGGGCGGTGCAGAAAACCCCTGCAGTAACCGATGGATGGACTGTCCCCCCACCAGGGTGAGTTCAAGGGATTTCTTTTTGTGAGGGTGATCGCCAAACTCAATGTCTTCATTCCTGAAATTATATGCGTGTTTCTTCTGAGAAGAGAGCGAACGGGAACACAGGCTCCCCTCCCCGCGGGGAAGGCTGCTTCGCTGGCAGGCAAGGGGCTGCCCGGAGGAGCCCATTTTAATTTCCCTATGAAACCGGCTTGCGAAATAAAGGCATAGACTGACAAGTATTCCCAGCCAGCTGTGACTTAATGAGCACCATTCAAAGCCTGGAACCTGCTAGCCACATCCATATTAATATGTCTGTGGAAAAAGGAAAAAAAAAAAAACAACAGAGGCAGCGGCAAACGGCGATTCCTAGTGTTTGAAATGAATTTGAAATGATTAAAATGGCCAACGCCGGTGAGCATCAGCTGAGGCAGCCCAGCTGTCCGCCCGCCGATCCCCAGTGCCCTCCTCAGAGCAAAGGCAGGAAGGAACTGTTTTCACACAGTTCAACCCCCCACCTCCCCACCCCCCCCATCCCTCCACCCCCGCCCCCAGTCCTGGGGCAGGTCAGCCCGTCTAGCCCGAAGCCATCCTCACCGCCCAGCCAGGCACACCGCCCGCCCGCCAAGGCTGCTGCTATTTTGAATTGTTTGCTGCAAAACCATCCAAGTCGTCATGATCGTAAGAGTCGTTGTGATTCTGATTTCCCCCGTCCTGAGCACGTGGGAATAATAAAAATGTCTTGTTCCAACATTTTGAGATCCTAAAAATAAAAAGTGCAGGGGAAGCCCGCACTGTTGACAAGTACAAGGCACAGGGAGGGTGGGGGTGGACGGGGAGACAAAGGGAAGGCAGCCCCAAGAGAAACCTCAGTCTGCGTATTTTGACATTCAATTCGAAATAGCCACCTGGTCAGGCTCCGGGAAAGGCCCCTGGCCGATGAGCCATTCCTGTAGTACCTCGGGGGTGGGGGGGAGGCCCTCTGGTTCTGGAGAGCGGGGCTTCAACACCCTCACGGTGAAGGTCTTTGGGTCCCCGTAGGCTTGAACACTGCTAGTGTTTGTTGTTGTTATTGGTAGTGGTGTGTGTGTGTGTGTAACTGGTGGGCCGTCATAATTCAGAGCAGGGCTTTCAAATCAAACAAAAATCCTGGGCCTCCATTTTTTTTATCTGGAACTGCAACCGAAATACCAATCTCATTGGGCATCCTATATAATAAAAGCTAATATGCAAATTGTCCCCTGGACCAGGAGTTCTACCGGAAGTTCGAACAGGGGGAGGGGTGGACCCACCAACCACCAGTGGCCCTGACTCCTCACCCACCTCGATCGGGGGTGGGGCCGGCCTGCCAACTGCCCGCAGCCCCTCCCCCATGCAGCCCCGATTCGGGGTGGGCTGGCTGGACCCCACCCATGCACGAATTCGTGTACCAGGCCTCTAGTTTTCGATAATTAAACAAGAAAATATGTGTGCATGCCGAGACTCAGGGCCTGGCACAGGGTGAAGATTTCTGATACTATCTCTGACGTGTCTCAGTGGCATGAAGTTGCAGGTGATTCCTCATTTGAAAACATTTTCCGGCACATGTTGGCTACTCAGAAGTCAGCGTTGCAATTCAGTGCCTGGTTATGAAACTCTGACAGTGTGACAACCTTGTGAAAAAGGGCAAAATATTTCACTTCTGCTTTCATATGATGCTCATGGTTAAATCTGGATAAAGGATGCAACCCAGTAAGTCATGTCTGAAACTAGGAGAGGGGATTAACTATCACCCTCATCACTGACTACATTCTAAAACTCACCAAGAGTCCATGGATATCGTGGGAATGGAAGTGACATAGTTACCAGCATGAACAGCAAACCCACTTTCCCGAGCAGACCACAACTAGAATCCCGAATTGATCAAATCCTAGCCTAATGACCGGACCTAGCCTCAGTTTTCTCATCTGTAAAATGGACACAATAGCATCTGCATCCCAAAGGGATGGTGTGGATTTAACAGGTGGAGTCTGCAACGTGCTTAATACAGAACCATGCGTATAACGGCACACTCAACACGTGCTGGTTCCCTTCTCCAACCCGGTGCAGGGACTCACACCCTTCCATAGCCCTGAGGCCTGGGGTGCTTAGCAGTCTTTTAAGCCCTAGCAGATTGGACATTTTTCATTGCCATCCGTTATGGGTTGAATTTGTCCCCCCGAAAAGTCCCAACCCCAGTACTTCAGAATACGATCTTATACGGAAATAGGGCTTTTACAGAGGAAATCAAGGGAAAATGAGGTCACTAGGGCGGGCTCTAATCCAATCTTGCTGGTATTCTTATAAAAAGGGGAAATCAGAACACACAAGACGACGGGAAGACACACGGGAATGCCACGTCAAGACAGGTGTGGAGTGCTGCCTCTGCAAGCCGAGGAATGACGGAGATTGCTGGCGCACCACCAGAAGCTAGGAGGAGGCAAGGACAGATTCCCCAGCAGGTTTCAGAGGGAGCATGGCCCTGCCGAAAGCTTGGTTTCAGACTTCCGGCTTCCAGAACTGTGAGCGAATACATTTCCGCTGTTATGAGCCATCTAGTTTGTGCTAATTCGTTAGGGCAGACCTAGGAAACTATTACACCATCCATCTTACAGAGGAGCCTTGGTTATTCGTAGAATAGAAATGAAGGTTTGGGAACCAGGTCAAAGTAGGGGTGTGGAAACCCAGCAAAGGGTTCCTCTGGGGTGAACTGAGCAACCAAACCAAAAGGAGGAGGTCATTCGGCTTTGAGACAAACGAGCACACACTCCTTTACACGCGAACCATTGTTTTTCAAACTACCGATGACCCTTCAAAACATGAGTTTGAATTGCATGGGTTCACTTCTATGCAGATTTTTTTCAGTAAATACTAGAAATGTATTTTCTCTTCCTTATGATTTCTAAATAACATTTTTCCCCTAGCTTATTATTTTTAAAAAAATATATTTTATTGATTTTTTACAGAGAGGAAGGGAGAGAGATAGAGAGTTAGAAACATCGATGAGAAAGAAACATCGATCAGCTGCCTCCTGCACATCTCCCACTGGGGATGTGCCCGCAACCCAGGTACATGCCCTTGACGGGAATCGAATCTGGGACCTTTCAGTCCGCAGGCCGACGCTCTATCCATTGAGCCAAACCAGTTTCGGCACCCCTAGCTTATTTTTTTGTAGGAGTACAGTATATAATACATATAACAAACTAGATATGTGTTAATCGATGCTTCATGTTATCAGTAAGGCTTCTGGTCAACAGTAGGCTATTAGTGGTTACGTTTTGGGGGCGTCAAAAGTTATGCTAGTTTTTGACCAGGAATCAAACTCCTGATCCTCCGGTGTGTGGGCTGATACTCCAACCACTAAGCCACAGCTACCAGGACTTAGCTTCCATTTTTGACAAAAATTCATGGAACTGGCAATAGTTAAGTTCACAACAACAACTGACTCTACTGGTTCAGTAACACATGATAGATTCAAGGGTTTCCTCCACGTAACAGCTGATGAGCAGTATAACGAATAACCATAGGTTTTCAATGCCCTGAATTTTCGCAAGCTTTGTAAATTTCCCCAACTAATTATTTTTCTGCTCCACACATATTATTTTCCCCCCATCATCATTTGTAACACATCTTAGCAGATTCCACTTCAGGTTGTACTGAATTCATTTTCTCAACTTTTTGGAAAATATTCTCACTTTTAGTTGTTCTGTACAGACTATTCATAGAGGCTAATTCTTTAGCCACTTCAGAGTTGGCATCGACTTCTCAGATTAACAATTGAGTATTATCTGTAACATCTATCAACTCATTATGGGCCAAAGAAAACCACTCAAAATCATTTGTTTGTTTTTTTTTAATTGACTACTAATGTTGCTTCCAAAGTCCTCAAATCTTCAAGTAATTTAAGAAAATCTAATAGACTTAAACATGTTCATTTTCTCTGGACATATTTCCTTGGCTGCTATAATCAAATATCATCTCATTAACTCGCCATTAATAAATGGCACTCCGTGCTTGGCTAATGATGGGCCACTCAAAAATGAGCCACTTTGGTTGCAGCCTCCTTTTCATTTTTTATTTTTGTGAAGAAATTCTGTTGTCATGAGATATGCCATTTTAAACTCTGTAATTTTTCTGATTGTTGCTTTTCTGTGACTTTGGGAATATTGTGATGTGTGTTTAGTCTAGTGATGTCGATGCATACTGTATTCTTTTAGTGTAGCTATAGAATCACTACATGCTTTGCCATCGGGTTCAATATCAAAATAATCCACACTTCACTGTGTCTAAAAATGTGACATTCCAAGTCCATTTTTCCCTTTTTGTTTTGACATGACAGGTATGCACATATTATAAACATATAAAATAAAAAAATACCTATGAATGCCACCACATAGTGATAGAGTTGACTCTCAAAATACTGTCCAGCTGTAACTACCACTGCACCTGCAACTTGTGGTGCACCGTTGCAATGCAATTCTGATGCTACCTGGAGTTAGGTCAGGTTTCACAGGTTAAGGGCACAATTCTCCACAAAACATCTTTCACTTCAGACACCAGTCTCAACCTGTGGGGTTTCCAAGATATCTACCTTTAACTGATTGGCTACAAATTTGGGGGTTCCCATTACTCCCTGAGGTTCAATAATTCACTAGAATGACTCACAAAACTCAGGAAAGTGCTATACTTACGGTTACAGTCTTATGTTAAAAAATACAAATCAGGATTAGCCCCATGAAGAGGGGAGAGAGAGAAATCGGGAAGGTGGCAAACATGAAGCTTTCCCCGTCCTCAGCTGTGCCACTCTCGCAGCACATTGATGCGTTTCAACAACCAGGGAAGCTCACCCATGGTCTGTGTTTAGAGTTTTTATTGGAGTTTCATTATGCAGACATGATTCATTGACTCAATGAGCAAGAGGATGAAGTCAATCTCCAGCTCTCCTCCCTCCTCTCACTGCCCCAGAGATCATGCTGATATCCGCCCCAAATGGTTCTAATCACGTGATTGGTCTTCCTGGTGTGGCCTGTCCCCATTCTGCCTCATCTCATCAGCATAAACTGTCCGGCATAAGTTCACGTAAGTCACCTTATTAGCATAAACCATCAGTAACCACCAAGCATAACAGAAATACTCCTGTCACTTGGGAAACTTTGAACTTAGAAGATACCTCCCAGGAACTAGGAACAAAGGCCAACCCAGTTCTTTACATACAACAGCCACTGGGCAGCACTGTAGATCAAAGAGGGTGCCACATACCATCTGTTACAACTACTCATCTGTGCCATTGTAGCATGCATGGGAGCAGCCATCGCTCAGACATAAACAGATGAGTGTGTGCCAATAAAACTTTATTGTTGGACACTGAAACTTGAATTTCATATAAGTTTCACATGTCATAAATCTTCTTCTTTTGTGTTTTCCAACCATTTTTTTTTCCAAATGTAAAAATCATCTTTAGTTCACAAGCTACAAAAACAGGAAGCAGGCCAGATTTGGCCCATGGGCTCTAATTTGCTGACTCCTCTGTCATCCTGATCGAGGGCTGGCAAACTACAGCCTGTGAGGCGAATCCTGCACACTGACTGTTTTAATAAAGTTTTACTGACACAGCCATGCTCGTTCATTAACGTACTGCCTATGACTGCTTTGGGGCTGCAACAACAAAGCTGAGTAGTTGCAACAGAGACTGTATGGCTTGCAGAGCCTAAAATCTTTACAAGGCAGCCCTTTTGAGAAAAATTTGCTGACCCTTTGCTAGATCAATGAAGGGGAGGAGTCCAGGTATATTGGCTTTATTAGTTCATCTAACCCTGTGAACACAACTAGGTAGGAGATATTATCATTACTTTACAAATGGGAACCCAAAGCTTAGAGAGATGAAGGAAATTGTCCAAGGTCCCTCAGCTTACAAATAAATGTTGACATTGGGGTCAGACGCAGACTTCTGGTGGCTGTTGGCATCCCTTGGGATGTGGCCATATGACTCCAGTCTGCTCTGTGTCACATTGCTTCATCTTCTTGCCTCTCTCTTATAAGGACACGTTGTGATTGCACACAGGATCCCCTTTGCAAGATCCTTAATTTAGTCACATCTGCAAAGACCTTTCTTCAATATAAGGTACACAATACTTAGAGGTTCCAGGGATTACGGACCTGATATTGTTGAGAGCCATTATTTAACCTCCTACAAGGGGTACTGCCCAGACTCTGTGTGGGTATGATAGAGAAATGGGTGCTTTTTCACACTGCTATTGATGTGGAAATGTTAACACACTCCTTTATGGTACGAAAGCCTCAGTTTGCTTCTCCAGATCCACTGTCTACTCTTCTCCATCCTTCTGTGCCCCTGGGGGCTGACGTGTGTGGACTGGCCTCTGGTTTCTGGCTGGGCCCTGCTGATGAGAGTCATGGGCGGACACCGTTTCCCCGGATTCCTCTGCTGACTCTCCAGTCAGGTGACCCTCCCCATACACCATCTCCAGGTCCTGGTGACGGCTCCTCCCTCTCCCCTCCAGTCTAGGGGTGGTAGTATCCCTAGCACTGTACTGTCCCTCGCTGGCTTTATGCCTTTGTACATTGTTCTTTTATTAGATGGCCCTTCATTACCCAATTTTAGCTCTGGCTGGTTTGCTCAGTGGATACTGCGTTGGCCTGCGAACTGAAGGATCCCAGATTCAATTCCAGTCAAGGGCACATGCCCAGGTTGTGGGCTCGGTCCCCAGTGGGGGGCGTGCAGGAGGCAGCTGATTAATGATTCTCTTTCATCATTGATGTTTCTATCTCTCTATCCCTCTCCCTTTCTCTCTGAAATCAATAAAAAAATATTAACAAAAATAAAATAAATTAAAAATTACCCAGTTTTAGTGTGCCATCTGTTTCCAGTCAGGCTCTGTGTGTCAAATCAAAGATCTATTTATAAGAAAGTTAATTGGCAACATTATTTATGACAAAAACTCAAAACAGCCCAAATAACCAAAATAAAAGACTGGTTAAGCAAATTATGATGTCTTCATATAGAATATAAAAATATATTAATAATAATATTGTAAAAGAATATTACTGAAATGATAAAATAGTCAGTGTATTCCTAAGTAAAAACCCCATAAAATTACATGTATAATAATGTCCCATTTTTGCAAAACAAAATTTAATAGGAAAGATTAAAACCATATGTAATGTTATATTTTACTAGAACTATATCAATATGTGCTTATATATCTTATGTATAAAATGTGTGTATTTTGTTATGTATATATGTCATATAATATATATCATATATGCTATGCAATACAATCATACATTTATATAATATACACTGTATTTACATAGATTTATATATAATGCTACTTTTCTAGAGAATTATTTACATATCTACTTGTACGTTTATATCAAACTTGTTTTTTTAAAAATATATTTTATTAATTTTTTACAGAGAGGAAGGGAGAGGGATAGAGAGTTAGAAACATCGATGAGAGAGAAACACCGATCAGCTGCCTCCTGCAACCAAGGTACATGCCCTTGACCGGAATCGAACCTGGGACCTTTCAGTCCGCAGGTCGACGCTCTATCCACTGAGCCAAACCGGTCAGGGCTATCAAACATGTTTTACATAATACGTAAGACATGCATGTTATAGAGAGCATGTGTGTATGTGCATGTGTATCTCTCTTCCAGTTTATTCAGCCCTTTAGGCTTAAAATGAAATTGGTTCTATCCCCTATCCCAAGTTTGTGGAAAGAACAATATCCTGCCCCAGATGTATCCAGATTCTCAGGGCTCACTGCTGCCTCCAGTCTCATTCGTTTTCTACTTCACTGCCCCAGCTCAGACGTGGGATTTAGCCACTTCCCTGAATTTCTCCAGAACCAGCTGCACAAGGCAAATGTGTGTGTGGCAGACTTTTCCTTAGTGTTCGGAGCACCACCTTTCCTGCAGTGAGCATCTCCACGATCCTAGGCTCTGACCACAGTGGGGGCAGGCTTGGCCCTGGCCGTGGGTGGGCGTGGCCATGGTGGGCATGGGCGTGGCCATAGTGGGCGTGGGCGTGGCCTTAGCCAAGGACTTGGCCATAGAGCTGGAGCCAGGGCAGGGCAGGTCCGCTCTCTAGGTTCTTCCCTCTTCAATCCCCTCCTCCCCACCCCCTCTTTACCTCGTGCTCTCCACCCCAAGATTACAAACCATGACTCCCTGATGACTGACAGAATTCAGCCCGGGACAGAAGAGACCAACACGGAGAAACGGAATCGTGAGTCCCTCCCGCCTCATCAGTCTCTAAGAGAAAGTCCTGCGCTTGCAGGCACAGCCCATCACTCGCTTCCCAAGTAAAGTAGCAAACCCCAGCTCTCCCACTTACTGGCTTGTGGTCTGGGGCACGGTTCTTCAGTGCCTCCGTTTCCTTAAATATGAAACAAAGATGCACTGACATTTCATAGGGTTGCTGAGAATTAAATGAGCGAAATGCAGAGCAGTATCTTCGAACGTGGCGATAGGCAAAAGTTCTTAGAGCTAATAATGTATGAAGTGCGTGGGGTAATGTTTGGCAAAAAGTAAATACTATTGAATGTTATTTTATTTTTTCTCTGCAAATATGAATTTTGCCTCACCTCAGCCCTCCCATGAACATGCAGGAACAGTTACAGGCAGTTTGATTTTGAATTACGCATTTCCATCTATAGCTATATCTAAAATACTGGAAAAGAAATTTCAATATGTTGGAAGTGAGATGATGGTATTTATTTTTTTCCTTTTATTTTCCTTGTGCCTTTTCAAGTTTTGTACATTGAGCATTTATTCTTATTTTGCAACTACGGAAAAATGCAAACTTTTTTCATAAGAAAGGCAAGAAAAGCCTCCTGGTCTGTAATGGTGTGGGTTAGAAATCTTCCCCCCGGGTACGTGGATCAAACCCTCAAGTCCAGGCACGGCTCCTTGTTTTTTTGGGAAATGGGTGGACTTGAAAATTAATGATGCCCCGCTGTTGGCATCTCAGGAGAAATCTGTGATTATTTACTGCTCTCTAGACTTGCCATTTCAGCACCTTAAAAAGAAACCAAACAAGGAAAGATTAAAATGCAACACTCGATTTGTTCCTACAAACCAAACTGTTCTAAAAACTTCCCCTTTGACTCCTAGATTGTAAGAGGCTAAACCTGCTTCCTGCCCCTAATTGCTCTATTAATTTAATCTGCTCAAAGTCTCCCCAGAGTGTAAGTCATGAGTCTCGGGGGCTGGTTCTGGCTGGGCTGGTCTCTTCCACAGAGTTGCATGGAGCTGCTTTTCACGTTCCCCTGAGTTCTACGTTGCTAGCGTTTTCCTTCCAAGACGGGTTCCCTGACCCAAGAAAAAGAGCTCTGGTGTTTGCGCGAAGTCACACATTAAGTGAAAGGATCTGGACTCGTTTTCGTTTTCTCCAGGAGAGACACGGGCTACACATTTGTCCTCATTTTCCTGTTTTGGTCCCTGATCATTTCGCTTATGAACACTCAGTAGCTTTACGTTCATCCAGCGTAAATCGGCTCTTTGCATAAAAACAGAACCCAAGCAAGTTAGTTCACTTTCATTTCCTTATCTGTAAAGTGGGGGTAAAAGCATATATATTGGTCCTAGGGCTGCTGTAACAAATGATCACCTGCTTGGGTTAGAAGGAAAGGGATGTATTCTCTCCATAAGTCTAGAGGCCAGAAGTACAGGCCTGAGATGGCAGGAGGCCGACTTCCTCCAAAGGCTCCAGGGAGAACCCTCCCGCTCCGGCCTTCCTGGGTTTGTGGTGACATCACTGCATTCATTCTCTGCTTCCATCACCACATGGCCTTCTTTGCTGTATCTTTCCTCCGTTCCCTTCTAAAGACATGCTTGAAAGTAGGGCCTACTCTAAATCCAGGATGATCTTATCCCAAGATCCCTAATTGCATCTGAAAGACACTATTTCCAGATAAGGCCACACTCAAAGGTACCTGGAGTAATGATTGGGTCATATCATGTTCAATGTCATGAGCTGAAGTGCAAGACCCCGCTTTTACTAAACCACTGATAAACTCACATACACACACACCCTTGAGTGAGAGGCTTTTAAAAAATACATAACTTTTTTTCTTTATTTCAGAGAGGAAGGGAGAGGGAGAGAGAGAGGAATGTCAATGATGGGAGAGAATCATTAATCAGCTGCCTCCTGCACAACCCCCACCAGGGTTTGAACCTGCAACCCAGGCATGTGCTCTGACCGGGAATCGAATCATGACCTCCTGGTCCATAGGTCGATGTTCAACCACTGAGCCATGCCAGCCAAGCTCAAGGATATGTTTTCCATTGCTTTTTAGAGAGAGTGGAAGGGAGGGATGGAGGGGGAAGGAGAGAGAGAGAGAGACATTGATGTGAGAAAGACACATAGATTGGTTGCCTTCTGCATGGGCGCTGACCAGGCCCTGGGATTGAACCTGCAATGGAGGTACATGCCCTTGACCAGGAATCGAACCCCTGACCCTTTGGTGTGCAGGCTGATGCTCTAACCACTGCCCACACCGGCCAGGGCTTAGCTTCCATTTTTGACACAAAAACCACCCCACAACCTACATGCACAGAAATTCTTCCCATATACCAGGCCTCCCTTGCATATTCACGTTTAATTTTAAAACACCAAAATTTTAAAATGATTATTCATAAGGAAAGGCTCTTTTTAAACTATTAAATTTGAAAACAAATCACCCGCCCCCCACCCCCCATCCCTAGTTTTTGTCTGGATATTAATTAGTAGGGGAATGTGGTGATGGTTTCGTGTTCTAGTTACTCTGATTCCCAGTTTCCCCATCTATAACATGAGGATATAATAGTACTTGCTTTGGAGAAGTGATGTGAGGATGAGTACGTTAATGTGTAAAGTCCTTCACACAGTACTTGGCACATGATCCCCAGGAAAATGTTACCTACACTTATGTGTTCCCTCTGCGAGCTCTCCCAGCCACAGTGAATCACTCACTCACTCACTCACGGCTTCTGATTGCTCCCTCCAGGCAAAGAGGAATGCAAAGATTCACCAGACAAGCCCCCAAATGGGTTTTCAACCTGGAGGGAGAGAGACAGGGGCATAGAGGAGGGATGATCCAAAGAAGCTAGGAAGGGGGCAGGGGAAGGACAAGCCAAGAGGTCAATGAACCAGCTTCAGGGTCACGAATTCAGAATCAGCAGCGTGGTCACGTTGCCAGGGCAGTCAGCCCGGAGTACCCTCACGCAGTTCTTCCGTCAGCTTGTCATCCGCTGCCTATTTTATCGCTGTGCTGGTGTGGGGCCTGCCACTGCTGCATTGCGTTGATGATTTCAACATGTGTGTGCCAGACAGGGCCCGGCAGGGAAGCAGAACCACTGTAAGTTATGGGATAAGGAATTCACTGTAGGTGTGCCGCGCCGGCACGGCCCAGGGTGAACCCGAGTGGGGGTGATGAAAGGCTTAGAAAAGACAGACAAGAGAACGAAAGTTGGGTCTCGGTGGGACGCTGCCTCTCTGATGGAGACAGCAACCACGCCCACAAGCGGTGTCTTTATTTTAGAGCAGATGCCACGAGGCAAAGTAAGGGCGTGATCAAGTTGTTTACAACATTCTCATTGGTTTCAATCCCACTCCACTACATGCACCTGAACTCTATCACTCAGGCACGTGGGGCCACGTGTTCGGACCACAGGCTCAAGCTTACAACTACAGCTGTTGGCTATAATTGTGCTGCGAGGGCTCTGCCATCCAAGCTGGGACTTGCACGTGGCAATGAGAGGACTGTGCCCTCTCAGTTGTCCAAGGCTTGAACCTGTCCAAACACCCTGGCCGCGCCCCACATATAGGAAATGGACCTTACATACTTCTGGGAAGAGCTGGGGAGGTCAAGGTCTGGAAAGGGGAGTTGAAGGATCGGAGTCAAGTTACCACCAGTCCTGACTTGCAGGGAAATCTGGACGACCAGGCACCACCAGCTGCTGGAGCAGGATCGGAGGGGGCTGGGGTAGAAGCTGAGGGAGGATGGTTGGCTCCTCATGACAGTGCCTCTGAGCTTCACAGCACAGCATCTGCTGGCTGCGCCCGGGCTGCTGTGGCTGGCAGAGCAGGCAGACAGGAAGAATGAGGGCAAACCAGAGCCTGCTGGCATGTCTGAGTCTGTCTCGCCACCTCTTACCAACAACAACCTTTAGACTGTGGTGCCTGGTTCGTTTCTGCTTCCTGAATCTCACACAGCTTCGCTTTTGGCCCACGCAACCCAGAATCATACAGAGAAAGGAATGCTGGGAAAGAGTTCCCAGGAGAGTCATCCAGCACAGCCTTCCCTGTGGATCTCAGCAAACTGGATACATGACTGGCCACTAATATCTACTTCTTGGAACAAAGAATACAAAACATTAAGAGGGAAACATTATAGGACCTGAGCAAATGGCGGAATCAAAATTTTAGAACAGAGCTCATCATGAGACTCCCACAAACACAGATAGAGAATACAGGTTAGAGGTGATTCTGCAACAACGGGGAAAGGACAGTCTTTTAAAATAAGGGATGCTGGGCCAATTGGATGTCCAAATGGCATAGACATGCATCTTGATCCCCTGTGTCACAACATATGTAAACATCAACGCCAAGATGTAGATCCAAGTGTGAAAAGTAAAACACTAAATCTTCTAGAAGATAAAATAGGAGACCATCTCCGTGATTTTGAAGTCAGTGAAGATGTCTTAAATGGAACACAAAAGAAGCACCACTAATCCCTTTTTGGAGAAAATGCAAAGTACAGATGTTGGATGGAGTATACTAAGTAAATCCAACCACTTTGGAAACCTGTGAGGCTGAGGGGAAGCAGAGATTGACTGCTACCCTAACATGTGCCTTTGGGGATATTGATTGCCTTAAGCTGGTTATTTTTGAGAAACTAAAGACTTGGGAAAAATCTTTGACCTTCTTAACTATCTGAAAGAATTCGGACAGAGGACCTGCTCCAGAAAGGGAGATAGCATCGCAGGTAACTATAGATTAACAGGAACTAGGTACTGTCGGTCGAAGGGAGGAACCTAGCAGAGCCCGTTTAATCAAACTCCCCCCTGTGTCCCATTGTTAAAGATAACCCAGCAAACATTCATTTGCCAAACATTTGCTTTTTCATCTTCTGTAAATTGCCTGCCTGCCTTTTGAAGTCCCAAACCACAACCCCCACTCTCTCCTTCACTCGAGGTGGCATATAAGCCTCAATGGCCTGAACTGTCCTTGTATCTCATATTCCTATGGAACCCCATCTGTGCAAAAGTAATACATTTGGTCATTTTCTCCAGTTAGTCTGTCTCATGTTAATTTGATTATTAGACCAGCCAAAATAACTTAAAAGGATAGAAATTTATTTTTTTCTTCAGTGGTGTTTATTAAAGTTTAATAGAGTCATATGCTATATTCCAGCAATTTCATTTCTACTTACGTATGCAATGTAAATGTATTATGTAGGTATACAAAAAAATATGTATAAGAATGTCTAGGCCTAGCCCGTTTGGCTCGGTGGATAGAACGTCAGCCTCCGGACTGAAGGGTCCCAGGTTTGATTCCGGTCAAGGACATGTACCTTGGTTGCAGGCACATCCCCAGTAGGAGGTGTGCAGGAGACAGCTGATTGATGTTTCTCTCTCATCGATGTTTCTAACTCTCTGTCTCCCTTCCTCTCTGTAAAAAATCAATAAAAAATATATATTTTTAAAAAAGAATGTCTATAGCTGCTTTATTAACAGTCAAAACCAGGAAGCAAGCTAAATGTCCATCCACAGTTGAGCATATAAATCCATTTTGGTAGATTCACACTATGGATGACTATACAGCAATGAAATGAGCAAACCCCTACATGCAACAACAAGGATGAATTGCACAAACATAATTGTGAGCAAAAGAAGCTACAGTGTTTGACTCAAAAAGCTCAAATGGGCAAAACTAATCTATGCTGCTAGAAGTCAGGATAGCCGTTTCCTTCAGGTAGTGAGGGTTAATGATTGAGAGAGAGGAGGGAGGCTTTGGATATGCTGGGCATATTCTGCTGTTTGATCTCAAAGTTGGTTACAATCTGTGATAATTCATTAAGCTATACATGTGTGATATATACTTCCTATATGTATGTTTTACTTAATGTTTTTTAAAGCTTATTTTTAGAAAAACTTCTAAAATATCCTGTTTTATCCATCATCAATCATCATATTTGGTAGTGTTTTTCTTACTTCTCAGTCTCTTTTATCTCTTCTATGTTATTTCCTTTCCCCTTGCTCTAAAAATGTTTTCTTTTCATAATTCTTCTTGCACCTTGGGCTCCTTTGTTACTCAACAACTATTTCTTGAGTACCCACAACATGCCCAGCACTGAGCCAGGCCTGGAGTTTATGATGGTGAATAAGCTAGCAAGGACCCTGACCTCCAACAGGTAATTACATTCTTTCCACCTCCCTGAATTCAGATCTCCCCCAAAGTTCTAGATTAAAGCCAGCTCCTCAAAATCCACTCTCTGTTGCCCATTGATGACCCTGTCTCTCCCACATCCTCATGTGTAAGACCTCGGCATGAACTGGGACGGGTTCCTCCATCTCACACCCCAAGGTCCCCCACAGCCTGCTCATTTCTACGTCTGAAATGTGCGCGCCCACTCCTCCTCCTCTCCAGCTCTGTGGCTTCCGTTCCAAGTTGAAGTCCTTGCTCCTCAGGTAGGTTTCCTTCGCAGAAATAGAAGCCACTGAAGCTAGTTTGAGCAGGACTCGGGTATAGGTGGCTAACAAAAATCTGGACAAGACATCCGAAACAGAGGAACAACACCAACTCTGACCTAGCAGAATCTTACTACCTCTGTCAAGAATTGGAAAGTGACTCCTGTCATGACTGAAGTCCTTGCATCCGGAAGCAAGTGACCCTGGCACCATGTTGCCTCTGTGTCATTCATGCCAGCCAAGGGGACCCTTGTCCAGGAGTTTAGGTGCAAAGAAGTGTGTGAGTTACAGTTTCCAGGTTTCCAACTTCAGTGGTGCAGGTTAGAGGGGATGTTGGTCTGCCAGTCCCCATGTCTCTCTGACCTCCTAGCACAGTGGTTCTCAGCCTTCTGGCCCATTAAATACAGTTCCTCATGTTGTGACCCAACCATAAAATTATTTTCGTTGCTACTTCCTAACTGTCATGTTGCTACTGTTATGAATCGTCATGTAAATATCTGATATGCAGGATGGTCTGAGGCGATCCCTGTGAAAGGGTCGTTCGACCGCCAAAGTGGTCGCGGCCCACAGGTTGAGAACCGCTGTAGCACGTCTCCCGCTTTCCTGCTCTTGCCCATAATTCCATCCTCATTATTGCTTCTGGCTCTGGTCACATCGCTCTGCAGGTCAAAAGCCTGTGCTGACTCATCCTCTCCACTGACTGAGGTTAAAATGCCCTCACCTGTCACTCAAGGCCCAACTTGTTCTCCTGGTTTATGTCCTACCCCACTTCTGCAATTTCCTACAGACTCTGCTCTTTCCCACCTCATGGTTCCGTGCATCCTCTAACCTCCCCACCCTCATGCCCCATTAAAATATGTAACAGCATTCTAGCCCATTCCTAATGTCACTTTCTATATTCTCCTCTGATCCCCTTAACCAAAGTGACCTCTCATTCCTGCTCTACAAAGAGCTCCTCTTACTTGGTTTAGACAGGATGTTTGGGGCTGGAATCCTAGCTTTGCCTGGGCAAGTGAGATCATCCTGAACTCAAAGCCTCCGTTTCCGGCCCGGTCAAAAGGAGATAATGATAGTACCTACTTCACAGGCATGTTGGAAGGGACTGGTCGAGATAAGACCTACACTGCTAGTGCACGCCCTCTACAGATGGCAGTTATCATATTGTCTGGTTTATCTTTGCACCCCCTCACCCAGGTACTGACTTAATAAGTTCTTGTGCAATGAATGGACAAGTCAAACCAAGCAGCAAGGTAACAAGGTGACCAGTGCCAGGGCCCTGGGCAGGGTAAGCTTAGGACCTGGGTATGAGCAGATGAAGAGTTTCCACAGTTCTATCAGGTCAGGAGAAATAAAGGCTAAGAGTCTTGGTAGCTGGGCTGGAACACAACCCCAGGGTGTAGGCCACAGCAAGTTACCTGTGCCTCATGGATTGAAAACAATTTGGGAATGATGTCCCCCAAAAGCCTTTATTTGAAGGGCTCTCATCTCTGTACTTGGGGACGTAGCTGTCAGAACACAGAGAAGTGAAAGGAGGCAGGAGGCCTCAGGTCAGGTGCATTTCCTTTAAAAAATTTTTTTTAATGTATTTCAGAGCGGAAGGGAGAGGGAGAGGGAAAGGGAGAATAGAAACATCAATGATGAGAGAGAATCATTAGGCTGCCTCCTGCATGCCCCCTCCTGGGGATCGAGCCCACAATCCAGGCAAGAGCCCTGACTGGGAATCGGACCTCCTGGTTCATAGGTCAATGTTCAACCACTGAGCCACACGCACCAGGCAGGGCAGGTGCATTTTCACCTGAGCCCTGTGGGTGGAAAATATTCACGACATCTCATGTGCTGCTGGAGGAGTGAAAACTCTGGAGACCCCCTTTGGCAGTTCTTATTAAGTATGAACATGCACATGCTCTATAGCCCAGCAGTTCCATGTCTAGGTGTCGACCCTAGGACACACTCACTCAAGGAGACTCCATCACGGAGATGCATTGCTGCATTGTTTGTAAGATCAAGAAATAAAAAACAACCTGAGTACCTATTGGCAATTGGATATAATTGCCAATTGTATCCATGGTGAATACAAAAAAATGTGCTGCATTTAAAGGTTAAAATACAGCCCTAGCTGGTTTGGCTCAGTGGATAGAGTGTTGTCGGCCTGTGGGTGATCAGGCCAGCAGGGGAGGGCAGTTGGGAGAGACCAGCCCTGCAGGGAAGGGCAGTTGGGGGGGGACCAGGCCTGCAGGGGAGGGAAGTTGGGGTGACCAGGCCTGCAGGGGAGGACAAGGGCGACCAGGCTGTCGGGGGGGGGGGGGGGGGGCGGGCAGTTAGGCATCAATCAGGCTGGCAGGGGAGTGGTTAGGGAGTGATCAGGCTGGCAGGCAGAAGTGGTTAGGGGCAATCAGGCAGGCAGGCAAGTGGTTGGGAGCCAGCAGTCCTGGATTGTAAGAGGGATGTCTGACTGCCCGAAGGTTCCCAGATTGGAGAGGGTGAAGGCTGGGCTGAGGGACACCCCCCCCCCCCCCCAGTGCATGAATTTCATGCACCAGGCCTCTAGTTTAAAGATATAAAAGCCATACTATATATTGCTCAGGGCTACATATATGTACAAGCTTTAAACAATGGGCTGGAGGGATACATGCTAAATTGAGCATTGTAGTTACTCTTGGGAAGAGAAATTAGATCAGGAATCATGAGGACTTAAATTGTATCTGTAATTTTTTTCTCTTTTAATTAAAAAAAACCTTAAAACCTTCAAGGACAAACATTAACAACTGAATTTAGGATGATGGTTGGGATATAAGAACACTACGCTAAATTGCAGAGGTTCTTTTATTCTCAGAAAACAAAAATATGACTACGAGTCTGATTTGGGGTATATGTGTTGTGTTGTATTGTGTTGAGCAGGAAGGCACTGGTGAATAACCTTGATCATGATCCTTCAGGAATATCTATTTTCAGGTGACAGAAATTAATATTACCATGGCATTTAAATGTGAACAACTTGCTGAGGTTCTTAAACACCTTCTAACCTTTTTGACGCTCTGATGACAGCCATGACCTCTTGCCTCTAGGAGGGAATGTTCATATACACAGTTGGGCACATAATTCCAGGGGTAGCCCTCAGGTTAAGTCTGCACTACTATAGGGTACCCAGAGGTTGGCTTTTTATGACCCTCAGAACAGCTGTTAATGCAAGGGAAAGAGACCAGGGAGACTAGTTAAAATGTAATATATAAATACAATGCTCTCTTTGCAGAATGACAGCTTGGAGTGTGTGTGTGTGTGTGTGTGTGTGTGTGTGTACAGCGGCTAAACCTTTTATGAGGTAAATAGGCACCGCTTTTCAAGAGCTTTCAGTTTTCACCCTGAAGTGTGAGTCAATAAGGCAGACCGTTCTGGGAAACTTGAGACGCAGGAAGCACAGTTTCTGCCAGTGTGAATGCCAGCGCACCAGCCCTCAGAATCAGCTTCTCTCAGCCCAGGGCAAGACATTTAGAGAAACCCATCTGGTCTTGCAGAGGGATTGCAAAATCTGCTCTTGCCACAGGGACCACGTGGTGTCCAGCTTGCTGGTGGCCAGCCTCTATCGCCCCTTGCTGGAAGGCCTTAGGGTTTCAGCCAGCATCCCTGAGGGGACAGTTTCCCATTCAGGGCCTATGCTGCCTTTTTTTTTGTCCCCAACCTCAGGCTGGGACTAAGATGGCTTTTTAAACTAAATATTTTGTTGTTGTTGTTGGTCCTCACCATAGGATATTCTTTTTTTTTTTCAATTAAATCTTTATTGTTCAGATTATTACAGTTGTTCCTCTTTTTTCCCCCCATAGCTCCCCTCCACCCGGTTCCCACCACACCCTCTGTCCTCACCCCCTCCCCCCCCCTCCCCCCACCCAGCCACTGTCCTCATCCATAGGTGCATGATTTTTGTTCAGTCTCTTCCCGCATCCCCCACACCCCTTCCCCCCCCCCCAAGAATAGTCAGTCCACTCCCTTTCTATGCCCCTGATTCTATTATAATCACCAGTTTAGTCTGTTCATCAGATTATTTATTCACTTGATTTTTAGATTCACTTGTTGATAGATGTGTATTTGTTGTTCATAATTTGTGTCTTTACCTTTTTCTTCTTCTTCATCTTCTTAAAGGATACCTTTTTGCATTTCATATAATACTGGTTTGGTGGTGATGAACTCCTTTAGCTTTTCCTTATCTGTGAAGCTCTTTACCTGGCCTTCAATTCTGAATGATAGCTTTGCTGGATAAAGTAATCTTGGTTGTAGGTTCTTGGCATTCGTCACTTTGAATATTTCTTGCCACTCCCTTCTGGCCTGCATAGTTTCTGATGAGAAATCAGCTGACAGTTGTATGGGTATTCCCTTGTAGGTAACTGAGTTTCTTTCTCTTGCTGCTTTTAAGATTCTCTCTTTGTCTTTTGCTCTTGGCATTTTAATTATGATGTGTCTTGGTGTGGTCCTCTTTGGATTCCTTTTGTTTGGGGTTCTCTGCACTTCCTGGACTTGGAAGTCTATTTCTTTCACCAGGTGGGGGAAGTTTTCTGTCATTATTTCTTCAAATAGGTTTTCAATATCTTGCTCTCTCTTTTCTTCTGGCACCCCTATAATTCGGATGTTGGTACGCTTGAAGCTGTCCCAGAGGCTCCTTACACTATCTTCATATTTTTGGATTCTTTTTTCATTTTGCTTTTCTGGTTGGGTGTTTTTTGCTTCTTCGTATTTCAAATCTTTGACTTGATTCTTGCAATCCTCTAGTCTGCTGTTGGAACTCTGCATAATATCCTTTATTTCAGTGTATGCTTAATTTCTAGTTGGTCCTTTTTCATAACCTCGAGGGTCTCACTAGATTTCTTGAGGGTCTCACTACATTTATCAGCAGTCTCACCAGTCTTTTTGAGGTTCTTACTAAATTTATCAGCGGTTTCTAGAAAGTTCTTGAAAAACCTTAAAAGTGTGGTTTTGAACTCTATATCCAGTCGTTTGCTTTCCTCCATTTCTGTCATTTGTGACCTGTTTCTTTGTCTCTGCATTTTTTATGCTTCCCTGTGTTGGTAGAGTGGCTTTGTGTGCTAGGTGTCCTATAGGGCCCAGTGGCTCAGCCTCCCCAATTACCTGAGGTGGACACTCTTGGTGCACCCCTTTGTGGGCTTTGTGCACAGTCTTGTTGTAGTTAAGTCTTGATTGTTGTAGGTATCACTGGGAGGAATTGACTTCCAGGCCAATTGGCTGTGAGAATCAGCTGTGTCTATGGTGGGAGAACTTCTGTGCTGAAGACACCCTTATGAGGAAAGACTTGCTTCAGTGGAGCTTTGGTGTTCACTGAGTCTGCCCCCTGAGTGTGTCTCTTATGGATCTGAGGAGTCGTAATCTGGATGGTCCCACTCTGACCACTGGGTACACTGGCTCTTGGATCTAAGGAGGTGCTAATTTAGCCTCTACCTGAGGCTACCCAGCAGGAGCTACGAGGAGATCTGCAGATTCCCCTTCCTTGTTTGGGGTTTGGAGGTGCCCAAATGAGGCCCAGCTGTGAAGCAGTGCAAGCTGCTGTGCGGCCTTGGGCCTTCTCTTGGAAGTTCTGGGTCTGTCTGGCCCAGCTGCAGTTTGTTAGGTAATTTTCAGATTGCAAAGAGCCAGGGCATTCATATGCAAAAGCCTCTGCCGCAGCTTGGGTGGGGCGGGGTCTCAGGGAATCAACTGGGCGGAGCAAGCAGCTATGGCTGATCCACAGCCCTGCCCTAAGGGGCCCCGCGTCTCAATGTCCCGGTAAATGCTGCAAGCACCTCTGAGGGAAAGCCGCCCTCAAATTCCGAGTTCTGCCTGCTGCCAGACAGTCCAGTTTCTCCCTGTATGAGTCTAGGTCCCCAGAGACTCACCCGGAACTGGAGTTCAGAGCAGTTGGGGGCTTGTGACTCCCTCCTGATTAAAAAAGACAGCTGCATCCTCAGTTGCCAGCCCTTGCTGCGTGTGCCTCCGTACCTCTGCACTTCCGCACCTCCTCTGAGTCTCAGTGTGCTTTTCTCTTTCCTTCTAGTTGTAGAATTTCCACTCAGCTAGCCTCCCTGTGGTTCTGGATGATGTCTGTTTTGTCTTTTAGTTGTATTTTTTTTTAAATTTATTTTTATTGATTTTTTACAGAGAGGAAGGGAGAGAGATAGAGAGTTAGAAACATCGATGAGAGAGAAACATCAATCAGCTGCCTCCTGCACATCTACTGGGGATGTGCCCGCAACCCAGGTACATGCCCTTGACCGGAATCGAACCTGGGACCCTTGAGTCCACAGGCCAACGCTCTATCCACTGAGCCAAACCGGTTTTGGCTAGTTGTATTTTTGAATTTGTTGTGGGAGGCAGCAATTTCCGGTGTTTACCTATGCCGCCATCTTGGTTTTCTCTCACCATAGGATATTCTTTCCATTGATTTTTAGAGAGAGTGGAAGGAAGAGTGGGATGGGGAGAGAAAGAGAGAGATAGAGAAAGAGATAGAGATACAGATAGAGATAGAGATAGAGATAGAGATAGAGATAGAAATAGAGATAGAGAGAGTGGCTGCCTCCTGCACATGCCCTGACCAAGGCCGGGGGTCAACCTACAACCAAGGTACATGCCCTTGACTGGGAATGGAACCCACAACCCTTCAGTGCACAGGCCGACGCTCCAACCATTGAGCCACCAACCAAGACACTAAATCTGTTTTTTTATTATTACAGATATCTCCCATTTCCCCCCCTTCCCTCCCCACTCCTTCCAGCCCCGAACCCCCAACCCAGGTCTTCACTATCCTATTGCATGTGTCCATGGACTGTACATATCCTATATAATAAAAGGGCAATATGCAAATTGACCCTAATGGTAGAACGACCAGAACAACCGCTCGACCAGTCACTATGAGGCGCACTGACCACCTCTCGGTCCCTTTCCCCATTGGCAGGCTCTGATCGCCCAATGGTGAAAGGGGAACCAGAGGTGGGTGGTGGGGGATGCAGGTGGCGCCAGGCCAAGGCCCCTGCCCCACCAGTCACCCCACACATAGAAGGCAACCCGTGGTGTGGGCTGGGCCGGCAAGCGAGCGGGAACAGCCGACTTCTCGGTCCCTCCCCCCGGCCGTCAGGCTCCTATTGCCTGATGGCAAACGGGGAACCGGGGTGGGTAGTGGCAGGGGGCAGGGGGCAGGGCCGGCTGCGGGCAACCAGGGAGGATGGCCCTGATTGCAGGCCAGGCCTAGGGACCGAACCTGTGCATGAATTTCATGTGCTGGGCCTCCGGTAAGTATATAAGTTCTTTGGTTTCTCTCTTCTCGTCCCCCCAACCTCACATCGAGGTATGTCAATCTGTTCCATGCTAAATATCTAAATATCCTTTTAAACAATCATTTTGGTATTTAAAATTTTTGAATTGGACTTCTAGCAAAGGAAGGAAAATAGAGTGAATATAATGAAAAGAATAATAATGCAGATTTTAGGTCTGCTGCATCTTTCCCAGTTGATGCAAAGGCCTGCTGAGTGGGGGTGACGAGCTGCCAGCACCCCAGGTGCAGAGCTCCTTGTCAGCATTCCCCCTGGCAGCGCTGTGGCAAACCCCTAGAGAAGGCATTAGGCATTTACAGGCAAATTCATCTCCTCCCAATACCCAAGTCGGATGGAGCCTTAAATATTTTATAAGATCACTTGCTGACAGAGACAGCTGGCATAATGATCCAGGCCCAGACTGTTCTGGAGCCATGAAAAACCTCTCAAGATACACACACATATATACACAGAGTGGGGCAAACATAGGCTTCCCATGGTTAGTATGGAAAAGAATACAGCAATTCATAAATACTGAGATGAGCGTAAACTCTGTGTCTCCCACACTCGTTGGCCAAGGTGAACTGGTTTGGGGTGGGGTGAAGGAAGCCGAGGTAGCTCTACTTTGAAACCCAGAGAAGGAAAGTGACAAGGGGTGGGGGGCGGGGCTCATGCAGAGCCCCCACTCTGCTTATGTGGAAACAAGAATGAGCCTCAACTCTCCTTAAACATCCCACCTGGGCAGATGGGGCAGGTCTGCAAGAATTCCTTGCCTGTGGACAAGCTGTAGTTCCCTGGGCCTCCCCTGGGACCTCCTGCGGGTTCTTGTTTAGAGACCCGACTGGGAAATGCACACGGCCCTCTGGTGCCAGCTCTCTGGGGAAACCATTCATTCCCAAGAACACGCACTTGGCAGTGTTAAGGTCCAGGCGGCAGCCGTACGCTGTGTACCTCTACCCCAGAAGGGATACCCTGGGCACCCCTACCACCCATGGTGCCTTCTTTTTGCTTCTAAGCTCCATTCTGCTAACTTGGATGCTAAGGCAGATGTCAAAGGCTCCTGGAGAGCAGTGGTTCTCAAACGTTGGCTTCAGAGTTACCTGGAGGGCTCACTGAAACAGAAACCATCTGGCCCCATCCCCAGGGTTTCTGAGTCAGTAGGTCTGGGGTGGTGGGAGCCAGCATTTGCATTTCTCGTGAGTTCCCAGTCAATGCTGAGGCTGCTGCTCCTCGGACCAGGCTTTGAGAATCACTGGTCTGTGCTTTGCAGCTCAGATGCCCCTAATTCCTCAACTTGGATCCAATCCCTGAATGAAGCCCTAAACACGCAGCCCTCCTCTACACAGATGATAGGGATGTAGTTAGCCAGACAGAGTCCAAAGTCACTTATAAAGCACCCCTTTCATTTTACATTCAGCAGAACACTCCATTCTAGAGACCACAGAGGGGCAGAGTCTGACATGTACTGTGGTGAGGCCTGTAATGGTTGCATCTGTTCTGAACATGTATAGACTGTTTTTTCTTGTCATTATTCCCCAAAACAATACCATATAACAGCTCCTTATATAACATTTACATTGTGTTCGGTATTATAAGGAATCTAGAGATGATATAAAGTATACGGGAGGATGTGCATAGGTTATATGCAAATGCCAAGTCATTTCATATAAGGGACTTGAGCATGCTTCGATTAGTAACTGAGGGGGTCCCGGCACCAATCCCCTTTGGTTGCTGAGCAATGATGTCCTTCACTTCTGTGGCATTCTTTCCCCAAACCCATAACTTCAGTATCGCCATAAGGAAAACGTGAGACAAACCCAAACTGAGGGACGTTCTACAAAATACCTGGCCAGGACTCTTCAAAGCTCTCAGGGTCGTGAACAGACAAGGAAACGCTAAGAAACTCTCACAGAGCAGAGGGGACTAGAACACGGCGACTAAACGTAATGTGATGTCTTAGATAAGCTCCTGGAGCAGGAAAGGGATATTGGTGGAAATCCAAGTGAAGTACAGAGTTAAGTCAATAATCAGAGACAGAAACAAAATGCCAGGCAGTTCTCAGGCAGCCAGCTTGGCTCCACGCTGCCATCAGGCACTTTAGAGCCATGTCGATAAGAGCGAAAGTTCTCAAACTTGGGTGTGTGGCAGAATCACCCAGGGAGTTAGCCCTGTCGATCCCACCATAAAAGTTCTGATGCAGTAGATTCATGGAATTTGGGGATATGCATATTTTATTAAAACAAGGGCCACTTATTTATTTATTTATTGCCCTCGAAGTATACTTCAATGACATCCTTTTAAAAAAACACACAATATTTTTATTGATTTCAGAGAAGAAGGGAGAGGGAGAGAGAGATAGAAACATCGATGATGAGAGAGAATCATTGCTCGGCTGCCTCCTGTAGGCCTCATACTGGGGATCGAGCCCATAACCTGGACATGTGCCCTGACTGGGAATCAAACCATGACTTCTTGGTTCATAGGTCAACGCTCAATCACTGAGCCACACCGGCTGAGCATCAATGAAATCTTTGGGATTCTTTACTATCTTTGTCCTTTACCACCACACAACTGCAGCCAACCAACCCACTCTGCAGCGTTTCCCCCACTGTCGTCTTTACCGAGGCCTGCCCATCTCCCCCGTTCCTTGTTGTCGTGAAATGTAAATAGGTTGGTTGGTTGGTTGGTTGTTCAGCACAAAGGGCTTCCACCAACTTGACATACATAGACTCATGACAGTTGGATGCAAGTGCACAAAGGTGGGCGTGGTGCCAGGACACTGGCGGCCTCGCAAATGCCCCCTGCCTGGCCACGCGAGAGAGGGACGCGCTCAGCACCTCGTGTGTGGCAGTGGGTTACACGTGGAGCCAAGTGTTGGATGCGCCCCAGCCTCTGCCTCCGTCCATCTAGTTGGTGTCGGGGAGAGAGGGAATATGCATTTTTAATAAGCACCTCATGGGCTTCTGAAATGCCACATGTTGTACACACCACGCGGGAATCCAAATTCTGATATTCTCCTCGTAATTACTACGTCCATCAATAAAATGTGAGTTCCATTGGAACACAGATCTTCTGAAGATGAGAAGATCATGAACTTCCATTCATTATGTAACATCTCTGGCCTATTTGGGGCATTCAGTTAGTTTTTCAATAGAATTCTTTCCACCATTTGACATGTGATATGTGTGAAATGAACAAATACTGAAAATAAGGAATTAATAGGAAGCCTCCTGATCCTAACATCATCCCTTCTGATCATCCCAAACTGGTATAACCAGAAGAGTTTATTTTTACAGCACGTAAGTGGCATTTAGGTCATATTCTTTTTTAACAAAGGCACAGTGTGAACCATGGATGTGTTTGCAGGGTAGAGCCTAGAGGTATGTTGTACTTCTAAATGCATCCGTAGCCTCTGTCTTCAGGTTCTCCCTGCCCACCGTTCCCTCTCCCTGGGACTGTATTTCCAAACCAATCCACAGCACCCATAACACACATTCCTAGTTAATTCCTACTCAAGTCTGAGCTTAAAGATCATGCCTGACCAGTGTTGCTCCGTGGTTGAGTGTTGACCTATGAACCAGGGGGTCACAGTTCAATTCCTGGTCAGGGCACATACCCAGTAAGGGGCATGCAGAAGGCAGCCGATCCATGATACTCTCATCATTGATGTTTCTATCTCTCTCCCTCTCCCTTCCCCTCTGAAATCAATAAAAATATTTTTTAAAAAATAAATAATACATTGAAATATAAAATATTTTATATAAGATATGGGAAAATGGATTCAAATTTGATCTTGGAAAGTGAACTTTAAACTTATAACAATATAATAACCTTTATTATTTATGTATATGTGTATATATATATATTTTATAAATCTTTATTGTTGGAAGTATTACATATGTCCTTTCTCTCCCCCATTGCCCTCTTCCACCCCCTCCCACCCTAATTATACATTTTTAACAAGAGTTAGGTAGTGATTGTGAGTCTGCCCTAATTTTTAGAATGAAAAACAGTTAGTGCTGATTTAGGGCTTGGCAGTGTTGGAGAGGGAGTTTTCCCCTTACCTCTCTTGCGTTCCTGTGACGGGACTAACAAGAAAATTGACACAAGACATTAACAGGAGAAGAAAAAAAAACACAATTTCATTTCATGTGCATGAAAAATCATAAAATTGATGTTTGGGAGTGACTGAAAAGCAGGCAGCTTTTATATATTTTTATACAAAGAAACAATAATTTGTGAGGAGTTGGTTAGGTTTGGGTGCCCATTATTGAGGAATCCAAGCAAAGTTTGGGCTTGGGTAGTAAATTAGTGAATGAGTGACAAGGTTTGTTTATCAGGCTCCTGGGCCCTGGATTCTCTAACGGTGGTGATAAGGATGTCTCTCTCAGCCCTCAGGTACGGGGTGGGGCTGGGGGTGGGGGACCTTTCACAGGGAGGTTTATTTCCACATTCAGGGACACAGAGGAGGATTAAGGACACATCCATCTTACACCAGCCATTTTTTAAGTAACTTTAATTCAAAATGATCAATATGCCAAAACAATATATTTGGGGGCAGCTTACTCTGGGCCCCAAGAGGAGTCCACTTTTTTAAAAAAAATGTCTGGTAGCCCTGACCAGTGGCTCAGTGGTTAGAGTGTCGGCCTGCATACTGAAGGGTCTCGAGTTCAAGTCCCAGTCAAGGGCATGTACCTGGGTTGCAGCATTGATCCCCTGCCCTGGTTGGATGTGTGCAGGAGGCAACCAATCAATGTGTCTCTTTCACATGGAAGTTTTTCTCTCTCTCTGTCTCTGTCTCTCTCTCTCTCTCTCTCTCTCTCTCTCTCTGTCTCTCTCTCCCCCTCCCTCCCTCCTTTCCTCCCTCCTTCCCTTCCTCTCTTCCCCCCTTCCTTCCTACTTTCCACTTTCTCTAAAAATCAATGAGAAAAATATCCTCTGATGAGGAGTAACAACAACAAAAAACCTGCCTGGTAGCACATTTGACAAATATGCTGAGGTCCTTCTTTTATATTTTTTTTCAGCTGCCTCCTTTAATCTATGATTTTCAAATGTTTCTCTTTTGAAGATCCTCTTATGCCCATTATTTCTCCTCTTTAATTGTTAACTGGTCTAACTCTGCAAGACTGTGATTTACCAGTGTTTGCCTGTGATTCTAGCATTTCTCAGACATTCCTTCCATCAGTTTCATGAAACCGTCCATCAGGGGTATTCATGTTATGGTGATGTTTGTGCCCAAACTCACTCACCCAGCTTTTGTGCTCAAGCTGACATTTGGATAATGAGTGTCTGCTCAAGAAGAACTGCCTACTGTTTGTGTGGCTGGCGAACTGGGTGTGAGGTAGGGAGCAGTGGGAAAACCCCTGGACACTGACCAGCTGGAGGCCTTCAGCAAGTAACTGACTTTCGGATTTCTCATCTACCTCGAGGAATCTGTTGCAAGGTTTCCATAAAAACTACATGAGTGAAAACACCTACCGTTATGCCAGAACAGGACCACCCCTCAGCACACACTCACCTTCTTCCTTCGGGGCGCTTCAGATATCCTGGGTTGCCTTTGCTTGATTAATTGATTTGTGCACCGATCAGATTTTTGTCTCGTCGCCCTGTCAAATAAACACAAAACCCGATCGCAGAATTTCTGTGCTGCAGAGAGACAAGAAGGAAAACATTTCTCAGCTTTTAAGACAGGGGTCCCCAGGAATCTAGTTTCCCACTATATAGGGAGATAAGGCAGAACAGGAATGTGAAATATTACATATGCTGAGGATGGTATCGCTGAGACTAAACACAGCTGGCACCGGCAAGGCAGGCAAAGATTTTTTATTCTGGGCCCAGGGATTCTGGAATCCAGCCTTCTTATGTGTCATAGAGAAATAAATAAATTAGACAGTGAAACAGGAGAATTGGCATGTCTCATCGCAGTCTTAAAATTGAATTTATAAATAAAAATAAGAAAATGGAGCAGCTTCCCGGGCTCTTCTGAGGAACTATTGACAAACGTAGGCCTCTACCGAGAGCCCATCCGAAGTGCAATTTTTCTAGCCTATTGTTCTCTGAGATCTTTTTTGAATTCACATTTTAATGCATTTGTTTTTTGAATGTTCTATTTCCCTCCAGAACAAAGGGATTCTTTGAAAAGAATTACATGTGAAAATTAGCTGAGTGGCTTGCAGCCGTTTACATGGGAAATTTATATGCAGTGGCAGTCGTCTAACATGCAACATTTACCTTATCCTACAATGCCCACTACTTCAGTGAGAGCTCAGAGACGAAAGTCACCAGGCAGTTAAGCAGTGAGGGCCTGATTTTATAAAGTGGCACTGAAAAATAACAATGAGATTTGTTATCAGATTAGAATCAGAAGATCGTGAACAGAGGAAGGAACACATTTGAGATTTTAATCTTTGTGTTCCATGTTCCAGCCACATGGTAATGTTATCACCAGAGAAATTTCTCATAGTTTCTCTGAGGTGATATTTGCAACTATTTTCCTGATGTGGGTTAATTTCATGGAAAACTTTCCCAAGGATGAATGATCGTGTCTAAAGGAGAAAAATGAGAATAGGCGGTCTTACTCCTACACACCCTCCTTGGGAACTTTTTAATCAAGAATTGAGCATGTAAGCATTAAAGAAATATGTAAAGAAACTACTGATTGGAGAAAATTTGGGAGGACCAAGACTAGATATTAACCACAGGGCAGAGAAAATCTGAGCTTCCCAATACAGATGTCAGAAAAGATCGGCCTGTTGTCTGTGACTTGCCATTTCTATTTCCCCATGTAAGAGCGTTCTTTGAGGTTAATTTTCTTCATATATAAGTAAACTTTTATAAGTTAGTGAGAGAAAGCTCAACAACCCAACAGAGGACATGAACAGGCAGTTCCCAGGGAAAGAATACAAACAGCTTTTAATCATGAAAAATACTTTTCTGGGCAATTATTAACTCAAAGAAAAAAAAAAAATAGGAAGTTGTACAAGAAATGCAATCTTAGTTCATACATGGGCTCCGCAACAAATAACATTGATGTAGAAATAATAACCTAAACGCTGAACCAAACATAACTGTAAGTAGCTTATTGAACAAGATGCATTTGGAAGGTTTCAGCTGCTCACCTCTCTGTTATGGTAGCTCCCTTTAGCTGCTAAAGTTTAGCAGCTCCGTGGATGAACTAGCAGACAGTATCTGTAACTTTTTAAAGTACTTTTAGGTTATTAATGAATTGCCTCAATTCTTTTCAGGTTACCCAAAGTCCAGTGTAGTCTGATTCCCAATTTATACTTCTCCTCTCCCACAGTTTGGGCCTGACCCAGGCTTGAAGTTTGCAGCGGGCAACAAGTACAGGTAGGGCTGCCAAATAAAACACGGGACGCCCAGCTAAATGTGAATTCCAGAAAGCAACAAATACTTTTAGGAGAACTGTGTACCAGATATTGCTTAGGATGTACTTATGCTTTAAAAAAAGCATTCATTGTGTGTCTAAAATTCAAATTTCACGGGGCTTCCTGTAATTTTATTTGCTAAACCTGGCAGCTCTGAGTGGAGGGTCAGCATCACCTTATTCCACCTTGCTCCCTGTGCTGCCTCTGGCTCCCCCAGACTGAGATGCAGACATGGAAAGAGTAGAAACAAGGGGGAGAGAAGCACCTGGCCTGCGGAGTAGTCATCTGCCATGGATGCCTTCTTTGTAGGTCACACGGCCAAGGCTGACTCGTGGGAGCCGCTCATCACTTAGGCTGTTTTAGCTGTAATTGCCTAGACCTGGACAATGCCTCGTTTGTATGACCACTGACAATTGTCCCCTCAGGGACAATTGTCCCCTAGGGCAGTGGTCGGCAGACTGGCCCCTTGAGTGTGGCTCTTCCACAAAATACCACGTGTGGGCGCACACATACAGTGCGCTTGAAACTTCGTGGCCCATGCCATGGGGCCAAAGAGCTGCATGTGGCTCACGAGCCGCGGTTTGCGACCACTGGCCTAGGGCTTCTGGTTGACTATTCTCTGTTGGGGTCACTTTTTACCCTTCAAGATGGCGCTGTTGTGTAGGGAACTTTTGAAAGCCACCTGTAGGCAGCTGTCTTCCACAGAATCCAATCTGGCCCATAGAAACCACATCCGCACCCCCCCCCCCTCCCCCCCAATCCCTGGAAATGTTGACCAACCTTAACTCTTTGTTCTGCTTCCAGGCAGGCTGCTCCAGGAAGCTCTGGCCTTCAGATTTTTTTTTTTTTTTCAGGTGTGACTCATGCACCAAGTTATGGGACTATTTCCCCAAACTTCAGGGAGCACATATCATACTCTGTGAAGATCCTCTTGAAATCCCCCTCACTCAGTGTAGGATGAATGGGAGGAGTCCTTCTCCCATTGTGCATGGAGGTGGGGTGGGAAACGTAACTCTCCCCAAACCCCGTTGCTCACTGCTGACAGTGCAGGAAGTTATCAGCGAAAGCGAGAAGAATCACTCTGGGGCCATCCAATTTGCAAGCCCTGCATGGATTGTCTAAAATCTCAACTTAGAACATGAGCCTATTTTTCTCAGCTTTGGAGTCTCAATTCAATGTCAGAGAATTAAAAAATCTATTTTAGTTATCTATCACATAACTAAAAATGGCTATATAATCACATCTTGAAAATGACAAGGGGGAAGTATGTGTGTTTGTGTGTGTAGGGGGTAGGGGTTTCCATAAATCACAATTCTTGTTTATCATAACAGGAAAGCAAAAGAGAATGTCTAAAACTGAAAAATTAAAAAGTGATAGTATAAGCATATTACTTAGAAATATAGGTAAAAACACCAGAAGGAAGACCTACGTAATTGAAAAATGCTTGCTTTTGGGAAGTGAGATTGGGGGTTGTAAGTTGAGTAGAGAAAAATACTAATATTTTTCATTATATAACTTTTAGTACTAATTTTAAAAACTGTATTGCTTTGATAATTTGTCTTTTAAATATAAATTTTGACAAAACCACCAAGAAAGTCATTAAAAGAATGAGGCATCAATTGCCTTGGCCAGGTAGCTCAGTTGGTTGGAGCACTATCCGGTATAGCAAAAGGTTGCAGGTTCAATTCACGGCCAGGGCCATTGCCTAGTTTGCGGGTTTGATCCCCTGTCAGGGCACATTTGAGATACTTGTCTTTCTCTGATTGGCTTATTTCACTTAGCATCATACTCTCCAGGTCCCTTCATGCTGTCTCAAAGGGTAAGAGATACTTCTTTTTTATAGCTGCATAGTATTCCATTGTGTGAATGTACCACAGCTTTTTTTATCCACTCATCTACGAATGGGCACTTGGGCTGTTTGATCTCACTTTTCTGTGGAAACTAAAAAAAAAAAGAAAAACCCAAATGAATAAGCAAAACAAAACAGAAACAAACCCATAGATACAGACAACCAACTGATGGTTGACAAAAGGGAGGGGAGTGGGGGGAAATGAGACAGATCTAAGTAATACTGACAGCTAACACTTAGTATTTGATGAGTATCAGGCATAGACTGAATTCTGCACATATATCAACTCGTTGGCTCCATGTGTATTTGTTTGCTAGGACTGCTATAACACAGTACAACAGAAACTTACTGGCTCACAGTTCTACAGGCTAGATGTCAGACACCAAGGTGTCGGCAGGGCCACGGGCCCACTGGAGCCTGCAGAGGAGGTTCCTTCCTTGCCTCTTCCAGCTCTGGTGCCCCTGACGCTCCTTGGCTTGTGGCAGCATCACTCCCACCTTCACACGGCATTCTCCCCACGTGCATGTCTGTGTCCGTATCCAAATTTCCTCTTTTTATGAGAACACCTATACTTTTGAATCAGGGCCCACCCTCATGGCCTCATTTTAACTTGATGACTCTGTAAATACCTATTTCCAAAGAAGGTCTCATTCTGAGGCCCTAGGGGTGAGGACTTCAGCATGTCTCTTGGCAGGGACAACACAATTCAACCCATAATGTCAAAAACGGGACCGGGACCAATGAGGTGGGTGCCGTCGTTAGTAGCATAGTATAGGCGAAGAAAGTGGAGAACGGAGAGATTAGGTCATTTGTTCAAGAATACATGACTAATTAACAGTGGCACTAGAATTTTAATTCTTTTTTTAATCATCACCCGAGGATATGTTTTTATTGTGTGTGTGTTTTTTAGAGAGAAAGAAAGGGGGAGAGAGAAACATGAACCGGTTGCCTCCCATACCCACCCCAACCAGGAATGGAACACAAAACCTAGGCATATGCCCTGACCGGGAATCAAACCCACCACTTTCTGGAGTGCAGGACAATGCTCCACCCGTCTGAGCCGCTGGGCCGAGCAGCGGCACTCCAATTTTAAACCCAGGAAGTCTGACTCCCATACTCTGTGATTTAGCCACTCGACACTCTTTCTCTACATTAGGTCACAAAGCAAGGTGAGAGCAGTGTGTAGAGAACGGTCGTTTGTGTGAAAAAAATTGGGTACCTCCGTCACATGCGTGCTTACGTGTGCACAGTACATCTTTGGAAAACGCCCAAGAAACTCACAGCAGTGTCACCTGTGAGGGGGAGAATTTGGGGACAGAGAAGGGACCCTTTTCTTTTAAATCTATTTTTCAACACGTTGACGTTTGCTTGGGTTCGTTTGTTTGTTTAACATGTACGGGGATTAATTTAAAACACTGAAAGTAAAAAATGAAGGCAGGGTGAATATTCTTTCAGTAAATGCCATCCCCGAGACCGCAGGGGTGACTTGGGTAATATTTTATGGAAGTGTGTGAGGAATCTATTTGGAGGAAATGATCTAACCCCTGGTTCCCAGACAACCTCTTGAAGAAAGACAATTGCTTTAAAGGACTATTTTGGTGTCTGTAGAACTTTGAGTGGTGGAATAGTATGCAGCCACCAAACTTGACATTTGTGTAGAATTTTTAAATGGTATTGGGAAATATGCTTATAAAATATAGAGTGAACTTGTATGGATAGATACTCAGTTACCTTTAAAAATAACACTGAGGGGGGAAAAGCTAGAAGGACATAGACCTAAATATTAATCATGATTATTTGGGGTGAAAGAATTATGGATGGTGTTTATTTTCTTTTTTTGTACTTTTTCTTGTTTCGTCTACGTCTGAAGATAGGATGTAAAACACTTTTTAAAATACTAGAAGTGTTTCTGGTGAGCTGGAGCCATTCCCACATCAACCACCGCCCTATAGGGCTACAACGGGCACAATGAGTGTGCGTGCCTCCGAGAATTTTCTCCTTCAACAGCCAGCTAGGAATCCACTTTCCCGTGTAGACGCATCTCTTACACTACTGCTTCCCTAACTTGATTCCTCAACAAGATTTTTTTTAAAGGAGAACCAGGCGTGAGGTTATTCTGCAAGGTATCAGCTGTCACACTTGGAACTCTGTTAGGAATGTTCTCTTCCAACTGGCCGCAGGATGTGTTTGTCCCGCAGGCCCAGGGTCAGCCACCGACGGTGGGGCCGTCCCCAAAGGCTCCTCGTGCTGTGCGCTGCGCATCTCAGGGCTGGGGTTCACGTCGACTGAGGTGCATAGTGTCTCCTAGTGAGACTCATTGGGGCTGCTCTCATCATAAAACTTGCCTCGTTTCCTGGAGAGGCTTGGCCTTCTTCTCTCATAGCCCATCTCATGTCACTGTCCTGCTGAAATAATATCACTGGTGACAGCTCTCTGCTCAGCTTCATCACAGAGGGGACCTGTCTGCAGGGTGGCTTCCCTGGGGCAGGTGGTGAATGACAGACATCATTAACCATCCTCAGCCCAGCCTGGCTGATTCTCCAGAGAGCTGGGGGTCAGGCCCTCAGGTCCTCGTCACTGGCCAGCAGCACTCCTTAGCTTGCGTTCTAGAAGGGATTTCTGTGGCATGCTGAAGGAGGGCTACTTTAAACATCAGACTGAAATAATTGCTACTGTGAAGTAAGACAAGGGTCCCTCAGGGGCTGGAAACACTGGGATCTCGAGTCCTCCCTCCTTATCAGGCCGGGAGGCACCGCTCAGCCCTCATCACTCTAATAACCAGAGAGATTGACGTAACACTTCCAAGTCTTCAGAGTGTTATTTCTGCTGACGTCCAGGTAATAGAGTGGAGGGGGAAAGGAAGTTACAGGAAAGTTTTGTGTGCTTGATCCCATTTATGTTATGATAATCACAAATCAATAATGATCCTAAATATATAAAGAGGTGTTTGGAGGAATTTAAATATTATCAGTGGTTATCTCTGGGTGGTAGAATTTGGTGCAATTTTTTTTGTTTACTTTTTTATTATAATTCTCGGTCTTATAGAAACTGTTTTTAACCATAAGCATGCATTATTTTTATAGACTAAAGACAAAAAATTAATTTTTTTCCAAAGAGCATTTACACATATCTCTCTCTCTTTTTTAAAAATGTTCTTATTGACTTCAGAGAGAGGAAGGGAGAGGGAAAGAGAGAAAGAAACATCAATGATGAGAGAGAATCATTGACTGACTGCCTCCTGCATGCCCCCCACTGGGGATCAAGCCCACAATCCCAGGCATGTGCCTTGATCGGGAATCAAACAGTGACCTCCTGGTTTATAGGTCAACGCTCAACCACTGAGCCACACCTGCTAGGCACATGCATCTCTTTTGATATGTGTATAACCTTAAGCAAGTTAGCTAACCTGTCTGTGCCTCAGTTTCTTCCATTATAAAATGAAGACAATAAAAGTTCCTACTTCATGAATCTGTGAGGGTGAGATGTGTTAGTATCTGTGAAGTACTTAGAACAGAGCTTAATGCTCTGAACACTGAAATGCTCAAGGCTCTTGTTAGTTTGGTGGTGGTTGATGTTAGTTTTATTATTATAATTGCACAATGACGTCGGCAGGTCAGGAATTACTCAGAACAAAAAAAGCCACATTATTTTTGCAAGTCCGTGAGATAGTATAGTTGGGAAAAAAAAAGATTTAAGTGTATCAGTATACTAAACATCAGGTGGCAAAATGCTTCAGTGAGGTCACTTTCTAAGAGACAACTTTCCAGGGAAAATGTGGTGATTTTTAGGTTAATGAATTTCAAAGAAATGTATGAAGGTCATAATGAACAAGAGCTTCTGTATGAAAAGCCTTTATAAGATAGGCCGTGGGCCACCTGCAATAATTCAGGATGTTTCCTCAACACAGACCCTTGAAGTAAGAATCTGGGAGGGATGTGGGACTGAGTGGTATATAGGAACCCCTTAGGTTTCTGTTTGCAGTGGGGGTCCCTGCCTGCCATGTGTATGTTATAAAAGGCCCGGAGAGCCAAGGGTTTGTAAATGTGCACAGCTCAAGGCACAGGGCTCTCCACGTGGGTGAGCTCATGAGCCTAACCTTGAAATACTAGCTCTCAAGCTCCCCTTAATTCAGCTGCTGGCTCGGATGCCTGTGGCCCCTGCATTCTGCTGATGAGGGCACCTTGACTTGCATTCCTGGTCCAGTCTTTCATCTGATGATGGCGACTGGTAGAGGATGTGGCAGCCCAAGTATGTCATCATTCAAGCTGATGCGAACCAGAGACCTGGGGGAAGAAACCAGTTTATGCCCGTATCATCGCCAGTGACTGCTCAGTAAGGATGTGCCACGACAAAGATGCATTATCATTCCACGGAGAGGAAATCTGTGCTTAAAACGCCACAGTAAATGTGAGCACTTCTCACTAGCAATTTCATGGCTGAAGAGAGGAATTGTTGTCAGCAGCACACACAGATAGATAATGTTTATGAACTCAGCCTCAAGAAGGGCGCTCGTACGTCTTTCTAGCAGCTGAATTGCTTTGTCACTCATTGTCACCCCTTGACAAAAGTAAGCTATCAGAGCCACTGGTAGAAAGCAGACAAAGACAGATTATTCAAAAGGGAGAAGAAAAACCCGTTTTTGTATACATGTATCAGTTCTTACAAAATAAAGACTAAATATAAATATTTTGAAGTACATTCTAGCTCAGTGACCTGCGTGTGCAGGCTCAACATGATGTTATTTTGTTTATTTGCACCGTGCTGAGAGTAGAAGTGATTATTTAGAAAACAATTTGCGACCTGGTCTAATACAGACCGTGGAAAAAAAGCCCCAAGCCTCCATCCCGTTGGCAATACAGAAATTACTTGCCCTTGAAGGGTTTTAGAACAGTTATACCAATGACCGCCTGGGTCAATAAAAGAAAAAAAAATCTTTATTGATTTGAGCCACAGAGCTTCTGGAGGTGGTTTCCAAGATAAACACGCTGCAAAATATTTGCTTGTCAGTATTTGTAGGCTACTGAACGGCATCTCAAGAGCTTGGAATAAGATGGTCCTCTGAGAGCGAAACTACAAAATCAGAACATAATGGCTTGCAGGGGAAATAGTGAAAATCTCCTTGAAGGAGGAGAATGCTGCCCAGGCAGGTCTTGACTATCCTACAAAAAGGATAGAGGGGCTGGAAAGGCTATTCCCCATGTGGGGGTAGAAGCAGGAGATTGTCACCAAGTGGCCATAAATGTTCAGATTCCTAGGCAAGAACCTCCCTAAAGTGAGCTGGGTGTGTCACGCTGTGTGTGCGTGATACCATTAAACATGCAATGAGTCCCTCTCCTCTTGTTCTCATTCCATGTTTATAAGCAATCTCTTGATTTCCCTAGCTTCTCATGTCCGTGTCCCTACAGAGAGATTTTGTATGGAGAGTGCAGGCATTATGTATTCCCCTCACAACAATTATCTTTGATGTTGTAAATGAATTTAATTGTTACTCCGTTTATGATTTGCCTTCCCATACAACTTGACTACAGGGAGAAAATGGGCTCCCCATGCCCACTTAGGTATTTCAGTCTATAATCTCCATTATGTTTTGATTTTGTAGCTTAAGTCTCAGTGGGCACCCTTGTTTCCTGGTTGTTAAAAGAATGCCTTCCTTGTAGCCTCAAAGCATTAATGAAAGCATGTTTGGAGCACACTTCTGAGTAAATTAATGCAGAGGTGTTTGGGTTTTCTAGCTAATCTCATATGCCTGGTTAAGGTGAGCATAACTGACAAAGCTAGGTTTCTAAGCCTGTAAGGCCAAGGACCACCCTCAGGTATCACCTGAGGCTTCTCCCTGGAAAAGCAGACCCTGTGTCTCGAGGGGGACAAAACACACCCCTCTTTCCTTTTCTCCATGAATCTTGGACCATCAATGATCTTCCTGGTTTTCTGGGCTTATTTGAGGTAAAACATTGAGGGATATCTCTTCAAAACAGTGGATTTGGTTCTTGAATAATTGCCCCTATGCTGTTCTTTCTGGCAATAATTAGCCATGAGGACCAAAGGCCTGTGAAGTCCCCTCTTTGATCATGATGACAAATCCCCACGGGTGGCCTGCACAGAAGGGCATGCTTGGGTCGCTATCCTCCATAACAAGCAGTTATGCATCCAGCTGACCCCAAAGCAGTAAAAATATTATTATGATCTAAGCCTAAAGGAGGGGAGGCCAAATTTTTTTTACACGTCTAGCATCCAATGATCTTAAAAATAGATAAGATAGAGCCATTGATAAGGTAGAGTCTCGTGGTGAGAAGACCCCCAAGCGGCTGTTGTCATTGTGAGTTCTCTGTTTTAGAGACTCCGCACCGTGCCGCTGAGTAACATCACTTGGGCACATAACCCCCCTCTCTGATCCCCTCTTTGGGCGTGCCCTGGTTCTTCTCTGCTTCTGGACAGTAGCCCTGTGGCCACAAGACTCTGGAGGTCTCCTGCTGTGAGAACTTCTCACATGCAGCCCTGTCCAATCAAGCTTGTATACTACTTCCCTTGTGGTTTTATCTTTTTCTTTGATCATCCCCCCAATTCCTTAAATCTCCTACGGACATCAGGATAATAGTAGCTTCATAAAAGGAATTGAGAAGTACTCTCTTCTGGCAGAGATCATGTAGAATTGATGTTATATTTTTCCTTAAGCGTTGGGTTACATTTTCCAAGGAAACGCTGAGCCTGGAAATGTCTTTTGGGGATCTTTTATTTAAAAATTCAATGTCCTTAATAGTTATAAGGCTATTCAAATAATCGATTCCATACTGGGTATGGTGGGGTTGTTTTTGTTTTTCAAAAAACCCAGTCCTTTTTCATTGTTGTTTTCTTTCTCCTCTCTTCCCTGAGGCACTGTTCATTTTCTGTCTGTCTTTTTTTTTTTTTCCTTCCCCTCAGACTATTTTCTCTCTGTGGTTCAGATTGGGTCATTTCTATTGTTCAAGCTTCAACCTCACTGATTTGTTCCTCTACCCCCTCCATTCTGCTATTGAGCCCATCCACCGAGTTTTTAATTTGTTACTGTCTTTTTAAGTTTGGTTCTCTTTTATATCCTCTATTTCTTTGCCGAGACCATTTATTTCTTTGCTGAGTCTATGTTTGTTTTGTTTCAAGCCTGTTCTTAATTGCTCATTGAAGCATGTGTACGATGGCTGCTTTAAAATCTTTGTCAAGTGATTCTAATGTCTCTGTCATCCTCGATATTGGCATCTATCTGGTGGCTCCTTTTTCATTCAGTTTGTGATCTTCATGGGTTTTGGTATGAGGAGTGATTTTTAAGATGTGAATCTGGGGTTTGGGGGTATTATGAGGCTTTGGATCTTATTAAAGACCTTTTGTTTTAGCTGGCTTTCTCTGACTTTGTTCTGGCAGGGGCAGGGGGAAGGTTCTGCCTCATGGCTGCCAAGTGGGTGTAGAAGTCCAGATTTCCCACTCGGCTCTGTTAACACTTGATTTGGGGTGGGGGTGGGGGGGGCGGTGCTCTTCACTATGGCTGGGTTGGGGTGGAGGTTCCCGCTTTCGGCCAGGCCTGCACTGACACCTCTCTGGCTGGGAGAGGTAGGAGTGCCTCAGTATTGCTCCTCATGTGACACCACAGAGTGGGGCGTGGCCTTGTTAGCACCAGGCAGTGGAAGTCCTGACTGTCCACTAGGCCTCCCCTGACATCACTCCAGTGGGAAGGAAGATGCTGCATCACTGTGTGTGTGTGGGGGGGGGGGGGGCGGGGGGCGCGAGACAGAGGCCAGGCTCTCCACATGGTCTCTCTCCATTGAGTCCAGGAAGGGAGTCGTGTTACCTCTTCTGGGGATAATTCTCGGCTCCCTATTCTGCCCTCTCACACCACCCTGGCAATGGGTTTTACATTTTGCATTTTATATTCATCATTGCTGTTACAGTCTCGAGAAGGAACCATCTAGGCTCTCCACTCGCGCATCGGTGGGGGTGGACTACCATTTTTTTCTGTGGTGTTTGGCAACAGTAGAGCAGTTTCAGCTAAGTCTTCTGTTCTTGCCAGGCTGCCCCTTTTCTGGTTCTTTGGCTGGAGAGAGCAGGCTTTTGTTGGGGCTTTTTTGTTTTTCTTAGCTTGTTGGCATGTCTGGGTTGTTGGCATCTTGAACTCCAAGTATGAGATAGACAAGGCAAACGGGAAGCCCAGAGCGCTAACCCCTGTGTTGCTCCTCGGGTCTCAAAGGCCCTAGCTCAGTGGTTCTCAACCTTCTGGCCCTTTAAATACAGTTCCTCATGTTGTGACCCAACCATAAAATTATTTTCGTTGCTACTTCATAACTGTAATGTTGCTACTGTTATGAATCGTCATGTAAATATCTGATATGCAGGATGGTCTTAGGCGAACCCTGTGAAAGGGTCGTTCGACCGCCAAAGGGGTCTCGACCCACAGGTTGAGAACCACTGCCCTAGCTGGTCTGCCTTCTTCTTTCCACCTGAGTCTCCTTATGTTCATTTTATATATTACAAGGTTTTCCATTGTACTTAGTGGGAAAAATAGGGAAAAGTGCCTTTGCTCTATCTTCGTAGAAGTCCTTAATTGGTCATCTATCTATATAAAAGGCTAACATGCTGTGTCCTTCTCACCTTCTGACCGGTCACTATGACGACTTGCTTTATAGCCAGGTGGAAACACTTTACACTGTAACCAAATGTCTGTGAAGCATTTTCCCATACCTCATCTCATTTGATCCTCACAGAAGTCCTGGAGTAGGTAGATAGGAGACTCGGTGAAATCCTATTTTCTTTTCATTAGCCAGAAAAACGGAGATTTAAAAAGCTTAGAAACTTGACCCGACTGAAAAGAAGTAAGAAATGGTGGACTTTGAAAATGACTTCAGATTTTCTCACTGCGCAGAATATAGTCAAACACTGCTGCAGTTAAATAATTCACCCTTTGTTCTCCCTGCGTGATCTACAATAATAATCTGCTTTGTGTTGATATTTACTGCTGTGTTGCTGACAATTACCTGAAAGAGAAGTTGGGGTGCTTCACTGGGGTGGAAAAAGTGTAGCTACATCAGAAAGCAGGTCTAACTAAGCAAGTTTATTTTATATCTATAAAAGGCTAAGTTGACTCGTGCATGAGCAATACATATAAAGCCCTCACTGGTGCCAATTGCACGCATGTGTTTCAGTCTGTCATTGTTGATCATGAATTTGGTTGACACTTCTATTATAGAGAAAGAGTGAATAGCAATATGAAAATATTTCTTCTAATTAATTTCCTTTCAATGTGCACGAATTTGTGCACCGGGCCACTAGTTTTGAAATATAGACAAAACGCACATTCTGGGTCAAACCAGCGAGCAGCGTATCCATGGGATTCATGAGGGGGACCAGATTGCTAATCATGTGAGCCAACTGTCCCAAGTGGCCCTACCTTGTAATATATAAAATGAAAACTCCTCCAGGCATTTATTCAGCTTGAAGTGTTTAATCAACTATGTGAAATGAGGCATAATTACCAGTTTCCAGTCAGAGGGAGATCTGAGCAATTGACCCTGTCCCATGAATCAGTGGGAGACACCCATATCTCACGTGGAAGTTTTGCCTCCAAGACCTCAGCCGTCAAGTTTATGGCTTTGCTGCCTGTCCCCGGAATCTACCTCGTCATTGTGTCCATCAGCCAGACTCAGAGCCTCCACTGGGATTTATAATTCCTACTATTTTTTTAGGTGATGAGAAATCTATAATTAGCCTCAAATCTGACGATACTTTAATCACATGTACTACTAGTATATCCTTAATCTTTGTCAACACAGACTGTTGGAGAGTGTGTACCAGGTTTACCAGGACTATCTACAGGTAGAACTGATTTTTGGTTACCCACAATTCATTTGTAAGTGGTAAGAGAAGAAGTTTCTCCCTAAAGACGGAGTTTTCTATAGATCTCAGACAGACAGTAACAGGTCACCAATTGTATTGAAAGGTCTTGGTCTGAACTCCCCGTTTCAATCTGATGGGCACCCAGACTGTGCGACAGCAAGAAAAGAAAAGCCCACTTCCTGCCTGGTGCACAATATTCGTTCCAAAGATGGGGACTTTATCCGGATTAGATTTAGTAGCAGGTGACAGCAGCATCACAGTGGCAGTGGCCTATACAAGATGGTAACTTAATTCTCTTACGGGAAAGTCTGGAAGGGCAGTCCAGAACTGGCATGGTGGCCGTGCCCTGAGCAGGGACCCACGCTCCTGTCTTCTTCTTGCTTTTCCATTCTCAACATAAGGCTTTCACGTCGTGGTTTAGAGAGAAAGAAGTAGACATACTCTTTCTCCATAGTGAGACTTCCTCGAAATCGTCATCCCTCCTTCCCACTGGTCTGATCTAAGACCCAGGAGCCAGTCAGAGGGCAAGAAGGCTGGGTAAGGTAGTGCTTCCTCTGAGTGGCCAAGTGCCCACATAACCATTCTATTGCTGAAAAACAAAGGGAGAATAAATATTGGGGGCAAAGAGCAAGTTCTGTCACTGAGACTAACAATAATAAAAATCCACAACATTAACTATGGGTGACAACCCCAACTCCTGATTTACTTCCACATGTTGCCATACCTAAGTATTTGAGGATTTGTGGTGGTGGTGGTTAATCCTCACCAGAGGATATTTTCCTGTTGATTTTAGATAGAGTGGAAGAGGGGTGAGAGAGAGAGAGAGAGAGAGAGAGAGAGAGAGAGAAGGAGAGAGAGAGAGGGACATCTAATGGTTGCATCCTGCACACACCCTGATTGGGGTTGGGAATTGAACCTACAACCCAGGTACGTACCCCTGACTGGGAATCAAACCCACAACCCTTGGGTGCATGGGCTTGTGCTCTAATCATTTAGCTACACCAGCCAGGGTGTAAGTATTTGAGGATTTTTTTGTTTGATGACTACATCTGTCTTGAAGAGTAGGGTTCATTAGGAAGCAGCCCTCCTCTTCTCCAGCAGCTCCATTTATTTATTTTTAAATATATTTGTATTGATTTCAGAGAGGAAGGGAGAGGGAGAGAAAGATAGAAACATCAATGATGACAGAGAATCACTGATCGGCTGCCTCCTGCAATCCCCTACTGGGGATCGAGCCCGCAATCCAGACATGTGCCCTTGACCAGAATCGAACCCGGGACCCTTCAGTCCGCAGGCCGTTGCTCTATTTGCTGAGCCAAACCAGCTAGGGCTCCAGCAGCTTATGGTGAGTGTGTGCTGACTCACTAGCAGCGTAATGATCAGGTTTCAAGAATGATTAATCTGCCCTGGAGTCTGTGGAATAATACAGAACAAATATCATGGCAAAGAGATCACAAGACCAAGCAAATAGCATGCCCTGGGCAGAGGAAATATGAATGTTAAAAACAAATCACATCCAGTTTGCCAGGGAGCCAGATCAAAAGTGTCGGAGCATTAGTTTCTCTGATGCTAACAAAGGTGCGAGTGATCAACCCCCCCTTCTCTTACTTTCCCCTCAAAATATAAATCCACAAAACGAGGACAGTCACTTTAAAGTCTGGCTTGATTATACGCAGATAAAGTGAAAACCCACCTGCAGAGCTAATGTTTAAGGTTTATGACTTCAGGGCACTCCCTTGCCATGGCACCCTGGGACTCAGCACTAAGTAACTGTCTGAAATTCACCAAAAGCATGTGCTGACACTGCTACACTTTGAAATAAAACCTTCATCTGTTTACAACCTCTCACTTCTCTGGAGCTCAGCAATCTACAGCCTCTTGGGAATACAGCTAAGAAACCCGAGTCTATGAGAAAATGAAACAGCTGGTATAAGAACTCATGTATTTTCCCCCCTAGGAAGCCCAGACTCCCCGCTGGGTCCTGACTCACAGCTCCTGTGTCCTGCGGGACACACAGCCTAATAAGCATGCTACCTGGCTTCCAGCTTACAGGCGTCTTGGAATTGTACAAGCAGGAAGAGGGCCTGCGGACTGGCACGAGAACAGCAACAGGAAGGGATGATTGTCACCCTGCCAGCAAGAGAGGGGGCAGAATTCTACCAAAGATAGACAGGGACTCCCACAAAGCTGGTTTTCGCAGACATTTACAGGGTGGACAAAGAGCCATGTACCTTAGCAAGCCCTGGTTAAAGTACCACATCTTCACTCAACATGGATGCGAGACTTGCTCTGTTACCCTTGCATCAGGACTCGGAATGAATTCTGGCCAATGGAATATAGACACAAGTGCTATGTGCTGCATTCCAGTATGATCTGTCAAATTTCTTGTAAAATACTTCCAGTTCTCTCTCCCTCCCTTATGTTCCCAAATGCAGAGGATTTGGGGATGGACTCCGAGGCCCTAGAAGATACTGGAGCCTCAGATAAAAGGATCCTGGGTCCTGAGTGACCGTACGGTGCAAAGTCCTTCTACGGACCCATGTCGGACTGTGACGTCAGCCAGAAATAGTTTGTTGGGTCAAGCCACTGAGTTTTGGGGGTGGTTTGTTACAGTAACCCGAATTTCTCATCCCAGATAATAGAGAAATTAGTACTAAAAATGCTGTAAAAAAAACCCCAAAAACCCCAAATAACTTGTGGCACCGTATAGTAAGCAGCACGAAAACAGATTCAGCAGGTTGATGTCTAGAAATCTGATGTCAGGGGCAAAAAAAACCACACCAAAAAACAACCCCAAAACTTGGGTAAAATTGTCACCTGTGATATCTTGGAGGCAGACTGTATGCCTGTTGGACTTGTAGCTCTGTGGGAAAAAAATGGGAAAACAACATATTAGTAGTGCATTGGTTCCTATTGGCTGCATTTAACAGACTATTGAAAGAAAGAGAGGAGCACAGGACACATTTAACCATTTTGTAAGCAAAAGTGACGAGAAACAGAGAAAAGTCCAGAAATTCAGGGTCTCACCGAGTTGGAAAACCCAGCTATGTTAGGCTCCTAGTGAAAGATATAAGAACAGATAAGGCTTTGAGCAACAAAGTCCCAAGAAAATTTCTCAATTGAACACGTGGCTTCGCCTTGCATTAAAGATCAGGTTGAGGGTGTGGCCTTCCAACCCAGGTCTGATGGTTTGAAAGGTAGACACCATTAAGCTGAAAGAGCCATGGGGGAAGAGGGCAGATTGGGAACAAAAAAAATAAGGCAGCTTTGAAAACTATGCCTGGAAAGGAATTTTGGGTAAGGTTACTGGCACATAAGCTAACTGACTGAAGGGAAAGCGACGAGAAGCCTACAAGCTTTCGAATCCAGCAACCCAGACGAAAAGCATTTTGACTATTCAAGCTTTGAGCCCTTAATCTAGCTTCCAAGGCAGACATCCTTCCAAATAGACATTTCAGTTGTAGCCAAAGACAGCGATGCACAATGGAGACCATGCCAGAGGGTAGGTGCAGAGCCACAGAAAACAGTGGAAACTTCCTCTCAGAGAACAGAATCGGGGCTTAGTCAAGGGTGTGAATGCTAGAGGATTGCAACGTTCTACGGACCAGTGATTGCTGTGTTTTCCGTTTTCCCTTCCCAATGTGAGTGATGCACGCAGACATTCTGTGTCCCGCCATTTTATCCGTATGTGCAGAAGGCAGGGCCGGGACCAGGGTGAGGCAAGTGAGGTGTCCCTGGTGCAAAGTCTGAGGACGAGCTCGCTCTCAGGGGCGTGCAAGTGCTGACGTCGCACACAAGGAGCCCTATCTTGAGACCTGGTGGAGAGCACTGCACAGCAACACGTGATCTGAAAATCCCGAGTTTTGAGCTGAATGTAGTAACTGACGGAGACTTTGGGTTGTTCCTTTCTGCAGGGCGAGGGGCAGTGTTCTATGTGTTGGAGAGAGAATGAAACAGACATTTGGTTACCAGAAGCAAGGGCGTTAGCAGGGACTGGCAAGGCATCCCCCAGTACCTCTGCCCTCTCTGCCTTGGCACGCCGAAAGCCACCTTTTCTTATCCCTTTGCATCCAGGTGGCGCCATGTGGCTGTGTTCTGCCCACTGGGATGTGTGCTGCCCAACACAACGGTGTGCAGCTTCAGGCCTGGCTCCCTGCCACGTGGCCGCCACAGGCAGTTGCCAGCATGGATGTTTGCTGGCTTCCAGGCCAGCAGGAGTGTGTCTCTTTAAGGACTCACCTGAGTAGGTTTGGCCCACCTGGATCATCTCTCTTTGGATTAACAACTGACTAGAAATCGATAATTGCAAGAGTGATGTCCCCTCACTTTCACAGGTTCTGCCTGCATCCGGGGGCGGAGGTTATACAAACCGTTCACACCAGGGGTGGGGGCCTTGGGGGTCCTTAGAATTCTGCCGGCCATCGCTCCTGTCTCCCAACTGCCTCCAGGGAGGCCCCTTGGGTTTAGTAAGAAGTTGTGGGGGTTTTTTTTTCTTTTTTATAGTTACCTTTTTAAAAATATATATATTTTTTTATTGATTTTTTACAGAGAGGAAGGGAGAGGGATAGAGAGCTAGAAACATCGATCAGCTGCCTCACCAAGGTACACGTCCTCGACTGGAATCAAACCTGGGACCCTTCAGTCCGCAGGCCGACGATCTATCTACTGAGCCAAACCAGCCAGGGCATAAGTTGTGTGGTTTTTGAAAAGATAAGACAAACATCACCATCCAATGGACTTGAACTTGCTTTGATGGAACTGAGGGTTGAAACCCGGCCTCGCTGAAGTCTGCGTAACCGTGGCCAGCTCAGCATGGGCGTGGGTCAGGAACACCAGGGTGCTCTCCAGCTCTTCAACTTGAACTCCTTGCTTCGTTTCCTTTGTTCTCGAGTCAGTGAAGTCATCTTTGGCAAGGTCGGCTTCACTGCCGCCGTCTCCGTCAGCTAGGAACGGATTACAGAGCCACTCTCCACTTGATTGTTTTGAGGAGAGAAACACTCAGAAGGGTTCTGAGGGCTTTGTGGTCACTACAGTTTTCTGGCTGCAGGAAAACAGAGGCCAGCCGGCACAGGCATTTGCTTCAGCGATGGGAAGTGTGATGCGTCCTCCTTCCAAGGTATTCTTTCAAGTGTGTAGGCTTGAACAAAAGAGTTTGTAATTTATTTTTCCCAGCAGAACTAGATTGAGGACTCCAAGACCTTTGTCTGAAAGATTTACCTCATTCAGCGTAACAAACACCTAATGCACCGCGCTGTGAGCCACCTCTCCCCGGTAGAATTACTGGGAGAATTGGCTTTTCGTTTTCTCAGAAGCACGCATACAGACTACTGCTTCGCATCCGGTCAGCACTTCATGACCTGTCTTACTCTGCCTGGTTGATATTCGGCTACTATTAGCTGACAAAGCCTCATGTGAAGATGGCAATTCAAGGCCCTGGCTGGAAGGAAGATGAAGACATCCAGGGCGTAGGCCAGGCTGTTGGCAGGGCCTTTGGCACTGATGCCTGCTGGCCAGCATGCAGGGCAGCTTTCTCCTCAAAGGCAGTGCGACCAGATGGGCAGCTGAGCTTCCAGGGGTGCCTCCTAGAACCTGAGCTGGAGTTTCCTTTCCATCTAAGTTTGCTTAGTGCCCAGCTGCTGTGGCTCAGTGGTTGAGCATCGACCTATGAACCAGGAGGTCATGGTTCAATTCCCCATCAGGGCACAAGCCTGGGTTGCAGGCTCAATCCTCTGTAGGGGGCGTGCAGGAGGCAGCCGATCGATGATTCTCTCTCATCATTGATGTTTCTTTCTCTCCCTCTTCCTTCCTCTCTGAAATCAATAAAAATATATTTTTTAAAAAAATTAATGAAAATAAAACAAATGAAAAAAAATATTTTTTTGAAAAATTTTTAAATTAAGTTGTAAAAGAAGAAAGGTATTCTGTGAAATATAGTTTAAAACAATCAAAACATAATTAAAATACAATGACAAATGAATTTTAACTGGTGATATGGTGTTTTATTTGTTGCTAGGGCATTTAGAAGCGTTATAAACATTCAAATCATGTGAACTTTCCCAAATAAAATAAAGAACTTTATTCTTTACCTCAAAAGTATACCCTGTGAACTCAGCATAGTGGTTATCCCTAAGGGTGGCGGGGCCGGGGCTGGGGCCAGGGCCGGGCAGAAGGGCCTTCTGGGGTGGGAAGGCTCTGTGGCACTGGAGATGGTTGCATGGTGTGCTCCCGTGATGTGCTGAGTCCATGCAAACCAGCTCTGAGAGCTCACTTAATCTTCAGGAATTGGTGAGCCAGTGTTAAACACAGCCATCAGTAAACTTTTAATTATCTAAACTTATAATTAAATGAATTAATACTAAAGGGTACTCAAAACTTCCTAATTATTTTACTACAAGTATTCATGTTCTTCAGGTTATTTATGTACATTGCATCTATATGTTGGGAATATAGAACATATATAGATATAGGAAATGTGTGTTCTTGTATATCTCTTTCCAACTCTGCATTCAGGGCTAGCACGTTGGTAGTTTGAAGCGAGTCACGGTGGCTGATTTCGTTGGTACCACAGAAAGTGACAAATGCTACAGTTTTGTTGATTTTCTAGATTTAGGAAGTAATGGAGAAAATGATAATAATGCAGATTAAACTTGAAAAGTGTATCACATTGTGAAGAGCATAGAAAAATGAGAAAATATTCTTCCAGTATTTGAAAACTGTTATCCAAGTCAACAAAGAACTTGCTCACATAATTGACAAAGTCAACAAAGAAGTTGCTCACATAATTGACAAATGAGTGACATTCAGACATACCTCTTCATTATTTTACTTTTGTGTTATTCAGGAATGTAAAGAAAAACATTAATTAACATTCATATTGGAATTACACTCATTAGTTGCCCCCTCAGATTTTAACTGTTGATATGGTGTTTTATTTGTTGCTATGGCCTTAGAAGCATTACAAACATTACTACAGACACAAGATTCAGTGAAAATCAATTCTATCCCATGATTTCTTTATTTCCACCCCTTTGTTTCTATTCTTTTACTGTAATTATAATTCATGAGATATTGACCTTATTACTCTCATATTTTCCTCCTCTCTGTTTATTTGTTCTACTTTCTGAGAGATTTTTCTACTTTATTTTCCAAAGCTTCTATTCAATTTTTTAAATTTGGCAATCATTTTGAATTTCTAAGGTTTTGTTAGATAAGTCAGGGTCTCAAGGTCTGGGCAGTTCTAAATGTTATTCTTGCTGAATGTTAAAATGTAGCACAGTATTTTGTAGACAAAGCTGTAAACAGGATGAGCTTGCAGGAACTCAACTGGATAAATGTAGCCAATTGCAAGTCAGAAAAAGGCAAATACCATATGATTTCACTTATATGTGGAATCTAAAGAACAAAATAAATGAACGAACAAAATGGAAACAGACCCATAGACAACAGGGAGTGGACTGGTGGTTACCAGAGGTGAGGGGATTTGGGCGACTGGGTGAAAGTGGTGAAGGGATTGAGAAGTACAAAATAGTCGTGGGATGTAAAGTACAGCATAGGAAATATACTCAATAATACTGTAAAAACTGTAAGTGCCAGGTGGGTACTAGAAATATCGGGGGAAACACTTTGTAAGGTATAGGATTGTTTAACTACTATGCTGTACACCTGAAACTAATATAAAATAATATCCTATATAATAAAAGGCTAATATGCAAATTGACCAAATGGAATGACCGGTCGCTATGACTCACACTGACCACCAGGGGGCAGACGCTCAATGCAAGAGCTGCCCTCTGGTGGTCAGTGCACTCTCACAGGAGGAGCCTGCTCAACCAGAAGCCGGGCTCACGGCTGGCGAGCGCCTCTGTGGCAGCGCTAAGGATGTCCGACTGATGGCTTAGGCCCGCTCCCACAGGAAGCAGGCCTAAGCCGTCAGTTGGACATCCCCTGAGGGTTCCCAGACTGTGAGAGGGCGCAGGCTGGGCTGAGGACCCCCCTCCCCCCCCCCACCGAGTGTACGAATTTTGTGCACCAGGCCTCTAGTGAAAATAAACTGTAATTGAAAAATAAAAGAAAGAAATCAACACGGAATTGAACAAATAGTGTATCTAAGGAAATGGGTGAGCCTCCCTTGAGGGAGACAGAGCTTTGGATATGAATCCCATATCCTTTACTCGCTACAAGTAAAACTACCTGGCAACAACCACGTCTTGTTCTTTAGTAGAGCACTCGAGGTGGAGAACCCTTTGCGTTCAGTAGCAATATCTTTCTTGTCCTCCCACTCTATCATTTTTACAAAGCTTCCTTTTCTTGTTCTAAAGTTACAACTTTTATTTCTCAGTGATTTCTGAATATGCAAAAGGATTTTTTAAAATTCACCCTCTGTTCTCTGAATTATTTGTCGTACGATTGATTTCTCTGTTTAATTTGCTCATTCTCTCTCTTGCTGCAGCCTTTTCTCTAATGTCTAGCGATCCTTGGTTGCTCATATATATTTTAAGACGAGGCCATAGGAAAGCTCATTCATTAGGAGGCTGGCTGTGTGGATGCGCTTGCTGAATTGCCCTCTGTGAGTGGGCCTCACTGAGTCGGATGAAGGCCCGGATATAAAAAGGCTGACACCCCAACAAGTGAGAGGGAATGTCTTCTTGTCTGACTGTCTTGAGCCTGGATATTGGTTTTTCCTGCCTTTGGGCTTGAACTGAAACATCAGTTCTTCCTGGGTCTTGTACTACTGGCGTCTGGACTAGAACCACATGTCAGCTCTCCTGACTGCAAATCTAGGGACTTGTCTGCCTCCATCATCACATGAGCCAATTCCTTACCATATATTAATCTATTTCTCTATCTGTCCTCTTGGCTCTATTTCTCTGGAGAACTCTAATACAGTAACTTTACCATTTACATGTATTTTAATTAATATGACATTAAGATTTATTTCTTATTTAACATTTCTTTTTATTTTTCTCCTTTCCTGCCTTCCTTTGGGTAGAACAAATTTTCTTCTCACAAAGAAAGCATAGACTACAGAAAGCCTCTCTGGTCAATGTTTTATCAATAAATTGATTCTTAATTTTTAATATTCAAATTTCATAGTGCATGACTATATTACAATCTGAGACTTTTGTGGCTGATATTTATATAGGAAAAAATTGTATTTGTACTCCCCAAGCTCAGTACATGTTAAGAACATTTTAACAATACAATGAGATGGAAGTGTCAAGTTACATTCCCAGTAAAATTAGTGAAATGTCCAGATCATGTGTGGACATTCTGAAAAATGCACTAAGTGCAAAATAGGGCTATCTGTTTCAGATGTTGCAGAAGCAGAGACAAGAGGGAACAACATTTCAAAGCTGGCGAAGCATATGGCTGAGTGGAAAGACTTAGCCGAGAGGAGAGAGCTGAAACCTAACTAATTTCAAGCAGGAAACACAACATGAACCAGCAGAATCAAGAAACTGGCAGCATCACGTCATGCTGAACACAGGGGTCAAGAACAGGCTGAGAACAATGGCGGGAACATTTTAAAAGTCTGCCTTCTGAACCACGGGCCCCATTCTTATTCCTATCACCACCTCCAACCCAGGCAGTTCTAGAGGATTAACCTCCAGAGAAAACGATCAGCCACAAAGAAGAAATGCTAGATACTTTAATCTGGGAGGATTGCCAAAGAGGCTGGGCCCTATCCAATTACCCTTCAGAAAATGCCATCAGAACAATCCCCAACCACTCAGAGCTTCTCATCAGCATCTATCAAAATGATCACATGGCTTCAATGCTTCATGCATTACAGGTTCTTCTTAACCAGCTTACGTTTGCCAATACTCACCATCTCTTGGGAGAACATACTGACACATGTTTACAGTACAGTTGACCCTTGAACGGTGTGGGAGTTTAAGCGCTGACCCCTGCGCAAACAAAAATCCGCATATAACTTTTGATTCCCTAAAAACTTAGCTACCATTGCTCCTTGGTATCCTTGGAGATTGTTTTCCGGACCCCCACAGATACTGAAATCCTCAGATACTCAAGTCCCTTATATAAATGGCATACAGTCACCCCTCCCCATGTGGGGCCACACCCACCACCTTCCCCCAAGCCTGACAAGTATCGCCCCTCTCCTGATTCCCAATGGCCCTGCCCTGCTGAGATGGGGCTCCTGGCAGACTTTGGGACAGACTGAATTGTGTGGCTCTATGTAGGACGGGAGAGGTTTTTCGCTTGCCTACTAGACCAGTGCAGCGCCTTCCATTTACATGGCCAAATCTTGGTCTATGAGGATCTGATAAACTCTGCTGGCCTCACCCTGATGACTCCCTGAGACCCGGCCTTACCACAAAGATTGCAAGCCCCCAGTGGGTGGCAGCTGGACTCCGTATACCTGGCACTTTCGCCAAGTGGCCTCAGACCCAGCCCTGGCACTGAGCTGGAACCTGTATCAACCTGGGGAACCCCACTTTTCCCTACTTGATGACTCACTGAGAACCTATCTCATGTAACTCCTTCAGTGACGGAGCCTAAAAGGCAGCAGGCAGGTGGAGGCAGCCTCGAGGGACCCTACGTGGAGCCCCCTGAACTTCTGATCTACAGACCAGTGAGATAGTAAACGGGTATTGGGTTAAGCAGCTAAGATTGTGGTAATTTGTTACAGCAGCAGTGGAAAACTAATACACTATTGAAGCCTACGCTAGGACTTTGAGAAGCTATAACAAGATGAGTAGCTAAAAAACAAACAAACTGCTTTGAATTTGATGTGAACCCAATTGTAAAAGATTGGAAAGGAGAGTGAAAATTTTGCAGAAAAATACGTTCGCTTTCCTTCACACGGGCTCTTCTGTTTTTGCTGCACTTTAGTGGCCCCTCACCTGGAAGTTGAAGGCAGTGCGTTATGGGGACAGCTTCTGCAGGAAAAGAAAAGGTAACTCAGAAACCCACGGACCCACACGAACAGAAAACAACTGAGCTCTACATGTAAAGACTGGTGTTTACGTGTGTTAAGTTAAAACAAAGTATGTAAGGTCTCTATGTCATTTTTAAAAAGGTTCTGTGCTCTAAGCAAGTTTTTTTGTTTTGTTTTGTTTTATTAATAGACAAACTCTCAGCCCTGTTGCCTCACCTGTAAAGTAAATCACCAACTGCTTTCCTGAGGTTTTACGTTTCAGTCTTTGCTGGCTATCGTGGGCTTGTGCGATGCTCCACCACTGTAAGCCTCTGCAGATGGTGCCTGTTGCCTTGGGGTGGTGGGCGGGGGGCGGGGGGAGTCTTCCTTCCTGGGCTGACCTGTCTGTGGTTCTCCCTCTGCAGCTACCTGTGTTGTAAACGTGAGAAGGCTTCACTGGATGCCATGCATTTTCATTCTCCAAGTTGGGCAGGGCCTGCAGCAGTCTCCCCATGCACAGAGGTCCTCGAGGTGCTGAGATGACGCATTCCTGCCTTCAGCTTTTCAGGTTTTTATTGCCTCTAGAGCTGCAAACTGAAATGCTTTCAGGGTGAGGCAGGTGACCTGAATGAGAAAGGGAGCAAGGAGACCTGGCAGAAGCAACAGGGAGTGGTCAGTCCCATGACAAACCAGAGTTCCTGCCAAGAAAGCAATAGAGTGCCTGTGAGTGACCACTGCGACCCATCTTAGGCCCACCACCGGCTGCATTCTACATCGCTTCTATTTCCATTTTTGAAAGGCCACTGTACCTGACAAAAACATAGACAATTTTATAAATAACTAAAAGTTATATTAATTGCAAGTAGTTGCCTAAAGTAAAGCTGTATTTTGTAACATAGCAAGACATCCTCCCCGCAACACTCACGCATTTTAGTGACTAACCGATGCACTACTTTGTCATTGGATGATACTGTCATACCAATGAGAAAGAACCAGAAGGTCTGGGAGGACCCCTATACTTTTCCTGGGGAGAAAGTTGAGAAAAGAAAAGATGAGAGGAAGTTGAAGAAGGTAGAAATGAAAAATTATGAAAGAGCACAAGAATTCTGAGGGGCAGTAGAAAAAGGCCTTTGACATTTTTAATCGCTAACTCGGAAAATACAGTGTCCTGGATTGAGTAGGTATACTGCCTACTCAAAAATAAGTTCAAATAACATGCAGTGACTTTTTAAATACTGCTTTCTACCCTACAGAGGATCTTGAAAATTTTCCAGGTGCTTTTGAGGAATTCTTCTTGAGCTATTCTTCTCTCATCATTGGTGAGAAATGAATTTTAATGACTTCTGAATCCCTTTTGAAAAAGCTGTGTATATTCTTTCCCACAGCTCTGTTGCACTGGAACATTAGAGTGGAGATTTTTGGCGCAGCAAGGAACTGGTGTATTTTGACTTTTGTGTCAAAAGTTTTAGGGCGAGGCTTCATTTTGTTCTGCGAAGTCTGCCAGACTCTGACTAACACAAAGCAAATAGGCCAGCAGTATAAAATTCGACAGCAGTTACATGTCTTTTTTCATTGTAACTAGATAATTGCATGAAGAAATTGTAATTATAAAGGTGATAAGAAATTTAAAAGTAACGACTAACAAACTTTCTGAAACATATCAGAACCAAAAGCCTAGAAAGAACTCTGCTTCATGGTTCAAGCAAACAATAACCAAAAGATATAAAAGTTAATTCCCTATTACAGTCTGTTTTAGAGCATTATTGAAGTTACTGAAGATTCAGGATATAGAAACAATTATAATTTCGGAGGCTGTCTTGTGATGTTATGTAGTTTGAAGCAGGATGTGATTAGGAGATAATTTTTCACTAATAGGATACAGAGGGAGGACTACCTAGAAAGAAATTTTAGAATAATTACAAATATTTGATAGTGTAACCTTGGTAACTAGTTAAAAATGAAATATTACCAATAGTAGGGGATTTTGGTTTTTTGACATTTTGTGACTTATGTGCACTTAAATAAGACTCTTTTTCCATAAATATTGAGTTGTTGAGGAATTATTTTAGGCTGTATGCCAGAACAGGAAATAAATTATTAGAGCAATGTCAAAGTGCAGTGCCTCCAGGAACCAGGCAGAGGACCTAGAAAAAATGAGAGTGGCTGGTGTGAGAGTAAGGGGAATAGTGGAGACAGGGGCCAACTGGGGTTGGGCATTGCATCTGAAGGGGCAGCTGTTGACAAATGTGAATGTGGGTGATGAGAGCTTCAAATTTCTAAAAGTGCTTTTGGATACTAGGATTGTATGTAACATCTCTTGATATCTAATTCAGCAAATCCATTTTTTAAAAAACCCTATGAGTCAAATAAAGCTCATATACTGTCTGGATTCAGCTTGACGATCATCTCTAGATGACACAAAGAGGAATGGCGTTAATATTACCTGAGCACCTAGTAAGCGCTTGGAGTATCACAGTAGAGTACACTGGAGCCACAGAATCACGTGAGGCTAAGCCACGGTGAGAAATGATCAGCTCTGACTCTTTTTCACCCCCACCCAGAGTCTGGGCTCAACAGACATGCTGCCTGGGGGTCTCCCGCTGCTGATGGGTGGGTATTTTCTAGTTCTTACCTTTTCCCAAGGACATAACCCTTCAAGGGTTGTAGCTCCAGGCACGGCTCTCAGATCCGTTTTTCATTTGGACCTTTGGGTTTCTCCTGCTTCCTTAGGAGCTCGGCTACCTATTTAAAAGGACGCTTGCTGAGTTTCACCCAACGTTTAAAGGAGTTTGTGAAGGGAAGGGTTTTGTATTCTCTAGCCCCCAGTAGTTCTGGAAACGGAAGCCCGCAGTTCCTCAACACTCCCATCTGTTCTCTTTTTCCGTTGACCTTTTCAGACCAAAGGCTCCTGCCTCTAGCATATGGAAGGAGTCCCAAACTGGGGTTGGCATTCTTCTTACACAATAAATCCCGCTCTGAATCTGGATGAAATCTTTGATTCCAGCTACAGGTAACTATAGATTCAGCACAAGAAGCCACCCCAGGGAATAGATTCCAGGGATAAGACCCCAAGTCTTTTCCTTTTATTCTAATTTTTGCAGATTCATTTAGAATTTTTTTTTAAAAAAAACTAATTGAAATGACTCTTATTAGGGTTAAATCTCATTCACATTTTAGAGATTCCCAGGAGCTGGACAGGAAACCCCTTTTGTTGGTCATATAAAAATGAATGGGACGGCCTCGTTCACAAAGCTGCTTTGAGTTGCTTTACATGTATTTTGAATGAAATTCACTATAAAAGAGAGTCTCTTACCCGCCCAGCTGCTGAGCCTGCAACCAGACATGAGCTTCCCCCCATGATGGTGAGAGGCTGACTTTACCTGACCTGCCACCCCCAGACTCGGAGCCTCCAACCTGTCATCAGAGGAGTTCCCTGAGTCACAGCTCATGAGGAGAGGCACTTTCTTCAGAGAAGGAAGGCAAGTCCAGTGGTTTGAATGACTCTGAAGACACATCCAGACAGGGCATCCTTGGTGGGCCTGGTGCTTTCCTGTCCTCTGTTCCTTGCACATTAGCTATAACCGTACAAAGGGAGTTTGCTGGAGAACTGGATCTCTCTTTTCCCAACAAGTCATCAGCTAAGAAAATGCCAGCGTGGTCAGTGGGAAGAGAGCGGACAGGCCGTCACCTGCCTTAGCGAAATCCAGGAAGGAGGCGCCTTGGGAGAAGAATCTCTAGCCGGCAGTATCCCAAACGTTGTCCTGGGGAGAACATCCCAGGCCTATATCGCGGGAGGACCCCTGACACCAGCAATTCCCCCCAAATCTCTGGCCCTCCAGTGTGTGGGATTGCTGAGAGTATTCCTTGGTCCCTTCGGGGCCCAAACAGCCCAAGCACAACTCCAGGAAGAAACCAGGGGTGAGTAGGACAAGGGAGTCCCAACTGGTGGCCCAAGAAGATAACAACCCACATAAAGAGCCAGCCCCAAAGGGCCAGCTTCCAGCAAACAGGCCAGGCCATCCAGCCTAGCCATGCATTGTGGGGGATATAACAGTGGAGACCCCAAGATCAAGACCTTCCAAGTTCCAGGACATCCACAGCTTTAGGCCATGGCCCAGGAAGGAGTCCAGCCCAGAGTGCGCCCACCCTCAGGTGACCAGGGGCCACTTCTCCATTCACCACGACAGGAAAGGAAGAGACCACGACCTGGAGCACAGGACTGCTCTCAATTTCCTGTGCTGCAGAGAGAAATCAACAACCTTAAAAATCAACTTGTGGCTGGTTTGGCTCAGTGGATAGAGCATTGGCCTGCGGACTGAAGGGTCCCGGGTTCGATTCTAGTCAAGGGCACATGCCTGGGTTGCAAGCTCAATCCCCAGTAGGGGGCATGCAGGAGGCAGCCAATCAATGATTCCTTCTCATCATTGATGTTTCTATCTTTCTCTCCCTAATCAGCTTGTGGCCATGCACTGCCACACACACACACACACACACACACACACACACACACACAGAAACAGCTGTACCTTTTCAATCCAGAACCTACAGTCACACTGGTTCCCTGTTCTCCTTGCCCACCTCTCATCAGAATGCCCACTCGGAGTGGGGGTGAGGCAGGGAATTAAGGTCGGGAAGCACTGCCTTAGGGTGTATTACTTTCATGCAATTTAACTAAAATGAACCCAGATGAGCACTAAAGGAACCGGCAGGGAAAAGATTAGGAGCTTTGAATTTACAGTGTGAGGAACAGAGGAGAGAAGGGGGAATGAGGGAGGGTCTCAGTGAAGGGTGGAAAGTGGACCCAGGCAAGTTGCAATCTTAGGAGGAGCAAGCTTTGGGATGGCATAATGGTTAGGGGCCTGCCTGAAATTAGGTAGCCCTCTCAAAAGAGGCCATTGAACAACATTTAATGAAGGGGCTATTTAGAAAAACCAGCAAGGGTTAGTGAAGCATGGTGGGGTGTGGGGGTAAAACAACTCCCAGGTCAGCCCGAAGAGCAAAGGAGAGGGAGTAGTTACTGGAAACTGGGCAGAGCCATAGATGTAGGAGTCCGCTGTGGCCTTCAGTCAGCAAGCCCTAGGAAACCCTGGCCCAGCAGAGAGGGAGATGGGGGTGGGGAATCGCCTGCTAGTGGCAGCCATCGGTTTAGCACAAATGGAGGCCTGGGCCAGGAAGCCCCATTGGTGCAGTCAGCTGGGATGGGCCTCCTGGGGTGAGAGCTCTGTGCAGAGTGGATCTGGAGAGGCAGACAGACTGGCCGGCAAGGGAGGGCCTGCGCCATTGCTTGGACGGCATGTGGGCTAATGTGGTTACAAGGCAAACACACAGAGCATGCGTGCTCTTCGGCGGCCTTCTTACCGCTTTGCACAGTCTTGCTTTCACGCTGCTTCTGCTTTTTCATGTCAGAATAGTCCCTAAATGATCGCTGGAAAGGCACCAGTTCTGAAGGCTGTCTTCAGGGGGTGTGAATGCTTCCCCTAGTCCCCACTTGCCCCTCCCAGCTACAGTTTTCATTGGAAGGTGACGAGCACCAAGTCATCTTAATGGCAGTCAGAGCAGGAATGAACAATAGGATCAGTGGTGAGTGGCCCTCGTATGGATGAAAATATTAAGGCAAATTGAGAACTCCACCCACCCTGTCATGTCCCAGTGGAATCCAGTCTCCCCAGGACACCTAGGTCAGGGCAGCCTTCTCAGTTTAATCTCTTGTCTCTGTTCAATCTCTGACCGTTCTTGCTAGGGTAGCTATACAGAGAAGACATGAAAAGAGGAGAAGGAAGAAGTGACAAAATGAGTGTGTGGCTGTTCTGCTTCCTCTCTTAATCACTGAAGTACTGCTCTACTGATTTCCCTCTGCATGGGACCATGAGCACTTGAACCCGGTCAAGGGAGGGCTCCATAGCCAACCTTTAATCACTTATCAATTCAATAACCATGACCTGTAATATTATTCTCAGCATTTTACAAGGACATTACTCATGATGATTGGTATCTTTGTGTATGGACAGGGCTCACAGACCAAGGCTAGGCTAATGTTCCCTTTTAGGCTGCGCATAGAAAATCTATTTGCTAGTCTGTGGAAATAGACACTAATTGAATCATCTGATGCATTTGCGAAGCTGCCCTTTTTTGCCCTGTGGTTGGTCACTTCCCTTCTGTAAATGTAGTCACCCCATTTCTGACGACAAAGTATCAGGCAGATCTCTCTGCCCCCGTCATTTCTCCGCTAATCACAAATACCATGTCCCAATTCTGGTAACGGTAGTCTGACCATTGTAACAAGTGCTGGGTCTGACACATAGGTGCTCAACAACATCTTTTGAATGAATAAATGAATGTTCTTGAGAGTTGCACGTACTAGTCGGAGGTGAAAGGGTATAATGATAATGTGGCTGAGAATTTAAAAACAATATTGGGATCATTAATAACAGTATCAGCCTTCAGGGATTGTGGGAGATTAAGTGAACTCTATGTGGAAAAGCCTGGTAAAACTTCAAAGCACAATGTACATGTTAATTAGTGTCATTATAGATAAAGATTGTTCATAACCAGTCTGTCTGGAAAGAGCATAAGATTTGGAGCCAGAAGATACTTCCCCCTTCTAAGCCTCCAATAGTGTGATCTTGAAAACTTGCTCAGAGGTGCACTCTGACCCTCAGTCTTCTCATCTGTAAAGTGGGGGTTTTAATATTGTTATTTTCCTCCCACAGGTAGCTCAGAGGTTATAGAATACTTTGAAGGCTGTAAAGCACAAGTAGACATTGACTTTAGTTTGCTTGTTTGAGTGATTCACACACCATGACTCAGGGGACAGAATTCAATGGGATAGACACGATTACCCCTAGGAGGGGTAATAGATTTGAAAATAGACACTTCTCAAAAGGTGTATCTTCTGAGCTTTTGATATCTTGCTCTCCTGCATAGGTCATCAGTTTGGCTCACAAAAAGTCTTATAAGAATTTTGAAAGAAAGAAAGGAAGGAAGGAAGGAAGGAAGGAAGGAAGGAAGGAAGGAAGGAAGGAAAGAAGGAAGAAAGAAAGAAAGGAGGAAGGGAGGGAGGGAGGGAGGGAGGGAGGGAGGAAGGAAAGAAAGAAAGAAGGAAGGAAGAAAGGAAGGAAGGAAGGAAGGAAGGAAGGAAGGAAGGAAGGAAGGAAGGAAGGAAGAAAGGAAGAAAGGAAGAAAGAAAGGAAGGGGAGAAGGAAGGGAAGGAAAAAGGGGGGAGAGAGGGAGGGGGGAAGGGAGGAGGGGGGAAGGGAGGAGGGAGGAAGGAAGGGAGGGAGGAAAGGAGGGAGGGAGGAAGGGAGGGAGGAAAGGAAGGAGAAAGGAAGGGAGGGAGGGAGGAAAGAAGGGAGGGAGGAAGGGAGGGAGGAAAGGAGGGAGGAAAGGAAGGAGAAAGGAAGGGAGGGAGGAAGGGAAGGAGAAAGGAAGGGAGGGAGGAAGGAGGGGGGGAGGGAGGGACGGGAAGGAAGGAAGAGAAGAAGAGTGTCTTTTTAAGGCCAAGGCCATACAGTTGTTGAAGCTGTGGACCACTCAAAGGTGAATGCCACAGCCTTGCTGCCAAGGTGGTATGCCCGAGCCAGCGGGCCCACAGATTTCAAACTGTGGATTACTTCTAATCATAGTGTCCGGAAACCACTCTCCCATCCAGCTCCTCCCGTGTCTTCTAATAGAGAGCCAAGTGGGAAATTAGCATTCTCTGATGGGTTTAACAGTAACAGCTCTGGACAGAGAATCGGAGGCTGGGTTCAATACCCAATTGATGTACTTTCTGGCTGTGCGGTGGCAGACAAGTCATTTATCATTGCTTCGCTGGAGAAAGAGAATCATGAAATCTATTGGGCAGGACTGTTAAGAAGCTAAAACAAGTTTGTGTATATATAATGCCATTTTGTAGATTGCAAAGCACTAAACAAATGTAAGCATTAGTATTCTTCCCAGACACGGAGGGAAATGTTACAGAGCAGTAACATTTCCTCACACATAAACAGCAGAAGCAGAGAAGAAAATGAGCAAAAGGCCCGGGTCGTGCACACACTGGAACCGCCAGCTCCTGAATCCTATAGACGTGGCTGGGCGGCGTCCAGTACAGAGCCCCGGTGGCAACTCCAGTGGCTGGAAATTTTTGCCCCTGAGCACAAGCTGAAGGGCTTATTTCGTCTGCAGGAAAGATAGATGGGAGGAAACCTAATGACTCCAAGTACACGTAGGGCAACTGTGGGAAATGCGGCCAGCGGTGGCACCATTTCCACAGAACACAGAGCAGTGGGGCAGGCCAGGCCTCGCCTGGGGGACCGACACTGTTCTGGCGTTTAATCATGCTGAGCAAACACAGGCTGACCTCTCCTATTGAAGGGCTTATCTGTGTGAGTTGCAGCTTAACGGTGCCCAGGGGACAGGACTCTTCCTTCGGCGGGTGGCTCCCCCGGGAACTAACCTGTACTTTAGTTCCGAAATCAGTTACTTGAAACAATTTATTACAGCCTCACATAACCTTAAATACAAAGCAAAGTTCGGAGAGTCGTCATTTATTCATTCGTTTTCCATCTATGGATCCGGAACCCATGATGGTTATGCCCGGGCAGAGAAGCCGGGGTGAACACGGCACAGTCCTCCCCATAAGGAAGTGAGCTGAGTGAAGAAGGGGGTGGAGCTGGTAAGTAACTGGTGTACAGCAGATGGAGAGTGAATTGTGGAGGTTCTGGGGAGAAAGCAAGGTCGCCTGACTGTGGAGGTGATGGCTAACGTTATGGAGAAAGCGGCATTTGGATCGCAGACTCAAAACGGGCAAGTTTTGGCAGGTGTTTGCAGCAATGGTCTAGCCGCTAGCGCAGTGGTCGGCAAACTCATTAGTCAACAGAGCCAAATATCAACAGTACAACGATTGAAATTTCTTTTGAGAGCCAAATTTTTTAAACTTAAACTATATAGGTAGGTACACTGTTGTTAACTTAATTAGGGTACTCCTAAGCTGGCCTTTGCTAAAAACGTCCTCAATCTGATTGAGGCACGTTCGCTGAGGTCGACCCCTTCCAACTCTCCCATCCACACTCGTCTTGTATACTTGTTTTGTCTGTCTCCTTTCCGAAAACCGACTTCTGTGCATGGGCCACGAAGTTTCAATCGCACTGTACGTGCGCGCCCGCGCGTGGTATTTTGTGGAAGAGCCACACTCAAGGGGCCAAAGAGCCGCATGTGGCTCGCGAGCCGCGGTTTGCCGACCACTGGTCTAGAGTGAATCTTTGTGTGGAAGTATTTGATTTTTTATTATTCATGATTTTTCTTGACTGTCATGTTTTTTAATCCTCACCTGAGGATGTGCTTATTGATTTTAGAGGGGAAGAGAGAGAGAGAGAGAGAGAGAGAGGAGTGAGAGAGAACATGGATCAGTTTGCCTCCTGTATAAGCCCCACTGAGGGATGGAACCTGCAACCTAGACATGTGCCCTGACCGGGAATTGAACCCGTGACCTTCTGGTCCATGATATAACTCTCCAACCAACTGAGCCACACCGGCCAGCATGACTGGCTCTATAATCAAAATGTAAATAACTTTGTTAAGAATGGTGACTGTGCATGTCACGTTTATGGCTGCGAGGCTTTTACACTGCGTTCCGTACATATCGGGAGTGAATGGCCCCTCTGTCCAGCTTCTCGTCCACTGTTCCTCCGCAGAGACTCTGTTCTGCTGAAACCCTCCCTCTCGGCTTGCGTCTGTCATTCTCATGTTCAGATCAGCCCCGTCTTGTGAGACTATTTTCCCTGGGCCGAGAGGACTCCGCCTCTCTCTAACTCCTATTTGTAAAGCTGAACCACATGATACTGTTGTTTCTGTAGATCAAAAATGGTCAAATACTGACAGTTTTATATGGTTCAACCTAATGGATTATCTTCCACTGACTTGGTACCCGCTTGGCCTGACTTTGTAATACTTCCCACTGTTGAAGTTTAAATTATTTTGTTTATTTCTTTCCTGGCTTTCTCCCTGCTCCCACCTCCACTCCCACCAAATATAAGCCGCATGAAAGTAAGACAGATACTGTCTTCTGTTCGCTGTATCCCTTGTTGCTAGCATACTGCACCAGGTATGTGTTCAATATTTTTTCGATGAATGAATAAACGCTTTGCCTTCCTGGTTCTATCCAGGGTTTTGGCATGCGCACACACATACACACACACACACACAGCTATTCCCAGGTTTGGGCATTAAACATATTTTATCTAGTTGTGGGAATGAGTGAGTCTTTCTGGGTCTTGCTTATCTTAGCTCTGAAAGCCAAGCTGTGGGGTACACTAGGTTATGGTTCCCAAACCTGGCTGCTCACCAGAGTTGCCGTAGGGAAGCATTAAAAATGCAGATTCCAGTCTGGCTGGTGTGGCTCAGTGGTTGAACATCAACCCATGAACCAGGAGGTCACGGTTCCATTCCCGGTCAGGGCACATGCCCAGGTTGCAGGCTCGATCCCCAGTGCGGGGCATGCAGGAGGCAGCCAATCCATGATACTCTCTCATCAGTGATCACTGCCTGGCTCCCAGCACATGATACAATGCCTAGCACCTGGCAAATAGCAATGAACAGTGTGGAATGCATGTTGGAGGGCTTTCCCATATCTGAGGGGCATCTTAAGCTGAAAGGTCTTACATGGATTGACCTTGAGAGTTTCTAGGGTCCCCTTAGGCTCCCAAACTTGAGATGCTTGTACGTTTGTGACAGTGTGTTACAAGCCATGTGTCACTGGGCAGTGTGACCTCTCTAAGCCTCAGATTTTTCTGTAAAATGAGGGCACTGGATGACATGACTACTACGATCCTGTTGAACTTGAATCTGCTTTCCATAAATGACTCCTCTATGTACTAACTGTGTGATTTGGGGCACAGACTTACCTTTTGTTAAAGTATTTTAACAAAGTACTTTTTCTCATCCCTCAACACTGGATTGTAAGCTCCACAGGGCAGAGACCCTGCCTACCCCATTGCACCTATCTGCAATACTTAGTGCTTAGCATATAGTTGTCACTCAATAACTCATTCTTTGAATGAATGACAGAGACATTTTTTTAAAAATTCAATGAGAAACCCTAGCTGGTTTGGCTCAGTGGATAGAGCATCAGCCTGTGGACTGAAGGGTCCCAGGTTCGATTCCAGTCAAGGGCACATGACTGGGTTTGCGGGCTCGATCCCCAGTAGGGGGTGTGCAAGAGGCAGCTGATCAATGATTCTCTCTCATCATTGATGTTTCTATCTCTCTCTCCCTCTCCCTTCTTCTCGGAAATCAATAAAAAAAAATTTTTTTTAAATTCAATGAGAAGATAGAAACTAACTTCATTAATTAAAAATTGCATATCTCAACCTGAATTCACTGTACTGCTAGGGGAGTATAAAGTCATACAATCACTTTTCTTTCTTTCTTTTTTTTTTGAATAACAAACGTATTAAGATATAATTAACATATCATAAACTGACCCTTTTCAAGCTATACTTCAGTGGTTTTTAGTATAGTCACAGACTTGTGCAACCATCACCACTCTCTAATTCCAGAACATGCTCAGTACCCCCATCAATAAAACTCATGCCTATTAGCATCACTGCCCATTTCCTCTTCCCCCTAGTCCCTGGCAACTGCTAATCTACTTTCTGTCTTTATGGATTTATCTATTCTGGACACATCCTATAAATGGAAACATGCAACATTCGGCCTTTCATGTCTGGCTTCTTTCACTTAGCATAACGTTTCAAGGTTTAGTCATGCCGTAGCATGCTCAGTACTTCATTCTTTTTTATGACAAGTAGTATTCCACTGGTGGATAGTCCACCTTTAATTTATCCATTTATTGGTTGATAGGCATTTGGGTTATTTCCACTATTTCTCTATCATGAGTAATGCCACTTTGGACATTTATGTACAAGTTTTTGTGTGGACATAAGTTTCCAGTTTTCTTGGGGCTATGCCTAAAAGTGGTCTTACCGTTTACGTCTATGTTTGACTTTTTGAGGAACTGTTAAAACTGACGAACTGTTTTCCAAAGTGGCCACTCCATGTTACAGTCTCATCAACAATGTATGAGGGTTTCAACCTCCACCTCCTCTCCAACATTTGTGATTGTCCATCCTTTTTATTTTCACCATCCTAGTAGGTGAGAAGTAATATCTCATTGTAGGCACGATTGCATTTTTCTAATGACTAGTGATGTTAAGCATCTTTCCATGTGCCTATTTGTATATATTCTTTGGAGAAATGTCATTCAAATCCTTTGCCCGTTCCCCCTACCCCATCCCCAAGATTTTAAAATCTTTATTTGTCAGTATGGCGTTATCTGGGTCTGGAGGCTTGACTTCATTTAATACAAAGCAATGATCTCTGATAGTCTTTTTTTCTAATATGAGCTTTAATTTTTCACCTTCAAAATATTTTCTTTCATTTCCTAGACAGCACTCTTTTTTTGTTGTTGTTAATCGTCACCTACGGATATTTTTTCCATTGCTTTTTCTTTTCTTTTCTTTTCTTTCTTTCTTTCTTTCTTTCTTTCTTTCTTTCTTTCTTTCTTTCTTTCTCTCTCTCTCTCTCTCTCTCTCTCTCTCTCTCTCTCTCTCTCTCTCTTCTTCCTTTTTCTAGAGAGAGAATAGAAGAGAGGAAGGGAGGGGGGAGAGAGAGAAACATATCAATTAGTTGCCTCCCACATGCGCCCAGAATGGGGCCAGGGATGGAACCTGCAACCCAGGTACATGCCCTTGACCGGGAATTGCACCTGAGACCCTTCAGTGGGAGAGCCAACGCTCTAGCCACTAAACAACAGCGGGCAGGGCTAGACTGCAGTCTTTGATGGAGCAGTCAGGAGTATATGCTCTTAGCATTACTACAGCTTCACAAACCAGTGCTTTACTCATTCTTATTCATCTTCTTTCATAAACTTTGGCTCACTCTCAGCTTCTTCTTTCCCCTTTGCCCATTTCTAAATTGGATTATTTGTCTTTTTATTGTTGAGTTGTAAGAGTGTTTTAAATATATTCTAGATGCTAGTTCCATATCAGATATATGTCTTATAAATATTATCTCCCATTCCATGGATTGCCTTTCTACTTTCTTGATCTTGTCCTTATAAGCACAAAAATGGTAAGTTTTTATGATGTCCAATCTATCTATTTTTTTAGTTGTTTGTGTTTTTTGTATCTAAGAAACTATTCTCTTGTCTGAGGTCACAAAGGCTTGCTTCTATCTTGTAAGAGTTCTGAAGCTTTTGCTCTTACATTTAGGTCTATGATCCATTTTGATGGGTCTATATGGTGTGAGGGAGAGCCACTTAAAAAAAATCTTTAAAAAATTTTTTTTATATGGTGTGAGGTAGAACCACTTTTCTTAAAACAATCTTTTTCTATAGTGAAATTTAGCATGCATACAGCAAAACACAAAATAAAAATGCATAGCTAAATGAATTATCAAAGAATGAACACCTTATAACCAGCACCCAGGTCAGGGATAGGAAACTGTCAGTATCCAGAAGGTCCCCTTGTGCTACTTCTAAATAAATACCATGACATTCTATTTTTGATGGTCATTTGAATTTATTACAATTTGGGGCTTTTATAAATAGTGCTGCTGTGGACATTCTTTGCCTTATCTCGGTGCATTTATGCACATCTGTTTGGTATATACCTTGGAGTCGAATATTTGGACATATGTATGTTTCACTTCAGTAGAAAGTGAAAAACTGTTTTCCAAAGTGATTGTATTGGTTTAAGCTCTCACCACCTGTAAATATGAGTTCTTGTTCCACACTGTCACTAACACTTTTATTTTATTTTTTTAAAAAATATGTTATTGATTTTTTTACAGAGAGGAAGGGAGAGGGATAGAGAGTTAGAAACATCGATGAGAGAGAAACATAGATCAGCTGCCTCCTGCACATTCCCTACTGGGGATGTGCCCACAACCAAGGTACATGCCCTTGACTGGAATTGAACCTGGGACCCTTCAGTCCACAGGCCGATGCTCTATCCACTGAGCCAAACCGGTCAGGGCTGTCACTAACACTTTCAATGGTCAGTCTGTTTGATTATAGCCATCCTGGAGGGTGTGCAGTAGTATCTCACTGGGATTTTAATTTGCTTTTTCCTGAGGAGAATGTGGTTAAGCACCTTTTCATATGTTTATTAGTCATTTATGCATTCCTTTGGTGGAGTGTCTATTCTAGTGTTTTGCCTATTAAAATTTTTTTTTCTTTTTTTAAATGTGTAATTTCTAAGAATTTAAAAATACATTCTGGATGTGAGCCCTTTGCCAGTAATGTGTATTGCAAATATCTTCTTCCATTCAGTGGTTCATTTCCCCCACAAACTCTTAATATTGTCTTTTTGATGAAAAGAAATTCTTACTTATGAAATATGAGACAGTCTAACATAATGATCCTCTTTATTTATGATTAGAGCTTTTATGCCCAGTTTAGGAAGCTTTCCCCTATTCTAATGTCATACAGCTATCCTTCCATAATATCTTCTTAGAGATTTTATTATTAGCCTTTTACATTTAGATCTATAGTCCACCTGGATCTTTATGTATGATGCGGGTAGGGGTTAAGGTAAATTAAAAAAAAAAATCATATCCAATCATCCCAGCACAATTTATTGCAATCACTTTCTTTTCTAGACTGCCTTGCAGTGCCTATGTTGTCATAGTCCTGTATTCCTTAACGTTTGGTCTGTGTCTGAGGTCTTTATTCTATCTCATTGATCTCTTTGTTTCTCTTTACATGTCTAGATAAGATTAAAAACCAACTTGTGAAGTTTCGCTGGGGTGGAAGAGAAGGGTTGGAATTGTTTCTGAGGTTGCACTAAACCTGTAGATGGTTTAAATAGACGAGGCAACGTCACAGTATTAGGCAGACTAGCCCATGAACACGGTACACTCCTGTATTTATTCAGACCATCTTTGATTTCTCTCAGAAATGTTTTGAAGTCCTCTATGTAGAGGTTTTCCACATCTTTCACTGAATTTGTTCTTAGATATTAGCTATTTTATTGTTTTTATATTATTTAAAAGTTGTTTTAAACATTTTATTTTCTTTATTTTTTTTGATAACATTTTATTTTCTAATTCTTGTTTTGCATATAAAAACAACATATTTTTGTTGGACATTATACTTATTTCTGCTATTTTGCTAAAGTTGCTTACTAGTGATAACTTTTATATATTAAAATATGTCCTGTGGAAATAATGGTATTTTATATCTTACTTTCTAAAATTTATATATATATATATATATATATACACACACACATATATATATATATATTTACATATATATATATATTTTTTGAGGTATAAACAGTTTTTATTGGGTTTAAATTAGGAGTCTATGAGCCTCGAGCTCCTCTGTTTGTGTGTTGGTTTCCTTCCCTTTGTTTTTCTTGGCTTGTTTGAGCTGCTTCCTCCAGGAGTGAATCTTGGCCTCATCCTGCCTCTTCTTCTCCAGGGTTGCTGTCGCCACCTGTTACTTTCAGTCAACTTCACAAATCAGGTGCCTCAGGCAGCAAACCTTTGCGTGGGCTTGAGACACAGAAACTTGAACAGAAATGGTCATCTGCTTTTTCCTGTCAAACACCTTGAGATGCTCTCAGGTGGCCTGGCCATGCTTCATCTTGTGGGGCAGCACGCATTGCATAGTCTATCTCAGTGGTTCTCAACCTTCCTAATGCCGAGACCCGTTTAGACAGTTCCTCACGTTGTGGTGACCCCAATCATAAAATTATTTTCGTTGCTACTTCATAACTGTCATGTTGCTACTGTTATGAATCGTAATGTAAATATCTGATATGCAGGATGTATTTTCATTGTTCGCGACCTACAGGTTGAGAACCGCTGGGAAGATGTGCTTGGGGATCCAGAAGTGACAGGAATGAGTTGATGTCTACGTGCTTGTGGAAGAAGGCCAAGGCTGGTATCTCCACTTAATTCTGTAGAAATTGCCAGAAATGTGCATGACCTCGCAGTGCATGGCCACCTTTTTCCAGCCTAGCAGTACCTGCCTGGCCACTCTGGCTTCCGGGTGCCCTGAAAGTGCTTTCAACCATCGATTGCCACAATTTGTCCCTCTGCTAACTTTGGCAGCTGACTTGGGAAAGTTAATTTCGGTATTAAAAATTTTTTTTTTCTTGTCTCATTGCATGACCTGGGACCCTACTGCAATGTTAAAAAGTAATGGTGAGAATAGACCTTCTGTTTCCAATTTTAGGGGCAAAGATTTTAACATGCCACCTTTACAAAAGATGTTTCCTGTAAGGTTTTTAGAAATGCCCTTTTCAAATTAAAGAAGTCTCCTATTCATTGTTTGCTAAGAAATTTTCTTTATGAATGGTTATAACGTTTTATAACACCCTTTTCTTAATAATTTTTCTTTTATTATATTTATATGGTGAATTACATTTGCTGATTTTCTTATTTTTTATTTATTTTTGTTAATCCTCACCAGAGGATATTTTTCCATTGATTTTTTAGAGAGAGTAGAAGGGACGGGGAGAGACAGAGAGAGCAAAACATCGATGTAAGAGAGACATATCCATTGGTTGCCTCCTGCACATGCCCTGACCAGGGCCAGGGATCAAGCCTGCACCCTAGATATGTGCCCTTGACCAGAGCCGAACCCAGGATCCTTCAGTCTGTGGGCAAACACTCCATCCACTGAACCAAACCGGCTAGGGCTTTGCTGATTTTCTTATGTCAAATCATTGAACTTGTTTATAGTCTACTATCCTTTTGAATTTGCTTTGCTAATATTTATTTGAAAATTTTAAAGTAGAGTTTATATTTTAGAGCAGTTTTAGGTTCACAGAAAAATGGAGAAGAAGGTATAGCAATTTCCCATATATTCCTGCCTCCACACATGCATAGCCTGCCAATCACCAACACCCCCCACCAGTGGTCCACTGGTTATAACTGATGAATGGACATGGAAACATCATTATCATCCAGAGTCCATAGTTCACATTAGGGTTCACTCTTGGTGCTGTACACTGTATGGGTTTGGACAAATGTATAATGACACGTATCCACCATTATAGTATCATTCCGAGTAGTTTTACTGCCCTAAAAACCATCTGAGCTCTGCTAATCATCCCTCTCTCTTCATTAACCTCTGGCAAACACTGAAATTTTCACTGTCTTCATAGTTTAGCCTTTCTTCAGAATGTCGTATAGTTGAAATCAGATCATATAACCTTTCAGATCGGCTTCTTTCATTTAGTTATATGCCTTTAAAGTTCCTCCATATCTTTTCATGCTTGATAGCTTAATTTTTTAGTGTGAATAATATTCTATTGTCTGGATGTACCAGTTTACTTATACATTCACCTACGGAAGGACATCTTTGTTGCTTCCAAGTTTTGACAATTACGAATAAATCTGCTATAAGCGTCCGTGTGCAGGTTTTTGTATGGATATAAGTCTCAAATTCTTTGGATAAATACCAAAGAGTATGATGGCTGGGTCATGTGTTAAATGCACGTTTAATTTGGTAAGAAACCCCCACACTGTCTTCTAAAGTGGCTGTACTATTTAGTATTCCCACCAGCAAGGGATTAGGGTTTTTATTTCTCTGCACCTTTGCCAGCATCTGGAAGTCTCCAGTTTTGGAATTTTAGGTTCCGTTGTTTTATTCAGTCAGCCATCACATACCTACATTCTTCTATATTCCCTTTTTCATTCTTCTATATTCCTTGTGGCCTCTTGGGCCTGCATTGGGGAATCATTTTCCTTTTGGTTGAATGATATCCTCTAGTGTGGGTTGACTAATAAAAGTGTCTCCTATATCTTTTTCTTTCTCTTTTTGGAACGTCTTTATTTTTCTTTCATTGTTGAGGCTGTTCTTTAGTAGTGTGCTTTGACCCCAGTGTGGAAAGCTTGCCGTCAGGGAGTTCACAACCCACGATCAGTCCTCAACTCATAAGGGATGAAGCTGATGGATAAATACCTACTGTGTCCTACCCCCTCAATGGGATAATTCTGAAGTGTGTGCCACACAGTCCCTCGGTGGTCCCCAGTGGGATGGAATTCCAGTTGCCCACGGTGGTAAAACATTCATCAGCTCATCTTGTTTTTTTCCCCTTCCGTGTCTCATTTCTTCATTCCCATATAGTGCTTTCTGCAATCACTTCCTAAATAAACTATGTAACTAAATCCTTGTCTTAAGGTCTGTGTTTTTGGAAACCAAATCTAAGACCTGGCTTATTTCAGAGGTATAGCTCTCCAGGGCTCAACACAAAGTAAGAGGGGTTCATTAGCACCCGCCACTGCACTGGGGGACCCTGGACATCAATCCCCGTTGTTTTAGCCCTGAGTGCTTGTCAGAACCACTCAGCCTCTTGGCTTCTTGCTCTGTCTTTCTGGAATTGGCGTTCATCCCAGAGGAAAAAGGGGCTCCAAACACAAAACTCACTTCTTTGGGTCTTATTCATCCCTTGGGTCCTTGTTTGGTAATTCATCATTATTTTGTTAACTCTCTTGAAAGCAGTAAGCAGGTCTACAGAAATATTTGGCTAACTTGTCTAGTTGTCTTCAGCGGGAGAAAAAGTCCGAATTATTAGGGGGAAAGCCTAGGCTTGTATTGCATTTTGACTTTTTCCAAAGCTTCTGCTTGAACCCTGCTTACCTCCATTCCCTATTAGTATTCCCTCCTCCTTCATCCATGCAATGGGCTTGCACAACTCTGCACCTTTATTCTTACTTTTCCCTGTTCAAAGTGTGACCCACCAAAGTGTTGAGGCCCTGGGAGACTAAAATTCTCCTTAACACGCCATTCTGGGACAAAAAGGTTGCTATGTCAAGGTGGTTGTCAGTCAAAGGCCAAGTGGGCAGTTTGAATGGGCTGCCTACAATCAGGAGGCCAGCCTCAACCAGGCCAGAAAGTCTCAGTGCTAGGAAAGTGGGAGGTGATAAATCAAGTTGGAAGCAGGGCAGGACACAAAGAAAAGATGAAGGTAGATTTGGAAGAAAGAATCATGAGGCAAAGTCCGGTGTGGTATGGGGTTTGTTAAGAGGCAAATCTAAAATGACTAGGGTTAGGCTAGATCAGTGGTCGGCAAACTCATTAGTCAACAGAGCCAAATATCAACAGTACAACGATTGAAATTTCTTTTGAGAGCCAAATTTTTTAAACTTAAACTATATAGGTAGGTACATTATTATTAACTTAATTAGGGTACTCCTAAGGCTTAGGAAGAGCCACACTCAAGGGGCCAAAGAGCCACATGTGGCTCGAGAGCTGCAGTTTGCCGACCACAGGGCTAGATGTTCTATTTGCCCAGAATCTTCTTGGAAGCTCATCTTAAATTAGGTGATTTTTCTTAATTTTCTTGACTGGAGTCACTTCCTTCTTTAACTCCATAGAATTCTTATTGCATTTATCATATAACATTTTTTTCCTATTGGCTTTGAATATTCTGTTCTTTCTGAATGATCTGTGCGTGGTACAGTGGAAAGAGCAACGAATCAAAGTTAGTTGACCTGGGTTTCAGCCTCAGCTTCAGTAGTTACCTAAGGTGTTTGAGCCTCAGTGTATAATGGGGATAATGACATATACCCCATAGTTGGAGCTGAGTATTAAGACATCCTATATAATCTCTATATATATGAAAGCCTAACCGACCAGAACGCTGGAACTACCCGTCACTATGACGCACACTGACCACCAGGGGGCAGGTGTTCAATGCAGGAGCTGCCCCCTGGTGGTCAGTGTGCTCCCACAGCCAACCTCCTGTGGCCAGGCAACCTCCCCTGATCCCTCCCCCCATCCAGCAGGCCCAGGCTGGCAGCTGGCAGCTGGCAGGAAGGTGGGGCCAGCCGGGGAGAGGGGCCACAGGAGGGAAGGCCCCGGCTGGCCCTGATTGCCAGCCAGGCCTAGGGACCCCACCTGTGCATGAATTTTGTGCACCGGGTCTCTAGTCCTATATAATAAAACCCTAATATGCAAATTGACCGAACAGCAGACTGAATGGCAAATGACTGGTCGCTATGGTATGCACTGACCATTAGGGGGCAGATGCTCAATGCAGGAGCTATCCCCTGGTGGTCAGTGTGCTCCTCCAGGGGGAGTGCTGCTCAGCCAGAAGCTGGGCCAACAGCTGGCGAGCACAGCAGTGGTGGTGGGAGCCTCTCCTGCCTCTGCCACAGGGCTAAGGACCCCTCGGGGGATGTCCAGCCAGCAGTCAGACATCCCCGGAGGGGTCCCGGACTGCAAGAGGGCACAGGCCAGGCTGAGGGATCCCCCCACCCCAGTGCATGAATGTTGTGCACGGGGCCTCTAGTAAGTGTATAAAGTGGCACATAGTGAGACCTTGGCAAATAAAAGTTCCCATTTGCAGAACCTACTAAGTGTCATGAGGTGCCCTACGTGCTTGACGTAAGTTATTTTACGAAGACCTCACCACAACCTATGTAGATCTATTCCTTAAAATATTTTACAAATGAGAAAAAAGATGCTTTGATAGGTTAAACAATTTAATCCATGTCCCATACCTAAATAACAGCAACGGGACACAAATCTAGGTCTGTCTGGGTCTAAAACTAGCTGTGTCCACTGGTCCACCCTGCCTCCCCATGGCTCATAGGGACATCTAACAAATAACTGGTCTTGAATTTACTTTTCGTCAACACTAATCTGTGCCAATTTGGGAGCTGGTGACCTACAAAAAGTGTTCCATTATCTACCCTGATTTACAAATAAATTTTCATGTATTTTGCTCAAAAGAACTTCCTAAGCAAAAGTGTGTGTATGTAATGCATCACCAGAGAAAAAGTGTCATTAACATAAAGAACTTTTCACAGGACCCCTGATTTTAAGAAACACCCACAGACTGGAGAAGCGAGCGGCTTGGCTTCACGTTTTCACTTTTGCTTTGAAATAGGTACCTGATTTTTTTTGGAAGAGGAATCATAGAAGCCTTTGAAGGGAAGCTATGAACTGGCAGAAAAAGCAACTAGATCCATTCGCGAACTGGCGTTCAGCTGAAGAACGCCTCTGCAGGGCGGATCATCTTTCATTTGAAAGTCGTCAGAAAATCATGAACTATTGGAAGTTGGTGGAAATTTCCATTTTTCCTTTGTGCGGCCACGGGATGGATGGATGGTGGCGGCGGGGTAACTGGGGAAACCCAGGCGGTAGGAGGCGTTGGCTCTGGGCTCCTGCCCCGGGGCCGGGTGGAAAGGCTCTTACATAACCTACCTTCGCCGACAGGCGGCGGTGCCTTTCCTGCCCCTGAGCTTCCACTTAAAATGTAACTGCGGAGGAAGGACGGGAAACAGCGCCCCCCCCCACCCCCCGCGGGTTTGCAGAATAAGGAGGGCGGCCCCCCCGGAAATCAAAGGGCATGCGGAACCCCTCTTCCTGCCACCTCCCCGGACACGCTCCCAGCTCCCCGCTCCCGGCGCGGGCGGACGCGCCCCGCCGCCGCTCACTCCCCAACACGTGCTCCCGGGTCACGCACCCGGGCGGGCCCACCCCCACCCCCGGCGGGGGCCGGGCTCGGGGCCGAACGGACCAATCGGCGCGCGCCTTACAGCGCCGTGGCCCGACGACGTTGAGCCGCCCAATCGCAGGGGCCTGACCGCCCGTTTCCCGGAGCCCCGCCCCTCGCAGTCGGACCCCCCGCCCGCCGGTCTCCTCCCTCCTCCTCCCCCCCCCCCGTTTGCCCCTCCCCCGCCGCTCGGGAGCCGAGCCTGCGAGGCGGAGAAACTGGGGCAGAAGTGAAGATGGCGGCGGCGGCGCTGGCGGCGGCTCTGGCGGCGGCTTCTCGCCAGTGACGCGCGGTGCGGGCCCGTCCCCCTCCCACCTCCCCAGTCCGGACCCCGTCCGCCGCCGGGACCACACCGTCCCCGCAACCCGGCCCTCCTCCCGCCCCGGGCGCCCCACCGCCGCCGGCCTCGCAGCCCTGCGCGCTCTCGCCGCGGAGCGGGTGGCGAGGAGACCTGCGCTCCTGCCCGCCCCGCCGGGCCGCCGGGCCGCGGACACACGCCCGGCAGCGAGCGGCGGCCCCTGCGCCTTCGCTGCCGTCCCTTTGGGGTCTGGGAGGCGGCGGCGGCGGCGGCAGTGGGTTTCGGGGAGGGGAAGTGGGTTCGGGGGGGCGGGGGGTGGCGGGCGAGAGCGGGAGGGGGCCGTCCTCGGGAGGAGGACGAGAAGGAAGCACCATGACGTCCATCCATTTCGTGGTTCACCCGCTGCCGGGCACCGAGGACCAGCTCAATGACAGGTAATGGGGCCGGCGGGCGGGGGAGGGGCGTCTCCCCGCCCTGCGCTCCCCCGCGGGGCCGCGCCGGGGCGGACGCCGGTGTTTACCCGCCGGCCGGTTGGCGAGGGGGTGGGGGAGGGAGTGGGGGTGGGGGGGGGCCGGTAGGGGAGTCCTCACTGCCCCCGGCTAGGCCCTTTCCGGGGCCAACTTCGGGTCCGGGGGCGCGGGGCTGCGGGGGCAGCGCGGGGTCCCCCCCCTTTTCCGAGGAGCCGCGTTGAACTCGGCGGCGATGGGGAGGGTCGGGCTCCGGGGAGCCGCGGGGGGTAGGGGGGGAGGGGGCCGTAATTACCGCCGGGCCCAGGCCCGAGGAATCCATATTAGTCAAAGTTGAATTGAGACAGACAATGCGGATGGGGGATGGTGGCGGTGAAAAGAGAGGGAAGAGGGGGAGCGGGCGGAGGGGCCCCGGTCGGCAGGGCTGGCCCGGGCCCCCGGGAGCGGTGTCCCGGGGGCGGCCTGGACCCGGGCAGCCTGGGGAACCCGGGGATCGGTGGGGCGGGGGGGGGGGGCGCTGGTTCCCGGCAGATCATCGCGGTGGGGGGGCGGGGAGGAAGCGCCATGACTGTTGTTATTATTATTAAATTGGAGCCCCTGCTGGGAGGCTGGCTGCCCGGGGTTGGGGTGGATCCGGGCGGGGGCGGGGAAGTGGGTCGGATTCCCTCTGCTCTCCTGCTCCCTTCCCTGTGGTGCGAGCCTTTCTTTTTTTGTTTGCTTTTTTTAAATTTTATTCTAATGATAGTGTTTTCCTGAGTTGTAATTTGACAGCTGAAAACCCAGCCTAGAGCAGCAGAGAAACTCCCAGACGTGTGCAGTTCGCAGGGCTGCCTGCCTTCACGCGCTGTGAATTTCTGGGGTGGGTTTGCTAGGGGCGGAGGAGGGATGGTGATTTTCGTGTGTGTGTTTGTTTTTGTTTTTTTTGTCTTTCACAAGAAGGCTGTCTTGGCCGTGGAGTCCTCTCTTTCCTCCTCCACCGTCCCCTGCCAGTTTAGGATATTGAATTGCAGGGCCGCATGCTCCCAGGGAACTGAGATAAAGCAGGAAAAGTTCCCTTTCTGATGTAAAACAGAGACTCCAAGGCGGTTGGGGGAGGCCTCCATTAAAGCGAGTCTTAGACTCCAGGACTCGGATCTGATGCTGGGCTGAGTGTTTACGGGGTCACACGGCGGGGGGGGGGGGGGCGGCATCCTGAGCCGCCTTCCCCCCTGTGCTTTCGCGGCCCCTTTTCATTTGCATGGCGGAGGCCATCGGGGTCCGGATTTTGAAGTTCGGGAGGATTTTAGCGAAGTGGCCGGGTGACCTAAGTTGTATGACACCCGATTTGTCATGCGCTTCCCGGGAGGGGGAGGGAGAGGCCTGACTCGCTGCTGAGATCCTGGCCTGGGTCCCGAAGGATCTAACTGCCTCAGGTGGGGCGACAGCCTCTCCATCCGACCGCTGGCTTGGGTTTCACGCATCTTGGTTGTAGCCATAATTTAACATGTTGGCGAAACTTTTGGAATACTTTCCGAAAATACTGAAAGAAGCTTTAAGTCATTTAAGATTTTATTACGGGATCCTTAATCTGATATTATCTCATTATCGTTAGAGATCTCTTGAAAGGCTTCTAACAGATTTTTTTGGTGAAATTTCGAATCTGGCTAGTAGTGAGGATAGAACCAGTTTGGTAGTGCATGGAGTATAACGTCTTTTAACAGAAAATTCCACCATGGAGGAGAGAGTCTTACTTTACCACATACCGAGAGTCCTGACTAGTCTACCCAAGGACCACACATGCCAGAACCTATTGTGCAGTAGTATTTGGGCAGTTTGGTTCATTTTTGAGCATTCCTTTTGCTTCAGCTAGTCTGAGAAATTGACCAGTAATGTATCTCTTTTTAAGCTGCCCCCCCCCCCCCCCCCCCAGCAAGTAATCCACTTTGGTTTTGATTCCTGTAGTGTCAGTATACAATATTTAGATCATCTTTAGTTTTCATTCATGAAATAAGATAAGTGGATTTGATTCAGATCATAAAATGTGTGCATCAAGGATGCAGGTATTTTGAAAAAATAGGGAAGTGCTGTAGGTAAAATTTTAGGGACCTACATTTGTATTGGAGTAGCAGTAAAAATGTCTGGTCTGTTGAGATTTGTGAAGGCAGCATTTGAGACAGCCCTGCACACTAAGTTTTGAAGTAATTGACTTGTGGTAGAGCTTTCTGTGTGTCTCCCCTTCAAAAAGAAGGAGCCAGTCAACCTATTGCTGCATTGCTTGGAAAAAGCCTGTTTCCAAAGATACTGCTGTTCTGGAATCTTAACATCTGGATCAAGACTAGCATATTTACATCTTCAGATAACAGCTTATCAAGGTTTAGCACGTTTTGATAATAGAAAAGAATGTGCTACTATAGCTTGATTTTTATACGGAAATGTGCCTGTGATAGTCACAAATGAAATGATAGTTTTGGGTTAAAAGAGGTATAAACAAGTAGACTTCATTGTTTACACAGAAATTGAGATTGGACAGGCAATGTGGTGTACTGCAAATAAATTGCTCAGTTAAAGAAAATTTAGGGGATTCAAAATATCAGTATTTTCTTCAAATAAGGTTTTTTTCTTTAGCCACATTCTTTTAAAAATCAAATATTTTGTTCAGTGTAATTGTGTGGTATCTCAAACATGTAAAACGCACTCAGTATTTAAAAAAGTTAAAACATTGATTTTTTTTCTTTGTGTTTTCAAACTTGCTAATTCCGCAGTAGTCTTTGTTTATTTTTGTGTATTAAAGCCTTTAATTATTGGCCCTGGGAGACCAAATAATGAATGCAGTTGATGAATATAGATGGAGATGGCTAGGGCAGAGATGAGGAGTTTAGAGATCCTTAGCCTGTTGGTTGGTTGTAGTTTCCTGGAGTGATTACAAGGTCCCTGGTGCTGAGTGGCTGGCCTTCTGCAAATATTCATTGTGTTGAATTGAAACCATTCCATGCTCAGATACGTTCGTGACCTTTCAATTTTCTTTCTAGGGAATTTCTGGAGTTAGTGCCGTTTCTGCTTAAAACATTGTCTCAGAAATAGGAAAAGGATATCAAGAGCATGGGTCTGCCTGTCCAGGTTGAGGGGAGAGCTGGAAAATGCCAGCTCACTGAGACCTGGAAAGGGCCCAGGAAGTCATGTAGACCAGTCTTTTCACTAATGAGTTGAAAAGGCAGGCCTAGAGATTGACGGAATTTATCCCGGTGCACAGTGAGCGACTGACTGATGAGGTCCACATGATGGCTCTTCGGACTTTTTCCAAGGTCCAGGGCTCTTTCTCCTGTTCCACATGGTCTGTATTCTGGGATATTTCTGCTTCCTGAGGCATGCCAGCCTTAGAGCAGTTACTTGACTTAGAGTTTTGATTTCCTCTTCCCTCCTACCTCCCTCATGGCTCCAAATTGACTTTTGCCTTTTATTAGGGTGCTAACCCTCTCAACCCTTTCCTAAAACTAGATTATGAGAGGGGAGGCCTTTTAAAGTTGATGTGGGTATGGCGTGGCTTGTCACTGTCCTGAATGCAGGTTGTTAACAGCACAAGCCAGTTCTACTGTTTTTTCTGTATGTGGACTTTTCCCGTGAGCTTTGCTTTGGGCATTGTCATATGTTGTGCAGTGATAAACAGTCTTGGTTGAGATTTTCATATCAAAATGGCTTTTCTCTAAGGAGCTTCCCCTGTAGGTGCTATAAGACTACAAGGTAAGATAATACAAACAGAAGTTTGAGATTTGGAATTCCTAAGTCTGGATTTGTTTTAGCCTTGCTGCTCATTAGCTGTGTTGTGGTAGTCTAGTCATTTAACCACTTAGAACCTCACTCCCTGTCTCTCTTTCCCACCCTCCACACCCCTGCCTCAAGGTCAGTGAGGAGCAGTTTAGATAGTGGGAAAACACAAATATTATAATGCAGATTCTGCAGAAAATATAATGAAGAGATGGCTAGTTGTAACTGCTTTTATGTGTAATCTGGTTCCCAAAAATGGCCCTAGAATATTCTTAGCACTGAGTACAGAATCCAGACTCTTAACCTTAGATCAATAGTTTTATAGTTTTAAACTGCGTGTGATTTTTGCACCCCCCCCCCCCCGGGGGCATTTTGGCATTGTTTGGGGACACTTTTTGATTGTCACAGCTGGGGCATTGCTGAGATGCTGCTAAACATCCTACAGTGCACAGGCCAACCCTCCCACAACAACGAAACTCCTGTCCAAATGTCAGTTGTGCTGAAGTTGAGAAACTGTCCAAGATTATTTTAAATGCATATAGTTATAAAACTAAATGGAAATAATCTTCATGAAGAAAAATCAAAGCAATATAAGCTAGTCTCATGTGACTATTTAAATTGAAATTAATTAAAATGAAATAAAATTAAAAAGTCAGTTCCTCAGTAACACTGGTCACATTTCAAGTTTTCTGTAGCCACATGGAGCTAGTGGTCACCATCTTGGACAGTGCAGATACAGAACAGCGCCCTCATCACTGAAAGTTCTGTTAGAGAGCAGTGACCAGAGGTCAAAAGTGCCTTTTTTTTTTTTTTTTTTTTTTTTTTGCACAGGGCATGACATTTAGTAAGTGCTCCTTACTTTTATTTGGAACTGTTGGGTTTTAAAGACTCAGGCATACCCTGGCCCTCTCAGTAGGAGTCAGAAAATATGCCAGGGATTTCATGGAGCTGAACAAAGGTTGTGGAGGGTAGTTGAAAGCAACCTAAAATTTCAGCGTGCTACATCAAAAAAGACAACTATTAGTCTGTGTGGGATAGAGCATCAATCACATCACCAGTGGGAAATCTCCCTATTTGATTATTGAGATCGTTACTACAAATAATACAGAATAACTGTACTGGGAAAATACAGGTGAGCTTCACTAACATGATTAAATGAAGTTGATTAAGAAAAGTAAGATTAAAGACAGGGTATGAAATAGCCAAACAAAATATTGGAAAGCAAAGCAAAGAAGGGCAGATCAATTTTATAAATGAAGAAATCAGTGACTATATTGTAGGTTTGGTAGTAAGCAGGCACCTGTGAAGGAAATTGCATGGTACACATGAATACAACTGGGAATAATGGGATGAACTTAAGAAAGGTCAGGATTTTCCCTTAATTATGTTATTTACGAAATAGTCTCTAAAGGAAAGTATAATTATTGGAGATTATCAAATTATACTTAAGTAGAATTTATAGGGTTATTGAAAGCAATTTTAAAGTTTTCCTCTGAAAATTATTTTTAAGCTTTTTATTATAGAAATTTTAAACATATACAAAAGATAAAATAGTATAATGAACACTCAGGTACATTACCCAATCTCAACATTTATCTTTTTATGGCCAGTCTGGTTTCAAGCCTCTTCCACACATACTCCTTTCCATTAGGTAATTGAATCAGCATACCTTCAAGATGCATCTCAGAGATGAAGACTTAAAAACAAAAAACAAAAAATACCTTAATATATCAGTCTGTTTAGATTTTCCTATTGTCACATAAACACTTATTTTCGATCAATAATTTTGATGATTTTACCTGATAAAACTAATTAGGTTCTAACATGTTACAACATTTGACATTCTTAAGAGAAAGTTTGTGTACATTGTATACTTAGTAGGAGGGTTAGCATCACACTGGAAATCTTAAGGTTCTCTTCAGTTTGATGCTCTCACTTCTTAACCTCCAGTGTTACAGCGTTTTATCAGCAGTCACTTGTAATGATTGTGTAATGATAAGGTGGGGTTCTTGAAATTTAAAGTAATTTTCTATGGAACACATTGAGGAATAAGATTGCCACATGAAAAGTTAGCAGCATTCTTCTAAGTTAATATATAGAGGTGAGACTATTGGTAATTTGAACTTGGCTATTAGAAATTATTCCTAATGAGGCCAGATTTCATATTCCTGGATAGATCAGTATAGAGGTAATAAACCCTTTAAAATGAGAAATATGGTAACTATGTTTTGTGACATTGTCATTTTTGTTGGCATCCTTCCTATATAATAATAGCATAATATGCAAATCAACCAAACGGTGGAACGACCGGTAACACGCACTGACCACCAGGGGGCAGACGCTCAACACAGGAGCTGCCCTCTGGTGGTCAGTGTGCTCCCGCCGCTCAGCCAGAAGCCAGGCTCATGGCTGGTGAGCGCAGAGGCGGTGGTGGGAGACTCTCCCTCTTCTGTGACAGCTCTAAGGATGTCCCACTCAGTCAGTCGGACATCCCCTGAGGGCCCCTGGACTGCGACAGGGCGCAGCCTGGGCTAAGGGACACACACACACACACACACACCCCTCCCTGAGTGCATGAATTTCGTGCACCAGGCCTCTAGTATTTAATAAAGCATTAGAAATCAGTGTTCTTTCATGTGTATTCATCTCTTTATGTAAGACAGAATTTCTTTTTTTTTTTTTTTTTTAAATATATTTTATTGATTTTTTTACAGAGAGGAAGGGAGAGAGATAGAGAGCTAGAAACATCGATGAGAGAGAAACATCGATCAGCTGCCTCCTGCACATCTCCTACTGGGGATGTGCCCGCAACCCAGGTACATGCCCTTGACCGGAATCGAACCTGGGACCTTTCAGCCCGCAGGCCGACGCTCTATCCACTGAGCCAAACCGGTTTCGGCTAAGACAGAATTTCTTACCTACCTAGCAAAATTTGCTTAATTTCAGATGGTATGATTAATCGTAATAAAATGTTTTCAACTTTCTCTACTCTTGTTTTGTAAATCAGCTTTATTGAAGTATAACTTACATACAATAAAATCCACCCATTTGAAGTGTATGGTTTGATGAATTTTGACACATGTATACAAAATTTGTATACCCCCCCACCACAATTAAGCTATATCACAGCCCAGCCTGTGTGGTTCAGTGGTTGAATGTCTACTCATGAACCAGGAGGTCAAGGTTCAATTCCTGGTCAGTGTACATGCCCGGGTTTGGGGCTCGATCCCCAGTAGGGGGCATGCAGGAGGCAGCCTGTCAATGATTCTCATTGATGTTTCTGTCCCTCTCTGAAACCAATAAAAAGTTATTTAAAAAAAATAGAACATTTTCATCACACCAAAAGTATTTTTTTGTGTGTGTGTGTGACAGCCTGCTTGTTGTGATGTGAAAAGTGGAGGATGATGGGTTTTGTAAGCCTTAAGAAAAAGCCAATTTTGAGATTAGGAAGTGTAATTAATTTGATGAGAAAGCCAGAACAGACAATATGGCAGGGCAATTTTGATGTCTAAATGATGAAAACGGTTTTATATAAAAGGCTTTGGGGGGATAGGATATTGGGCTTGTGCAGTTCATCTATTTTCTTATGTTGAAGGAGTAGCTTTGTTTCCTGTCCCAAAGTATAATGGCTTTGTCATCATCTGCATATGGAAACCCTACTTTGTCTTTAAAGGAAGCACCAATCAAGCGATTTTTCTTAAATTGCATGCAAATCTCGTTTAAACATTCATTCCTAGTATGCTTAGAGTTTTAGTGGTGTTTATGCTGGTCTTCATCGCCTAGAAACCCTTTGGTGTTTTCCTTAAGTGATTGCAGGTGTTGTGATGGTTCTCTATAGACAGAATAATGAGGGCGAGGGACTGCTTCCATGCTGTGCGCTGTGTGACCCTTTGTTTCTGTGGTCGTTCTTTGGGGAGGTATAGGAACTACTTTTTTTTTTTTATTTCAAGAAAAACGATCTTAAATATAATATTACATGCAATAAACAATATCTCAAGAAAAGCAATTTAAAATATAATGTTACATGCAATAAACACCAATTATTCAAGAAAAATGATCTTACATATAATATTACATGCAATAAACATTAATATTTCAAGAATAAAAGGATTTTAAGTGTAATAATATTACCAAAACTGTACTAACATAGTATGGGATCACAAAAGTTGTAGGAAATATTAAAAATCTGCAAATAACAGGATTATTTCTATTATATTCTAGAATGTCCTCCCCCCGCTCTATTTTTGTTCATCAATGTATGTTCTTTATATTCCACAAATGAATGAGATCATATGATATGATATTTATCTTTTCTCCAGCTGGCTTATTTCCTTAGATGCTTTTAAAGTCTATTTTGTCTGATACGAGTATTGCTACTCCAGCTTTTTTTCTTTTCCATTTACATGGAAAATTTTTTTCCATCCCTTCACTTTCATCCTGTGTGTCTCTTTATTTTGAGGTGGGCCTCCTATAGACAGCATAGTTGGGTCATGTTTTTGTATCCATTCAGCTACCCTACACCTTTTGATTGGAGTATTTAATCCATTTTCACTTAGGGTCATTATTGAGAGGTACTTATTTATAGCCATTGTAATTCTGTATGGCTAGATTTCTCTGTTTTTTCTCAGCAATCCCTTACAGCAATCCCTTTAGCATTTCTTGTAATGCTGGCTTGGTGGTGGTGAACTCCTTTAGCCTTTTTTTTTGTCTGGGAAGCTCTTTTTTTGACAGTCTATTTTGAATGATAGCCTTGCTGGATATAGTAATCTTGGTCTCAGATCCTTGCTTTCCATTACTTTGAGTACTTCATGCCATTCCCTTCTGGCCTGTAGAGTTTCTGATGAGAAATCAGGTGTCAGCCTTTGGGAACTCCTTTGTAGGTAACAGTTTTCTTTTCACTTGCTGCCTTTAAGATTCTCTCTTTGTCTTTAATTTTTGGCATTTTAATTATGATGTGTAGGAACTACTTTTTCTTTGCCTCTTGCAGTTGCCAGCAGGGATGAGTACACATTGCTGCCACCTGCTCCTACTAATTCCCTGTTAGGTCTCTGTCACTGCTGAGGGGACGCAGACACAGAACCAGGGTAGGGTGTCTTCTGTATGGGGAGGTTTACAGCTCATGGTCTGCAAGTCAGGGATGACATGTGGACTGCTTTTGTTGGCAGCTGCTTATCTTTCTGCCGCTTCTGAGAACAGAGAGCTACTGCAAGATACATACAACATGGACATTCAGAGACAGGAATCAGTCTGCAGTAAACAGCTAGCCCGTAACATCCCAGAATTTGTTTGGTTTCCCAAAACTGTTGGGGGGCTGGGACTCTGGGCAGTTGGTCTTTGGCTTTTCTTCACCGGGGCCTCTTGAGTCCTCAGAAGACTCTTTGGAAATGTAAAACCTCTTTTTATGACAGGAAGATTTAATCTTTCTTTGGTAGATTTTAGGACATTCTTGAGGGGTGATAGCATTTGTTTTTGGGTATGTTATGTTTAAACTTTTTTTTTTAATGGAAAGTTTTTCTGGCAATAATGTTGAGGTTTTTAAGAGTAACATAACCTTAACCAAATTGTAGTAAAAACATTTATTGTGGTGGCTTTTCCTGATTAAGAGGTTCTTTGATTGCCAAAACCGGTTTGGCTCAGTGGATAGAGCGTCAGCCTGCGGACTGAAAGGTCCCAGGTTCGATTCCGGTCAAGGGCATGTACCTTGGTTGCGGGCACATCCCCAGTGGGAGATGTGCAGGAGGCAGCTGATCGATGTTTCTCTCTCATCGGTGTTTCTAACTCTCTATCTCTCTCCCTTCCTCTCTGTAAAAAATCAATAAAAAATATATTAAAAAAAAAAAAAGAGGTTCTTTGATTTAAAGTAGTGCTTTAAATAATCAAATACAAGGTGGACTGACTACTTTATGGTACTAAATAGATTACTGTATAGAAGGCTCTTACCATTTTCTTTTTCTTTTTTTTAAAAATATATATTTTATTGAATTTTTACAGAGAGGAAGGGAGAGAGATAGAGAGTTAGAAACACCGATGAGAGAGAAACATCGATCAGCTACCTCCTGCACACCTCCTACTGGGGATGTGCCCGCAACCAAGGTAGGTGCCCTTGATGGGAATCAAACCTGGGACCTTTCGGTCCGCAGGCCGATGCTCTATCCACTGAGCCAAACCGGTTACGGCTCTTACCATTTTCTTAGTTTAAAATGAGTTGGTGACAGCAAATAGGGTCAAGCTTGTCAGTTCCTCGCAACTCTCAGCCATTCTTTCCCCCCTCAGATTATGGGTTCTCTAGATGTCTCAGTGAGAATAGGGTGTTTTTCTGTCTTTTGAGACTTTTTTGTTTCTACAGATGAAATTTTTAAAATTGAAGTTACATAAATATTATGTCATCCTCAGAACTGTAAGACCCTGGATGATAGCTTTTTTTTAAAAAAAATATTTTTATTGATTTCAGAGAGGAAGGGAGAAGGAGAGAGAGAGAGAGAGAGAGAGAGAGAAACATCAATGATGAGAGAGAATCATTGATCTGCTGCCTCCTGCACTCCCCCTACTGGGGATCGAGCCTGCAACCAGGGCATGTGCCCTTGACTAGAATTGAACCCCCCAGGACCCTTCAGTCTGCAGGCCAATGCTCTATCCACTGAGCCAAACCAGCCAGGGCATGGGATGATAGCTTTTTAAAAACAGATGTCAGTGCTCATAGGGTTACAGTTGAGGGAGTGAAGCTGATCTACTGACCAGTAGCAAACAGAAAGACTGGTGAAAGAGTTGGCCTGTGTAAATATTTGCTCTGTGTTGCCTGCACAGAGTTTGAGGGCAGTGTTAGATTAATTTTCCTTGGTCAGTAAATGTTTGTGTGCTTCTCAAACATTGTGCTATGCCAGGGGTGCTGCTAGACCAGGTTTCTGCACCAACCCTGCCTGGAACTTCGGGTTGAGAAGTAGTTGGAACTTTTTCTGGCTTATTGGGAAAGTTTGGAGAAAAGTGAGGTGATAGATTAGTGGGCCTAGGGAGTGGCAACAGGTGGGTGTGCCGTGTGCTTTTTTGAAAATTAAAGCTTTTTACTTTAAAACAAGTATAAACTCATAAGAAGTTATAGAAATAATGCAGAGAGGTCTCCTATACCCGTAACCCAGCTTCCCCCAATGGTAACATCTTGATTGTGCCAAGTATTTTTCATATCCTTGTCAAAATACTAGGAGGGAAAGGAACATTTTCCTTATATGCATTTAAAAAATATATATTTTTATTGATTTCAGAGGGGAAAGGAGAGGGAGACAGAGTCAGAAACATCAATGACGAGAGAGAATCATTGATCGGCTGCCTCCTGCATGCCCCACACTGGGGATCAGGCCTGCAATCCAGGCATGTGCCTTTGACCAGAATCGAACATAGAACCCTTCAGCCCGCAGGCCGACGCTCTATCCACTGAGCCAAACCAACTAGGACTTATATGCGTTTTTGAACATGGTTTATTTCTCTGCTAAGAAAACATAGATTAGAAGACAGATATTTAAAGAAAACTTGGTATTTTTAGATGATTTTAAATTGATGGAAGATACAGTAGGCAGGGATTAATTTTTTAGTCAGTTCATCTTGTATTTGATGGTGACTGGAATATAAATGGGAGGAAAACAGTGGCCGGGGATTTGTTCTTTTTTTATCTGACACCAACTGGCCATGTGACCAGGAGTAAATGATATAACTCATTTGTAAAATTAGAGAATTGGGCCAGATCCTTTAGGTTTTTCCCACTCCGATTTCTATTCTCTTAGAATTGTGTTAAAGGGTTTTTGTATTGTGGAATGACTTGGGGAAGAAAGAACTAATACTTAAATTTTGTTGATGAATGAAAAAAATGAACTAGGAAAGTGGGAAAATAAATTTTACTCTTTTGCTCAATTCAATGAGTATTTTGCCAACTAAATTATATACATTGGGATACAAAAATGATGATCTCTGCTTCATGGGGCTTTCAGTTTATTGGGGAGACAGACATACAAATAAAGATTAAGTAAGGGGTTAGATAAGGTCAGAAGGAAGAAGGAACTGATAATTAAACCTGGTGCTTCTGAAGGGCTTTGAAGACAGGTTTCAGGGTGTGGGGACTGGTTTCATTTTCTTTCCATTCTCTTGAGCCTAATGAATTTTCGTTTATAGGATTGAAGATACTGTCAGCAGCGAGGGGTTCATCATTGCTGCCTGTATTTGACCCTGATAATGAGAGTCCAGAAGTGTTGTGTTGTGTGAGAATAGTCAGTGGGTTTTTTGTTTTTTGCTCTTTATTTGCAAAAGATACTGTCTAGGGATAATAAGTCAAGATAATTGGCCCATCAGGGTATGAAAACTGGTTGCTTCATCCTTATGCTTTGACTATATTGGGAGTTGGCAGGGAGGGAGAGGGGATACCTGAGGAGTTTACGTGGGGAGTCTGCTCCTTCCTGTCGCTTGTGTACAGGGTGGGAGTGGGATCCTGTGGCCAGCTTGAACTGCCAGGAGAGCAGTGTAGAGTAGCAAAGACACTTAAAATGAGACCAAGTGTCCTCTGACTCTTTCATGGTTATTTTTGTTTATAATACTTCAATTCATCTAATGTACTGCCAATAACTATTTGAAGATTATGGTTGTAGATATTCATGTAATAGACAGGTTTTATTGGGTTTAGAATTTCATACCAGAATTAAGACCTCTAGGTGAGATGAAATAGTCAAAAATACATTTTTTTAAATTTAGATGTATCTGCTTAACTTTTAAGTTTTGTAATACATTTTTACCTATCTTCAGGTTTGTTTTATGGTTTTGACATTCATGATCAAGTATTACAATTCTTACAGAATTTGGGAGTGTTACTGTATATCCAAAAGATTTTGTCCTACAGACAGGTCCTGATGGGGGCAGAGCTCTGAGAACTGGAAAGATACTGGATTTGGAGGTAGGCGACTTGGTCTTCGTATTGACCAGTGGTGGGATCTTAGACAAGCCATTGCCTGCTGTGAGTCTTAGTTTACTCATTTGTAAGATGAGAGGGTGTATTTGATATTTGAAAGTTCATATCAGCTTTGAGTCTGTGTGATTTGGGCCCTCTAGATAGTGTTTGATGAGTTATAGTTGATGTATGTTGGTCACCTTTGACATTTTAAGATTTGGTATTATTTCCTGCCTCAGACCTGCTTTTCTGCCCTTTTGTACTTGTTCTAAGGGGTTTTTAGAATTGTGGGTGTTCTAAACTTCGCCTGTTGGTTTAACTGGAGGGGAACTCTTAAAAATCAGCCCAAATATTCTGTATTTTTCAAAAAATTTCAAGCGGCTAGGACTGATGTATTAGTACAATTATATTATCTTTTAATTGCACTTTTCATATAAATTTAATGGGGGAAGGTTCTATGTGACAAAAGCTCACTTGAAATAATGTGGGATAAAGCAAAAGCACATTGACTGTGTATCACCACTGGGGGTGGGAGTGTTTGCTCGCCTTTGATTTCTCTGGGTTGAAACTGTTTTCTTTCCCAAGGCTGCTTAGGAGGTCCCAGCGCTGTCAAGTGCTCGGTGGGAATTGAACCTCTATTTTCCAGGATACCTATTATCATCTGTATGTTAGGCTGTGGTAATTGATCTTACCTTTTGACTGGAGTAGTAGACTGCAGGTCTACTTGAGTTTGATTGCTGAGTAGGAAATAATATTTGAGATGTTCGACATTTTACACCAAGGAGGATTTTAGGATTTTTGTATTTATAGCTGCGGAAATTGAGGGCTGGAGTGCCCAAGATGATTAGTTAAGTGGCCAAGATTCTGCATCAATTCAGCTTTATTGCTTTTCCTTTTCTTGTTGGAATGAGCATGGGAAGTTACGTGTGTTTCTGATACACATACATATATTATATAAATGTAATTAAATATTAACATGGATACACTATATATGTATATATGCCATTAAAATAATTTCTCATTTACTTCAGTAAATTTTGGGGCCTTCTGCTGCATGTCGGTCTAGTCTTGAGTGGATGGTGGTAGAGCTGAGTCTGTGGGAAAGACTGGCTAGTATAGGGCAGTGAGATGAGTGCAGTGAAAAGAAAGTTCCAGATTCTTTTCCAGAGGCATAGGAAGAAGGAAAGCTTACTGGGAGAAGAAATGCTTAAAAGGAGGATCAGGATTCTGAATAGGAGGGAGGCTGAGGGGCCAGTGTGGGGGCTGTGTTTTCAGGGCAGGGTATTAAGGACTGAAAGAGTTTTCTGCACGGGAGGAACAACATGTGTGAAGACCCTTAATTGAGAGAGTCCGGTACATTTGAAGATCTAAAGCCCAGAATGCTTAGAATAATGAGTGCATAGGATATCAAATCAGTTGAACAGTTTTTTGGTAGAAAAAGATACCCTGTTAACTATCTTCAATAATGAGCTTTGTATTATCATGATAAAATAAATCTTATGTGCTAGGTCATATATTGGCTGTGACTGGTTAATTTAATGGGTTAGACTTAGGGTAAATGAACCAATGCAGTAAGGGGTGTGAATTCCATTCCATTTTAGGCCAGTTGCTTGATTTCATGACTACAAATAGCATCTTTCACCTCTGTCCAGCCAGGTTATTGGTGTATGCTATGGTTAATGAGGATGAGCAAGCTTGAATGGATGGTTCAGATCAAATGCCTCATTGCTGTTGGGAAAAACTGCAAATCTTGCATATGAGCCAATATCGCTGAGATAAAGCAGTCCATGGGGTTTACCATGTTAAAGACAAAAGTTTCATAAGAAGTGCTGAAAGAAAATGGCAATGCACTTATCTCTGGGTTATGAGTGATTACTTTTTTATATACTGATATTATTTAAGAGAATTTTTTTATTGATATCAGAGAGGAAGGGAGAGGGAAAGAGAGATAGAAACATCAATGATGAGAAAGAATTATTGATCGGCTGTCTCCTGCATACCCCACACTGGGGATTGAGCCCACAACTCGGGCATATGCTCTGACCTGGAATCTAACCGGGACCTCCTGGTTCATAGGTCGATGCTCAACCACTGGGCTGGCTATTTACTGATTTTAGAGTGAGGGAGAACATTGATTTGTTGTTCCACTTATTTATGCATTCATTGGTTGATTCTTTTTAAATTTTTCTCAGTCCTCACCTGAGGATATATTTTTATTGATTCCTAGAGAGAGAGGATGGGAGAGAGAGAAACATCAATTGGTCCCCCTCCTCCCCCATGTTCCCTGACCTGGGATGGCACCCTAAACCTAGATATGTGTCATGACTGGGAATCAAACTGGAGACCTTTTGGTGTACAGGACAACAGTCCAACCAACTGAGCCACCTGGCTAGGTCCATTGGTTGGTTATTGTATGTACCCTGACTGGGGATTGAACTTGCAACCTTACTGTATTGGGATGATTGCTCTATAACCAATTGACCAACCAACCAGGGTGAGTAATTACTTTGATGTCTTTTAATATGTGTTAGTATTTTATATACCTCTATTTGAGCATGTATTATTTTAATAATAGAAAAAGAATAAAACCATAGGAAAATGTTATAGTTTAGTTAGGTATCCACCTAAAAGAAGAACATGAAAAGCATTGAATAAAAAATACTGATTTAATTTCATTAAATTTCTTACTCTAGAAACTTCTTATGGGAAATACAATTCTTTGCATAAAACCGAGGAATGATTCTATAAATAGATTTATTATTTTGAAACATTATTGTAAGCTTAGATTTTGTACAAAGCCCATTAGAATCAGATCTGGGCATAATTTCTGACTTGAGCTTTTAGAATGTTTGCTCACAACCATGCCACAAAGAAATGGTGTGTAAGGAAAGCCTTTGGATTTTGAATGCACCCAGAGAGAAGACAGCTTGTAAAAATCATTGTGGTAAAATTTAAACTTTTTTCCCCTAGTAAATTGACCAGAATTTTCTTCCTAAATTAGAAATAGAAATGAACATTCTCATGAAACATTTTTTAAAAATTTGACTTAAAGTTTCTTTTATACATTCATTGTTTGTCAGCATATTTATTGAGGGCTTGTTTGGGCCAGATACTTCAGGGCAAATTTTCCTGTCCTTGTGGAGCTTACATTCTATTGACATGCTTTTTACTTGTTAATAATTATAAAACACTTCCATTGAAATGTATGGTGTTTAATATCCATATGATACATCTATTTGAAATACATTCTTATTAACATATAATCTATATAAGCCAAGCGACTGGAACGCTGGAAGGACCAGTCACTATGATGTGCACTGTGGCTGGCCAACCGGCCTGATCAGGGGCCCCCCAGCCAGCCTCGCCCCCAATTGGGGGCGGGACCAGCTGGCCAACCACCCGCGGCTCCTGCCCCTCACCGGCCTGGCCTAGTAGGCCTCCATTGGGGCGGGCTTACTGGACCCCACCAGTGCATGAATTTGTGCACAGGACCTCTAGTATATATATAAAACCCTAATATGCAAATAGACTGAACAGTGGAACAACCGAACAACTAGGTTGCTATGATGTGCACTGACCACCAGGGGGTGCGCATGGACCATGGCAGGTGCCGGCTCTGGTGCCGGCAGCGGGTGTGAGCACCGGGTGGGATTGCAGGGCACCGGAGCAAAGAATTTTCAGTATCAACCAGAGGCTCGCCCCGATGACAGCAACCGGTGTCCCGCCTTGGTCTGGCACCCCCCGCTCACCTGCTCCACCATCCCGCTGCAGCCAATGCCTGCCATGTTCCACACACGCCGCCTGGTGGTCAGCACATGTCTTAGCCACCGGTTTTTTGGTTCTGCTGTTTGGTCTATTTGCATATTAGCCTTTTATTAAATAGGATTGTCAGATAACATCTTACTATCAGCAGCAAAAGATGTGGAAGTGATAGGCCAGGTTGTGCACTTGTTAAACTTGCAGGGATGTTTGAAGACCATTTTAATTAGAAACCAGTGACTTGTGAAGTGTTAGGCCTTGTCAGTTTTTGTTTCCTTACATAGTCCCCTGACTGCAGGGATCAGGAAATGAGAACATTTTTTAAAAAAAATATATTTTATTGATTTTTTACAGAGAAGAAGGGAGAGAGATAGAGAGTTAGAAACATCGATGAGAGAGAAACATCTATCAGCTGCCTCCTGCACATCTCCTACTGGGGATGTGCCCGCAACCCAGGTATATGCCCTTGACCGGAATCGAACCTGGGACCTTTCAGTCCACAGGCCGACGCTCTGTCCACTGAGCCAAACTGGTTTCGGCGAAATGACAACATTTTATCAGTGTATGTTACCTGGGTGGTTGGCAGGAGAGTTGGCCTGTCAGTGTTATATTAGTTACAAAGGTGTATAGAAGTGTAAGGATTTTGTTTATGTTTACATAAAGATTGCCTTTTATTTTGAGCAAAGATTTACTTCAGATTAGTCTAAGGTTAAATAGATTTGTAAATAAGATACTTGAAATAAATGTTTAAGGAAGTCCACAGGTGCAGGGAATATACAGGTTTTGTTTGTTTTTTTACCTTGGCACAGTTAAAGGAAACTGTTAAGGAAGATATCAAAGATGAAGCATGAATGAGGCTTTATTCATGTACCAGTGGAATTAACACCAAAGAAAATGTTGAGTTTTTTATTTTTTATCATTCTGTGTTTGTTTTTATTGCTGTGTTATAAACAACTCTAAACTTAATGTGAAACGACAGTCATTATTTCTGGGGATTGACAGTACTCAGCTAAGTGGTTCTTACTCTAGGTGTCTTCTGCAGTTGCAGTCGATGGTAGCTTACATCATATAGAAGTCAAACAGCTGGGTCCTCAGGCATCTCTCCCTCTGTGTGTGTGGTCTCTGCAGAATGGATGCTTCCAGGTAGCCAGACTTCATATGTGTCAGCTCAGAGTTTCAAAGGCATGAATCCCAAGAAAGACCATCAGGCTGGAATGCCTTTTTATAACATAGTCTTAGAAGTCATGCAGAGTCACTCTGCCTCATTTTTTTCTCAAGTAAGTCATAGGCCTATTCAAGGAGGGATAATTAGACTCCACCTCTTGATGGGAGGCCTGTCAAAGAATTTATGGATTTTTTCTAAAACCACCGCAACCATTAAAAAATCTGATAAACTAATAGTAAAGTATAATTATTCAGAAGGAGATTTGGGTACCCTGAAAGTATTAGAAAAGATTTGGTATGCATTTGAAAATAAAAACAAGACTTGGCATTTATGGCACTGGACATTACGCATTTTGTGGAAGTAGTAACTGTTAATAAACTTAATATTTCCAGGCAGAAGTGCTGAACTTGACAGTTAACAACTTAACATCCCAGAGACAATCCACATCCCAGGTCTGAGTCCCAGGGTAATCAATCTAAATGTGCTTCTTTGACGTCACTGATATTACTCACATAGGCAGGTGGTTGACTGGGTGCATTATTTAGGGCAGTGGTTCCCAAACTTATTTGGCCTACTGCCCCCTTTCCAGAAAAAATATTACTCAGCCCCTGGAAATTAATTTTTTAAAATTTTAATAGCAGTTACTCATCGCCCCCAAATGCACCTGTGGCCATCACCGCCCCCCCCCCCGGATTGCTGCAGCGCCCACGGGGGGCTGTAGCGCTCACTTTGGGAATCACTGATTTAGGACATGTGAAGCATTTGATAAGTTCTGAGACTTAAAGACTGGAATATGGGCTACTTCTTTACTATGATTGTGCAGACACAGGGTGTATTTTGCTGTGAAACAGAATTTTCTTTGGATAAGAACTACTCAGCTTCATCAGCCATTTAATTAGCTTTAGGACTGAATTTTTTTTCTGTGTCCTGAGACAAATATACCATGAAGGTTTTGTTGCTGAGTCAATTTGTTTTAATGATCATTTGTATGCCTACAATGTGCCAGGCATTGTACTAGCTACTGGCTATAGTGGACTTCAGAATAAACTTTATAGCCAATTCCTAAAAGAGAGTTTCAAAATCTTTTGGGCAGGGTCAGTGATGAAATAAATATGTAGCTTACCAGTATGATTAATATGAAAATAAGGTCTATTTGCAGGTAAAGTACGTAGCTTTGTCTAAGTCAGCCGTGGGCAAACTACAGCCCCCGGGCCGATCCGGCCCGTTTGAAATGAATAAAACTAAAAAAAAAAAAAAAAAGACCGTACCCTTTTATGTAATGATATTTACTTTGAATTTATATTAGTTCACACAAACACTCCATCCATGCTTTTGTTCCGGCCCTCCGGTCCAGTTTAAGAACCCATTGTGGCCCTTGAGTCAAAAAGTTTGCCCACCCCTGGTCTAAGTGGTATTCTGCTATTATTTGTTGTCAAGTTTAAAGGGATATTAATCATTTGTTATTTTTCTTGCTGTTTTTATTAAATGGAATGAATATGTGAAGTTGCATCATCTTTTATGTGAATGTGAAAAAGAAAAGCCCTGTATTTTTTGTACATACAGTACTTTTTGTTGTTTTGCCAGTTTCTAATAAAAGAGGCCTTATTGTTGTCATTGTAAAATGAAGATGTGGGATTGGACTGTGTCTAAGGGTCTTACCAGGGCTAACACTCAAAAGTGGGAAAGAATGGGTAGAAGTTCTGGATGGTAAAGATGGTAGGAGGTGCCAGTGAAGTGTCAATTGAAGTTGAATCATATTTTGGATTTTCTGAAAGCTGAGACTAAAAGTAGTGGTAGCAAATGGCACCGTTTATTATGTTATACTAGAGGCGCTGTGCACGAAGTTCGTGCACGGTGGGGTCTCTAGGCCTGGGTATACAGGAGGCAGCCGATCAATGGTTCTTTCTCATCATTGATGTTTCTCTCTCCCTCTCCCTTCCTCTCTGAAATCAATAAAAATATACATATTTTTTAAAAAGCCCAATGGATAGCAAGTTTTGACATAAGTTTTCTTTATGTGATTATATAAAAAAAAGCAAAGTTATAATAAGATTGTTTCGTGGAGCTCATTCGTTGAAGATTGAGGATAGCAACTTTCTAGGTTAGAATTATGTAGTGTTTAGAGGCTGATCATGTAAATCTTTAAACATTATTTTTAGTTGTTACTTCTTACTGTCTATGGAGATCTGTTTTTCATTTAGCATCCTGGCAGCACTCTTGGGGAGGACATTTGAGTTGCAGGAGTCTCAGCATGGTTCCCAGGCTGTGCAGTGTGAGGGGTAGATCTCCCAGCACAGACCCTCAGATAGTAAGTCGCATAATAGGCTCTGCTGCTGAGAGGCTCAAGGGTACTTTTTTGAACTGCAGTTCTAAATATTTGTATGTAAAAACAAAACGTTGTGGAAAAGAACTGGGTTCTAGCCTTTAAAAGCAGCATCTTGTGCCTACACGAATATATTTTTAAAAGTTGCTTTAAAATATTCATCTGTTTGCAGAGGGCAGAATCATCATCATGTGCCTTTTCCTCCCTCTTGCCTGGGGTTTGAGGGAGGAGAAGGAACCATGTATAAATTGATGAATAGTTTCCATGCTCAGTTGAGTGTTGAAACTAGGAATATTGTTAATTTCTGAAGCCAGTGTGCCTATACCTATACATTAAGCTCTTCCTATAGACTCTTCATGCTAGAGTGTCTGATGGTAGACTGGGGAACTGTAGACTCATTATTGTAATGACACTGAATTGTTTCTATCTTTTATGTGTTGTTTCGGTGAGAAAGTTGTGAACAGTTGGTCTCTGGTGTATACTTAGGCAAACTATGCAGTACCTACAATGTGCAAAAAGTTAAGTCACAGGACACATTCTTAAGATGTGTACTATGTAGTTGGGAAAATAAAACTGAGTTATAAAAAATAGCAATATCAGTGATAATAGTTCAAAGCAGTAATTGATTATTTACAAAATTGAATAGAACTGATGAGTCCTGGATGAGCTCAAAAGAGGACGTGCCCTATGGATTGTAGCACCTTAATTATATTTCCTGTAGATAGTTGATATGTACCTTGGGTAGATAGGTAATTCTAAATTAATTTGTAGAAGTTGAGATAACCAGATCTTAAAAGATGCTATGGCTTCACATTATTTTTACAGTACGTGTGACCTAAGAAGTACATTTTTATCCATGAACTTCAGTTATGTCTAGTGGTATTATGTGCTAGTTATGAGATCTAGTTCAGATTTCTTTCAGTTCTGTTTTTTATTGGGACATAATGGTAGATATTTAGAATCATTCTTTGCTATCTTTATCCTAAGTAGTACACCCATCAATGATAGTTGTGCATCTTCAAATTCCTTTTTCACTGGTTCCCATTTAGCAGTTACTTTTCTTTCATTCAGTCCAAAGTAGTAATGACAGTAATAGCAGGAGCAGCTAATATTTTGTACCGGGCTCTGTATTAAGCATGTGATGTGCTATAATACCCTGTTAGTTCAAATGTGGAAGTAAGCTTTGCTACAATAGAAAATAAATTATTGTTTAAATTATTTCTTGGATGTGTTGAGGGACTCAACAACCTTTCTGGGATATTTCAGATCAAAACTCTTGATTTAGTTTAAAAGTGAGTCTTTTAAGAAGTCCTGCTTTTTGTGGTTAGAGTTTTTCTGGCTTGTCTACGTTATAGACTCTTGTCAAGCTTAATAACTCAAAAAGACACTGATAAGAGTTCAAAGCAGTAGGGCAAGATGCTTTAGATCAGCGGTCGCCAAACCTTCGGACCTCACCGACCACCCGTGGTCCACAGACCACTGGTTGGCGACCGCTGCTTTAGACTTACTGGTTTCAGAGAAGAGCTTGCAAGGAACTCCTCAGGTTTTTAAAGAGCTTTTACAAATCCTAGGCTAGGGGGTCTTTGGTTTTTGTTTATTTGATTTTGGTCTCTTGCTCTTCCTTACCCCAAGCTCTTGATTATGTAGATGCACAGTAATGTTCAGAATATTTAAAGGTATTTAAGTTTGCACATACACATTTTAAACACAAATAGTGATTTTTCTTTTCTATCACTTTTGGACATGAGACCACAGTTCCTGTGACATTGGTTGGACAAATGAATCTATATACTTTCTATATCCAAAAGGCAGGAGAGTGGAAGTTTTGTTTGTTTCTAACTCAGTTAACTGTTTTGGTGACATTTTAAGTAATTTTGGATCTAGTTTTGATAGTTTGTTTTAATAAACTTTTTAAAACCTTGTTTCTACTTTTATATTTTTTTAATCTGCTGAACTTTTAAATATACTTTTATTGATTTCAGAGAGGAAGGAAGAGGGAGAGAAACATCAGTGATGAGAGAGGATCGATCGTTGATTGGCTGCCTTCTGCAAGCCCGACACTGGGGATCTAGACCACAACCCGGGCTTGTGCCCTGATTGGGACTTGGGACTTGAACCATGACCTCCTGTTTCATAGGTTGACGCTCAACCACTGAGCCACGCAGGCTTGGCTCTATTTTTATTTTTGGTGTGCCATTTTTTGTTTTGTTTTGTTTTTTGCTTTATTTAGATGAAAACAAATTTACTTTTTGTCGATGCATCGTTATTGGTTTAGGATTATAATTTCTGATTGGGAATACTTTATCCTCAAAGTGATAGCTTCCAGTATTTCTTTTGAGGAGCTCAGTGTCATTCTGACACCTGATCCTTTCTGCTTGACGTCCTTCACCCAAAAAGTTTTAGGGTCTTCCCTCAGTTACTGGTGCTGAGAAATTTCATGTTGATATGCCTTGATGGTAGGGCCTTTTCTCATGGTTTGTTTTTTGGGCCCCACACACTTGGCTAAATTCCTTTATTCTGGGAGCGCGTATCATTCAATTCCAGGAAATCTTGTATGTTATTTAATACTTTTTTCTCCTATCTATTTTTTCTCTCTTCTTTTGGAACTCCTGGTATTTGGATATTTGATGCCTCTCTTGCTACTCTGATTTACTTATCTTTTCTCTATTTTCCATTGTTTTGACATTTTGCTTTATATTATGTTGAACATTTTTTTCCTCCTATTGGGCCAGTTACTCTAGAGAGGGAAATTCTAGAAGGTAAGTGTGGCTTCGAGCATTCTGGGATAGGGGTTGGCTGACTTCTGTTTCAATAAATAGCTTTCATATCTTCCAGTGTGCTCATCCCTGCCTAGGTATCCCCAGGCTATTATTCAGGTGGAATTTTTGTAAGCAGGGAACAGTTCTGTCAGAGACTGGGAAGGGCGGTCTCCTGCCTATAGGGTGGGAATCTTAACTGTTCCTTATTGCAAACTTCCAGCAGTCTTCCTGGTAGGGGTTACCCCCAGACATCAGAGGTACCCGGTGCCTTAAATTCCTAGAAATGGGTCTGCTAATTTTTGGCTCTTCTCTTGGTATCTTCATTTTTAGGGGCTTTTAAAGGCTGGGCATTTAGGGGAGTTCTTAGGGGCAGAGCAATAGAATATTCATCAGCTTTATGCTGATGTACCAAAATGAGATTTATTCACTTAATTTGTCCTTAGGTATGGTTGGCAAATGGTACTTTATTATATTTCTATTATTTCTCTCCCTGAATAGGGTGATTTAAGCTATTTACCCTCTGGTTGGGGAGGAGAAGTGCAACCCATGGTTTAGGACAGATAGGATTTCCTAGGTGGACAGAAACAGCTGTTTAACTGTCTGTCTCAGTTTCCCTGTTTCCCTTGTCCTGGAATTTTTCTAGCTTTTTACTATTATATTACAGAAGGATTGTTGGATCTGTGTCCCTTACATCTGCTTTCCTGTTAAGTGAAAAAAAAAACACCCCTGCATCTGTGACGTACACTGGTCTTTTCTTTTTGACTTAGACTGCTCTAGCACTATCCATTGTTAAGATGACTTGTAAGAAAAATGAAATAATTTAAATTTTAGAATTATCTTTTTGGCATCCTGAAGTATTTTGGAGAATTTTAACGTTTTTATTGCATAAGAGGGAGGGGTAGAATGTGAGAGAGGGAGGATGGGAAAAAGGAAGGAAGAGAAAGAGATTGATCGGTTGCCTCTCACGTGCTTCCTGACTGGGGCCGGGATCGAACCTGCAGCCCTGGTACGCCCTTGACCGGGAATCGAACCCGAGACCCTTGGATGCATGGGCCAACACTCTAACCACTGAGCGCACCGGCCAGGGCATGCCCCTTTTTCTGAGATGATGAATTTCAACACCAGTCAAGGCCTGCTTCCAAATTCTGACTCTCCTGAAGCCCTGGTCCTCATCAAATCTTCTAAACCAAAGTGAGCTCTGCCTTCTTGTAATTTTTACCTTTAGCATGCATCTTGGCACCTGGTTTACTATTTTATTTGTCTTTCTCTGTGTGTGTGTATGTATTTTTTTTGTTTGTTTTTTAACAAGTAGATTGTAAACTACATAAGATGTGTGGTTTGACTCAGTGTTTCTCAACTTTACATTTTTTCTCAGGCTTCCCAAGCAGTAGTGTACCACCTTTCGGGGCAGTATCCCCAGGTGTGTAGAAACCTCCTCAGGTGGTTATGTTAGTCTTCCCTTCTTGCCAGCGTATTTTATTGTGCAGTTTACTTCCTGTAATACTCAGCACCCAGCATTCAGGAAGGATTTGTTAATTGAATTGGACCTTTGGCAGTTGTGCTGTGATGGCAGGACTAGCGGCCTGAAGAGGTTTTTTTTCTCACGCCCTCCCTCCCACCTCTTCATTGAGTAATTACAGGTAAATCGCTTAACCTCTCAAATAGAAAACAAGGAAACTGTTGTATCAAGGACTTCTGTAGTAAATGAAAAACAAACAACAACAAAAACCAACCTCTGTATGTGTTTGTTTTCCTGAAATCAAAAAAGGTTAAGAAAGATGGAATTAAGTACAGTTCGTTGCTGGTGCTAGTTTCTAAGAAAGTTTTCACAGTCTGTGGTTAGTGAGAATTTTTATTGTAGACTAGGGTCCCAGTGCACGAATTTGTGCACCTTGAAAGGAACTGTGGGTTGTGAGGCTGTAGTGGACACAGGGTCCGGTCTCGGCCCATCCTCCACGCCCCCGCCCAGCCCCTCCCGCCATGGCCCCGGTCCCATGTCTGCTGGCAGCTCTGCTCCCGCTGTTGCCGTTGCCAGCAATGGGTGCAAGAGGCAGCTGCTGCCCTTATTGCCCCTCAGGAGTAGGGGGAGGTGGAGAAGCCCTGAGGGGCGATCGGGGCCAGCAGCGGGTGTGAATGGGGCTGGCGCCTGCAGTGGGTGCAAGTGGTGACTCTGACACTGGCAGTGGGTGCCAGCGAGACTGTTGCCAGCAGTGGGTACCAGAGGCAGCTGCTGCCCCGAATGCCCCTCAGGAGTAGGGGGAGGTGGAGAAACGCTGAGGGGTGACCGGGGCCGGCAGCTGCTGCTTGCACCCACTGCTGGTGCCGAGCGATCAGGGCCAGCACCAGGTGCCGGCAGTGGGTACGAGCGCCCAGTGGGACCATGGCTTGTGGGAGCAAAGAATTTTCAGTAACCACCAGAGGCTCACCCTGATGACAGCGATCGGCACCCCACCTTGGTCTGGCACCCATGCTCACCTGTTCCGCCATTCCACCACAGCCGATGTCTGCCGTGTTCCATGGTCTGCCGCCATGTTCCACACATGCCCCCCTGGTGGTCAGTGCACGTCAGAGTGACTGGTTGTTTGGTTGTTCGGTTGTTCCGCCGTTCGGTCTATTTGCATATTAGGGTTTTATATATATACTAAAGGCCCAATGCACGAAATTCGTGCAAGAGTAGGCCTTCCCTCCCCTGGCTGCTGGGCACCGGCTTCCCTCCAGTTGCCGGCAGGCACCCGGGACCCAGGCTTCCCTTGCAGCCCCGGTTTGGTCTGGAAGAATGTCTGGAAGGACGTCCGGTCTGATTAGCATATTACGCTTTTATTATAGATACTAGGGGCCCAGTGCACCGAAGGATTGCCAGGTTTGATTACAGGTCCAGGTTGGGGCACTTGCAGGAAGACAACCAATCCTGTCTCTCCCATCGATGTCTCTCTCTCTCTGTCTGCCCCTCCCTCCCTCCCCACTCTGCCCTCCCTTCCACTCTCTCTAAAAAAAATCAATGGAAAAAATATCCTCAGGTGAGGATTTTAAAAAAAGGCATTAAGGTTTTTTGTTTGTTTGTTTTAAGTGGTTGGGAGACCGAGAGATGGGGACTAAGATGGAATGAGAGCCTCTCCGTCAGAATTGTCAGTCTGTAAATTGGAACCTGCCTCTTGAGTCAAGGGAAGAATTGGAAGCATTAATGGTGGATCCCTGGGGTCAAAGGCCGGAGCCAGACCTTTGCTTTGGTAGCTGTGTTGCCAGAGAGGAGAAATTTGTGTGCATTTATGTCCTTAGTGATAAAACCAAAGGAACCTGGTAGAGCCCTTAAATTTGACTCTGGTGAGTTATAGTTTTGATGACATTTGTTTGACCTCTTTGGTTTAGATCTCTGAGCTAAACCTGAAGGAAGGCTTTCTGGATCAGAGGTTAAGAATGTGAAGAATCCTGGTTCTCGCAGATTTCAGAGAAGCTATTTGATGCAGCTTTCAGACGGCCTCTGAATATACTCATGAACATGCTTTCAGTAAAAAGCAAACAGGCTGTCCAACAGTTTGATTGTAAAGCTCACTTGATTAATTTGGCTTCATGGTAATAAAGATGCCCAGTAAGATTTTCTTAGATAGGGTGGGGAACCTTTTTTCTGCCAAGGGCCATTTGGATATGTATAACATCGTTCTCGGGCCGTAAAGAATTATCAACTTAAAAATTAGCCTGCTATATTTGATCAGACATTTAGTTAACTCACCCCTAATGCCTTGGGAGGCCAGAGCAAATGATTTTGTGGGCCTTACATAGCCCACGGGCCTGGTGTTTTCCACCCCTGTTCTAGAAGGAAATGATACTGAAATTTATTGCTGTCTATTGAAAGTAGATGATTTTGAATCATAGTCTTTTATTCTTTCACTTAAAGGAATGAAAATGCCTGTTGATATATAATTTGGATTTAAAAAATGATCTGCTGAAGGTAGTTTGCATTTTTTTACAATATAATTTTAGGCAGAGTGGGATTGTTTATCCAGGGGTCCTCAAATATTGTATTTGTTCCCGTTTTGTTTTTTTACTTCAAAATAAGATATGTGCAGTGTGCATAGGAATTTGTTCATAGTTTTTTTTTAAAACTATAGTCCGGCCCTCCAACGGTCTGAGGGACAGTGAACTGGCCCCCTGTTTAAAAAGTTTGAGGACCCCTGGTTTATGCTGTTTACCTTGTTCTTTATGTTGATTAAGCAATAAGAAAGTTGGGAAATCATTTTTGTTTAGATAAAGAGAAAGGACAGGAAAGGCAGGTTGTCGCTTTTGAGCTCTAGCTTTTTGAGAGGCTTTCTCTGGGCCAGGCACCCTCCAGGGTTCTGGGGCAGAGAGTAAGACATTGTCTGTCTCTACCTCAGGGAGCGAGAATCTCAAACCAGTGTTCTCTGGTTCCCTGAGATCTTACTAGAAAGAATGACCTGAACTGCGTTCCATGTTCAACTTCAAATTGGGAAACATAAGATTAAGCATAGTAAAACAGGTTTCTTTATTGTAGGACTTACCAGTCTTGTATGGATGTATGTGAATTGTGATGAATTTCTAAGATGGGACTCTCCTGAGCAACATTAACAAAACTTGAAACAGTAGGGTGATTAATATTTCATTAATCTTGTAAGTCATCCTTGTGTGTACTTGTATATTAGAGAAGTATTTTGCAAACCTAGTTGATCAGAATCACATTGAGTGCTTAGAATTTTTTAAAAGTTTTGAATTGATAATATAAGTTTTAAAATTCAAATAGTATATAGTGGCACACAGGAAGAGTTTTTCTCCCTGCTCTGTTCCTTACTTGCCTACTTCCTTTCCTCATTGGTGACTAATGGTATTCTTTCCAGAGGTATTTCATGCATGTGCCTTAATTTATTTAGCCAGAATATAAATTACTGAGCCTTGTATTTGGAGATTTCATGTTACTTTTGTATGTGGCATATTATCCAATTCTTAAACAACTCTGAAACAGATATGGTAATCACTGTTTTGGGCAGAGGTTGAAACATGAAAGTAGGGGATGTTAAATGCATGTTCCATCTTTTAGTTTGGAGCTGGGATTCAAAGCCCTGAGGGTTGGTGTTTTTTTGTTTTGTTTTGTTTTTTGTGGTTATCTGGGGAGAACCAGGTCGGCACTAATTCTGCCTTTTCATGGCTACAATACTTAGGATTGGCCAAAAGACAAACAAAACCCAAACAAATAAAAATTTAATATGGGTATTTATGTCCAATTCTCCCTAATCTGATACAGAAATAAGTGTTGTTTTATTGCTTTAGTTGTCAGTAGAAGATGTCCAGTGATTAGACTTTCTCTAGTTTGCATTTTAAGTCACTTAGCCAGATAGACTAGTTTTGTCAATTTCAGGCACTTAAAAGGTAGGCTCCTTAGAGACTTTCATCTGTAATTTTGCTTCCTGATGATCTCCTCTCTTTTCTTTGCTTCCAGCTTCCTTTAGCCACTTGAGCACATTTCCTTAATACCAGCCCAGATTAAATCACACAGGAAAGAGATGGGAAGGAGGGAGAGAGAAAGCAGGCCTCCCTGTCAGCAGTTCTCAACCTGTGGGTCGCGACCATCGGAAAACACATATAGCATATCAGATATTTACATTACGATTCATAACAGTAGCAAAATTACAGTTTTGAAGTAGCAACAAAAATAATTTTATGGTTGGGGGTCACCACAACATGAGGAACTGTATTAAAGGGTCGCGGCATTAGGAAGGTTGAGAACCACTGCAAGTGGAGGAGACTGGGAGAGTCCATCTCCCAGGACTGTAAAGTACTGTGTGGTTTTCCTGTTGGTCTGGTACACTCTTTCTCGGAATAATGCTTAAAGAAAGCATTTCAAAATTTCCTCCTAGCATTGCAGGACCATTTGAACTAGAGTATAGCCCCCAGGTGGGTTATTTTGTAGGACAACATTCCTTTGATGTATTTTAAAAAACCTAGTCTCATAATATTGGCCACATAGTAGAACATCTAAAATGATTGAAAAGAATAGAGAAGTTGTAAATCCACTATTTTGAAGCCGTGTGTAAATGTCCATTCATTCGTTTAGTGCTACCCATGTATTGGCAGACAGTTACTAAAGATTTACTGTGTGTCAGGTGCTGGGAATTAAGAAATTACTAAAACACATAGAGCTTGCCTGGTGGTGAAAGACAACTATTTCATCAAGCAAATAGTTATAGCATGAGAAGTGCTATGAATGAAATATGCCCCAGGTATTACTGGGACTCAGAAATGCCTAGTTTAGCCTGGAGTGAAAGGTGAGTTAAGGCTTTCCACAGTTTTTTTCAGCCCAGCCTTGAGAGACTAAGTCACTAGATATGTAGAAGGCAGTAAGGGTGTAGTTACAGTATTCTAGGCTGAGGGAATAGGCATGTACAAAAAAAAAAATAGAGTATTTTGGATGTATACTTTAGGTAGGGAATTAATGAGAGTATAGTGATGTTTGGAGTATAGAGTCATTTAGAAGAGTGAGGAGATAAGATTTGAGAGGTAGTAGGGGCCAGGAGAGAAGGAATCTTTTGCTTTTGTGAAATAAAAACCCATGCACAAGAAACAGAATTATAGTGTGTCTACAGAATTCCCAGAATTCTCTGCATCCTTAAGTTCCTACCAGATCTCAGGATTTAATTTGGGCCCTATTTAGTTTGGCATCCAGTTCAAGGCAGGCTTGGCAGATTTGAAACAGCAACACACACACACACACACTCTTTTCCAAGGATGAAAAATACAGTTCAGTAATAATGATAATGGCTGCCATTTTTTTGAGCATTTAAATTATATCCACTTAACAGACCAAGAAACTTTCCAGGCTCTGGGATGTTAAAGTAAAGCTTGCCTAGGGTTATAGAGCTAGTGAATGGTAGGGATGGAATTGAACCCAGGTTTGTCTGCCTGACACTGCAGCTCATTCTTTTCCCACTCCACCATCCTGCTCTTCACAAGGTGTGGTTCCCGGGGCAGATGGAATGGGAGCTCAGGAATGTAAAATGACCATTTCAAAGACAGTAAAACTGCTGTTTCATCTTTATGTTGAAAGGGCAGCAAGAAGGAATCCCAGTAGCTCTAGTTTAAAGAAGCTCGCTGAATCTAATGGCATCAAGATCTTGGTCAGGAATAGAACCTTCTAATTGTCTTGTTTCTATGGAAAAATCAGGTTTTTTTACAGGTATTTTATTTCAGTTTGCAGTTCTATTTTAAGGACCGAATATTTTGCCAAATGGCAGTGTTCTTTCTATGAAATGCATCAGTTACCTCATGAGAGGTTTGATTTGTATGTAGAGTTAAAATTGGGTTTGTAATGATTTGAATACATTATCTACATTGGGCAGATACTTTAATGAATGATGTTGCAGATATTCAGAACATGAACATGGCCTAAGAATAAAGAAAACCAAAAACATTCTCTTGAAATTTTGGCTGGTGTTGAACTTTTTGTACAGGAACTCTAAAGAAGTCAGCACAGTTTGATTCTTATATGTATTTACAGTCTCACATTAAGAAAATGAAATTAGATGAGACAGAAAGACATGAAATTCTCAGAAGAATTATCTTTTCCTATCAAATTTCTTTTTGTCCATTTGGCATGCATATTTCCCTTTTCCTGTTTTGTATGGAGCTGAAAATAACATGGTTAGTTTTGCTATAAAGGAAAATGACTCATTTTGTGTTCAGCATTTAGTTTCTCTGAGATGTGTTTATCTTTCAAATGGCACAGTAGTTCGGAATTTTGTTACTTATGACACTATATAGGAATTTCTAGCCAGAGACATTTTCCAGGTTAGAGGAAGAAATTATAAATATAATGTCATTTTTTTTCTATGATAGTTTGCAGAGCATTTCCATAACATGAATTTTGTTAACCTAGTTTTATAGAAATCTTTTAACAGTTTCAACAAACAATTTTAGGGGGGAAAGTAAAAAAAATTCCCATTTACAAAAATTTATATCATTTTATGAATTTATAACATTTATTTAGAAACTTTTTTTTTTTTTTGTCTTGAATGCGTCTTGAGGGTGAATGTCCTATATCATTTATTTAAAGTGAACACATTGTATAAACTGACATTTCTCATCTCCATAAGCATAAAGTATGTATAAATCTTACCTATAATTGTTCAGGAAGCTGACAGATGGATTTTTCCTCTACAAAAGCTGTCACTTGTGTGATTTGGAATCTTTTAAGAATTAAGTCAGATGTTTGCAACTTGACATAGTTTTCTTTGGCTAGGCAAAAAGTGAGAAAACTGAGGCTGTTATTTTAGAAATTTTCAAGTCAAATTTAAAGAAATAAAATGTGGTTAAGACTTATGGCTGAGCAAAGATATATTAGGGATTAATGTACAGGTGGAAATTTGTATTATAAAACTGCATTCAGATTACTCTTCATCAAGGAAGTACCTTTTTCCCTAGGTTGTGAGGAGGAGTAATCCTGTATCTGTGGTCTTAAATCTAGGTGCCTCTAGGGGCTAGGTAGATAAGAACACTTCTAGTAACCACCAGGAAATAAAAGCTCAGTTGGATAGAGCATTATTCTGATATGCCAAGGTAGTGGATTCCATCCCCTGTCAAGGGCATAAAGAGGTGGAACAACAAATTGATGTCTCTGTCTCTCCTCTTCTCTCTCCCTCCTCTCCCACCCTTTCATTCTCTAAAAATCAGTAAATGAAAATTTAAAGAAATGTAGCCATTTGTAGGCTGGCAGTTTGTGAGTTTCCTTAAGTGTGTCTGTAATGTCCCCGCCTACTTTTAGTAATTGACTGCAGCTTTGCATATAAATCTTAAAGAAGTTCTTTTATATCCTTGCCCCTACTGCCTAGTCTTCAGCTATTGAAAATCACTGGCAAGTAAATGCTAGACACTTAGTGCCTCACGAAAGTTGAATACTGAGGGAGGCAGTATTGACATTTTTAATATGCTTTATGGTACTTTGCTGTGCCCTTTTATATCTAAACAGATTCATGCATGGATAAATAATTTATTTACAGTGCAAGATAGACCGGTGGATTTTAGTATCACAGTATGAAAAGTTCATTGATCAGGTTTCAGATTCTACTTGGCAACCAACTTTTACAAAACTATCAGTTAGACAACTCAGGCCCACTGGCGTGGCTCAGTGGTTGAGCGTGGACCAGGAGGTCATGGTTTGGTTCCCGGTCAGGGCACATACTGGGGTTTTGGGCTTGGTCCCCATTGGGGCGTGTACAGGAGGCATCTAAGCAATGATTCTCTCTCATCTATGTTTTTCTCTCCCTCTCTCTCTCTCTGCCCCTCTCTCTTTCTCCATCTTTGAAATCAATAAAAATATATTTTAAAAATACAATAAAAATTATCACTTACTGGGTTTTGGTATAGTATCAAAGAATACCTATTATTTTAAATTATTTTAAAAGTACATAATAAAGACATTATTTTGATTATCATTTGTGGCTGTTTTAGTAAGCAAGAACAATTTTCCCCCCAATATTATTTTAGTAATTGGTTACTTTAATGGCACTGGCATTTTAGAATCCACTATAGCAGTTCTCAGAGTGTGGCGTGTAGACCCTGGGGACTCCCAAGACCCTTTCAGGGGCTCTGAAGTCAAAACTATCTTCGTAATAATATTGAGACTTATTTGTCTTTTCACTGTTTTGCCATTTGTGCTATTGTTCAAAAGTGATGGTGGAGAAAAGACCAACTTCGTAGCATAAATCTAATTATTGGCACCCAACTGTACTGGAAATTATTATATTCACTTTTTTTTTTTGTATTTGCAGAGGGGAAAATGTCAGTTTCACTTAAGGGATCCTTGTTGAAGCCATAAGATATTAATTTTATTAAATCTTAACCTTTGAGTATATGTCATTTTAATATTCAGTGTAACATTGGTTTTGTTAAGGAAACGCTTTTGCAGTTGTTTTAGTTGCAAGTTGACTATTTTTTTCATGGAATATAATTTTTATTTGATATATGGTTATTCAGATTCGGGTATTTGACAGACATTTTCTTGAAAATGAATAAAGTGAGCCTGTTACTTCAAGGAAAACAACTGAAGCTATTTGTTGTCAATGATAAAATGGATCTTTCAAGCAAAAATTAGCATTTTGGGAAATTTGTATCCAGCACTGTGAGTTTGACACTGTAAATTGATAGTGACTTGAGCAAATGTGGTTTTGAAGAGCTGTCAGTAAACCAATATTTTTCAAATGACCAATGCATGCTGGCTGTTATAGACTCATGTATGGGCAAAACATTTTTTCAGTTTATTGATAGACTAGAGGCCCGGTGCACAAAAATTTGTGCACTCAGGGGTAGGGGGTCCCCTCAGCCCGGCCTGTGCCCTTTCGCAGTCTGGGAACCCTCGGGGGTGACCACTTGCTGGCTTAGGCCTGCTCCCCAGGGGATTGGGCCTAAGATGGCAATCAGACATCCTTCTGGCAGTCCGGCAGCCCTCGGGGGATGTCCACTTGCCAGCGGGGAGCAGACCTAAGCTGCAGTCAGACATCCTTAGCGCTGCTGAGGAGGCGGGAGAGGCTCCCACCACCACTGCTGTCCTGGCAGTCGTCAGCCTGGCTTGTGGCTGAGCAGAGCTCCCCCCTGTGAGAGTGCACTGACCACCAGAGGGCAGCTCCTGCATTGAGCATCTGCCCCCTGGTGGTCAGTGTGTGTCATAGTGACCAGTCATTCCCAGTCTTTCTGCTGTTAGGGTCAGTTTGCATATTACCCTTTTACTACATAGGATTGAGGCCTGGTGCACGGGAGGGGGCCGGCTGGTTTGCTCTGAAGGGTGTCCAGGATCAGGGTGGGGGTCCCGCTGGGGTGCCTGGCCAGCCTGGGTGAGGGGCTGAGGGCTTTTTGCAGCTGGTCACACCCCCTTCAGGGTGGGGGTCCCCACTGGTGTGTCTGGCCAGCCTGGATGATGGGCTTATGGCTATTTGCAGCTGGTCACACCCCCTTCAGGGTGCGGGTCCCCACTGGGGTGCCTGGCCAGCCTGGATGATGGGCTGATGGCTGTTTGCAGCTGGTCACACCCCCTTCAGGGTGGGGGTCCCCACTGGGGTGCCTGGCCAGTCTGGATGAGGGTCTGAGGGCCGTTTTCAGGCTGGCGGGTGACTGAAGCTCCCAGCCTTTTTTTTTTCTTTTTCTTTTTTTTCTGGGATTTATTTACCTTCTATAGCTGTCACTGGAGCTGAGAGCCAGCTCCAGCTCTGAGGCCGCAGCTGGCTGAAAGCAGGTATGTGAGTTTGTTTAGCTTCTATAATTGAAACTCTGTTACCATCACTGGTGCCCTAAGCTCTGAGCCCGTTGCTGGCTGAAAGCAGGTATCTGGAGTTTGTTTAGCTTCTATGATTGCAACATTGTTGCATCCGGAGCTCAGAGCTGGGCTGAGGCAGGCGGGGAACCTTGGCTTCCTCCACCACTGGAGCAAGCAAGCCTCCTGCTCGCTTCAGCTGCGTGGCTGCCGGCCGCCATCTTTGTTGGCAGTTAATTTGCATATCCTGCTGATTAGCCAATGGGAAGGGTAGTGAAGTTACGGTTAATTACCATGTTTCTCTATTATTAGATAGGACTAGTGGCCCGGTGCACGAAATTCGTGCACGGGAGGAGGGTGTCCTTCAGCCCAGCCTACACCCTCTCCAATCTCGGACCCTTTGGGGGATGTCGACTGCTGGTTTAGGCCTGATCCCAGGATGTCCGACTGCCGGGATCGGGCCTAACCCGGCATTTAGACATCCCTTTCACAATCCTGGACCGCTGTCTCCTAACCACTCACCTGCGTGCCTGCCTGATTGCCCCCTAACAGCTCCCCTGCCAGCCTGATTGACGCCTAACTACTCCCCTGCCGGCCTAATCATCCCCAACTGCCCTCCCCTGCTGGCCCGATCACCCCCAAGGCTTTCATTAGTATAGATATGACCCTTCACAGAAAATTTCACTAACCCTGCTTTACAATAAGGGCTTGACGATTGAATCATTGGGGCCAGACACCAAGATTTCCTTTCTTTGAATAGTGGAGGGAATAATTATCTTGTCTTTAAATTGCCCTGAACATCAAATGAGATAATGACTTAGAAAAGTATAAAAACACCATATAAAGACAACTGTCTTATTATATACTGAAAAGACAATAAAGTGGTAAAATGAAAAACACTATTTTTATTCTCCCCCTTCCTTCCTTTACAGCCTTTATTTAAACTTTGAAATTTAGAAAAATTTCACTCCTATTTTCATTTCTTTACATTCAATATTATTATTATTATTATTATTATTTTTTTTTTTTTGGTGCCGAAACCCGGGAACGACATTCAATATTATTTTGTATTAGTTTCAGGTTTATTAGTTACAGAATAGTGGTTAGACACCACAAAGTGTTCCCTGATACTTCCAGTACCCACCTGGCTTCATACCATCATTACAACACTGTTGACTCTAGTCCCTATTTAAGTGACAATAGGTTTACAGGTTCCTTCCAACCTTTCTTTTGTGTTGCTTGACCTTCCTTTTCTTTCTCAGGTCTTCCCTTATTTTCTTTATATAGTATCTCAATTGGCCCTCAAAGCTCAGTGAAGGCTCTGGGACACGCTTAACACATTTTACGGAGCAGGAAACTGAGGCCAATTCCAGTTGGTTATGGAACTGGACTCCTCGCGCAGGGAGCCCTCACAGCCGGCTCTCCGCCTTTCCTAAGGGACAGCCAGGGCAAACAGAACAAACCTCCCCAAGAGGCTTCCAAGCCTCATTCTCCAGCACCTCTTCATCATGGATGCTCCACATTCTTTCCTCTCCCCCGCCCCACCCCCATTCTTTACTGCCCCCCCTTCTGGGGAGCAGGTGGTAGGCTTGCACTCACTGTGCAGGTGTGCACCCCCATGGGGTGGGCGAGAACTGGGAGCGGGGCGGGCACAGGCTTAGTTTTGGGGCCAAGGCGGGAGCAGGAGTCCTGGCCTCTCAAGTGTAAAGGCCGCAGGTATGCCCGGTCAGCACCGGGAGCTTCACCAAACCGCCGCAGTGGGGTACCCAGCATGGGGCGCTCCTCCACTGAGGTGGTGCCACCCCCTCCACCCCGCCTCAGGGCTGCGAGTCTGTGCCCCTCCGCCTGGGCGTCCTTCCACGCCTGCAGTCATCCCTGCAGTCATCGCCTCTTGTTTCCTGCCTATTGGGGCCAATACAGAACCTCACTCTCTGCAGGTGAGGCAGATCCCCGCCCGCCAGCACCCTGCCCAGGCCTGAGCCCCCTCCAGTGCACCCCACCTTGGTGCCGCTCTGCGCTCCTTGGGCCGCCCGCCTGCTGGCCAGCTGCTTCCCCCAAGCCATGGCGCTTGCCCAGGATCGCCCATCAGGCGGAGGCCGTGCGCGCGCCTGCAGACCCCATGGCCGTGGCTCCTGGCAGGGGCTTTGCCAAAGGTTCCTCTACCTTCAAGCTCTCTCCTCAGACTCCCAGGAGCTTGGCTCCCGCGGCCCAGCCCTTCCGTGGCTCCCTGCAGCCCTGCTCTACTCAGCTCTCCCGCCACCCACCTGTCAGGAAGCTTTCTGGAGCCTTGCTGCGGGCAGTGTGGTTCTGGGGCAGGGGCTGGGGTGTGGGGAGCAGCTCCAGGAAAGTTTAGTAAACCCCCGGTCCCCAGCCCCTCTTTGAGCAGAGCCCAGGGCAGGCTGGGGGCCTGGGTCCAAACACTGCAGCTGCGGAGGCCCCGCCCGCCCAGGGCCACACACAGGGGTCCCGGCTGGGGGCGTGGTTTAGGCCACTTGTTCGCACTGCCAAGGCACCCCCACCCCCTCCGCCCAGGTCGCACACGGGTCCCCGCTGGGGGCGTGGTTTAGGCGGTTTGTTCGCACCGCCAAGCCCCCCCCCCCCCCCCCCCCCCCAGGTTGCACACACAGGTCCCCCCTGGGGGCGTGGTTTAGGCGGTTTGTTTGCACCGCCAAGCCCCCCCTCCGCCCAGGCTGCACACAGGGCAGTTGGGGGCGTGGTTTAGGCGGCTTGTTCGCACCGCCAAGCCCTCCCGCCGCCCAGGTCGCACACAGGGGTCCCGGCTGGGGGCGTGGTTTAGGTGGCTGTTTGAGCCGCCAAGCCCCCCACCCCCACCCCGCCACTCAAGGCCACACACTGGGGTCCTGGCTGGCGTTGGGGCTTAGGCGCCACGCGGGCGGGATGATAGCTCCAGCTGGCCCAACCTGCCTGCATGCAAATTAGCCTCCATCTTGGCTGACAGTAATTTGCATATACTCACTGATTAGCCAATGAAAAGGGTAGCGGTCGTACGCCAATTACCATGTTTCTCTTTTATTAGTGTAGATAGGTTTTGGATTCCACATTGCTCCCAGTCTTTAAGAAACTGTCAGTTGTTGAGTTTTGGTGTAAAATCACAGAAGAATATCTACAACGACCTGAAAAGGGTATTAGAATATTCCATCCTTTTGTAACAATTTATCTATATAGGCTAGCTTTTCTTCATATACTACAACCAAAGCGGTGTACTGTGTGGCATATTGAATACAGAAGCCAATCGGAGAATCTGTGTTATATTAAGACTGATAACTAATAAAGAGGCCTGCAAAAATGGAAGCAGTCCCCATCACAAATAGTTTTTGGAAAGTAGTTGTTTTTCATAAGGTAGTTTATGTCAAAATGTAATGAATTTGTTATTTTTAAAATATTCAAAATTTTTCTTGGTTTTTACTTTAATCTTACAAATATCAGTGGATGTAGCCCACACAAACACAGGCTTTTTTGGGGGGTCCTCAATTTTTAAGAGTATAAAGTGGTCCTGGGTAAAAAGAAAGGTGTGAGAATCATTAAAGTACATTATGAGGGGTTGGAAACGGAGACTGTTGAGAACATGTAAAGAATATTTGGGGAGGTGTAAAATATGCATCCAAAGATTGATTTACTTTTTTTTAAAAAAATGCGTTTTTTATTGTTTTTAGAGAAAGAGGAAGGGAGAGAGAGAGAAAGAGAGAAACATCGGTCGGCTGCCTCCTGCACATCCCTCACTGGGGACTGAGCCATAACCCGGGTATGTGAGCATGTGCCCTAACCCGGGATGGTGCTCAACCTACTGAGCCACACTAGGCAGGGCTTAATTTTTTTTTGAAGAATACCCTCCTGTAGATGATACAAAGAAAGACAATTATGTTCTTTACTTTCTTGAAGCCTAAAATCTTTTGTTTCTGAGTAACAATTTTAGTTCTGTTTTGGCCATTGCAATAATTTTACTCCTTGCTTCATTGTTAAATTTGGGAGTTTTCTATGGTCAGCTATGACATGAGAAAAATAAAGGACATAATAGGGAGTTTTTAATATAGCAGAACTTAATTTATATTCTAAGATTATAGGCTTCTTACATTTTTGGTATGAAAATGAGGTATGGTAATACTTTTTCTGTGTGTGTGTTGTCAAAATAGCTGTATTTCTTCTCTCATTATCACCCATCCCCACTTCCATTTACTGTTTCATGAAACCCCAAATTTAGATAGAAGCACTACAGAATGGCTTTCAAAAAAATGTATCTGAAATTGAATGCTTTGAAGTCATATTTCAGACATGCAATGAGAGAGTCTTTCATAATCATAGAGATGAAGAAAATCATCCCTAATGTTCTGGTGCTTCTTGCTTGAGCCAGGCGACTCTAATCTTCCCATACTCTTCTCTGCTATCCTCAGCCCTAGGGGTCAAGGTAGCACCTAATATTTAAGTCACAACACAAAGTGGGTGGATAGAGGGAAAGGCTTTATCCCTTTTACACAAAAACAGTCACGTGCAACATGAGGAGACTGAGTTGACTCCCTCCATCTTGAAGCCCAAGACCACCTAATGGAGCTTCCCTGTGAGCATGCCTTTAGGTGGTTTGCCTTTAGCTTGCTCAGGATGGTGTGAAAAGGAATTTGGGGTTGGATGCCCTCTGGACTGGCTTGAGTAAGCTAGCTGATGCCGGCACAGGTATGACCATCTCAGAATGCCCTCTGCAGTTTTGCTGGAAGCACAGGCTTTTCGTCCAGTGACAGTGGCTGGCAGGTGGGCCCAGCAGGTGATAGCTTGAATTTATTGTATCCGTGATAATGTGAACAGGCATGCAGAGAACCAGTTCAGAGGTAGCAGTGTGAATAATATGGTGCAATAGTTGTGTAAAAAAGTGTGAAAGTTAAAGACTTTCTTTCTGCCTGTACTTAGGAAGGCACGTGATGAGATAGTAGAAAAGACCATGTTCTGTGGTTACACATGGATTTGACCCCTGTCTCTACCACCTGTCTGATAACATAGTTGTCCCCTACTCTCCCCTGCACCCCCCAAGTATGTGTATTTTTATTGCTTCCTGAGTTTTAGGCTTTAAGATTTTGAGGGTTTGCTTTTGGAAGAATGCAATAAATATTCCTACAGTATTTTTTTTTTTCTACAAGGAAATATCTGGGTACAGATTTTAATGTACTGTATTTGTATTTTGATGATACTGCCTTCTCTGACATGGATGACAAGAGGTGAGCTTTAAGACAATTTCTACAAGAATCTATGCTTTAGTGGAGGTAACCTTTACTGACTCTTGGCTATTGTTTCTTTGTATAGATTACTAAGTCCTTTAAGATAACATTATATGGGTGTGTAAAAGTTTTATTCTATGGATGGATATCTGGAGTGAGGTCACTTTAAAGGCCGCTTGCTAAGATGATTATTGGGTAAATGGTGAGTTATTAAATGTTTTCTCTATGTCAACTGGTCTGCTTATAAGAGTTATATAGGCAACTATCCTAAAAGAAATTTGAATATTCATAGTTTTCTTGCTTATTCTAAAATTTAATTTGAAGTGGAAAGACCTGGGGAGTTAATTTTGTTGAGATCATGATCAGAAACCTATTCTGCCTCTGAAATAGATTGTATACAAGTATTAGTTCTGTTGGAACTGTATCTAATGAAGTAGAAGAGCGGGGAAAGACTTGCTAAGTTTCATCCTGTCTTTGCTTGGAGTCTGTGAAGCTAATTCAGATGGAAACACAAATGACTAGAATGTAGACAGTGAAGGTCCAATAGGAGGAGGGAGCTGTAGACTTCTGTAGGCAGAAAACAAGGGCTACCAAGAAAAGTCTAGGGAGGAGGTTGTGTTGAAGTTGGATCTAAAATAACTAGGAGTGAGACTGGAGGAAATGTACTGGTGGCCGATTATGCCACTTGCTACCATTAGGGCGATTGCTGGTAAACATGAAACATGGGTGGTGTACCTTGTCTTAAAATTACAGGTATATGAAAGCCATCATTTTGTAGAAGGTGGGATGTCAGGAATATCTTTCTCTCCTGTGGGATTGAAGCCTTTTAGGGATCTAGATAAATCTATTTTTTAAATTAGAAATTCAGCTAGAAAAATACATTTGGTTTAGAAGTATGTGTGTCTTAACATGCAGGTGTGTTATGTGGCAGGGAGGGGGTTAGGCAGAGAATTATAAAATTGAAGAATCTGTACTAAGTGCTATTGCCGGTTGAGTAATAACAGTGAGAAGGTGAATTGTCTTCAAATTGTAATGTTAAATTTTGGGGGAAATGAGATTGAAGTTATAGGGGATTTTAAGGGCAGCACTGAAATGTTAGCTTCTGGTGAGTAGTTATACTTTGCTTTCCTATTTCTCTATTAACATCAGTTTGCTGTTCCCTTACCGTGATGCTTAAAAAAAAAAAAAAAAAATTCCAGACTCTGGATCTGTAAAATGTCTCTAAATTTAAAGGAATAACATAGATATTGAATTGGAATATCGAATAAGTCTTTGGTGTAGGAGTACTAAGATTGCCAGAAGCTTATTGCTAACCTACCTATCCATTGTGTGTTACAGCCACCTCACAAAGGCTTTCTTGTATGTCCCTGAATGAGATTAAGCGGAGTTATGTGGTTATTTTGTAATGTTACTCTTTACTCTTAAAATTGTTTCCTGTCACAACCACATGTAAAGATTTATTCTGAAATGGAATTTGCTGAGCTGTAGGATGGTTTTCCTTTTATTTTAAAAATGGGGAAATCTTTTGTTAATGTTACTATGAGAGGAAATACAGTTAATAACTTCAAGCATCGTAAGCTTTTGGGGAAGACCCTTCAAAGTAGACAAGGGCCTAATGATTATGTAGATAGAGTCAGAATTTAGTAAATTTAAATGAATGTGATTTGGTCACAGTGATTCTGTGATTTGCATGTCTGCTGAGGAAATGCAAAAGGGAACAAATACACATAGTTTACTACTTTTTTTGCTTGAAGTTTTCTGAGATTCATGTAAATTAATATGTAGGTGGCCAGTTTAGTCATGATAACTGTCTTGAGATTTGGAAGGATGATGCTTTTATATAAATTTTTGGGATTGAATTTAAGAAAAGTAAAAAAATTAATATTTGGGGAAACATTCTAAATTAGAGGCCCGGTGCATGAAATTCGTGCACTCAGGGGTGTGGGAGGGAGGTCCTCAGCCCGGCCTGTGCCCTCTCACAGTCCAGGAGCCCTCGGTGGATGTCCAACTGATGGCTTAGGCCCGCTCCCCATGGGAGAGGCTCCTGCCACCACTGCTGCACTTGCCAGCGGTGAGCCCAGCTCAGCGCTTCTGGCTGAGCAGCATTCCCCCTATGGGAGTGCACTGACCACCAGGGGCAGCTCCTGCGTTGAGCATCTGCCCCCTGGTGGTCAGTGCATGTCACAGTGATCGGTCGTTCTGCTACTAGGTTGATTTGCATATTAGCCTTTTATTATATAGTATAAGTGTCCCAGTAAAATCAATTTGTATATGAACATTTCAGATGGGTAAGATGAAATTGAATATGACAATTCATAAGTGCTATTTCCATAAAACCATTGCTTATATATCCTCCGCTGAAGCATTTGCTTTCATACATTCATAAGAATTTCAGAACTGAAAAGAACCAGAGATGACTATTCATCTTTCCTCACATAGGCGAGGACTTGAGATCTGATGGGTTTAAATGAGCCCAGCTAGTAGTAGATGAATTGGGTGTAATCCCCAGAGTACTTCCTAGCCAGTGGGTATTTCCAATACAGATGGGTGTACATTTCAGTTGTGCTTAGGAGTCTGCTATGATTTTTAAGATTAGAAAACTTAATTGATGGTGGTAACCATTTTCTCTGTCGCCTTAGTATCCTGAAATTTGCTGAGTTCTTGTGTTATTAAATATTTTCTAGCATTTTGATATCCTCAAAGCTAATTTTAGTTTTAGAAATATTATCTACCTGGAATGATATTTGGAACCATGAAAGGAGTGTTAATGCTTAATTTCAGTTGTTGTCCAGCTTTAAAAAAGCTTTGACAAGTCTCTCCCCGCCTCTCCCCCCTACTGTATACTTGGTGAAAACTCTAGAGATGGTATTGAGCTGAGAAAAAAGATATGGAAATGAATGGGTTTAGTTGTAAGTCAGTCAGTAAGTACTTTCTAAAAGTGTCACTACCATGGTTTTGGGGAAGTACAACCTTTCTTAGGCCTTTCTCATATTCTGGCTCTAGTTGGGTGAAAAGTTTTGTAAATTACTTGCAGTAAATGCGAGCCGAGGCGAGTGAGCTCCTGCCTCTGTTCAGAGTCTTCCAACGGCTGCTATTGCTCAGAATGGGAGCCTTGTAGTTTGGAGCCTCCCAGTTTCTCTCCTTGATTTCTCACCAGCATTCTCAGAGCTCATGAGTTCCACAGTGCATTACTCTTATGGTGTTTTCTCTTGTCTTGGGACATGGAAGTGTGCCTTGTAAATGAGGAAACGCTTGACATTCCAGGATCAATAAAACACATTTTTTGTTATTGAAAATAAGTGTAATACCGCACTATAAAAAGGAAAATGTGTTTTATTGGGGGCCATATCACACATGATCAGATGCTGTTCTTTGGGATTGAGAATAGTCACTAGTGAATATATGCTTTTTGGGAAAGAAATTATGGCATCATTTGAACGTCACTCTTGCTTAGGCATATGATTCGGTATTGGTCAGATATGTACACATTTTAGTGTTTGAACGATGCTGCTCAGCATTGAACAGAGGATAGAACTACCAGGAGAAAGTAACGTTGAGGGACAACTGGCTGCACCTAGATCTCTTACTAAAATAATTAGATGAATTGCCTGTATATTATATGATTTGTGATAGCTTTTTAATCCTAAACTGGCTGTAAGGTTTGATTTATTTATTTTAATTTTTATTTTTTTAAAGAGTATTTTTATTGATATCAGAGAGGAAGGGAGAGGGAGAGAGATAGAAACATCAATGATGACAGAGAAACATTGATTGGCTGCCTCCTGCCCCCCCCCCACTAGGGATTGAGCCCGCAACCTGGGCATGTGCCGTGACCGGAATAGAATCCGGGACCCTTCATTCCACAGGCCTACGCTCTTAACCGCTGAGCCAAACCGGGAAGGGCTGATTTATTTTTGAGTATGTATTCTATTTTGATCTATTAGTACAAATGATTGAACTTTGATTTCATGTATTTTTGCCACTTTTTAGAGAGCAAAGTTTATGGAATTCCATATTGACTTACTATCCTAATTTTTTCCCATTCTAAAATTGTCAGTATATTTTTAAGATAATTATTTATGAGACAAAGTTTGGGAAGACCACGCAGTTGTTTTTTTTTAACTTCATGGAATCAAACTCTTAAAATCTCTACATTTGTTTTCATCTTTATAAAATTACTTCTGTAGCTTGATAAGTATTTAAATGGGTATTATAGTATATTCAGAGCTGTTTGAGAGAAGCAGCAATATAATAGATAATATGAATTAATATCTTTTAATGCAGCCCTGAGATTTTTCTAAGAATATTCAGTACTCTTAAAAATGGGAGGTGTTGTCCTTGTTTTATAGATATGGACATTGAGGTTTTAATTTGTACCATTTTTGTGCCATAAAGCCCTTTAAGATGAAATTGAATATGACAATTAATAACTGCTTAAAGCATAATGATGTGCCCTTAGGCTTATGGGCTTTTTCTGCCTCATTATATTAAATTCTTAATAGATTTGTGCTTCCCATGTATTTTCATTTCATGATATACATGTACATTATTCAAGAATTTCTTGGCATATATAGGACAGTGTTTAAAAATTGGCTTTCCATTGGACGCTGATTCAAGGACCAGCTCTACTGACACATTTTGTTATATGAACTATAGAAGCCTCAGTTTCCTCATATGTAAAATGGAATTAACAATATTATTATTATTATTATTGAAATTGCTAATGGGATGGTAAGGGAAGGGAATTGCAAAATTGACTTGTGACTTTTTTGGGGGATGGATAAAATATAATACAAAAACACTAGAGGCCTGGTGCACCAATTCATGCACGGGTGGGGTCCGGCCGCCTGCCCAAATATGGGGGCCCATCGGGCCAGGCCAGTGGGGGTTAGGGGCCGCGGGCTGTTGGCCATCCTGCCCCACCCCTGATCGGGGTGTCGGGGGCCAATTGGGGGCCGGGCCAGCCAGGGGTGGGGGCCGATCGGGGCCCAGATCAGGCTGGTTGGCTGCCTCAGTGCGTGTCATAGCCACTGGTCTTTCTGGTTGTTCTGGTCATTTCACCTTTCTGGTCACTGGGCTTTTATATATATAGATTCTTGATATAGCAAACATTATGTGTACTATGGTTAAAAATCACCAAAATAATGGTATAAGTACCTATCAGAATAGAATTATTTTGTTTACAAAGGATCTGTACATGTGGTTTATTCATGTTTTGTTTTGTTTTTAAAGGTTACGGGAAGTTTCAGAGAAACTGAACAAGTATAATTTAAACAGGTAAGAGCTGTAAACTATTTAAAATTTCCTGAAAAGAATGTTTCTTTATTAGGAAAAAGAACTCATATTTAGGAAGCATCTGTTAGAAATATTTTAATCTAATTCAACTTCTTGTGAGTTGAGTGCATTTGAATTGCAGTTTCTGTTTATGCTGGCTTTTAAAAAATCTGGCATAGCAAGGAACTGGAATTATAATGACTATGAGGATACAACTGTTAATTCTTCAGTTATTGCTTTAAAATATGTAAATATTAGTTTTGAAAACAGTTTTTGCCAGCTCTTTTTTTCTTTGGTTACTTAGATTAAAAAAAAAAAGAAGAAGAAGAAGAAGGAAACAACCCTACGATGTATTTACTATTTACAAAGTAATTTTACTTACGTACTTTTTTTTATTCACCAGCCATCCCCCTTTGAATGTATTGGAACAGGCTACTATTAAACAGTGTGTGGTGGGACCAAATCATGCTGCCTTTCTTCTTGAGGTAAATTGTTTATTCAAAGATAGAGAAATGAAAATAAACAGTTAAAATACAGCTGTGCATCATCAGGTTTCTTTCTTTTTAACCATGGAAAATATCAGTTTCTTGTAAGAGTTATTTCAGAGATCACCCAGTTCCATTTCCCTATTGTGTAAATTCTCTGGCCCAGATAAAGCTTAAATGATATACTAGAGCTTGAAACTAATTAGTACCATAATAGAGAAGTCCCTGATACCCAGTCATTTCCTTACTCTGATTCTGTTAGATTGAGATATTTTAAATTATTTTTACTGGGTTCTTGATAATGTATGTAAAACACATTTCCCCATCTCAGGTGTTAGCACCTTCTGGAAGTGAGTTTATTTATTGTTTTCTGAATTGACAGTGATAGGTACATGATCAATCTCTTTGTTGAATAAATTCAAATTTTAACTCACATTTTTTACTTTGGAAATTTCTTCTATTTTCTTTGCTTTTAGGATGGTAGAGTTTGCAGGATCGGTTTTTCAGTACAGCCAGACAGACTGGAATTGGGTAAACCTGATAATAATGATGGGTAAGATGTCCTTTCTATTTAATATTTAGCTCTTACAAGGTATTATTTTAAACCTGTTTTGATTTTGGTAGCCCTCATGTTTTTAAAAAAAGCATTGCAGAAAATGAGACACTTAAAATAGAGTGAAATGGTTACTGTGTAGTTTGATTTTAATTTTTATGCACTGCAGTGATTTGTAGCTAAAAATACTAGCATCAAAGTAGCAGCAGAGTAGATGATCAAGAATAATGACATGTATTTGGTAGGTTCCAAGTCAAATTTGCTCTTTGATCTAAATAACTTGTTAGATCATGTTTTCTTTTTTTTTTTTTTTCTTTTTCCTTTGTAATATTTTCAAATGAAGTGACCCAACTTGAAAATGACAGGCTCTTTAAAATTTTGGTCTTTATAAATGATAGCATATAGAAAGAAAAGTTTGGACAATATATGATGAATTTCAATTAACTGCTTCTAAGGAAAGCATGATTGCTTTAAGAAATCTAAAGAATAATTCATCTGTAGTTAAACCTTGAAAATGTTTCAACCAGTAAAGAATTCCAGATTGTTATGGGGCTATAAGTTGTTGTTAGATTTGCCCTTTGATGTGAAGTATACGTTTTTAGTAGGATTAATCAGAGAATACATAGGTTGTGATTGTTCTACCTCTTATTTTTTCCCTAGGTCAAAGTTGAACAGCAACTCGGGGGCAGGGAGAACCTCAAGGCCCGGTAGGACAAGCGACTCCCCATGGTTTCTCTCAGGTTCCGAGACTCTGGGCAGGCTGGCAGGCAACACCCTGGGGTAAGTTGTGGCTGGATGTTGGCATCTATTGGTCTGGGCCAGTGCTCTGAGTGCTTTCACTGTGCTGTCTCGTCTTCAGTATCATTTAGTGATAGGATGAGGAAACTCTCCTGAACTCTACACAGGAGCTCATTGGAGCTCATGATGAGCCACCATAATAAAAATAACCCACACAGGCCGAACCGGTTTGGCTCAGTGGATAGAGCGTCGGCCTGCGGACTCAGGGGTCCCAGGTTCGATTCCGGTCAAGGGCATGTACCTTGGTTGCGGGCACATCCCCACTGGGGGGCGTGCAGGAGGCAGCTGATCGATCTCTCTCATCGATGTTTCTGGCTCTCTATCCCTCTCCCTTCTTCTCTGTAAAAAATCAATAAAATATATTTAAAAAAAAAAAAAAAAAAATAACCCACACAGGCTGGTTACAGTTAACCCAGGTTCTTGACCTTTTAAAAATGTAGTGTTCACATGTGTTTATAATGCCATTTATTATGTCAGTTTTATTATTTAAACATTTCAGTGATACCATTTTGGTTTTGTGACTCATTCTTGGGTTAAAAAAACCTAAGATTTTTTTCTTTCTGGTATCCAAATCTTACAGTTCTTTCTGAATTAACTTAGTGAAGTTTGAAATTCATGTAACTAAATCTTAAAGCCTTTAGTAAAGTTATTTTTGCCTTTTTTTTTTTTTTTAAAAAATTGAGGTATAATTGACATAAATTCAGGTGTACAACATAATGATTCTGTGTTTGTACAGGCAAAGTATTTTTGAGATAATTGTGAGTTTGGATCCAGACCATCACAGTAAAACAAATATTATAATAAAGCGAGTCATATAAATTTTTGTTTTTCCAGTGCATGTGAAAGTAATGCTTACACTATTTTAAGTCTGTTAACTGCAATAGCATTATGTCTGAAAAAATAATGTATGTACCTTAATTAAAAATACTTACTAAAACTGCTTACCATCCTATGAGCCTTTGTAATCTTTGTGCTGGTGGAAGGTCTTGCCTCGACATTGATGGCTGCTGACTGATCAGGGTGGTGGTTGCTCAATATTGGGGAGGCTGTGGCAATTTCTTACACTAAGACAATAGTGAAGTTTGCCACATTGATTGACTCTTCTTCTCATGAACGATTTCTCTGCAGCATGCGATGCTGCTTGATAGTATTTTACCTACAGTAGAACTTTTTCCGAAATTGGAGTCAATTCTCAGATCTTGCTGCTACTTTATCAACTAAGTTTATGTGAAATTCTCAGTTCTTTTCTTATTTTTTCAGTAATTTTCATAGCAACTTCAGGCTCCACTTCTAATTCTGGTTCTCTTGTTATTTCTACCACATCTACGTTTACTTCCTCCAGTGAAGTCTTGAACCCCTCAACCCCTCAATGAGGGTTGGGTTCATCTTCCAAATTTCTGTTAATGTTGCTATTTTGACATTTTCACATAAGTCACAGTTGTTCTTATGGCATCTAGGATGATTAATTCTTTCCCAGACCCACTGGAGGAATCATGACAGCAATAGCCTACGAAATGTATTTCTTAAATAATAAGACCTGAAAGTTGAAATTACTCTTTGACCCATGGGCTGCAGAAGGGATGTTGCATTAGCAGGCATGAAAACAACATTAATCTTGTACATCTCCATCAGAGCTCTTGGGTGACCACAGGTGCATTGTCAATGAGCAGGAATATTTTGATAGGAATCTTATTTTCTGAGCAGTAGGTCTCAACAGTAGGCTTAAAATATTCAGTAACCCGTGTTGTAAACAGATGTGCTGTTATCCACGCTTTGTTCTTCCATTTTAGAGCACAGGCAGAGTAGATTTAACCTGGATCTTAATGGCCCTATGCTTTTGGAATGGGAAATGAACATTTGCTTTGACTTAAAGTCACCAGCTGCATTAGCCTCTAATAAGAGAGTCAGCTTATCCTTAGAAGCTTTGAAGGCAAGCATTGACTTCTCTATAGCTATGTAAGTACTAGATGGCATCTTCTTTCTATGTAAGTAAGGCTGTTTTGTCTACATTGAAAATCTGTTGTTCAGTGTAGCAACCTTCATTAATTATCTCAAATAACCTTCTGGATAACTTGCAGCTTCTACATCAGCCCATGCTGCTTCACATCCTCCTCCAGTGGTCCATTTGTTATAATTGACAAACCTTTATGGATACACCATCACCCACAGTCTGTAGCTGACTGTGCATTCTATGGGTTTGGACAAATTTATAATGTAGTTTCCATTATATAGTATCGTACAGTGCTCTGCCTATTTTATCCTACCCTCATAACCCTTGGCAACCACTGAACGCTTCAGTTTTCAGGAGGTTGTTGGGAGGATAAATGATGATTTTTCCAGACTGTTACATAATTGGAATCATACACTTTGTAGCCTTTCCAGATTCGCTTCTTTCACTTAGTAATATGCATTTAAGTTTCTTCCACGTCTTTTTATGTCTTGGGAGCTCATTTCTTTTTTGTCACGATAAAAGTCCATTGTATGGATACACCATGGTTTACTTATCCATTCTCCTGCTGAAGAACATCTTGATTGCCTCCAACTTTTGGCAGTTGTGACATTGTGTGCAGGTTTTTGTGTGGGCATAAGGCTTTAACTCCTTTGGATAGATACCTAGGAACACAATTACTAGATCGTATGTTGAGTATGCTTAATTTTGTAAGAGCCCAGCAAACTGCCACAGTAGCTGTAGCATTTGTTTTCCCACCAACAAAAGGTGAGAGAGTCCCTGTTCCTCCATACCCCACCAGCATTTGGTGGTGTCCGTGTTCTGGATTTGGGTTATTCTAATAGGTGTATAGTAGTATCTCATTGTTTTAATTTGTATCTTCTTGATGACATGATGATGTAGAGCAATGATGGCGAACCTATGACACGCTTGTCAGAGGTGACACGCGAACTCATTTTTTTGGTTGATTTTTCTTTGTTAAATGGCATTTAAATATATAAAATCAAAATCAAAACTATAAGTCTTTGTTTTACTATGGTTGCAAATACCAAAAAATTTCTATATGTGACACAGCACCAGAGTTAAGTTAGGGTTTTTCAAAATGCTGACATGCCGAGCTCAAAAGGTTCCCTATCCCTGATGTAGAGCATCTTTTCATATGCTTATTTGCCATCTGTTGGGGAGGTATCTGTTAAGGTCTTTGGCCCATTTCCTAATCGGATTTATTTTTTTTCTTACTGTTTTAAGAGTTCTTTGTATATTTTGGATAAAAGTCCTTTATCAGATATATGTTTTGCAAATATTTTCTCTCAGTCTGTGGCTTGTCTTTTCATTCTCTTGATAGTGTCTTTTACAGAGCAGAAGTTTTTAATAATGTTCATTTACCAATTATTTCTTTCACTATGTCTTTTATTTTTTTAAAATATATTTTTATTGATTTCCTAGAGGGGAGGGGAAGAGAGAGAGAGAAACATCAGTGATGAGAATCATGGCTTGGCTGCCTCCTGCACGCCCCCTACTGGAGACCAGGCCTAAAACCTGGGCATGTGCCCTGACCGGAACTGAACTGTGACCTCCTGGTTCATAGGTCCATGCTCAACCAATGAACCAAACCAGCTAGGGTTTATTGTGTCTTTGGTATATCTAAAAAGTCATTGCCAACCCCATGGGCATCTAGATTTCTTATATGTAATCTAGGAGTTTTAAAGTTTTTTGGTTTACAGATAGGTCTGTGATCCATTTTGAGCTTATTTTTGTGAAAGGAGTAGAGTATATTTCTTGATTTATTATTATTTTTTGCATTTGAATGTTCAGTTGTTCCAGCACCATTTGTTAAGAGGCTGTCTTTGCTCCACTGTATTGTTTTTGTTAAAGATCAGTTGACTGTATTTATGGATCTATTTTTGAGCTGTCTGTTATGCGCCATTGATCTTTTTCTTTTTTCTTTTTTCTTACCAGTAACACACTGTCTTGATTACTGTGGTTTCATAATAACTCTTGAAGTTGGGTAGCATAATTCTTCAGCTTTGTTGTTTTTAATATTGTGTTGGCTATTCTTTATCTTTTTCCTTTCCCTATAAATTTTAGAATCAGATTGTTAACACTTGGATTGCGGGAAACGAGTTAAGTCGGCTCGCGTGAATTGCGCGTACTCCGCGGGAGCCGTCTTAACTCGGTTCATATAGATTTGCGGTGGAGTGCGGGAAACGTGTAAACTCGGGCCGATTGTAACTGCGTATTACCAAATATTTGTTTGTTTGCCGTTCACAAAGATACCTACCTGCGTATGCGAACCGTTTCATACCCATTGGGGTAATAGGTATCATAAAAATCCCTTGTAAGTAGAGAACACTTTATGGCGCTGGTCGAGTACAATACCGTTAGGGTACCAATGTATTGTTTTCTCATTTTATAACCGATATCCCTGGATATCTCACCATGCAAAGAGAATAGTTATTGAGAAATACTTCTTGTGTCCGGACGTCTTTAGTTTTGAGTTTTGTGAATATTATTACGTGTTTAAATATTTAAATATATTGTGATAAAGACATTCATATAGAATTTTTTAACCAAATAAAATAAAATCGTTCCGCAAAGTGTTCGCATAATAATTATTTTTTTATATCAGATATCTATCGGAGTACCGCTATTTTCAGTTAGTATTATTTTTATTTGCTTTAACCTAGAATGTCGCAGCATTCAGACTATAGTGATGATGAGTTTTGTGCAGACAAGTTGTCCAATTATTCTTGTGATAGCGATCTTGAAAATGCGAGTACAAGTGATGAAGATTCTAGTGATGATGAAGTAATGGTGCGTCCCAGGACATTGAGGCGACGAAGAATTTCGAGCTCCAGCTCTGACTCAGAGTCAGATATAGAAGGCGGGAGAGAAGAATGGTCGCATGTTGATAATCCACCGGTCTTAGAAGATTTTTTAGGGCATCAAGGATTAAACACAGATGCTGTTATAAATAATATAGAAGATGCCGTGAAATTATTTATCGGAGATGATTTTTTTGAATTTCTTGTAGAGGAGTCAAACAGGTATTATAATCAAAATAGGAATAATTTCAAACTTTCCAAAAAAAGCCTAATGTGGAAAGATATAACCCCTCAAGAGATGAAGAAGTTTTTAGGGTTAATTGTTCTCATGGGACAGGTGCGCAAAGATAGAAGAGATGACTATTGGACCACGGAGCCATGGACGGAGATGCCATATTTTGGTAAAACGATGACGAGAGACAGGTTCCGACAGATATGGAAAGCTTGGCACTTCAATAATAATGCGGATATCGTAAATGAATCAGATAGACTTTGCAAAGTGAGACCAGTACTAGATTATTTTGTGCCTAAATTTATAAATATTTACAAACCTCATCAGCAATTATCACTAGATGAAGGGATCGTACCTTGGAGGGGAAGATTATTCTTTAGGGTATATAATGCTGGCAAGATCGTTAAATATGGAATATTGGTTCGTTTGTTGTGCGAAAGTGCTACAGGATATATCTGTAACATGGAAATTTATTGCGGCGAAGGAAAGCGATTATTGGAAACGATACAAACAGTAGTGTCTCCATACACTGATTCGTGGTACCATATATATATGGACAATTATTATAATAGCGTCGCAAATTGTGAAGCACTTATGAAAAACAAATTCAGAATATGTGGAACAATCCGGAAAAATCGAGGTATACCTAAAGATTTTCAAACAATTTCTTTGAAAAAAGGTGAAACAAAATTTATAAGGAAAAATGATATATTGTTACAAGTGTGGCAATCAAAAAAGCCTGTATACCTGATTTCTTCGATTCATTCTGCGGAGATGGAAGAAAGTCAGAATATTGACAGAACATCAAAAAAGAAAATTGTCAAACCGAATGCACTCATTGACTACAATAAACATATGAAAGGTGTTGACCGGGCCGACCAATACCTTTCATATTGCGGAGGACGGTCAAATGGACAAAAAGGTTGGCAATGTATATGATAAATTGCGCATTATTTAATTCTTATGCAGTTTACAAATCAGTGAGGCAAAGAAAAATGGGTTTTAAAATGTTTTTGAAACAAACAGCTATCCACTGGTTGACGGATGATATTCCAGAGGACATGGACATTGTTCCAGACCTTCAACCAGTACCGTCTACTTCTGGAATGCGGGCTAAACCACCGATGGACATGAGAAAGCATACGTTACAGGCAATTGTCGGAAGTGGAAAAAAGAAAAACATTTTGAGAAGGTGTCGCGTATGTTCCGTTCATAAATTGCGCAGTGAGACACGCTACATGTGCAAATTTTGCAATATACCTCTACATAAAGGGGCGTGTTTTGAAAAATATCATACGCTAAAAAACTATTAATTTCTATTTGTTTTGATTTATTATGAAAATTTTATTTTAAACTTTAAAAATATGTGTATATTTTTAGGTAATAAGTATTTTTTGGGTTTTTCGTATTTAGTTTATATATATCGAATTATTTATGTACTGAATAGATAAAAAAAATGTCTGTGATTGAATAAATTTTCATTTTTTACACAAGAAACCGAAAATTTCATTTCAATCGAACCCATACTTCAAAAGATATAGGCATTTTAAACTAACTCTGATTTTGCGCGGGAAACCTAAATAATTGCCCGCGCCATCTTATATTTTGGCGGGAAATTCACCCGACACCGTAGTGTTAATATCCACAACACTACTTACTGGGAATTTGTTTTTTATGCTTGATTTTAGTCCACTGATGAATTTTTGCCCTAACTGTTTCTGTTGTGTTGGACAAATAGTGATTTTTTTAAAAATCCACCATTCCTTTTATATGTATTAATTGGAATTCTACCATAAGGAAGAGCTTTCCATCGACCATTTTTAAAAATTCTGTTCTATTATGTTCTTCTTTGATCATTTATATCCTTGTGGTCTCATGAATATTTTGTTTTATAGTTTATAATCCATTACTATTATTTATTATGTTGCTCAAATTGTCCTAGATCAGTGATGGCGAACCTGTGACACGCGAACTCATTTTTTTGGTTGATTTTTCTTTGTTAAATGGCATTTAAATATATAAAATAAATATCAAAAATATAAGTCTTTGTTTTACTATGGTCGCAAATATCAAAAAATTTCTATATGTGACACGGCACCAGAGTTAAGTTAGGGTTTTTCAAAATGCTGACACGCCAAGCTCAAAAGGTTCACCATCACTGTCTTAGATTTAAATCCTCTTCTCTTTATAAAACTTCTATATAACCAATTATAATAGGATGTGTAAAGAAGGACTCAAATACAGCGGTGGAATTTAATTACTTGGCTAATAAAATATTCAACAAATATAATAAAATATAGTACGTTTAAGCTTGAATAAAACCTTGGTAGACCTACTCCAAAGAAGATTAGGGCTAATTGTAAGACTTTGAGCCCTGGCTGTTTTGCTCAGTAGTTAGGGTGTCAGCCCTCAGACCAAAGAGTCTTGGGTTTGATTCCCGGTCAAGGGTGGTCAAGGGTATATACCCCAGTTGTAGGTTTTCCCCCCACTCCTGGTCAGGGTGCATGCAGGATGCAGGAGGCAACCAATTGATGTGTCTCTCTCATGTCAGTTTCTCTCTCTCTCTCTCTCTCTCTCTCTCTCTCTCTCCTCCTCCTCCTCCTCCTCCTCCTCCTCCTCCTCCTCCTCCTCCTCCTCCTCCTCTCTCCCACTCAGTTTGAAAAGCAATGGAAAAAATACCCTCAGGTGAAGATTTAAAAAAAAAAAAGACTTTGAAAATGCAGAGACTCAGTAATTTTTGAGTTTCCCCTTACCCATCTTTGCCCACATCCCCCCCCCCCACTCACACACACACACATACGTGTGCGCACATGCACACTCCAGAACAAACTGTGTAAAATTTCTTTTGCATTGGGTCCATGAATTGGAATATTCAGAAATGTCACAGTGCCCACTGACAACTCATTGTGAGTCATTGTTTGCCTCACTTGTAGATGTTTACAAAGTGAACACACTTAAGCGCTGATTGTTTCTCTTAACCTCTATGAAAAGTCTTCTCTGATGGTGAAATTGTAATCAGGCTATTTTGTAAATAAAGAAATTACATAGAGTCAAAAGTATTTTCTTTCATAATAATTTTTTCCTTGAGTTGTGTAGTTTCCCTCCCCCCCTTTTTGTGTTGATTATAATAAACTTGAAAGAAGTTTGCAATTTATAATTTGTAATAGAGCATCTAGGACAGGTAGATCTTGAGTCTACAAAGAGAACTTTTACCCGCAAATTTATCAAATGCAGTCAAATATGACAGATCATCCCCAAAGACCGTTGTCCCCAGTCTGTATCTTAGGAGTTGTGGCTTGTTCCCTTTGGGTTTAGAGAGGTGTCGCGAGTCAGGACGTGAGTGGTCTCTGTATTTGAGAACTGCATTGGAAAGATTTGGGGGTAATTGGTACTGTATTTTTCTTTTCATCAGAATGGATAATTGAGAATTGATCATTTATTTTACTCATAGGAATGCATAGCAGTCAAAATGTATGGGACTTTTTAAATATATTTAATATATTGGTGTTTTTACTAATTGGCAGGTTTGTGTGCTAAAGATTTCTAGTTGTTGCTGTTATATTGTTTACTCAAATTTATCCTGGGAGATATTTCAAAAAACTAGATATTCTTATTAAACTCATTTCAAACCAGGTTATGTAAGCGTAAGAACTCCAAGTGTATTTGGAGCGGAGAGAGGATTTATTTGTATTCAAGAGTAAATTTAAAATGGAGATATTAGTATCTAAAAGTCTCTTTATTCTGTTATTTGTTACTAGAGGCCCAATGCACGAAATTCATGCTCAAAAGTAGGCCTTCCTCCCACCCCACCCCCTGCTGCCCGCACTGGCTTCTCTCCGACCTCTGGCAGGCACCTGGGACCTGGGCTTCCCTCGCAGCCCCAGCTTCGTCCAGAAGGACCTCTGGTCTAATTAGCATATTATGCTTTTATTATTATAGGTCACTGGACATAATAGGTGATAGGTATAAGCTGCTTAAACTATCATATTCCTTTTGAAATTTAATCTGAGCTAATAATTTCTACAGGATTTGAAATGTAAGAGCCAAGCCAGGTCAACATAATTGTAAATAGTTGAAGCTGACTAGGTTGGTAAGATAGTAGGTAGTAGAGCTCTGACAAACTAGGTGGGTGCCCTATTTTAAAAAGAGATGATCAGCCCTAGCTGGTTTGGCTCAGTGGGCCTGCGGACTCAAGGGTCCCAGGTTCGATTCTGGTCAAGGGGTGTGCCTTGGTTGCGGCCACATCCTCAGTGGGGGGTGTGCAGGAGGCAGCTGGTTGATGTTTCTCTCTCATCAATGTTTCTAGCTCTCTATCCCTCTCCCTTCCTCTCTGTAAAAAATCAATAAAATATATTTTAAAAAAATAAAAAGATGATCAGCTGACTATTACTATAGGGTAATTGTTGCCAAATACAAATTCCAATGGCCCACCCCCCTCTTTTTGTCCTTAGAAAAGCTGCAGATCTGGATTTTTATGTTAAATCTCCTGATTTAAATGTTGGAACTAATTAATATTTTTATTTAAATAAATATGCGTGCACGCACACACAGGCACACGCATACCAATCACACATCTACAGTGTGTGTGACTATATAGTGTGTGTAATATACACTCGGATCTGTTTGTGTATGTATATCCTCTTTTAAATAACTTCTTTTAGAATAGGTTTAAATTAACAGAAAAATTACAAAGATAGTATCGAGAGTTCCCATATACCCTACACTCAGTTTTTACTCTTATTAACATCTAACATTAGTATGGTGCATTTTTTTCAGTTAACGTATACGTACTGATACATTATTATTAATTGGAGGCCTAAGGTTATTCACATTTCCTGAGTTTTCCCCTAATGTCCTTTTTGTGATCTAGGATCCCATTCAGGGCACCACATTATATTTAGTCATCGTTTTTCCTTAGGCTCCTCTTGTCTGACACTTTCTCAGACTTTCCTTATTTTTGATGATGTATATACCTTTTTAACCAACCAACCAATCAGGTGTATGGACAAGACTTGGCTCATGTAGCCCATGTAGATGTCAAATCCTTTCTAAGAGTAATTACCCTTGGTCAAGTTGGTTAAGAGTGCTAAATACTATTGAACAATGTATTATCTTTGCAAATGAATGTTTTATTCCATGCAAAGCACTTCGAGTCCTAAACTCTGAATTTTACTTTTTGTGTGACTGTGTTGGTAGTTACGTCTGATGTGTCCTTCATGCAGAGGTGAGATGTGTGCTATAACTCGCTTTAGAGTTGTGGCTAGATTATTTGGTATGTGGATCCTTTAAAATATATTTTAAAGATACAAAAGTATGGTGTTTACTAGTATCTTTCTAAAGGGTGGCTTTATATATAAACATTTTTTAAAAATTGGAAGTGTTATTATAAAGCTCAGTACTATTTTGTTCTATCAAAAGACTACCATATGATATCAGTTAGACAGCTTTCTCTTAGCTTAAGAGAATGAAAATGAGATCTGAAGTGATCTTTTCAGAATGAGTGTATAAACTGATAATTCTCTAAATTATCCTATTTTAGAAGTCGCTGGAGTTCTGGAGTAGGTGGAAGTGGAGGAGGATCCTCTGGTAGGTCGTCAGCTGGAGCACGAGATTCCCGTCGACAGACTCGAGTGATTCGGACAGGACGGGATCGAGGGTCTGGGCTTTTGGGCAGTCAGCCCCAGCCAGTTATTCCAGCCTCCGTCATCCCCGAGGAGCTGATTTCACAGGTATGGCCCTTGTAGAACACTTAACATAAGGATGAGGTTTAACTGAATATAGTGAGTTATAGTTATGACTCGTATCATGAATTGTGAAATACTGTTCTCCTATATTGATCCTAGAAAGATGATTTTGAGAAAGAATTTAATCAAAGGGGAATTAGGATAACACTCTTTTCATTTCAGGCCCAAGTTGTTTTACAAGGCAAATCCAGAAGTGTCATTATTCGGGAACTTCAGCGAACAAATCTCGATGTAAACCTTGCTGTAAATAATTTACTTAGCCGGGATGATGAAGATGGAGATGATGGGGATGACACAGCCAGCGAATCCTACTTGCCTGGAGGTTGGTGGATCACCATCATGGTTTTGTCATCTCTGAAGGGAAAGGCTGTTTTTAAACTGGGGAATAGAATTTTAAAGTACAATGAGTATTCTGACTTTAATATCCAAGGTGGTAGATATTTCTCCCTAGAGTGTTTTTTAGTTTTTGTTTTTAATCCTCACCTGAGGATAATTTCCCATTAATTTTCAGAGAATGTGGAAGAGAGAGAGAAAGACAGAGAAATATTGATGTGAGCGAAACATCAGTTAGTTGCCTCCTGCACATACCCCGACCAGGGCACGGGCTAGGAAGAAGCCTGCAACTGAGTTACGTGCCCTTGGCTGGAATCGAACCCATGACCCTTCGGTCCTCAGGCCGATACTCTATCCACTGAGCCAAACCGGCTAGGGCCCTGTAGTGTTTTTTTGTTTGTTTGTTTTTTAATTACAAATTCTTTTTTAAGGAAAAATGGGGAAATGTCTTCTCAGTGTACATGTGTTTGGTCCCAGTAAAGAAATGGATGTCTGTGCATGGCTTTATCACTGGCTCACAAATGACTCTGGACTTTTGTTTTTTGATGCCCTTATTACTGAATATGTCTTAACTGCATTTAAATTTTGACTGTATTATCTCTGTGATGTCACAAGTATCTTAAGAAATCTTATTTTCTTGTGATTATTTAGTAGGTAGCACCAGTAAGCAGACATGCAGTTGATGTTCCTTAAAATATTTGTTAAGAATGTTCACTTTATTTCCTAGGCAGTGACTGCTTTTTTTCTCTCAAGTTATGTCAGTCAGTTCCTGATTTTAATCTGTTTTAATTTGCAGAGATCTTTCGATGGTCTGCAGGTGTTTTCTCTATATCTGCTTCATTTTTATTTGTTTCTGTTTTGTAGAGGATCTTATGTCTCTTCTTGATGCTGACATTCATTCTGCCCACCCAAGTGTCATTATTGATGCGGATGCCATGTTTTCTGAAGACATTAGCTATTTTGGTTACCCTTCATTTCGTCGCTCATCACTTTCCAGGCTAGGCTCATCTCGAGGTAATTTTGCATTTCTTTGTGACTATTGGCTGGCTGTATGGAGAGCGAGTGATAAAATTTGCTGTATTTGTTAATATTACAGTAGATGAAAGAATTACTTATTAGTTTTTTTGGATGCTTTGGCATTAAAACTAGTTATTTTTTATTTTGAAGAGCCACAATACTTTGGAGATGATTATATCTACTTTGGAATGCTCATCAAGGGTTACGACTGTATTTTTAAATAGGATTATGGATTCTGAACTAAAAGCAGAATTCTACTTTATAGTGACATGCAGCATTCAGAAAACAAATCTCTTTAGTTTATTTGATTAAATTAAAGTGATTATTCTGTTAATTTTAAATCCTGGTTAAATGAAAGAGTGAAAAAACTTCTTAGGAAGGGATTGGCCAATTATAAATACAGAAATGTTTAGCTTAATGAAATGCTATTTTAAGAAGGTATAATAGAGCTTAGAAAGAAGATTTTGAAATCATACAAATATAGGACTTTGTCTATGTTGGTATAGATTTAGTTTGCATTTTAATTTTGTTAAATGTTTTTACTTTCCAGAATGTAAAACTGCTTGATTTAATAACAATCAGCTATATAATTTACCGATCATTAATAAATTGAAGAAGTTGCCATATTATATTAAGCTCTTGCTGCAAATATTTAGTACTTAAAACCAGTTTTAAAAGGACAAACCTATGATTTTTTAAACATACTGAACCTATTATGTAATAGCTTTAAAGAAATTTAAATGCATACTTTACTACCTTAAATGCATCAAGTACTGAGTTTTAAAATATTCAGTACCTAACACAAATAACCCTTGTAAATTTCTCCCTTTACTTTATGTCATTCTATGTCATAGTAGGCATTACTTTTAATTTGAACCATGTGAAATTGCTGGTACTTGCTGATTTTTGACCTGCATTGGTGGCAGTTTGAATGGATCAAATTAATTTTGTTTTTAATCTTTCTTATCAAAAACTTGGAGCTGCAAAAACTGGTTAGAGAATTTGTAGTCAATTGTAGGGAAAGCATTTGTAAGATACGAAAATTTTTTTATAAAGATTCTTAAAAATAAAAGCCTGTCTGGTTTCTTAAAAATTTCAAAATTACACTTATTCATAAAAATCCAGCCTATAAATTACTCTTAACTAGGCCTTGGATTATGAAAAGTTTTTTAGTTAATATTAATAGATTTAATCATTTCAAGGTTTTTCCTGTATGTATAGTTGTTTTTTTTTAAATAACAGAAAACATTCTAACAAATACTTTTGGTTTACATATGTATCTAACATGTTGAAATTCTAATTTATGCACATTTCTAATAAATAAATAAAAAGTTATGATAAGCATTTTTAATGAAAGCCCAAAATTTTAAATTCCATTTAAAAAATCTGTAGCAGTTTAAAGTAATTCTGCTATAAAAACATGTTGGGATTCAAAAAAGTCTGCCTCTACAGAGTTTTTAAAAATACTAGTTTATTATTTTTATACTTTCACTTGAAAGAGTTAATGTTTTGAATGTTGCATGTCAGGCTTATTAGAAATACATTTACATTTAATTTTTGTGAGTAGATAAACTGCTGTTAGTTGCATCCTGAAGGGTCTTTACTAGAGAGTGGCTTACTTTTATCCCACTGGTGTGACCCAATTGCATACCAGTTCTCCTTCTTCCCTTAGAGAGAGACTCTGAGCTGTTGCGTGAACGTGAATCCGTTTTACGTTTACGTGAACGAAGGTGGCTTGACGGAGCCTCATTTGATAATGAAAGGGGCTCTACCAGCAAGGAAGGAGAGCCAAACTTGGATAAGAAAAACACACCTGTTCAAAGTCCAGTGTCTCTAGGAGAAGATTTGCAGTGGTGGCCTGATAAGGTATTTGGAAAAAAATCCCCACCCTTTCCATTTAAATAGATTCCTGATAACTACCCTTCTTCCCCCTCCACACCCCCCCAAAAAGGATTCTATTTTATTTCAGATTATTGTACTATTATTAATAAAACACACACACACACACACACAGTGTTATTTTTGTTTTGTTTTAAGAAGTAAGTAGTTTTCTCAGTGGCTAGAGCATTGGCCTGAGCACCAAAAGGTGTTTGGTTCAATTCCCGGTCAAGGGCATGTACCCGGGTTGCACATGTGGAAATAACCAATCGACTCTCTCACATCAGTGTTTCTCTTTCTCTCCTTCTCTTCCTCTCTCCATTCCATTCTCTCCAAAAAATCAATGGGAAAATATCCTTGGGTGAGGATTAAAAAAGAAAAAAATATATGTATGTATTTATGTATGCATGCATGCATGCATGCATGTAGGGTATCTTTATTTGGCATTACATGAGTAGTAGTAACGGTGTTTCAGTGGTGCAGTTTTTTTTCTACTTAAAGTAAATCAGAATGGTAATTCTAGGTAATAAATCAGCCTTCTGTTTTAGAACTCTTTTTCTGGTGATAATTATACCTGTAACTGATGGTATATCACTAATAAGATTTGTTTTATAACGTCACGTGGACCCTGGTTTTTGCAGGGCACGTTTGTGGTCATTTGGATACAAGCATGCATGGGAGGGCAAGATCCGGGATCTGTTTTTCTCCGACTAGTTAGCTGTCCCTAGATGGCAGTGAATGCGGCAGCCTCTGTGCTTTAAATGCTGTGGGCGACAAACAGGCTGAACTGTAATGCCCTGGAGGAGTTCTGCCACTGGAGAGGCTCCATGTATAGGCTGTTAGAGAGCAGCCAGGATTTGTTAAGGTGATTTGAGTCTTTAAGAGCCCACCACTGCCACTAGTGATGCACCCTGTTGATGGTGTGTGGGTTTCATTGTCATAAGTGATGGGTGATTCATCTTCAGAGGGTCCTATCGGAAGCCGTAGGTTTTCACCTCTTTTGGGGTGCTGCTTCTTATTTCCAGAAACAGTTGGGTAGGAAATGTTCATAAGTAGAAATAAAAGAAGATAAGAATTTTGAGGTTCAACTCTAGCAGATAAGGAGTTTCTGATAAGGATTTCTTTTCTTTCTTTGAAGTTGATTTTGGAATATTAAAGGAAAATATTATCTAACCATTTTTCATAGTTATTATGAATCTTGACATAGTTCATTTATTTTCTTCAGTATTCAGCTCATGTAGAAAACTTGAATGTAAGAAGGAGCATGAATTTTAATCAGTCTCTTTGTAAGCAAAAGGTTATTCTGGTTTCCTTGGCAGCTGACAGATTTTCCCTGAGTTGAATTCTTTTACTTATTTCCATAAAACTAGAAATTTCCAAAGTTTAACTTTCACTTCATATGATAGAAGGTGATTTAAACCATGGGCTTTCTTTTTGTTTGTATGGTACATTGTTCTGCGTTTCCTATTTCTCTTGCCTGCATCATATTAGAGCTGTGTCTGCATATTGGCAGGGAGTCAAGAAGACTCACAATCTTATTTTCACAGTGCCATCGCATACATATTAGTCTAAGCTTCTTTATCATTTATTATTTTTGATTAATGAAAGTATTTTGAATTGTACAAATTTAGCAAAGTTTTCCTCTGGCCAGTGTACCCATTGTTAGATTTAGCCAGTGATTTGCCTTTACTGGTAGGCATGTTTTTAGGCACAACTTGTTTTCAGAGATAGTTACTAAGTGCATCATGAAATCTTGATACTGCACAGACCTTTCTTAGTATATTTCCTTGGTTTGTTTAGACATTGACTGGAGGAGAAATAGCAGTATGTGAAACAAGATGTAGCTTAGCTATACTTTTCTTTCTTACTAAACACCTAATTTAAAATATTGTCACTGAAAAAGAACCCCTTTTTATTAGTTTATGATTGACAGACATCAGAAATTTTAATTCAGGGAAAGAAAACAGCTTAAGCCTAATCAAACTATTAAGCATTATCAATTATCGACAAATACCAGTAGATAATTGTTTGCAGGGCTGGGTACTACATTCAGAAAGACAGCATAGAGTTATTTATTGAAGGGTAAAAAGACCTTGCCTTCAGGTAACTTTAGGGCAACATTCAAAGCTATCATAAGGGAGCATAGGGTGAATCCCATATGAAGGATCAGGCAACATGCTGGACCATAATGGTCCTTCAAAATTGGGACAATGATTCCCGAGGAGTAGAAGTTTTGCGGGGAAGGCTTCATGAGGTAATGGAGAGAGAGTTGGATCGTTCAGGGAGATGTCAGCATGCACTACTGGGAAGCAGTGTATCTATCTGTCTGACTGTCTTGGAAGCAGTGTGTCTATCTGTCTGTCTGTCTGTCTTTCTAAAAATATGCATCCCAGCTTATTTTAGATTATAAGTTTGGTTAGTACCCATAGTTGTTTTTTTTTTTGTTTTTTTTTAGTTAGGGTGCAATTCCATTGGTGTATTATCTGGATTAGTACTGACTTTCCCACCACCCACGTAGAAGAACAGCTACTTCAAAATTTTACCATTTTGTAGGCTAGTAAACTTCCTTTAAAGGTGGAATATTCTCTTTTCTTTAAGCCGTTATAGTATAATCTTGAGCTGAAAAATGTTTGAGATAAACTTAAACTTCATTTCCATGAATTATCCTTTCAGTTAAAAGTCAAAACTAGTATTAAAGCATACTTGAAATTTATCATAGGATGTTGAAAATTTCATGAAGACAGAGGTGTGAGGGTAATTAAATCAGTTTTAATTGAATGTGATAGGTTTCTTGCGTAAGTGTTAGGGTGAGAATTTTGTAGGAAGGCAGAAAAATGATATTAATACTTTCAAGTAGGTACAGTAATAAAATTAGATTCAAAAGGCTTTGGGGAGTCCCAGGAGGCCACACAGAGTAATTACTAAAAGTGTGGACTCTGCAGCCAGATTTCTGGAGTTTATATCCTGCCTCTGCCACTTACTGGTTGTGGTCAAATTCTAGAACCTCCCTGGGACTTTGTTTTTTTGTCTATGAGATGAGGATAATAATGGTTTTTATTTTATGGGATTTTCATTAGACTTAAATGAATTCATATAAGTAAAGTGTAAAGACCAAGGTTATGGCAAGGTCCTGCTCTACAAAGAAAGAGGAAGTTGCTGCAGGTCATGGAGAGTGAGAGAGTTATGTAGTGGGTGATGTAATTATTAATTACAATAATAATTTAGCATAATAGGACATTAAAAGGCAGTCTATATGCAACAAAGTAAGAAGTGGAGGGAGTGTTTCACGTCTGTGCCTTTAAATCCAGGCCCTGACGTAAAAACTAGCCAAGTTTATACTGGTTTCTGATTGGTATTACCAAAAGTATCAACTTTCTTATTATGCTCTCCCCCCCCCCCCCCCCCCATCAGTCCCCTTTCCTCCCTCCCAGCACTTTTTTCTCTCCCCTATTCCTGCCCCTCCCTCTCTTGGCTTATTGTACTTTACATTTCTGGAAATAGCTTTGATAATTCAGTTACTTCAATGAGAACATGAAATTTCTCAAAGTAGGTGATTATCTAACATGGCTCCATTTTCACTTCTCAGCCCCCCCCCCCCCCCCCCCAATATTTTCAGATTAGAAATTTAGTTCTGTGTTGCACATTGTAATCAAATATGTGTAACTATATGTGAATGTGTAAATTGTAGCTATATATGTATTTTTACCAATCTAAAGTGACTTATTCGCAAGGGGGAAAATGCAATTATAGAAACAAAGACTTAAAAGTAGAATGCAAAGATAAGAGCAGTGTAATAAATGTTGAAGGGAGAGGAAGGAGAAAAATTACACAGAAATCCATGCTAAGTAATTCTGCTGAAGCTGAACATAGAAGTTTCACTTGTGCCCTATCACAGAACACATCCCTTCTTTCCAGCAAGCTCGCAGAGAGGAGCTTGGTGAGAGTTGTGTGGTGGTGATGAAGAAACAGACTGAATCAGCAAGGCAGTACTGTTAATTTGCGGTCATGTCCCTGCTGTTCTGGATCTATTTTTACATAGTCTAGGGGAAATGAGAACATTTAATCCCACCAGCCTTTTGAATTACAGAGTTGTATGTAATATAGTCGCAGTTTCTTTGAATGGTGTTGAGAGGAAATAGCTCCATAACGTTTGGCTCCTTACTTAAGCTATTTGGAGCAGCCTCCTTGTTGGAACCAATTGATCAAACTCAGTCATATTGCTTCCCCTGCAGGGTTCCAGATGTGGAAACTGGTGGGAGAGGTCTTTGTTGTTGTTTTTAATTGACACTGGAAAGTTTCCAGGATAACTGTTACAAGTTAGCTAGGTGTGTCACAAATGTCTTACCTAATAATAGACAAACATGTAAATTGACTGTACCTTCCCTACGCCAACCAGCCAATCAGGAGAGTATGCAAATTAACCTAACAAAGATGGCGGTTAATTTGCATACATAGACTCCAAGTGGTGGAGCAAAGCCTCACAGCCCCGGGGCCGGCTCCAGCTGGAGCCCGGCCAGAGCGAAGGCGTGAGTGCCGGGTGCCGGAGGAAAACCGGTGCCAGTAGCCAGGGGAAAGGAAGGCCTATTGCACGAATCTCTTCGTGCAACAGGCCTCTAGTAATTTAATAATGAAATAAGAGCAAAAAGAGAAATGGTCCTGAAAAGGAACTGAAGGCAGGCAGAGGATCCTCTGGAAAAGTAGGGAGGCAGGTAGAACTGATGGTGAATAAGGACAGATGACCAAATGGCACTATAGCCTGTGTTGTATTCCATCTGTTTCAACCATAATACATAGTACGTTGCTTTTGGAGCTCAACTTACTGGGAAGACTAGTGTTTGCTAATAGTAGGAAAATTAAAATAAAAAAGATGAAAACCAAGTTTTGTGGGGAGAAATTTAGGAATAGAAAGGCCAACTTTTTCAAAATATAAATTACTAAATATAGATGAGTAGGAGTTCATGTTACTGGGCTGACCTTTTTTTTTTTTAAACATTTTGGCCAGGAGTTCATTTCCATCATATTTTTTAAGTTGTCCCTCTTCCTTTGGGGAAGAATTTTTAATTTGATTGATGACTCACTTATTGCTATCCAGACAGTTGTAAATTTTCTAATTAGATTCAACCTCTAATGATTTGATTTTTGTTAAATAGAGCTAAACTACTCATCGTTATGGAAACAATGCATATTCACCTTTCCAGTCGGGTTGAAGCAGGCCCCCAACTTGTTCAGAAGCAGCTGTTGTCTGTCATTAAAACAAGAAAAGCACTGTTTTCTATGACATTGTGAAAATGAGGGAGCTAAAACACTGTTCCCTTGTGTGTATTGGATGGTTTTGTATTTCTCTACCTACAATATAAAACAGGCAGGAAGCAGTCATTGATTTTTCCATTGTCTTCCCTTGGTTGGTGGTTGTCCCATCATCCACATATGTCCATAGTGGGTTTTCAGGACCTTCAGGGTTCAGTTGGCTCACTCAGGGCTTATCATCCTGGGGAATGTTGCCTCACCCTTGAAGGATACAGGCAAGTCAGTTCTGGGGGGGCCTGGTGCGTCATGCTTTTATCACAGGGATGGTTTGCTCAGATTGCACTGCTCTGGTAAGGCATTGACTTGTTTCATTTGTTTATGCAATTGTCAGTGTCTTCCTACTATGTGCCACGTGCCAAGCTGGCCTTTGGGAATATAGAAGTGAAGACAGTATGATTTTCCCCTGGAAACTTAGTGGGGAAGACAAACATTCAAATACCACATAATGTATTCACAGTGTGATCAGTGATACACTGAAGGTGAGGATACAGTGCCTCGGGCCCAGAGGGGAAGAACTAATAGTACATGAGAGATTTGGCAAAGACTTGCAGAGAAGAAGATATTTAAGCAGCATTTTTAAGATTAAGTAGGTGTTGACTAAGATGCAGAAGCATTTCAAACCTATCGAGCATGGGCCAGAGTCATGAAAGGTCACCGTGTGTTTGGTAACAATGAGAATTCGGAGTTGCTGCTTTGTAGCAGGGAGGAGAAGAGTAAGATGGAGCAAGACCACAGGGCCCTAAACACCTGGCCACGAAATTAGGATGTTGCTCTGCACTCCCCAGGACGTCAGTTGAGTTCTTGGAGAAGTTATCTGATGAGATAGGTGGGATTTTGTGTTGTTTATTTTTAAAGAGATGAACATTTTTGGCATTGAGGGAGAAAGAGAGGAATAGGAAAAATCTAGAGTCAGTTAAGAGACTGATAGAATTGTTAAAGAAAGGAACTGTGAGGGCCTCAAGCAAAGCAGTGACCATGGTAGAGAGGAAAGGAAGAATTTGAGAGGAATCTGAGACAAATGTGCCACTGGTCCACTAGTCATTAGGTTGTTGAAAGACGGGGGGAGGAGGAGGAGGAGGAGGAGGAGGAGTGGTGAAGAGAGTGCCCAGAAGGGGTGGTGATGTCATTTGTTTAGATGGGGACTGCGGGAGATAGGCAGCTGTGGAGGAGCTGATGGCTTTGCTTGGCAGTGTTACAGTACTTCAGGCATCCAGGTAGAGAGCTCCTCCAGGTTAGAAAAAGGAGGTTCACATGTTTAAAAGCATGGTGCCCCAGTGGATGCAGTCATTTAGGCTGAGGGTGGAACATAATTGGAATAAAGAGACAAAGACAGAATCTGGGGCAGGGAGTGCTTGGTAGTGCGAAGGAGAAAATAGTCACGAAGATCGGAGGAAGACCAATAGAAAGTGGTTACCTGTAAGTAGGGAAGAGAAGAGGTTCCAGAACTGATGATGAGCAGGGTCAGTGGTTCGAATAGAAGTTTAAAGAGAAGGTGGATTGATTAAATGAATGGGCATTGATGTAGCTGTTGTAGGTGCTGTTATGGCTGTTAAGCAAAGCTGCTAACGTGAAACATGCCAAGTGATCCTTCACTTTATTTGAGTAGCATGAAGGAGAGATCAGAATGGGTGGTGGTTGGTGTTACAAGAGAGGGTTGTATCCAGTGTGTGTGTGTGTGTTATCTTTAAATAGGCGAGGAAGACACTTCTTTCTCTCAGATGGGGTACTGTTTCATTAAATGAATCTAGAAGTGGGAATACTCAGGAAGCTTGTGCTTTCTGGGTGAGTAGGAGATGAAGTCAGGGGAGCAGGGAATGATGGTTGACTTGGACTGATCACTTGCTTGTGCTGGGCCCGGTGCTGTGTACTTTATACGTTACTATACTTGGTTTTTACCCTCCCCTCTCCATATGTGTTGTTATTACATTCATTTTAGAGGTGAAGAAATGCGTTCAGAGAAATGACATAAGTTACTTGATGTCATGTGCTTAGTTAAGTGTTGGGTCCCAGTTTTGGACCTACTTGGTCTGATTATATCATTCTTTGAACCAAGGGGTTGAGAAGGAAGTGTGGTGGGAAATGTTAAGATTTGATGCAGCAGCCATGGAGAGAGTGGATACGACTTTCAGATACCCCTGGGGAAGGGAAGAGAGGAATTGCTAACTTAGAGCATTTCAAATTTGGTCTCTCCCATCATGCCTTGAAAATGGGGCTGACAGGTACTGGTAAACTAGAAGGTGAAAATTAGTATTCTTTTTGTAAAACTCTGAGTCATAACCTGTTACTATTACATTTAAAATCTTGGCAGAATTCACAGGCTTTTTAGCTGAGCACTATAACCCATCTGACCAAATAAGATTGGAATTTGACAGAAAACCATAAAGACACCATTAGTTTAGCATACCTTAGAGCCAGAATTCCAAAGAAAGTAGTGCATAGACCAGTAGCAAAAAGTACAAGCGAAAATATGTTATTGGCAAGTTTGGAGGTGAGATTTCTGGGTAGCTTCATGACTCTGATCATATTGGTCTTATGTTTAAGAAATTATTATTGAGCTCTAGCCGGTTTGGCTCAGTGGATAGTGTGCCACACTGCGGACCAAAGGGTCCCGGGTTTGATTCCGGTCAAGGGCATGTACCTCACAGTTGTAGACTCCTTCCCGGCCCGGGCCCTGGTCGGGGAGTGTGCAGGAGGCAACCAGTTGATGTGTTTCTCTCACATCGATGTTTCTCTCTGTCCCTCTCTCTCTCACTCTCTCTAAAAATCAATAGAAAAATATCTTCGGGTGAGAATTAACAAACAAAAAAATTATCATTGACATTGTTTATTTACATTTATTGTCCAAGCTTTGTATAATTTAATTGCATTCCAACTCATTGCATCTACATCACCTTAAAACTAAACAAACTTTTACCTTAAAAACCAACACAGACATTTGTTTTAGCAGCTTGAAAAAGCCTACAGAGAGGGAATCTGTTTTGACACTAACTTTCCCTGCTTTACCTACTATGTGCACTGTTCTAAGAACTGGGAGACAGTAGTAAACAATACAAAGCTTATATTCCATTGAGATAGAGCATGAACAAGTTAATATAATATAAATTGTGAAATGCTATGAAGGAAAAAGGAGTCAGAGTAAGGAGATAAAATATGTGAGTGGTGGTTTTATAGATAGTGTGGTCAGAGGTCTCATCTGAGCAGACTTGATTGAGGAGAGGGAACGAGTCACACGAGAAACAAGACAAGAATAAGGACATGGTGGGTTCCTGGTGGACATGGTCCAGGAGCAGGAAGAAGGCCAGTGTGACTGGAGGGAGGAAGCTGGGGCCTTATAGAGGGCCTGGCAGGCTGTGCTGAAGAATTTCATAGCTGTGGTTTATGTGTTCACATAATCTAGGTTTTATGTAATATTGTATCCAAACCATTAGTTCAGCAACTGTTACATTTATACATTGTGATATTTTTACTTTATAGGATGGGACAAAATTCATCTGTATTGGGGCCCTATATTCTGAGCTTTTGGCTGTGAGCAGTAAAGGAGAACTTTATCAGTGGAAGTGGAGTGAATCGGAGCCTTATAGGAATGCACAGGTATTTCATATTAAATCTTTCATTGACTAGCTCTACATTATCAGCATACAAAATGGTGATCATTTTTCTTATGCTTTTAAAGAATCCTTCATTGCATCATCCACGAGCAACATTTTTGGGGCTAACCAATGAAAAGATAGTCCTCCTGTCTGCAAATAGCATAAGAGCAACTGTAGCTACAGAAAATAACAAGGTATGAAACACTTTGCATTGATTGCACATTTTATGCTTATTTTCTTGATTTTCTTCTCCCTTTTCCATCTTTTCCTTTTGTTTTTCTAAGTAGATCCACATATACAAAGTGTTTCAGCCTTAGTAGAGTAATCCAATATAGTCTCTTTGTTGTGTGTTTATCTCTATATTATAATCCAACTCTGGAGGTAGCTTTCTGTTTTAAGGGAAGGAAAAAATATTCACGGTAAGTGCTGACGAAAAGAGATACAAAAAGCATTGTAACTTGAGATTGCATTATAAATTGAGAAAGTATGAATATTATGCCTCAGATTATTAGTTTGGCTTTAAAAGAGTCATTAAATTCTTTTCAAAATTGTTGGAGCAAGTGTTTACTTTTAATTAATGCCTTACATGGCTTTAGACAATCATTTCAGTAACTGCTATTTTGATTTATTTGTGTAAAGAAAGTATTTTACTTTCTAGTCTTACTAAGAACCTTTTCTGAATTATGTTTTTTTTTGTTTTGTTTTTTTTAGCATTTAGCTCAGAACTGGAATTTTAGAATTCCAGCCCATAGAATATAAAGTTTTGACCACAATTCTTTGGAAAAGGTTACTTGTTTTTATTTAAACCTTTGCTATTTTATTCTTTAGGTTGCTACATGGGTAGATGAAACTTTAAGTTCTGTGGCTTCTAAATTAGAGCACACTGCACAGACTTATTCTGAACTTCAAGGTGAACGGATAGTTTCTTTACATTGCTGTGCCCTCTATACCTGTGCCCAGCTAGAAAACAATTTATATTGGTGGTGAGTATCACTGGGAGGGGGACTCTGAATGCTTTATGTGCATAGATAGGTGCTTGGAATACCAACATGAGAAGGTCAGCAAAAGATGCTTTATAGAGAGGGAAGGTTCACTTTGGAGCGAAATAACATTAAAAATACTGTAAAAGAGAAGCCTATAAAAATAATTCATACTTAGTGCATTAGAAATTTTATAAAAATATAAAGTAGTAACAAAAATCACCTATAATCCTACACCTTAAAGATATAACTACTGTTAACATTTAGTGGTATTTTAGTCGTTCTTTCTTATACGTAAATGTGTCCCTTCTTTTACATAATTGAAAGCATAGGCTATAGGGGACTTTATAATTCAACAGTGTTAACTTAAAATGTAATTTTAAGGGTTATTAAAGTATTTCAATTTATGAATATTGTATACCTTAGTTATCCTTTTACTATTAAAAGGAATTTTAAATGTATTCTCTCTTGTGTCAGTAAGTTTGCATTGGCAGAAATAATATATAGGGAATATAATAAAATATCAACTGATGAATTTTCTGTAAATTTTAATACTAAAGGTTTTAATAAAAATGGATCCAGTTATGTATTAAACCTATGAACAAGTTATACTTAAGAATGAGCTGAACATGTTAATATTCTGAAGCAAAAATATTGGAGAAGGAATGTACCAGAAATGCCTAAATAGTATCTATAATTTCAGATTTGTTTAATGGGTTTTTTGGGGTGCTTATTTGACCAGTTCATGCTTTGTCTTTTCAGGGGTGTAGTCCCTTTCAGTCAAAGGAAGAAAATGTTAGAGAAAGCTAGAGCAAAAAATAAAAAGCCCAAATCTAGTGCTGGTATTTCTTCGATGCCTAACATCACTGTTGGCACCCAGGTAAGTGATTAGAATTAATCCTGTCCTAAGGGACATTATTTCTCTTCAAAATCACTTTCTTCCCTGTAAGTAATTCCCCTCTAAACTGAATGTCAGTTAAAGGGCCAGGTTCCAGTAGCATGTATGTGGCACATCACTCTCTTTTCAGTAGTCATGTAACATACAGAGAGTCTGCTCCAATGTCAGGAGGTTTCCCCATGGGGTAGGGTTCCCAGACTTGTCTGGTTTTAACAATCATTTGGTACTTAGATGCCGAGTCTGGAGCCTCTTACCGGAAATGTTCCTGTTCCTTCAGTTTGTCTGGTGGTGGGGCCCAGGCATCATTGTATTTAACACACATTCCAGGTGATTCCTAATGATCAAGCCTTTCAAAACATACTGCTCTCTGGGGACATGATCAGTGGAGGCTGGAGGCTTCGTCAAATTACCCAGGTTTCCACCAGTTTCTGTTTCTTGACTCAGATGGTTTAAGACTCCTGCAGGTATCTTATGGAAGGTGCTTTTTCTAATACCGCAACCTTCCCAGGAGTCTGCAGCATCCACCTTTCTCCAGTTACATACCTGTGTTAGGCTGAACTGTCATCCCATATTTACTCAAAAGTCACATCACAGCAGATGGGATGCAGAAGCAGACATGGGATTCCAGCTGTCTTCTGTTAAATTGGACGTTAAGAGACTTGCAAACATGCAAACAATGCCACTTTTCTTGCTGATTCTTTGAAAATGTAGTTATTTTTTTTCATAAAAATTATTTATATCAACATGGGATATATTACTGTTAAATGAATATTTTAAAATTTCTCAGTTTTAACTATTTACATATTAAAAACCAACTATATGACCCACATAAACAAAATATTTTTAGGTTCTCAGTGATGTTTAATAGGGAAGAGTTTGAGGGCTATTGTTACATGATTCATTAGACTCATAGAAGTTTAACTTCAGGATAAAACTTGACATTTATATTCATTATAGTAAGTACTGTAGTGAATGTTTAAGGACTTTATAATCCCTAACACTTAGACAAACGGTGGATTTTATTACATAATGTGGAGCTAATTTCCTCATCTGACACTTTCAGTTCATTTTTTTCTCTCTACTGCATTACTTATATCCTCTGAGTCTTAAAAAGTTTTAACCATTTTAGCTGTTATTTTTCTCCAAAACACAGCTGATATGGAGCTGTTCTTTTTGTTTGTGGCTATTTTTTGTCTATTCGTGGTTGTCTTGTTCTGATCCTTTGTTGGCCTTCCAACTAGAAAGTTTTCAGCAAATTACGCACTGTTTTGACTATTTTTTTTTTTTAATATTTTAATAATTTTTATTTCTTAAAGTATTACAAAGAGTATTACATATGTCTCCTTTTTTCCGCCCCCTTGACATTCCCCCGGCCCCTACCCCCCGCCCCCCCCCCGCCCTGTGTCTTGTGTCCATTGGTTAATCTTATATGCATGCATATAAGTCCTTCAGTTGGTCTCTTAATCCCCCCCCACAACCCTCCCCCGGCTTCCCACTGTAGTTTAACATTCTGTTCAATGTTGCTCTGCTTCTGTATCTACCCCTGTTCATCAGTCCATACTGGTCCCCTTTATTTGTCCCAACCTCACTGGAGTAGTCTCAACCTCACCAGGGCCGTCTGAGCCTCACCAGGGCTGTTTCAACCTCACCGGGGCCGTCCCTACCTCACGGGGGCCGTTTCAACCTCACCGGGGTCGTCCCTACCTCACGGGGGCCGTTTCAACCTCACCGGGGTCGTCCCTACCACACCGGGGCCGTTTCAACCTGACCGGGGTTGTCCCTACCACACCGGGGCCGTTTCGACCTGACCGGGGTTGTCCCTACCAGACCGGGGTCGTCCCTACCTCACGGGGGCTGTTTCAACCTCACCGGGGTCGTTCCTACCTCACGGGGGCCGTTTCAACCTCACCGGGGTCGTCCCTACCACACCGGGGCCGTTTCGACCTGACCAGGGTCGTCCCTACCTCATGGGGGCCGTTACAACCTCACCGGGATCGTCCCTACCACACCGGGGCCGTTTCGACCTGACTGGGGTCGTCCCTACCTCACGGGGGCTGTTTCAACCTCACCGGGGTCATCCCTACCACACCGGGGCCGTTTCAACCTGACTGGGGTCGTCCCTACCTCACGGGGGCTGTTACAACCTCACCGGGATCGTCCCTACCACACCGGGGCCGTTTCGACCTGACTGGGGTCGTCCCTACCTCACGGGGGCTGTTTCAACCTCACCGGGGTCATCCCTACCACACCGGGGCCGTTTCAACCTGACTGGGGTCGTCCCTACCTCACGGGGGCTGTTTCAACCTCACCGGGGTCGTCCCTACCACACCGGGGCCGTTTTGACCTGACCGGGGTCGTCCCTACCTCACAGGGGCCGTTTCAACCTCACCGGGGTTGTCCCTACCACACCAGGGCCGATTCAACCTGACCGGGGTTGTCCCTACCACACCGGGGCCGTTTCGACCTGACTGGGGTCGTCCCTACCTCACGGGGGCCGTTTCAACCTCACCGGGGTCGTCCCTACCTCACGGGGGCCGTTTCAACCTGACCGGGGTTGTCCCTACCACACCAGGGCCGATTCAACCTGACCGGGGTTGTCCCTACCACACCGGGGCCGTTTCGACCTGACTGGGGTCGTCCCTACCTCACGGGGGCCGTTTCAACCTCACCGGGGTCGTCCCTACCTCACGGGGGCCGTTTCAACCTGACCGGGGTTGTCCCTACCACACCGGGGCCGTTTCGACCTGACCGGGGTCGTCCCTACCACACCGGGGCCGTTTCAACCTCACCGGGGCCATCCCGACCTCACCGGGGCCATCCCAGCCCTACCGGGGAAACAGGAAGTTTGGCCCTCTGTCCCCTGCCGGCGGCTCCCCACCAGACAAAATCTCCAGGCGTTCCTGGTGGTTGAACATCCAGCACTCCTGCCCTCCACCAAGTGCACAGACTGCCTGTCTGCTGTCCCCCAGCGCCCCACAAGAGACTGGGACCAGTGGGCATGTTTGTGCGCTTGCTGGTACAGCAGTTCCACAGTGCTGGCCCAGTCAGGCCCAGCCCTGGCCGGCCCCGGACCCGACTCCGCCCCCCGATTGCATCCCTCCCAGATGCAAGGAGCTGAAATCTGCAGCCTGCTGGGATGGGCTCTGTACTTGGTGCCTCTGCACATCCTACTCAGTCTCAATGCGCTTCTTTCTATGCGAGGAGTTGAAATCTGCAGTTTGTTGGGTTGGGCTCTGTACTTGGTGTCACATCCTACTCAGTCTCAATGTTCTTTCTCTCCTTCCAGTTGTAGAGCTTCCACTGGGCCAACTTTCCCATGGTTCTGTATGATAGGTGTTTGTCTGATATTTGGTAGTTTCGATGTTGTTGTGTGAGGTAGCACGCACAGGTCTCTTCCTTATGTCGCCATCCTGGTTCTCCTGGGTCTGCTTCTTGAGTGTGTCTCCCATGGCTGCGAGCAGTTGAAGTCTGCAATTTGTTGGGATAGGCTGCAAAAGCGCAGGTGGGTCTTTTTGTGCACCTGGCACAGCTTGGATGGGGATGTAAATTGATTAGGGCTGAGTCTCAGGGAGTCGCCATGGCGGAGCAAATAGCACTGGCTGAGTCTCCGCGGCCCCTTGAATCTCTGCCAGGGCTTTGTGTCCCCCAGTGCCGGCGAGCAGCTGTGCAACAGAGTCTCCCTCGCTTTCTGATGGCTGCAAGGCCGTGCTGCCTCTCCCCATAGGGTCTGGTGCCTCATGATCCCGCCTGAACCAGCTCAGTGGATTTGAAAGTTTGCAGAAGCAAATGCGTTTCTACTTGTGAGTCTGGCACAGCCCAGATGGGAATGTAAATTGCGTAGGGCGGGGTCACAGGGAGTCGCCGGGGCGGAGACTCAGCGGCCCCTTGCCTATCCAGGACACCAGGACTTTGCGTCCCCCAGTGCCGGCGAGCAGCTGAGCGCCAGAGCCTCCCTCGCTTTCTGACTGCTGGAAGGCCGTGCCGTCTCTCGCCTTGGGGCCTGAGGCCTCAGAGACCCGCCCGAACCAGCTCAGTGGATTTGAGAGTTTGTAAAAGCACAGTCATTCCCTCTTGTGCCTCTGGCACAGCCCTGAGGGTAGGGCGGGGTCACAGGGAGTCGCCAGCGTGGAGGAAATAGCGATGGCGGCGTCTCCGCGCCCCTCGCCTCCCTGGGACACCAGGACTTCTTGTCCCTCAGTGCCGGCGAGCAGCCGCGCATCAGAGCTTCCCTCGCTCTCCGACCACTGCAAGGCCGTGGCCGCCTCTCCCTGTGGAATCTGGGGCCTCAGAGACCCGCCCCGAGCAAGCCCAGAGGATTTGAGGGTTCGTAAAAAACCGAGAATCCATTTGCAGCCCGCGTGGCGTGTGACTGCGTACCTCTGGTTTTGGTGCCTCCGTAGCTCCCACTCAGTCTCACTGCGCTTCTTTCTTTTCTTCCAGTTGTAGATCTCCCACTGGGCCAACTTCCCCATGGTTCTGAGTGGCGGTTGTTTACTTCATAGTTGATAGTTTCAATGATGCTGTGAGAGAGCAGCACACACAGGTCCGCTCCCTACGCCGCCATCTTGGTTCTCCTGTTTTGACTATTATTGTACTATTTATGTCAGTTGCTTTGGACAGTTCTCTCTCTTCTTGGAGCTCCCCTTTTCCTAGTTAGTTCAAACATTGCTCTCTGATGTTCTCCAAGTTCCTTGTTCACTGGACTCACAATTGCCTTATTACCATGTAGGATGACATGACTATAGACGGGGCCAGGGGGGTGGGGGGCCTGAACAAATACTTTAGAGATATATTGAAGAAAAGCTGAACAAAATAGCATGGCATGAAATTGCTGAAAGATAGCAACATGTTAACAATTTGGTGTAGAGCTAAGATTTTGTTTTGAACCTACAAACAACTGAACACACAAGTGTTCATGTGTTAGCATCAGAAAAAATTATTGATCATGTAGAGTTTTTAGCTGCACCTGCACTCACAGATCATATTGTTGAGAGAAATGTACAGGCATACCTCCTTTTATTGTGCTTTGCAGATATTGTGTTTTTTTACAAATTGAAGGTTTGTGGCAACTCTGCATCAAGACATTTTATCCGCATTATTTTTCCAACAGGCTCAGATGATAGCATTTGAGCAATAAAGTATTTTTAAATTAAGGTATATAATTTTTTTAGACATAATGATAAAGCACACCTAATAGATTACAATAATAGTATAAACAACTTTTATATGCGCTGGGAAACCAAAAAATTTGTGAGACTCGCTTTATTGTGATATTAACGTTATTGTGGTGGTATGGAACAGAACCCACAATACCTCTGAGGTGGGCTTGTATTTTCATTGTATATCTTGTTAGATGTTGGACCCTGGATATACAACTCCTGACTTTAAGGTGCATTTATTTTTATTAGAAGGCTTTAATACATCTAATATGTCTCGCCACATTTCTTCTTCAAGTATAGCCTTCTTATTGGTCCTTTCAGACTTTAAGCTTTCCACCATTCTTTCCTGAAAATTTGTGGATGAGACTTCCCTTTAAGTCACAGCAAAGCAGGATACACCTTTTTCAAGAAGCTAGCTATTAAGAACTATTCATTAGAGATCATAGAACTACACTTGGTGATGTATAACTGTTCTTTTGATAGAACTGCGACTCTATGCCATTGTTTCCAGTTGTCATACTTATCAAATGTATAGCTTCTGTGTCACTTTAAGTATAAATCACCAAAAAACAGGATCTTCATATATGCCACTGTCAAGTACAACATGATCATTAGTTATTAGGTAATTGAACAGAACATCAGTAAGATTAGGCTATTAGAGAAATCAAGAGATTTCCAGAAATGATGTTTATATCTTTTTTTGGTGCGAGCATTAGTGCATTTGACAGTGCGACCTTGCAGGTTATTTCTCGCAGTGAAAATTTATAGATTGTTCTTAAATTGAACTATAGATTGTTATATAGATTGAACTCCGCTAAATGCTAACACTAATGTCTGCGTACTCTTTTAAGAGAAAACTTAGATTATCCCAGGAAGCTTCTGGACTGTAGAAAACAACAGTCTTCTGTGGGAAACAAACATTAATAGCTGTGAAGTGATAGAATCTATATAGGGTCATGAATTAAAGAAAATAATTCAAATTACAAGAAACAGACAAAAAGTGTACTTGTGCCCTAACCAGTTTGGCTCAGTGGATAGAGCATCGGCCTGGGGACTGAGGATCCCAGGTTCGATTCCGGTCAAGGGCATGTACCTTGGTTGCAGGCACATCCCCAGTGGGGAGTGTGCAGGAGGCAGCTGAATTGATGTTTCTCTCTCATCGATGTTTCTAACTCTCTATCCCTCTCCCTTCCTCTCTGTAAAAAATCAATAAAATAGATTTTTAAAAAAAGTGTACTTGTTTTGTTCACATTTCACTTTTTATATTACCTTGTTAGTTCTTCTCTACTATTTCTATTGTTTCCTTATGGCAGAATGGCAGAATATTTGGTGCCTGAAATGTTAATTTTTAGCAAATGTGCTACAGTTATTCTTGCTCCTTATTTTGGGGAATAAATGTTTTTAATGGAGACCTTGAAGTTAATGCTTTATCAGCCTCTTGATTTGTAAAATTGTATTTGGAAAACCGAGGAAGCAATATACTCTCACATGTTGTATTTTTATACACTTTTGAAATAACTTCTAGTATGTCATCTTGATGGTGATTTTTCTTTTGTTTGTCAGGTATGCTTAAGAAATAATCCTCTTTATCATGCTGGAGCAGTTGCATTTTCAATTAATGCTGGGATTCCTAAAGTTGGTGTCTTAATGGAGTCCGTTTGGAATATGAATGATAGCTGTAGATTTCAACTTAGATCCCCTGAGAGCTTGAAAAGTATGGACAAAGCTAGCAAAACTACTGAAGCTAAGTAAGTACTGTACGCTAACTAATCTTGATTTTATACCACTTCTAGTTTGCACTGTATGAAGAGGATAACTAAGGGAGACTTAGAGGTGTATAGTGACTCAGAAAAGTGTTAATATGATGGATTCTTGTTAAGATCCTCAGGAGTTTGTAAAAGAATTGGTAAAATTTACTGTTTGCTGCTTGGTTAATATTCATATATTATAGTTCTTGATTAATTGCCAGAATAACAGTGTGTATGGTTCTCTTTTGTTGTCTTTGTTTTGTTGTTAGAGTGTGTCTGTTGAAGGTGTTATGTAGTGGTAACAACACGTTCAGCCTTACTATGTTAGGTCAACTTTCTCCCCCTCTCCCTTTTAATTATCAGTTTCTAATTAACATCTTGCCTGCATCGTGATCATTGGAAGGGATTTGCTGGTCAAATGAGCTGGGGAGGGAAATTCTGTAAAGGATTTGTCAACTTTTGGGTCGGAGGGATATGTGAACAGAAATATCACTAAATTGTAGATAACCCATGTTCTGGGACTGGCTTATGGTGTGGGAGCTCAGTACACTGATCTTAACACCTGTACTATTATAAGCATCTACTCACCTTTAAAAATATTTGTGTATTATACCCAGGTCTGTGCTGCTTAGTGGTTAGAGTGTCAGCCTGAGCACTGAAGGGTCTCAGGTTCGATTTCTGGTCAGGGGCACAAACCTGGGTGCCGCACATAAGCGGGAAGCAACCAGTGGATGTGTGTCTCTCACATTAATGTTTCTCTCTCTCCCTCTCTCTTTCTTCCCCCTCCTTTTGTCCCTCCCTCCCTTCCATTCTCTCAAAAAAAAAAATCAATGGAAAAAAATGTCCTCAGGTGAGGATTAAGTTGAATAAGAGTTTTTATATAACTATTTTTTTAATCTTATAAAAATATGTGACTATTATGGAAACATGGAAGAAGAAAATTATACCCCAGAAATAACATTTTAAATATTTTGATGTATTTTTTTTCTAAATATATACAGGCATTAAAAAGAAATAATTGGAATTTTACTATACATATAGTTTTTTTAAAAGTTCTGAAAACTTTTAGTTTGCTCAAGTGAATATAATGATTATAAATTTACTACATCTATTGCTGTTATTCCTCTTACTGTTAAAAAATGCAAGTTGAAATTCTGAAACATGGGGATTACCATTAAATAAGTTAAATAAGAATCTTTAGCCCTGGCTGGGCGTCTCTGTTGGTTAGAGCTTCATCTTGTACATCAAAAAGGTTGAGGGTTTGACTCCCAGTCAGGGCTCATACCTAGGTTGTGGGTTCGACCCCTCACCCTAAGCAACCGATTAATGTTTCTCTTTCACATTGAAGCCTTTCTTTTTCTCGCTCTCTCTCCCGCTCTCTCAAACCAAAAAAACATATCTTTGTATGAAGATTAAAACAAAAAAGGAATCTTTAATAAGCCAAAACTATTGTAATTTATGTCTAAAGTTTTTTGTTTGTTTTAGATCTTCTTTTTAAAAAGGTTTATAGACTTTCTCCCTAATTACATTGATTTCTTTTTAATCCTAAAAATAAAAGTAACAAAAACACATTTTTATTTTTTATGAAACTTTGTAAAGAGCGTTTGAAATATTTTTGATGTGCATAAAAATAGTGTAAACGAGATTAAAATGGAATATGCTTTTTAAATTCTGTACATAAGTTTTTCAAGATCTTCCTTGAAATTTTCCATCTATATTAATAAATTTAGTAAATGAACTAAGTGAAATTAAATGCTAAGAAGATAATCATTTTCATGTCAATCAATTCTTTTTAGCAAGTCATTAAAATGCATTCACTTTAAAGGCGTGCTAGTGATTAGTCAGAATCGGCTTGCTTCCACCATCACAAGATTTGCATGCGCCAGCTGTTCATGTGTGCTTGCACGAACACTTTGCTAAATGCTGGTGAAAACGGCACTGGTTTTCTGTAGACCGTGTCTAAACTCAGATGAAGTTCCTGGTGGGGGGAAGAAGATGAAGGTTAGGTTAGGATGATGGCCCTGATTATAATACATGCCAGGATGATCAATATATAACACATTCTGGCTAAAAGTGACTTTTCTGGTTAAAAATTGACTTCTGCTCTTTAATGAATAAAAATACTTATTTTTAGCAACTGTAGACTAACTCAATGAAGAGGGGCAGTTTATTTAATTCTATAATTAATTTATCATGTTAGTTATAGCAGGTGATGGTTCATCACCAGATGATTCAAGAATAAATTGTGTAACCACTGTGAGTAGAGTTCCTTCTTTGAACTCCAAGGAATTAATGATCTAGTGGACGTTTTTATTTATTTGCCTTTACCATTTTTTTCAATTAAATTGTTATGTGTCCACTGAAATGTGAAACTTGTTTGCTCAAGAGGCTTTTGATGAAACTATGTTGATAAGCCAAGTGTAGCTTTCATTGTTATTCCTTGATAAGGCTTATTTGAAGCATTATTCCAAGTTGTTGACAGCATTATATGGTATATTTTTCTTCCCTATTTTAAACCAATACTAAAAATTTGAAGTAGGTACTGTGTACCCTCCTCAGTAACTTGAGTCCTAAAAATATATCATTTTGTACAAATTTTTAATATTTTATTCCCTTATGTAAGAATAAACGTGAGTCTTAAAAATAACGATTTGACAAGTGCCTGATACTTCACATTCCTAATTATAAGGAGAATCTTATTTCTAATCTCAGGCCTGAAAGCAAGCAGGAACCAGTGAAAACAGAAATGGGACCCCCACCATCTCCGGCATCCACGTGTAGTGACGCATCCTCCATCGCCAGCAGTGCGTCAATGCCATACAGTAAGTGTTATGTGTAGTACCTGTTGGTCAATAGGTCCCAGGTGGACTGCTATGTTACCTCAATTATGTATCCCTTTACGAATGATCTTTTATTCATATACTTAGATGAAATCTATAAAGTCTCTTTTACATTTTCTTTTTGGTACTTACCATTTTGTTGTTGTCTAAGAACGACGACGGTCCACCCCTGCCCCCAAAGAGGAGGAAAAGGTGAACGAAGAGCAGTGGTCTCTTCGGGAAGTCGTTTTTGTGGAAGATGTTAAGAATGTTCCCGTTGGCAAGGTGTGTTCAGAATATCTAAGAACTAATTACTAACAACTGTAATGCTATTGGTTATCCAAGAGTTTATGGTTGGTGAGTGTTCATCAGCTCTTTCTTCAAAGCTGCTTTATTTCTCACCTTCAATGACCTCTTAAAGTCCCATCCCTAATGAGATGCCGGTATCTCCTCTACGCATGACAGATAGATGATTATTATGCCTCTCCTTGAACATTGATGCTATTTGATTTTTAAAGAAATAATGTTTTGGAATAATTTTAGATGTGCAGAAAAGTTGCAAAGATAGATTACCTTTTTATATAGTCCATTCTTTGGAACTATTAGATGGTTCTAATGGAGATCATTTTCCATAACATTTAAAAATCTTACTACTCTAAGTCACCTTTCACTTCCCTTCCTTCTGGAATGCGTCTTGCCTTCTAGGAAACAAGTTAGTAGAGGCTATCAGCTGGAATGCCATTAATTTCCTCTTTCTCTCTGCATATACTTAAAACCAAAATAGATCTATAGTTGTAAAATATCTGCAAAGTAAAGGTTTTCCTGATTGCCCATTAATTTCTGAAATATGATGTTCTTTCATATGTTCTTAATGGAAAGAATAGATACACCCACCGCACTCGGCAATTTACAAAGACCTTTTTCATACTCCATTTTCATTTGATTGTCAAAATAGAACTATAGTTTATGGGCAGGTTTTTCTTCTGAGAATATCTCACTGGCTCAAAATCAAAAGCAGTAAGTAGCAGAGGTGGGACTCAGGTATTCTAGTTTCAAGTCCTGCGCTTGCCTTTCCGTGCTTTGACTGTATACCTGTGCTGTCCAGTATGGCAGCCCCTCGCTGTGTATTTGGCTAATTAATTTTAGTAAAATTAAGTAACATTAAAGCCAGCTACTCGGCCACATCAACTCCCATTTCAAGTGCTTAATAGCCACTAATAGCTCTCAGATAGGACAGCACAGGTACAGAACATTGCCATCATTGCACAGCGGGGCTCTAAACTAATAAAGAGGAATGAGTGAGGATTCTGTAGATTATACTAATTATTTCAGTTGATTGCCAAACATCCACAGGCTATGTAGTTTAGTTTTTCTCTAGAAAATAAGCCTTGCTAATAGATATCAAGCTTTGGCGAGTTTGTTCAGGTTAATTTTACAACTTGGTGATTATTGAAGAAATACAAGGAATTCAATGCCTCAATGTTAAATTAATGAATGAATGCCGTTTGCGTACTGATTTCATATAAGTTATTAATGTAGCATATTTATTTACCTCTATTTTTAGGTGCTAAAAGTGGACGGTGCCTATGTTGCTGTAAAATTTCCTGGCACGTCTAGCAATACAAACTGTCAGAGCAGCTCTGGCTCAGATGCGGACCCTTCTTCGCTCCTGCAGGACTGTAGGTTACTTAGAATCGATGAACTGCAGGTAAGCCTGGTGGACTCACTAAGCGGGTGAATACTGGGACTGACTCCTTGGGGATGTTACGAATTTGAGAGCAAAATTCTTTTCGTGTCATGCAGGTTGTCAAAACTGGTGGAACACCAAAAGTTCCTGACTGTTTCCAAAGGACTCCTAAAAAGCTTTGTATACCTGAAAAAACAGAAATATTAGCAGTGAATGTAGATTCCAAAGGTAAAGATTCGACAAGTTTTTCAGCTGGCATATTCTATATCCCCTTAACACTTGTGTGCAGCAAATGAGCAGAATCAAGTGATTTGGGGCAGTTGACAGTTTTTGTTCCCTGAGTGTAATGTTATGGAATAAAATGTAACTGTTGGAATTGACTTACAAATATGGGCAGAAAGGTCAAAATTTGGTATTACTTATTAGAGATTACTAAAGACATGTAATAACACTTTTACATTTATATGTTTTAAAGGTGTGCATGCTGTTTTGAAGACTGGAAATTGGGTACGGTACTGTATCTTTGATCTTGCGACAGGAAAAGCAGAGCAGGAAAACAATTTCCCGACAAGCAGCATTGCTTTCCTTGGTCAGAATGAGAGGAATGTAGCCATTTTCACTGCTGGACAGGTACAGAGGCTTATTTTTGCTTTTGAAAAGTGACATGACAACATTGTTATTTATGTGAAGCTTGGAGTCTGGCTCTTGTTTGCTTGTTATTAAACTATTGAAGAATTTAGAATTTTCAGCACATTTGAATACAAAGTTTCTTATTTGGTTATTATTACTAACACACACACACACACCCATTATCTAATTAAAAACAAATATACCTATTGGAAAAAATCAGGTACAGTTTGGTAGCCATCTTTTATTTTCTCTCTGTTATAGGAGTCTCCTATTATTCTTCGAGATGGAAATGGTACTATTTACCCAATGGCCAAAGATTGCATGGGAGGAATAAGGGATCCTGATTGGCTTGATCTTCCACCCATTAGTAGTCTTGGCATGGGTGTACATTCTTTAATAAATCTGCCTGCCAATTCAACAATCAAAAAGAAAGCTGCTATTATCATCATGGCTGTAGAGGTAATGTGACTTTGGAAACTACTTGGTATTTGAATTCAGAAGATACTGGAGTCCAGGGAAGCAATCTTGGGAAATCATTCATTGTCCCTCCCTATAGGAGCTAATAGTCAGGACAAGAGAGATGAGTAAATTAGTGATTACATGCAATTTAAGTGTTGAGAATGGCACACACAGTCCGAGGACCATTATAAATCAGACTGTGATTGTAGAGAAGGCTTCTCTGAGGAGGCGATGTCTACATGGAACTCTGAATAATCAGAGAGGGGTCTTTTGGACACAAGATGAAGGTGAGAGTTGTTATCTCAGGCATGGGAGAATGTGTACAATCTCTTTTTTTGGTTAGTGTTCATTTTTAGAAAGAGTGGAAAGAAGGGAGGGCAAGAGACACACACATTGGTTGCCTCCCACACATGCCCCAACCGAGGGCTTGGATCAAATGTGCTACCCAGGTACATGTCCATGACCGGGAATTGGACAAGACCCTTGGGTGCCAGGGCCAGCGCTCTAACCACTTTGCACCACCGGCCAGGACATGCACATTCTTTTGATAGAACCAGAAGGTAGGGCCCGTAACGATTAGTGAGTCTGGAGAAAGGTAGTAGGGAGTCTTGTGTGCTAACCTAAGGGGTGTCAGAGTTCCCCTGAAAGCTAGGAGGAGAAGAAATTTAAGCTGGCTTTTCATAAGGAAGATTTAGCAGTGGATGAAGAAGTTCAGAGGCCAGATAAACAGGCCAATACAATTATCCAGTGAGAAACAAAGCTTGAATTACTGAAAATGAAGAAGAGGGGATAGATTTGAGAGATATTGAGGGAGGAGAAGCTATAAAGTGTGGTGACTGGATGCCAGCAGTAAATGAAGGAGTTGGTTGTGCAGCTTCTGAGTTGGGTGAGGTTGATGTGGAGAGGAAACATAGGAGGAAGAAAGGGAGGAGGAGGAGTTTCGTTTCGAACATGCTGCTGTTGAGGTATTTGTTAGGTGGGGAGGTAACACCTTTGGAATTTATTGGAGCAATGTGAGCAGAGATTGACCTGATTGGACTTAGAGAGGATCACTGCTGACATGCTGGGAGTACTAGGAGGACAGGGGAAGTAGGGAGGCCATAGGAGGCTACTAAAATAGTCTAGGTGGGAGGAGATTATGGTGGCTTGGCTCAGGAGGCAGCTATGAGTCAGAACTGGTTAGATTTTAGATAATTCTAGATATGTTTTCAGATAGAGCCAACAGGATTTGCTTATGGCTAAATATATGGTGTTAAATAGAGGAAGCAAGAGGGTGAAAGTTTTTAGAAAAATGAAATTGCCATTCATGGAGATGAAGACTAGTGATGAAGCAAGTTCAGGGGCTGGGGTGTGATAGCAGGAGTTTGGTTTTATTTATTTTTTTAAAAATATTTTTTCAGAGAGGAAGGGAGAGGGAGAGAGAGAGAGAGAAACATCAGGGATGAAAGAGAAGCATTGATCGGCTGCCTCCTGCACTCCCCCCTACTAGGGATTGAGCCCGAAACCCAGGCATGTGCCCTTGACTGGAATCGAACTCTGGACCTGTCAGTTCACAGACCAGTGCTCTATCTACTGAGCAAACTGGCTACGGCAGGAGTTTGGTTTTAGACATGCTAGATTTAGATGCCTTTAAGATATCCAAGAGGAAATGGTGCAGAGAGTTAGATGTGTAAGTCTGAAGACAAGAGAGAGAGGACCAAGCTGGAGAAATATACTTAGGAGATGTTAGTATGTATATCTGTGATATTTAAAGGAACTATGATGCAATTACCAAGCTTATGGAGAAGAGAAAAGGTCTAAGGACTCAGCCCAGCATTTAAATGCCAGGAGATAATAAGGAACCTGCCTAAGAAACTGAGAAAAGGAGCATGAATAAAGGTTGGAGGAAAACTAGAATGAATGTTGTCTTGTTCTCCAATTCATTGCAGCTCCTGCTGTTTAAAATTTATTGCTCTGAGTCCACATGTCATTTATTTACTATACAGTTTGTCTATCTTTTTACAACCAGCCTCCTTCATTCATTTATATTACTTCAGATGCTTCTGCAGGCATTTGATTCCATGACCCCTTCACTTCTTCAGCTTCTCAGGGGTAAAGATGAAATGTGTCCTCATCCCACGGGTAGGGATGAAGTGTGTCATTTGTCTTTGTACCTCAGGGCTCGGTGCATAGTAGACCTGCAAGAATTATTTTTAGTGAACTCCCCTCTCCCTGCGTTTTGCTGTACGAATAAGTGACAAATACAACGTAGAGTGATGCAAAATAAACTTCTTTGCTTGTAACAGTTGAGTGTGGTACTGACACTCCGTGCAAGAGCGCGTGTCCAGTCCAGCAGGTTGGAGATGGAAGTTCCCTTAGCAGCTGCTTCCAGCCAGATGACTGGCTGGCTGGTTGCTTGTAAACATTGTGTCACAGCGGTGTGCTGCAGAATGTCTGGGTTTTCGTTACTTTTAAAAGTACTGTGCTTCTTATTCTTTGAACAGACTTTGACGTTTTCTCAATATACTGATTAATGCATATACTAGTATGTCATCAGACTTTGTCAAGGTTAGTCTTATGTGGCCCTCATACTCTTGAACTGGAGATTGTAGTTTATGGGTTCACCTCAGAGTCTTAGTTTTAATTCCACAATCAAAATGGTTTATTAATGTGGCGGGTACTGAAAATAGTTTTTAGCTATATTTTCTTGTGCCCCTCCTCCCCTCCCCCAATCCTGAATTCTCCTCCCCATGAGGATGGGGGAAGGGATGGGTTATTTAGGCTGTTTGGGGTGGGGGAGATAGCAAGTTGTTCAAATGCATCTTTCTTCTCTCCTTTGTGTTTCCACACTCTTTTCCCACCTGCTTTCTTCCAGTAATTTCTAATTCTAGTTTAAATGAACAATAGTACTTGGTTTGTTTTCCAAACCCAGAGCTTTGGATTCATTCCATTAAATATTTCATAACTATAGTTTTACGTTCTGAAAGAAGCCCATTTGAATTTTTTGGTATGTTCATGCTGTGGCTTTGTCTGTTTATGCTGCTGTAGACTTGAGTGGCTTATAAACAGCAGAATTTTATTTCTCACAATTTTGGAGGCTAGAAATCCAAAATCAAGGCGTGGGCAGATTTGGTGTCTGGTGAGGGCCTGCTTTACCCTCATATGGTGGGAGGGGAGAACTCTGCTTTCTTTAGTCTTTTTAAAAAAATACATATTTTTATTGATTCAGAGATGAAAGGGGGGGAGAGAGAGAGGGGGGGAGGGGGGGGAGGGGAGGGAGGGAGGGAGGGAGGGAGGAAGGAAGGAAGGAAGGAAGGAAGGAAGGAAGGAAGGAAGGAAGGAAGGAGAGAAACATCAGTGATGAGAGAGAATCATTGATCGGCCACCTCCTGCATGCCCCACACTGGGGACTGACCCCACAACCTGGGCATGTGCCCTGACTGGGAATCCAAGTGCAACCTCCTGGTTCATAGGTTGATTGTCAACCACTGAGGCTGGGCCTTCAGCCTTTTTAAAGTGCATTAATCCCATTCATGAGGCTCCAAATTGATGACCTAATCACTTCCCAAAGGTCTTACCTTCAAACACCATTGTATTGGGGATTGGGTTTCAGCATTTGAATTTGGGGGGGAGAGGGGACGACACAAATATTCAGTCTATAGCATGCTGTCTCTAATAGTTATTATGTTCTACTAGAGGCCCGATGCATGAAATTCATGCAAGGGGCCCGGCCCTCGCAGCCCCAGCTTCATCCAGAAGGATGTCCGGAAGGTCGTTCGGCTGTCCGGTTTAATCAGCATATTACGCTTTCTATTATTATAGATGCTTTATCAGTAATACCATGTCTTTGACAATGAAGGACATTCGTTGTCACGTTTGGGGGACTACATGTGTCATAATTTCTGGGGAGTTGAAGATTTTGGTTTTCATGTACCATAGTGTGATATAACCTTTAAGACGGTATGAGTAGACTTGAAATAAAATGTATACGCTTAATTGATTAACAATACTAATTAAGGTCCTAATTTGATGGTTATATACCACTTACATCAGCAGTTGCCAATCTTTCGGACCTCACGGACCACCAGTGGTCCACCGGTTGGCAACCGCTGGCTTACATGACATAAACCAGGGGTTGGCAGAATATGGCCTGCAGGCCAAATCTAGCTGCTGCCATTCAGTTGTACATTGTATATGGCTGCTTCCCCACGGTAGCCACAGAGTTGTAGTTGCAAAAGCTGAAAATATTTACTGTTTTGTGTGTGTTTTTTTAAACAGAAAATTTACCCACCTTTTTTCATTCCTGTCAATTGTATACTTTATTTAATTTAAAGTGTACCCTTAAGTTCAGCTCCTTTTGCTAGGCTACCTCATATTGTCTTTACTTATTTGCAGAGCTGATTATATCATTTTGTTGGCCATGAGAAATTTTTGACATGTGTAATGTTATTCAAATTTATTGAAGATATTTTCCCTAATTTGTCTGAGCACAGAAACAAACCTTAATGCAGCACATCCTACGCTGTGACTATGAGGCCTGTCGACAATATCTTATGAATCTTGAGCAAGCGGTTGTTTTAGAGCAGAATCTACAGATGCTACAGACATTCATCAGCCACAGATGTGATGGAAATCGGAATATTTTGCATGCTTGTGTATCAGTTTGCTTTCCAACCAGCAATAAGGAAACTAAAGAAGAAGAGGGTGAGATTAAAACCTATATCGAAGTCTTTAAAAGGAATTTTAGAATATAATAACTATTAAAGGAAAGAAAAATCACTATAAAAAATTATGGTACTTTTATTTTTCTTCATAAAATCTAGGAGTTTTGTCATTCTTAGAAGGTACAAATTTGTGTCTTATTAGGATTGAGTATGTGACATAAGCAAATAAAATTTTAATCAAATGTGTTTTTGTTGTTTTGAGTTCTATTCTCTGATATGTACAGACTGTATGTGTAATACTTATGAGACTTACAGGTTTTATAATTTCAGGTGACTAAGTGAAGGCAAGTTATATTAAGGCAACAACCTTTATCTCAAATTTCAGAACGTAGAGGGAAAAATCACCTGATTATTTGTTAGGTGTTTTTGGAAAAGTAAATAAGTATTTTTGCCTTAATGTTTTTAATTGATGAATTAAGGGAAAAACTGAAAACCTGAAGTGCAACTGTGTAATTCATGTTTTTTCTTATTTTGAATTCTGCCAACCATCTTCTAGTAGCCACATTTTAGAATAGTGATTTGAATACGTAGTATATAAACTAAGATTGAGGTACTGATACGGGAGTCTTTTTCTTCCTTAGTAGTGAAAGCTATTTCATTCTACTTATGAATAACAGTATTCTTAACCTTTTGGGTTTGAAAAGTAAGGCAGATTAAAAAAGTAATTCATATTAAAGGTTGTAGTTCAATATATCTTAATTGCTTATTGCTTTAGAGAGGAAACTTAAGTTATTAATTATCTCTGGTATGTGAATTAGAGCATACTCGAGAATACATAGCAATTAGCATTTACTGGCCTATACACATTTAATCTCTTAGTTATGTTTGAAGTTTAAGTTGATCCTAATTTTTTCTTTTATGTTTCAGAAGCAGAGCGCTCTGAAAGAAATACTTTTGCTGAAAGGCTTTCTGCAGTTGAAGCCATTGCAAATGCAATTTCGGTCGTTTCAAGTAATGGCCCGGGTAACCGGGCTGGATCATCAAGTAGCCGAAGGTAATGTGATTTTTACCAGGAAAGTTTAATTGACAGAAACATAACCCAAGTACAGAAATAAATGTATCTCTTACCTATCATATGCATGATTGGTGGGTCCTTTTATTTTATTTGTGTTCCTCCCTGGGAATAATATCTGATAATACCTACTTAGAATTTAAGCATAGAACAGTAGGACCTAGGATGCTTCAAAAATTTGAGATAATTTAGACAAGTAGTTCAAACTTGATTCTTTGAATGTGTTTTAAATTGATCATTTTTGTTTTCTAGGAAGTTATCTTATTTAGTTGGAGAACAACTAATAACAGTAATTGAAAGAACCTCAATCTTTTATTTACAGATTGCTTATTTAGGTCAATTTCTCAGATGTCTTAATGATCTGGGAAGAAATGAAAGGCTGGTGTATATTATGAGTAGTTGGTATTATAAACTTTCAGGCTTTCTGAGTTGTGGGATGGACAAACCTTAATAACACATTGACAATTACTAGGTGTTTGAATAGGTAACGAATATAAAGAATTCAGGATATAGTTGTTTTTCTGAAGAAAAAGCACACTCATATTAGACATGACAGCCAAAATTGGATACTTGACAGATCATTAATGGAAGCACTGCTCACTGTGCTAATGTGATAGTTGTAAAGTCTATTCAGAGTGAAGAGTCTCTTTGCCTATTTTCTGTTCCATATTCAACTTTCCCTTTAGAAATGATTCTTCTAATATTGGTACCAACTTGATAGCTTCCCAGGTTCAAAAACATCCCAAAGTGAGATTTATAAAAAAGTTATTTTTGGGTGACCAAATTATAACTTAAAACAGTACATAACATTATGTAGACTATACAAAATGGAAATGATGACCAGCTTATTTGTTTAGGATTACACTAAGCAAAGTATTTGGTCTAAAATGGAGAGCAACTTAAATTCTTCATGAAGAAATTAGTGTCTGAATTATTTCAGGTCTTTCATTTCCTCAGGGAATATACAGGTGCAAATCAAGTTGGACTCTGATATGGGTGGTCCAGTGCCAGTGCTGCCATCTTTTTTTCATATAAGGATTATTTTTGAAGGCAAAGACTAAAAGGAGCTTCAAGAGTGGGTGATGTGTTGCTCACAGAAATAATTTGCCAGTAAGCTCCTTTGAGGCATTTGCCGAAGATTTCACTGCAGTGCTCTTACACAATTCAAGCTCAGGGCTGCCGATTGAACAGATGAAAGCACAGGAGTCTTATTATCCACGCCGGGCAGTAGGAAGTCCACAGACTGCTTCATTGAAGTGAAACCCTCCTCTAGCCTACATGGATTTTCTAGGCGATGCCCCTTGATGAGTATGCAGGCTGGGATTCATGAGCTCTAAGCTCAAAACTGATGCAGTTTCAATGTTGACTGGAGTACTGTTAAATGCCTTCAGATGATGATTTGACTCAGAAGTTTTGTTGTGTGACTCACTAGTTCCTGAGTACAAAGGGCAGAGTTAGTGGAAGGCTTGATTGATGCATCTGATTGCAGGTGTATGTACTCTAGAGATTGTTAATCTGGAAGACACATGACCTTCGCTTTTTTGTCACAGTGGTATGTTTGAACATGACTGGATTCTCAGGCTTCTGTAGCATGGATATTACGTGCTTACAAAGAGGAAATTACATCATCCTTGAATTCTTCCATATTGTCAGAAAATACGATGACTTCCAGGCAAGCCTATACGAAGAAATGTCAAAACTCTGAATCTTAGCAGCCAAGGTGGTATCTCCTCAGTATTGTCCTCAGCCACTGAGGATACAGGTGAATCTTCATGAATTGTGTACAACATCTTGAAGAATAATTTTCTTTTTTTTGTTTTTTTGTTTTTGTTTTTAAAGAATCTATATGAGGAGCTGGGCATTGTACTTAAAAAATGTTCCCAAGACCTAATGAAGAAAAGAGGTTAAGGACAACTTTTTTAAATGACAAGGAATGGTCCCCTCATTTAATATTGAATTGACTACATCACAACAACAAAGTTGGGAGTTTGAAAGTTCAAGATGAGACTGTGGTCTCCATTTATCTTCATTTATTCTTAATCTACTCTAAATTAGAGGTTGGAGAATAGCCCACATGTTTTCTTTGGCCTGTGCAATGTTACATTTTTTTCTTTAAGATTTGAATGCTTTTAGATGAGTGTGTACACCTCTAGTTTGTCATTGTTCCCTCCTCCTTACACCTGCCTGCCCTTTCCTTGACTTATTTTATCTTCCGGGCCCAGGAGGCATTGAGTTTGTGACCCTGGTCTGGTGTAAGCCTTCTTCTCGTTAAGCCCAAAACATGCATTTATTTTCAGGTCATTGGCAATGCTTCCCAATTATTGCTGATTCTCTGTGTATGTTTTGAGTAAGGCACATTAGGATACTAAGTGTCTATGTTGAGCTTAATTGAAATTGCATAGGAGCATCATAGTGTGGACAGTCACCCTGGTGTGCGCTGTTCCTGGTAAGGAGCCTGCATTCTCTCTGGGTGATGTCTTTGGACATGACGGTGACTTCACCCGAAATAATCACTGCAACCTACTCCCTTCCATATTATAAAAACTCTTAAACTCAGATTTCTGAATTGGGAGAGAGAGAGAGAAGACATGGATAACGTAAAATAATTTACTGTAGGTATTTTTAAATAGTGAATGTTATAATAACTAAGATACTACTTGAGACACTAAAATTTGCTTCCAAAGAATGTTTCTGTTCCCAAAAGTACATCATCATGCAAAAGCCTTGTAAAATAGACATGTTCCTGAAAGTAGTCTCTAAAAGAAATTTTCGTAAATGCTTTAAATAAAAATATACTTAAAAATTTAAAAATGTATTGCTATGGAAAAACACATTTACTTTGGATTAAATAATCATAATTAGAGATTCAAACATTAAGAATCTTTCTAAATCACTTATTTATAGACATAATGCTCACCTGGTAAGGTGTTAGGTCTTTTACATCAGAAATGTCATATCTTTGGGATTAAATCTGCAAGGGAGAATGAAATCCCTTGTGTTGCCTGGCCCTTAAAATGGAATTTTTACTCTATTCAGAAGCTCTAAAGTTGTGTCTGATTTGCCTCATGTGCTCTCTTAATTGCTGTTAGTTATTAATGTATTAATTCTGTAGCCTTTGTAAGCTTTTATTCAGAGGTTCAGATTTTTTAATAGGTAGGTAGTTACCAGTTTCCCTAACGAGGTCTGTGTTTATGATATTTTTCTTTTTAGTGATGTGCACATCTGTGCAGTACTTTTTTTTTTTTTTTAGGAAAAAAAAAAATCACGCCCAGACATTAATCTAACAACACATTTTACAAGCTCCAGTTTCATTCGTTAATTTTATTGTGATGCAAGTTGTACTGTTAAAAAAAAAGTGTATAAAAAATAAATTTAAATTGGTCTTCGTTGTAAAATTACTTACTCTGAATATTAATTCAATTGCTTTTGAGATCACAGACAAGGGATTTAGTGGGTTAAATCAGTCTGTACTAGTTTTGTGCTTAGTCTCTTCGCTGATGTCTATTATTAAACTTAATTCTTACTAATTATAAATGGGACAGAAAATTTTTTTTGTTTTAATATTCAGCTGCTCATTTGTCTTAACTGTATGAGAAATTATTTTCTAATCTTCACGGCAACTTTTGTTCCCTGTGCTTAAGTTAGTGGTTTTAATGCTGAACTGGGGACTAGGAGCCCCCAGTTTCATTTCTGTCCCTCACTGACTGATTCTGTGATTTCAGAATTGGCATTTGTACTTCACTGCCTTTGCCTGGAGCATTTGCTTATAGAACAAACTTTGATCTCAGATGAGAAGTTCTGTGTACCTTTTCATTACATTTAGTCATGGTAGTGAGTTTTGATTTTGTCCATGTTCTTCTAGTTTGAGGTTACGGGAAATGATGCGACGTTCATTGAGAGCGGCTGGTTTGGGTAGACATGAAGCTGGAGCTTCATCCAGTGACCATCAGGATCCAGTTTCACCCCCGATAGCCCCCCCTAGTTGGGTTCCTGATCCTCCTGCGATGGATCCTGGTAAGATCTGTTTATTATTTAGTTTTTAACAAAAAGGGTTATGAAAGAAGAGAAATTGAGCATTTTAAATGGGTTATTGGTAAATCTGAAATATTTAAAAGTAGCGTAATGTGTATTGTAACTAATTTAGTTACAAAGATTTGGTTTAAGGGGTTTGTAATTTAAAAATTAAATTTCCAGAAAATCTTGTCAGGTATTCCTTACTGCAATATTTCCTTACTGATAAGAAGCTACTTAGCAATACATCTGGGTAAATCAGTAAATTATCTAGTGGATTCCTTCTTTTATAGTTAGGAAAATAAGTTTATATTTAAACCTCTGTCTGATTTGTCGTTTGGCTTGTACAGAAGAGCCTTAAGTCCAGTTAAGAGAACAAGTTAGGGATATGTTGCCTATAATGATATGCATCCTGCTATTCTGTTTACTGAAAGATGGTGACATTGATTTTATCCTGGCCCCTGCTGTGGGATCTCTTACCACAGCAGCCTCTGGCACCGCTCAAGGACCAAGCACCTCCACCATTCCAGGTGAGAATCTGTACTACTGCATTTGCTTAGACATTTGGAGGAACACACTTCACAAATGGGTTTGACAGAGCCACACTTTTATCTCAAGGAGATGTTCCTTGGCTTGAGAAGCATCTCATTCTCTGAATTGTCTTCCATGTGTCAGTGAAATTGTGGTGTGGATGCACATGCATTTCATCAGTTGAGATGTGTCAAATGTGTTAATGTTTTTAAATTCTCTTTAATGAAGTTATTAATTTATTACAAATACTAGAATATTTTTCTCGTGGTATATTTAATAAATAGTTGGTATGTTATTCCAGAATATTCTTTCACTTGGTCTTGTTTATTCTTGTTTTGTTACCAAATGGATCTGCTTAATTACAGGTCCTTCCACAGAGCCATCTGTAGTAGAATCCAAGGATCGAAAGGCCAATGCTCATTTTATATTGAAATTGTTATGTGACAGTGTTGTTCTGCAGCCCTATCTACGAGAGCTCCTTTCTGCCAAGTAAGAAGTTTAATATACTTAATAGAATCCAACATTGTATGCCCTCTGTTACTATGCTCTCTTTAGTGAAAGATGCTTTCTCCATAAAATTCAGTGTCCACTAAATGAATATAACGTGATTTTATGTCAGCTTGATTTGAGTGTATATATGTTAAAAAGATGTGTTTTATTCTCAAATGTGAATCTGTAAGTTAGTTCTACCACTGTCGCTTGGAAAACTTTGAAAATTATACAGATTCTTCCCCAAAGCTCTACACTAGAAGTATGACTCAGTAGGTCTGGGATGGGGCCTGGAATCTGTATTTAGAACTGCATGATGATTCTGATGGTTTCTTTGGAAATTTTTTTGGCTTGCAGAATGCATCATCATGAGATTATGCAGAGTTTTTGATAAGTATTCTGTGGTAAATGCTCATTAACCATTAATAGATCATATCCTGCTTTCAGCATGATTGTTTATCTTTACAAGCTCATAACAATAAACATTTTTATAAAAATTAGTCATCATCTGTGCCAAACTCTACTTGCATTAACTCCTAATTCTAGAAATAACCATCTGAAGTAGGTGATATTATTCCCATCATACATTTGAAAATCCAGGCTTTCAGAGGTTATTGAACTTACCCAGGGTTATAAAACTCTAGTGAGTGGCACAGCAGGAATTCCAACCTTGGTTCATCTCTTGCTTCCAGAACTGAGACATTAATTTGGGACAGGAAGGACACATGTATTTTGGAATAAACATAAGGGAAACATGTGTTCTGAAGTAGGAAGCTTTATGAAGATGAAGTTTGAGTAGAACCATGAGGAATGAATAGGGAGAAGAGTGAGCAACAACATTAAAATGAAGAAGTATAAATATTTTACGACAGTAACTCATCTGATTGAAGGTGGACGGTCAGAAGAGAAGAATAGTAGCCAGCAAATCTGAAAAGTTAGGTTAAAGTCACCACTTCGGTCTATTCTTTGGGCTTGGATCCTCTGAATAATGGCTTTGTTTAGACTATAACAGTATCAAGTGGGGTTATAAAAATAATAATATGAATGTGGTATAAAGAAGTGTTAAAATTAGGCAAGAGTAGAGAGTAAAGTTGAGGCTATATTGTGTATGCCTACTTACAGCCTTCATTTTGTGTGTTGCAATACACTGATTTGTTAAAGATGGAAAAGATTAGAAGCAAAGGTAAAAAATTGATTTAGAAGGAAGACTTTCATAAAGAATCCAAGTTTTGTCTTAGTTACTAGCGACAGTGATGCTGTTGGTTCTCAGAGAGAAGTCAGGTCGAGAGCAGATCTGGGAGAAAGATGACTTTAGCGATTAGGTATGTTGAATGGGAGGGGTCACTGGGAAATCCTAACTAGATTTATCAAGTGAGCAGGTGTAGGTGCTGGGACTGTACTGACCTCATAGAAGTGGCAGCTGCTGTGGTGGATGAGAGAGGGAAGCACAAATGTCTGAGGTTGGGATTTTGGAAATTCCAGGGGGGAGTAGAAATTCAGTAAAGAATATTGAAGCATGTGTGTAAGAGAAAATACATAATAATAGCTAACACGTATTGAGTACAAATTATTTGGCAGGCATTGTACTAAAAGCTTTTTAAGTAATTTATTTAATCCTCATCACAATCTTACGAAACAGAGCCTTATTCCTATTCCTACGTTTAAAAAGAGTTGGTTTGACTCCAGAGCCCTTACTGGTCAATAGTGTCACTAAAGGCTAAGAAAGGAAGCACGGTTTAGAGAGATGGGGGCTTTCTTTCCTAAGTGAGATAATATGAGACCAGAACATGCTTTTTGAGTGGTGGGACATTATTTAACAAAACATAATTAGTTACTGCATCATGAACATGCCTTTCTTTTTTACAAGCAGTAAGGAAAAGTAATTGATAATTAATATTTTTATGTACAATTTTTCTCATTTTAGGGATGCAAGGGGAATGACCCCATTTATGTCAGCTGTAAGTGGCCGAGCTTACCCAGCTGCAATTACCATCTTAGAAACAGCACAGAAAATTGCAAAAGGTAATTTATTTCAAGTCCTAAATGAGTTGCATATTTTAAAATTTGAATAGATTCTCTTCTATACGCATAATATCGTAATTCTTCAAAACTAATTTCTGTATATTGGAATGATATGATTGATTAGAAATTATCAAGATAATTATTTTGTGCATGTATATGTTAGTGTTTGTGTGTAAAATTCATGTTTACACTTTTTCCAAGTGAGTTATATATTCTAACTTTCTAGCAAAAAGCAGCTGGTACAGATTTCTTAAATTTCAAAATGTTTCCATAATATATAATGTAATGACCTATCTTTTGAAAATAAAGATGAATTATTGATAGAACCTGCCAGTGGTTAAAATGGTGTTAGTGATAACATTTTATAGAAGTTAGAAGTCAGATATCTTATTGTTCTTCTGACTTGGAATACTTGCTTAATAGAAAACATTACGGAATATCAATTCCTGTCATGTAGCCTTTAAAAGATTAAAGTAGTTATCCTCTTTAAAATACCGGCTATAAATACTTGATGTGATTGTCTATACTTTGTTAAATAGGTTGGACTTGAATCTTAACTGCATAACTCAGTGCAGGACTCAGGTGGCTGATGTGTGGTGCATTTGTATTGTCCTCAAATGTGGTTATGAGATAGTTACACTTTGCACAGAATTGACTGGATTTCCTTGCATGTTGACTTTGTATATCAGGTTTTTTCTTTTTTCTTTTTATTAATATGTAGTAGTTTCTTATTTATACTATGTAAATGTTAGAGCTTTTCCATTTGAGGAAAGTAGCAGATGGCTGTGATTAAGTCCTTTCTTTAATCTTTGTAGCTGAAGTATCCTCAAGTGAAAAAGAGGAAGATGTTTTTATGGGAATGGTTTGCCCATCAGGCACCAACCCCGATGACTCTCCATTATATGTCTTATGTTGTAATGATACCTGCAGTTTTACATGGACTGGAGCAGAGCACATTAACCAGGTAAATTATTTTACATGTTCCTATATTTACGCTATCTTCAGGTTTTCTTTTTTTCCCCTTTGACCATCACTAGAGTTATAGTTTTATCTTGGTATATTACAAGTCTGATATTTCCTGTTACTCTGAGTTATAAAATTCTCCAAAGAAAATTAATTTTTTATTTAATTCCTAAATAAATGAAGCAGAGAAGTTGATTCTTAACTTAGTTATGGGATATCATGAAAATGAGAAATCTTCACTGGGTTGTATAATCTGATCCACTACTCTTGATGTAGATTTTATAGCTGTAATTCTCTTTTTTGGATGGTATAAATTATTTTTGTCCTACTGGTAGAATAAGATTATATGATTTGCATTTGTCTAATATTGTAAAATGTATATTCACTATAACAGCCATTACTTTGTTTCCAGAGCGCATTAATTTTGCTCTGCTATCATCATTGAAATGTTTTAGAAAATGCCAGAAATAATAATTATATATATATGATTGTGTGTTTCATTGAAGTATACCCTTTATTTTTAGGATATTTTTGAGTGTCGAACGTGTGGCTTGCTGGAGTCACTCTGTTGTTGTACGGAATGTGCCAGGGTTTGCCATAAAGGCCATGATTGCAAGTGAGTACAATCTGGTTTACTCAAACATTGTAAACTGCTTAGATTCCTATTGTTGCATTAAAATGATCTGTACCAAGTTATGTTTTGTTCCATAGTTCAGAAAGCATGAGGTTTTATCATCTAGTCCTCTTTCCTCTTTAAGCCAGTTTACATATTAGAATGTGGCTCTTGATTTAAAGTGTACTTTGAAATGTTTGTTCTTTAAATAAAAGAAGGCTAATATGCAAAGGAATATGTGGTCATACATTGTGACTAGGATCTAGTTAATCTTTTGAGATGTAGTGATAGGATGATTTTGTCTGTATTCTCCAGTATTAGGTCCCTTGTAGCAAGAAATCACATTAAGAGAATCATAGTGGATGTTAAACTAAAGGTGATAACCTTTCAATTCAGCAGTAAAGTTACCGTAGCTAGTTTGTTAGTTTTCACAGATCTGAGAAGCAGTAAGTACCCGAGTGCCTCAGAGTCTCGTAGGGACATGAGTGTAATTGGTGCAGGTGGGTAAGTGTTACAGATAAGGGAGACTGGTTTGTAAAAACCACCTATTCTGCTTTAAAGTAAGCAGTTATGTAGGACAAGTGGAAAATTTTATAGATATTGTATTAATACTTAGGATTTTTATTCAAAGAATTTTGGCTGTTCGTCTACCTTATTTTAGGTATCTAAAATTGATCGTCTTTATTCATTGATTGCCTTTACTAAGTGCTCTCATTGTGCTAGAAGTTAGGGTGGTGGTGGACAAAGTTAGTCCCTGTCCTCACAGGGTTGACACTCCTATCAGAGGACACAAGCAAGAAACATCTGCCCATAGGGTTTTGGTTCATGAGAGGCACATAGGAAAATCACATAAACTGAACGGGCTGTGGGGAAATAGGAACACACTCCAAAGGAAGTGACTATACTGAGTCCTATTTGAGATACCTCTTCTCATAAGAGTTTTGTGTAATTCTTGTTACATATATTTTAACAGTTGCACTTTGCATTCAAAAATTAATAAGTTCTGTTTGGTTCAATGCCTCTATTTTTCAATATAATGTTTGTATCTTTAAAAAAATTTCAGTTTTTATAGTTGTGTATGAATTCTTTCTAGACTCAAACGGACATCACCGACAGCCTATTGTGATTGTTGGGAGAAATGTAAATGCAAAACTCTAATTGCTGGACAGAAATCTGCTCGTCTTGATCTACTTTATCGCCTGCTCACTGCTACTAATCTGGTCACTCTGCCAAACAGCAGGCAAGTGGGGTTTTTAGGACATAAATTAGGTGGAAAAAGGATGCACATCTGAGTGCCGTCCCCAATCCCCCCTCCCCAAACACACACATAGTCCCCCTGACAACAGTGTTCTGTTTTGTATAGGGGCGAGCACCTGCTATTGTTTTTAGTGCAAACAGTTGCAAGGCAGACAGTAGAGCATTGCCAGTACAGACCTCCCCGGATCAGGGAGGATCGTAATCGAAAAACAGCCAATCCCGAAGGTGAGTAAATTTTACAGTTATGGAAAACATCCACATGTGAAAAATGGATGTTTATTCTTCTGTCTTACCCATTATTTCTTTTTAGATTCAGATATGCCTGATCATGACTTAGAGCCCCCAAGATTTGCCCAGCTTGCGTTGGAGCGTGTTCTACAGGACTGGAATGCTTTGAAATCTATGATTATGTTTGGGTCACAGGAGAATAAAGATCCGTATGTATTCATTAAAATCTTTTTAGATTTATCTACTTCCCATGTTAGTGTAGTCAGTTATAGTGCATTCTCTTTCCTTCCCCATTCAGTCTCAGTGCCAGCAGTAGGATAGGCCACCTTTTGCCGGAAGAGCAAGTATACCTCAATCAGCAAAGCGGCACGATTCGGCTGGACTGTTTTACTCATTGCCTTATAGTCAAGTGTACAGCAGATATCTTGGTAAGTAAGTCCTTTGAATGTTATTTATAAGCACATGAAAAGGCTGTTTTTCATACTTAACTTCCCATAATTTTACTAATCTAAATTCCTAAGTACTGATAAGCTCTAATTAAGCAGTACATTAAGAGGAATGGAATTTTGGGGTGATTTAAATGTCTCAGTTAACAGCAGAAACTCTTTTCATTCTAAGTAAATTCCTAAATACAACAGTGTAAAAATGATTGGAGCAGTGTTCAAATTAAACTTTTTAACACTTGGGTTACGGGTGAATTTCCCGCCAAAATATAAGATGGCGCGTTAAAATGCCTATATCTTTTGAAGTATGGGTTCGATTGAAATGAAATATTTGGTAATACGCAGTTACAATCGGCCCGAGTTTACACGTTTCCCGCACTCCACCGCAAATCTATATGAACCGAGTTTAAGACGGCTCCCGCGGAGTACGCGCAATTCACGCGAGCCGACTTAACTCGTTTCCCGCAACCCAAGTGTTAAGTATCTTTTTTGCTGTGAAATTAGAAAAGGATATAAACTATAAAACCCAGTGTTGATGAGGTTATGGTAAAGACACACTTACACTGATGGGTGGCATTGTATTTGGCACTCTTTTGGAAAACAGCTTAGCAGTGTCAAGAGCCATAAAAATATCATTGTCGTCAGAACTTGTCATCTATATATATAAAAGCCTAAGCGGCCTACTGGCTGACAGGCCAACTGGCTGGTAGCTATGACGCGCAATGACCATCAGGGGGCAGACGCTCAACACAGCAACTTTGACGAGCTGACCGGCGACAGCAACTTTGCAGAGTGCCCTCTTGCACTCCAGGACCCCTCAGGGGATGTTGGACTGCCGGCTTAGCCTGATCCCCACAGGCCAGGCTGAAGGATCCCACCTGCCAGAGAGACCCCGCTCACTCCGCAGATGCCCTTCAAGCCCCTGCACTGCCCTAGGTGTGGCCGGCTGGGGAGAGACCATGGGAGGTTGGCTCCAGGGTGTGGCCAGCCCTTCTCACCCAGTCCCACCCTGCTGGCCACCTTCTAATTAATTTACTTTCAATGTGCACGAATCCATGCACTGGGCCTCTAATAAGGTAATAATTTATTATATAAGAAAGAAAAAGTTGTATCATAATGTAATGTAAAATTAAAAAACAAAATACTTTATGGATCCAAAATTAATATTAATGGACAAATGAATCAAATTAGAGTTAAACCACTACTGAATGTAATGTAGCAATTTACAAATAAGGGTTATTTTGTCAGGCCAATATGGCTCAGTTAATTGAGCATTGTTCCATGTACCAAGAGGTCACTGGTTAGATTCCCAGTCAGGGCACACGCCAGGGTTTCGGGCTCAATCTCCATTTGGGGCGGGGGCGGCGGGTAGGAGGCAGGTAATGGGTGTTTCTCTCTCATCGGTATTCTATCTCTCTCCCTCTCTCTCAAATCAATAAAAATAGTTTTTAAAAACAGATATTTGAATTAAAAAAAAAATAAGAATAAGGGTTAAATAACATTAAAAAAAAAACAGAAAATAACATGAAATTGGGTGTTCTCAGTAATTGATACTTATATGGTAGACCATGCATGGAAATGAGACTAGAAAGTAATAATAATAATAGTTAAGTGATAGGGATGGGATTATAAATTTATTAATATAAATAGTTAACTCTACTTTGGTGCTTCAGTAAGTACCCTATAGTGAATGAAATATATTCTTCCTCTCACCTGACATACTTGGTATTGTTCTTTTAAATTTTAATTGCTATCCATAGGACTGTGAGACTGAACACAAGAAGTCGGGCATCTGAGACCTATAGGCCCAGCCCTGGTCAGCATGTGACATAAACTAATCACTGACTTTGTAAATGTTTTGGTTAAATTTATTTGGAGATTTTTATTATGAAATGTGAACGTTGAAAAGGGTTGGAAGTTTTTGCGTAATGAATGTGTAAACATCTTCTGCGATGTCTCAGCACTAATGGAGTGGTTATAATCTCTTAAAGCTTCTGGATACCCTCCTGGGCACGCTGGTGAAAGAACTCCAGAACAAGTACACACCTGGACGTCGGGAAGAAGCCATTGCTGTGACAATGAGGTTTTTGCGCTCTGTGGCAAGAGTTTTTGTTATTCTTAGTGTGGAAATGGCTTCATCCAAAAAGAAAAAGTAAGGCATCCCTTTTGACTTTTGCATTATTTTGCACAAACTTTTTATGAAACTGACATCATGTATATGAAAGGATTCATAAAAGATTCCTGTGTTTTCCTTTTTGCTCTAGCAACTTTATTCCACAGCCAATTGGAAAATGCAAGCGTGTATTCCAGGCACTGCTGCCTTATGCAGTGGAAGAATTGTGCAATGTAGCAGAGTCGCTGATAGTTCCTGTCAGAATGGGGATTGCTCGTCCAACTGCACCTTTTACTCTGGCTAGTACCAGCATAGATGCCATGCAAGGCAGTGAAGAATTATTTTCAGTGGAACCACTACCACCACGACCATCATCTGATCAGTCTAGCAGGTAAATTTCTACCTGGTAACAGATTCTGATTAATTCTTTCTCTGGAAACGTCACATTTGACTTAACGAAAACCTTTGCATGAGCATTCAGGTGGTGTACATAATCATTTGTATATCAAATGGTGAAGATTTTACTTTGTTTGGAACATGTAAAAGTACTTTAAAAATTATACCTCCATGTCTAATAGACATATATTTGTGTGTTTTGGTTTGGAAAGGCACTATTTTTATTAGGCCATGACGGTAACCTGATAGGAAACCTTACTTAAGACTTCTGTAGACATCGTTATTTTCTGTTTTTTCTTACCTTTAAGTAACAGCCTGTTGGAAGGCCAAGTTAAAGAATGAAAAGATAAAAGATCACTTTCTCTGTGTCCAAAGGCTGGGGCTATGGGGCGCAACTTTGTAGATAACAATCAGAATGATAGAATTTTAAAATATTTTCTACAACAGCCATATTAACTAGGAAGGGGCTAAAACAACCCAGTAATAAAAATTTCTAGTTACAAAGTTACTTATTCTTAAATCTCATCTTTTCCATTTAGTTGATAATTTACCTTGCTAGACTGAAGTTTTTGAGTCAGAATGTTTGGAACCTAAAACTAACTGTTCTGGTACCTTTTATTTAGCGCAGTGCTTCTCAAGCTTTAATGCGCATGCAAATCACTTGGGGATCTTATCAAAAAATGCAGAGGCTGATTCTGGAGGGCTGGGTGGGGCCTGGGATTCAGTATTTCTTAAAGACTGTCAGATAATGCCAAAGCTGCTGGTTTAGGGGTCACACTTACGAGTGGCAAGGCACTAGAGGCCTTTAGCAAGTAACTTGTTTATTTTGTTGGTTTTCTTAAGTCTGATTTTGTTACTGTGTATATATGTAATAATGTTTTAATAAGGATCTTTAAGACCTAAAGACCCTTCTTCTTTCTGAACACCTATGTGTTAAGGATGGCCTTCTTTAGGATTTGGAGAGTTCCCAAATCTTAACCCCTGAGTTTCATTTGAGTTGATGTTGAGTATCTGCTCTCACTATTCTCCTTATACTCCATATGCCAGTATGTGTCCCAACTTTCCATTTATTATCAGGTCTTGTAGGATACCCTGGAATCTAAATCTAGGTGTGTCTGTCAAAGCTCTCCCACGGTAGCCTTGTCACTGATGTACTTCCAGGATTTGCTGAAAACTGTTACAAATCAAGCTATATATTTTCAGAGTTGCCAGATATACCTTAGTATCCAAAGGTTCTGCTAGTGAAATCTTCTTGTACTCTTGTGATGTTCCTGATTCTCATACCCTGTGAGGAACCCCCAATTACTTAGGTGGTATTACCTTGTGAATTCCTTGTGCCCTTCCCTTGTGTGTCCCCCCCTCCCCAACCCCCCAAAGGACGTAAAAATTTTTATTGCATTGAACATATTTTGGAAGCATCTCATCTCTGAAGAGTATCCATGAGCCTAGCCTGTTCCTACTAAATTTTAAGATTTTTTTCACCTTGCTTAGTATTAAAGTATTGTACACTCTTAAGCTCTGCTCTTTACTCCATTCCCCTTATTGTATTGTTGGGCCAACCTCTTACGTCTTTCCAGAAGTAGATCTCATTTGATATCAACACTTATCAGTGCTAATGTTTTCTACTACTTCATAATATAAAAGTCCATTATAATACAGTACAATCACTCCTTCGAATAGGTTGTCTTCTGACCAGGGTTCCAAGCATGTCTTAAATAAAACATATACACTTGACCAGTTCCTGGGATTTCTCTTATGTTAGATGGTAGATGGTGTTTACCACTACATTGAGTATAAATTCTTAAGTTCAGTTGTTTTGCTTTTCTGTTGCTTCCTCCCACCTCTTTGAAACTCTTAATGTCTTTATTAATTCATTTGTGTCTACTCTGTCTCTGTGCCTCATCTAATAACTGTCACTGAAACTTTAGCATAAACTAGGAACTTGCCTCAGCATTACAGCTGTATTACCTGTTTTGTGGTACCCAGTAACTGTTAGATACCACTATCACTCCAGTTTTAAAAGGGAGGAAACCGAGGCTCAGAGAGGTGTTAGATAGCAGGTTCCACAGCTATTGACGTTTAGAAATATTTAAAAATCTAGACAGGTATTTTCCTTTGCTGTTACATTAGGCAGAGTATTAGAAGGCAGAGTAGGGAGAGAAATTGCTGCTTGGTGCTTACTGATAGTGTTGAGGTATTGGGTTGACCAACACTGAAGTCCACCCTCCCTCAAAGTGCAAATTTCAGCTCCAGACTCTCAGGAGCGCAGGCTTGTAGTTAGAAGTTCTCTGAAAATATGTTTTTCCTGTCTCCACCTTGGCTGATATAGGATAAGTCTCTTGAAATCTTTTGTCCTTTCTTGATTTATGTTTGGCTCATGTACTTGATAGAAGAGAGGATTGCTATGATGTAACTTCCAATTTTGCTCAGACCCCAGGCTGTCTTCTGTGACAACTATGGCTCCTTTAACCCTTCTAGTCCAAGGGACATGTTTCTTGAAGGCTGTGTCTCAGTTGATGACTCTTCATGTATAACTGGTTTGATTTTGTTTCTCAGAGCAGCTGAGGTGAAGTGATTTAAAATCTATAATAATCTATAATAATAAAAGCATAATATACTAATTAGACCAGACGTCCTTCTGGACAAAGCCAGGGCTGCAAGGGAAGCCCAGGTCCCAGGTGCCGGAGGGCGACCAGAGGGAAGCCTGGGTCCTGGGTGCTGGATGGAAGCTGGTGCTGGCAGCCGGGGAAGGAAGGCCTATTCTTGCACGAATTTCATGCATCGGGCCTCTAGTCTGTAAATAAAGGATAATAAGTAGGTCACAGGGTAATTTAGCCACTACCTGCCTTTTAAGCTGCACTCTCTGGTTCTCCCGTTTTTATTTATTTTTTAAATAATGGAGGCTTCTGTCCTTTCTTGGCTGTTTCTCAATTTGATTTTTAGGAAAGTAACATTATTTTGTCACCCACCTTTTATTATGATTCTATTTTAACATCACACTTTTGAACTGATGTGTTCCCCCCGTATACACCCAGCAAGTCAAAGGTTTATAAGCTGATGCAAAGTAGGTAATGTCAGGTCTCTTAAAGAGTGAATTATTTATAGTAAGCACACTTTTGTTAATGAGTGAATGCTTCTTGGAGCCTTTGGAAGTTAAGGACTGCTGGAGTTAAAAGCATGGAAAAGGGAAAACTTCTCTTTAAAATATTTCAGTGTAAGGACTCATGAAAAGTAAAGTAACAACAATTCTGAGCCTGGCCAGTGTTGTTCAGTGGTTGAGTGTCAACACCTATGAACCAGGAGGTCATAGTTTGATTCCAGTCAGGACACATTGCCAAGATGCAGGCTCGATCCCCAGTAGGGGGCGTGTAGGAGTGGACTAGTTGATGATTCTCTGTTACTGATGTTTCTATTTCTCTCCCTTTCTCTCTCTGAAATCAGTAAAAACATATCTTAAAAACCACAACACAATTCTGAGATTTATGACTTATTCTTTATGATAAAGTAATTTCTTTGGGGCTTATATTTCCTGAGAGACTAGATGAGTTTTTACTGGTTTCCAAGAATTTTCAGGTCCGATTTAAAATAGCATCCTAGCAAGTGAATCACACCGAGTACCATTATGTCCGAGGTGTGACTGCAGTGTACTCCTGACCTCCGCTTCCTTACAGCTCCAGCCAGTCTCAGTCGTCCTACATCCTCCGCAACCCACAGCAGAGGCGCATCAGCCAGTCTCAGCCTGTTCGGGGCAGAGACGAAGAACAGGATGACATTGTCTCAGCAGACGTGGAAGAGGTAGTTTTAACTGGGGTGGACAAGAGGCTTTTATTTGGGAGGGGAGGAGGGGAAAGTAGAAGTTTTATTGATAGTAGCTTACTATTGTTGAATGCATTTGTTGCCAGCTTCTGGATTTTTGTTCTCATTTGTGGTTATACATCTTAAAAATATTTTAATAGTGCTTGATTAACTGGGTAATAGGAAATTGGAAACATTAACTTGTTTTAACTTAAGGATTAATAGAAAAGATCTTCTCAATGTTAGAAACAGTTTTAGTAGTTTTGTGCAATGTATTTGAAGTAAAGAGAAAACTGCATATTTTTTGGGTAAATTTTATAATTGCAAAAGTTAAAAAACTATACATTGTTATAGTTCTAATTTTGAGGTTCTATATATGGACAATAATTATAAACATTGAGATAGGTCAACATAATTTTGATAGCAAATTGTCACTAGCAAATGAAGAGTTCAGTTCCCTGTATTTAGGGATCCTTGTGTTTTCGTTGACTAATTGCTGTGGAGGAACATGTGTAGAGAAGGGGGTTTATTTAATGCTTTGATGGTCTACAAATAAGATTCTGGGTTTAGGTTGAGGTGGTAGAAGGTGTGGCTGGAGAAGAGGATCATCATGATGAACAGGAAGAACATGGGGAAGAAAATGCTGAGGCTGAGGGCCAACATGATGAGCATGATGAGGACGGTATGCAAGTTATTTGAGAAATTTTTCAACATGAGTAAATCGGGTACCTTAAAGAGAGATTTTAATACAGAGAAAAGCCCCATTTGATGTTTAGCAAAATGTTCAACTTATTTTCTGCCAGGGGATTCTGTAGCATGTTTCAACTGTTAGGAGGTAGTATGTGTGTATAGATACAAACAGTTGTTTGTATGGAAAATAATACAGTAATTAATAAATAATAATACAAGAATGAATACTGTTTCATGTGCTCACAACTAGCAACCTACTTTTGCCCCACTATTGTATGTACATACACGCATATATAAATATATGTATATTTATAACATAATTCTCTTCTCCCTCTCTACCTTTTGGTTTAAGTCACTTTATTTTTTTATAGGGCTTTTAGAAATTAAAATAATCATAACTGTATTATGAGACATTTGGAAATTAGAGAAAAGGAAAACATATGACCCATAATGCCAGCTGTATGCTAACAGTTTGTATTTTACTTTCAGTCTAGCCCTGTACTGCCCTATTCCCATTTGTGTCCTTTAGATATTGTATATGAAATTTTTGTGACTTTCTTTTTAACTTGAAAATAATCATTTTGGCCTTTTTGCTACATAGTCACCTTAACCATTTTTATCAGAGTCATAGAATAGACTTTTTTTGGAACCAACTTTATTACAGTGTAACTAATGTACAATAAATTGTACATATTTAAAGTTTATCTTTTTGTATGTTTTGATACTTGTATCTACTGTTTTACATGAAGAATAGACATTTTTAACTTTCTTCCCCATAGATGAGAAAGAAGCAGTGGGCCTAGCCCAGAGCTCTTCCCCCTGCTGAAGTCGTCAGCTCAACACTTTTTACATAAGGCTCTGCAGGGCAGACTTTGAATTGCTGTATGATAATCCACTTAGTGCCATAGTTTACCGAGGCATCCTTTTCCTGCTTACAGGAAGTTATGCTCACTGTAGTGTATCTATCCCTTCTCTTTGCCCTTCCTTCCCCCTCTTTCATAGTTCCCTCCCTTATGATACTCTGACTTATAAGACCCAGTCTGGACCCACAGGGAGTTTGTACGTCTTTTTTCTTTTTTTTTTCCATTCTAAAATTTTATTGCGTTACTAGAAATTAAGTAAGGTCAGATGGCAGATCACAAACGAAGCCATAACCCATGGGCATAATTCTCCCAGACAGCAGAGAGGTGGTGCAATTTCTTTTTTTTTTTTTAATATATTTTTATTTATTTTTTTGAATGAAGCAGTTTTTTTTTTTTTTTTCGCTAAAAGTATTACAAAGGGTATTACATAAGTGTCCCCCCCCCCCCCCCCGCCCTTGACAAACCCCTGCCCTCCCTTACCCCCCAGTGTCTTATGTCCATTAGTTATGCTTATATGGATGCCGTCTTTTTTCTTATTATTTAAATGTATTTGCTAGGGAGTGACATGGAGCTGGACTTGCTAGCAGCAGCTGAAACAGAAAGTGACAGTGAAAGCAATCATAGCAACCAAGATAATGCCAGTGGGCGCAGAAGTGTTGTCACTGCCGCAACTGCTGGCTCAGAAGCAGGTATGGTGCCTTATCCCAGCAACTTCCTTACTTATACTAAGACTCTGTTGTATTTAGCATGAATTGGTTAAACTGTATTCTGCATACTATGCACACGGGTGACTAAATCTTTATATAACATCATTCTTTTCCCCTGTAAGTGTTAGTAAAGAAGGTACTATTTTAATAATTTTTTGCTTTTTTGTTATTTTAAATAATGGATTAATTTTAAGGTTCATTTAAAAGTGTTCTTTTCTAATTAAACTATTTTAATGATATGTTTTGTGGATTGTTGAATACAGCCTGACATTCTGTTTAGTACATATATTTTCCTGAATCAGGGGGTACACTAGTTTTAAATGTCAACAAACTCACAATGGTTTTGCTTTTAAAAATTAAAAATTTAGGTGCAAGCAGTGTTCCTGCCTTCTTTTCTGAAGATGACTCACAGTCAAATGACTCGAGTGATTCTGATAGTAGCAGTAGTCAGAGTGACGACATAGAGCAGGAGACCTTTATGCTTGATGAGCCTTTAGAGAGAACCACGAACAGCTCCCACGCTAACGGTGCTGCCCAAGCTCCCCGTTCCATGCAATGGGCTGTCCGCAACACCCAGCATCAGCGAGCAGCCAGCACAGCCCCTTCCAGCACATCCACGCCAGCAGGTAAGTCTGAAAATTTGGTATTCCTAAAGTGTTGACTAGGTATTTTTGTGAAGTTCCACATGTTCCTCTAGAAAACAGATAGTTTCATAATAGTTTCTATTTTGCTGAGGTCAAATATAAAAATTATTTCTATAAGCATATATCATGGTTTCTCAGTCTTTGTACCATTGCTAAATAATTGTTTATTTTTGTAATTGTGCATTGCAGGATGTTTAGCATCATCTGTGCTGTTTACCTACTCACTAGATGCCATTAGCAACCCCTCGCTCTCATGTGACAACCAAAAATGTTTGCTTATGTTGCCAAATGTCCCCCCCTTTTGTGGGGGCAGTGGCAAAATTTCCTCTGGTTTATAGTAATTCTTGTCTCCCTTATCATTCGTAAATTAGCATGGCTTTAGAAAGTTTTTGGCTGTTTCCACATTTGCAAGTACATTTGATCTTTTAACTCTTTAAAATATATATAGTGCTCAAGAAACATAGTTAGCAACTGGCATTAGCGTATTGTGCTTGTCCTTTTTTCCTTACAGCAAGTTCAGCAGGTTTGATTTATATCGATCCTTCGAACTTACGCCGCAGTGGTACCATCAGCACGAGTGCTGCAGCGGCAGCAGCTGCGTTGGAAGCTAGCAATGCCAGCAGCTACTTAACATCTGCAAGCAGTTTAGCCAGGGCTTACAGCATTGTCATCAGACAAATCTCAGACTTGATGGGCCTTATTCCTAAGTATAATCACCTAGTATACTCGCAGATTCCAGCCGCTGTGAAATTGACTTACCAAGATGCAGTAAACTTACAGGTATGAAACTTCTGAAAACTTGTTCAAATATATTTTTTGGCTGTCAATTATGAGAATTTCAGTATAATGGGAATTAATGTTACAAATACTTAAATGTTTACATAATACTACTACCGTAAGTCCTCCCTATAGGTTATCGATAGGTTCTTTGACTTTAAGCAAAATGAAACCAATTTTACCATAACACTAATGGATATAAATAAGAGTTAAGTTCCTATAGTATCACATCAACAAAATGACATTATTCAAGACCTGCTGTGTATCAAATTTAACTTTATTTTGTTAGTTTTAACTATATTAGTTTGGTTTTTACAGTTTTAACTATTTTAGTTTGGTCTTCATAGAACTATGTAGAAGAGAAGCTTATTCCCACGTGGAACTGGATGGTCAGTATTATGGATTCTACTGAAGCTCAGTTACGTTATGGTTCTGCATTAGCATCTGCCGGTGACCCGGGACACCCAAATCATCCTCTTCACGCTTCTCAGAACTCAGCACGGAGAGAGAGGATGACCGCACGAGAAGAGGCTAGTTTACGAACCCTTGAGGGCAGACGGTATGGAAGTCTTCAGTTATGCTTGTATGTTTTGACAGACCCTTGTATTCTAGAATGTTTTTTACATAAGATCTCAGTTTGTTGTGAAGGAGGAATTTAGTACCTTACATTACTTCTTTTTAACTATGTAGCTGAAGCAAAACAACTAAGTTATAACCCAGGCTATTTTTTAAAAATTTATTTGTATTATAGGAATCTTATGCTAAACTAGAGGCCCGGTGCACAAAATTTGTGCACGTCGGGGGGGGGGTCCCCTCAGTCTGGCCTGTGCCCTCTCACAGTCTGGGGGCCCTGGGAGGATGTCCGACTGATGGCTTAAGCCCACTAGGCTGTCAATCGGACATCCTTAGCATTGCCACGGAGGCGGGAGAGGCTCCTACCACTGCCTCTGTGCTCGTCAGCCATGAGCCTGGCTTCTGCCTGAGTGGCGCTCCCCTTGTGGGAGCACACTGACCACCAGGGGCAACTCCTGGATTGAGTGTCTGCCCACCGGTGGTCAGTGTGCATTATATTTGCATATTAGCCTTTTATTATATGGGACTAGAGGCCCAGTGCACGAAATTCATGCACGGGGGGGGGGGGGGGTGTCCCTCAGCCCAGCCTGCACCCTCTCCAATCTGGGACTGCTGGCTCCCAACTGCTCGCCTGCCTGCCTGCCTTATTGCCCCTAACCACTTCTGCCTGCCAGCCTGATCACCCCCTAACCACTCCCCTGCCAGCCTGATCGATGCCTAACTGCTCCCCTGCCAGCCCGATCGCCCCCACTGCCCTCCCTTGCAGGCCCAGTCACCTCCAACTGCCCTCCCCTGCAGGCCTGGTCCCCCCCAACTGCCCTCCCCTGCTGGCCCAGACACCCCTAACTGCCCTCCCCTGCTGGCCTGGTCCCACCCAACTGCCCTCCCCTGCTGGCTTGGTCCCCCCCCAACTACCTTCCCCTGCTGGCCTGGTCACTCACAACTGCTGTCCCCTGCAGGCCATCTTGTGACCACATGGGGGCGGCCATCTTGGGTGAGGGTGTGGCGGTCAGTTTGCATATTACCCCTTTATTATATAGGATACATCATCATTTTTGAAGTAGTTGGTTTACATCAGGGGTGGGGAACCTTTTTTTGGTCAAGGGCCATTTGGGTATTTATAACATCATTCTTGGGCCATACAAAATTATCAACTTAAAAACTAGCCTGCTATATTTGGTCAAACATTTAATAAACTCACCCCTAATGCCTTTGCAAGGCCAGACCAAATGGTTTTGCGGGCCTTATATGGCCCTGGAGCCAGACATTCCCCACCCCTGGCTACGTCCTTGTCTTAATCCCCAAGTTCCTTATCTTAATCCCCAAGCTCTGCATTCCCGTTCTCCTTGAAAGGCATATATTCATGGAAAAGGCATAAATTCATTGAACATGATTGAATATGAATGTACTTTGTACTCAGGAGGGGGAAATTCTGTAATTACCATAGCCGTTCTTTGGTTCTTCAAATCACATTTCTTTTTCTACCTTCTCCAGCCTGCTGAATCATAATTAAAGAATACTTCTTTGTGGATTTGTTATGTTCTTTCTATTCAGTTATAAAATAACCTTTTTCAGGACTGGGAATTAGGTCAAACATTGATCACTACTAGAGCAGTGGCAGTGCTATGTAGTGAAAGTGCCTGTACCTCACGTCAGAGTCCTGGGATTTGGTTCTAGCTTTGGCTCAGGCTAAACAACCTTGCTTCTTTGTGTGGATCATAAAAGGGGGAAATCAAGGTCTAGGAGACTGCTTAGGAAATTTAACCAGACTATGGTTGGAGTGTAATAGTTTCTAAACTAAAGTGGCAGGTAAAAGTCAGGAAGGGAGGAGAGAGAAGCTTTGAAATCATAAACAGGTTAGGGCCTTGTTGAGGGATAGAGCAAAAGGAGGCAGAATTTACTTTGAGATTTTCAGTCTTTGATTATGAATAACTAATAGGAAAATATAAAGGAAAAGAGGAGTGTAATGAAAATACATACTTGATTTTGAACTTAAGAACTGCGAGAGAATTTGATGGAAATGTCCATTATGCAAAATTGAATTCTTGGCAGAGAGATCTGGACTAGAGGTAAGATTTTGGTGGCATCAGCTTTCCTGCTCTAGGAAGCCTGCTCTACAAACAGGCACAAGCCTTGTCGTCATTAGGCTAGTCTACTCCGAAGAACAGAGTTCTGGTAATAGATCTTTCATTGGTCACAGGGTTCTCCCTTTTCTCTTGCTCTCACTCTACTATAACAGCTTTATTGAGATATAACCTGTTTAAAGTGTATACAGTAGTTCCATAGTTTTGAGCATAATCATAGCTATGCACAACCATCACAATGAATTTTGGAATACTTTAATTTTCTACACAAGAAACCCCATGCCTATTATCAGTCATCCCCCATTTCCCCTACCTTCCAACCCTAAGCAACCACTGATCTACTACTCTCTGTCTCTCTAGATTTGTCTATTCTGGACATTGCACATAGATGGATTTGTATAATATGTGGTCTTTTGTGCCTGGCTTCTTTTACTTAGCATAATGGTTTTAAGGTTCATCCAGGTTTAGTATGCATTAGTACATTATTCCCTAGTAATATTCCTTTATATGGATATGCCATATTTTGTTTATCTGTCCATAAGCTTATGGATACTTAGTTGTTTTTGGCTATTATGGCCAAAATATGCCTTTGGCCACCTTTTTTGCTGTTATGAATAATACTGCTATGAACACTTGTGTACAGGTATAGACATGTATTTGTGTGGACATGTGTTTTCAATTATCTTGGGTCTATACCTGGTCGGGAGATTGCTGGATCATACAGTAATCTGTTTAACCTTTTGAGGAACTGCCAGGCTCATTTCTAAAGTGGCTGTGCCATTTTATATTCCCAGTACCGGTGTCTGGAGGGTTCCAGTTTCTCCACATCTTTGCCAACACTTGTTATTATCTGTCCTTTTGATAATAGCCATCCTAGTAGGTGTGAAGTGGTATCTCATTGTGGTTTTGATACTCATTTTCCTAGTTGCTAATGATGTTGTTGAGCATCTTTTCATGTGTTATTGGCCGTTAGTATATGGTCTTTGGAGAAATGTCTACTGGTATTTAGATCTTGGTCCTTTTTTAAGTTAGCTTGTCCTTTTATTATTGAGTTGTATGAGTTCTTTATATATTCTGGATACTCGTTCCTTATCAGAAACAGTATTTGCAGAAATTTTGTCCTATTCTGTGGGTTGTTTTCACTCTCTTGATGGTGTCCTTTGAAGGACAAATGTTTTTACTTTTGAGAAAGTCCAGTGCTATCTCTGTTTTCTTCTGTTGCTTATGCTTTTGGTGTCATTTTAGGCAGTGGCTCTCAAATGTCCCCAGAGCAGCAGTAAGAGTATCACCTGAGAACTTGTTAAAAATGCAAATTTTGGGGCCCTACCCTACACCTACTTAAAACTATAAGGGTGGGGCCAACTATCCCCTTTAACACGCCCTCCAGGTGATTTTGATGGATGCTAAACTTTGAGAACCATTGTCTTTAGGGAAGGCGTTCCTTCTGCCATTCCCAAGGATACTAGAATTTCTTTCCTGTATAAAAGTACAGGACTGTAAATCATACACAATGGTCATATTTCTGAAGCAGAGCCACAGGCTTAATGGATAGTTTAAGCCTGTGGGTAGTTTTTATCTATGGACTAGAGGCCAGGTGCATGAATTCGTGCGCAGGTGGGGTCCTTCTGGGTGGCCCGCAGGGATCGGGCTGAAAACCCGCAGTCCAATGCCACCTGCTGCTCCCACTCATGCTGGCCCCACTGTGCCTGCCACGGGCTTGCACCCAATCAGTCCCGATTGGGAGAGGTTCGCACTGCCACAGCAGCATCCACCAGCCATGAGCCCTGCATCTGGCGCCCTCCCAAGGGGAGTGGCCTGTGGGATTGTGCTGAAACCGGCTCTCTGACATCCCCTGAGGGGTCCCAGATTGTGAGAGAGTGCAGGTCAGGCTGATGGAACCCACCGGTGCACAATTGGGCCGGGGAGGGACCACGGAAGGGACCACGGAAGGGCTCCACGGCGTGTCCAGTCCTCAGCAGCAAGCTAACCTACTGGTCAGAGCATCTGCCCCCTGGTGGTCAGTGTACATCATAGCGACTGGTCGGCCAGTTGACTGTCTGCCCTCTGGTGGTCAGTGCACATCATAGCGAGCGGTTGAGCAGCATTAGCCTATCATTAGCATATTATGCTTTGATTGGCTGTTCGGTTGTTCTGCCGTTTGGTCTATTTGCATATTACCCTCTTATTATATAGGATAGTTTCAGTTCCTAATTTTGCATATTTATAATGGTGGTAAATTTCATGTTTGTGTTCTTTTTGTAAACATTTTCATTTCTTTTTATTCCTATAGCCGTGCCACATTGCTTAGTGCTCGCCAAGGAATGATGTCAGCTCGAGGGGACTTCCTAAATTACGCTCTTTCTCTAATGCGGTCTCATAATGATGAGCATTCGGATGTCCTTCCAGTTTTGGATGTTTGCTCACTGAAGCATGTAGCATATGTTTTTCAAGCCCTTATATATTGGATTAAAGCAATGAATCAGCAGACAACATTGGATACACCTCAACTGGAACGCAAAAGGTATCCATACTTGCCCTGAGGTTGCTTTAAGAAATACTTACTTGCTCAGTGTGGTCTTCATTAGTATATTGTCCAATACCTGGAGTAAGGAGAACAGCTTTGCAAAAGAGAAATAGTGCAGGAATATTTCATGTGGGAAAGTGGACTTGAGTATACCCAACCTTTCACTGTAGCTAAAGCCTCACTTAAAACAGGAAACCTAAGAATCCAGTTAAGCTTTATATTCGAGCTAGTTTGGTCTGGTTGATCATATATTAGAGTTTGTATAAATACTCACTCACTGTTTCTTGGTCTGATTAGCTTTTTACTTGTATTTAAATCTATTTTGTAATTGTGACACACATAGCTGGTCAGTCTATCATTCCCAGAGTCTGAAACTTTATCAAAATGTTTGAAGTTGTTTAGATACTTAACGCTTTTCATTGTTTTTTGCTTATAATTCCCATCATCTTTGCTTCTGTTCATATTACACAAAAATTTCATGTAAAACAACTCATTTGTCTTTTTAAAGGACGCGAGAACTCTTGGAACTGGGTATTGATAATGAAGATTCAGAACACGAAAATGATGATGACACCAATCAAAGTTAGTGCACAGAAAATCTGCTAATCTACTGCAAGAAATGGCTGCCTCAGTAGTTCCCCTTCAAGCTTTTTAACTTCATTATTTTCTGTCTGGGTGGGGATTTCTCTATTCTTCTCTATGTTCCATTTCTTGCCTTTTCTGTCCATTTTCCTTATAAAACCTTGCATTATTTGCTTCATAAATAAGAATGATTAAAGGAACGTTATGAACTTTTCAATAATCAGTATTTTTCCTGCATAATCTTTGCATCTCTCCTGTACATTCCTTAATTTTATTTTTACTCTTAAGTGTGTAGGCATTGCATTAAAGTCTTAGCAGAACCTTTGTTAATATTGATGCAAAATAGATTTAGTCAAGAAGATGAGAAATATCAAATATCAAAATCTGTAATAAAAAGAGGTATTCCAAACTCAAGGAATTTGGGGGATTTTCTGCAGTTTGTCGTTTTTAGCTATTCAAGTGGAATTAAAAAAGTTTTTTAAATGGGGTCAGTTAGTCCACTTGACCCTTACTATCAGCTAGCACTTTCACCCAACCCAGGGAAAGACAACTGAGCTAACTGGTAGTTTTGAGTACCCAGCCATTGCTTCCTATTGTTTTCACAGCACACAGTAAGCCCCTCTCAAAGTTTAATTCCATTAAAGGGAGTTGGTGTGCTGACTTCCTATCGGGATTCATGAGTGCCCAGAGAATTTCTCTGTTTGTCTTCTTATAGAGGAAGCAGAACTTACAAGTAAGCAAATGCTCAAATTTCAGCTCCTGACCATTTCCTCTTTTTGGAGTCATGTGAGCCGGGTCATGAATATGCTCAGGAATCTACCTGTATTCGGGTCTGAATCTTTATAGAGAGATAAAGAGAAGGATATGGGAAACCTCCATCTAATATAAAATGGAGCAATATTTGTTACTGCTAATTATTTTTTGGCAAGTTCTTATTGTTATTTAAAATACATAAAATTTACCATTATTATCCTTTTGAGCTGCTAAAAATTTAAATTATTTAAAAATACTATAAAAATTTTGGACTATTAACTTATTTTTGAGTGCCATTAAAATTTATAGAGGTAATTTGGACTGAGCAGATTAAGCTTCTTTTACCCTTCCCCAGTGATTAAATAATTTTTCTAAAAACCATACGTTTCATCTCTTTATGTTTAGGTGCTACTTTGAATGATAAGGATGATGACTCTCTTCCTGCAGAAACTGGCCAAAATCATCCATTTTTCCGACGCTCAGACTCCATGACATTCCTCGGGTGTATACCCCCAAATCCATTTGAAGTGCCTCTGGCTGAAGCCATCCCCTTGGCTGATCAACCACATTTGTTGCAGGTGATTTAAATTAACTGGTATTCAGGTTTCTTTTTAATTTATTTTTTTCAAATGTACAATGTAACTAGAATATTTCTGCTAAAATTGCAGCCAAATGCTAGAAAAGAGGATCTTTTTGGCCGACCAAGTCAGGGTCTTTATTCTTCATCTGCCAGTAGTGGGAAATGCTTAATGGAGGTTACAGTGGATAGAAACTGCCTTGAGGTAAGATAGTAAAAATCTTTGCAATACAATATTTGTAAATAAGCATTTTTTTATTTTTGGAACTGCATTAATTCAGAATATTGTATTTCCTCAAGTAATTTAAGTATCATAAATTCCTGTTTTATGTCAACAAAAGGAATTCCAACTATTTTATTAGCCAGCTTTGAGACTAATTGTGCTATGTCAGGTTACTTCATCGATAAAGCAGGAGTTTCATTATGTGCTCTTCCTATTTTACAGTTTATTGTTATAATGTTCCTGAAAATTTAAATTTATATGTACATATATGAATACATACTTTATATGAGCATGTATAATAATAATTAGCTTGAAACTTTTCTTTTTGAATTTAGAATGTGAATAAATAAGATAATATTAATAATTTTTTCAATAATTCTACCTCCTAAGCACTGTCTCAATTAATTCTTATAGCCATGTTGGGTAGAAAACATTGTTATCTTGATTTTATGGGTAATAAATTCGAGAGATTACATATATTTTATGTGGTAATGTGTATTGTTATACAGCTGGTTAAGTGAAAGATCTAGATTTTAGATAAAAGTCTGATTTCAGAGCCTAAAATTATTCTGTACTGTATCTCCAATGAAAAAAGTAATAACATGTTTAACAGCCGTCATCGAAGAAATTTAGTTGAATATAATTTTTTATTATCTAAATGATAAAAAAAACAAAACCTGAAGATGCGTAAGAAACTTAATAACCACAGATATTACAGAGATTCTTTTAAAAGTTCTTGGAGGCTGCTGTGGTAGATGCACTGGACTTGGTGGTCAGTGAGGGGAATCAGACAGACAAGAAACAGCTGCATCTTTGTAGGTGAAGTGCCAGAAAGGAATTCCATCACTTGCATGTGATTGCTATGGAGTAGTAGTAAGTTGAAGACAAAATCTAGTTATTTTAATATGTAACTTTTAAATGTAAAAATTCATAGGTTCTTCCAACTAAAATGTCTTATGCTGCCAACTTGAAAAATGTAATGAACATGCAAAATCGGCAAAAAAAGGAAGGGGAAGAACAGAACATGGTGCCAGAAGAAGCCGAGAGTGCAAAACCAGGGCCATCTGCTCATGATCTTGCTGCACAGCTGAAAAGCAGTTTACTGGCAGAAATAGGACTGACTGAAAGTGAAGGGCCACCTCTTACCTCTTTCAGGTATTTGCTAAGTGAAGATAGTTTTTCTGTTGTATTACTTTTATGGCTATGATATAATTGTAAGAATTTTTTATTTAGAAATTTTACAATTTTATTTCATTTTTTGACGAATAGTATAATTAAATGTTATTTTATATTTTTGTGTTTTCATAGGTTATAAGCAGATATTTAAATACTAAATTTTAGTTTTATGGATTGTTGTCTTTTTGTGACTGTGTTGTCATTATTATTTTGGTTGGCATTATTATTTTCTCACTTTGAGGAAATTCTAAGACTGGTTTTTAATGTTTAGTACTGAGTTAAAGTATATATATATATTAGAGGCCCGATGCACAAAATTCATGCTAAGGGCTCAGCCCTTGCAGCTGTGGAAGGACGTCTGGAAGATTGTTCAGCTGTCTGGTCTAATTAGCATATTATGCTATTATTATTATATATGTATGTATATCTCCATGTCAAATAACGAATTATAGACTTATTTCCAGCAGCTCAGTTAAGGGGGGGACATGTGAATAACTGGAAAGCTTTCTAGATTTGTGGTTCTCACACTTACTTGAAGTTCTTTGCCAGGTCCACAGTAGGTCATTCTCTTGAAGAGATAGGCTCTTTGCTTTCCCAATAAAAATTTGCCAGTATACACTTGCTCAATATGGCTAATCACCAAATGATTTGTAGATTATTTGCTATATATATGCTCTGTGTTTTTTGCTTACATAATGTCAGATAATATTTTTGCTTAGGAGGAATTAAACTAGTTTAGGAAACTATATATACTTTACATACATGGCCTAACAACCATAAAAGGCAAGGAAGAATCATGGACTAGGGTGGCCCAAGTTTCCTAGAGACAGTATGGCTTGAGCTGAGGTGGTTAGAATGTGTAGAAGCAGGTGGATTGATAGAAGAATAGAGGTAGGGAGATAAATTAGAAAGCTGTTATTAGTTCTGGCTATTGGTTAAAAAAAAAAAAAAAGAGGCTGAAGTAGATTACTGCCTATGCCTTTGCGGGGGGGGTGCGTGGAAAGGAAATCATGGAAAGGAAGGAGAAGCTCATGAAGGTCTTGCCTTGATCACTCTGGAGGAACTCGGGGAAGAAAAATTAGAATTTGTTTCATGTTGATGCAGTAAGGAAGTACATGTTACTGCTGAAAGAGGTCTGGAGGCACTGTCACTGTAGCAAAGAGGCCATATTCAGTTTACCATGTTGAGTTGAGTATCATTGGAGTGGTTATATTTAACATAGTGGAAATTCTGGTCCATTGTGGAAGTGTGAACTAGAGAGGTGTCTGGGAATCACCTAATGGGTATAGACATTGTACTTGGAGAAGAGGTAAAATGAAAGTTGGAAATAGGAGGTAGCCTGATTTAAAAGACAGCAGGAACAATTGAGTAAAAATGAGACGTTCTGTGAGGAAGGAGGAGCTATAAAAAGTTCTCCATTAGAGAAGATATGGTTTAACATACTTAAAGCCTCAGAATATTAAAAGACTAAGTAAATTACATCATTGGCCAAAAGTCAGGGAATTTTTAGAGTTGGCTAAATTACTTCCCCCTTCTCCCCTTAAATTTCTTACAGGCCACAGTGTAGCTTCATGGGAATGGTTATTTCCCATGATATGCTGCTAGGACGTTGGCGCCTTTCATTAGAACTGTTCGGCAGGGTATTCATGGAAGATGTTGGAGCAGAACCTGGATCAGTATGTATTTTGAGCACTTTAAATTCTGTTTTGTCTATAAGAACGTATTTCAGAGAATAATTCTGTCATGCATTTTTTTTAAGATCCTAACCGAATTGGGTGGTTTTGAGGTAAAAGAATCAAAATTCCGTAGAGAAATGGAAAAACTGAGAAATCAGCAGTCAAGAGATTTATCACTAGAGGTAAAGGTATTTAGAATTTCTTATACTATACATATAGTATGCCATTTATATTAAGTTTAAAAACAAAAATTAATCTTGCTTAGGGATATGTGCTGTATAATTCAAAATTTAAAGAAAATAAATGGTAGTTACCACATTTAGAATAGGGGCTGTCTGCTTCCTAGCATCCTCTAGTGATGATCAGTGATTTTTTTGTTTCAGTTTCTCTCTCTCTTTTAAAGTATCATTAAGAACACATGGATTTAAATGTTTCTGATGGGCATTTCATTGGGGATATTATTCCAATTGATGCTCAAATTGTCTCTTCTTTGATTAGTGGGAGTCTGATTCCTTTTTGGCTCTTGAGTCCTTTTGACATGAATAATCTTTGATAACTTCCTTCCTTTTTGGTATGTCTCATCTTGTATATATATCCCGTCACAGACCTTAAGTCAGCCATTTCTTCAAGAAGTCCTTGTTCCTTTTGGTAGGAAATTGTATTTTGAGATTATAATCTGAGCTCTTAAGGTTTCTCGCTGCCTCCTAGGGCAGTCATTGATTCTAGGCCTTTTTAGTGGAGAGAGCTAGGAAATGCTTTTTAACAAACAAAGCAAACAAAAGAACAAGAAGAATATTACATCATGAGTTCATCCTGATAATCGCAATCAAATTTAAGATTAGGGATCAAACAGTTTTTTGTTGATTTTCACCTCTTAGTCTTGATTGCCTTTCTTTCAAACTGAATATCCAAATTCCCAACAACACTGATAACTTCACTCATTTGCTTTTATCCTACAGCATACATGTATCAGTCTGAAAATCACAAGGTCAACACTACCACAAAATGATAATTGAAAATAGCTTAAGATTTATTTGCAGTTTTTTTTTGTTGTTGTTGTTTTTGTCCTTAGAGCATATCCAGTTGGGAGATGTACAGTCAAATTACTTTGTTTTAAAGTTACTTGAAATAATTTATCTTCGTGTGGTTTTGCTATCATCTCCAGATAATTAGGGCCTTTTGTTTTATTTTGCTTTCAGCTTTTAGGGGTTGCTTTCTCCTTTTATTTTTTTATTTTTCATAATGAATGTAAAATATCTACAATGTTGCAAGGTCAACTCTACAAAGAAGATGTATGTATTCAGAGAAATCTAGTTTCTATTCCTATTTTTGTCTCTTTTACATGTCCCCTGCCCTTCAAGTTTTAAATTAAAGTTTATTTCCCTCCTCACTTTAAAAATTTATAATCATGCATGTGTATTCATTACCTTTCTCTCTCTCCCCCTTCCCACCCCAACTATGCTATACATTTTACTCCATCTTTATTTTACCAGTAAAGCGTATATCCTAGAGATAAAGCCTTAACTGCATGTAGAGATATTCTGCTTCCTGTTACAGCTGTTTAGTCCTAGTGTACTGCTAAGACATTTTATAATTGTATCTGGTTGTTTTTTTGTTGTTGTTGTTGTTTTTCAGTCAGTCTCCTATCGATAGGCATTTTGGTTTGTTTACAGTCTTTTTGCTGTTACAGTAACTAGTGTGATGAGTAGCCTCCTATGTTTCTCTTGTGGTCTAGTATGTCCTATATTTTACCTAGGTTGAGAGATTCCTAGACATTGAACCTAGATATGAGTCAAAGGGCATGTGCATACATAATTTTGCCAAGTATTGGCAAACACCTCTGCATAATGGTTGTATATTTTTACACTTTGAACATCAATACGAGAATAGTCTTGCCAGCATTTTGTCAAATTTTTAGACTTTACCAATCTGACAGATTAAGAAGTGGCATTATAGTATAGTTTTAATTTGCGTTTCTTTTACGAGCAAGGTTAAACGTTGTTTCATATATATAAGGATATTTCTTTCTTTGTGAATTCTTTGTTGATGTATCTTGCCCATTTTTTTTTTCTGTTTAAGTTGTTTGTGTTTTAGAATCATATTATCTTTAGGTGATAATTCATACTACTCATGAATACGTATCTTTGTATTAGAAGGTGCAAAAATTTTCCCTAGTTGTCATTTCCTTTAGCTTTGTGTGTGGTGTTCCATATTTTCTTTTAGTATTTGCTATTTTAAAAAAATTTTCACACTGTAGATCCACTTGCAGTTTATTCTGGTGCATTCCAAAATTGAATGAATTGCTGTTTCTAGTAGACCTTTTAGGAAAGTGTTAGAATTGAGTTAAATTCCATTATCCTGATTTAATACAAGACATTCTTGTATACTTTTGAATGTTGTTTATTTGGAATGTATAAGTCTCTGAGAACCTAAATTACTTTTGTTAGTTATTTAAATCAGTGGTCACCAACCTTTCGGACCTCATGGACCACCAGTTGGCTGGCGACTGCTGATTTAAATTATTAAGAAAAAGCTAAAATTAGTTGTTCAGATGTTACATAGAAAATCTTCAGGATGGTTCCCGACACTGAATTTATTACTCTTTGATGTTTTAATAGGTGGATCGGGATCGAGATCTTCTTATTCAGCAGACCATGAGGCAGCTGAACAATCACTTTGGGCGAAGATGTGCCACTACACCAATGGCTGTACACAGAGTAAAAGTCACATTTAAGGACGAGCCAGGAGAGGGCAGTGGTGTAGCACGAAGTTTTTATACAGCCATTGCACAGGCTTTTTTGTCAAATGAAAAATTGCCAAATCTAGATTGTATCCAAAATGCCAACAAAGGCACTCATACAAGTAAGTACCCGACAGATAGCAAACATCATAAAAATCTTTTCTTGTTTGATTAAAACAATGATAATCATGGTTATATGTATTTATAGTGAGAGAACTTTAATGTACATTTACATTTTTATATACTTTCATTCTAGATTAATGAGTTAATCTTATTTACACTATTCTAATCGATAGTTTAGCAGTTTGCCCTTTTGTCACATATGTTTTCCTTAATGTTAATGAAAACTAAAATTTCTCATTTTAGTTGTTACAGGTTTAGGGGTGGGAGGTTGTAAGACCCATGGTACATTTCATAAAGTAAAATAAAGATCCATGGAAATATACAAGTTCAGCCTCTATATTTAATTAGTTCAGATACTTGAGAAGAAAATAATGTTCCCCAGAGCAGTGCTATTAAACGTATGCTTTATAGAGTTGCTACTGGCTCCCAGTAAGATAAGAAGCTTGGCAACCAAATGTAAATTGGTTGGCTTATATCACTAACCTCACTGTTTGTATTTTGGTAGTGAGATTTCTATTAACACTCTGGTGTAAGCTCTTTACCTCCTTTGAGGAGCAGCACTTTGGGATTAGAACTCTTGCCTAATTTTTAAGATTCCAATTAGCAAGTAAAAAAGTGAAAATTGTGAAAGGCTTGAGTAGGTGATAATTGGTCATTCATGAATAGGGGACAGAATATTATCAGTTTTGTAGGTGGGAGGATATAATAATTGAGGGGGAGAGGGAGTTACTAAGAAAATCCTATATTTTACCTAGGCTGTAGATGCATTTTATTGGGATTTTGTAAACCACTGTAGAGGCTGAATGAGCTCTAGAAAGGATTGAGGATGAAAAGATGGGGCGTGTACCCCAGCCTTTCATCATTAGTTTTACCATTTGACTTTCTATCTCTAATAATAAAAGTGTAATATGCTAATTAGACTGGACAGCTGGACGACCTTCCAGATGAAGGTGGGGCTGCGAGGGCTGAGCCCCTTGCTCGAAATTTGTGCATTGGGCCTCTAGTAATCTTACAATAAGAAATTGGCAAATGTAAATGAGGAAACCTGGGGAGTCATAATGATTCAAAAATAATCTTTCTGCATATTCTTTGGAAACCATACTCAGGCTTATGTTTATAGTTTTAAAAGTAATGATAGTTAATGTTCTGGATGGCCTATAATATATAAAATCAAATACTAATAATAGGAAAGATGTTTGAATACGATTCTAATCCTATAAGAAATATCAGCATTATTTATGGTGAAACTAACATAGCCCAGTTGCTACATATTATTTCACAGCTTTGATGTGACAAAGGAGGAAAAATTCATTAAACAAATACTGAACTAACACCTATTATATGCTAGGTACATTCTGCACAGTCACCCCAACCCTCAAAGCCATAGGGAGAGTGACGCTCTAACGCTGTCATGTCTTACTATGTTAGGTCATGTCTCACATTGGCTTTGAAGTAGTGGAAATTACATTCATCTAAACAAAGTGTATTTCATATTTCCTTCCAGGTTTGATGCAAAGATTAAGGAATAGAGGAGAGCGGGATCGGGAAAGGGAGAGAGAGAGGGAAATGAGGAGAAGTAGTGGCTTGCGAGCAGGTTCTCGGAGAGATCGGGATAGGTGAGATAATTTTTTATCTTTTGTTGAATTCTACCTTTTCTGATGAAGGCAGGTTTGTAAATAAAAGAATCTTAATTATGGACTATTTTTTAGAAAATTAAAATTAATATTTGGATACATATATATAATAACTAAAATAGTCTCACCGTTTTTAAAATGTTCTGCTTTAAAAACTCAAGGGCAGTTGAAATTGTATTCGCTTTTTATTTATCCTTCTCATGTTCTTAATTGTTGAAACTTCATAGCATTCTTTCTTAAGTTTGTTTTAAAATTATAATTGTTGCAATTATGTTATTTAAACCTTTCAGTTTTTCTCCTGGTAGGATGATTGGCATTTTACTTTTGACTACAATCTCCAGGAATCATGGGTGGGCTCTTGATTCTGGTATTTTAAGGTCCTCTTCCCTTAGAATCAAATTGAACTATGCATTGTGAATCTACCTTCATTACCTGTTGTGCTGATATTTTCATTTTACAGACAAAGGAAATAAAATCATAATAGCGTTGTTCTTCTTTCAGAGACTTTAGAAGACAGCTTTCCATCGACACTAGACCCTTCAGACCAGCCTCTGAAGGGAATCCTAGTGATGATCCTGATCCTCTGCCAGCACATCGTCAGGCGCTTGGAGAAAGACTTTATCCCCGTGTACAAGCAATGCAACCAGTATGTACAGTGCAGTTGGCTGCCCCTTAATTAAAGTTGGTATTTTAAAAAATTGTCAGCTCCTGGCAAGTCATGTGGTTGAGGACTGTAGTAAGAATAAAGCTTAGGAAGGAACATGCTTGCTGGAGGGAAACTGTGTAGATAGCTTGAGGTTTGTTCAGTTTTCCTACCTATGCTACCTTGGCATTCTACCTGATAAGTTCCTTGTGTGCTAGAGGATTATCTGTGCATTGTATTTGTGCCATATTTGCACACATTGTTACATTTTAAAGTACACTTTTTATCTGTTATCAAGCTGTAGTTAGAACACATTGCAAATATTGTACCTTAACTGTTGATAAATATTATAAGATTTTTATTTCGAATGTTCTCTCAGAGGTTTCTTTCATAATATGAAACAAACTGGTTGTGATTTTTGTCTTTGTACATAACTATATGTACAAGTTATAGCAAAAGAATAATAAAACAGAAACCCAATTATATTTCTGTCAGTAAATCCTTAGCCTTAAATATCAGCATCTTTTTCTCTCTCTTCCTCCTTCACTTCTTCCCTCCCTCTCTTTTTTTCTACCATTAAATGAAAGAAAGGTTTCTGGCATTCTGATAGGAAATAAAAACAGGGAAATTATTTGTATGTTAACTCATGAATATCAAGAGCGTTACAAAAAGGCTTACTATATAAATATTAAAATAGCTTTAACAAGACTGCTAGTGCATGGACTATTCATTCCCTACCAAAGTTCTCTATAATTAAGCTTCTAGTTTAATAAAATACCTTATTGGTTCAGAAGTTTTTGAATTGTTATCTAAATTTCTTATTTTCCTTTTTCTTTTTGGAGCGTGCAAGATTGCTGATTTAGACAAATTTCAGAGAGTAGGGGCAATTAACATTTATTCATCATTTACAGGCTTTTGCAAGTAAAATCACTGGCATGTTGTTGGAATTATCCCCAGCACAGTTGCTTCTCCTTCTAGCAAGTGAAGATTCTCTGAGAGCAAGAGTGGATGAAGCCATGGAACTCATTATTGCACATGGACGGTAATGTGTACATTTGGGAAGGCATTTCAGTTTACATATCAGCTGCTTTATTATTAGGATGTGGATGCCACCATATCTTAGAATTTATACTATAAAGTATAAGACTTTAAATGGCTTTTCAAGAGATGGCTTAAAATCCATGATTGAGAGAGCCGAGTTTCACATTTATTAGAAAGTAGAGTTTAAGCATCCCTTATGTACGAGATATTTAGAAATTATAAGAAACACATCTCAAATTCTCCCATCACGATACCATCCTCATTGCAGAAACTAAATACCTCAAGAAATTGGGGTATAGTCCCTGAGTTCTTGCTATAAGAATGAAATTTCTTTTAGGCTTCCTGATTTATCTCAATCCATGCAAGCTTTTGCTTTCCATTGTATAATTTATTTGAATAGAAAATGTTTAAATTTCTAACAGTTAAATTACTTACCCTTCTTTTTCCAAGGTGACAAGTGACATTAGGAAAATATGTCGTACTTATATTGTGCCTTCTATTCTGGGACTACCCTAATATCCAGTTTGAGGCTTTGAGATGTTACTTACTTTAGATGAAAGTTTATTTTTTCTTCTTAGTCATGATTTTGAATGAGGAACTTAGTTTAGATATAGTCCTAAAGATGGAAAGCCAGGTAGGCTAACCTCTGAAACTAAACAGCCACTTCCCTTATTTCAGACTTTGAATGGTCCAAGCCAAAAACTATTGCTAGAAACTTATTTTATTTGCTATTACTACATTTCTCCTCTAGACTTTATGCACTATTTCTTTATTCCTCTTTCCTGTCTCTGGAAGTATCAGCACATTGATAGAGCTCAGCCCATTATAGAAAATATTGAGAGGATTGTACATTTTTGATGAGAAAAAGTTTTATAAATATATGTAAGGTTTGCTAATTTAGTAGTGTTTTCTATAGAATGCAAATAATACATAATATTGACTGCTTTCTTCACCTACATGGGTTATGGAGTGAGTATGAAGTTATTAGTATCCTAGAATAATACACTAAAGAATTTGATTCCAATTGTGATTGCTTTCTGAACATTTTTCTGTTCTTTATAATGCTTCCCCAAGCTTAACTTTTAGCACCCCTATGAAGACCACATTATTTTGTCGTAGCCTTTAGTTCATTATTTTGAATCATGGCTTGGAACATCTAGTGCTTTTTATTTACTTCAAAACGTAAATGTATTTATAAATTATAAATAAGTTTAAATTTACATGTTTTCTCTACACTAAATTCTATATTTCACTTATCTGGAATGTGAAAGGTATTTTGTTTGTTTTTTAGGGAAAATGGAGCTGATAGTATCCTGGATCTTGGATTATTAGACTCCTCAGAAAAGGTACAGGTAAGGGATATTTTGTATATGTGCTATTAATAAGCACTTGTAATTTGATTACAGGAGGGGAGAAAAGCCATATTTATGAAGGAACTATATCTTTATAAGTAAAATGCTTGATTATAGTAGAGAAAAAAACAAAGATAGGTGTCATGTACACAATCAAGTAATGAGATTGGTTTAGTTAGGGCTCAATATAACCCCATTCACTGGCTGCCTCCATTTAATCACAGCCTGAATTAAGCTTTAATTTAGAGATGTCATGAATTAATAGCAGAGGAGAGGCAATATGGAAGCCTAGAGCTTATTCTTCAAAGAAGCAGTGAGTGCAAAAGATGCAGACAAAATATGATGTGTTATAGCAATAAGGAAGGCTTTTTAGTGCAGATATGTTATTCTTAAGCTACAAAGGACTTCATTGTCAGCCAAGATGGAGCAAACCCAGTATAATCTTATCTCTTTCACTGCTTACATCTAAAAACTCTAGACAAATACAAAATGGAACTGCCTGAGGATCCTGAAAAGTAAACAGTAGCAAACAGATTGGAGCAGGAAAGCAAAACTTGAAAAAACAGTTGGTATGATCATTGCTACTCCATCTTAGCTAGAAGATAGAGCAAAGGCTTTGAGAACTATCTTACAGTGTATAAATCACTGTCCCAAATCCCAGACTACATCAAATGGCGAATATGCAGAGCGGGCCCTCAACGGTAAAATGAAAAGCTTTGGAAACTTAATTGGTATTGGAACCACTGCACACAGAAGGTGACACTTCCAATCTGAAGCTAACCAGGTTGATTGCCAAAATATCAACATTCTCAACTTTCACAATTTAATATTCAAAATCTGGGAAACACTCCAAAATTACTCAATATCAAAGAACCAGGAAAGACTGACCAATTCTCCCAGTAGATGTTAACTTAGAGATGACCCTCTTGTTGGAATTATCAGACTTTACATCTCATGTTCTTTCTGTGAAGTAAAGGAATGACAAAATAGAGGTTCTAAGCAGAGAAATAGAAACTTTATAAGAGAATGAAAGGAAAATATTAGAATTAAAGTATAATGTCTAAAAGAAAATATTTCACTGGATAGCTCAGTAGCAGAATGAAGACAGAGAAAAGTGCCAGTCAACTTGAAGAGAGCTAGAAATTATCCATGTTGAAAAACAGATTTCAAATGGAACTATTTTCGGGATCATGAGTGATCAAACATTCATGTCATTGTAGTACCCAGAAAAAAGGAGAAAGAGCTTGCTACAGAAAAAATAATTGAGGAAATAATAGCTGAAACTTCCAAATTTGATGCAAGGCAGATTTATAGATTCAAGAAGGTCAGTGAACTATAAACAGGATAAACTAAAAGAAACCTATGTCCAGACACATTATAATAAAACTGCTTTTATAAAAAATAAAACAAAGCAGCCAAAAAACAGTGCCTTAAATAGAAGGAAATGATGATTTGAAAGACTGGATTTCTCATCAAAAACTGGGAAGGTTGGACGAGAATGGAACATCATCCTTAAAGTGCTTTTAAGAATTATCATTCTAGACTTCCAGATCCAGGGAAAATTATATTTAAGGAATTAAGGTGAAAGAAGCTACCAGAGTTTCATTAAAATGCTTTTATTTATATGAACAGATAAGTGAAAGACTAGTGTTGCTCTACCTACCTGACTTCACTTTGAGTGATTTTAAGTTCATATGCTTTGTTTTTAAAATTAACTTTGGCACTTAATCTCTGATACTCTATTACTAGGAAAACCGAAAGCGTCATGGCTCTAGTCGAAGTGTAGTAGATATGGATCTAGATGATACAGATGATGGTGATGACAATGCCCCTTTGTTTTACCAACCTGGAAAAAGAGGATTTTATACTCCAAGACCTGGCAAAAACACAGAAGCAAGGTTGAATTGTTTCAGAAACATTGGCAGGTAAAATACCTCCCATCTTATATTTGAATTTTCAAAAAATTTCAGTTAATTAGACTTTTAAAATACATTAGTTTTTTAAATGTATATATATTCTAATTCATACTGATTAAAATGGGGCTATAGAAAATGTCTCAAAATACTGTATGTATATTATCTCCATATGTGAGGGGTTATACATGTTTTAGAATTATTTGTAAATTTAAATATTTCCTGGTTTTATTTTTAGGATTCTTGGACTGTGTCTGTTACAGAATGAACTATGTCCTATCACATTGAATAGGCATGTGATTAAAGTGTTGCTTGGTAGAAAAGTAAGTGTTTTAATGAACCAAACTGCTCTTGTAATTGTAAAATTTTTCTTTTATAAAATAATTATATACTAGCATATTGTTTATGGCATTAATTTGATACTAAATTTTAATGCATTATAGCCATTATAAATCATTTAAAAATGTTTTTTAATCAAGCCCACTATTGTTTTCTATTAATACAACAATAGCATATTACATATTCTTTTTAAAAAAATAAAACAACCCTCTGACCCTATTGAATTCTTAAAAGTGTCCTACCTAAAATGTTATAGAATAAAAGTTCAGCAACATATGTTCAGTTGCTGTGTCTAGCCTTTGATAATGTTTATGGAAAAGATCATGGAATCAAATAGATTCAAGTTTAACCCAATGACGTGATCTTCAGCAAGTTACTGAATTCATTTGAGCATCAGATTTATCATCTGGAATTAATCTATATTTTATAATTATTGTCAAGACTAGGATTCATATTTAATTTAGGATCAGTTGCTCAGCATAATCATTGTTTAAAAATTAGTGCTGGTTTTTGCAAATATATTTTTTTGGAACTTCAAATTATACTATGGGCTTTAAATTGTTTCAAAAAATATGTTGTACTTGCTTTAAAAATTAAAATGTATTATCAGAACCAAAGATTAAATTTTTACCCCTTTAGATCAGTTATTAGATATTTACTGGAAAATTATTCTTTATCAGTATATCTCCAAATTATTTTTATCATACATTTTAATTTACTTATGAATAAAGTAAAAAAAAATTTTCATATGATTACTTTCTTAGGTCAACTGGCATGATTTTGCTTTTTTTGATCCTGTGATGTATGAGAGTTTGCGGCAACTTATCCTCGCTTCCCAGAGTTCAGATGCTGATGCTGTTTTCTCAGCAATGGATTTGGCATTTGCGATTGACCTGTGTAAAGAAGAGGGTGGAGGACAGGTAAAGCAGTTTAAAGTAGTTTTCTGATCCTGGAAAGAGCATTTGGTTGGTCTGTTGTGCTTGTTTTATATAGAAACAATTTAAATAAACAGGAGCAGAGAGAGAGAGGGAGGGAGGGAAAGGGAGAGGGAGGGAGGTGTGTGTGAGGGGGTGTGCAGAAAAGACACAGGAGATTAACAGACAGATTTGAAAGGAAGAAGAGGAGTGTTTTTTGTTTGCACTTGCTTGTTTGTATCTTTAGATACCTGTGATATACAGAATTGTTTTTAGATTAAAAAATGTAGGAAATTGCTTTATGAACTGTGTTATGCAAAGTGCTGAGGTCCCAGAAAACCTCAGCTATTGTTCGTGGACTCCAAAGAAATAACCTGGAGGACTGACTGTGGAAGACAAGGGTTTATTAGGATTTAAGTGCTCACTGGCAGCAGCTGACTGGTGCAGTTTACTGCCAGGGTGGCTAGCCAATGCTGTTGTTTTACCACCACCCAGACTTTCCCAGCACACGGTTTTATTTTTTTATTTTTTTATTTTTTTTATTTTTTATATTTTTTATTGATTTTTTTACAGAGAGAAAGGGAGAAGGATAGAGAGCCAGAAACATCGATCAGCTGCCTCCTGCACGCTCCCCACTGGGGATGTGCTCGCAACCAAAGTACATGCCCTTGACCGGAATCGAACCTGGGACCCCTCAGTCCACAGGCTGACGCTCTATCCACTGAGCCAAACGGGTTGTGGCAAGGTTTTATAATGTATAGAAGATAGAGAAAATCCGTGCACGCATGGGAGGGATATGCATGAGGTCAAAACACGAGCTGTTTACAATCCAGGCTAACTTCTTTTTATATATATATATATATATATATGTATATATATATATATAGTATTCCATTGTGTTAATGTACCACAACTTTTTTTTAGGGCATTTTTTAAAAATTTTATTTTATTGTTTAAAGCATTACAAATAGTAGTCCATATGTCTCCTTTTTCAGGCTAACTTCTAGAAGCAGTTTCTCTTTGGCCTTATTTAGACTGAGTTGCTGGCCAGGTTCCCAAGGTCTCACAGTCTGCTTACAGAACTCCTTCACTAAATTTCCTACAGGGTGGGAGCAGGAGTTGGATCATGGAAAGTGACCCATGTTCCAGTTTACCATACAAACTGTTAACTTATTACTGCTTTGACAAAATTGCTTTTAAATTGCATTGCTGAATTTTTCACAGGTTGAACTTATTCCTAATGGTGTAAATATACCAGTGACTCCCCAGAATGTGTATGAATATGTGCGGAAATATGCAGAGCACAGAATGTTGGTAGTTGCAGAACAGCCACTACATGTAAGTGTTTACTAAAAAAGTGTTACTTGATCTGATGAGGCTCTGTGTATTCCTGTGTGGTAACCTAACTCAGAGTATATTCACCTGTCTATAAATGGTCAAAAATTTTAAACCAAAGTGCATTTATTTACAATGTAAATTGCACCTGAATTCAGACCTATTACTTTCCTTTGGGTGAAACTACATGAAAAAAACATGTAATCATCAGAAAGTTAATTTGATGGGCAAAAGTTTGTAAAGGATGTTTATGGGACTGAAATGACTACTGTTTTGGGGTCCTATGACCATCCATACTTTTGCTGACCTACTAGTTGGACTCCTAGGACTCAGAGGCAGTTGTGTTCATAGTTATGGTTTATTATAGCAAAAGGGGAAAAAATACATCAGGCATAGTATGGAGGCATCCAGGTGCAGGCTTCCAAAGTTCTTCCTCCAACAGTGAGTTACGGCAGTACATGTGCAGTGCTTGTGCTTAGGGGAGCTTGCTTAAGAGCCAGCCTAAGGTTTTTTAATTGGAGGCCAGTCCCGTAAGCATATTCCTGCCTGTACAACCAACCATGATTACTGGAAATCAGACTCCCAGAGAAAAGCACGTGTTCATCGTAAATCACCCTGTTTGCTCAAAGAGTTTAGGCAAGCTGTACAGCAGGGTTCATTGCTCCAGACATTCAGTACAGCCACATCAGTTAGTCATGTAGGGAATATTCGAAAAACCAAGTTAAGTTCCTAGGTGCCGCCAAGGGCCACCCAGGCCCTTCTGAAGAGCAACATCAAGCTTGCTACATTAACTCCCCTTCTGGGCTAAAATGTTTGTTTATGTAGAGTTGGGACTGATGCTTGGGCTGGGAGTAACTGCAGGCTCTGGAATTGTACTGTCAGGGTTCAGATCATGGCTGCAGCACCCTGTAGCTGTGTAACATTAGCTACTACTTAAGTTCTTTGTGCCTTGGTTCCCTCCTCTGCAAGATGAGGATAGGGTTGAATGAATTAATACATGTAAGGTGCCAACAATTCTTGGCACATGGTAATTTCTCAGTAAGCTTGTAGATTTTGGGCTTGTGTTGGAGAAGTTTGTTTTGTCATTATCATACCTAGCTTAGGATGTTGACAGAATAGCATATTTGACAAATTGAAGTTATTCTTATTATTCAGTGACTACCCTGTTTGTTATTAATACGGTTTAAACAATTACTTTAGTTAATGACTGGTATATAATACTAGTTCACTTTTGAAATGAAGCCCATTCCTGAAGCCATTTTCCCCCTTTGCCTCTCTTTTGAATCTATTATTAAGAAATTAAAAATACAGAACCTAATGTTTTTCTCTCTGGTTTAAAATGAGAACTAATATTTTTAGAGAGAGGCTGCTAAAATTAAATATTGGGACTTATCAATAAAGGCTATATGGAAAAGTACCAACAGTAATAAAAAGATGATTTCTGAAATTCTCTAGGCAATGAGGAAAGGTCTACTGGATGTGCTTCCAAAAAACTCATTAGAAGATTTAACAGCAGAAGATTTTAGGCTTTTGGTAAATGGCTGTGGTGAAGTTAATGTGCAGATGCTGATCAGTTTTACCTCTTTCAATGATGAATCAGGTATGAAATTTTTGAAATGTTTATTTAAGGAATAAGATACATAGATAGTTTGGTCAGTCAGCATTTTCTGAGTTTCTAGTTTTTAGATACATTTACAGGGCTTTGGAAATGTATTACTGATGCTTAAAAGGTTTTTTTATATTATTTTTTTAACATGATTGAATGATGATGGCTTAGTGTTAGGTTATTTTTTATTGCTTAATTTTCTTAGATTTTAAAGAATATATGGTTTGTAAAAAAGTAAAAATTCCTTATGGTGAGCAACTGGGTGAGAAGGATTTTTTTATATACTAGTTAAGAAAAAAACAATCCATGTGTCAGTTCCATTAAACTTATCCAATTCATGTCTCTCAAACTCTGATTAAAGAATTTGACTGCATGATGTTTGCTTTGTAGAACTAGACCTAAACACACAAAGATATAGCAGCACACAAATACATGTGGTATCTAGAAAGAATAAAGAGAGGTAGTGATAATAATCCTCCTAGAATAACATTTACCTTTAGTGCTTGATTTGCTGCAACTCTCTTTTTTCAAAGTCCTGTAGTCTCAGAATAGACTTTTTAGTTGTGACTACACAATAAAACACTGGAAGGTTCAAGAATTTCATTATGAGAGGATTATACCTATAGTCCAAGATTATTGCATACATTGAAGGTACCAAGTTTTCTCCCTTTTTTCCCCCATACTTTGCAAACAGCTTCAGCCAAATTATAGTCAGTTAAATTTGGATAAATTTTCTTGTTTTCCTTCATGCTTGGCAATGTATAAGACATCGTGTAATTGTTTTGAACTACTTTTTAATACAGTGTTCAGTATTTCTCAGATAAGAATTTGTCTCATTTACAAGTAAAAAAACCTAGGAGGGGAAAGAATATATCTAAAGATACTCCAAGTATGATCCTCAGATCAGCAGCAGCATCTGAAGCTTTCTAGAAATGTAGAATTTTTGTTTTCCCCCCACTCTCTTCCCCCTACCTAGATGAGAATCTGCATGTTAAAAAGATCCCCAAGTGATGTAAACTCATTAAAATTTGAGAAGCACTGGTTTAAGAACATGGGAATAATCATGACTTATCAAATGGAATTAAAATCATGTAATTATCAGTTTTGAGACTGGTGGTTCATTTTTCTTGGTCATCTTGAGTTACCATTGACTAAGAAACTGTAGAGGTGTTATATTATGCAAATGGTTCTAATTTTCTATATTAGGAATTAGACCTATATAACGTGTGTGTGTGTGTGTGTGTGTGTGTGTTTATTGCTTTCAGAGAGGAAAGGAGAGGGAGAGAGATAGAAACATCAATGATGAGAGAGAATCATTAATCAGCTGCCTCCTGCATGCCCCACACTGGGGATTGAGCCTGCAACCCAGTTATATATGCCCTGACCAGGAATTGAACCACGACCTCCTGGTTCATAGGTCGACACTCAATTACTGAGCTATGCCGGCCGGGCTATAGAACATTTTAATTATATACATTTTTTATAATAAACACTCTAAAATATAACTACTGATACAGTATATTGAATTTATATTCTTCATTCTTAGGAGAAAATGCCGAGAAGCTCTTACAGTTCAAGCGTTGGTTCTGGTCCATAGTAGAGAAGATGAGCATGACAGAACGACAAGATCTTGTAAGTTAAGTTCACAGAATTTGTATAACAAAATATAAAAATTTAAAATACTGCGTATGATAGCCTTTTGTTTTAAGTTTGAAATGGTGAGTTATTTTAAGTTTGGCTAAAGAAATTACAGAGAGTTAGAAATAATAGGCAGTTTTGTTTTTCTACTCTATAACAGAACATTTGAAGTATTAATAAAGCTGTAAGCAGAGTGAAATAAATACATCTTAGCTATTAGTCTTAGAAAATAATACCAGCATATTGTTGAGACCCCCGCCCCCATAGTGCTTATATATGTTGGCTGCTCCGTCATCCTTTTGACTAGTAGTAAGCCTCTGCAACATTTCTGAATAGTATAGTGTCTTGACTGTTATCTCTCACTAGGAATAGAGTAGCTTTATTGTGATATGTGAATATTAAGCCTATGATTTTAATCTTACGATTATTAACTTAGAAGCATAGATTAGGTAATATTAACTTTGGTCATAGTGAAAAGTTGATCCTAAAGTCAGACCAACCTGGAATATATCCATAACCAAATCAACCTGTCCATTAATCTTGAAAGAGAAGTCTCCACTAGACCAGCCTTAGTGCTCAGTAATCTAAACTAGACTGTTCATGGAATGTATAAAAATGATCACATATCTAGTATAGCCCCAAATTTTATTCAAGAGGGGGAAATGGTTACTTGTACTTTTAGTATTCCTTAATCTTTACATGTGCACACCCCCTCCCCCCTGCCTTCCAGTATTTCTTCACTAATATTTCTGTTTGTTCAGCAGTCCTGGCTGTCACCAGGTTCTGTTCTTGGCTTAGCCGTCCTGGTTATTGATTTCCACTTAGATTATTCCCTAGGTGGTGAATTCTATGTGATTGGTTCCATGTTATTTGACTTTCCCAATCTTGTGGACCCTAAATTCCCTACCAGGCTAATACCATATCTGTCCTTGTTGCCGTCAAGAGCACCTAAATAGCTTGGTAGAGTTATATCACTTTAGTCAGTCTTTGGATTTGGGAACTTTGTTTCCCTGTAACAAGCAACGTATTAGTTTTGTAAAGCCTACCAAAAACAGAAATAGAAATGATTGGCTATCTTATATGAATTCTTATCTATTCCCTAGTTTTAATTTTCTGCTGTTTTTAAACTAATAACATCCTCTTCCAGTTAGCCAAGTTAAATCTCACTGCAGTTTCTGCTTTCCCTAAAAGAAATGTGCTAACTCTTCAGTTTTGAGAGAGCGAGCGAGAGAGACTCTCTCAATATAAGGGCCTTAATATTTCCTATCCATAGCTGTAATTTATGAGCTCCACTCTTTAAACGCCTATATAAAATCTATTCCTAGGGCGTAAGCAGTTTATCAAGGTGTCTTTTCCCTCTTTTCCCTTTTCCTTCACATATTGTTGGTTTTATCCTGATGTGTCTGAGGGGAAATGCTGAGGGATATTAGACTATAACAGGGTTTCTCAAATGGTTCTCCCTTGAATTATTAGTTCTGCAAATTATAGGGTTTCTAGAGTTACTGGATTTCTCATAAAACTATTTGCTTCAGGAATTACAGCAAGTTAGTTCATTTAGGTTTCCTCTGGGATTTTGGATATATTTGTTTAGCTGTATACTATAAATGTGTTAGATTTAAAAGGCTTTACCTTAGCCCTGACCAGTGGATAGAGTGTCGGCCTGTGGACTCAAGAGTCCCGGGTTCAATTCCGGTCAAGGGCATGTACCTTGGTTGCGGGCACGTCCCCAGTTGGGAGTGTGCAGGAGGCGGCTGATCGATGTTTCTTTCTCATCGATGTTCCTGGCTCTCTGTCCCTCTCCCTTTCTCTCTGTAAAAAAACCAATAAAATATATTTTTAAATAAATAAATAAATAAAAGGCTTTACCTTAGAGATTGGCACTATTTTATTATCACTGAAGAGTGATATGTATGTATATATGTATGGGCCAATGATGAATGGAATGTATTAATAAAAATAAAGATTATGTTATCATATTTAAGTAAAAAAGTAAAGTAGAAGTTCACATTCATCTTACATCACACAAAAAAGATGTGTAGTAAAACATAATGTTATATGGCTTATTGCATGGATTTTCATGTACAGTAGATGTTCTCATTAATTACTTTTATAAAGTTACTCTGTGTCACAGTGTAGCACTGAAATTACTGGGTTGTTTTGCTAATAGATAAACTGCAAAATAACTTTTCTTAAAACCTGTGTGAATTTTGAGCCTTTGGTGGTGGTGGGGGGGGGGGGGGTGAGATGCTGCATTTTTCCATTATGAGGTATGCCATGCAATTTAGCCCCTGGAAAGACCCTTAGAGAACCTTTGGTCCAACAGTCTCATGTTACAGATGAGAAACTGAGAGCCTGAAACATAGTTTCTTTTCTATATCTGACACTTTTTTTCCCTTCTGACCCTGAATCTTCCCTTTTCAGTACAAGAAATAAATTTAAAACTCAGTTCAAAAAGTACAGTACCCTTATGTAGATTTTAATAATAGAATGGGGCTTTGTGAGTATATTGCCAGAATTAAGGGTTGAGGGTTAATCTGTTAAAAACCAAAACTGTAATTATTATATTCCTGTTTAGGTTTACTTTTGGACATCAAGCCCATCATTACCAGCCAGTGAAGAAGGATTTCAGCCTATGCCCTCAATCACAATAAGACCACCAGATGACCAACATCTTCCTACTGCAAATACTTGCATTTCTCGACTTTACGTCCCACTCTATTCCTCTAAACAGATTCTCAAACAGAAATTGCTACTCGCCATTAAGACCAAGAATTTTGGTTTTGTGTAGAGTATAAAAAGTGTGTAACTGCTGTGTAATATTACTAGCGAATTTTGTAGATTTTTTTCCATTTGTCTATAAAAGTTTATGGAAGTCAATGCTGTCACACCCCCCTGGAGGTAACTTAAAGAGATAAATACAAACATTCCTTGCTGAGTTTGTAGCATAAAGGACTGAGGAGCACTAGCAACATTTAACTATGATTTGCTAGTTAACAACTTCTGGGTCTAACCCCAGCCAAAGATGACAGCAGAACAACATAATTTACACTGTGATTTATCTTTTTGCTGAGGGGGAAAAAATGTAAAATGTTCTGAAAATTCACTGCTGCCTTTGTGAAAAGTGTTTCAGCAAAGGTTCTTGTATAGAGGGAATAGGGAATTTCAAAATAAAAAATTAAGTATGTTCTGTGTTTTCATTTTAACTTTTTTATGGTGTTGAATTTGTGGTTGGCTGCAATTGTGTATCATGTATATGGAACTTGTAAAAAGTTCTAGACATTCAGATCTTAGAGGTAAAATCACTTTTACCTATAAAAACCACTTATTGCGGTTTATTTTGGCTGCATTGAACTCTAGGATATTACATGAAATCACTAATATTTTGCATGTAATTGTTCATTTGAGTGAGGGCACTTTTTGTACATATGATGGGGCCAATGCACAATACTTGATCACCATCACCCTTTCCCCTTTGTATCCTTATTCAGTGAGCAGTCAGTCAAGAGGTTACTGCACTTCAGTTCTAACTAGACATTTGTACTGAGGTATTCAGTTATGTAAACTCAGCCTGGGCACTTTCTGATAACTGTAAAATGTTTTATAAGATCATGATTACTGAAGACACATTTTGGTAATTTTAAATGTTCGTGAGCAGCTTAACTACTTTTGTATCTAAAGCCTTTTTTAAGTATCTTGTTACATTTACTTTTTTAAATAAATTACAGAAGAAATGTCAAGTAATATTGAAGAAACAATAGTTTTTATTTTATCTAGTTGTACATTTTTAAACTAAGGGTAATACACTGACATGGTTATGTGCAAAAAATTTTTGATTTGAAGAACTGAAAGTTTATATACACATGGACTGTAAGAAACAAAATCAGTCCACATTTTACAGTTAGCAGAGAATCCTGAATGGCACTGGCCAGGCCACATTTTCTTTTTATAAATGGGGAAGTGAAGTTGGGACCCACTTGGCAAGGGAATTAACTCACCTATGTGACAGGTTCTTTTTTGATGACCCATTATGTAACCTCGGACCAATATCTAAATTCTTGTGGTACCTTCATTCAATGGCACAATATGGAACACGGTTTTCTTCACAAAGTCTTCAATAAAGTGACTTAAACTAGTCACTTCACATACTGAAAATGAGCAGAGATTCTCTGGAATCTCTCCTACCTCTCAGTTCCTTCATAGGACTCCTGGCCTTCAGGATGTTTTTCATGTTCAAAGGCACTACACTTTTATTATATAACTTCCTTCAGAATGAACTACATGCTGTCCTCAGCCTTGCTGACATATATATATTAAAACTAAAATGATAGTGCAACTTGTATTACTCAAAACTTACACAACATGCTGTTAGATTTGTGTAAATTAACCAAAGGTTATTTTACAAAGTAACATTGGTTTTTGTGTCTAAATGCTATTTCTGAGTAAGTGAAATAGTAGTTAGATTAAGAGCTGATTATTGATATGTCTGAAATAGTAACATATCACCTTCACTTCTGTATGTACATTATGGGATTGATAAAGTATGAAATGAGAACAAATCATATGATTAGGACATTTGAAACCCTAATTGTGAACTTATTTTTAATAATTACTGAGAAAATGAAATATTTAAAATAATACAAAATGTCTTAAGTCTTCCTAAATCAAGATTTTGGTTAAAATGCTTTTAGGAATATTAAAAACAGTGAGTTTTTTTTTTTTTTTAAGTAAAGCATAAAATGATTTTAAATGTAAAATAAAGTCATGTAAAATAAAGTTCTCTTTTGGTCTTGCTTAGTGATTAAATCTAATAGAACTGAAAACAAATTTAGGAAAAGAAGACCAAGAATGAACTTTACTGAGGGTTTTCAGAGTGTTGCTACTTTTAATTTTCCCCCTAAGTCATCTGATTATCAAGACTCCAGCATAATGGCTTACTGGGACAGACTTCTGAGAGGGCTTTTTAAGAGTATGATTTCACTGCTTAGTATTTGCCCCTAAACATTTCTCTCCTAAAGATATTGTGTGTTTAAAGGTTGTCAGCAATTTCTAGGTCTAAACTTAAACTGAGAGGTCTTCCCTCGAGGCAGTTGTCCTCGCGTGACTGTAGGCCCAAGATTCTCATGTGGAATTTGTTCATGCAGATCTCAGTCACGGTCTTGTTCAGTAAATCTTAAGTGGAAGACAGAAATCTTTATTCTTAAACAGCATTCCAGGTGACTATGAAACACTGCCCAAAGAGCATTACTTTTTTTTTCTTTTTTCACCCCCAAATATAAATGCCCCCGTTTGCAAACTCCCACGAGCCAAATGGCTACAACTTATAACCTATTTAAAAGTGCTTCTGTTAACCACCTTATCCTGAATTAGATTCTTCCTCCTGATAAAGGACTGGTTAAAGTGCTTTCAAAACCTCCCTGAGCAGTAATTGAAAATATTTTCAATGTTTACATTAAGTAGGTAGGCATACAGATTAATTCTTCTCTAAACATCATTTGATTAACGTAGAAACTTAAAGTGTGACTTTATGTCGATACCTTAAAGGACAGTATCTTACATTACCTCTTAAAATTAAAAAATATATATTACTGGATTGTTTCCTGGAGTTTCTTAATTACTAACTTGTGTTAGTACTTATTACGTACACATGTATATTTCACTTTATCCTATGAGATAAAGCCTGTCCATCCTCAGGTAGGGAAACACAGGTTAAACAACTTGGGTAACTACGGTTACGCAGCTCCTACGTGTGAAGTATGTACTCCAGGTGTCTGGAGCTTGCATTCTCAGTGGGCTGGACACTGCTCTGTGGAAGGTCTGATGGTAAGCGAGTGAGTTGGTCATTGGAGTTTCTGATCACCCAATTCCAGTATGGGGGGGGGGGGGGTGGCCCTGCACACCCACGAAGCGCCGTGCCACCGCGGGGTGTCCCACAGGTCACCTCCACTCTGACCCTGTCCCCGGGCCCAGGGCTCAGCCTCACAAGACCCGTCCAGGTGCCCGCCGCAGGCCCAGGCCCCGGGACGCCTTCCTGGGGTTTGAGTAATTTGCCAGCGTGGCTCACAGGACTCAGGAGAAACATGTTACTTACTAGATCACCGGTTTCTTATAAACGGATATAAACGAGGAACAGCCAGACGGGCCATTCGCGGAGAAAGGATGCGGTGCTTCCCTGTTCTCTCCCCGCGCGGATCTCCCCGTGTTCGCCGCCTGGGAAGCTCCCCGAACCCTGTCATTTTGGGGTTATGGAGGCTTCATGACAGAGGCATGATTGGCAGAGTCGCTGGCCGTTGGTGACTGATTCAGCCTCCAGCCCCTGGACCTCGTTGTCTGTGAGATCAAATGATTTTCCCTTTCTGTAGATTTCTTTAGATCAGTGGTTCTTTCTCAACCTTGCCTGCACATTAGAATCACCTGGGAATCTTTTTTAAAGTCCTGATTTCTGGGCCTCATCCTCCGGAAATTCTGTTTCTTTGTTATGGGGTGGGGCCACAACATTAGTAACAAACAGAACTTTCGGAGGATGAGGCCCAGAAATCAGGATTTTCAAAAGATCCCTAGGTGATTCTAATGTGCGGCCAAGGTTGAGAACCACTGCTCTAGATGGTTCCCTTAAGAGCCGGTATCAGTAATTCAAGCAAATGGTTGTGCCCATCAGTCGCCACTGCCCGCAGCTGTGACCAGCGGCTCCCTACGCGACCTGAGCGAGCGCTTGGCAGGAGCCCGCCGCCCACTCCTTCTAGGGCCTGCGGTTCTCAACCTGTGGGTCGCGACCCCTTTGGCGGTCGAAGGACCCTTTCACAGGGGTTGCCTAAGACCATCCTGCATATCAGATATTTACATGACGATTCATAACAGTAGCAACATTACAGTTATGAAGTAGCAACGAAAATTAATTTTATGGTTGGGTCACAACATGAGGAACTGTATTTAAAGGGCCCGAAGGTTGAGAACCACTGTAGGCGGACACTGTTAGTTTCTTCAGCTGCAGCGGGAGGGGCTTTGCTGTCGCTACTTCAGAGACGTCCTGACCGACCATTCAGTGGTAATTCAACGTGACTAAAGGCTCCGTTTGTTGAAAACATCTCAGAGCTTTCCACGACTTTTCCTAAATGGAGCCCCCCCCCCCCCCCCCCCCATGCACACGCACACTTTTCCCTCCACCACTTCCTTTCTTTCGGGAGCTTAAAGACTACACAAAGTGGTTGTTGCTACTTGTTAATTTGTTAACGGTGCGGTTTGTTTGTTTTTGTTTTTTCTTCCACCAAGAGTGTGGCTTCCCCCTAACCACCACCTGGCAGTCTCTCGGGACAGGCCGAGGAGCGCGACATACCGTGTTCCTGAAGCCACGGCGAGAGCTGCTGGGAGAGGTGGCCTGGCATGGCGGGCCCCTCCCGCACCGGAGCAGTGGAGCCCCAGCCGCCGTGGAGGGCGTGGCCGAACGCCGCCGGCGGAGAACCTCAAGCCGAGGGCGGGGAAGCGAGGCCGGGAAAGCTTCTGGGCAAGCTTCTTAGCCCCGCAGGCGGGAGGCAGGACCCTGCGGCAGGGAAGGCGGGGCCGGCAGGCGCAGGGAGAGCCCTCATTGGACAGGCGGGAGGCGGGGCAGTAGAGGGGGCGGGGACATCCGGGGTGGGCGGGTCCCTGAGGCGGGGAAGACAGGACCAGACCTGCGCAGGGAGAGTCCCTCAATGGGCGGGCGAGACAGCCGGGGCGGCGCAGTGGAGCGAGGCGGGGCCGACTGGCGTGGGAGGGGCCTCTGCCGCGGGGAAGGGCGGACTCCGCAGCCCCGCGGGCCACCTGGGTCCAGTCCCGGTTGGAGGTGCCCTGGAGCGCTCGGTTCCCTCGGCGGCCGGAGCTCTGGCGGAGTCTGCGCGATGGGCGACCCGGAAAGGCCGGAAGTGGCCGGGCCTGAGCTGGAGGAGGTAAACGTTGCGGCCGCTTTTCCTCGGGTCCACAGTCACCCTGGCCAGTGGCACGCAGGGTGCGGCGGGGACTGGCATGGGGCAGGACCGCTGTGGGACGTTTTACCCGTTGCCGTCGGGAACCCTGCGTAGGCCGGGCCCAGAGCCCTCGCCGCAGCCTGCTTTCGTTCTTTCCAGCGCCCAGGAGGCCGTCCCCCCCCGGGAGGGTGGGGTGGGAGCCGGGCTTCTGCTCCCCCGCGCTGCACCCAGGCCCGGACAGGGCAACGCTCTGGGGCTCAGGCCGCGGCGAGGCGCACCCCCTCCGTTCCTGGAGACCTGGCCGGGGAAACCGAGGCCCGGGGCCAGGGCTGGTGGATGTAGCGGAGAAGTGCATGCCGCCCGGGGGGTGTGGGAGGTGACGCAGGTGCACGGGGTGGAGGGGAGGGGCCGGAAACCTAAATCAAGGTGATCAGCTCGGGCGGCCGGTTTTGCGCAGACCTGGCTGCTTCGCTGTGAATCGCTGGGGCGTAACTGTCTTCATTGACGCAGTAGGGATGGCCCTGCCCGCACAGAGCACGGAGTGAAAGGCTTTATGCAAAGGACAGTGGGCTACGGGTGCTGCGTAAACCGAAATTAACATGCTTATCCTCTCCTCTGCTTCTGCATCAATAAACGTACATAGGAACAGTAAAGAAACCGTGGCTGAGTGTCGTCGGGTAGTTGAAATTGTTGCTCTATAATTTCCACACCCTGTTATTTTTTTTGTAAATACTTCTAAACCATTTGTTTTTCGCTTGAACCTGTTGCTGCGTGTCGTTTCTTTGATTTCATAGAGTTTCAGACAGAATTATGCTTCTTAGCCCTACATTTCTTTAGGAAGGGGTAGATGCCAGATTTGGGACTTTTTTTTATTTTGTAAACATTTAGTAACTAACTAAATGTTTGTTGAAAATATCCTTCAAACTTTTTCTTCCTGTTTTGAAACACAAATCCGTTTAGTACTGATTTCCCCCCTTGAATGAGACCAGTCAGATGTTTCCTTTCGTGCCCGCAGTCATTTAGGCTAAAGACCTGGCAATTGATTTTCATTTATTATCCCCATCTAAGCGATACACATCCACAGAGACAGGAGCAGAACTTTAGGTCTGGACTGAATCTTAGTGAGCATGTTACGGTCTGAACGGTTCAAACTTGAGGTGCAAGGATGCCTTAAGTACTTCGTCTAGCATCTCAGGTGCATCAGAATCACCTGGAGTACTTTGTAAAAAAATGTAGATCACTGGGCCTACACCTAGTAATCAATTTTGATAATTAATCAAAAGCTCTTGGGATGGAAGAGAAGGTGGAATACCTCTAAGAAACTTGATTTCAGATTCGCATCACTTTACACCTAGTTGTCTCTCTACCTCCAGTCTTACCTGCTCCCCGGGCCTGTTTACCTCTGCCAAATTAACCCGTCATCAAACCAGGGCCTCCCTGTCACCCCCTCCAAATAAAAACTCCCAAAAGGGTCTCAGTTCCCACCCAAAAAATGCCCGGCTCCTCAGACTGGCAAAGTCCCATTCAAGCAGCTTTTGCATGCCAACTGCCATATCTTTAATTCAGGTTGTCATTTCCACCTCTGAACTTGACACCATAGTTACTACCAAAATCTAGGGTGTTTTTCTTTCTTAATTCATGGATATCTGATGAATCTTCCCTTTGCCATCTCTGTTCATGTTCATGGCTACTCAGGAATTTTCCACGTCTATCCATAGAAATGCTTTTCAAATTGCGCCGCACAAAGAACGCCAGCAGCTGGAGGTTGGGAGCAAGTGGGAAAATTAGAGTCTGAGCCTCCCAGCTCCCCAGATGTTTGAAAATCTTTGGCCCACAAAATTCCTAACCTCTTCCAGTGTTCTCAACCTTCCTAATGCCGCAACCCTTTAATACAGTTCCTCATGTTGTGGTGATCCCCCAACCATAAAATTATTTTCGTCGTTACTTCATAACTGTAAGTTTGCTACTGTTATGAATCGTCATGTAAATATCTGATATGCAGGATGTATTTTCATTGTTACAAATTGAACATAATTAAAGCATCGTGATTAATCACAAAAACAATATTAATTATATATGTATTTTCCGATGTCTTAGGCGACCCCTGTGAAAGGGTCATTCGACCCCCAAAGAGGTCTCGACCCACAGGTTGAGAACCGCAAATATCCAGTGTGGACCCTTTACCAAATTCCTCGCTGTCTCAGCTGTTGACCCTT